>NC_058373.1:34130000-35445000 GCF_018350175.1 Felis catus | reverse complement strand
ATGAAGAGACTGAGGGCCAGAGAGCGTTAAGTGGTTTGTCCCCCACCTCACAAGCCGATAAGGGGGAGCCTTGAACGAATTAGGCCTTCTGGAATCAGAATTAACTATTTCCCTAGGGCCGCAGGGATCCCCTCCCACCATTTTCATTGGACCGGCTTCAATTTGTGATCTATCTAGTTTGTAGGTCAGGCTCTACAAAATGTTTTGTTTGGGGGAAAGACAGGGGAGGTTCCGGGGCCAAAAGAGAAGCCTTAGAATTGCTGAACTACGTAAAGCCCTCCCAGACATTCTCAGCTGTGATACAAAAATTTCCTCCTGCTCATTGGGAGGGCTGCAGGGGTTCCGTTGTGCTGGGGAGGGGGGGGGTCCTGATGGTGCCATAGAGCAGAAGCCCCTGTGCTGTCTTCATACTCAGGGAGCCCCGTCGCTCTGAGCCAGCATCCCCTTTGCTCCTGTGAGATGTCCTAGGAGGAAGACTTAAACTCAGGTCTTGCTGACCTGAGTGAGAAATGGCCTGGCAGCCCAGGAGAGAGCTGCAAATTATTCTGGGCCACCTCCTTCCCACCCCTTTGACAGAGGAGGGGGAAAAAAAAAAAAAAAAGGAGACCAGGAAAGAATCAAGTCACACAACTCTGGGTGGCAGAAGTGGGATTCCACGGCAGCCGCGTCCTGCCTGCTGCAGTCGGTGCCCACAGCCACCGCACTACCTTAGCCAACACCACCCTGCCCCGTCAACCCCCTGCGCCTTCACGGCTGGCGGGGCGCAGCATATAATAACGCTCCACTCTCTGCTAAGCGGGAAGCTGGCACTTTCTGATACATCGTCTAATTTATTACTTGTTCCCCCTCCTCCCCCCAAGTCCTCATCATCCATTCCAACCTCCTTCCTGGGCGCCTTCCTTTGCTGCACAGGCTGAGGGCTCACCTCGCGCCTCTAGACTCCTTCACCGAACAAAAAATATGGTTCCACAATCCGCTGCAAGACCGGCAAGCAGATGTCTGGCAGGGACCATCTCTGGCTCCCCCAGTTATTTCTGACCGGTGACGGGTTTGTGGAGACGGTGAGTTTCTCCGCACCCGCGGTCCAGTGTCTAGTCACTAGCTCCATGAATGTCAAGGGTACATTGTGGTGGGCGGGGCGGGGAGGGGAGGGGCGGTGGCCCAGCTTTCTAAGCTCTGGATCTTGACAACAGCAGGGATGCTTGAAGCTAGAGGTTCTAGAGGTGACCATCTGTTTCGCCATCTTCTTTTTATTTTTTTTATTACGTTTGTTTATTTTTGAGTGAGACAGAGCGTGAGCAGGGGAGGGGCAGAGAGAGAGGGAGACACAGAATCCGAAGCGGGCTTCCAGGCTCCGAGCTGTCAGCACAGAGCCCAACGCGGGCTCGAACCCACGAACCGTGAGCTCATGACCTGAGCCCAAGTCAGACGCTCAACCGACAGAGCCCCCCAGGCGCCCCTATTTCGCCATCTTGCTGGAAGAGGAAGCCCTCTTCCTAAGACTCCTAGAAGCAAACATAGGGGAAAAGCTTCACGACATTGGATTTGGCCATGATTTATGGGGTGTGACACCAAAAGCACAGGCAACGAAAACAAAAATGGACAAATGGGATCACATCAAACTTAAAAACTTCTGCGCTTCAAAGGCCACAATCAACAGAGTGAAAAGGCAAACGATGGAATGGCAGAAAAGATTTGCGAATCGTGTCTCTGATACGTGGATAACATCCAGGCTGTATCAAGAACTCCTACAAAGCAATGGCGTAAAAGCAAATAAGGGGACTTAAACGTGGGCCAAGGACGTGAGTAGATATTTCTCCAAAGAAGATATACCAGCGGCCAACGAGCGTTTAACAAGATGCTTGACGCTGTTTATCATTAAAGAAATGGAAATCAAAACCACAGTAAGACAGTACCTCAACCCCGTGAGGATGGCCATTATAAAAAAAAATAAAAAATAGAAGGAAGGAAATAACTGTTGGTGATGATGTGGGAAAATTTGAACCCTCGTGCGCTGTTGGTGGGACTGCAAAATGATGGAGCCAGTATGGGAAAAAGTATAGTGGTTGCTCAAGAAATTAAAAATAGAATCAGGGACGCCTGGGTGGCTCAGTCGGTCAAGCGTCTGGCTTCAGCTCAGGTCATGTTCACGTGGTTCGTGAGTTCGAGCCCCGCTGTCAGCACTGAGCCCACTTTGGATCCTCTGTCCCCGGCTCTTTCTGCCCCCTCTCCGCTCATGCGTGTGTGCGCGCGCTCTCTCTCTCTCTCTCTCTCTCTTTCTCAACAATAAATTACACATTTTAAGAAGTTAAACAAAAATGGAATCACCGTGTGACTCAGCAATGCTATTTCTGGGTATCTACCAAAAGACACTGAAAGCGGGATCTCGAAGAGATACTTGCACCCCCGTGTCCCCTGCACCCTTATTCACGATAGCCCAGAGGTGGAAGCAACCCAAATACCTATTTGTGGATGAGTGGATAAAGGAAACGGGGTCTCGACGTACAATGGAATACCACTCAGGCTTGAGAAAGAAAGAAATCCTGTCACAGGCTACAATATGGATGAAACTGGAGGACGTTATGCTAAGTGAAATAAGCCAGTCACGAAAAGGCAAATTCTGTATGATTCCACTTACGTGAGGTGGGTAAAGTACTCAAAATCATAGAAACAGAAAGGAGAATAGTGATTACCGGAGGCTGGGGGCGGGGGACGAGGGAACGAGGAGTTGTTCAATGGGTATCGACTTTCAGTTTTGCAAGGTGAAAAAGTTCTAGAGGTCTGTTGCACAACAACGTGGATATGGTTAACACTGCTGAACTGCACGCTTGAAAATGGCGGACAATGTTATGTTAGGTGATTTTTGCCACAATTAAAAAAAAAAAAAAAGGCAACCGTTCTGGCGAGGGGGTTCTGCGGAACTGCAGGCATGGGTCGTGAGGGGTGAGACCCGCAACCTTCTCCCCTGACCCTTCCAGAAGAGATGTCTTGAATGCTAATTCCCTCCCCCGAAAGGCTGTCCGCTTACGTGGCTAGAAGGGTTCCTACACCAGCAATCTCGGCTGGTTTGCTCCTGCCTCTTCCCTGCAAGCCTGCGTGTGGGGCCGATCTCAGGCTGCCTTGGGCTTTCGGGGTGTTTTGCCTGTTTCACAAGAACAGTGATTGAAAGTAACAATGACTCATGACCATCGGGCCTGACCATAAACAGATAGATCGCGTAGGTGCCCTCTCCTCTCTAGGGATCAAGCTCCTCTCTAGGGATCTCGTCTCTAGGGATCAAGACAGAGGTGGGTTGACATCTTGACTCTCTTGTGTTTTGGCTATGGAACCGAAGGCCAGACGCTCGTGTTGGCCAAGATTCTGTTTCCTCATCTGTGAAATGGGGCTGTTAGTAGTAATGCCTTCCTGCAGCGTGGTGGTGAAGACTAAGCAGGTTATAACACGGGTTGGCCGCAAGCTCTCCCTGCCTGTGATTGATTCCCAACGAACGAGGCTACACCCACCGCTTTGTCTCCATGTGCTCAGACCCCCCCTCCCCAGTCTCTTTATCGACATCCAAGCTTGGACGTTTTTCTTTTTCTTTTTTTTTTTTTTTTTTAGTTTTTTTTAACGTTTATTTATTTTTGAGACAGGGAGAGACAGAGCATGAACGGGGGAGGGGCAGAGAGAGAGGGAGACACGGAATCTGAAACAGGCTCCAGGCTCTGAGCTGTCAGCACAGAGCCTGACGCGGGGCTCGAACTCACGCACCGCGAGATCATGACCTGAGCCGAAGTCGGACGCTTAACCGACTGAGCCACCCAGGCGCCCCATTGGACGCTTTTCTACTACGGCCAGATTTTCTGCTCCCAGAACTGAAATATGGCTCGTGTTGGTGGGAGGCATGGAAGGAAGGGTAGCTGGAACCCCAGGGGCCCGAATGCCGGAGGTCCGGAGGTCCGTGGTAATCGGAAAGTTCTTGGAGTCCTTGAAAAGGGAGAAGGCAAGCGAATGCCATGGGTTGGGATCTGCAGAATTGAAGGCAGGAGCGGATTTGGCCGGGAACACATCAGGGGGACTGTGAACACGCCCCGCCCCCAGATGCTAACTCCACAGACCTGATTTGGGAAGGGGTCCCTGAAAGGTAATTTGGACAGGGATGGTTAACAGGCTCGAAGGCCAGGCTAAGCGACCTGGCCTCTCTTTCAGAGGATGCTGAAGTCACTGACTCCTGTGTGTCAGGCTAAGCGGTTTACACAGTTGTCTCGTCAAAGTGTGTAATGACCAGGTCATGGTCGCTGTGTCGGGCTGTTGTCCGGACGCCCCTCAGGACTAAAGCTCCCAGCCCCCACTGCAGGGAGCCCTGGGTGCTGACAGTGCTTGAGCTGAGTCCCCCTTCTGGAACTGCCCTCAGCCGAGCAGAGCCACCTTGCCCCCCACTCCCAGGCACACCCCCTCCAGGAAAGCCAGAATCCAATGATGGGTGGGAAATGAGAGGGTAAAGGCCCAGAGACCTACCTAGCCTCAGTTTGGGGTAACTCTGAATAGACCAGGCCAGCTCCAGAGCACCCCCCCCCCACCTCCTGCAACCCCCCTCCACCCCCCGGGGGGTCCGCTGAGACCTTTGTGTGACAGCATTACAACCAGCTTCTCTCTCTGCCCCATCCCGCTTCCCTGATAACTGAGAGGACTCCTCGATACCCACCCCCCTGCATTAGAACATTCTCCCCTCTACAGTTGTCAGATTTGGTAAGGAAACCATGTGGACTGCCCATTTAAATTTGGATTTCGGTTGAGCAACAATTACGTTTTTTTGGTATAAGTATATCCCACATTATATGGGGCATACTCGGACTTAAAAAAAAAAAAATATCCTCTACTGTGTATCCAACCTTCAAATCTAACTGGGTGTCCCGTATCTTATCTTGTGACCCTGCTCCCTCTCGGAGTCTGTTTTTTGGAGCATCTGACCTATCACCAACCCCATGAAAGGACATACTATCCTTGCCTTGTTTTAGAAATAAAACCGAGCCTCCAAGAAGGTATAGTCGCGAAAGCGGCCCCGGTTGGCCAGGGAGACTTGGACAACGAAAGCGGTGGGTTTAGGCACCGGACCAGCCGGACCGGGAAGGGGTGCAGACCCTCCCCGGCCGTTTTCAAAGCACCACCGCTCACCGGGCCTGCAGCCCTGCCCGAGAGGGCTCCTTCCCGGGTTTTCCAGCCAGCCTTCCCCGGGGGCAGGGCTGAGCCACCCCGGGAAGAACGTTTTCATCAACCACCTTGTCTCGGCCTCTCCCGGCCTTTGCTTTCATTGTCAAAGTCTGTGTCAATAGCTGGAAATCCAGGCAGCGGCACAGCAGACGCTTTGCTCCTTCCCCAGCAGAAATCTCACAAAGGGCAGGGCTCCCCTCTTTACAAGGAAAACAAACAGGTCTCCGGCTCCCAGGGGGTGGGGGTGGGCTGGGAAGGAGGCCGGCTTGGGGGAGGGGTGTGGACAGCCAGCTGGCTCAGCTCGGGCCCCGGGCTCCCCCTCACTGCTTCCCGCTCTATCTGCCTCTCCCGCCCCGGAGCCCAGAGCCGGGCTGGACTGGACGGTGGCAGGGGACGGATGTCTTCCACTGTCCTCTAGAGAGTGCAGCTGGCTCAAGCCTCCGTATTGCTCAGCCGGGCCAGAGCAATTCCACCCCCGGGAGCAGGGCGACCTCGAAGGCAAATCTGATTCTGCCACTGCCCTGCTCAATAACCTTCCATGGCTCCCTGCAACCCTCCGCAGTATTTTTGCACCTCTGACCTGTGCCCACCTGGTCCCTCTACCTGGAGTGCCCTTGCTGCCCTGTTTGAGCAAATGCAATCCCACCCATTCTCTAAGGTCCTTTCTTCTGGGAAGCCCTCGCTGTCCCTGGCTTGGTCAGAGTGACTCACACCACCCCCCACCCCGCGCAGGGCCCCCATGGCATCCTTATTTGTGTCTGATGCCCTCACCCCAAGATGTCCTGCCCTGTGGTTAGCTGGACATGTGTGGGTCTGCCTTTCCGGGCCCTGGCTTTTGTGCAGTGTTTATAAAGTCATTTTCACGTTCATCCTCCCTCATAGCTCTCTTGGATGCCTTCCACTGTCCCCATTTTCGAGTCGATGCAGGGGCGCCTGGGGGGCTCAGTTGGTTAAGCGTCTGGCTCTTGATTTCAGCTCAGGTCATGATTTCACGGTTCGTGGGTTCCCTGTCATTTCACTGACAAGGGCGGAGCCTCCTTGGGATTCTCTCTCTCTCCCTCTCTCTCTGTCCCTCCCCTGCTCTCGCACTTCCTTTCTCTCCCCCAAGGTAAATACATAAACTTAAAAAAAAGAAGTTGATGCACTGGAGGCCTGGGAGGTTTCCTGGGGCTGATAACTGCAGAACAGGACTCAGCTACCCCGATCCGCTTAGCCCAGTGCTGGTGCTGTTTCCTCCAAAGGCCGGCCTCATCATCATGTATGCAAACAACACGTAGCCCAGGTGACAGGCACACGTTAGGAGCTCCTTATATGCTGGATTCATTGCAGAGAAGCGGAGATTTTGCAAAAATTTGGAGAGGTCTAATGGGAAGAAGCCCCTTGCCCTGCTGTCTGTCCCCACCCCCGCGCCTGCCTCAGCTCCCCGTGGAATCCTGGCCGATAGGGGAAGACCTCCACTTCTGTTCTGCCAGCTTCCTCTGTAACCAACCCGAGTGCTGGGCCAGGTGACTGGGAGGTCAGCTCTGGGGAGTAGAATAAGAAGTTCCATCGTCGTGCCATCCAGGGTAATACCCAGCGGAACTGGGATGGGCCCCCAGCCGTCCGGACAAGGAGGGGGTGCGGGGGGTACTTTCCGCTTCTGGTGTGGCCCCAGTCTTAGCAGCCTTCCTGGGAAAGCAGCAGACCTGGAATCTCCCACCTCCCGCGGGCCACTCTCACGGCCCGTCCCTGACTCCCCGGGGACATGGGGCATGGGGCCTGGGGCAAGGGCTCCCACCCCGGATCTTTCCAGTGAGCAATGGTTTGCTGGGGGGGGGGGGGCGTGGTGGCTCCGCCTTGCAGACAGATCCCCAATCCCACCTCTTGTCACCCCCCCCACTGTCCCCAGCAGGTCACAGCCTCCGTCGTGTCTCTGCTGGATGACCAGAGTCGCCCCAGCCGGCCTCTCTGTGTTTCTACGAAGTTTCCACCTGCTTTCGGCATCTCCTCGGAGCAGAGATGTCACTCTGTTGCTCAGTACCCTGCCCAGCTCCCCATTTCTCCCCGGGAAAAGCCTGAGTCCTTACAGTGACCTGCCAGGCCCTTGAGAAGCATGAGCAGTCCCTAACGCCCGCTGCCGGGGCTCACTCTCCTCACCCACTCCCCCGCCAGATGTGCTCCCTCTTGCTGTTCCCTCTGCCTGGAAGGTCCTTCCCAGAAATCCACTCGGCTACCTTTCCTCCTCCTTCAAATCGCTGCTGAGAACCCCACTTTCTCAACAAGGCCCGCCCTGGCCACCCTAGTCCGTACCAAAGTCAGCCCCATTCTGTGACTCAGGGCTGGAACTCGCGAGCCAAAGTCGGATGCTCAACCGGCTGAGCCCCCCGGGCGCCCCACAAGTTCACCTTCTAACAAACCATAAAGCTTACTCGTGTTGATTGCTTACTGCCTGTCTCTCCTGTTCTGGAATGCCAGCTCCAGGAGGCCAGGGATTCTGCCAGACTTGCTTACCTCTAGAGGCCCGAAACAGTGCCTCGCCTGTGGTGGGCACTCAATACATATTCGTGGATTGGACAGAATCTAGAAATGTGGATAGCAATCCTTCTATCATTGGGTCGAGTCAGATTTAAATGAATCTATTAAGAACACTAGCCTGCCTCCTGGCAGGTGGTGAGTGTTCAGTGAATGTTCTTAAGATTGATATGTTAAGGGGCGCCTGGGTGGCGCAGTCGGTTAAGCGTCCGACTTCAGCCAGGTCACGATCTCGCGCTCTGTGAGTTCGAGCCCCGCGTCGGGCTCTGGGCTGATGGCTCAGAGCCTGGAGCCTGTTTCCGATTCTGTGTCTCCCTCTCTCTCTGCCCCTCCCCTGTTCATGCTCTGTCTCTCTCTGTCCCAAAAATAAATAAACGTTGAAAAAAAAATTAAAAAAAAAAAAAGATCGATATGTTAAAATGGTTTCGAATGATAAAAGGTGCAAAGGGGCATCCCCAGCGGTGCTCCTACCCTCCTCGCATCTGTCGCCGGGGCCTGAGGACCCTTTCTGTGACCGGGTGACAGAGAAGTGGCCTCTGATAGCTCCCATAGCAGCCTTCTCAGCTCCTGTCCTGCTCAGATGTTGGGGATGGAGGGGGGGGGGTGTCATCTGATCAAGAATCCTTGAACAGCCAGCTTGAAGGAACCCAGAGGTCTGGGAGTTCACGCCCTCGGTTTGTTTCACAAGGGGACACCAAGGTCCTTGTGGGAAAGAGGGTGGGCAGAGGTCAGAGAGGATGCGCCTGATGACCAGAGGGGGAGGGGTGTCCCTGTCACCCAGCTTCCAGCAACTGCGGATTCGGAAGCCCAAAGCTGGAGTCCGCATGTGTAAAGCGACTTTTACTAAGACTGATGCGTGAAATATTTTAGCATGGAAAGCCTTAAACGCGCAATTTCGATCTTCGTTTGGTTGTGTTTATAATAGATTACCTTTGTTGCAGAGAAGAAAATGATACGCCAACGTAAAGAAGTCTGAGATGTAAGATTGTCTGCCTGCCTTTTTTGTTCCAACAGAAATTTCCCGAGGCCCTGTTAGGGCTAAGTCTTGGAGACAGAGAAGTAGCAGGTACATTCTTTGCTTTCCAAAAGTTCATCGGTCGGGGCTGCGAGAGGGACCTCATGTGAAAGGTGATCCCCTAACCACCCTCCTTGGCACTGACCCAAAGAGGTTGAAAACTGACATCCCCACCAAAACCTGCCCCCGGATGTTTATCACAGCATTTTTCATAATTGCCAAAACATGCCCTTCAGTGGCTGAGTCGATGCACAAACTGATACACCCAGACAAGGGCACATCATCCAGGGGTGCAAAGACGTGAGCTATCCCGCCGGGAGAAGACATGGGGGAACCTTCCATGTGTATTTCCAAGTGAAAGAAGCCAGTGTGGGATGGTCAGGTACTATATGATTCCAGCCATACGACATGCCGGAAAGGGCAAAGCTGTGCAGACAGCAGAAAGATGAGCAGGTGCCCCCCGAACTTCAGGGGGAGGGAAGGATGAGTAGCTGCTGCCCTGGGGATTTTTCGGGCAGTGACACTCCTCCGTATGACACTACACTGGGGGACACGTGTCGTTAGACATTTGCCCAAACCCCCAGAAGGTACCCCACCAAGAGTGATCCTAAATGTAAATTGCAGACTTTAGTTAATGAAGTATCAGTATTGGGGCGCCTGGGGGGCTCAGTCGGTTGAGTGTCCAACTTCGGCTCAGGTCATGATCTCCCAGTTTGTGGGTTCGAGCCCTGCCTCAGGCTCTGTGCTGACCGCTTGCTCAGAGCCTGGAGCCTGCTTCAGATTCTATGTCTCCTTCTCTCTTTGTCTCACTGTTTCTCAAAAACAAATAAATGTAAGAAAAGAAAAACCCAAGGAGCGCCTGGGTGGCTCAGTGGGTCGAGCATCCGACTTCGGCTCAGGTCGTGATCTCGCAGTTCGTGACTTCGAGCCCCGCGTCGGGCTCTGTGCTGACAGCTCGGAGCCTGGAGCCTGCTTCGGATTCTGGATTCTGTGTCTCCCACTCTCTGCTCCTCCCCCCCGCCCCGCCTCCAAGGTAAGTACACACTGAAAATATATTTTTTTAAATAAAAAAAAAAGTATCGGCATTGGCTCGTCATTTGTAACAAATGTGCCGCGCTGATGCCAGATGTCAACAATAGGAGACACTGGGCGTGTTGTTGGGGGTGGATGAGCAGGTATCCACCAACTCTATGCATTTCCTGCTCAATTTTCTGCAAACCTAAGACTGCAAAAAAAAAAAAAAAAAAAGTCTATGACCAAAGAGCACCGAGAGGTATGATCGTGGAGAAATGCATGGGTGCCCTGGGAGGAATCTGGGGTAGGGGTGAGGGGGGTGGGGGTCAGTGAAGGGGTCAAGACCGTGCAGGTGAGGCTCGGTCGTGTTTCAAATCCTGCCTCTGCCACGTTCCCACCGTGGGGCCTTTGCCAAGTTGTTTCACGTCTCGTAAGCCTCCGCTCACTCCTCCGTAAAATGGGGCTGGTGATGCCTACGAGCCCCATAAATCTGGTAGGAGATTTAAGTAAAAGTTGAACCAAGCACTTGACACTGTCCCGGCTGAGAGGCAACGTTCTGTAAAAAGCAGCCCTTCCTCATGCTGTTGGAGGAGAGGGGCCACGTCTACCTCTTCCGGGCTCAGGCGGAGTCGTGGGTGAAGGAGGCGGAGAAAGGCGTGCCGGGCAGAGGAGCAAAGCGGGCAGAGTCCTGGAGGTTCAAGAAGGAGCAGGTGGTTTGACGCAGCTGAGAAGGGCGTGTGTGGAGGCTGGAGAGGAGATGCTGCAGAAGTAGAAGAGATAGGACGCCGGTGACCCGGGGGCGCCATGCCAGGGAGTTGGGGAGTCCTCCCGGGGACAGATGGAAGCCACCGGGTGACTGTCACTGCAGAGGACCACGATTGGGTTGGCAGTTTAGAATGATCCCTCCGGATGGGAGGGGGAAGCAGGGAGGGAGCAGCGCAAGAGAGGCCCGGACAGAAACAGTCCAGTGCGGTGATTTTCCTGGGGTCCCGGGAGGTAGCAGAAACCGTCGGACTATGAGGTCTTTGAGCATAGAAGCTGGATCCTTGGAAAGTGGCTATGTGACTTTGGGCAAGTCACTTAACCTTTCTGAGTCTCAGTTTGTTCTTCTCTCAGGATACCTGATTCCTAGAGAGAGGCTGACGTTGAAGAAAGGTGATACAAATTCAGAGAGCCTGGGTGGGGTGGCACGGGGGGAGAGATTGCACTTAAGTTTCCAACATGGGGAGGTTGAAGACAAAAACACAACAGAGTCTAAAATTGCCTGCGGTTGGGGCGCCTGGGTGGCTCAGTCGGTTAAGGGTCCGACTTTGGCTCAGGTCGTGATCTCACAGTTCGTGAGTTCGAGCCCCGCGTCGGGCTCTGTGCTGACAGCTTGGAGCCTGGAGCCTGCTTTGGATTCTGGGTTTCCCTCTCTCTCTCTCCCCGCTCTCTCTCTCTCAAAAAGAAAAAAAATGCCTGGTGGGCAACAAGAGCTCTGAGGCTGACCTTGCTGAGTTTCATTACTGGTCCCACTACTTAAGAGTGCGCCATCTACGTCTGGCCATTTCATTTCTCTGAGCTTCCTCTTCAGCATCGTAAAAAAAAAAAAAAATGGGGATAATAATATCTACCCCTCCTACCCCTCCTGGTTCTGTGGTCAGGTGACCTGGGACAGTTGCCGAGCACCCAGAACACAGCAAGGTTTCCCAAGGTGGGAATGGTTCTCACAATCATGTCCCTATCAACTTATCATCGTTGGTATTATCATCCTTCGACGAATGGGATTAAGGATATTTGTCTCCTCTTTCGATCTTCATTATCCAGGTGTTGTATACACAGTAAGTAATTGCTTTAATAAAGAAAAAAAAATTAACTCTTCAAGAGCAGGAGAGGACGAGCCGCAGACTGGAAGAAAATATTTGCAAAAGACATGCTTGATAGAGGATCGTTATCCAAAACGTACCAAGAACATACGACAATACGATAAACGAACGACCCAATTTAAAAATGGGCAAAACATCTGAACAGGCATCTCACCAAAGAAGGTAGGTACACAGAGGGAAAGGAAGCATATAAAAAGTCGTTCCACATCATATGTCATAAGGGACAAGGACGAGATGCCACCACACACCTATTCCAATGGCCAAAATTCAGGATGTTGACAAAACCAGATGCTGGTGAGGACACGGAGCCAGGGGAATTTTCATTCACTGCCGACGGGGGTGCAAAATGATACAGTCACTTTGGAAAGCAGTTTAGTTTGGGAAACGAAACATACTCTTACCATATAATTTAGCAATTGCACTCCTTGGTATTTACCCAAAGTAGCCGGAAACTTATGTCCACACAAAACCTGCACACAGATGTTCGCAGCAGCTTTATTCAGCATTGCCCGAACTTGGCCAGATAGCCTTTGGCTAGGTAGATGGATAAAGAAGCTGCGGTCCATCCAGACAATGGAATAGTTCTCAGTGCTAAAAAGAAATGAGCTATCGAGCCAGGAAAAGACATTGACAAACCTTAAATGCATGTTACTAAGTGAAGAAGCCCGATCTGAAAAGGCTACGTACGGTATGATTCCAACTCTAAGACATTCTGGAAAAGGCAGAACTATGGAGACGGTAAAAAGACCCGTGCTTGCCAGGGGGAGGGAGGGATGACAAGCAGAGCCCGGAGGAATTTTAGGCCAGGTTCACACTGGCTAGATGAGGACGGTCTCGATGCAGGGTGCCAGGTACCGAATGAGAGGTGGGGAGAGAGGTGACGGTCCCCTGGCCTCTCCCCTGCTTGAGGTCCCATTGCTAATTTCTGTTCTTTCCACGTGTCTCCCTTTTTCCCGTGAGTGGCTGATCCTGCAGAGTGCCTGGGGGGTGGAGCGGCTCTCTAGCTACCTGTCATCACCTGGTCCTCCTCTGTCTCGCTCTAGCCCGCTCTTCAACAGGATCAATGGGATGGGGGAGATACTCCATAGTTCAAGAGCATTTGGGTCAAGCCTTTCCGAGGGGCACAGGTAGGGTCTGTACCTTACCTTTCAACTACCCCCCGTTTCCCGCCACACACACACACACACACACACACACACACACACACACACACATCCAGCTTGGCTGCCTGGCTGGTCCTCCCCAGGGAGAAGGGACGTTGAACCAGCTGCTTGCATGTGACCTTGGGCTTGCCGTTGCAAGGAGACAGGCACGTCCAGGGGGCATCCCATCCATGGGCCCAGAGCACCTGCTCCCCTTCGACCCGATGAAAAGCCCAAAACTACTTCCTTGAGGATCTGGTCAATTGACTGTTTCCTCGTTACTGACACCGGGAACTCTGGGCCCAGCACGTAACGCGGCAGAGCTCTGAGGGGAGCAGGGAGACGAGACGTGGATCTGTGGTCACAATCTCCACACGCCACTTGCTGGCTAAAGCCCACACCTCCCTCCAAGACCAGCAACCACCTCAGGTGCCCCTGGCTGGGCTCCCGTCCCCTCCACCCACCAGCGCCAGCTGTTAGAAATTTTGCAGCCCACCGGCACACATACTGTTCCCTTCGTGAGGAACACGCTTCCCTCCCCTTCCCCTTCTCAGATCTCAGTGCCAATGGGGCTTCCCGGGCCTGGCCACACCTGCTATTATAGCCTCATTTCTCTTGTCCCTCCTCACAGCTGAGAAGAGTGTGGGGCACCCAGTGGGGTCTCTTGAAGGATGCGGGGAGGTGCATGGGGACAGCTACTCGTGATGGTGGTGAGAAGGGAGGGCGTGGTGTCCTCCTTCCTGGGGGACTTACGTCCAGCGCTCTGGTTAAGAATGGTGTCTCCCTGCATCCCTCCCCACAGGAAGAGACGATTTTCATTTTTCTGCCTCGAGAGCCTCAAATCACCGCCTGTCTCTGGGACAGAGAGGACCCAGGCACGCCTCCCTCCTTCTTACCGATGGGGGTTTCTTGCCAAGCCCCCCAAGCCTGGCTTTCTGTTTTTAGCAAAGCCCTTGAAAGTTACAAGTCGCTTCCTTACTATGCAAGGCTCCACTGCCTTTCCAAGCGCTTTCTGCTAGTTCTACCCTTCCTGCCCTCCCTTAGGGCCTCCGCACTGCCCTCAGATCCCCTCTGCCCTTCTGCGTGTAAATCATGCTTTCAGGAGCGCCTGGGTGGCTTAGCCGGTTAGGCATCTAACTCTGGCTCAGGTCATGGTCTCACGGTTTGTGAATTTGAGCCCCAGTCGGGCTCTCTGCTGTCATACAGAGTCTGCTTCAGATCCTCTGTCCCCCTCTGCCTCCGCCCCTCCCCTGCTTGTTCTCTCCCCGCCTCTCTCTCTCTCTCTCTGAAAAATAAAATAAAATAACAATTTGTAAAAAGTAAATCCAATCTTGCTTCCAGGCTCGGACCTGCGGGCAGTCATTTACACGTTAGCGAGAACTGGCAGTGACACAGTCAGGAACAATGGGAAGGCACTGGCTTCTTTTCCCCTTTCGTCTCGCGGGGCTCAGCCCAGACCTCCTCAGAGAAGCCTTCTCTGAACCGCCTCCTCTTTCGTTTCGATCACAGGACTTTGTTTATTTTCTTCAGAGCCCCGCTCGCAAACTGTGATACTTAGCCATTTTCCGCGCTCTTTTCTGGCTCGTCACCTGTCTCCCCGATTATTAGCTCTCGGCAGACAAGGGGAAGTGTCTGTCTCCTTCAGTCTCCTATCCCTGAGTCTGTCAGTGCTCGATCAATGCACATTTCCCACCTGCCCAGGTGATGTCTAATCCATGCCGAAATCAGGGCTCTGCCCTGCCCAACAGCATCACCATAGACAACCCCCTTGCTCTTTGGACCTCAGTGTGCTCACCTATAGACAGGGAGAACACGACCCGTCTTTTCTGGATTTCAAGCTTGTTTGGGTGCTAAGGCTTAAGTCACGATGGCTGTCCAAATGGCTCCTCCCCTCCACCCTGTGTCCCGTCCCTTGTGTAGTGAAGGGGTTAAAGAAATTCCAGGGAGCAGCAAAGAGGTGAAGGGGTTAAAACTACCTCACCACTGATAACTAAGGAATAATAATAGAAATAATAGTAGCCGGCTAAACACTACACTCCAGACTCTCTTCTAGGGAATTAACTCGTATAACCTTAGAACAACCTTATGAGGCAGATCCTATCACCATCTCTGTTTCATGGGTGGAGAAAACTGAGGCCCAGAGAGGTTAAGTAATATGCCAAGTAACGCGCTTGGAGTCCATTACTGATGAGACTTTCCCCAAACCCCTCCAATCCAAGGTCATTGCCAGTTCAAGGGCATGACCGTTGATTGGATCGCCAGCAACGAGGGTTTATGTTTGTGTGTGACTTTGCCCCTGCGGCAGACGCTGGGGGTCCAGAGTTGAGTGGGACCGATCCCTGCCTTCGGGGAACCCACTGTCGGCGGGGGAGATGGCTGAGCACGTGGTTCTGAGGTTGGGGTGGCTGGGTGGGGGCTTCCTTCAAGGTGCCCAAGGGCTCAAGGTGCCCAGGGCAGGGCCAGAACTCCAGGAGGGTACAGGAGGGATGTTTCTTCCCAGCCGTGGGAACCCGGGACTGACCAAGCCCTAAAGTCTGAAAACCCCACAAAGTCAGCCCTAGAAGGGCCCCGAGACTCAGCTGTTCAGTTAAACGGTAGTGCCCGATCACTTGCCCTGGGCCCTCAAAGTCAAGGGGCATCCATGTGTAGGGGCGGGGTGGGGACCATGCAGGTCAATTCCGAAGGCAAACGGCCCAGAGAGGGTAGGACCCACCCGCGGTCAGGAACCAAGTCCGAATCCTCGCAAAGCCGGGACCGGAAACCGCGGGCTCCTCACTCCCAACCCGGCCCCTTTCAACACTACCGCGGGCCTCAGGGTCCTGGGATCCTGGCTCCCCCAGGCCAGGGCCCCCCCCCAGGGAAGGCCTGGTCCTCTCTTCTTCCAGAGTCTCGGGCTGCTGGAGGGGACAGCAGCTGGCAATGGAAGAGGCCTCCCAGCTTGAGGCTGACCCCGGCCACACGCACTTAGCCTCCGACTGCTGGTGTCGGCTGAGGTCTGTGCACTTGGAGGGGAGAGTGGATGCCCTTGCCCTCCATTCTGCCCCCCCCTGCCTGCCTCCCTTTATCACCTTGTTAAAGGAGTTTTACTCTCCGTTTGGAACCCGGAGTTTCATTATTCCGTGTGTGAAGCTTAGGGATAATAGGCTGCCACTTGAAGGCTTCTTTTCATCTTCAAAGCCCTCAGCAGACTGTTAATTAGTCCTCTTGCCTGCCCCCAGCCCACCCAGAGGGGGAGGTTAGTGTTCGGGCCTGGGGGTGGGGGGAACCCCACCGAGGCCTGAGGCCCTGAGCTCTGTGGGGCTGAGCGAAAGTCTGAGGAGGAAAAAGAGGCGCCCTGAGTTCTGGAATCTTCTAACGGGCTCCATGCCCCTGAGCTCCTCCTCCCCTGTCCGGACAGTAGCATAACTGAGGGTAGGAGGGGGTCTGAGCCCCCCAGTAGGAATGAGGCTCCGAGAGGCTCCCAGGGGCAGACAGCCGGAAGTCGGAACCCAGTCCCCACCAAGAGCATAGCCTTAGATCATCAATGCCTCTAAGCCTCTGTTTTCTTCTCTCTAAAATGGGAAGAATGATAAAGCCCTCCTCAAGCTGACAGTTAGTGAGGTATCTGGCCCAGAGTGGTCTTCGCCAAGAGTGAGTGAATCAACCAGTGGGGATGCTGGTGGGTAGGAGTCAGGGGGGGAAGATGAGAGGGACAGAGAGACAGGTTGGGGGCCTCGGTGGGAGGGAGGGGCTCCTTTTCCTTCTTGACCCCTTCTTATCCTTACTCACACGGCTGGGGGGCGGGGCGCTCTGCACAGAGGCCAACGCTCTCCATGGCAACGCGTGGCTGGCCGTAGGGTTGACTTTGCTCGTTTTCGTGAGCCCTTGACATTCACCCGCAACTCCAATTCTCAGCAGTGGAGTGCTCCCAGGGTTCCTGGGTGAGGATCCCCCCAGGGGCTCGGCCTCTGTGCCACCGTGAGGGCCAAACCCAACGACCGATGCCCCAGCGCCAGCCTCGGGGTCTCCCAGCCTGGGCTCCAAGGGCTGCGCCGAAGCTGGGAAATCACCCCCACCTCTTAGGATGATTTGGTGAGGTTCTGCGGGCTGTGCGTGAGGCCCACGCGGCTCAGTGTTGGGGGAAGGGGTAGCCCCAGTGGCCAGTAACAGTGTGGGAGCCTGGGGCGCGAAGCATGAGATGTACCCGCGGGTGGTGGCCACACGCCCCTGCCCTCTGGGCACCTGCTCTATCCTCTGCGTAGACGGGCACGGGGCTAGAGGGGAGGGCTGAGGGAGCGTGTGCAGACTCTGAAGGCAACTCTTAACAGGTTTGGTATCCCCTAAATTTCAGTCCCGGGGAGACCCCTTTCGTAGCCACTGCGTCCCCTACTCGGGGCTCCCGCGGAAGCTGCTCGATGACAGACAGCGTTATTCTTTGTGGCCTTTCTCCAAGCCTGTGAGAATCAGGGGCCTGCTGTGGTTGACAGTGTAAGGGACGGGGGTTTGAGATGCGGGAGACCAGAAGGACCTCATCTCCGGGAGGAATCCCAAGCGGTGATCTGGCTTCCCGTCTGGGGTCAGACGGAAGAGGGGGAAAGAGAGGACCAGGAAGGATACCCCGGGGCGGGGAGCTGGTGCCCGCTGAGGTGTCACCATTTGCTCAGCGCTCTTGACAGAGGGGAGGCGTGCAGAGGGGCTCCCAGACAGATTGGACTGGGCCTGGAAAAAGCGCGTCCCGTCCCGTCCCATCCTGAGCGGCGCCCCAGTGCCCCATGCCGGGAGTCCCTGGTCCGGTAGCGGTGACGGTGGCCGCTTGGCAATCTGTAGGTTCTTTCCAGTCCTTCAGAAAGTGGGTATGAATGATGCCTCTGGTGACGTGGCTCCAAGGGTCCGCCTGAGATGACCTATCACATCCACTCACTCACTGGCTCACTCATTGCTCAGCCTTCACTGAGCCCCACCTTAGTTCACAGCGCTGGCCCCTGGGGGTTGGATATGGAGTCCCCTGCCCCTCCCCCCCCCACACCTCCCCGGGTGTTCACAGCCTCCGGAGGGATCCAAGCAAGAAAGGAGAACATGCCCACACAGTGTGATCAGGGTTCGGCACCCGGCCTGGATCTGGGGTCAGACAGGGGATAAGCACATGGAGAAGAGTCAGCGGCTTCCACGCAGGGGAGCAGGGCGCTCGGAGGTCCAGAGAGGGAAAATACGCCAGCCTAAACAATCCCAAGTAGTTTGGCAAGGCCCGGTGGAGTGGTGAGGGGCCCAGGGGCCAATGGCCTTGCATGCTGGACTTTACCCTGAGGGCAATAGAGAGCCACTGAAGAGTCTGGAGCACCGGAGTGACGCCTCTTCCGCTTGGCTAGCATAACCTCAAATGAGCCAACCCTGGTTACACTGTGGGAAAACGCATGAATCGTGGTTTAATAGATGGGGCGCATTCAGCTGGAAGGCAGGATCCTGAGACAGCTGGGCCGGAGGTCTTTGGTGGGGGCAACTTTGGCCTTCAGGGTCAAGTCTCACCTCACTGCACCACCCCGACTTCGCCCCCACTGCTTCAGACTTGTGCTCCTCAAGTTGGGACACAGATGTCTGGCTGTGCCATGCACTTGGCTCTGTGGTCACCCTGCCCGTTTGGGCCACGGGCCCTCCCTCCCTGCTCCCCACCCATCCATGTCTCTGGAGCCCCAGTCCTGCCACCCCTTGTGGGAAGCCTGCCCGGACATGTGCTCGTCCTCGGGACCATTTTTTTTTTTTTTAATTTTTTTTTTCAACGTTTATTTATTTTTGGGACAGAGAGAGACAGAGCATGAACGGGGGAGGGGCAGAGAGAGAGGGAGACACAGAATCGGAAACAGGCTCCAGGCTCCAAGCCATCAGCCCAGAGCCTGACGTGGGGCTCGAACTCCCGGACCGCGAGATCGTGACCTGGCTGAAGTCGGACGCTTAACCGACTGCGCCACCCAGGCGCCCCATGGGACCATTTTGATCTTTCCAGTTGGAGGCTTGTTGTAGGGCTTTCTAAGGCAGCGTGAACCTTCCAACTGGGCCACGTGGTAGAACCTTCTGGGCCAAGCCTGAATCTCTGCTACTAAGGAAGCCACCATGCCTCGTCCCTCTTGGGTCCCTCAGTCACCCAGCTCTGTGCCTGGCATTAAAGCATCTGTTCGGCAGGATCCTGTTTTCCGACGTGCATCCTAGACTTGCCCAGAAATATTGCGGTGTGAGTGTAGGTCTCCCCCTAAGTTTCTGCTGGTCCCTTTTCTTCTGTGGCCGGTGGCCCCCGTTCCCCCTTCCAAGCCTTCTTGACACGCCCAGGAGCAATCGCCCATTCCTTTGCTGTGCCCTATGGTCCCTCGTCCCTGTCTCGCTCAGGTTCCTTATCACATTTGGCCAAAGTCATTGTTTTGAAGGGTCCACTCTCCCCACCTTCCTGTCCCCGCAGCCAGCCCAGTGCCAAATGCACAGTAAAAGGTCTGTGAGTGTTTGTTGAGTGAAAAAGCAAAGGCCCTGGCCAGAGTACAAGACCACTCACTCCTTAGGCATATCGAATGGGGACACAATCGCCAATTGAATTTCTTTCCTTCAAAGGGCCACGTAGCCTGGAAGCTTCATTCCAGACGCCCAGATGGCAGGGCCTGGGAGAATTCTGAGTTATTCCTGCCGCAACTGTTTCCTCCAGAAAGTCCAGAGTTCAAAAGGGAGGCATTTGCCGCACACAATTGGGCCAGTGTGCGAGGATGTGGGTGGCACATTTCCAAGGCCTCGGTGGGACGTTGAGCAGTCCCCAGTGCAAATATCAGAGAAAGACTTCTCCCCGGGGGGCGGGCAGACATGGTCACCCAGAAACGGAGGCTTTGGCAACAAGAAGAAGATGAAGAAACCAGGTCAGCCACGACACGGGGCCGTGGAGAGACTGCTGGGCTTGGGGCCAGGGGGCCTGGGTTCCCAGTTGGGATCTGGGTTTCACATCCAGGTCTCTGACCATCTAGCCCCAACCTCATTTGCCAGTGACAGTTTCTAAGCCAAGAATTAGTTGCAGGGCCCGTCAAGGGAATTTGTCTGATTTGGGAGTTGTTTCTGGTAACTGGCGCTGCGGAATGAAGCCCCCTTTCTCATTCTTAGAGGTGGCGGCCCTACTGAGTGCAGGGCCAACCTGGAAAGGTTCTACTCCATTGGAGCTCATCCCGGCCTTCTCCGCGTACATCTTACTTTCCAGACTCAGCGCCTTCGCTCGTGGCTTGCCTTCTCTCAGCGTCCGCCTCTGGAACCCCCCCAAACTGGCCTCCTTTGCTGCTTTTGTTCTGAAGGCTTTCTCGGATCACCACAATGTGTAAGGATCTTAGGGAGAGAGGGACAGAGAGAGAAAGAGGGAGGGGACGGGTTCTAAGAGACTCCGGGGGTTACGCTGGAATGTTCGTCCAGCAAGCATGCATCGAGTGCCTATGAGAACCCAACGTGGCGCCTACCCTGTGCCAGGTGCCATGGTAGGTTCTCCGCAGGCCTGATCACGCTTAGCGCTCGCAGCAACCCCGCTGCCGTTTAGATCTGCATTGGCGGTAGTCTTTAGTGTCATTGTCATGCACTTCTGTTATTCCTTCTGGGCACAAAGTAGAATTTCACTTCCTTTTGTGGCCGGGTGGGGCCATGTGAACAGCTCCGGCCAGTCACTGGTGAGAGGAAGTAGCACATCATTCCGGGTTGGAGGATATTTCATTCCCACCCCCCCCCCCCCCAGTATGGTGACAGGTCAACGGTGATTGAGAAGGTGACAGCTTTATCAGGCTGCTCTTGGTTGAGTGAGTGCAGGGAGCAGATCCTCAGGCTGACCCACGATGGACACGCAGCATAAATACAGTTTGATTGTTTCAAGGCACTGAGGTTTTGGACTTGTTTGTTACTGTCGCATCACCTAGCCTACGCTGACCATTACACCGTTTGACAGACGAAGAAATCACGGCTGCGGGGGGAGGCACGGACGGGCCCGTTGATTGTATCCAACGCTCTGCCTGCCTGGCCGATGGTGCAAGGCCTTGGGGGCCAGGCAGACGACTGGACTTCAGGCTGTTATCTCTGGAGTGCAGGAAAGGGCTTGCAAACGGAGGAACAGCGCAGTCATACTTGGGCTTCCGGAGGATCATTCTGGCAGCTGCTCTTGGCTGAGAGGTCACTTGCTGTTTGCCCATGTGGAAAGATCAATCAGGAGCCCCACTGGAAGCCGAACTCCCGGCATACGGAGACAGGCCCAGGGCAAGTCTGTAGAGCGGACCAACCACGCGTCCCCAGGCTGAGGGAGGCTGGTGGGAAGAGGGGCCTCCCCGGAGGGCCTTCTCCCCATCCAGGGAGGCCTATCGGCTCCCTTGTCTTTTCAAATGACCATAAAACAGCCCGGAAATGAATGCCAACTAACAAGGTTAAAGGATCCTTAAAAAACAAATGATGCCATTTTTTTCCCCCAACTCACTGCTGAGTAAAAATTTGTCACTTCAGTAAGCATTTTATTGGTAATTACAGAGTTACTTTATTTGCATATTACAGAGCTGCTAGCCGGCCCTGGTGAAAACGCTTAATGTCGTTGAGCATCTTGGAAGGAATTACTCAACCCGGGGAGGGAGAATTCAGTAATTATTTCCTTAAAACTGGAATTTGCTAATAACTTCGCAGTGCATCGCTTTGTGCTCCCCGACACAGCAATTAAATAATAAGCAATTAGGTGCCAAGGTGACTCAGGCCCAGGGCCTACCCCCAAAGAGGGCCTCTGCCTGATTTCCTTTCAAGGGGAATTGAGTTAAAGTTAACCCTCTGACTCCTGAACTCGTGGGGAGCACCGATCCCTCTAGGGGCCGGTTAGAGAGGGCCGGTGCCAAATGTGCAAAGGGAGGGCTGGCAGCCAGTTTGCTGCCAGGAGAGGCTGGCTGTCCTCCCCAGCCGCTCGGGGTCGTGGGGGCAGAGGCCGAGCGTGGGGCTTCTGGAATTGCACCGCGTGGGTTTGTGACTCAGGTCCAGTCCTTACCATTCCGGTGTCCTGGGCGGATTCCCCACTGTGTCTAGCGCCCCAGGTTTCTCATCAATAAAGGGGTTCACGTGACTTGGTGGTTGTGGCGGTTAAGTGACATGCGATGAACAGCCTAAGCTCAGAAACTCAGTCGAGGCTCAGTAAGCACGAGTGGCGTTGGCTTTGCCCCAGATCCCAGGTCTCTGCCAGCTACGTCGGGGGATGGGATTTGAACGTGAGGTCAAGAGCGGTTGCATGCAGTCAGCTGTCCCCAGATTCCTCTCCCTGCTTGTGAGGTGCACCAGCAGGTGGGTGGGGGGAAGGTGGTGCTCACCACGGGGCGGGGGGGCGGTCAGTTTCCTGGAATGGGAACCTGGCCCCTCCGACGTGGGCACGCTCCTTAGCGGTGTGACTTTGGGGTGCCTGTACACTCTCTGAGAGCCCCGGGCTCCTCGCCTGTAAACCGAGGAGAACGATACCCATCGGAGAGGCGAGGACGCCAGCTGTCCTGGTTTAACCACATAGCTTCCTGCCAGGCCCATTGAAACAAACAAACAAACAGACAGGCAAAAAAATCAGACGGAACACGGACCTGTTCTTAAAAAAGATCATGGCAATTTCAGACTTGTTCCGTCTTAATTTCTGATTGATACTTAATCAGCAGTGGCTTGGAACTCCTCGGCTTTTAGTCGCTCCCTCTGTTAAGTATTTAATGATCTGACAACAAACACCGGCGAAGATGCTACCTACCCGAGGGCCCTCGATATTTCTGCAACCCGAGGGATCCTTGCGTGACGGGGCCGAGTTTACCCTTGGCTTCATCTGGCGGCAAGGTCTGCTCAGGTTTGCTGTGCTGTTTAATAATGCAAAATGCTATTCCGTGGAGGGGAGAGCACAGAAATGTATGTTTTAAAGGCCTCATCTTCCCACCTCCACACCAGGCCCGACTCTGCCGCCAGAGCGGGACTATTTAGTGACCTTCTGAGAAGGAAGATCGGACGAGATGGCAAAGGTCCAGCCCCCGGTACGGGCTTGACCCGCGGGTCTGTAGTGCTAGTCCCAAACACTCGTTCCCAGGGCTGGTCTCACCTCTTATTACACCTGGTTAGTCTTTGGCTTAAGGAAGAGGGCCAGGTTGACCTTCTCCCCAGCCCGGGGCGCTGAGAGGGTCTTGTTGCCCTTGGTCACTTCCGTCTCAACACAAGCTTCATAGGGTCTCAGCGTGGTCAGGGCCTAACACCAGAGGAGGTTAAAGGCACAGGCGGGATAGCTCTCAAGGCCAGAAGGCTCTCTGGACCTGAGCTGTGTGTGCCTCGTGAATACCTTCCCCTTTGGCCAAGTTCTGTCTTCCCCTGCCACACGGAAGCCGCACATAGTGGCTCTGTCAGCTTCCAGAGTAAGCTCTCGGGGTCAGAATCTCATCACACCCAGCGGTGTCCATCCGCGGGCCTCTACCCTGCCTCCGGTGACTTAGATTTTGGGGTATAGCTTGATCACCTGCTCCTGAACCCATTCCGGTTTATTAATGCCGCCCCCCTCCCAAACGGGGCTAATCTTCGTTTGTCCTGTGCAAGTCACTTCTGGGGGACCCGAAGCGGGGACCCCAGCCAGCTGCAGCTGGTGGGGTGAGCTCGGCCGCCGCTGCTCAGCCTGGGGTTGGCAAGGAGAGAGCGTTGCTGATCATGAACGTGGGTGGGAGATGGAGGTGCGGCGGGGGGGTTGGGTAGGTCTGGGCAGGGGTTCGTCACAGGCTCTGTCCCCGAGAGTCTAGCAGGGGCTCAGGGGAAATGCCTGAAAGGCCCAGCGGATAAGAAATGTAAATCCACATGGAAATGTTTTCAGGGTAATAAAATAACGTGGCACCTAGCCCTCCCCTTGAGAGCTGACCACGGCCGACTGAGCAGCTGACATCTTCCTGTCTACCTGCCAAAGCCCACCCCTTCTTCAGGGCTCCCCCATTTTGCCGTGTGTGGTGTTGGCACATCCACTGGGCAATCCGGGCTGTGAAAGTCTCTCGTTTCTGACTTAATCTGTCACCCACGTCTTCCATGGTCATTTAGCTCCTGCCCTCGGCATCTCTCTAGCGACATGGGGCCCTTGAGAGCCACCGCTTGCTTTTATCGTCCCTGTGTGGTCCCTCCGGGGCCTGCCCGGAGTAGGGGCCCACCGGTGGTCTTTGCTCTGGGCTGCAGTGGGCGGCGGGCGGTGGAGGCAGGAAAGTCACCCAGATGGAGCCTTCACGACGGAGCCTGCCCCGGAAAATGTATGGATTAAAACTCCGACCTCGGATGGCAGCCGACCCCAAGGACGGTGGGGTGCTGGTACCTGTCTAACAACTTACTGGCTCTCTGGGGGGGTGGAGCTGGGGGGAGGGACCCGCTGGCAGCCTGACTGGCAGCCTTTGCCCATTTCTGGGGTATGTATCTTCTCACCGTGGCCGATTCCAAGGTACCAATGCGAAAGCCACAAAACGCGGAGGTGGGCCCAAGTTCATGCCAGCCGCGCTCAGAAGCCGGAGGGAGCCGGCTCAGCACCCCGATGCATAATGACCTTTTGCGACTGACCCCTTCTGTTCTCCCGTGGTACCTGACCCCCTCCCGGGCCTCCGAGGCCGTGAGGTGCTCCCGTGCTCCTCACCGGCTGCCCTTCCCTCCTCCACGGATCTGGCCCACCACCGCCCACCCCTGAGCCGGGCTTCTCAACCCTGCCTGTTCATTACACTCCCTTAGGGCGTGTTGAGACCCTGGACCGCCCTGGCCTGTGCCCAGACCCGTTCAATCAGGATCTCTGGACCTGTAGACCAGGGCTGGGAGCTCCCCAGGTGATTCCGAAGGGCAGCCAAGTTTGAGAACCATGCTTTTTAAAAAATTCTGATGCCGGTTCCCCTCCCCCCCAAGTGCAGCCAAACCAGGCCCCTCCGGCACCTTTGTGCGACTGCTAAGCTTTCCAGATGAAACCCAAGTGTAACCAACACTGCAACTCCCCTTCACAGAGGCCCCCCCCCCCCCCCCCCCCCCGCCAACCTTGGGCCCTGACTCCACCCACCCCTGCCCTCCAAATGCTTCCCGTTCTCCCCCAGGGGACCTCTCCTGTAACATCTCTTTCTCCCATCTGGGTTTCTGGCACTGATACCTCTCCAGAAGGTTCCCTGCCTTGCCCTAACCGCCGGCCGTGCCCCAGCTCAGCTCGCCTGGTCCACCACCCAGCCCACCCTCTGTTTGTTTCCTGTTTTCTCTGTTTATGTCCCCCCCCCTCCCCGTCTCGGCCCGCGGCCCTCCCCCTTACACCCTGCACCTGCCCCTCCCTTGCTGTCCGCCTGTCCCGGCTCACATCTGGGGAGGTACGGGGTCCCCGGCTCTTCCATTCACACTCATCAGCCCCAACTGGTCCAGCCTGGGCTTTTCCGAGGGTTGCTTTCTGTACTCCCACTCCCGCAAGGCCGGAGGTGCGAGCTTCCTAAACCGCTCCCCTCTGAACCACACGCCTTGGCTCCCCGTGGCCGGCCCCAAATACACAGACAACCCCCCCAGACCCCACCACCTTCCTCATCGTAGGGCTCTCTTACTGCGTGTCTTCACATGGGTTACACCCCAGCCTCACGAGACTGCTCGATGCCCCCCTTCAAATGCCAGGCACCCACCCACCCACCCACCCACCCCTGCTCCCGCCGGCCATGAGCCTTCCTCCTTTCTGCACCCTGGGACATCTTTTTCACAGCCAAAACCCAGCTCACGTGCGACCTCTTCCATGAAAGCTCCTTCCTCCCCAACCACAGAATTCGTCACTCTCCGTGGCGGGGCTTCGTGCCATGTTGTGAGCCGTGACCTTCTGGTTCTGCCCCTCCTTGGCTGGCTGACGTCGGTTTCGGTTTCTGTCACTTTCTCTGCATTATCTTTGTAGCCTCCCCCGATTTAACGAAGCACCCAGCAGATAGGCGATGTCTACTGCATGTTGGGATATACAGGGGTTGAATTCCCAATTTAGTATTTAATCATGTGTTATTAATGGTTTATTTAATCATCACTCAACTAACAGGGGTTATGGGTTGACTGGAGTCCCCCGCCCATGTCTACACTGAGGGTCTCAGTACCTCAGAGTGTGACCTTCTTTGGTGGTAGGGTCTTTATAGTGGTAATTAAGTTAAAATGAAGTCCTTGGGATCCGTAGGACTAGTGTCTTTGTTGGAAGGGGATCCGGATCCCCAGAGATTGCTGGCGAACCACCAGAAGCCGGAAGAGGCACGGAACAGGTTCTCCCTCGCAGCCCTCGGGAGGAACCGAACCCGCCAGCATCGTGATCTCAGACCTGTAGCCTCCACAGCTGCGAGACAGTACATTTCTGTCGCTTGGAGCCCGTCGCCGGGAGGTACTTTGTTACGGCCGCGACCGCAAACTCGTACAAGCAGGTAACTAACGCACCTTGGGACTCCGTTTCCCACCTCACAAAACCCAGCACCAGTTCAAAGATCATCTCATTCCACAAACGTCTACTGCTCGCTTGCTGTTGACAGGGCCCCGTTGTAGGTCCCGGGGACACGACAATACCAAAAAAAGACCAATTCCCTTCTCTCTTGGAGCTTCTTTGCCAGTGTGGGACGGGCATTCAGTAAACAAAGAAGTAACTCTCTCCTGACGACAGCCGCAAAGGATCCCGGGACACGGACCCGGCTTTCCATGCTTTCTTCCTCATTTGGGTCGCAGCAACTCATGGGTCAACGTTCCCTCTCTGGGTTTTGCGTGCGTGGGGTCCTCAGGAACAAACTGAGATTTCCCTAATCACCGCACCTTTTGTTTTCTTCTTCTCGCCCCCCCTGGTTCACTATGAGCTCCTAAAACAAATGGCACAAATAATCGATCTGTATTCTTTGTCGAAGAAGCCACTGGAAAGCGTCGTGTGGAGCCGTGTGCTCTACAGGATGCGTGGTGACAGTGATTCCTCCCCCCCCCGCGCCCGGCCCCCCCCCCCCCCCCCCCCCCCGTGTATGAGGATATGGTTATTGGATGGGGGAGAAAAGGGTATTTGCTGTTTCGGGCAGAAATAGGCTCACGGGCCCTGAGTAGCTGAGACAACAGGGGCCCCGGGCATGGCGCTCAGGCTGGCGGGGGCTCGGGCAGAAAACTCTTCCCACCAAGCCGGGGAGCCCTTCCCGGACCCGGGGTTTAAGCAGAGCCCAGCTGCCTAAGGAGCTAGGACGGTGAGGGCCTGCTTCCAAGCCAAGCCACCGGAGAATTTTTTTTTTTTTTTTTTTTTCTGGGTGAAGAATCACAAAGGCTCTAATCTGAGAATCTATAGAATCTTAACACCTCATTTACCCAGTGTCGTTTGGGAGTGAGGAGTTCCACATAAGTGAGTTTTCCAGATAATTGAACTTTATTCCCTGAAGAGCCAAAGCTTCAAAGAAATTAACCACTTTGACGGAAAGCTTTCTAAAATCCGTCGCTCTGCTCTCAGACCCTGGGCACCCAGACAGATTTAGCCCCTTTCCCGGCAGTCCTGATGGTTAGGAGTCTGTGTCAGCTTCTGGGCTGGGGTACTGCTGCTTCCAGAGAGGCGTTCTCAGCCCTGGCTGCACGGTCCGAATCACCCCGAGGGCTTAAAAAATCCTGATGTCGGGGCGCCTGGGTGGCGCAGTCAGTTAAGCGTCCGACTTCAGCCAGGTCACGATCTCGCGGTCCGGGAGTTCGAGCCCCGCGTCAGGCTCTGGGCTGATGGCTCAGAGCCCGGAGCCTGTTTCCGATTCTGTGTCTCCCTCTCTCTCTGCCCCTCCCCCGTTCATGCTCTGTCTCTCTCTGTCCCAAAAATAAATAAACGTTGGAAAAAAAAAAATTAAAAAAAAAAAAATCCTGATGTCCCAGGGCCCCACCCTGGACTCTTTTACTCAGCATCTCTGGGAGGCGGAGCGAGTCTCCCAGATGATTCCAAGGTGTAGACGAGCCCGAGAACGGGTCTTCTAGGACGTGCTGTGCGTCCCGCAAGGACGCCGAGCACAGCAGTGATGGCACAAGGCCCTGCCCCCGAGGCCGACACTCAGCTGGTGACCCACGTACCTCATGTTCTTCCGTCTTTGCCCATGGCCGCAAAGGCCTGCTCTCCAGATGGGGCGTGGCAGGAACTTTCCACCCTCACTTAGCCGAACAGTAGTCAAGACGTCCAGGTCTATCTGGTCCCAGACCCCGCTTTGCGAGGCGGCCTGGGCCAGCGCTGAATCTGGAACATTTCCATTATTGCTTTGGTTCCTTCCCTTCTCCTTTATGGATGTATGTATTTATTTATTTATATATCTTAATGTTTATGTATTAACAATAATTTTTTTAGATGCTTATTTATTTTAGAGACAGAGAGAGACCGAGCACAAGCGGGAGAGGGGCAGAGAGGGAAGGAGCCACAGAACCGCAAGCGGGCTCCAGGCTCGGAGCTGTCAGCACAGAGCCTGACGCGGGGCTCGAACCCACGAACCATGAGATCATGAGCTGAGCCACCCAGGCGCCCCAATTTATTTATTGTTGAGAGAAAAAGAGAAAGAGCGAGCTAGAGAGCATGCGCCAGAGTAGGAGAGGGGAAGAGAGAGAGGGAGACAGAGGATCTGAAGCAGGCTCTGTGTGGACAGCTGAGAGCCTGACGCGGGGCTCGAACCCAGAACTGGGAGATCGTGACCTGAGCCGAAGGAAGACGCCGAACGACTGAACCCCCCCGGGTGCTGCAGTTCCTTCCCTTCTTCATAGCAACACCCTCTCCCTGTTGCTTAAGGGCCTGCCTCACCTTCCGGAACTTTCTAACCAGCTCACTGGGATTATAGGCACACTGAGCACATGGGCTCTGAGCGAGGCCTGAAGAGAGGACCTTTTCTGGAGCAAGTGCATGTGAGCTCTGGGCCATAAGCTTTGGAATTCTGCTTTCCTTGTGGGGGACCCAAGAGACGGCTGTATAAATAAATCAATTCACTTCTCTGCCTTTAGCCGGCCCCGGGGCACAGCCAAGGTGCTGCTGTCTGTTCTGTAGACAGCCCGGGCTAGGCACCCCCCACAGCGTGGAAGAGGGGAGGGAGGCCCTCCTTGAGTCAGCTCCTGCCTCTGTCTGTCCTCCGCTCCCCGCTCCCCCTCCCCTCCTTCCTCACCTGCCACCCTGGGCTTCTCACCAGCCTCTGAACTTGTCCCAAACACCCACGTGCTCTTCCCTGGGAGCCCTGCCCCCACCTCCTTTGAGCAAACACTTCCCAGAGCCTCTGCCTGTCAGGGAGGTCCCTGGGCCCTGTCCAAGGAGCCCAAATGGCTCGAGGATCAGTTTCTCCATCTGTGAAATGGGCGCGGCACCACGTATCTCACGAAGTCGTAAGCAAATAAGGCACCTACGACGTCTGGCCCAAATGAGCACTCGAGACGCAGTGGCTCGTGTTCCTAGAGGACAGGATGGAACCCACGGGGGTCTCCATCCAGGCCACCCTGCCTTCTTCTCCCGCCCCACTCATTCTGTCCCAGGCTGCTGGGCTGGTTGGTTCCTTCTTAGAGCCTCGCAGCTCAAATAAACATCCATTCCTCCCCAGCTGGCCCTTGGCAGGATGAGGAGTTTGCATATTCCTGTGGGTGGAGAGGTGGGTATGAAGGGGGCGGGAAGGGACAGCAGGAGCGGGCCAGGCCCAGGACTTCTGCACACACACGGCCACAGGGGCGTCCTTTTCCCTCCAAACCTTGGGGCCGTCCTCTCCGTGCACTTGGCTCGCCTCCTGTCTGTCTGGGAGCTTCTCCCCGTGCCTTCGTCTGCTCTCCCAGCGCAGGACATGGGCCCTCGAGGGTGCGGGGGGGGGGGCCCTTCCACCCCAGGTGGCTCCAGCTCAGAGCCAGGACAGGTTGTGCGTCCTGTAACCACCCAGGGCCCCCAGCCTCCCGAACGCAGACCTTGAGAGGCCCGAGCGTGTACGGGCTTCCGAATGCAAACAAGCAGCCAAGTATTTCCAAACCTGGTATTTCACCAGCAATGGCCCTTCAGAGGGGCCCAAAATACACAGCGCGGGTGTTTGCACTTGAAAGGGTGAGAGGCCCAGCCCCTCCCCCCGACCTCCCCCGCCAACCCGGGCGGGCTCGGTGGCCAGGTCTTCCCTGTGTCAACAAGGGAAAGGAAAACAGCTTGGCTGTGTCTGGGGCGACCTGACAAAGGGGTTTTCCGACTGGGGCTGGAGGAGAGGGAGGGCAGGGCAGGCGGCTGCCAACCCCCCTGGGCGCTTCCTGCAAACGGCGTGGAGACCTTGGGGCTTTCTTGCGAGCTCAGGGAAGGACCTCACGGGAATCCCCCAGAAATGATAATAACCGTTCCCGGTGACGGTGACGGGGCGGGGTGCTTATCCCTTATAATCCTGCTGAGGTCTGCACCATACATTGTCCCCATGCTACAGATGAGAAGACGGAGGCCCGGAGGAGATGCTCACTCGGGGGTTGGTAGAGGGCGGAGCCCGTTTCGGTGCCCCGGGCAGGACCGGTATGCAAAGCTGGCTCTTCCCTCTGTCCCCCGTCTCTCCAGGGCTGCGGAGCCCCCACCACGGTCGAGGCACTGAGGTCCTGAGAATTCACAGATGCATAGAGCTGCCCGTTAAAAGCAGGCCAGCCTTGGGGGGTCCGGGTGGCTCAGCCCGTTAAGCCTCTGACTTCGGCTCAGGTCATGGTTTACGGGTTCGAGCCCCGCGGCGGGCTCTGTGCTGACAGCTCAGAGCCTGGAACCTGCTTCGGATTCTGTGTCTCCCTCTCTGTCTGCCCCTCCCCCCTCATGCTCTGTCTCTCTCTCTCTCTCCTTCAAAAATAAATAAACATCAAAAAATACAGCCCTGTGGTCGGTCATGGCCACGTGAGAGGACACTGGTTCCCAAGAGCTTTATTCACAGGTCATGGGATCGGGGACAGGAAGTGATCACCTCTGAGGGCTATGTTTGCAAGAGGGGCTGGCTGGGCTAAGTCCTGAGAAAGGAGACAGGAGTCGTATTTGCCTGCAGGCCAGTGGCCTGCCACCCCGCACACACGCTGTGTTCGTGGGGACAGCAGGGTGGGCGTCAGGGTGGAGAAGGAGCCACCCCCCCCTCCCTAGGTGCGGGACAGGTGCAGTGGGGTGGGGCTGGGCCTCGGTAGAAATCAGTGGACTTGGAGGCTTCCCCGGGGCCGGGGGGAGGCGGTGAGCTGAGGGGGCTGCGGTCCTGGGGGGTCAGGGAGACACCGAGGGGTGACAGGGCCCTGAGGATCCTGTCAGGAGCTTGCTGGGCACACCAGCCCCCAAGAGGACCCCGGTGACAATTTCTCAAGGCCCCATACGGGTAGTGTGGACAGCGATGATACAGTGGAGGGACCCCAAATGTGCTCAGAACTCGCCAGTGTCACCTTTAGGGCAGTCCCATCCCGAGCACAGGCGTGGGATGATGCGGGTGGTACCTAGAGGAGAACGGGTGGGGGGGGCGGGGGGGTAGGGGAGCACTGGCTGATGTTTTAGGAGACTGGAGCACTTCCTGGAGTGATCTCGGGGAGGCCCTTTCACTTCCCTCCGTGGATCTCAGTTTTTTCAGCACAAAGTGGGGTAGACGGGATGATGAGCCCCAAATGCTGGCCAGAACAGAAGCTCCCGTGTGGAGAGGGCGGGGGGAGGGGGGTTTGCAGCCAAGAGTCTGTCCTGCTCGCACCAGGACGTGGGACAAGCCTGGGCCAGGAGAGCAGCCCGTGACGCGGGCTCTGCTCTGTCCCATGTAGGGCGTGTAACCACGGGCAAATCATTTCACCGTCGTAAATGGAGATAATCGTCCCTCTCCTGGCTCACTCACGGGGTTACTGTGGACATCAAGTGAAGTAATAAGTGTGAAGTGTCGTTCAAGCTGTAAGGGTTGGTCTAAAGTTGAATCACCTTCCGGCTCAAGGACCGTAGGGAGCATTGAACCCCATTCTCTCATATTCCAGAAGATGAAACAGAAGTTCAGAGTGGCTGTGACTTGTCCCACGTCCTCTGAGCAGAACTGAGACCGGCTTCTAGATGCAGTCTTTTCCCTTTGACCACCGCTCTTGCCTGCTGATTCATTTTTGTCATAGAAGAAAATGTAACCGGCACCCATCTGACCCTCGGTGTGGAACATCTCTTTGCCTTCAAAAGAAAAGAAGAAGAAGAAGAAAAAAAAATCCAAACCCCAGCAACCACAGAGCACTTGCTTCTCAGGAAAAGCCACTGCCTGCCGCCACCGGGAATGTGACGCAACAGAAACCGGCCTCGCACGCCTGCCTGCCCCTGAACAAACGTGGCCTGTCCTGATGGTTCTGTGGCCAATGTCTTGCTGTCACCAAGCTCCTCCAAAGAGCTGTGGGAGGTTGTTTTGATATTTGATTAGCCACCGAGGGTAACTGGTGAGTGCTCGAGCGAGCCAACTCCAAAGCCATCACGGCGCTGAGTGCCTTGGCCTGTTAGAGATAGCGCCATATCAGGGAGAGTGATGGCGGGCAGGGCTCCAAGAGGGAAGATGAGTGGGCTGTTGGGAGAAATTAATATAAGGAAAGGAAGTGGTGAATGAAGTCAAAGGAAAACAGGGTCCTATGATATCCGTGACTCATAAATCTCATGGATACCTGGGATGTGAGTTCCCCGCTCCCCCTTGAGTTAGTAAATGGCTTGTCCTCAGGGTGACCCTTCTGGAAGATTCATGGGTGTGGGCGGGCTGGGAGGAGGTGGGGGGGGGGAAGGTGCTGGCAGTGGGGGGCGGGGGCTGTGTAACTTTTAGGAAGAGCTAAGTCCCTCCTCTCGCACAGGGGAATCCAGCTATGAAGATCGGCCTCCAGAGGGGTTGGGGACCTGCCTAGGGCAGGATTCAGGGGAGTAGAGGTAAAGGCAGGGGGCCACAGGGAGGGATGATGGCGGAGTGAGAAGGGGGGTAGGAGAGACCCAAGACGGAAGACCTGACTTCTTCGCCAGGCTGCTCAGGCTAACCTCCTGCCAGCCATTCGTGGCCAAGAGGGCCTTTTTGTTATTTTTAACCACCGTGAGCCCCCTGATGTGAAAGACTGTGTCTGCCAAATGAATTCATTTCCCTACGTTATTGATTTATTTATTGAATCAGAAATCTCTCTGAGTTCCTGCTCCGAGAATCTGACCGGGTCCCAGAGCCCTTGGTTGCCCACGGAATGGGATTGGTTTCAGCCTTGGAGTTCCGCGAGCCTTGCCGTGAGGTCAAGTTTAGGTCAGTGGGGTCTCCCTGCAGGGGTTTGAAACGTTGGAAATCACTTGTGGACCCCTCTGCTTTCCGCCAGGCTCAAATGAAGTCGGGTACTACAGACTCTATCCCGCCACCTTGGGTCCTATGGCAGAACGGGAGCCATGTTGGGGGGGGGGCCGGCTCCAGGATGAAGGAAGGCCAGCAAAACAAATGGGAGAAGGTAGGGGTGCCTCAGAGTAGGGGGAGGGGTATGGACCCAGGAGAGAAAGGTGGGAAGAATGGCTGGGGGTCCCATCACGTGACTTCCTGGATCTGTGGATTTGCTAACGCTGCCCTGTGGTCCCTCTAAGGACATGTCTGTGATATCATGTGACCTCATTCAGTTAGTCAAGCTCTTGTGTGTGGAAAGGCTGTTCCCCTGCAGCCAAGGAACCCCGCCGTTTCAGTGTATGGGGACCCACATCAGAGTCCCCAGGCGCGCTCCCCCGGTAATGACGGAGGAACACCAGGACCAGGTTGGGGGACCCAAGAGCTGGAAATTGGGGCCTTCCGTGAAGCCCAGAGGCAGCGACTACCATGGCTCAGGCCCAGCTTCAAAGCACAACCCAGCAGGACGATAGCGCCCCCAGCCCCCCCATTTCCTCTCCCTCACCTCAGAACTGGCCTCCAGGACTAGCCGAGTTGATAGTCTCAGCTCCAGTTTATAGCTGAGGAAACTGAGGCTCCTAGAGGTGAGGTCATTAGTCCAGCATTACGCTCTGCGCCCCGAGCCCCGGCTTGGCTGACTCCAAGCGGGGGCTGTCACCGCCACACCGTGTGCTCCGTGGGGGTTTTAGCATACTTCGGGCTGTCTTCCCAGGGAGGCAGTGAGCGCCTAGGGGGCAGAAGCCGGATCTTACTCATTATTTGGTTTGCTTCATTCTGACATATTTGTTGAGGGCTGTCTTCACGCAGGCACTGAGCGAAGCAGGACCCGGGACCTCACGCGGGGGGCCTAGGCTCAAGGATTTCAAGATGGCGACCGTAGAGCTTTCAACCAAGCGCGGGGCCTTTCTGAGTGCGGGCAGAGAGGGAAACAAAATTAGACGCCGCTGCAGGGCGCTCTGAGAACGAGGCCAGCAGCAGGCCCAGGGCGAAGGGAGAGCAGGAGAGGGCGCGGAGCTCGATGGGCCCTTGGCTCAGGGCCTCTAGACTTTCCATTGTAGATTTCCAACAAGTGTGTGCTAAGGAAAGCATCTTGGTGCCCATTATCTCACTGTGACATTGTGAGGCAGACGTCAGGTAACAAATCGCCTTTCTGAGCATTTATCAGTATTAACCGCTCTGCTCTTAACCTCGTGACGTAGTGGCTTTGTCTCCATTTTACAGACAAGGAAGCTGAGGTTCAGCGAGTCGGCAAAGCCCGCCTGGTCAGTAGGATGTCACCCCAAGGGGTCTGCTTCTGAATCTAGAAGCCGTTCCCCGGAACACCCTGTTGCCGTCTGTGTGGGTGACCGCACACAGTGACGTGTGGGCGTGTGCCCAGGCTTTGGGGGTCCCAGGCACGGTAGAATGGGATGACAGGTCTGTGAGGGGCCACGGGGTGCTCACGAGTCTGCTGTTGGGGGGGTGCGCGGAACTGAGCCCCAGGGCCTGCAACACAAGAGGGACTGAGCCTGGGATTGGCTAAAATGGAAGTATTACAACTTTCTTCCTTTGAAATGGTTTTCTTTTTAAATTATCATTATTTTATTTTTGAGAGAGAGAGAGCGCGAGAGAGCATGTGCGCGAGCGGCGGAGGGGCAGAGACAGGGAGCCAGAGCTGACAGCACAGAGCCCGACGCGAGGCTCGAACTCGTGAACCGCGAGATCATGACCTGAGCCGAAGTCCGATCCTTAGGCGACGGAGCCCCCCAGGCGCCCCTCCACTTGCCTCCTTTCAAAGGAAAAGGACACTGGACAATAACATTCGGAGAAAAGAAAGAAAAGTGGCCCTAGTCCCCATACCCAAATACCACCCCAGGGACTATCTTAAAATGCTCCCTGCTGGTCTTGGAGGCAGGCGAGAGAAACACAGTCTCACGTTTTGGGGGAAAGGTGAAGGGGAGTAGCCCTCGTGGAAAGCAAACCGGTGACATCGATTCAGACAGGAGAGAATGCAAACACTCTTCAACTCGGCCATCACGCTCCTGGGAAATCGCCCCGTGGGCCACGCCAGCCTGGCATGGAAATGGGGGGGCATGATCACCCCTGAAAACCGGGGGCCGCCTCCAGCCATCCCCGCAGGCGAGGGGAGGCCGCAGGAGCGCTCGGGGGTGGGGGGGCCGCACGCTTTTGTCCAGCGTCTGCCGGGACCCCCTTCCCGGGGTCGGTCAGGGCTCTTGGGCTGCAGGCAACAGAAGACAGATTGGACTGACTTCAACAAAAGGGGGAGCCTGCTGGAAGAACGTGGGGGCGGCTTCGGGATGGAGCTGAGCCGGGAGCTAACTGACAGGAAGCGGGGTGGCTCCAGAACACCTCAGGAGCAGAACCTTGCCGGTCTTCTAGGCTGGCCACGGCTCATCGGCCGAACGAAGGCCAGCCCCGTCCCCCTCCTTGCCTCTGCTCAGGATTCCGCGTCCCAGGAGAGAGTCTCATTGGCCAGGGGCCATCCCTGGCTAAGTCAGGGCAACCGGAGGAAGGTTCCAGCAAAAGGAGCCTCTGGGGCCTTCTCCCCCTTCCCCGGGAAACATAAGCCTCTTGTGTTTACTATAAACGGAGACTGCATTTTGTGAGGGGAGGAAACTGGGGGGGGAGGGAAATAGGTGCTAGAGGTTAAAAAAAAACCACGTCTTCTTCTCAAGGGCCTCCCCACTCGGCGGCTGGGGAGATGGGCTGGGCTGGCTTTTACTTAAGGGTGATCCTTCGGGTTGTAAGTGAGAGATACCCACTCAAGCTGTTTTCCTCAAAAAAGGGGGCTTTCTGCTAAGGAAACCAAGAAGCACGAAGACTTCGAGGCCTCGGGGAAGGCCGTTCCAGGACCCAGCCTCTCGCTTTGGCCTGTCTTTCCACTTGACGCTGCATGCTGTCCTGAGTCCGCTCCCCCCACCCTGCGAGGCTGGCCCTTGCTGTCTCTCTCCCTCTTTCTCCAGACTGACTGTCTGCCCTTCATGCCCGTGGAGCTGGAAACGTTCCAGGCCACAGCGTTTCCATTTACATTTCCGCAACTCGAGAAAGCCGTCCAGCTGTCTGGCTGCCTCTCGGTCTCAATTACGGATCTCCCAGAGAGAACCGTGTTGGCTCTGCCCGGGTCAGCTGGTCACCTTGCTCTCATGGGCTGTGGCCAGTGGGCAGGAGACGCGGCTTCCGGGAGCGTCACCCCGGGGTGGTGAGACCCCGGGGAGGAAATGGAGGGAAACCTTAAGAGAAGCGCTGAGTCCAACACACCGAGAACACCGCTGAGGCCGCCGGACATCAGAGGCAGAAAACCCTGGAATCCTGTATGGAGCTGGGGGTTCCGGGGGCGAGGGGCACGAAGTAGGAGCATCGGGCTGGGAGCAAACAGGGAGTCATAGTCTTGGGAACTGGCTGGTGTCACCCACGGTCTTTGGCGTTGGCTTTTAGGGGCTACCTGGGGACACGATGGGGGGCCTGGGTCAGCCCAAGAACCACGCGTGGGGCCGGCAGTCACGATCAGACGGTTTTGAAAGATACGTTTTGTTTTTCTTTTTCCCAAGTGATCTATGCACCTAGTTCTGAGAGATTGCTTCATGTGCAAAGCGCTGGCTCCCTCATCCCTCCCCCACTCCCAAGAGGAAGCAATCTCAGCTCCCTTAGGTACCGTTCTATTATTCATCTCCATAGACTTCTTTATTTCATTTCATTTTATGTTTTAGGGAGAGAGCGCGCGCGTGCACGAGCTGGGGAAAGGGAGAGAGAATCTTAAGGAGGCTCCAACGCGGGGGCTTGATCTCCCGACCCTGGGATCATGACCTGAGCTGAAATCGAGAGTTGGACGTTTAACCGACTGCACCCCCCGGGTGCCCCGATCTCCATACACTTTTTTTTTAAAGTTTATTTACTTATTTTGAGAGTGAGAATGGGGGAGGGGCAGACAGGGAGAGAGAGAGAGAGAGAGAGAGGGAGAGAATCCGAAGCGGACTCCACACTGTCAGCGTGCAGCCCGACCCTGGGCTTGATCTCACGACCCTGGGATCATGACCCGAGCCAAAATCAAGAGTCTGATGCTTAACCGACTGAGCCACCCTGATCTCCAGGGGCGGAGTATACCTCCAATAACTTGCAGGGGCGCCTGGGTGGCTCAGTCGGTGGAGCGTCCGACTTCGGCTCAGGTCACGATCTCATGGTCTGTGAGTTTGAGCCCCGCGTCGGGCTCTGTGCTGACCGCTCGGAGCCTGGAGCCCGTTTCGGATTCTGTGTCTCCCTCTCTCTCTGCCCCTCCCCCGTTCATGCTCTGTCTCTCTCTGTCTCAAAAAAATAAATAAACGTTAAAAAAAAATTTGCTAGGCGGCTTTTTTTTTTTTTTCCATTATCTATTGACTTCTTGTTCTGGTAATTGAGGATTTAGCTACTTTACAAGCCCCCCCCCCCACCCCCACCCGACCGTTTCGCCTTTTAGCCCCATGCTGCTATGGGCTATCACCGGTTTGGTCCGTGCTTACATTATCAGGCTATGACAATACTGTTTCCCCATGACTCGAGTCAGGTACTATGATTGCATTTCCCTTTTTGTACCTCACTGTGTTTTCCTTGGCCTTAATCTCTTTGCTTTCTTAGGTGCTCAGGTCTCTGTGTTCCAAGGGAGCTATTGAGCGTCTATCAATTCCGTTTTCTAAAGTTTGAAAGAGCGCACTGGATGGCACTCACAGGTCATCTACATGCCCCTCCCATTCTCACCTTGTATTTGGACTGGCTGCCGTCTGGGCCCCTCTGGGGGCTCTGGGCCCGCTACCCTGAAATTGTGCCACTTTCTTCTGCCTGTATCCCACGTGTTCCCATTCCTTGGTTCATTTTCTTGTTCGGCTGGAGCACGTGCTGTAGCGACTTGCTAAGAAAAGGTGCAAGGGAGGTTAAGGTTCTGCACGTCTGAGATGTATTTATTCCACCGTCAAACTGGATTTATGGTCCGGCTGAGTACAGAATTCCGTGCTGGAAAGAACGTTCCCGTCTGCATTTTGCGGACACGGGCCCGTTGCCTTCTCACATTCTGGTTGAGGTCTGACACCATGTGGGTGCTGTGGGGGGTGGGGAGGGGGCCCTGGGAGTGCCACCGCTCCAGATGTAGACTCTCAATCACCTGCACCGCCCCCGCACCTGCCCCTCCCCGTGGACTTTCTCGAGACTCACATGCTCCGGTGCCGAGCCTCTCGGGGATTCTTGAAGACAAACCGGTTCGCGTCTCATGGGTCCCCCTTCTGCAAAGCTCCAGTCGGTAGCTTTTCCCAACTCTGCTGAGTCATTACCACCTTTCCCTCTGCTTTCCAGGGTCCAGATATTTGTGGGAATCTCGCATCTCCTGACGTCACAAACCGCTTTGGACTTAGAATTCTATACATCTGACATTGACGGTCACTCAAACGAGAAACTGGGAGGGAGAGAAAGCCACGTTGTGTTTAATCCACCTTGTTTAACGGGATGAGAATCTTGATCTTGTTTAAGGCTTGTTTCTTCCCACCCTTAAAACATATATATATATATATATTTATATATATATTTTACATATATATGTAAAATATATATATATATATATTATATATATATTTTTTACATATATATATGTAAAAAATATATATGTATATATATATGTATGTATGTATATATGTATGTATATATATGTATATATATGTATAAATCTATACATATATATGTATATATACATATATTATACATATACATACATATAAATTATACATATATATGTATATATGTATAAATAAATAGATATACACACACATATATATACATATATGTATATATGTATAAATAAATAAATAGATATATACACACATTTTCCATGTTACTGTTAAGCTTTATGATTGTCTTTTGTAACGGCTGTGTAATATTTTACATTTCATCTAGAAGACGTGGGGTGATGGGGCGCCTGGGTGACTTAGTCCTTCGAGCGTCTGACTTCGGCCCCGGTCGTGATCTCACAACACGTGTCCTTTTAAGAGAGAGGCAGATGGAGGGGCGCCTGGGTGGCGCAGTCGGTTGGGCGTCCGACTTCAGCCAGGTCACGATCTCGCGGTCCATGAGTTCGAGCCCCGCGTCGGGCTCTGTGCTGACAGCTCAGACCCTGGAGCCTGCTTGGGAATCTGTGTCTCCCTCTCTCTGCACCCCCCACCCCACTCATGCTGTGTCTCCCCCAAAAATAAACATTTAAAAAATTAAAAACAAAAAAAAGACGTGGGGTGCCTTACTCACCCTGCCTCTTATTACTGATATTTAATTGGCCTTCATATTGCACATAAGACACACTTTTATGTGTATCGTATGGCTTTTTGTGGTCGGGATTGTTTCCTTGGGATATATTCCAAAGGATACGAATCTTTTGAAAGTCCTGATCGGTTTTGCCAAATTTCCAGGATGTTTGTACCAGTTTCACCTGTGGGCAAAAGAAAGGGCAGGTTGTTGTCCTACCTGGCCGGTCCTCCCTCTATGGCCGTGCAGAACTTGTTGAAACTCTAGGTTTCCTGCAGGCCTCTCCGGCACCAAGTTCCAGTGAATCCGTGGAGGCTGACAAAGGCATTCATTCTTGCTAAGAAATGTCCACATGCTTGTCTCGACCAGTTAACAAAAACAATGTTGGTGAAGGCAGAAAGGAATGTGGATTACTTCGTTTTTTTTTTTTTTTCCTGAGTCTGACACTGTGTTGGGGGTGGGGGTGGGGGGAAGTACAGGTAAAAAAAGAATGATTAAAAAAAAAATAGCACGAGTTGAGGGGCGCCTGGGCGGCTCAGTCGGTTGAGCGTCTGGCTCCTGATTTCGGCCCAGGTCGTGATCTCACGGTTCGTGGGTTCGAGCCCCGCGTCGGGACCCTGTCTCCCTCTCGCTCTTTGCCTCTCCCCAGCTTTCTCTCTCTCAAAATAAATAAACATCAAGCAAAATGAATAAAAATAGCGTGAGCTGAAGCCAGCCCGGATGGTGAGTAACTTGCCAACGGGAGAATCTTACTCCACTTCACCTCCTTCCTCACAGATGTGTTTCGTCCGCTGGTGAGGTCACCTTCTGAAGTCCCCTTGTGAAGACTTGCAGACCTTCTCTGATGGAGGAGCTGGTGAGGTCCTTATTTCAGGCCGCATTTCATAGACGAGGAGACAGAGCTCAGAAAGGGAAAGGGGCTGGTCCGCGGCCACAGAGCAGGGCAGCCGCAGGGCCTTCCGGAAGGAGAGTCCAGGCTGCCCAGACCAAGACGCTTCCCTGTAAATCGCTGAGCCTGAATCATGGCCAGCGTTTGTCACCATCTTTTCTGTGACAAATAGGATGTCAGTGCCGTGGGCTTTTCCCCAGCACAGCACTACGGAGGGACTGTGACAGCAGCAGTCGAATCAATATCGCACTTTGCAGGGAGCCCGTTGGCGGCTGGATGTGCGGTGAATTGTGGCTCTTGGCTCGTCGCTGTCTGGGGCCTTCCAGTGGGGCGGGAGGCCATCTGTGAGGCTGGCTGGGCAGCAGGATGGGAACTTTGGGCCTTGGGCTACCCCGAGAGCCCAGCAGCCCTTAGGACCTGCTGTGTAGAACCCTAAGCGCCCCCACTGGGCCCTCCCCCACGCAAAGCCTCACGTGGACCTTTCTAGATTTCTAGAAATCCTCTTCTAGAGGATTTCCTCTTTCTAGATTTCTAACCGGCTTTAGCGACGGCAGGTTTGAGCTGGGGATCGTCCTGTGAAAGTAGGATTCCCAGGTCCCGGGGGCCTCTCGCCGCCCCTCTGTGTCTCCCCATCCGGCCTGGCGAAGTAGATGGCCTCCAGCGTCAGCCGTCGGGGGCCCGTGCCATCGCCGGCACAGGCAGGTGTGTCTGGTCTGAGCACGTTGACATTCCTGAGCCTCGGCTGCCTCATCAGCAGAATGGAAGGTTCTAGATAGGGTATCGAAATCGCTGATGTTCAGCCACTTTGGACCACATTCCGGATTGTTCCATCGGCCGAGAGCCCCTCCTTTATGGCATTTTGGGGATTCGAATGAGATCATTCGTACCCGACGCTTAGCACATCGCTAACATGTGGTTAACCGCCGACATCCGTGGTTATTTTCCAGACTTGGGGCCTGGGCAAGGAAGAACAAGTAAGCTAGGACGTATTGAGCATCTATTATATGCTACGTGCTTCCCATGCCCTATCGTTTCATCCCCTCAACAATCCCAGGGAGGGTTAGTATCTCCATATTATAGGGGAGGAAACTGAGGCACAGGGAGGTTAAATAAGCTGTCCTAAATCACACTGCCTGTTGGCGGCTGAGCTGGGATTGGGGCCCAGATGTTTCTAACTCCGGGGACCCCATGCCTTCCCAGGCTGCCGCTTTCGGAGTCTTACTGAAGAGGTGTTGGGGACTTACATTAGGAAATGTTCTCCAAATTGTAAATTAGGAAAATAAAAAGGGTATTATGAGTTATCCCCAATAAGTTAAGAAGCCTCAGGCATATCATGTTTTGTTTGAGTTCATAAAATACGATGAATCATCATATGACTCTGGGAAAGACGATCTTTTGTCTCCGTTTTACAGATTAGAAAACCGAGGCTCAGAGAGGTTATGGGACTTGCCTAAAGTCACACAGCAGGGAGCGGAAGAGCTGAGATCCGCCTCCAGGTCTGCTGGACTCTAAAAGCTCTGCTCTTTCCGTGCTGGGCGAGAGCCACAAGGCTCCCAGCGTCTTGCAGAGAGGGCTAGAGACGGGCTGTTGGCTGCAGTCTGGGAATCCGGGGGCTGAGGTGGCCTTCCTCCCTACTGTCCCTGTCCTGTTAGCACTGCGACGGCGCATGCAGGGCCCAGATCCAGATTTGCGGGGAAACAATTGGGATCACCGTGAACTTCAGCCTCCCCGCAGCAGCCCCCTCCCCCCAACACACGCCAGAGCTCTGGGGGGAGGCCGAGGGGCCCTCCCGGCTCAAAATAGCTCTGTGTTATTAGCTGCATTTAATTGAAGGTGTTTCGAGGGCAGCCTCCACCGGGCCCAAACCAAATGGAAAATGACACACTGTCAAATTAATGTCCCCAGACCATGATAAATGGCCGGGGTGGTGAGTAATGCTTCCATTTCTTGTTTTAAAGGAGAAGGATGCAGCCAGGCTCTCGGAGTCTGTCCCTATTGTGTGGGGAAAGGTCAGAGGCGTCCTCGGGATAAACAGCATTCCTCACCGGCCTGCCCACCGGGATGGGCTTCTCCGGCATCTGCTGAGCTGTGCTCTCTCCCCTTCCTGTCTCTGGAGGCTGGCGAGATTGCCGAACAGCTTGGGAGCCTCGAGGCCAATGTCCAGGGAGGAAGGCGCAGGAGATAAGGTTAATCCTTCACCCCCCGCTGTACTTTATACCTTCCAGAGCACAGTCACCTCCGCTATCTCGTTTGATCAGTTGGCATTCGGGGCCTGCTCCTGACCCCCGGCTGCGCCTTCCCCGTGCCCTTGGCCTCAGCCACGCTGGTCCCTCCACCCCACCCCTGCACACCCAGCCCTCTCGTAAGACGCAGGACAGAACGCTGAGCCCCGGCTCCGCGCCGGGCCCCGGGGATCAGCCCCGGAGAGGCAGGAAGTCGCAGGAGCCGGCCCCTTCCTGGAGGACGCAGACAGTGCCTTCCTTACAGCCGGAGCTGGCTTGGCACCCCAGCCGGGGCTGCAGTGGTCTCCCGGCGAACATAAACAGTTTCCCAGAACATAAACATCAGGCCCCGAGCAAGACAAAAACAAGACCCCTCCGTAATGGTGTCTGCACGCAGACAAAAACAAGAGCGCTGTCCAAACCACAAAAATCACCCAGCATCCCCGATCCTGGCTAATATCAGGGGCTGCTGCTTCTGTGGCAATTACAGCATTAGCTTGGCTCTACTCCTGCCTCCCGGAGGAGATCCACGAAGAGCCTCGGTCACAGGGCGAGCCCCCCACCCACCCCCCACCCCACTGTCCCCACTTCCCGACAGCGTCAATCCCAGAACAAAGTCCTGCCTCCCCGGATCGTCCCCGAAATCACCTACGGCCAGCTCAACTCCTGGACTCCGTGCAACACCCTCGGGCTGAGGGGCCCCGTCCTTCCCCGGGGTGCGCGTCCCCCACCTTGTCGCAACAGGTAATACGTCCACCTTTGTTCAAATACAAGTGTGTTCCTCGTGGCCTGGGGCTGGACGGCATCGACACCACCGACCTTAGGCACAGCGCAGGGCAGAATTATGGATGAGCTCGACGGCCCCACAAGTCCTCCGTTACGAGAAAAGAGGGCGCTGGTCCCGTCCGTTCTGGATGGGGACGCTTTGCGGAGGAGGCGGCCTGAGCTGGTTGTGGAAGGAGGAGAAAAGCGGGCAAGTGAGGCACAGGGTCAAAGAATGCCGGGGCCTTCCATGTGACGGGCCCCTGAGCCCAGGGGTGGGACCCAGCATGGGGCGACGGAATGTTTCTTTCTCGTCTTGTTGCCTCTCGGTGCGGGGGGAAATTCTGTTGATCCTTCAAGGCTCCGCGTACACGCCGCCTCCTCCGAGCAGCCCTCCAAGGTTGCCTCGGCATCCCCTCACCACTCTGGGCTTTAGTTTCCCCATCAGCGAAGTGAGGGGATAAGACGAAATCAGTGCTCTCCAAACTTCTTTTGAAAAGAAGACGAATGACCCTTGGCACAAAGGTGATCTTACCAGGAGCCCAGCAAATAAGAGACGTGAGAGGTGTAACGGGGTGGGTGCCTGCTTCTTGGGTTTATAGTAACTCCTGGGGGGGGGGCTTCCTGGGCCTCTTAGGCTCCTCAGTGACAGCTAGAAAAGCATGAGACAGGAGGGCATCTGTGGTCCCCTCTGACACTTCAGTTCGCCCTCCTCGACCTCGACCTTCCCAGAAGCTCCCCACGGACTGGAGCTGTGTTCTGATTGGCTTCCTCCCTCCCTGCCCTGCCCGAGGTGGATGAATGATGAGCCAGCGGGTGTTGTCTGCGCATGGTCCACACAGCAGCCCTGCCGGGGTCCTGCCCGAGGGGGGCGGCCAGGGCAGGGCAGGCGGGGACATGCGTCAGGCCCTGCGGGCTGTAAATGGCCAGCCAGGGTCCCCGATCTCTCCTTTCCACCCAGCCCTTTCCGCACCGATCTCTCCCTTCCACCCAGCCCTTTCCACACCGAGCGGGGGTGGGGGGGGGGGGGGGGTCCAAGTCTCAAGGCTCAAGGCGTGTCCCGTCCATCCATTTGTCTGCCTCCGCCTGGCTCAGGCTTCTCTCCTTCCCCGCGACAGCCTGAGGCAATATCGAGGGCGCAAATGGCTCTCCGGGTTCCATTATCACCAACTCCCCTGCTGCTGCCAATGGCCCATCAGTCCCTGATGATACGTCGCAGAAAATTGGTTGTCAGGCCAATAAATATATCCGATTGGATTTTTGACATCCGGGCGAACCCATTCGTAAGGCATTTGATTAAAGAGCTAAAAGGTAGTACAGTGATAGCTGCCCTCAGTCTGGCCTAAATAGGGTGCTGTCTTCCCTCTGGGCGAGATGCTCCCTCCCTCCCCATTTGCTCCTTCTCCCCCTTTCTCATTTTCATCCTTCACTGCGTTGCAAGTGCCGCACTCAATCAGGGCTCCCGGTGGTGGAAGGGACGGCCTGGCCCAGCGGGAGAGGAATGGCCTTCCCTTGGCTGCTGCTGGGGGAGGCTCAGGCCTCCAGGGACCGGCCCGCAACCCGGCTGGAGCCCTGCCTGCGCCTCCTGTCTGCGGCCATCGGTCACCCAGCGCCCCCCCTTCCTCCTCCCGGGGGTCCGGGCGTGGAAAGAGGTCCCACTGGACAGGCTGGGCCCGCGTCCCTGCTCAGCCCCTCCTGGGCTTTGTGAGTTCACGTCCACGAGCTCGAATTCTCCATCTGCGAAATGGGAATAAGTAAACCCTGACCCCGCTGGCGCGCACACCTGTCCGTCGCTTGGCTTAAAACAACGTCACGGTCGACGAACCCCCCGGGGGGACACGGGGCACGCACCCCACCGCCGTTGGCGATGACGTAAATCGCGGCGGGACACCGCACCCCCACACGTGGGGGGGGGGGCACCTGTTCCACTATTTTTGGCTTTTGCAGCCACAAACTGCCAAGCGTGGCTCTAAGACAGTGTGGTTATTGGAATCACCACAGAGCAGGTAGCTTCATCGTGAACCCATTTTGGTTTTCATTCCGAAATCCTTTTCCTATCGCGGAAGTGCCTTTTGCGACGCCGGGAGCACGTGATGTGTCTCAGGAACCAGTGCTCCCAGAGTGGCAGCGGTTAAGAAGATGGAAAGTGGGGGGGGGGTGCGGCGTTGGGCACGGAGCGGACGCGTCCTCCCTTTCCTGCCTCTTACAGACTTTGTCCTCCGGCCCCAGGGCCCGCACCCTTGTTCAGGCTCTCATTATCTTTCTGGGGTCTGGGCAAAGCCCCCAACTAGTCGCTTTGCCCTGTTCTCTCTGGTCCCACAAACCATCCTACGTGTGACCCCTGCCTGCGTCTCCCTGAAATCCAGCCTTATATCCCCGCAGCTGGTCCCCCTTAACGCAAACCTCCTTCCGGTCGTCCCCAAGCACCCAGAATATTTTCTTGCCCACGCCACTGTCCCCTGATCCCCACCCTCCCAGGCCACGCCATAACGTCTCTTTGTGTGCACAATTTCTACGCGGTCTGCCGCTCCCTGACCCCCTGGGATGATGTCCGGTGCCTCCCTTCCCCCCACGCTGGCCCTTTCCAAGCCGGGCCACAGCACTCAGTACATTGGCCCACTGGCCAAGAGCTCATCTCTGATCTGGAGCGGGAAGGGCCTTATGCGTTCACGGACGCAGTTTCAAGACCCCAGATCTGAACGCATGCTTGGCATGGGCCCTGATAATGACATAGCACGTCCCAAATTGACACGCATCTGCCAAAGCTGGGCGCTGAGGCCCGTGCTTGCCCTGGAAGGGAACGCGGGGCCCCCGGAGCGTGTTCGGGCTGCGCTGGGAGGTTCCGCCGCGTGTCCTGCCCCTGTGCCTGAATCCTCCAATGGGGCCTCCACCTGCTTCGCTGTGCAGCGCCTTCCCAGTCCCTGGGGAGGCAAGGATTGCCCTAAGTCCCCTTCAGGCTTGGTCATTCCAGCCGATGGAGTGGAATTAGCTGGCTCGTCTGTCTTTGAGCTGGAAGACAGGCCTGCGGGCAGCCACTGGCGCCCCACTGTCAGAGGCACCTGTGCAGAAGAGTCTCCCTCCCTCCTGGGAATGTCTGTACCCCTCAGCCTTCTGCCTCGGGGGGCCCGGGGGTGGGGGGCGCGGGACCCCGCAGGCAACAGGAAACAGGCCGTACTCGCTTGGGACTCTCCAGCTAGCTGGGCTGACCCGAGCCTCTCAGACTCCCAGAGCTAGCGAGGGTGGGGCCTTGGCCCTGAGCCCCCAAGATCCTGCTAGAGTGGGCTGAATGGCGACCCCCAAAAGAGATGTCCACGGCCTAATACCTATACCCTAATTCTGGGAAATACCCAGAATTCCCTAACACCTGGGAATGTTTCCTTACGTGGGAAAAAGGGTCCTTGCAGCTGTTGTTAGGTTAAGCATCTTGACATAAAGAGATCCTCCTGGATTCTCTAAGTGGGCCGCAACTCCGATGACAGGTGTCCTTCTAGGAGACACACACAGGGGACATGTGACAGAGAGGAAAGAGCCGGGTGACGCAGGTAGAGATTTGTAAGGATGCAGCCGCAAGTCAAGAAATGCCTGCAGGGGCGCCTGGGTGGCTCAGTCGGTTGAGCGTCCCACTTGGGCTTGGGTCGTGATCTCATGGTTTGTGAGTTCGAGCCCCGCGTCGGGCTCTCTGCTGTCCGCGCAGATCCCGCCTGGGATCCTCTGTCCCCCTCTCTGTCTGCCTTTCCCCAGCTCGTGCTCTCTCTCTCTCTCAAAAAGAAGTAAGTATTAAAAAAGATTTTTTTTTTTAATTAAAAAGAAAAATGCCCACCAGGAGCTGGAAGGGGCAAGGAACGGAACCTCTCCAAGTCTGGAGAGGGAGCGGGACCCTGCCCGCAACTTGATGGTGGACTTCTGGCCCCCAGCGCTGTGACAGGACCCATTTCTTCGCGCTTTGTGCTGACTTGTTAAAGCAACCGCAGGACCCTAGCACGGCTGTGCGCGGCGACGGCCTCCCTGCTCCACCTGCTCTGAGGCAGGTCGGTGGCTTTGTGGGTGGGCTTTGGGGTCTGCCCCTCGCCTGCCAGGACTCCTGCATTTCTCCGCCAGCGGCCTTCCGGGGGAGGCAAGAGGGGCGCTTTTCCTTCAGGTAGCTCACCCCTGCTCCTGCCTGAGCCCGGAGGCCCCCGGACTGCTCCTTGTGTCTCCTGGGTACTGTAGACCTCCAGCCGTTTTCCTATGGCTTCCAACGTGGGCTGCCTTGTCACTGGCAACCCTTTGTTCCTTAGGTAGGATGGCAGGCCTCGTTCACTCCTTTCCAGAGCTACACAGACACTTGAGACACCACCCGGTCACCCTCCCCCATTCTACAGATAAGAAGGAGGCCAGGGGAGGCTAAGGACCCCAGCCCCCGCCGCCCAGGCCCCACAGGGTGTCAGAGGGACAGACCCCACGGCTCTTGGCCCCTAGTACCATTTCTTCCTGCTGCGTCACACTCCCCCCCCCCCCCCCCCCGGCTCTCAGCTGAGTCTCCCACCCATCTTGGCTCCTGATGAAATGCTCGATTTCTGACCCATGTCCCTTCCTGACGCCGGACCGTCTTTGCCCAGGGTCTCTGGCTTGCTGTGAGATCAAGAGCACAGTCGGCCAAGAGGACACCCCCCACTTTGTGACTGGGTCCTGAACCGCTCGGGCCGGCTCAGCGCAGACAGGCTGCAGGTGGAAGGCTCTCGGTCCTGCCTTTGACAGGTGTGCGACCCGCGGGGAGTTCTCTTCCCCTCTCCGGGGGGTTGCCTTTCTCATCTGCAAAATGGACAAAATTAAACCACTCCGGCTGGCCTCGAGGCCAACATAGACTGAAGGATAAAGACACGGAAGCCGAGAGAATCTCTCAGGTTCCTCCAGGCCCTCTGCAGTCTTGCAGCAGCTAGAAGGCAGCTAATGGGAACGAGGCAGGAAATGTTTACGCAGCGAATGCAAATATAGGAGGCCCCCCCCCACCCCGCCCCGGAACCGGGTGATCTCAAAGCCCTGGGCAAATGACAGTTAATCTCTCCAGCCTTGTTTTCCTTATCTGTAAAATGGAGATACTAACACTGACTCCCCAGGGTCATCAAGAGGATTAAGTGGAAAAACAGAGGTAAACTTCAGAGGGCAGAGCTCCTGAGTGTAGCGAGTGCCCAGGGGATTAATCCCCGGGGGGCTGACAAAGCCTAGTGCCTGACGTATAGTAGATGCTTAATGAATGTTCACTACCTACCACGAGAGCCCTGTGCCAGGGCTGACTCACCCAGAAGTCTCTAAAAGTTCAGCGGCAGGTCAGGCCTGAAGGTCACGGGGAGGAGCGAAGGAGGAGAGGTGAGCAGAGGCGCATCCCGAAATCCGGAGGAGGACACGTTTCCAAGAGGCACCAGGGGAAAGAGGGCGGGGTTTGGCATCCAGCCGACCTGGGTTCAAAGTCCAGCTTTGCCACTGGCACGCTGTGTGGCGGAAGGTCCCTGGCGCAGAGGCAAGGCCCCTGGCGTGGCAGTGCCTTTCTTGCCCTCCCCTGCTCCCCTGTCTACAGAATTGAAAGCGAGGGGCCGCTGGCAGATTGCAGGAACCCGGGAAGCCTCCCTGGAGGAGGTGGGTTCTGCCGAGGCTCCACGGAAGCCAGGAGAGGCTGAGTGTCGGATCACACAGCTCCTCTCCTTCTCCAGAGGGCACCTCCGTGTCGCCGTGCAGGGGACAGACGGCTACCCCATCAGGCTGCCTCTAAAAATAGCCTCCCAATCTCGCTCCCAGCACTGGCACACGTTCTGGGCTTCCTCCTGGCGCTGGCCCTGCCCTGGCAGCGATCTGCTGATGGCTCCATCTCTGTGCAGGGCTTCTGGAGGCCAAGACCAGCAGGACCGGAGACCTGGGGGGAGGCAGGGGATCGTCTCAGAGCAGCGAGTCCCTGGGCCTGGAGGGTGCAGCCTGAGTGGCCCATGGGTCTGCCGGCAGCCTCTGCCTGCAGCAGGCAGGCCGGGAGGGGGGCGGGGAGGAGAGGTGGGCCCCCCCCCCAGATGTTAGAGGGCCCCTCCCCCACCTCAAGACCCTCCTTGGCCGCGGGGCTCGTGAGCGGAGGGGGGGAGGGGGGAAGGAACCAGAGCCCTGGGCACCAAGCGGCTTGTCCAAGGTCACCCAGCCGCAGAATGGGGAACTGACGTTGGGTCCTGAGCCTCCCAACCCCCAAGTGCCATGTCCTTTCCATTTCGGGGCAAGGAAGAAGGAAGCTGAGAAAGGGGGTGGGATGGGCAGGGGGAAGTGAGAGAGGAGAGGGGGCTGGAAGGTCTCCAGCTGCAGGCGTGACCAGAGAGCTTCTGCCCACGGTGTCAGGGGTCAGGAGGCAACTAGACTGTTAGCAGCAGTGCTGGGACCTTCAGATGGGTCGTGGGGGAGGGGGCGGGGAGGGGCGGGGAGGGGGTGGGTTCCAAGGGGGGAGGTGGCAGCCGCAAGGGTGGGCAGGGTGGGGAGGGGAGCCAGCCCCGTGGGGTCTGGAGAGCACATTCACCCTCCCAGCCGGCTTGCCCCCCCACCCCCTAGAGCACGGTGCTGAAGAGTGCCCACTCGGGGGTCCGAGGGACCTGCCAGCCCCACAGGGCCACCTACTACTAACTGGGGGAACTCAGACCCCTGGGCCTCAGTTGCCCCCTCAGGTTTGGACAACACAGTGAGGGAGGGGCCCTGAGAGGACTCTCAGGGGGTCAGTGTGGACAGGAAGTGCCACCACAGGCGGCTGCCATCCAGCAGAGTGAGGTCGTGCAGTGACAATGAGGATGACGATCACCGTGTGATTGTCACGTGGGTTGTAGGAGGCAGGGACGCGACCATCAGAGCCCAGAAACCAGCACCTTGTGGCGTTCGATATATTCATGCAACAGATCCTCATCAGGGAGCCCAGAGGCAGCCACTGGTGGAGCCCATGGTGGGGGGGGGGTCCTCGCCCTCTGGGAGTGTCCCCTCCCTCCCCCCGTGGCTGTTCATCCTCAGCCCCCCGCCGCCCCCACCCTGCCAGCCCGGAGGCGCAGCCCCGCGCTGCAGGCTGAGTTGGGAGCACTTGATGAGGGCATCGGAAACATCCAAGGAGGGAAAGGAAAAAGTGAAGCCAGTAATTAGCTGCAGAGGATGCTGGGAACATCGCTCCGCGGCTCCTTCTGGGGCTGGTTGATGAGGAACCGGCCCTGGGGGCCCCGGCCCCGTTCAATCTCTCCTTTCATTAACGCGGTTTCCACCCCCTGTTCCCACACTGGAGTTTCCGTGCTGGGAACTCAGCCTCCTCCCCCGGGGGATGCTGGCCTCGCTGGGGGTGGAGGGGGGGTTGGGGAATGGCCGTGACTCTGAAGTCAGAGGGTCTGGATTCAAGTCCCAGCTCTGACACCTACTAAAGGTGTCTTCCTGGACAGGTCCCCTGGCTTCCTGGGCCCCCTGCTCCCTCATTCGTGACAAGGGGTGGGTAACAATGCACCCTTTGTGTGCCCGTGGCGTCAATTAAAGGAGGGAATGTTTATATGGAACTAGGCACATGTTGGGTGTTCGGCAAATCTTAGGTTTTGTTTTTCCCTTGCCTGGTGCTCAGCCCCGCGAGAGAGGAAAGGGAGCGGGTTCTCCTCGTGGGGACCGAAGGAGAGGGGATGCTGGGTGACCGGGAGCACAGGACCCAGGAGAGAGAAAGATGGAGAGGGAGAGAGATCAAGAGATGAGAGACAGACCCTCTTTGAGAGGTGAGCCGGCTAAGGGCCCATTCTTTCTCTGGGTCTTGGTTTCCCCCTCTGGGAAAATTCTGATGAACAGCATCTACCTCCAGGGCCAGACTATAAGTCTACATGCGCCTCCAGTGGGGAGTCATTCACCCAGATGCTCCTTCTGGGGCATCTGGTTCCATCTCTCTCTCTCTGACGGACTGAGGATGTCAGACGGGCAGGACTCCTGCCACATTCCCCGGGAGCCCCGGAAAATGGTAGTGAATGCTCTGTGCCAGGAACTATTCTAGGTACTTACATGTATTTCTAGCAACTCAGTTAATCGCTGCAACAGCCTTTTAAGGCAGCTATAGTGTCATTATCACCCCCATTTTACAGAGGGGGAAACTGAGGCACAAAGAGGTTAAAGTGACTTGCCTGAGGTCACACAGCTAGGAAAGGTAGATTTGGGAATTGAAGCCAGAGATCGGGGCCTGCCTCCAGAGACCACACTCCTACCCCCAGCTCTGCATTGCCTCTTGGGAAGTGCACCACTAATATCCAGAGTGTGGCTCTGGAGTAAGATTGTGTATCAGCTAGCTATCGCTGCATAACGAGTAAGTCTAAAAAAAAAACAAACAAAGAACAAGCGAAGGGGTTTCTTTTCCCCCCAAATTCATGGGCGGTGCCTGTGCTGGTTTCTCCTGGGCTCGCTCACTGACCTACATCCTGCTGCAGGGGCGGCTGACGGATCTGCAGGACTGGAAGGGGCACCTTGGCCTCACTTGCATGCCTGATGCCGGCTGTTGGCTGGAGGGCCTTGCCCCCCCCCTCCACGTGCCCTCTCAACCTCCAGGAAATGGACTGGGGGTCTCAGGGCGGCGTCCCACTGGGCAAGGGTGGAAGCTGTAAGGTTTCTGCGGCCCGGGCTGCAGAATCTGCCTTCCGCCACATTATCCTGGTCATAGCGAGTCCAGATTCAAGGGGTGGGGGCATCTGCTGCCGTCCAGCTCTTGGTGGGAGGAGCCTCAGAGACTTTACGGATGATTGATCTGTCCCATGATGCCAAGGTTCGACTATTGGGACACTTACTAGTTGTGAACTCGGGCTTTTTTTTTTTTTTTTTTTTGACTGCATCCATCGGAACCTCGGTTTCCTCTCCCATAAAATGCGACAGTGGCATTTCCCTCTTGTCAGGCGTTACGATGGGTAACTGAGAAAATGCCATCAGGTGTTCTGCTCCGTGCCGGATACACAAGTGTCCGCTGTTATTATCGTTCGGAGCCCTTGATCTTGTTCGTCCATGGCCTTGGAGCCGGAAGGGACTTTGAGGAAACTCTGAGAGGCCTGGGGTCCTGCCCAAGGGAGACGGCAGGGCAGCCATGGTTATCCAGGTCTCCTGACTCCCCGTCCAGTGCTCTTTCCACCGCACGAGCCGCCGCTGCTTTTAGACGAAAGCAGAAAAGACAAATACGCCAGTGTGGGGACAGCGTGTCGCTTTTCTCACGCTCGCTGGCTGTGATTGATCGGTGGCGGCCGCCTCACGTCCCGCACCGAGAAGGGCTGCGGGGCTGGTCCCAGCTCCGGGGCAAGAAAAGCCGGGATGGATCAGCGATGCCTGCCCTGGGCACAGGAGGGAGGGTGGGCCACACGTGCCATTTATTTTTCATGCCCAGTCTGGCCTTAGCTTTGACCTCGCCCGCCGAGGCATGGAGCGTTGAGTAAGTCTGGGCACATTCCACAGAACAGACACAAGGTCCAGAGTGGTTAGGACACTGGGCCGAGGTCAAACCGCGGGGCCATTCCCCCGTCAGTGACTTTCCCCGTGTGTCCATTCTTCCCAGCTCTCTGGGGAGTCTGGACAGGTTTGTGTCCGGCCCCTGCTGCCTGCCTTTCCCAGTCTGCGACCAAGAGGGGAGGGGATCCAGGCCTTTTTGGCTCCAGCTGGGGCCTCAGGGGTCCCCGCACCCAGATGCAAGGCAGGCAGCATGGGGCGGGGGGGGGGTAGGAGAAGGCTTCTCGTTCTTTGTTTGGATTCAGATAAGGGCATTTTCAAGTTTCTTGAGATCACGGTGGAGGCCGGCCAATTCTGTTTCCACCCGAGGATCCATCATCTCTGTCCCTGGTCTCTTGCGCACGTCAGCTGGCGAGAACTCAGACGGGGCAGGCGCAAGGTTAGGAGCGAGGGAGGGGTGGTTATTTCAGCGCTTGGGGCCGGCAGGTTTGGAGCTCCCTTTTCTGATTCGGAGACAGGACACAAATCTTTCCAGCTGCCCGGCCAACTCCTCCTCCCGTATCTGCCAGGGGTGACACTCAGACAGCGTCTGCACACAGGGCCCGGCCATTAAGGAATTCATTAATCAGAATCCTGTTTATAGCTCTCTGGCAAAGTGATCATAACTTACTGGCTCAAGCCAAGACCCCGGGCCTTCCTGCAAACTGCCGCGATGTTTGGTAAAAATATCAGCTGGGGACAGGGCCAGCCGGGAGGTGTGCGTGCGATTCCTGCTGACTAGTGAGGTGGAGGCCCAGTGTGGGTCACAGGCACCGGGAAAGGCTGGAAGACAGCCTGTCACTGCCTCGAGGTGTCACCTTGGACAAGTCACTTCTCTGTCAGTTCACATCTGTATGGTGAGGGGGACGAGGGGGGGGGGGTAGCTGATGGCAAAACCTGCTGGCCCACAGAATTTGTCCAGGATCGGGAGAGGATCCTGCACGGGATCAGCGTGCATGGTGTGAAAAGAATAAAAAAAAAAATACCCAGGAATCCTTTAGCAGCGTTTACAAACTGCAGATTTCATGTGAAAATGCAGACTTCCAGCGTGGCATTGGGCATGTAATCCTACGTGGCAATGACGGCCCAGGGCTGACTGGTCCCTGACATTTCCATGTGGATCTGTGATCTGGGGTTTGCCAAGGTTAGCACTAATCCCTGCTCCTAGGCATGGGCCCAGGGCCTCCATGTAAGGCTGAGTAGGTTGCTCACTGCACAAAGCAATCCCTGCTCTTAGGCATGGGCCCAGGGCCTCCATGTAAGGCTGAGTAGGTTGCTCACTGCACAAAGCAATCCCTGCTCTTAGGCATGGGCCCAGGGCCTCCATGTAAGGCTGAGTAGGTTGCTCACTGCACAAAGCAATCCCTGCTCTTAGGCATGGGCCCAGGGCCTCCATGTAAGGCTGAGTAGGTTGCTCACTGCACAAAGCATCCAGTTGTGGGGGCGACGGGGGGCTGAGTTCCTATAATCTGCCTGCCTGCCATGGGCACTGGTGTGGGAGCTCAGCTATTTGGCTGGAGAAAGTGGTACATTTTTTATAATTCTCACAAAGGCATCATTTGGGCCAGTGATGGCCCTGCCTGGGCTTGCGTTCTACAGAGATTCGAGGGTAGGGCTTCCTCGGAGGCAGGGACACAGGCAGGGCAAAGGCCGTCAGGACACTTTACCTACGAGACTTTGGGGAAGTCCCTTCCCCTCTCTGGGACAGTTTCCTCATTTACAAATGAGAGGGTCAATTGGATCATCTCAAAGGACAATATGACGTGTAGAAGGCAAAGAAGTTGCAGGCTCAGCCACGAGTGTGGCGTGCCTTAGCCCTGGGGACAAGGTTGGGGACACCAGCAGCAAGGAGGGATGGGGGCACAGCACAGAATGGCCACAGACAGCCCTCCTGTCCCCAGAGTAACCTCGTGGTGCCCCGCAAGGTGAACTCTGGCTTGTAGGGGAGGCCCTGGGGCCACAGCAGCCTTACTGCCCCTGGACACATCAGTTCACCCGGCAAGTTCACGGCCGAGGTGGGACTAGAAATGGGCCCCCTCTTGGCTCTTGAAAATGGTACTTCTGCCAAATGTTTCCCATGCAGGTAGTCTACCCTGGTGCTCACTGAGCACCGAATACAGAGGTGGGGGCAGGCCTGGGCCCTGCCCTTGTCCAAGGTGTGGACGGAATGGGAGAGGCCCTTCAGAGTTGGATCCGGGAAAAGAGGTTGGGAGAAGGTAAGGGGTTCTCGGCCAGATGACCAGAGCTCAGGCCACCGGCGTGGTGCATTTTCCTCCAAAGTCACTCCTCTTCCTAGAATATAACGGACCAGGTCATCGGCAGGGGGCTCATATAGGAAAGCTTGTGTGTAATTAATCTCTCTTTTTTTTAAACCTTTAAAAAGGGACCATGAGGGGTGCTTGGGTGGCTCAGTCAGTTGAGCGTCTGACTTCAGCTCAGGTCATGATCTCACAGCTCGTGGGTTCAGGCCCCGTGTCGGGCTCTGCGCCGACAGCTCGGAGCCTGGAGCCCGCTTCGGATTCTGTGTCTCTCCCTCTCTCTGCCCCTCCCCTGCTCATGCTCTGTCTCTGTCTCTCAATAATAAATAAACGTTAAAAACATTTTTTTTTTAATTGAAACGGGTCCTTAAGGAATACCACTTAGGCAAACTCAGTTAAAATGTGTACGTACCTAATGATTTTAAATTTTTTTATGTAAGATAAACGTCTTACATAACACTATGTAACTCTTTTACCCTGAATCCCTTATTTTCAGGTTACTTCCATTGTTCATGTAAACCAGGTCAAGGTAACCGATTGTTGCGAGGCTGTTTTATATCCGTGTATTTCATCAGTCCTCGTGGACGGACGCTAGGCCTCCTTTGTTCTGAATGATAGAGGAACATGCTGGAAGAGAGAAAGTTCCCTGAAAAGTGGCTAACATAACTATACCGAGATAGCCATTAAAATCGACACGGAATGCCTGAATAGATGCTGCACCGTTTCCAGAAAGTTGCCCTTTCTGATTCTGACGACCAAAGCCTGCCCATCAAACAGCGGCACCGACAGGGAAAACGCACGGCTGTCTAGAACGATCGTTGTAGTTTACCCGTCGAGCCACCCAAGTTTATGGATGGATTTAATTAATAATGTCAAATGGCCGGTCAAATACCAGGGACGTCAAAGATCTGAAATACAGAATCACACTTGTAATTTGATGAGGAATCTGTGTGCGTGCTGGAGTCTTCTGGAAAAATCCGCTCTCTGCCCAGTTATTTGTTCTCCGGTCTCCCCAGAACTTACTCAGGTGTTATCTCCTAATCCCCGGACCAACAAGAGTGGTGGGTATTCCTGTCCCCACTTTGCAGCTAGAGGGGCTGACGCCCAGCGAGCCAGATGCCTTTGCACAGCAGTGCGGTCTTCAGCCAGCTCCACACTGTGCTCTGTGAATGAGCCGCCCCTCTGGTCGAGAGTGACACAACGATACCTTTTGTCACTTTGTTTCCAGCGGACATGAATTCTGGGGGCGCCTCCCAACAGATCCACGAAGAATGAGCCTTGAGAGCACCGTCCATGGCCATGCACTGCACGGTCACTTTTTAGGGGACAGACCACGGGGGCTGGATATCAGGGTGTAGGTTCGCCCGAGGGAGGCATCCGAGGGGACCGGGAAAGACGCTTGGTTTGGGAGCCGGAGGGAACATGCTGTCCCAGATCCTTGCTCTGCCCCTGGCCGACCAGGGGATCTCGGGGGTTCTCAAGTCTCTTTGTGCCTCACATTCCCCACCTAGAGAGTGAACACACTGACGCTTACCCCCTCGTCATAGGAGGGGCGTGTGGCTGTTGGAAGGTGGAAAACATATGCAAGGCTCCTGCCACTTAAGAAGCCACTCAGGGATGGCGATTAATATTATCTAGGCCAGTTCATTTGCTTCTCCGCCCCGAGGTCAGTCCTTGGCTGAATGACTGGGATTTGTTCCTGAAGACTCTGCTAAGTGAAAAGCTGTTAAATGAAAAACCCATTCCATACATTTTAATGGCAAAAATGATGATGCCTTCCATCCCAATGCACTTGGGCAGACTCTCCAAGGTTTTCCGGAGGCTCGGGAGCTGCTCAGGTGATTCTAACGCCCGCCTGCCTCCCCCTCCCCTTCCCCATGGGAAGCCCGGGTGGCCCCCCCCCCTGCTCCCCGCCAAGGTCTGCTGAAGGGGCACCTTCCGGCCACATGCCGTTGCTTCCTGAGCCCCGTTTTATGGATGGAGAAACTGAGCCCGAGACTCGCTCGGGGCCACCGAGGCAGTAAATAAATGGCAGCGCTCTGGGCTGAATCCCGGGCCCTGGGCTCTCTGACCTGCGCGTGGGAGCAGAGTGGTGACCCCAATCCAGGCTTTCCTGAAATTAGACCCAGGGGGTCTCAGATGATCACCCGTCAAGGATCAGAAGTCCTGACCAGGGCAGCTAGAGCTCTGCCGTGGCTCACATGCACACAGCCGAGGGGCCCCGGGACATCCACCCGGGGGCACTGGTGTGGTGAGGGGGGATGATTCAGGGCAGCGGGGTAGACGCTGGGTTTCCCCCCACCTGAGCCCCCTCCCCAGGCAGCTGGGCCTCTGCCTGGAGACACGAGAGCTTATAATAGTGCCGGGGAGAGGGCGGGCTCCCGCCCTGCCGGGCCGCACCGGGTCTCATGTGTGCAAAGAGGTGAGACATCCCCCCCCCCCCACCGCCCCCGTCATCCCAGAATTTGCAGTCTTCACGGGGAGAAGGGACTGGAGGACGTGTGTATGCAAGCGTGGCCAGAGAGAGCACGTATGTGAGCTGGGAGCTGGGAGCTGGGAGGGGAGGAAGGCAGAGGGAGTGGGGCCAGAAGAATCCTTCTGTGTTCATTGTTGTGCTTTCCCCCACCGTTGGAGGCAGGGTCAAGAACACTGCTCCAGGCCAGGGGTCACGGGGTAGCAGTGCCTGGGGTGGGGGCGGGGGTGCCCAGCAAGTGGAGGAGAGCCAACTGGAGAGGAATCTGGCTGATGAGAGTCTTGTCCGAGGGTCTGGGCCTCCCCGCAGCTCCCGCCCACGACTGCCAGGTGGAACGAAGGCTCCGCGTTGTCAGATTGCCCAACCTTCCCACCCAGAGCTGGACTTCTGTAAGCACGTCCGATCGCCAAAGCCTCGCTCAGGCCAGATGACCCTCGTCTGTGAGCCCGGTTCAGCCTGGCGAGTTAGCGGCTGCCCCGGTCTGCTTGCTCAGACAAGACCTTGGGGTGAGGCGGACCGGGTTTGGATCTCCCCCGCCGCTTTCCGGGGTGGGCTCCCTCCCGCGCAAGTCGTTTAATCTCGGAGCCTCTGTTTTCTTTATCTGCGGATCGCAACGGCCTATCTCGCTGGGCTGCGGCGGGATTAGAGATAACACTCCCCGGAATCCTCCCGCAGGGAACCGGTCACCAGCACGTGGTAAGTGATCAACCGTTATCGGGCCCTCTTATCTTCAGCTTGTTCTCAGGTGGTGTTTTTCAGAAATGCCCCTTTTGGCTTCTTTCCTCCGAGAGACGGTGGGAGAGCAAGGACCAGAATTGCCCCTTCCTGGCGCCCGGCCCAGCGCTCGGTCTTTTCTCTGAGCTATGGAGGGTTCTCTAGAACTGGGGAGGGGGTTCAGGGAAGGTGTGGCCTCTCTCCCCGAGGGAGGGGGCTCTCAGGCTGCCTGCTGGTGACGTGGAGCCTGGAGGCCAACCCCTTTGGAGGAGTCCGAGCCTGTGGGGTTGGCAGGTGCCCCTGCAAGCCGGACAGGAGAGCCCACGGGGCAGAGTCTGGTGCTGTCACCGCTCCCAGGTGCGGGCATTCCCTCTGCCGCAGGCTAGTTCAGAGCCAGGACCCGTCTGCATCGTCTTGGTGCTTCCTGGGAAAAATCCCGTGCCCCGTGGGACCTAGGGGGTGGCCACTGAAAGCTGGCTGAGCGCGATTCAGTGGGAGGAAGGCAGAGCTGAACTCCTGCCAACCCAGCTGGCAAACACAAAACTCCTTCCCCTGATCACCCAGCGACTCCCTGAAGCGCTTTTGCTGGTCTTGCCCAAGCCACTTTTGAAGGAACCTTGTTAAGCCAAGAGCAAGGCTGGCACTTCGAAGCCCGTCAACGCCAGAAGCACACTGGACGCGGCGCCGAAAGTCCCGGAAGCGGCACCAGCAGGGCCGGTTTGTCCTTCTGATCCTGAGGCTGCCCCTGCGCTTGTGGGGGAGCCGGCCACGTGTGCCTCTGTCCCCTCGCTGCCCGCGCGCCCTCCCCGTTCTGAAATCCCACCTGTCTCCCAGCTGATGAGACCCGTGGGGGTCTCGGCTGAGGGGAGCCCACGGGGGCTCCCTCCTCAGGGAACTCGTCTCTCGGGATGGCTCGCTGGGGAAGGAGAAGGGAGGATGTGCTGTGCAAGTGTCAGGGACAGGTGCAGGAGGCAGGTGTGCCTGGAAGGTCAAGGCGTTCGTTTCCAAGGAGGGCAAAACCTTGGATTGCGAGTGACCGGTTCTGTAAGAGGAGCAACCATTTCTAGTAAATTTAAACTTGGCCATCGCGCGATGTCTCGCCACGCGGGCAGCAGGCGACGCCGAGTGTCACGTGACCACGACCGAGCCAATGGTTCTCGAAATTCGCTTTGTCGTAGGAGTGCTTTGGAACCTCAGTCAAGTTTCCGGGACGAATTACGCTCACAGACCAAGGTTTGACCGTAGTTCCAAAGGAGCCGGGACAAAGTTCGCCTTGTGCGACTGCGTCTCATCCCCTGAACCAATCCCCCGAAACGTTACGTTGTCAAACCTTTGCGTGGTTTCCCCAAATTCCGTGACAAGTTGTCTTACCCACGTAAATCTTTGCGACAAAGTCTGACGATTCGATTCCTAACAGGGAATTTGCTGGGTCAAAGGGATTTGTTTACTCTTTTTTAGAGCTCTTAAAATATGGCCCCAAATTGCTTTGTCGTGTGTGAAGGCGCCTTGTTCCACAGTCGTGTCCACGTGGACTGTATCATTTTGTAAAAGTCTTTGCTCACCTCAAAGCTTAGCACGATTGAGAAGCCACGGTGCATTTTGAATTACTTGCGTTTCCGTGGCCATTAAGTGGCAACTGCCCGGTGAATTTTTCCATGTGCATTTTGGGCACTTTCCCATCGGTATTTGCGTTGGTTCCTTAATGAGCCTGAATTTTTCGGTAGTAAGAGCTGCCCTCCCGTCTTATCTACCGCAAATATTGGCAAGTTTGTGATGAGCCTTTTTAGGTTTGTGTATGATGTTCTTAAAAGTGTGGAAGATTTCCAGAGATTTCCAAGGTTAGCTTAATAGGAGATGTGTAGGATAACATAAAGAAAGAGAGAACGTTTCGTAGCCGTGAAGACTTGAATAAGAGACACGGCATCGTATTCCTAGAGCAGACAGGTTTAAATATTACAACGGCGTGCATTCCTTCCCCAAGCATGTAATGCAATTTAAAACAAAACAAAAAAACAATGGAATCTAGGCCTTGACCAAATCCTTCTGATTTCTGAAATTCTGTTAAATGTCATCTGGGAAAATGGAGAGGCCCCTGTTTTGAGTGCAAGTTGCTGACATCCGTAAATTGCCTCTCAAGGAGTCAGCTGTGACCTTATATCGTTTTTATTTTATTTTATTTTTTATTTTTATATCGTTGTTTAAAAACAGTTGTTGAGTGTTAAATTTCCTTTCCTTTTTCCAGTTTATGGAAACTAGAAAAAAAGAGTAGTTCTCCTTCTAGCCAAGAAAATTTGGGTGATGAAATACAGTAATGGGAGACTTCCCCTGCAAAAGAAATGTGATATAATACAAAGTTGTACTCATTATAAAACAGTGAGATAAGGGGCGCCTGGGTGGCTCAGTCGGTTGAGCGACCGACTCCGGCTCGGGTCATGATCTCACGGTTTATGAGTTCGAGCCCCGCGTTGGGCTCTGTGCTGACAGCTCGCGGCCTGGGGCCTGCTTCGGATTCTGTGTCTCTCTCTTTTTCTGCCCCTCCCCCACTCATGCTCTATCTCTCTCTGTCTCAGAAATAAACATTAAAAAAAATTAAAAGAAAAAACCAGTGAGATAATAGCACAAGAATTACTAGATGGGTCATGGAAGAAAAAAAAAATACCACCCACCAAACTTGACGTATGTACCTACCGCATTTATATCCTAAGGTCTGCTTTCAAGGTAAAATAGAATTCATATCAGCAGGGAAAGAAAAAAACTACTGATTACCTAGCATTGGAGCAGTCGGTTAACTACTTAAAAACAAAATGAACTTAGATCTTCACCTCACACTTGATACTAAAATAAATTACAGAGATTAAGGAGATAAACACCAAAAGGCAAAGCCGTAGAAATCTAGAAGACAACAAAGGTAAATATCGGCTCTTCTAAATGGAGGGGAAAAAAAACCTCTAGAAGCATAAAAGATATCAAAATTAAACGATAAAAATTGGACTCAAGAAAGATTGAAATCTTCCAAACTTAAAAAAAATTTTTTTTTCAAAGTTTATTTATTTTTGAGACACAGAGCATGAGCGGAGGAGGGGCAGAGAGAGAGAGAGAGACAGAGAGACAGAGAAAGAGAGAGAGGGAGGCACAGAACTCAAAGTGAAGCAGGCTCCGGGCTCCGTGCTGTCAGCACAGAGCCCGACGCGGGGCTTGAACTCACAAACCGCGAGATCATGACCTGAGCCGAAGTTGGACCTGAGCGACGACCTGAGCTTAACCGACTGACCCACCCAGGCGCCGCTTTGATGGGGCACTTCAAATTTGTCACCACGGGTATCACGTTGGCTGTTTGATTTGAGAAAGCTTTTTAAAAAACAGTCAACGTAGGAAACGTCTTACTTCTAGCTTACTTGAAATTTGTTTTCCAATGAGATCTTTATGTGGCCCTTTAATAAGTACCCGTTTCTATTTCTTTGACGATGATCCGGTGGCTTTTCTCCTGTAACCTATCAATAAGACGTCTTACATTAACGGATTTGCGAGTCCTGAATCGTGTCCGTGTTCCTGGGATAAAAGTTACTTGATCGTGGCCCATCAATGCTTTCATTCAAAGCGGGTTTTGCTTTGCCGAGATTTTATTTAGGATTTTTGTGCCAATGTACGAGGTCGTCTAGAAGGCAGGATCCGGAATGAGGACGCCTGGCTTTACTCCTGGCTGGGTGCCTCTGGGCAAGCTCCTTCGTTCCACGCTCGTCTCGCCTACGAATCGGGCATTTGCCTTTTCATTTAACGAAAGAGGACGCTTGGGCTCAGGAAGGTGAAGTCACCTGTTCGAACTCACACAGCTGGCAAACTGCGGAAGAGCTTTGCTTTAGCCACTTGTCTGTACTGTCTCAGTACCGACAGTTGGGGTGCACCCCAACCTGCTGGCGGACCCCCACTGAGAAGCAGTGGGGCATGGCAGAAAGGGCCCGCGTTTGGGCGATCGACCGGAGCTCAAATCTCAAGTGCTACAAATACTGTGCTGTCTCGTCTCTTTTGGTCAAGCTTCGTTTTCCTCTTCTGCAAATAGGAGTCACATCCCGGGCCTCACGAGGCAGTGGCGAAGATTGCACGAACGGCAAAGCCCTTCGCCCAGTTGCCAATGCGCAGTGAGCGCTCAGGAAACATTGCCCACCTTTCCTCTCCTCGGACACCCCCTTCCCCAGGGAAGAACTAACGACAAGCGTCTCGGGCAGGAGGCGTTTCTCATGCTCGCCTCTCCCCCCACCGGTGCCTAGCACAAGCCAGACCAGAAACACCTCTTCACGGAGGCTCCTCACGACCCTCCAAGAAAGGCAGGGGTTTGTGCACCCATTTTGCAGATGGAGAAATGGAGGTCCTGAGGAGAAAAAGGGCCTGCTCAAGCTCGCAGAGGTGCAGAGCAGAAGAGTCGGGCCCAGGACCCAAATTCCTCGATGTGCTTTCTTTTTTTTTTTTTTTTTTAATTTTTTTTTTCAACGTTTATTTATTTTTGGGACAGAGAGAGACAGAGCATGAACGGGGGAGGGGCAGAGAGAGAGGGAGACACAGAATCGGAAACAGGCTCCAGGCTCCGAGCCATCAGCCCAGAGCCCGACGCGGGGCTCGAACCCACGGACCGCGAGATCGTGACCTGGCTGAAGTCAGATGCTTAACCGACTGCGCCACCCAGGCGCCCCCCTCAATGTGCTTTCTAATCCATGACATGGCCTCTCTGGCCCCACAGCGGCTGCTAGAATGTGCTAGAATCTGCACTTCTCAACCTGCACCGTCTGGACCCACGTCAACGGGTGGATCCCGAAAGAAGGTTTTCAGGTTCAAACCCAATGGGCCGAACACAAGTCTTCCTCCGTTCTGGGGTTAATTATGTCACCCTTCCAACAGTTGGAGAAGGGGGTGCCGGGTGGGGGGTTTCTCAGCACCCAGGCTCCGCGTCAACCGGTCCCGGCCCGGAATCCTGGCTCTGCCACTTGTTAGCTGGTGATGAGTACAATCAGCGACCGAGTCAGGAGTTGTGTGGGGCGCATCGTTTCCAAATTTAGCCACGCAATCCACAAGCACCAGAGCAACGACCGACAAAGCATAGCGCTGGTCTAAGAGCCTAACGGGGCGTATTTTTGTTCCTGTTTTACATGTGAAGAAACCAAGGCACAAAGGTGACAGGTGGGCTGCCCGCATTTACGGCTGTGGCCTGGAGGAACCGCTTCGCAGGCCCAGGCTGCCCAGCTGCAAAAGCCACAGTGATTTTTTAAAATTTTTTAAAATTTTTTTAAGGGATAGGTGGCTGTTCGTGGCCGGCCTAGGCGCCGCGTGGCCCTCTGGCCTGGCGGCGGGCCTGGGTTATGACCCCAGGTCTTGGACGAGCTCTGAGGCCTGGCCCGGGGCAAGCCACTGAGCCCTCTGGCCTCAGTTTCTCTGGCAGTGAAATGGGGATGATAATGAGGGGCTAGACTTCCCGTTGGCCTCCCTCTGTGTTTCGCGCCCCACATCCAGACAGGACACAGTCTCGGCAAGTTTGCACCTGCCGTCTGTCACCCACCTCAGTCCTTGGCCCTGACACCATGCCAGCGTGCACGCACGGGCACTCACACACGCGTGCGCGGATGCACACACACAGAGGACCTTGGTTCTGGTTCCTCCACAACCAGCAGGCGCCCTTTGTTGGGACGCTCCCGGGGTGCTTGCTCCAACAGCTCTGAGCTGAGGCCTTAGGATCTGCATCTCTTTCAGAAAATTTTTTTGGAAAAGAGAGACAGAGCACAAGCAGGGGAGGGGCAGAGAGAGAGGGAGACACAGAATCCGAAGCAGGCTCGGGGCTCTGAGCCGTCAGCACAGAGCCCGATGCGGGGCTCGAACCCACAGACTGTGAGATCATGACCTGAGCCGAAGTCGGACGCTTAACCGACTGAGCCACTCGAGCGCCCCTGGAATTTGGATTTCTGCTAATGCTTTACTGCTGGTGCTGGTGTGAAAAACCACACTGAGAACTGCTGTGCGCCCCACCCCCTCATGCTACTCTCCCCAATAAAGTCCAGATACCTCTGCTTAGAGTTCAAGGCTCTCTCTCTCCCTCCCTCCCTCTCTGTCTCTCTCATAAGCCCTTATCTGAGCCTCTTTAATAGCACTTATGGCTCGGAGCCTGGAGCCTGTTTCCGATTCTGCGTCTCCCTCTCTCTCTGCCCCTCCCCCGTTCATGCTCTGTCTCTCTCTGTCCCAAAAATCAATAAACGTTGGAAAAAACAAATTAAAAAAAAAAAAAAGAAAATGAGGTTCAGAGAGGCCAAGTAGAGGCCCCGCCAGAAAGTGTTGGGTCGGGCCTCGACTCTGGGCCTTCTCGGTGGAAATTGGGCATTCTGCTTTCTCTCTTGTCTCCTCTCTCGTCTGCTGTCCGCCCTTGGGGGCGGGGATGGGGTGCACGTTCAACCAGTATCTGCTGGATGGCCGGATGGGATGGGTCGGAATGGACTGGAGCTCTTCTCTCTTGAGTAGTTCCTAGAATAGGCTCTCACAGCAAAGCTTGCTGACAAAATGTCGGAAGTCCTTGGTATTGTCTCTGCCCCTCTACAGAAAGCCCAGAAATAGCTAAGAATCTAAACACTGCGTTTGGGCCCAGGCCACCTTTACCCGGGCTGTGCTTGATCTTGGGCCAATATCTCCAGTTTGGATACCAGTTCCAGTGTGTGGGGGAGCCAATTGCCCAATGCGAGCTGGGTGTCCTACGATTTAACTCAATTCTGACACTGTCTACCTGGAGATAGGGTCAGCTCCTACCGCGGAAGGGCTCTGTCCTACAAAACGTCCCCCTACCCTCCGCTCCGGATGCCAGGCTGTTGCCCGGGCTTCTGACCAACCGACTGTAAATCAGAAGCTCTGGTGACCTCCTCCTTGGGTTTGATGAATTTGCTGGAAGCGGCTCACAGAACTCAGAGAAACATCTTCCTTACTAGATTATATAACACAGGACGAGCCGGATGGAAGAGATGGGCCGGACAAAGTTTGGGGAAGGAGGGGGGAGGTTCCAGGCCCACCGAGCCCGCCCCCTCCTTGAATGTCCACGTGGTCACCAACCCGGAAACTCTGAACCCCCTCCTTTTGGGTTCTTATGGAGGCTGCATTACACAGGCATGATTGATTAGCTCATTGGCCACTGGCCATTGGTTTGGAAGTTCCAACCCTCTCATCACGTGGTCGGGTCCCTTGGCAACCAGAGCCCATCCTTAGCTTCCCTGGGTGTTTTCCATTTTCACAAGTTACCTCATGAACACAGCAAAAGACATCTTTATGGTTTTCCTCACTTAGGAACTTACGTACGATGGTTTAACAATTTTTTAAAATATTGATTTATTTTTGGAAGACAGAGAGACAGAACATGAGCAGGGGAGAGGCAGAGAGAGAGGGAGACACCGAATCCGAAGCAGGCTCCACGCTCCGAGCTGTCAGCACGGAGCCCGACGCGGGGCTCGAACTCACGGACCGCGAGATCGTGACCTGAGCCGAAGTCGGACGCTCGACCCACTGAGCCACCCAGGCGCCCCGGGAACTTACAATGGTCTTAGAAACTGTGCCAGAAACAGATGAAGACCAAATATATATTTTAATGTTTGTTCATTTGTTTTGAGAGAGAGAGAGAGTCCCAAGCAGCCTCTGCACTGTCAGCACAAAACATGACGCAAGGCTGATCTCGTGAACTGTGAGATGGTGACCTGAGCGGAAATCAACAGTCGCATGGTTAACTGACGGAACCACCCAGGTGCCCCCTTATATTTCTTACTGTAAATCGTCGTATCACGGCCTCCTCGAGCCATTCCTTTCCCCTGCCGATGAGACTAAGAAGCCCCATCGTCACCTTGTCCCCCAAGGTGGCTTCCCATCATCTTCCCACTGTCCCAGATCCATCAGCCAAATTCCACGAAGCATGTGGTCACTTCCGGTGAAAAAGGGATCCCTATGACTGATGACAGTGGGCAGCCTGGCTCTTCTGGAAGGAGCAGAGGGGCTGGGGGGAAGGCGAATAGGAACGAAGGAAAGAAAGGCTGGCTCCTTGGGTGATGGCCCATGCTTCCTGAAGTCAGGGATTGGCCTTTGGCCTGCGTCAGGGGAGCTGACTCATTCTCGCCTCTGATAAATCACACTCCGAGCCTTACTGTACCTCTGTACCCTGTCTTCCTCAAAGGGACATTTTAAAAGCCAGATGAGCGGCTGCCATAAAGTGACTTGTCGGTGGGAAAGCCCCATACGGCAAGAGTTGATGCCACATGTTTATTCTACAGACGGGAAACCGGGTTCCAGAGAACTGACCAGAGATACACTGGTGATTAATATCCCAGCACTGCGGGTAGCCTCACCTCACCACCTCCGGGGCCCCAGCTTCTCTGTGCTGGAAAGAGATGGGCCCTGGAATCCCAGGCAAACGTTCCGGGTTTTCGCTTTAAGTCTCCGGTATAATGTGCTAGTGTAACCTGGGGCGAGCGAATTCATTTCTCTGGACTTGAGGGCCCTCCCTTAGCCAAAGAGTGCCTTCGGGGCGCCTGGGCGGCTCAGTCGGTTGGGCGTCTGATTTCAGCTCGGGTCACGATCTCCGGGTTCGTGAGTTCAAGCCCCGCGTCGGGCTCTGTGCTGACAGCTCGGAGCCTGGAGCCTGTTTCGGATTCTGTGTCTCCCTCTCTCTCTGCCCCTCCCCCGTTCATGCTCTGTCTCTCTCTGTCCCCAAAATAAATAAACGTTGAAAAAAAAAATAAAAAAAAAATAGTGTCATTAGGCTCTCAGTGACAGATTTGGGCTCTGCTACGGTAACACATGAGTCCTGGCGTCTTAGTGGCTTAACACGATAATGGGGGGTTTCTCACTCCTGCAGGTCCCGGGTGGGCTGGATAGCCTTGTTCATCTCGCGGTATGCCCATCAGAACACAATGTAGTCCGGGGGGTGGGGGGGGGTGTGGGGACAGGGGGACAAAGAGAGGGAGAAGGAACACGGGTTCTTTCCGTGGACCCGGAAGCCATAGTCCATTGGCCAGAACTAGTCACGTGGCTGCAACCCTTCCAGAACAGAAGCTGGGCAACATAGTGGATCATTTGGATCCTCAGCGAGCACTAACTTGCCCTGGCCATGGGTACTGAGCTACGTGGGCCGGGGGAGACCAAAACCGCTCGGAGAGGAAAAAAAAAACCTCTGCTCCCAAGAAAGTGAACACATCCAGGCAAGGCCGGATCTCGCGGGGGGTCCAGAGCTGTTTGTGGGGTGTCACTAAGAAAGGGGCCTTCCTGGGGTGCCTGGGTGGCTCAGTCTGAGACTTCGGCTCAGGTCACGATCTCACGGGTTGCGAGTTCGAGCCCCGCGTCGGGCTCTGTGCTGACAGCTCGGAGCCTGGAGCCTGCTTCGGGTTCTGTGTCTCCCTCTCTCTCTGCCCCTCCCCTGCTCATGCTCTGTCTCTCTCTCAAAAATAAATAAACATTAAAAAATTAACAAAAAAAAAAAAGAAAGGGGCCGTCCTTGGGGGAGCCCGAGGGGCCCTGCGTGGGGGAGCCCGAGGGGCCCTGCGTGAAGGAGCCCAGGGCCACAGCTGAACCTGACGGGGCCCGTTCGATACGTTACTGCCCAGTGCGGGAAGCTGTTTTGATTAAATTTGGGAACATAATTGCAGGGTTGGTGCTGTGGTCTCATTATGGCTTTTTTAATCTTGTTAACCTCTCCTCCCCATCTCCCAAACCCCCCTTTGCTTCCTTCCACAACCACAGACTGTGGCCTTAGAACAATACCAGGAATATTTTCCGTCTCTGCCATGGCTTTCTGTTCTTCCCCCACACTGGATCCCGGGGACAGGATGAGCGGGGACAGCGGGGAGGGGCCCGCCATCGGGGGCTTTATGTGGGTTTGCAGTCCCTCTTAGTTCAGTTCCCAAGCGTCCAGCCCGGTGTTTGGCTCGCGGAGGGACCCAGTGGGGAGATGGGAAGGTCGGGAGGAGTGACAGGTGAGTGCGTGTAGGTAGGGTGTCGGGAGTTTGAGGCAGGAGAGGAGGGGCAGCATGGAAGGGGGTGCGGTGGCCACGGGGGCGGTTGGGGGACACGGGGAACGGTGGTGGCTTGGCGAGGGGCGGCCTCTGCACGGGGACTGCGCCAGTCAGGATGCTCGGGGTTGTGGTGCAGTAACAGATGAGCCTTGACAGCTCAGCGACTTAGCACCGTAACGGGTGACTTCTTGTTCTCGAAAAGTCCATGTGGGTCGGCCCCAGAGGGATGGGTTGAGGGTGGTTGCGGAGGAGGGACAGGTTCCGGAGCGGTGCGTCTGGAGTCCAAGGCCAGCACCGTGGGGTCACGTGGGTGGCCTCAGCCTGCCTCGTCCTCAGCGGTGGGACCGGACCCCTGGCTGTGAGCTCCTCGAGGGAGTGAATGCCAACCCCTGGGACTGACGGGAGGGGCGTCGCCGTGGGAAGCCAGTGGGGGCACGGGGGATAGATCAAAGCAGGGGGCGGTTTCTGAGAGGCCTGGGCTGCAGGGGTGTGGAAGGCAGGCTGGGGGGTGAGGAGGGTGGGCTCCCCCCTCCCCGGGGGCCCACTTCTTCTGCCAAACCTCCTTCTGTCCCTTTCCACTTCAAGACTCCCAGTTGCCACCTCCCAGGGCCATCCTGTCCCCTGAGCTCCCCGAAACGCTGCTCCCCCGGCCCCCCTCCCCCAGGGTCATGGAGCTTCCAGCCACCCAGGCGCCCAAGTCAGCAACATAGGCCCCCCGCCGGCCCTTCCTTTACAACTGAGTCTCCTCCCATGTTGCCCGAGACCGCCATCCAAACTAATTCTGTCAACTCCTCCTCCCAGATGGCCCTGGAATCCTCTAACTCAGCTGCACCCTTGCGACCATTGCCCTGGCCCTCTGCTCTCCTGGCCCATTGCAGCCCCCTCCTTGCTGGTCCCCTGGCAGGTGCTTTTATTCCCCCCACCAATTCTCTCTCTCTCTCTCTCTTTTTAACATTTATTTACTTTTTGGAGAGAGAGACAGAGCACAAACAGGGGAGGGGCAGAGAGAGAGAGAGGGAGACACAAAATCCGAAGCAGGCTCCAGGCTCCGAGCTGTCAGCCCAGAGCCCGACGCGGGGCTCGAACTCATGAACCGGGCGATCGTGGCCTGAGCCCGAAGTGGGACGCTTCACCGACTGAGCCCCCCAGGCGGCCCTCCCCCCCACCAATTCTTTTTAAAATTTTTTTTTTCAACGTTTATTTATTTTTGGGACAGAGAGAGACAGAGCATGAACGGGGGAGGGTCAGAGAGAGAGGGAGACACAGAATCAGAAACAGGCTCCAGGCTCCGAGCCATCAGCCCAGAGCCTGACGTGGGGCTCGAACTCACGGACCGCGAGATCATGACCTGGCTGAAGTCGGACGCTTAACCGACTGCGCCACCCAGGCGCCCCGCCCCCACCAATTCTTGACACTATAGCCATAGCAGTTGAATTTCCGAAATCCGGTCACGTGACTTCCCGACCTCTAACCCTTCGCTGGCTCCTCACCAAGCCACCCAAGGCCCTTCATCCTCGGCTCCCTGCCTCTCTTACGGCCCCCCTCAGCCAAAATTCTTGCGCACCCGAAGCCTTCTGAATACGTCATGCTCTTGCACGGCTCTGAGACCCATGGCTCTACCTTAATTAACTACTCCTCAAGGGCGGGCCCGGATGCCTCCTCTCTCAGGAAGCCCGCCTGGGTCTCCCAGCCCCCCGCAGCACTGTGCGGGAGCAACCACTTCGTAGCTTCTGTCGCAGCGGGTTACGCCCCGGGTTTCTCTGCTCTGTCCACTGCCAGCCCCTCAGGAGTAGGCCCTGTCTCGCTCCTGGCCGGCGTCCCTGCCCAGATTCCCCAGCCTCAGGTGGAAGGCTTCCGGGAGGGAGGGAGGGAGGGAGAGGGGAAGGCGGGGCTGGGCTGGGCTTTCTGAGCCTGCTGGTAGGGGGGAAGCCCCCGGCAGGCGCACACCGGGGGCGGCGGTGGGGCAGAACCCGGGCCAGGCATGAGCCACTTGATGGATGGGGTGACCTTTCCGTCAGAGGACTGAGGAGGAGGAGGGCCAGGTGACTGGCTGCCCACCGAGCCATACCTCCTGGCGGGATCCCTCTGGAGAGGGAGGGAGGACACGTGTGTGGGCAACAGTTCCTGCGGGGCAAGAGCTGAGCTGGGTGTGGGAAAGGTGTCGTCTCCCAGGCTGTCCGGGCAGCACGGGGTGATGTCTCAACAGCCATGTTGGGAAACACAGGCTTGGCTTGCCACAAGAACACCAGGGACAGTCCCCAGAGCTCGGGGGCAAGGGGCAGCCAAGCCTTCGTCGTCGTCCTCACGTTGTGACGGAATGTCCAGACCGTCCTCGGGGCCCTCTCTGTCCTCTGAGGCCTTTGTCTGCCTCTTACCCCTCGGCCTTGTCTCTTACCTCAGCCTGGAAAACCCTCTTCCTCCGGGGATTCGGCCAAGGTGTCTGGAGTCCCATGTGCTGAGCCTGAACGTATTCACCTCTCCACCTTTCTTCCAGAAACACCGGGGGTGGGGGCTCACCACCCTGCCCCGGCAGTGTGCCCTGTCGGTGCTTGAAGGCCTGGCTGTCCGGCCTGGCTCTCCCGGGGAGAGACGAGTGGGGCTTCCCGAAGGAAGCCGAGAGCCAGGCTTCACCAGCCAAGCCTGGCGTGGCACCGGGCCCCCCACCCTCACCCAGTTCCGCTCGTCCTCTCTGCCCATTCGGGGCCCTGAGCTGGGGCTGGCAGGACGAGTCAAGACGTGCGGTTCGCTGACCTGGCTTTGTAGACGTTCAGGGCAAACCCCCTTCCTCCTTCGGGCTCAGTTTCCCCATCGGTGGCATGACAGGGTTGGGCCGGGTGGTCTCAGAGGGCCTTCTAGCTCTGACATCGTTGAACCGAGAGGCTCACCGTGGCCACTGACACCTGGCGGGTGAGAGCCCACGGGACGGTCACGGGTTACCCCGGGCGGGGTCACGCGTAGGCTCTCTGGCCCCCTGGCCTGGTGGTTGGCAATGCCCGTGAGCCCGGCCGGTAGCCCACGTCCAGGAGGGCCTGGGCCTCCCCAAAGGTGCAGATTTCCAGTTCCAGCCCCAAGTGGCTGGCCAGGAAACGGGGAGCAAAGGCCATTGGCGCTCCAGGGACCAACAACAGAGCGACGCGTTGGGCCAGCTGCCCTGCATTTGCCAACCCAGGCAGCAGTGAGAGGGCAGAGGGTTCCGAGCGACCGGGGCCACCCGAGGGGCTGGTAACTCTGGGCGCAGGTCTGGTGCGGGCTGGCCCCACCCCTCTGTGGCCCCATAACTTTGGGTTGGCGCTCCTCCAGGCCCCGATGGCCATCAGGAGACAGGGGAGAACGGTATGCACCTCGCAGGGCCGTCTGCGCACTTAAAGGCAGCTCTGCCTGGAACAGCCCCCCAGCACCCGTGCCTCGCACATAGTAGCTGCTCAGTGAGCCCTCGTTCCTTCTTGCCCCTGCCTTCCCCAGTCCCCACCAGACACGTCTGTCCATCTGGGGCCAGAGCGGGGCTGGGGGGGGGGTCACCCAGCTGCTCTGCCAAGGCATTTTCTGAGTGGGACCCGGCCCCCCCCCACTGCACCTGGTACCCTTGGCCTGGTGTGGTCCTCTCGCTCAAGGGGGTGCAGACCATACTCATGCCCGCTTAGACCGCTAAGAAATAACAATAACGACCCGTAGGTAATTCAGCGCTTGCAGGTCTCTTGGGAACCGTAAGCGTTAGAGAGATGAAGGTTTGGGGACGGAGCTCAGTCTGGATGGAAGGAGGTTCGGCCACCCACGGCCAGCTGGAGTGAGAGGGTCGCAGGGCTGGAAGCGACTGGCATGGGAGAGACAGGCCCTGTGGGCAGACTCGCGAGGCCAGAGGATCCCAGGACATAGCCAGGCGGGCTGCTTGGGGGGTCAGGGCGTGCTCTGCGGGGTGAGCCCTGGGGTGATGAACTTCGATGAACTTCCCAAACTTAGGCTGATGGGGGGCGGGGGGGGGAATCTCCGTCCAGTTAGTGGGCAGAAGACGGGACGTTCAACGTCTGTAAGAACTGGCTGGGATGGCATGTCGCTGCCAGGGGGGCTGGGGCTAAAGGGAGCCGGGAGGGGGGCTGGGGCCCACGGAGGGGGCGCACACAGGACACTCCGTGTGGCCCCATCCATCTCACGTCCACCCCTGCGGATCGGTAAGACAAGGACAGACAAAGCGAACAGTCATCGGAACTCTTACGCTGTCCCCAGCCCGTGCCTGGCACTTTGCTTACAGAGGCTCATTTCCTCCCTGCGGGCCCCGTTATCTTCATTTCGCTGATGGGGAGGCTGAGGTTTGGAGGGGTCAAGGCCCGGGGGAATCGCTGGATTGGGGCCCCAGGCCATGCCGGCTCCCCTGAACTGAAGACTGTAGAGGAGGTTTGGGACTGGCCATGTAAACTCAGCCCATCCGGGTTTAAAGATGAGACCACGCCCTTGGGCACGTTTCTCCTTCCGACACCAGGCCCGGTGGGTTGTGCGTGGTTACACCTGTTGCGCGTGCGGGGCTTGACCCCTCATCCCCAAGGCCACCTCCTTGAGGGCAGAGGCTGGGTCCCCTTCCTGGCCTTCCCAGAAAGGCAGGGTGACCCCTCCCACGCTGTGTTTCTGGAATCCACTGATGAGGTGGTTGCTGCTGACGCCCGGAGGGAGGGGTGGGACAGGAACCTAGCAAGAGAAGGCTCTAGATGCAACAGCATGTGAGTAATTGGATGCTAATTCATCTGCGTGTATCCCGAGAGAGTCAGGGAGAAAAGCTACAAAGATTAAAGGGCTCAGGGGGAGGGGAAGGCTGGGGGCCCGGAGAGGTGGGGGGGGGGGAGGGAGAAGAGTGTGCCGGGGGTTGGGGGCACGAGTGGAGCCCGTCGCTGCTGTCTGCAGCAGCCCAAGCTGCCCCCCAAGGCATAGCTTCGGGTTGCTTTCGATCTGCACTTGAGGTGGGGGGAGGGGGGCCCAAGGTGAGACACAAAGATAAGGGCAAGAGTGAGCTTGAGATGCATGAGAGAGGCAGAGGCAGTCTCTGCCTCTCTCACCCACATGTTGCAGGCGGGTGGGGGGTGGGGGGAGAGCCGGAGAGGGAGAGAAACGGAGAGAAAGACAGAGACAGAGACAGAGACAGAGGGAGACGGAGAAGGAGAGAGAGAGACGAAGAGAAACGTGTGGAGGGTCTTGGCGGCTCTCCAGGGGGCGCTGCGGCTGGGCAAGCCGTTCGTGTGCCGTCCACACGTGCCCAGACCTCCTTTCAAGGAAGGCCTCACTGCCCGGACCCGCCTCACCCGAGACCACGCCCTCCCCAGGGCAACCCACGCCTGCCGACCGAGTGATGTGGGGGTGCTGGCCACCCCAGCTGGATACGGGACAAGTCCCTGCCAGCTGGCCGAGGCTTGGACAGGCCCGCATGCCAATCCAACGCCAATCTCTCTCTACCCGATCCAGTTTCCTCCTCCTTCTTTCACTGGCGTAGACCTTTAATAATCGCCCCAAACTCCCTCTCGGTGTCTGCTCCTGAGGAACCCCACCTGTGACACGCGCAGCAGGTGGACGTCCAGGCCGGGGCAGTGGTGACCACAGGGGCACAGCGTTTGGTACTAACTGGTCTCACTTGGGGGCAACTGCAAGGAAACACAAAGTCACTACGTAAACTCGGGGTCTCTCCGGGCAGGAGCGGAAGGCCTCCCAGGGTCCCGGCACGGCTAGGAGGAAGCAGGGTAGATGGAAGAGGGAACACCGTGGGGCAGGGATCTGGAGACCCGGGTGTGGCCATGGCCGCGGGGCTTACATGCCGTGTGGCTTTGAGTAAGTCACTGCTGCTCTCTGAGTCTGTTTCCTCAGGAGGAAAATGGAGCCGGAATCTATGATCCTGGGTGTATCAGTTTTCCAGGCTCCACGACAAATTACCACGGCCTTGGTGGCTTCAAGTCACAGAGCTCGATTCTCTCGCCGTCCTGGATGCCAGAAGTCCAAGATAGCCTCGCTGGGCCAAAGTCAAGGTGCCAGCAGACCCACACTCCCTCCGGAGGCCCTGGCGAGAACCCGCCCCCGGTTTCCTCCAGCTACGGGTGGCTGCGGGCATGCCTCGGTTTGTGACCACAGCCCGGGTCCCCAAGGCAGCATTTGGAACTCTCTGTTTTGTCTTCGCATCGCCTTTTCCTCTGCGTCTGAGCTCTCCCTCGGCCTGACTCCTGAGGCTGAAGGGGCACTTGCGGGGACCCCGATCATCTCAAGGGCCTTAATTTAAGTCACGCTGCAAACAAAGCTCCTTTTCCCAGTCGGGTCACATCTACACGCTCCAGGGATTAGAACCTGACGCCGCTGTGGGTCATTATTCGGTCGGTCCAGTGCACCTGCCGTGCGTCCCCCTGCAGGCTTTAGCTCTGTCGAGTTCTTCCTTCCTGAGCTGCAGCTTTAAACTATTTACAGAGGCCGGTCCCTTTTGAACCTTGAAGTGAGTCTCTTATCAGATCCTACAAATTGCAGACATAACACAGGAAGCGCCCTTCTAGAAAGCTGAAAATCCAGTTATGAGAGCCCGGAATGCGGCTCCTCTGGGCATTTTTGTCAAGTCTGCCATGGAGCAGAAGCCAGGCAGGGGTGGGGGCGGGGGTGGGGTCCCGGGCTCCCCTCGGCCCGTTCGACGGCCCATCTCAGCTGCGCCTCCTCATTCTTTCAACGCTGAGCCGTCTGCAGCTTTGAATATCCGGCCCTGGTTCCTATTGAGTTTATGCGTTGAACCTCTTGGTTTTATTATTGATTCACCAGCGGATGGGCCAACGCATGCTGCTGGACGTCACTGTTCGCACTGACCCTTTGTCCGGATTTTAACTGCGGGCCCTAGAACTACCTGTACATAAAGGTACATTGTGGAAGGAAGTTTTACAAGTGATTCCCTGGGGTGTAAACATCTTCAAAAGTCCACGAGTGGGGAAGCGGGTTGGGCCCTTTAGAAAATTTCCATCCAGAGGAAACTGAATTAAAAAAAAAAAAAAAAGAGGGGCGCCTGGGTGGCGCAGTCGGTTGGGCGTCCAACTTCGGCCAGGTCACGATCTCGCGGTCCGTGAGTTCGAGCCCCGCGTCAGGCTCTGGGCTGATGGCTCGGAGCCTGGAGCCTGTTTCTGATTCTGTGTCTCCCTCTCTCTCTGCCCCTCCCCCGTTCATGCTCTGTCTCTCTCTGTCCCAAAAATAAATAAACGTTGAAAAAAAAAAATTAAAAAAAAAAAAAAAAAGAAATACGCATACAGGGAGGGGCACCAAGAACTTGAGCTTAATTTGGAAGGCCACGGGGTACCTCTGCAAGATTTTAAGCAGAAAGTGACATGTTCGTGTGCTTTAGGTGTATTTTTCTGGTTGCGGTAATAGCCCCAGCAGGAGGTGAGGAGAGCCTGAACTCTTGGCCATAAAGGAAAAGACTGGACTTGAGCGGTTGGCCCTGGGGGGTGTTTAGAGGGAGAGGGAGGACAACGCCCACGTATGGCCTGAGTGAGCGGGTGGATGGTGGGGCCTGACCTGGAGAGGGGGCACGGAGACGCAGAGACCCAGCAGGATGGGGCATGGGGGCCAAGAGCGAGAGGTGAAGTTTTATTAAGAGTCACAGGCTGGGAACAGGAGATCTCTGGGAGGGACAGAAAAGGCAAGCGAGTCCTCTCCATCATGAGGCGGGACCCTGGGAACCCGCAGCTGGGTGGGGACATATATCCGGGAGGTGGCAGCCGCAAGGCGCCTGGGGCAGAAGCCACGAGTCCAGGCCCGGCTTCTCCCTGTCTTGCGCGGATCTCCGGCAAGTCACATTCTTTCTCTGCCTCAGTCTCCCCATCTGCAAAATGCAGGAGTTGGACCACGTCAGGGTTCCTCCATGGAGAGGGGCTGCGGGGGTATGTCTGTGAGCCCCTGGAAATGGGGTGCAAAACCGTGTCAGCGTGTGAGCTTGGGGAGGGGTCAGCAGGGTCCTCCGGGACCTTCAGCGGGTCCCGAGGGGACCTCAGACCTCACGGGCCACACCTGCAGCTAGAACCAGCAAGGACTGCTCTCTACGTGTGCCAGGGGTGAGTCCTGTCTTGCCCAACCAGTTCCTGGAAGGCAGAGGCCTGGGTCCCAGGTGGTACACAAGTTCCTCAGTGGTCGTGTCTTTTTTTTCTTTAATGTTTATTTATTTATTTTGAGAGAGAGAGAGAGCGCGCGTGTGCGCCCACACACGCGGGAGCAAGGGAGGGGCAGAGAGAGAGAGACAGAGAGAGAGAGAGACACAGAGACAGAGAGACAGAGGGACAGAATCCCAAGCAGGCTCCGCACCGTCAGCGCGGGAGCCCAAAGCGGGGCTTGATCTCAGAAACCGTGAGATCATGACCTGAGCTGAAACCAAGAGTCGAATGCTTAACTGACCCAGCCCCCCAGGCGCCCCCCTCTGCCTACCGCAGAGACCCTCCAGCGCCTGTGAGTCCCACGTGGGCAGCCCCGAGGATGCACCCCTCAATGCTAGCAGAGGCTTCTAGCCCCCAAGTCAGCCAGGCGTCGGGTCTCCCTGTCCTTCCTCTCCCTTCTCTACCCTACAAACTCTTGCTCATCCTTCAAAACCCAAGGTCCGTCCTCCATGAAGCTTCTGGGATCCCCCTGAGAGACACTGAAATGGGGCCTCCTGGGTGAGGGGTCCACACCTCACCTACAGCCTATCTTCTCCCTGCCTGGGCTGGAGGTCATTCGCATTCCTCAGGCCTCCTTTCTCCACCTCTGTCCCGTGAGGCTTTTGGGGCAAGACCTGTGTCCTCCGGGGCACCTCAGTGTCCCCACCTGCTGCCCCCAGGGGCCGGCCCGTACTTCGTTGACGTAACTTGGTCGGGAGGTATTTCCGCTTTCTGACCACCGGCTCCTCGCTGGGTGGGTGGGAGATGGGGGGGGGGGTGGGAGGCGGGGATGAAGGACGGCCCACAGTGGCAGCGTCCGAGTCATTTGCAAAGTGCATGGCTTCTCGCTTCAGGGGCCCCAGGATGCCGAGCAAAGGAAGGCTGCACGAATCTGGCCGAGCGGACACATGGAGAGAGAGAGATTCGCCTCTGGGGCACTTTGGAGCAGGTCTCGGTCCGCAAGGCCCTTCACCTAAAGGGTTCCGTGTGTTGCAGAGAGGGAGTGATGGCGCGGGCCGTCGGGCCTTGTGGTGCCCATTTACCAGATGCGCTCCGGGGATCTGGGAGCTGATGGGTCTCCCTCCGGCTAGCATATGGTGTGCGGTGTTTCCCTTGGGCTCGAGCAGATGCTCTCCTGCCCCACCTGCCCAGTGCACATGTCCCTGTGCACGTGCACAGGGACCCTGTGATGGAGGCTGTGGGAAGGCCGGCCCGGGGCCCCACGGGCCCTACTGACAGGACGCCGCTGTGCCCACCCCCACCCCGCCCCCCAGGGGCCGATGGAGCTGACAGTTCGGGGAGAGGGGCCGGCCTTCCTAGATACGTGGGAATGAGGGCTTCTGAGTCACCCACCCGGCCGGACAGCGCTACCACCGAGGTCTGGGAGGCGGGGGGAGTATTCCTGGCCTTCTAGATTCGGCCGCCCCTGGCTCTACTGAGCTGGGTATTTGCATGCTATCAGCGCTCGGGGCGTTCGGGGCAGGTGCACACGGGACTCTGGACCAGAGGCCAGAACCCTGGACTTTGGGAAAAGATAAGCCGGCAGGCAAGTGGCTTCACCTCACCTTTCTGTCAGGGCTGGGGTGGGAGAGAAAGGGAATTTGGGAACACCCTTGACAGGCGGCCCAGCTCCAGCTTTTCCCTTGAGGCAGGGACGGCATCTGACCCGGGCTGCGTCATCCCTGCTGCTGGCCGTCAGAGCAGCCCCGGAGGGCTGAGGGGGAGGGGTCTGGAGAGGGGCCAGGGTCAAGGCCCTGCCGGGAACCCTGCCTTCTCTCCTGGGCCGTAGGCGGGAGGGGAAGGCCCGTGGGGCCTCGGGCACCAGAAGCACCCACTGAGCCAACCTGTCACAGGTGTTGTGCAACCTGAGAGCCGAGGCAGGGACCCTCTCCGGGACAAGCGTCAACAGGAAAGCTCCCGGCTGGTCTAGGCCACATTCCAGGGGGTGCTGCATCCAGCTCGGAGACGCTAAAAGACACCGCTGCGGCTAGGCTTGCCAGAGACCCCGGGGGATCTTTTATCTGTCATCTGAGCCTCCCCATCTGTACCCTAGTGGTGCACCTCCTACCGCAGGATGCTCTCCAAGCCTTGTGTGAACTCCTCGGTCCTACAGAGCTCTTAGCACACCCGGGGGGGGGGGGGTGGTGGCAGGGGAGGGGAGAGATGCTCCAGGCACAGTGACACTCAGCTCGGCATCGTTCGCCATTGGCCAGTCAGGGGAGGAACCCATCTGTGGGAAAGCAGACCTCAGCAGAGGACCCAACACCCATTGGGCGCCCAGGGAAGATGCCAGGCGGTTTGCTGAGCTGCTCACCTCTCTGGGGACTAAAGAAAAGAACCCGAAGGAGAATCTGGTTGAAGGAGCCCAATTTGGGCTTTGGAAGAACGCACGCGCACGTGCATGCGCGCGCACGCACACACTCGCACACGACCCAGTTACTTGCCACGACTGGAGGAAGGTGCTGGAGCCTAGAGACCTGGGCCTTTTATTTGACACGCCCAGACCGGGAAGGGAGCTCACTTAAAGTCACGCAGCCCGTTAATGACAGGACCTGGACGTTTATTGTCTTTTATTTCCCCGGTGCCAGTTCACGGGAGAGGGCGGGGGAGAATCTCCGGCAGAGCCAAGAGCCCTGCGCAAGGACCCTGAGGCAGGAGGGCTGGTGTGGGGACCCCAATGACACTCCAGCGCCATGATGTTTCTTTCTGGACACGCAACTGGCCAGGTCGCGGGGGGCAACTCGCTCTTCCCTGGCAGGTGATTCTCTATCCCCACATGACCGAGGAAGGCTCTGACGTCCCCAGCTTGCCGGGGTGTGGGAAGGGGGCACCTCTCCTGCTTCCTAAGTCGGGCACCAGGGGAGCCTTTCAGAGGAGGCGGACCGACGTGGGCCCCGGAGGAGACAACCTGCTGGGGGCCGGCTTCCCAGGGTTCCAGGGGCCCGACATTCCCACGCTGCTCAGTCATTTCCCACAGAGGGAAGGAGCGCTTCCCCTCACCCAGGGAGCCGGGATGTGAGCCCCGGACCGGTGCTCCCAATCTGGGTCACACGCAGGCCTCTGCCTGGGCCGAGCTAAGCTGCCGCCAGGCCTGACCGAGTGTGTTAGGCCCAAGCCTGATGTGTCTCTTCTCGGAGTGGTTTTGGTCACTGGGGGGGCAAACAGGGGAAGAGAGGCGAGGCAGGTCTCCCTCGCGTGATGGGAGATGACCTCAAGAAAAGTGGAGAGGGCTTGCCGGTCGCAAAATGATGAAGTCTCCTGGTGGGTCTAGCACGATCGAGGAGTTGGCCACGGGGCCTGGGTCCCAGGGCCGCGGCCGTCGGTGTGACTGGAGTTCAGCTCGCCCGTGTGCCTGGTATTAGGCCTCCTGTGTGCCAGGCGTTACGAGGAGCCGTGATGAGCAGAGATGAGCCGTCAGCCCGGAGCCCAGCGGGGAGGTACCACCAGCAGGAGGCAAGGCCCTACGTGTGGCCTCTAAGAGCATGATTTTTAAAGTACAACAGAAAGCCTGCAGGCGAGAGCGTGATCCTTCGCAGAAGGTGAGAGAGAGAGAGATGGTAACGGGCAAATGTTTGAGTTGGGGCTGGCCCAGCGGGGCAGGGGTGGGTCTCAAGGACTCTGAGTCTGGGAGGGGTCTCCAGGGATGGCTGAATCTAGACCAAACTTAGGCGTGTGCCACGACACCCAAGGGCCTGTTGAAACACAGCGTGACCCTCACCTGCAGGGTGGGGGTGGGGCCTGTGGATCTGCAGGTCGGACGAGTTCCTGGCTGATGCTGATGCCACTGTTGTTGATCTGTGGCCCACGCTGCGTGGGACATTAATGCAGCTCAAGTCCATCCGTGCCCTGGGCAGTGAGCTGCCCAAAGCTCATCCCCGTCAGCCCTGTCGTTTCCGGGACAGTCTTTGGTGCCCAGAGCCCTTGTGTGGGGTGGGGTCACCCATGGGTTGGGGGCCGTGACAGAGCCACATGAGAACTAACTTTCTGGGCTCCTTGGAGCATAAGGGCACCAGATGCACAGAGCTGAGGAGAGGAACACTGGTCCCCGAATTCCTGCCTAAAACTCTGTCAGGGAATGCTTGTGAATGGGGTAAAGGAACTTGGAGGCCCAGTTGATAAATGCAGAGATGGGAGTGGGGGAGGGTGTGTGCATGCATGTGTGTGCACGTGTGGGCATGCGTGTGTGTGTGTGTGTGTGTGTGTGTGTGCATCCGGCTCAGAAACCATTAACAAAAAGCCCTCAGGCAAGCCTCTTCCCTTTTCTGAGTGTCAGTTTCCTCATCTGGAAAAATTAAAGGAGTCAGATCAGAAGTTCCTCCCGAGAGAAAGAGGGAGGGAGTGGGCCTAGGGGGAGAGGGAGGGAGAGAGGAGGAGCAGGAGAGGGAGGGGGAGGGAGGGTGGGGGGAGAGACAGGGGGGAGACCGGAGGGAGCATCCTGGTAACAAGGCCATCATCGGATTAGCTTTCAATTTAAAGCAGCTAATAGACATCTGACACTTTGTAAGGCTGTGCAATTACCGGGCACAGCCAGGGCCGCTGGTCTGCAGGGACCAGACCTTCTATCAGGGTGTCATCGGCCCCCTGGCTGTGCAAGACCTTGAGCTTGAACAGCCCAGAGAGCCTGGAGGTGCAAAAAAAAAGAAGCCCTTTTCCCAGCGGCACCCCCCACCCTCGCCCCGGGGTCTTCAGAGGCAATTTCCTTGAGCCCCCACCAGGCCTGGGAGAGAGTTGTTCCCAGGGTTCTGGGGGAGCTTGCAGAAGGCTGGCCCTCTTCCCTCCCCACATTCCCCCCAGGGCTCCACCCGCTGACAGCGTCCTTCTGAGAGGCTGGCAAGGCCAACAAAGGCTCCGGGAAAGGAGACAAGGATCCAGGATGGCACCCGGCTACGGAGGCTTCCAGAAGAGCACACACCGGTTTGGGAGTCAGCCTGGATTCGAATCGCACCCACCCAAAGCCGTGGGACCCTGCACGGTGTACTTAACCTCCCAGAGTCTCAGTTGTGTTATCTATAAAGGCCTCTTTGGTTGGTCCTGGGGATTAGCTAAAACGACTAAATGAAAGCATTCTGGAGGATCCCAAAAGAACCCACCGAAGCCTTCGGCTGCCTTGTTGTGGATGAAAGATGCTCAGCCGGGAGTGGTATATGGAATCTCAGCGCCACACGGGAGGTCTCAGCTACTTGCCGTGCGACCCTTGGAAACTCACCTAAGCCACCGGAGCCTCGATGTCACCGTCTGTGTAATGGGATCAATTATGGCATTTTTTTTTTTCTCCCCCCGGAATAACAATGAAAAGGACGGAGCATGTGCAAAGTGCCTGGTTCATACTAGGCCTCAAAAAGTCGCGCTGCTCATATTCCCCGGGCATCCCCCCGCCCCACCCCCAGAGCGAGGGTGGGTGGCACCACGATACCCGCAGCTGAGCGCCCGCCTCAGGTGTGCATCGCTATGCCATCCTGGTCAGGCCGTGCCAGACTGAGGGCCACGGCCAAGCCCGGCGCGACCCACAGCGGCCTACCCGCCCAGTGGCGAGCTCAGGAAAGCCTCAAATTATACAATTTATGAAACCCAATCCAGTTTTCCGACTGGAACGTGTGATTAGAGAGATTACACATTCACTGTTGCAATTATGGTAATGTTGATGTGTGGACAGATAACTGGCAACAGGACTGTTCTGAACCGTCTATTTATAGGTTGAAGATTCTTGCTATCTCAAGGCAGACATATGGGCCATGAAGGCAGGCGACAAAAACAGGAGGGGGAGAGCAAGCCTCCCTCGGAATGAAAAGACACGAAAGGAAGCCGTAATTAGGGCTGGGACCGGCTTATGTAAATCAGGTAATACTTTCAAAACAGAGATGAGGGCTGGTTTTAATAAAGCGCATTGGAACAAATGGTGGAATAATGACTTAATAAATCTAAATACAAATATTTTGTTCCGTCTCCAAAATGAACAGCCCTGGCATCTGCCGAGCCCGGGCCTGGGCGAGCGGGTGGTGCCGTTGTGTTACTGTATTCTTTCGCTTCCTCAGCAGGCTCGAAGATTTTAATTTTTAGCCTTCTGCTAAATTACACGGGCTGTCAGTCAACTGTGGGAGATATTTTGAGTAGGGAGATTTATACAAATACACAGAGCACACTCGGAAGGCTGAGCACAATATCTTTTACACCGGCCGGGATGTAAATCATAGGTTGTTCGGCCCGAATTACTGCTCTTCCGGAAATAGACCGCGGAGAAATGATCCACCAGGACGAGGAATCCGGTGGCCTTTTATTTATCTATTTTTTGTTGGTGGTGGTGGTGCCCCGGCCCCAGTAGTAATCAGGGAAGCTCTTTGGTTCTTCCTTTTGGTGCCTTCATTTAATCACCTCGCACCCCAACTCCTGTATCTAGACCAGAGGTTGTGAGCTAGGGGCCCACGGGCCGAATCAGATCCACAGGTGTGTGTGTGTGTGTGTGTGTGTGTGTGGACTGGCTCGAGGATATTGGCCCCAATACAGGTCAAATTTTAAAAACTCGTTGCAAATATTTTTAAGTTGAGATTCATCATGAAATTCATCATGAAATTCATCATGAAATTCCAGCTACTCTGGGTAGATCAGAAAGTCTAGCTAGCCACAGGAGGTTTGTCTTCCTGCTTTGGTGACAGCCACACATCCTTCCGGGAGCTAAGGATGTGCCGCTGTCTCTAGGTGGGTGTGGCTTCTCCAGGCTTTCCCTGTCCGGTCCCCGCAGTCTTTTCCCGCTCCCCCACCCCGCTTCCCTCATGTTACCTTTCTGGTCTCAAAGGCAGTGGGATTTTGGACCCCTGCTGCAAATTCATCCCTTTTTAGGGTCATGACGGTCTGTGGCTCAAGAAACGTGGTTGGAAACAACATGGATACTGTATGCATCAATCACTGATTCTCAAACCTGTATCTATTAAATAAGAAAAACGAGAACCATATAATATGTAGGAGGTTTCACGTAAAATGGGTATCTTACGCACACACGCACAGATAGCAGAGCGAGGTTATCAGTGATCCCTCGTTGAGAAAGACCGTTCTTTATTCCACGCTGGTCTGTTTCATCTGTTTCAATAGATGGTCGTTGTTACACCGATGTTCTTAACTTGACAAGACTAAAAGCTGGTAATTTGAGGTCGATCCCCTGTATTTCACCAGTCTGAACTCCCAAAGACTTGGAATCCTTTGCCCAGTAATTAATTAATCGTAGCTTCTCAGAATCGGAGGGCAGCCCTGCAGGTGTCAATCTATCATCCATACGCCCTTACGTATTATCCTTCCCTTCCCTTTGTGTGTGTCCTTCCCTTTGCCCATCTACTCATACCTGCTGTCTGTCCGTCCGTACATTCGTTCAACCATGAGTGTATGTGTATACCCATCTGCCCGCCCATCCATCCATCCATCCATCCACCCAATTCACAGAGCCCCCCACCTCTGCTGGTCTTTGTTCGTCTGGATATCCAGAAAGACCACCCGCTCTTTGGTCAGGCCAGGCTGTTAGAGAGTCCTTCCTGTACAAGTCTGTGTTCCTTCCTGTCATGCTTGTGGCTGCTCCTACAAGACAACGCTTTGGGTTCTCTAGTCTTGATTGCTAGAACAAAATGATATTCTAACTGCAGTTGGATCAAACATCCAGGGACGCGAGGGACACGTCCCACGCAAAGTTTGATATTGTTTACAATGGTCCTCAGAGAGGAAAGATGGGGGGGGCGGGGACTGAAGTGTAGACGCGAGGAGAGACTCACCTGGTGGGTGAGGTTTCTTCGCCAACAATGCAGCGCTGAACGGAGAGAGGCCCCTGGGGGTTATCTTGTTCTTTTCCCGCTGGAATCACACGGACAATTATACTCCTCCTCCGAGGTGGGGGTGTCTGAAATTGCTTTACCCGCTTGTGTGCAGCTGTGCACACACACGCAAGCATTTTATGTCTCGACTGGCAAACGCCAAGTGCAAAAGACCACCCGGACGTGTGCCTGTGGCACCCAGGCAATTCCACTGTCTCATCTCTGAAAGATGCTCACTAGGAACTCCAAGGTAAGGTGGGAAAGGCATGTGGCTTCAGAGAGGGGTAGAGAAAGAGAGAAAGCTCAGAGGACTCAATGATCCTGTTCTTTTTTATTTTTTTTAATTTTTTTTTCAACGTTTATTTATTTTTGGGACAGAGAGAGACAGAGCATGAATGGGGGAGGGGCAGAGAGAGAGGGAGACACAGAATTGGAAACAGGCTCCAGGCTCCGAGCCATCAGCCCAGAGCCCGACGCGGGGCTCGAACTCACGGACCGCGAGATCGTGACCTGGCTGAAGTCGGATGCTTAACCGACTGCGCCACCCAGGCGCCCCTCAATGATCCTGTTCTTGCTTGGCAATCTGAAGGGCCTCCTGGAGGAGGTGGGGTTGCGGGAGAGCTTTAGGAAAACAGGAACTCCTGGCCTGGAGGAAGTCGATAGTCTAGGTCTGGGGATTCTGTGCGTACGTGTGCGTGAATTGCTTCCTTCAAAATACTCCCTCCTCTGTTTTCTGGTTACAACCCCATCAACCCAATTCCTGTAAGTGCTTTTGTTATCCGAAATTCTCTGAATTTTTTCCCCCCTTGGCCTAAGTTTGTTGTTGATTCCTTGTGAAATAAAGCATAATTGCCTACTGTCATAACACGAGAACACTTGACAGGCGTCAATCCTGACATACTGTCGCCCGGTCGGCCAGCTGGCTCCGGGGTTGGGGGAGGGGAGGGAAAGAGCCCGGCAGCCAAACCCCGGGGGGCCCAAGGACCCAGGTCATCCCCCATAATCGGGCAGAGTGGCCTTTTCCCCACATGCCCCTGCAGCACTAGAAGACACACGGGCTGCGAGGAGGCATGTAAGAACTCCCCCTCCTTGAAAAGAGATATCTGAACGGCCCCAACTCTCCCCCTCCTCCTAGGCAATTGGCAGTTTGTAAATCACCATCACCAGATGACAAATTATTACAGAGGACGATCAATATATTTTTCAGGAGAGTTGCCGTTTGGGAAAAACAGGCTGACATACAAGGAGACCATCTTGGAAGCATTAATGCGCAGAGGCTACCGATTAATCGATAAGTAAATATTTCTTGAGTGCTTATATGGATAAAAGGCAGCGGAGTGCGGCGATTAAGAGGGCCGGCTCTGGAGTCCGACGGGTCTGGGTTTGAATCTTTGATGCGCGCGCTGGCGAGCTGTGACCTTGGGCTGGTCCCTGAGCCACCACCCACCTCCGTTTCCTTGTGTGTGACAGGAGCATGGTGTCAGTGCCCGCTCTGCGGGCCGGGCTGTCAGGCTCACTCAAGATGACGCACTGACCATGCTTCTGGCAGCTTCTGGCATGGGGAGCACGCTCAGGACATGGCTGCTGACGTAGGGGAAGCCCTCCAGGCCTCCAGGCTCCGCGGGGAGGCCAGGAGACGGCAGGTTCCTGCCTGCAAAAGTCTAAAACGGAGCAAGAAGAGACCCAACACCGGCATCACAGAAGGTGGGGCGAAAGCTTCAAGTTAGAAGCGGCTTGATTCTGACTGTGGACGTGCCAAGAGGTTTGAGAGCAGGTCCAGGGAAAGCAGGGGCTGGAACAGGTGGACGGAGTGGGGAAATATCCTCTGAGCACCGGGTACAGGTTGGGCGCTTCTAGGGCATCGCCAAGGGATGTACTTTTCCAGACGCCCTCGTGTCTCTAGGGTAGTACCTCAGGGATGAAGAGGGTGTCTGCCTGCGGGGGAGTCTGGACCCAAGACAAAGGGTGCCAGTGGGTGCCATGGGTTGTGGAGGAGAGAGAGAGATGAGGGGGCTTGGCCAGACTCAAAGGAGAACTGGAACAGCCAGGGCAGGAAGAAAAGCCTGGAGGCAGCGCAAAGCGTGGGGGTAGCCGAGGTGATGAAGAAGAGAGTCCTGACCAACATTTCCCGGGACTCCCCTGCACGGGCTGCGTCTCCTGGGCTCTGCCCTGTCCTCGGTTCTCACCTCGCTTGCCCCGGCTTCTGATTCTAGAGCCAAACAGAGGTGAGAACAGGCTGGGGCTTGGGCGACAGAGCGGGGGTGGGGCGAGGGGCACATCATTTAAAGGTTGCCAAAGAACTCAGTGATCACTGTAAATTAAACGTTAAAGAAATACTTTTTAAGGGGCGCCTGGGTGGCTCAGTCGGTTGGGCGGCCGACTTTGGCTCAGGCCATGATCTCGCGGTCCGTGAGTTCGAGCCCCGCGTCGGGCTCTGTGCTGACCGCTCGGAGCCTGGAGCCTGTTTCAGATTCTGTGTCTCCCTCTCTCTGACCCTCCCCTGTTCATGCTCTGTCTCTCTCTGTCTCAAAAATAAATAAACATTAAAAAAAATTTTTTTTAAATAAAAAAAAGAAATACTTTTTAAAAAACTAAGAGTTCATGCAAGAAACGCACAGCGAACAAAATATCAGCACTTCAAATAAGACAGGAATTGGCAGCAACCAAGACGTCCTTTAGTGGGTGAACAGATAAATAAAATGTGGTACATCCAGACAAGAGAACAGTCAGACATAAAAAGACATGAGCTATCAAGGCAGACAAAGACACGGAGGAACCTGAAATGCATACTGCTAAGTGAAAGCACATCCGAAAAGGCTACCTTCTGCCTGATTCCAACCATGAGGCATTCCGGAAAAAGCAAAACTCTGAAGGCAATACAGAAACCGGTGGCTGCTGGAGGTCAGGGGAAACGGAAGGATGAATGAGCCGTGCACAGAGCAGTTCTGACGGTGAAACTGTCCTGTAAGATACATACTACCACGGTGAACGCCTGTCATCGCCCCTTCGTCCAAACCCACAGCACGTGCGACACCAAGGGTGACCCTGATGGGCTTAAGTTAACACCAACATATTCCTGCGGGTCCATCAACTGTAACATACATACCACACCGATGTGAGATTAACGTAAACAACCAAAGAAACTCCGTGTAGAGGGAGACGGAATCCCAGGGGAACTCCGTGCTTTCTGCTCGATTTTTCTGTAAATTGCGACCTGCTCTAAAAAATGCAGTCTATTAATTTAAAAACAAGATCAAAATTAAAGTAAAAAAAAAAAAATCACGATGAACCACATATCAAGATTTCAAATAAAGGCGAGATCCGGGGGGCTGGGATCAGGGCCAGGTGGGGGAGGCATCGTTTTCAGGGGTGTGCAAGTTCAGGGTCAGGTTCTGCACCCTCCCAGTGGGAAGAGTCTTTGTAAGTCACGTGGTACGATCCTTGTGTTTTCTTGATGGAGAGACTTGGGCTCAGAGAGGGGGAAGGGGTTGCCTGAGGTGAGTCGGGGAGGCTGCTGGGGGCCCGGGAGCAGAAGGGGCCTCCGGCCCAGTGTCCTTTCTGGAGCCATGCTCCCTGCTGCAGGCGGGTGACTCATTGTCCCTGCGGAAGCCTAGGAGACTCCCTGGTCACGTGTCAAATGACCTTTGGATCTCACTGAGCACTCAGGGCTTGGTTTATGGGAAAACCTTCTTTGCGTCTCTCTCGGATTATCACATCATTAAGAAGACACGGGACCGGTCCCCACATAAAGCACGTGTGCGGGTGGTTCCTGACATCTTCCTGGGCTCTGCCCAAACCCGACGCTGCGCGATCCTGGGAAAAGCACCAGCGGTGTGGCTTTTCCAATCATTTCCTCAGCCTGGCAGCCGTCCCCATCCAGCCCAGCCGGGAGCCCTCCCGTTCTCCGATGGCCCGATGCGCAGAGGACACACTCCCTGCTTGAATCACACTTAGGAAGCCCTTGAAACAGACGCCTTCCCTTCAGAAGGACCTTTGGACGTTCCCTGGGCTCGCGGGGGTTTCCTTTCACCCCTTCGACGCTGCCTCCAGCGCCAGAAAATCCCCACTCTGCACACACATCCGCCAAAACCAGCGGGACTCAGAGGACAGCTGGGCCTGAACTTGACTTCCGTGGATCCAGGAAGCTTCGACAGGAGGGCATGGCGGTGTGAGGGAGCACATCAGCTGCCCCTCGCCCAGAGTCCTCCGGGAGCCGGGCCGGAGAGTTTGGGCCTGGGTTGAGGGCTGGTTCGGATGACCAGCTGGGTGGCCTTCTGCAAGCGTTCGGCTTTTGCCACCTCCTGATGTTGGGGTTAGATTGCTGAGGGTGACAGGGCTCAGCCAGTGGCCACAGCTGCGGAGGCAGAGGATGGGGCGGTGTGTGGGGGGGGAGGGCACGAAATGCTGGAAAACTCAGGGACAGGGCTACAGCGAGACTTGGATAGCAGAGGGTCTGGGAGACACGGAATCTGCACAGACGGGGTGGGCCATGAAGGTCATGGGGATGTCAGAGACGGTGAGGTCCCGGAGCCAGGGGAAGGGAAGGGGGCCTGGGCCTTCCCTTGAGAGAGGACAAGCCATGCTCTCCGGCTCTGGAGGTGACAGATGAGTCTAGAGGTAAAGGGCCAAATGTGACAACGACTGTAAAGCGGGGAGGGTAGAGGAGGAAGGCTTTCTGAAGGCAGAGCTCCGCGGGGAGGTCCAGGAGGCATCGGCATGGGGACCAGGCGTCTTGCTTGTGACCAGGCTCCTGGCCCCGCTGCGTTTCCTAGCGGTGAGGCAGCTGCTGCCTGGTTGTGGCTGTCTCCGTGAAGTCCCCTCCCTGGTATTTGCTCACGTCAGCCTTCTTGCTCACTCCGGGGCTGGGGGATGGCCCAGCCACCCGAGGTGTGACGCCAGCTCCTTTTGTCCGGCAGCTCCTAGTGCCGGTATCACCACGCTGGCCATCACGTGTAATGACTTGGAATGTGTAGGATGCTCGATGGCACTCATCGTAAGGACGGAGAAATGGAGGCAGTGGCAGCCGGTGGGGGGGGGGTGGTGGTTGGGGTCCGAGGGGTCTGGGGTTAAAAGCCATCTGGCCCCTGTGTGACCCAAGCCCTCCCGCGCCATCTGGCTGTCCCATTGTTCATGAAGGGATTGAAATCGACTTGGTTTTAAACTATGAAATCTACAGAGAACACTGTCACTAAGAAGGTCACGAGCAGCACCCACCACGTTTGGCCATGTCTGCTCTGTACCTGTTCCCTTCTCCCTCCCTTTCCGGCTGGGGTTGAAGGTCCCCGTGCAGCCCTTCCCTCCTTGTGTTAGGCTAACGCTGGCGTGGACCACCCCCTTGGCTCTGACAGCCAAAAGTCCTCCAGAGATTGTCAACTCTTCAATGTCCCGTTAGAAGCCGGGGATGTGGGGGTCTCCCAGGGAGAGCCGCCAGCCCCGGGGATCCTTCCGTTGTCCCAGGCTGCCCCCCGAGGATGGAGACCGCGTCCCCTGGGTCCTGTTCCACAACCCTGCATCGTGTCTGTGCTTCGAGGTTGGGGCTGAATGATTCTGCTGATGGTCCCCCTCTCTGGGTTCCCCGCCCCCCCCGGACCCCCGCACCTTCCCAGAGGGGCTGTGGCTTTATTCTTTTAGAGAGTAAACAAGACGGTCATAATGTCATAATGTCATATGTCATAATACAGTATGTGACTTATGACATTCACCTAACAGCGGTCTCAAACACTTGGAACCTGGCTGCCAACCCAGCTGTGACCTGGGGTGGTGGGGCCCCTGTGTGGGGTCTAAATTAGGGCCTGCTGGCTGGGAGACCTCGAGGTGGCCTGAGGCAGGGCAGCCAGGAGGGACCCAGGGTCATTGTCCAGAGGAGCCAAGTGCCGGGCAAAGACCTCCAGCCCTCAGGATGCCCCTTTACGTGGGATACTGCTCCATTTCACAGACGGAGTAAACGAGGTTCAGAGAGGACGTCCTACCCACTTATGGCTTTGCTTAGATAGTAAGCCAGCGCTGATCTTCTCCTAAACAATCTCCCTGTCACCTTTCTCCTTTCCTATTCCTTATCCCTGGGTCATGAGAATGGGAGTCACTGAGGTAGGGAGGTGGAGTCTGAGGCCTGGCTGTCCCAACCGGCTGTGACACTGACAGCAATGGCCAAGCGTCCCTTTGCTCTTTTGTCTGAGGGGGCAATGGCCTCTACTTTAGCTTGTCCTGCCCAAGGCGGTCAGGAGGCTCACGGGAGGTGAGCCGTGTCACCCAAAGGTGCTGTCGAGGCCGGAGGGGATTAAAATTATTGTCACAAGGCTGGCAGGAGGATAGAGCCCTGGGCAGGACGTGAGTCTGTGGGGCACGCTGAGCGGACCAGCCTGGTCAGAGCGGGCCAGGCCCAGGAGCTGAGCAGGGACCAGGGACAGCGGGTCTCTGGGCGCCGCCCAGGAGGACACGGGGCTGAGACCTGAGCAGGGTCTGTGTTGCCTGAATTTCTAGGGATCTGTTGGCAGTCTTGATGGGCCGGGCTGGGAGGACTGGGCTGTCCAAGCCCAGGGTGGCCGGTTCCAGCAGCTTCCCTAGACCACCTTCGGAGGGCTGGGAAGTCCTGGGCAGGAAGGTCTCTGGTGAGAGCCCGTTCATGGGGTGGGGCTTGAGCGTTAGGACACCAAGGGTGACCCACTGCTCTGGTTTGCCTAGGACGTGGACTTGTGGTGCTAAGACTGTCACAGCTCTGGGCAGCTGGGACGGTCGGCTTCCCTAGGACCACGGGTGCCTGGCCACTATTTCCTTGGAGAGGGAGCACTTGCCGGACTGCGGAGGTGGGGGGTGAGGGTTGGGGGAAAATGTGCATATCCGGCTGGCCCCTTCCGGCCCTGCCCTCCGGCCCAGCCTGCCCGCAGGGATGGGAGTGCCGTGATCTGGTCCACTTAGCTGGGCCGGGGCTGTCTCTGTAGCGGATGTTTTTAAGGGTTCGCTCAGGAGGAATATTGGGAAGCCGCCTGCGGGAATAAAGGAAGCCCTTTAAGCTGCAACTTCCAATCCAGCTTTGGTCCTAGGCTGACTTTATTTTTAGAAGTTTATTTATTTATTTTGAGAGAGAGAGAGAGAGAGAGAGAGAGAGAGGTGAGACAGGGAGGGGGAGAGGGAAAGGGAGAGGGAGGGGGCTCGTGTATGACTCCACGGTTAACTCACTGCACTAAGAATGAAGCCACGCCCCCATGTGGAAGGGGCGTGGCTACCTTGCCAGGTGGATGGGCACCGGGGGCTGAGGCTGTGTGCACTGACCCACGCAGTGAGCAGTCCCTTGGTCCCCTCCCTGAGGGAGCCTATGCGGAGCAAAGTGCACACAGCCTCAGCCCCCGGTGCCCATCCACCTGGCAAGGTAGCCACGCCCCTTCCACATGAGGGCGTGGCTTCATTCTTAGTACAGTGAGTTAACCGTGGAGTCATACACGAGCCCCCTCCCTCTCAGAGAGAGGGTGTCAGAGAGACCCGAGTGTGAATCCCGGACGGGGTCGCTGAGTAGCTCTGTGAATGGGGGCAAGTGACCTCATCCCTCTGGGCCTCAGTTTCCTCACCTGTAAAGTTAAGGGTAGTCATGTCTGTCTGCTTGAGTTGTTGTAAATATCGACGTGCCTGGTGCTCAACAGAAGATTCCCTTTGCACCCGCCTCGCGTGTCCCCTCGTGGGCTGGCAGGGGGCCTGCTGGCTCTGCGAGGGTCACGGGGTTCGAACGCGGCGCTGTGGAAGGCAGGCCCTGAACATCAAAGTGCGCCAGGCTTTCTGTTGGATGTCAGTACTCAGTCAAGTCCCCAGGAACGTTCTGGTCTATTACTTAGCTTAGCCAAGGAAAACCGAGGGAGGCGCTGTGAAGGCTGTTGGAGTTTGGACCTTTAAAACAAGTTGCCCGAGGGCTTCTCCCTGGGGTCGGGCTGGGGTGTCCTCAGCAGGCAGGATGATCAGCACCCTCCTTCCCGTAGACTCTGAGTTTATTTGCTGCAAGGATATGGAATCTCCTTTTCCATCGCCCCCTTCCCTGCTTGACACATGGCTCTTCTTCTGAAAGGGGTAGGGGTGAGGCAGGATTCTGAAGCGGGGAAGTCCAGCTAGAGAGACGATCCACTAGGCAGATGAAAAGACATTTTTCTCCCCCGCCATTACACTGCCCGCCCCAGACAACACACTCATTACAGTTATATCTCATTCAGCTCACCTAGAGAATAAAATTAGAAATCAAGTCAACTCCCCAGAGTCTTGTTATATCAATCTGACTTACACAAAACAGGCCAGACAGAGTGTGAGGTTTCCATAAAATTAGGCTGTGTCCCCAGGGGCTGCCTTGAAGCCCAACATTTCAGAAAACTGCCAGGCGCCCTTTTGCATAATTTATCAATTACACACAATTCAATTCATCGCAGGCAGGAGGCAGGAGGCAATGGCTTGGGACAGAAGGGGACCCCGGGAACAGCAGCATGCAGAGAGGAGAGGAAATCTGGATTCTAATCTCCTCTCCAACACCGACTGGATGAATCAACTTAGACAAATCCTTATTCTCACGGGACCCCGCTCTCCCCAGCCATGTAGACCAGGGGACCTACATGTTCTTTACGCAATTCTGGAGCCTTCCGGAATGCTGAAACTCCGCGTTTGTGGAACCTGAGCACAGTGGGGGGTGGAGAAAGAGATGTTCAGAGCTCGGGGCCTGCCTGGCGCTGAGTGGCCAAGGGTGGCCCGAGGGCTGCGGGTGCCCAGATGCCAGAGGTAGGCTTCTCGCTTGCCTAGTGACAGTCTCACTCCTAACGCCGCTCAGACTACCACGTTGACTTCACCTGTATTCTGGCTCAGTGGATGCTCAAGTCTCCCTGGGGGAGGAGGCGAGGTTGCCATGGGCCATCCCGCTTCTCTGATGGATGTGGAAGCCGACACCCAGGGAGAGGGAGCGTGTTGACCAAGGCCACTGACCTCGAGTGCCATCGGTCCAGGGTCGTCTCCCCGCCTCCCCCACCCAATCCTTCCCTCTTCCGGGGCCCGCCGCCCCTGGAACATGCTGTGTTGTGGTTTTACTTTACAATTCTCCTTATAGTTGTCTTCCCACCCCCCTGAAGGCAGAGAGCAGGGCTATTTCTCTCGGTTTCCCAGGCATCGGTCAAGAGCCTGCCTCCATTATGGCTGCTCGGGTGGTGGTGTCGGAGGAAGGAAGAGATAAGTACGGAAGGGAAATGAAAGAGACAGCAGGGTAACACTGTTTGCGACTCCTGTCCAGTGCTGCCCGCTCCCGGGTCTGACAAGCCATCGACTGGCCTCGAGTGTCCGTGCCGTGACCGAAGGCCTATCTGCAGGCTCAGGGACCCCATAACGGAGTTCATCACGGAAGCAACAGGATGGCTTTCGCCAGCCTTTGCCCGGCCTCCTCGAAGGCCTGCACTTGGCCGCGTTGTACTCAGCAATAAGACTGTCGCAGGCAAGGGCTCCAGCCTTGAACTCGAAACTGATTGGACCTCTGCGGGGGCGGTTGCTCTTACCCTCGGTGGAGAGATGGAGGCCTGAGGCTCAGGGAGGCCATGTGCCTAGTCATCGGTTCCCAGCTAAGGGGTCGGGGCGGGGGTGGGGGTGGGGGTGGGGGTGGGGGAGAGCTGGGGTTTGAACCGGCTTCCGGCAGAACCCAGTCTGCGCTTACTCTGTGAAGCCCTGATTCCACCCCATTGTCCTGTAAGTGTCAAAGGGCCATCCTACCCACAACCTGGGGGTAAAGGATGGGCGGGGCAGGGATCGGCAGCCCACGTGAAGGTTGAGATTTATGCTCAGAGCAGCCGAGGGACTCCCCCAAGGCCAACTCGGGTTGTGTCAGAGCTGGGACCCAACCACTGTAGACGTGGGAGGGAGGTCAGCAGAATCAGTGGCCCGTTCACAGCGCAGAATCGGGCGGCTGTGGGGCCAGCGCTCGTACCCACACCCTCAGCTTCCGAGCCGGGTGCCCGATGCCCAACTGCTGGGTTTTGGTTCTGTTTGCACGAAAGGGCTGAAAACGCTCTGCGGCCCTCTCCCTCCTGGCGTGGCATTCCGCCCTCCGAAACGATCCCCGGAACGAGATTTCCTAACAGAGCAGGGGGCCACGGGGCCACTGAGGCTGAACCGAAGGCAGTTTTGCTCTGCTGAAATACCAAATGATCTGCCTGGCAAATGGCAGCTCAAATAATGAAACCTAATACATCCTCATTATCTTTCTGGAGGAGGGCCACAGGGTTGGAGAGAGGAGGAAGTCATGGGGTGAGGGGTGGGGGGCGGATTCTATCTGTTGTCCCCAAACAGGAGCGTCGGAAAGGTCCCGGGTGGGCTGTGGGGGGCGCGAAGCTGGGGCACCCCTCAGCCTGTTGCCCAGATGCCTTCCTGAGCAGACGGGAGAAGTGCCCGCCAAGATGCTTTTGTTCCTGGGTCTCCCAGCGTGCAGGCAGGTTTCCGGGGCAGTGTAGGCGGCCCCGCTCAGCCAGGCTCCTTAAGCCTGCGTGTACGGGAGCCAAAAGGCTGAACTATGCGGGGCAGTGCCAGCCCTGCATCGAGATGTCTTTGGGGGTAAATGTTTGCTGCTTTTGTCTGGAAGCAAAACCCGCAGCCACTGTTTTCTCCAGCCTCATGGAAATGAAAGCCAGGAAGCTGAGCAGTGGGTGATTATGGGGTTCAACTTGCTTATTAACAGCCCACAAAAGATTATCCTGGGGCTTCTAGGCAAAGCCTACAGAGGCTTGGAAGCAGGCTGCTTCCTGGCTCGGGGCACTGCTCTCTGAAAGCACAATCTTCTCCAGGCAGAGGGGCTCTGCCTGGCTGGCCTGAGGTGCCCCCCGCTTCCCCCCCCCACCCCCCAACCACAGGATGTTCCCAGGAGCCAAGGGGGCAAGGCCCTTTGTGAGCTGTGCCTGCAGGGGGGTAAAGGGATGAGTAGGGTCAGAAAACATCTACCCTGTACAGAGTTCAGAGGTTTACCAATGTGTGCTTGGACAGGGGGATCATTTAAAAAAAAAATTTTTTTTTAACATTTATTCATTTTTGAAAGGCAGAGAGAGACAGAGCGTGAAGGGGGGTGGGGCGGAGGGGCAGAGAGAGCGCGAGACACAGAAACAGAAGCAGGCTCCAGGCTCCGAGCTCTCAGCACAGAGCCCGACGCGGAGCTCGAACTCACCGACCGCGAGATCGTGACCCGAACGGAAGTCGGCCACTTAACCGACTGTCCAGGTGCCCCATGGACAGGGGGATCATCGAGCTAAGTTGTTAGAAGAGTGTTGGGCAGGGGGCAACAAACAGTAGCCAAATCCTTTTGGGGGCGCCTGGGGGGCACAGTCGGTTGGGCGTCCGACTTCAGCCAGGTCACGATCTCGCGGTCCGTGAGTTTGAGCCCCGCGTCAGGCTCCGGGCTGATGGCTGGGAGCCTGGAGCCTGTTTCCGATTCTCTGTCTCCCTCTCTCTCTCTGCCCCTCCCCCATTCATGCTCTGTCTCTCTCTGTCCCCCCCCCAAAAAAAATCCTTTGGTTGTCTGTTTTTATAAATAAAGCTTTATGGGGCACAACCACACCCATCCCTTTACAGATTGCTTAGGGCGGCTGCTGTTCAAGCTACAACAGCAGAGCTGAGTAGTGACAACAGAGACCGGCTCACAAAGCCTAAAACGTTACCTGTTTGGTCCCCCCCCGCCCCACAGCCACAATTTGCCCACCCCTCGGTAGCAGAAAGAGTGTGAATTTCAGAGTTGACCAGATATGGGTTCTAATGCCACTTTTGCTCGCGCTCTGTATTGCCTCGGCCAGGTCGCTTCCCCTCTGAACCTCACTTGTTTCCATTTGTAAAATAAGGGCCGTCATGTATTTAACGCGTGCCGGTCAATACCGTGTTCACTCTGCATCGGGCGCTGGAGTATGGATTGGAGTGCTTTGCCGGCATTAACTCACTTCCTCGCGACGATGCTATGCGGTTGGTGCTGTGGTGAGCATACCCATTCTGCAGAAGGGCAGGTGGAGACCTAGAAGGTTATACGTGAGTCGCCCAGGATCGCACAGTGCTGGGATTCTGAACACAAGGCCATATGGCTCCGGAGCAGGTTCTGAACTGGCCATGATGAAGGCTAAGGAGTAGCGGATGAGCAGAACTGAGCCACAGGGGCCGGGATGCCGTAGAATCTCAGTACGTGTTAGCTCGCTCTGACAATCCTCCGGATTGCCTCGCTTCCCTCGTCGGTTCGGCATAAAGGTCCTGGCCCCTTTGAATGGCGGCTTCTCGGGCCGTCACGTCCCCTCCTGCTTTTTGCCAAAGCCCCGGATCACGAGTGCTGCTTTGGCTTCCTCCGCACGGCCTCCCGCTCCCTCCCACTGTTTAGTTAATAATAACATATCATGTTCTGTCTCAGATGCATATCAGTTGTGTGTAATTATTTATGGAGAACTAGACAGATGATTCCCTGCTTGGACCATTTTCCCAGGCAGCCATACCTATCACTTAGCATCCCTCTCTCCCCTCGTCTAATAACACTGTCCACTTTAGATCCTGGGGCCTTGATTTATTAGGTAATTTGTTTCTTCTCTGTGGCTTGGGCCTGCCTGTCATCAATATAATAGAATGATGGAAGTGCAAGCTATAGACACCAGACATTAAAAACTAGGCAAATATTACCCATTTCAACTCCTTGTCCAGCCAGAGCCAATCCAAAGCAGTCCTCGGCCTCGGCTTGTCGGGAGAGAGGAAAAAGATTGCAGAGGGACACCCGGGGCCTGACTTCTCACAAAATGGCTCTTTGAAAATTGGCCTGGTTTCTCTTCTGGTAAATGCTTTTGGGGAAATGCCCAGGAGAACGAACACACGCACACACACGCACACACGCACACACACCTGCCCGACACACATGCACACGAGTACACACATTCAGCAAAGGGATCGAAGCTCCTGTCCGAAGAGACTAAATGTGCCGAGGAGGCAAAAGGACCGAACTAGGTGCCAGGGCGCCTGGCTTCCGGCCCCAGCTCTGCCGCGGTAACCAAGTGACGGGGACGCGGGGGGGGAAAGTCACCTCGTCTCTCTGCGCCTGAATTGCCTCGTTTGTCAGACCGGGAGGTGGAGTCGACGGGCTCCACACGGCCCTCTAGCCCTTAACGTGCTGCCATGTGGCCAAGGTTACACAGAACCTAAGAGGCAGGGTTGGAAACTGAACCTTGGCCGTTTGATTCCAAGAGTAGTGGAATCACGCTGTTTCCACTGGTCACAATCGTAATCAAAACGATCGGTCTGTTCGCCATCGAGAGCTGCGTCACACTCGCTGAAATCATATCATCATCAATCAATGATCTTTAATTGCCTCATCGAGGGAACGTTTTCCGTGGGCCAGGTTTCACATGCAGGGTACTTTTGAATCCGCACCGCAATCTTAGCAAATAGGCCCCATTATAATTATCCTCATTTAATAGGGGAGGCGACTGAGGCTCCGAGTGGCGCATAATGGTAAACGCCAGACTCTGGATGTGAGCTCGGGTCTGCTGGGCTCCCAAACAAGCTTTCAGCCGCCATGCTCCGCGTCATCAGCAACATTGTCTCAAGTATCACCCTCGCCGTTGTCATTACCATCCGCCAGCAGCCGCACCAAATCACACAGCAGGCGTCTTTTTTTTCAGCTGTTCCCCAAATCGTGGCCAGAATCCACGTCACTGCTAAGGTTGACCTCCTCGGTATCAGAGGCAATCTCACCAATATCATTACGGCCACTTTCGTTTGAAGATCAACACCACCGTTAACCCTTAGCAATACTGTCGTTGGCAAGATCGTTGAAAGTCCATACCAGGCTCGTAAGTGTCATGACGACCGGTGTCCTAAGGCCACGTGTACCGGGGCCATCAAAATTGTCAGTAGAGTCACCGCAAACACCAACAGCACTATTCACGGCACTGGCATCGCTAGCAATGGTATGGCCATTGTCACCAACCCAGTCCATATCAACGTCATAATCGATGTTATAAAAAGCAGCAGCATCAGGGCCATCACTAATCTCCCCCCCCCGGTATGGAATTACCAATGTTGCCGACTATGTGACCCACATCTTCAATCGTGTCATCGCCAATGAACCTCCTCGGTTCACCGTCTCTGGTGGTCTTATGGATGCAACCCAAACAAATGACCCACGTCTCCGGTTAAATGCCGTCCCAGACACCGGTCTGCCCGCCATTGTTAGAACCACATATCGGGTTAGGTCTTTTCTCCCTGGCATCATTCAGATATTCCTCGGGAAATGGGAAAGGCATCGTCACACTCAGATGCTGCCGGGGTCATCAGGAATCTGAAATTTCTCCATCTCCGGAGCTAGGTGATTCCTGTTTTAGAAATTTTAGGCCATTAAATCCCACCCATCCTTCGGTGTCAAATCACTTACCAGTTCTCCAGCGGGGATCTGTCTCCTGCTTCGTTGCGCCTCTCTTGCACATTATTTGAATCTCTGCGATAGATTTACGTGTAGAGTCCAAGCTTTTTGAATGTCTGTCTCCTTTCCTAGGATGTAAGTTCCTGAAGGGGGGGTTAGGTTTTTTTTTTTCCCCATGCTCCTTAGAAGTTTGCATAGAATGTTCCCGATACATATGTTTGGGGCCTTGAAGGGAATGGATGTCAGCTGGTCCGTAAGATCCCTGTGATGAAGTGTGAAGAACCGAGACCACCCTTGCTGGCCCCTCAGCCTGGAAACTTCTTTCCCGGCACCTTGAAGTCAAGTGCCCCTTCTCAAGAGGCTCTCCGTGACCACCCTCTGTGAAACAGAACCCCTCCAGTGGGCATTCTCTTCTCATCAAATCCACCCACTCAACACATATTTTTGGACTCTGTACAAGGTTTCTCACCCTCAGCACTATCAACATTGTGGAGCGGATCGTTCTGTGTTGTGGGGTTGTGGGGTCAGGCTGTCCTGTGCCTTGTAAGATGTTCAGCAGCATCCCTAGCCTTTATTCACTAGATGCCAGTAGTGTCCCCCTTCCCCGTTGTGACAACTAATAATGTCTGCAGATATTATCATATGTCCCCTGGAGGCAAAATCAGCCCCAGCTGGGAAGCATGCTCATCCAAAAGGTTGAGTTACATCAGGGAATGAGACAGATGCCACCATTAACATCTGTCACCACTTGGCTCCCCCAATCTCCCAGCCTTCCTGGGAGGAGAGCAATAGTGAATAGAACAAGAAAGTTACGTATCTTTCTAGAAAGTGACAAATACTATGGGAAAAAAATGTAGCTGGTTAAGGGTGATCGTGGATGCCAGAGGGGTTGCAGTTTTAAATAGGGTAGTCTGAACAAATAGCCCTATCAGAAAGGCTGTTTATATTTATTGTTATTTTTTGTTTAATCATGGCATATATCACAGCATGAAATTATATGAGGGTCTTGTTTGCTTGTTTGTTGTCTGTCTTCTCTTCCAAAGAGTAAATTCTATGAGGGCAGAAAATATTTCTGTCTTGTTCAACACCACGTGTATCCAATGCCTAGAACAGCACCTGGCCCAGAATTGTAGTCGATAAACGGGTAGGTCATTGTTAGGCATTGGGCATATTGAGATAAATAGCTGACTAGATGGCATTTTGTCCTATCCTTGATTTTTAGACATCCCCCTCACCTCCCCATTCCATCCACAGTCCCCTATACTAACTTATTTCATGGGCAATTTAGAAGTTCTGTCATCTATGTAGTTTACAGTCAGAGGCCATTTCAAATACCCAACTCTCTTGGCGGGCATTAGACTTCTTCTGATTGGGCCAATCTGACCACGAGGCATCTTGCTGGGGAAAATGCCCTCATCTTGATAAATCACTTCCCATGCTGACATCTCCTCTCTACCCAGTGTGGCCAGTTCTGCTCTGAGACGTCAGCTTAGTGGTGGGGGGGGGGGGGGGGAGGCTGCTGTGGAAGGGGAGGGCAGCCGGCTTCCCGTCACTGGAGGTATTCAAGGTGGACTCCACGAGCACCGCGGGATGCTGCGATGGGGACTGGAGCCCTGGATGGGGGTGGCCCGGGGCCCGTGATTCAACACTTAGTGAGCCCCAGAGTCACTGTAGAGCTTGTTAAACAGAGTGCTGGCCCCACCCCGGTCTCTTGACTCGGAGCCTAGAGATGCTGCACGGCTAGGTGACGCCCAGCGCTGCTGTTCCAGGGATCAGAGACTGAGTAGTTCTGCACTAACGTGCCCGACGGCTTCTCTCATACCCGAGGTTCTCCGATTCTCTGATGTCTCCTTTCCAGGCACAAAATGCAGCCAGCTGTCTGCTTCCTGCCCGTTCCTCGTCTCCTGTCAACCTTGAACTTGTCTTCTCCTACCACCTTCCGTGGTGCTACCTACCTGGGGTCTTAGCTCACTCTTTCCCTGGGATCTCCTCACCTAGCCTTAGTCAGTAAGTGATTCTTTTCAGAGCCAAAGTCGCTAAAAGCCTCCCCCTGAAGGAGATGAGGCCAGGACACCCTGCTTCCAGGGAGGGTACAGTTTGCATGCAGAGACCATCGTATGGACTTAGAGCCCTAGGGAAGGACCGGAGATATTCTGTAGGGAACTGACAAACACAGGAAGGGGGTGCTGGGCTTATTACAGAGAAGGCGCACCCTTTGGGGCCTTGGGCAATCACAGAGGGCTCAAGGTGGAGGTGTGATGTGAACTGAGCACTGCAGGATCGAAACAAAGGGAACTATTCGGTCGAACCCCATGAAATTGCTGATACTCAAGCACCGTTGGCCTCCAAAACCCGACCTTTCACCGTGGCTCAACCGAAGAGCATTCTTTTCATTCTTCCTATGCATGGGCCTCATTCTGCAGATGAGAAACTAAAGCCCGAGAGAGATTAAGCAGCTTGTCCGATGACCCAGAGTAAGAGGCAGACACCAGGGACCCAGACCGTTAGGACTCCGTGCCCTAGCTTTAAGGGTCTGTCTCCCTCAGTGGCTCTCGGGCTTTGGGGAAAGCGCCAGGAACACGTGGAGACCCCCATTCAGTAGTTGGGAGGGCAGAGGGGAAGAGGGTGGTGAGGCTCTATCTCAACCAAGCTCCCACGGAGTACTGAGGCTGCGGGCCTGTGGTCCACACGTGGGGGTTTACTGGTTTAGGCAGGACAAGATGGGAGAGGGCATTCTCCAAGGAGTGAGAGTGGCAGGGTGAGCAGAGGCCTGGAGGAAGGAATGGGCCCGTGGTGTGCCCGCGACCGCAGGGATAACGGACTCAGGCTGGAGGGGCGGAAGGAGTGCCGGTGGGGGCCGTAGAGGAAAATGCCCAGGCCGGTGAGGGTAGTGGGGTCAGGCTGCTTCCCTGCCTCCTGCCCCAGTCCCTCTCCCTCCCTCCTCGCCTCTTCCGAGGAGGCAGCATCCAGCACCATCAACTCTCCCCCGCCCCGACGCCCGGCAGGGGCTCACCGAGGGGGTTGCAGCCTGGACCATTTCTCGCACGCCACTGATCCCTTCTGCCGCGTGTGATAAACCCTATTTTATAAGGGAGACATGAATGGCTGTAATCAGATACAGTGTTTGCTGTGCCGAACAAAATGAGCAAACGAAAAAATATGCAGCCAGGCTATAATTATGGGTGTAATATTTCAGCCCATTAGCAAAAAATATCTCAGAAACCTGCCGCCCCGCCTTCTCAGCTAAAAAATTGGATGCTAAGCTGGTGAAGGCAAACAGAGAGAGCAGAGCCCTGGAGCAGAGGCCTAATTAATTGCATATACAATTTTTTTTTTTTCTTTTCTGCTGGCAGTGGGTTCTGACAATTCTGGGTCTTTTGCGGCACTAGAGAAAAGAGAGAGATTGTCCTTCCCCAGCAGGGCTGCTCTAAGGGCTTCTAGGCACTGGTCACTCTTCCTTGCCTGGCCCGGCCTGCCATTTACCAAGCATTTGGTACATTTAGGGGGTTGGTACAGTAATAGCTACCTTGTGTCGCTTGCTGTGTGCCAGGCGCCGTGATAAACTCACCGATTTTATCTCATTTCTCCCTTCGGGAACAGTGTGAAGGGGTGTGATGGGTTTTCTTGATGACCTTCGGGTCCCTGGCCTACTTCTCTCTCCTACCATTCGTGGGCTGCTTCTTTCTAGAAGATTTTTTTTTCCCCCAGGATGTCCCCTCAACCCATCCAACCCTTAAATCAGCCCCTCTCCCATCCGTGATCGCGTGCAGTGTTCAGATGTTTGTCCTAGGTCCTCAGCAATGGGGTTCTCGGTCCCTTGACTGAGTTACTGCAGGACAGTGACTCTGAATTACCCATCTGTGAATTCCTCGGGCCCAATACAGGAGTCAGCGCCCCGCAAGCTCGCAGGAAATACACAGGCGATAAATTATTTAGTGAATTAATTGCGTGGAGGCTTTTGGTCCTCTTCTGTAGATGTAGCACCCTGTCTCCAAGCCATTCCTTGTCCCTAGGATCTGTAGAAGACTGGGGCATGTCCGTGGTCCAGCAGCTGCCATCCTGTGCTCTGGAATTCAGCACTGTCTGGGCAGTTCTAATAATTAGATACGTACTTTTGTTCCTGAGCCTTCTACTTACCTGCCCGTTGCCTCAGACTAACCAAGCTCTGGACGGGTGTGATCAGTTCCTGTGTATATACTCATCCATTAAGTCGTTCATTCACTCTTGTAGTCATCTACCCATCCAACCCTATCCATTCAGCTAGCTCCAACCCTTCATCTAATACCACCTACCCATCCGTCCACGCACCCCTCCATCCACCCCTCCCATTCCACCATCCACCTATCCATTCACCCATCCATCCAACCCCCTATCTGTCAATCCATTCACCCATCCATCCAACCCCCTATCTGTCAATCCATTCACCCATCCATCCAACCCCCTATCTGTCAATCCATTCACCCATCCATCCAACCCCCTATCTGTCAATCCATTCACCCATCCATCCAACCCCCTATCTGTCAATCCATTCACCTATCCAAAAAAAGCTCCCGTGAAGGCTGTCTAGTGGGGGGATACAGATGTATTAAGATGGTGTGATCTGTGCATAAGGGGAGGAAGGTATAGGGTACTATGGGCTCATAGGCGGGACACCTGACCCAGCCATGCTTCCCAGGGCACCAAAACTGGGATCTTCCAGGCAGATAGTGAAGAGAAAAGAGGAATGGGGTAGACTGTCCCAGGCAGGAAGCAGATACGATACAATACCAAGGTAAAGATGAGTGAGTGTGTGGAAGGTTCAAAGGAATAAAGGACGTTCTACCTGGTCGATCTCACGTGAGGGGAGGGGGTGTGGGGTAAAGCTGGAGGGGATGGCCGGGGTCAGATCACGCAGGCCTGGCTTGTCCAGTAGAGGAGAAGAATCAGGAACCGGGAGCAGTGAGGAGCCTTCAGGGGGCCTGTAAGCGGGGCAAAGTCACGATCAGATTCGCATCTTTTAAAAGGTCGCTCTGGGAAACAGAGATTGGAGGAAAGAAGGCCAGGAGGGCGACCGGGGTTGGGGAGGTGGAGGGACCATTTGCCGGACAGCAGGTGCCATGTGACCCTGATGGAGGCAGGGGCTGCTCTAGTAGCATGGGGAAGACGTGGGGTTTGGGGCTTGGAGGAGAGAGATATTGATTAGAATTGGGATTGACTAGAGGCGGAAGCAGAAAGAGTGAGGGGTCAAGGATGACTGCCAGTTTCTGGTCTGTCCAGTGGGGTAGACGGATGTGACATTGACCGAGTCATGGAGGGAGAGCCGGTGGGTGTGGGGCATAGAGCCTGGAGAAGGGAAAGACAGCGTGCTGAGTGGGGAGCAGGTGGGCTTGAGATGTCTGTGGGGGGTTTCAGATGATGATTGGATATCCAGGTCTGAAGCCCCAGATAGAGGCAAGAGCTGGGAATAAAAATGTAGGACTCACCAGGCTAGGAATGGCTACCAACTCATCAGGGTAGATGGGACGGCCCAGGGAGGGTGTGTGGACTCAGGAGGGGAGGGTCCCTGTCTCCTGACAGATGCCCTATCGCCGACTGCCTACCTGGATGGTGGACAAACCCTTTCTTAGACTGCAGTCCCTACATGGACCACATTTCCAGGCTGATGCCACTCTCTGTGGCCAAGCACGTTGGGTACGTGTCCTGTCTACCCTTGGTGTTCCTCCTGCTGTTCCCTCTCACCCCCAGAATCCACTGGGCAGCAGTTGTGTGGGTGAAGCCTGGATGTGTTTCTCTGCGTCCGCCATGGGACCGCCTCTCCATCTGGAGAGCTCGTTCATCTAGAGGAAGGAACAGAGATGATTCTTTGCAATGTGGCTTCTCACCAGAGGAAGGGGGGGGGGGGACTAGCACCGCTCTAGTATTGAAAGCTCAGGGGTCAGCCTCCCTCTGCCACTGCTTTTAGAAACATCTTTAATTATTAAACCACTCCGTGTGCATTATAAAAAAGATGTGCAGCCCAGAACAATAACGAAACAGATGAGAGGCCCTCTATACCTCATCCTGTCGGTCCCAGTACCCCACTCCTTGGTGACAATTATTTTTCCAGGTTTCAGAAACACGCACACACACACACACAGACACACAGACATTGTTCACTCTTAGCAATTGATTTGCACTGACGGTGAGGCTCTCCCGTTCTCTCTGCCCCTCCCCCCCCCTCTCTCTCCAAATAAATAAACTTAAAAAAATAAAAAATTTAAAAAATTTAAAAATAAAAATGTTTAAAAAAAGAAAGAAATCCCAAATCTGTCAGCATCTTAAAATCTCTAAAATCTCATGATCTAGAGATAATGATTAACATTGAGGAAAAACAGATAAAATTTACTTTTACTAGACAATAATGGAAGAGGAAACTAAAGTCAGAGAAAAAGAACTGGGGAACTCCAAGTGAATTTTTCTTCAAAATAAGAGATTTGGGTCATTATACAATTCCCCCCCCCCTCTGTTTTTGTTTTTGTTTTTTTTTTTCTTTTACTTTAGAGGAATTGAGAGGTTGGAGTTCCTCTTTTATTTTATTTTTTTTAATTTTTTTTCAACGTTTTTTATTTATTTTTGGGACAGAGAGAGACAGAGCATGAACGGGGGAGGGGCAGAGAGAGAGGGAGACACAGAATCGGAAACAGGCTCCAGGCTCTGAGCCATCAGCTCAGAGCCTGACGCGGGCCTCGAACTCCCGGACCTCGAGATCGTGACCTGGCTGAAGTCGGACGCTTAACCGACTGCGCCACCCAGGCGCCCCCCTCTTTTATTTTTTTAATGTTTATTTCTTTCTGAAGGAGACAGAGACAGAGCGTGAGTAGGGGAGGGGCAGAGAGAGATGGAGACACAGAATCCGAAGCAGGTTCCAGGCTCCGAGCTGTCAGCACAGAGCCCAACGCAGGGCTGGAACTCACAAGCCGTGAGATCATGACCTGAGCTGACATTGGAAACCTACCAACAGAGCCACCCAAATACCCCTGTTTGTTTTTTATTTAATGTTTATTTCATTTTGAGAGAGAAAGAGTCGGGGATGGGCAGAGAGAGAAACAGAATCCCAAGCAGGCTCCGCACTTGTCAGCACAGAGCCCACCCAATGTGGGGCTCAAACTCATGAACTGTGAAATCATGACCTAAAGCGGAAATCAAGACTTAACTGACTGAGCCACCCAGGCGCCCTGGAGTTGTGATTTTTTGTTTTAACTCTGTGCTTCTTCATGGTTGTTAGTTTAGGCAGAGCTTGGTCATTTCTCTTATAACAATCAGAAGGCACAACTTTTCTCTCAACAAACAGATGACCCTAATCCATGTATACATTTTTAAATTAAAAACATTAAAAAAGAGCTAGACCTACTGTTAGCGTAATTAGTCAACAGCAGTTATTGAATTGTCTTGTCACTTTCAAAAAGAACAAAGATATCACGAGGAACTAATGATCACTTGTTCCTAACACAAACCCAAGCAGGGTGCGTGCGCTTTCAAAGCCTTCCGTGATTCTCCGCTTCGTCCCACATTCGCTGGCCGATGGCAGGTTGCCTTCATGTGGGCTCACAAAGCACGATTTCCTACCCTCGATTTGTGGCTGCGAATCACGCCACGGCTTAGCTCACTTCGTATCTGGACCATGACCTTCATTACAGTTCCCTGTTTTTTCCCGGAGTCTCTACCTCGCTTTTCCTTGTTGCTCAGAAGAGTCACCTGCCTTCATTCCATGGCCGCTCTGAGCGTTCCAGCTTCTTACAAAATTGGGCAATGCTGTTTTTTTCTTGAGGTGATTCTTCATGGAGTTGTCTGAGAACTTGTTCCAATTGGGCTAATTGCTTTTTAGGCCAGGGGCAGAGCTGTCTTACTGGTACATCTTTTCATTGATCTCCTGGGTTAATAATTCTTCTTCCTCCTCCTCTTCTTCTTCCTTTTTCCTTCTTCCTTCTTCCTTCTTCTTCTTCTTCTTCTTCTTCCTTCTTCTTCCTTCTTCTTCCTTCTTCTTCTTCTTCTTCTTCTTCCTTCTTCTTCCTTCTTCTTCTTCTTCTTCTTTCTTCTTCTTCCTTCTTCTTCTTCCTTCTTCTTCTTTCTTCTTCTTCTTCTTTCTTCTTCTTCTTCTTCTTCTTCTTCTTCTTCTTCCTTCTTCTTCTTCCTTCTTCTTCTTCTTCTTCTTCCTTCTTCTTCTTCTTCTTCTTCTTCTTCCTTCTTCTTCTTCTTCTTCTTTCTTCTTCTTCCTTCTTCTTCTTCTTCTTCTTCTTCTTCTTCTTCTTCTTCTTCCTTCTTCTTCCTTCTTCTTCTTCTTCTTCTTCCTTCTTCTTCTTCCTTCTTCTTCTTCCTTCTTCTTCTTCTTCCTTCTTCTTCTTCTTCTTCTTCTTCTTCTTCTTCTTCTTTTTTGTTTCAAGATTTTATTTCAATTCTGGTTAGTTAATATTGTAATATTAGCTTCAGGAGTAGAGTTTAGCGATCCATCACTTTCACATAACATCCAGTGCTCATCACAACAAGTGCCCTCCTTAATGCCCATCGCCCATCACCCATCTAGCCCACCCCCCACCCACCTCCCTCCATCAACCCTGTTTGTTCTCTATAGTTAACGGTCTCTTATGGTTTGCCTCCCCCTGCCTCTCTTCTTTTCCTTCCATACCCCAGTTCCATCTGGTTTCTTAAGTCCCAAATATGAGTGAACACGTATGGAGTTTGTCTCTCTCTGACTGATTTATTTCGCTTAGCATGATACTCTCTAGCTCCATCCATGTTGTCGCAAATGGCAAGACTTCATTCTTTTTTATGGCTGAGTAATATTCCATTGCATATATCTACCGCAACTTCTTGACCCCCTCATCGGTCAATGGACACTTGGGCTGTTTCCATAGTTTCGCTATCGTTGATAATGGCGCTATAAACATCAGGGTGCATGTGCCCCTTTGAATCCTGGGTGAGTTCTATGATTTCTTGAACCCGTTGTCTTCTTTCTTGGATTCAGTTTTCATTTTGTCAGAGTAAAATCTCAAAATTCGCGCCGCCCCCAGAAAGTGTGCATTCCAGAGGTGGGGGTGTGGTGGGAATCTGCACTCTCGAGTACTTAAAAATGTCTATACCGTGCGCTCCCACTGGAACAAGAGAGTCCGAGAGATTTCTCCTCAGAACGCTGTGGACATTGTTCTGTTGCTTTCTAGAAAGTTCCATCACATGTGCAACATCTAATGCCAGACTGATTGCTGTTTCCTGTGAGATACCCTAAGGTGTTTTTTTGTTTCCCTTAAGATGTTTTAAGATATCCTCTTAATCGTTGGACCTCAGAAACGTCCCCCTTTTGTTGTGAAACTTGAGTCTCTTTTCCTTTGCACGTGGTCTATAGTTGGTGAAAATAGTGGCGGACAGCGGCTTTTTCACCTGGCCTGCTTCCCTTCCCCACGGGAACTGCCACTAACTCGCTCACTCCTAGGACTTTGGCGGTGCTGTTAATGAGGGGGTGCTTCATTCCTGCCCCAGGGGATCCCATCAGAGCGTCCCATCTCTCCAGCCAGGGGATTGGGTCAGGGCTGGACACGTGACCCGCGCCGGGCCAATCAGAGAACATGTTAGAGACCTATTTGGATGTGGGCAGAGAGGGGAGGACGCCCAGTTCTGTGGATTTGGTGCCAGGGTGAGTGAGGCTGGGACCCCTGGAGTCCTCAGCTGCTACACTAAGAGCGGCAGCCTGGGAATGGACCCACTTGGGGGGCAGGAGAGGAGGGTAGAAGCAGCCAGGAGGGTGGAGAGGGAGAGAAAGACGACCCATTTTGAGTTGTGGTGTCCGAATGTAAACAAGAGAAGCTTGATGAGATACCGATCCCTTTCACTGCCCGAGTCCCTGTCTTGCGTCCGCTAAGGGGAATTTTCTCCTACTATTTGATCATTCCTTCCCTTTTATGGCTTCCCTTCTGTCCTGAAATTCCTATTAGTTGGGTGTCGGCTTTCTGCGATCTCGTCTCTGCCTCCTTTTTACCTTTCCTCATTTTAAAAATCACTTGGACGTTTTAATCTACGTTCTGAGACATTTCCCTAAGCTTTATTGTCTCCATCTCGGATTTGGTCTTCTATTCTATTATTCAGCCCTTTGTTAGCTCTTCATTTCAGCCCATGTATTTTTCATCTTAAGAACTGTTTTATTCTTTGTTTGTTTCTTGTCTTCCCCCCATAGCAAGCTGCTTTTGTTTTATGAATGCAGCATCCTCCCAATGAATCAGCAGGAGTGTTTTTCTGTCTGCTGCATCATCTCTGTTTTTCCTTTGCGGCTGCTTTGTTCATCTTGATCCCCCCCTTTTTTTTTTTTTTAAATGTGGTTTGCTTTCCTCAAAGCTCCATAATCCTCAGTTATCCATTAAAGATGCGTGAATTGGGGCGCCTGGGTGGCTCAGTCGGTTGGACGCCCGACTTTGGCTCAGGTCATGATCTCACGGGCTGTGAGTTCGAGCCCCGCGTCGGGCTCTGTGCTGACAGCTCAGAACCCGGAGCCTGCTTCAGATTCTGTGTTTCCCCTCCTCTCTGCTCCTTCCCAGCTCACGCTCTGTCTCTCTCTCTCTCAAAAATAAACAAACAACGGGGCGCCTGGGTGGCACAGTCGGTTAAGCGTCCGACTTCAGCCAGGTCACGATCTCGCGCTCCGTGAGTTCGAGCCCCCCCGTCGGGCTCTGGGCTGATGGCTCAGAGCCTGGAGCCTGTTTCCGATTCTGTGTCTCCCTCTCTCTGCCCCTCCCCCGTTCATGCTCTGTCTCTCTCTGTCCCAAAAGTAAATAAACGTTGAAAAAAAATTAAAAAAAAATAAACAAACATTAAAAGTATATATTATATATATAAAAGATGCATGAGTAAACAGCCAGGTTCATGAGTACTGGCTGGGATGGGATGTTCCCCTGCATGGTTGTAGAATAGGCGTCTCTCCTGGATGAGCCAGGGTCCTGGAAGTGTCTGGGTGAGACTTGTTGCAACAGGGAGCAGAAATGCAGGCTCACGACCTGTCACCATGCTGAAGGAACGAAGGCTTCCCTCTGAGTGTGGCGGGCCTCCATTACAGGGTTTTGATCTATGAGATCCCCCCAAACTGTTACCTTCTTCAAAACTGTAATTCAGCGTAATGAGACTGATGAGAAAAAATACGGTTGGGGACAAGCTACTCACAATTCTTTCACTATCAGAAGCATTAATAAAAATAGCACTGATAAAAATGTTGGTGTGTTAAAAGATGCGTGTTAGATTTCTAATCGATAAAAAAATAGTACGGTGAATACAGGGCTTTCTTTACCTGTTTAAAAAAAAATAGTGAGTTGCTTAATAGAGGTGTGGAATAGGGCGTAGGCTTCTGGGTTTTGAAAACGAGGGCAAAACGCACAGGGAAGGGGGCGTGCCTTGTAATAAGCCCCTCCCAAGATGAGGCAAGTGGCCCCGAGAGGCACCGGGGGTGCCTGGGGAGCGTGCAGGGAAAATTGTGTAGAAGCCAATGCAGCTTCCGCGTTGTATTGACACACGCCTAGGCGTCAGTCACGTAAGAGGCCAGTGCGGATGGCGGAGACCCGCTTTGTACCAGAACAGATCCCCGTTGTGTCTCTGTGGAGTCGTCATCTCCCCCCTCCCCACTCTGTTGAGGACGTCAGGAAGGACAAGTCTATAGAAATGCCAGCAGAACCCCCATTTGATTTTGAGAGTTGTTCTCAGGACCTCTTCCTGGGGTTGAATGCCAAGGCCACCCGTTCTGTATATTCAAAAAGAGGCTGGGACACCTGGCCCAGCTGTGCTTCAAGGGGTTTTAATTGCCCCAAGGCCCCCCTCGCTTTCCGTAGAGCTTCTCGGAGGCTCTAGTTTCAGTGAAAGGCTCTCCTAGGTCTATGCTGACCTGTGGTTTCCTTGTTCCGGCTTCTCAATCAGTCGGATACCACATTCCCGCTACCTTTCTCCGCATTTCCGGTTCACGGGTAGCATCCTTGCCTACGTCCTACTGTGGATTTACTCTTCTGCTTGTGGCTTTTTTCCTTCGACAGGGTTTTGGTAGGGAGAGAATTTAAATTCTTCGTCCTCGGTCTACGTCTCAAGTGGGAAGCCCTCTCCACTGCTTTTTGTCCTCTTGACTCTGGCCGAGGCTGCCCAGAGTTCTGGCCTTCCATTTATTACCTGGAAAACGGGAACGATAGTATCATCCGTCCTGCCTTCCTCCCACGGACGGGGAAAGGATGGAGGGATGTGGGAATCATCTCTGAACAAAAACAACGGCATACATTTAAGTTGTTACTCGTTCATGGAAGACGACCTTCTAATTGGGCGGATGGGAAGATACAAGCTGAGAGCGTTCCCCTCAGCCGTCGCCCAAGGTGGCCCGGAAAGCCCCGGCCTCTTGGCTCCTGGGTCCCCTTCTCTTTTCAGGCCCTGCTTCTTGGCAGCTTGCACCTGGCCAGGGCTTCAGTGCCGGGGGCCGAGCAGTTGAGAATTCGGAAGACGCAAGGATGGCATAAATAATTCAGTGATTGCCGACCACGGGCCATTAAATTTTCCATGATCTGTTTTATTGTATCTGCCATGCCGCGTTAGGCACTGCCAGTTCGGATGCAAACCAGGCATTTCACTGCCTACAGGAACTAGCCCCTGCTCCCTCCCTGTCGGAGGTCCCAGACCGCGGAGGCGTTGGCCTTGGGCCCCGCTGGGGCTTGGTCTCGAAAGGCGGCCAAACAGAGGTTCCTGGCGCAACGGTGTGAGTGACAAGTCTCCCTCCTGCCCCTGCCGGTCACTGAGCCACCAACCTCCCGCCTTCAGGCTCAGGATACATTCGCCACACTTCAATGTTAACCTCGTATTAGCGATCCTCTAAGACACGGTGCGCTGGGTAGGGGTGAGGGACTTTAAGGGTTACCTCGTTCTGTGTAAACACGAACGGTCACCATCATTTTTATAACCCTGCCTTGACATTTGCACATTTCTTCGTACACTGGGAGCCTCGGGACCCGGCAGTGGTCCTGGCCTCGTAAAACTTCTGGGAATCTTTACGGATTTTCAACTCCGGGATCGCGCTGTTCTGCATCCTCAGCGTGGTGGGGGCTCCTGACAGATGGGGAAACAAAGTCTCAGAGAAGGAAATGGTCTTGGTCAAAGATGCGGCCAGCTGGTGGCCGGGCAGGCCCAGGGCCAGGTACCTGCAATCCTGGAGCAGAGCCCTTCCCGGGGCCTGGATCTCAGGAGGGGAGAAACTACTCATCCATCCCCTCCCCTCGTCAGGGTCATCGAAGCTTCTCCGACTTGTTCACAGGGCGAATGCTTTCCCCACTGTCCTGAGGACCACACCGTTTCTTGAGACCCCGTTTCCAAAAATGCCTCCCACCCACCCCGGGGCAGAGCGCGAAAGGGAAGAAGCAGGCGCAGAGGACAGAGTCGCGCTAAGTGTCACGCTGTGAAGGCTTGGCCAGTGGGCGTGGCCTCGCCGTCCCCATGCTACTCACGGACATGATACCAGAGGACTGGACGAAGGCCGGAGGAAGCGTCCTTGACCGCTCACGGATCCCCTGTGGGCAGCGAAGTGTGGTGGGAGGAATTCGGGATGTGTAGTCAGGGGGGCTGGCCCCGAACCCCAGATTTGTGGTTTACCGGTTATGTACGCAAAGGAAATCACCTCCCTTTTCGGAGAGCCTCCGTTTCCTCGCGTCAAGTGAGGGTGCCACATCTGAACCCACGGGATTTTCGCGAAGCTCTGGGGTAATAGTTGTGAGCCGCCAGAATCGTTTGGACACGTCCGTCGGTGAGCCATTGCTGCTGATCAGACCCCCCCCAAACCCTGACGGCTTTCAACAGCCGTTTGTCATTCCTCCAGGCGCTACGGGGTCGTGGGCACCCGTCTCATCTGGGGTGCGGTCAGCCCCAGGTGGGCAGGGAGGCAGCCTCGCTGACCCCCGCCGGACGTCCTCGCGTGGTTACGAGCTGGTCCGGGGTGGGGTGCCCCGGGTCTCTCGCCCTCCGGCACGCCTGCTCGAGCCAGTTCCCGCGGTAGCTGCCGGGTTCTAAGAGAAAGCACTAGAGCCCCGCTGGGGGTTGGACTCGGAACGGGCGCACGGTCGCTTCTGCCACATCCTGTTGGCCCAAGCAAGTCACGGGGCCAGCCCAGGTTCAAGCTGGGGGCGGGGGCTGGATCCACCTCTTCACGGGGGTGGCCGCAAAGTCGAGCCGCAGAGGCCGCGGGTGTCGGGAAGGGTGCGGCGGCGTGACCCTTTGTCCGCGGCTGTCGGATCTGCCCGATTCTTACGTCCGCGTTCTCCTTGGCGCGAGCGCGGGAGAGACGGAGGCAGGCCCAGAACGACAGGGCCGGGTGTGGCTCTCAAGAGAGTGGAAGTGGCTTTGCCCACGGCCACACAGCTGGCGAGGGAACAGGGGCCGGGGTGAGAACCCAAGACTCTGAATGTCAAGTACCGTATGTCAGAGCCAACCCCAAGGCCGTGTCTTCTATCAAGTTTGTGCCGGTGATTTGGGTGCCTGCGTTTCTGTTCCTCTTTCGTCGTGTTGCAATCTCAGAAGGTCAAGGGGGGGCCTGCGATGAGGCTTCCTGGCCTTCCCTTGTGGAAGGAGCCCCTGAGGAAAAAGGACCGTCCCCGGGCTGAGATCCAGACTCAGAGTCCCTGGCTTAAAGAGGTTGGCTCCTGCAACTTTCTTTCCCCTTTTCGAGAAGCATGTGGTGCAGGGAATCGTATGCATTTCAGCCTTGACTCTGGCCTCCTCGTGCCTAGAGCCCCAATCCAATGAAGGCAGAGCCCCATCCCCTGTTGCCAAGATGATTGCTACGGTCTCCTAACCGGCCTTCTTACCTCCAGACTCACTTCCCACGCCACTGCCCCAAGGCCATCTTGCCAGCGCTGCCGCAGGGAACTTTCTGGTACTTGGCTCTGCTTGGGACATCCCCCTGGGGAGAGTATCTTCCAGGGGCGTGTGCTCTTAGGCTTGAGTGTGGGAGCCGGGCAGATCCAGGTTTAAATCTAGGCTCTGAGATTTTAATAGAGCTGGGCGAGCTCGGACTCACTATTCCAATGCCCCGAGCGTCAGTTTCTTCAGACGCAGTACGTGAGATCTCGCGGGATTTCGTAGGCACTGGATGTGAGGTCGTTGCCAAGTCTCTGCTACCGAGCCAGGGCTCAGGAAACGCCGGCTGCTTTTACTACTGCTGTGTTTCGTGGCTCCCCGTGGCCACGGAACCCAGACAGGCCGCCTGACATCCAAGGCTCTCCGTGAGGCCCCGGCCGCCTCTCCGAGCTTACCTTTCACGGCTCTGGGTTGCTGCGGCCGTAAGTACACGGGGCCACGCCAGCCGGGTGTGGTGCTTTGTGACCCGGCGACGCGGCAAAGGGCACCTTAGAGCTCTGGACTCTGGAACCAGGTTGCCTGGGGTCCAATCCTGGGCCCCCACTGACTGACTGTGTAACTCGATGAGTTTACTCACTGCACCGTGCCTCAGTTTCCTTCTCTGTAAAATGAGGACCACGGCGGTCCCTACCTCCTGGGGTAGTTGTGAGGACTAAGTGAGTTAATGTAGGAAAAAGCATCTAGAACGGCACGCCGGAAATGCCCCCTTTCAATCGTCATCATTATCGTCCAAGCTGCAGGGTTCCGGGCCCCAGCAAGTGTTTTCATTGCTCACCAAAGCCAGGTGGCCTTTCAAAACCCTGGACAGAAGTGTGTCGCGTATAACCCCAAACGGTGCTTCAACGATCATCCCGGACTTCTGAAAATGCGGCTTTCACTAACTAGCAGTCGGTAAGGACAGACTAGTGCTTCCTTTTTGTCTGAGCAGTCTGTCGTAGACGCGCTGGGAAGTAAGAGGCCGTGCCTCACTCCCCTCCCTCCGTCTTTTTTCCACCTTTGGCGTGCCTTTGCTCTCTAATCACCCGACTGCTCTTTTCTCAGAGTTTAGCAGAGAGCTAACTTGGCATCTAAGCACCCCCCCCCCAGCTGGTGGCTCTTGACCGATGACTGATGCATGGGGATGTACGGAGCCACGCTCCCTTGTCTGGACTGGAATAACTCTGAGGAGCGACTCGACTGCAGGGTCCCCCGTGGGAGCAGGTGGAGGCCGCCCCTTGCTGAGCTCTGTCCAGGGTCACGTTCCAACCTGGCTTTGCTTCCTCCCTCCATCCCTGTCCTGCTTGCCCTGATCGTTCACTGGTTTCTCCTGGGAGCCCTTTCCTAATAAATCGCTTTCCTGGGAATCCTCATCTCAGGGGCCGCTTCTGGAGACGGTGGATGAAGAGGGGCAGGACGCACGGGGCCCTGAGGGAGGGGACGACCGTGGGCCGTACCTGCTATGGGAGGCCGCTCAGCCCCTGACCCCGGTGTTCCTGTAGGACTTTGTTTCCCAGCCATGATGCCTCTGTGGGTCTTGAGGGGTTACCTGTTCTCACACTGGGTCTGGTTTTTGTACTTCTTAGAGGTGCCCAGCCCAGCTGGCCCCTCCGGACCCCTTGGTGAGTGAGGTCGAGCATCTCATTCTTCAAACCAGCTACCCCCTCCGCCTCCCCGGGGGCGAGGGCCTGGCTTTGACACAAACTCCATCACACCTGCGGTGGTGGGAGTGGCAATGGATGAAGGGCTACGCCAGGGGTATCGGGTTTGGCTTTCCCAGAGGCTGCCGGGAAGGCCCCGGTGCGACCCACATTTGTAGGACAGTGTTAGCTCCCCGCGGAGATAACCTTGACCCGCGAGAGTCAGGAGATGGGCAGGAGCCAGAAGGCAAATCTTTCCCCGTTCCTCATAATGGCCCGTTCCCAGACTCAGCAGTCCCATGCGGCCTGTCTGGAAGGCATCCAAGGTGGCCGAGAGATGGACGGTGACGCTGTGCCCGGCTCATATTCGCTTTCCCTCCTTCCCTGCCTCACTTCCATTTTTCCCTCACTCTCGCTGCCCTGGGATTGTGGTGCCGGTGGCAGTGGTCGGGGACGGGTCAGAGCCAGAGAGAAGGTTCGTGTGGGGGCGGAGTGGGGGCCTCGTTTCGGGACCTCATCCTCCGAGCTCCCGGCCGCTGCCCAGCCCGTCCGGCACCCCTTTGCCTATTGGCCCCAGTGGTCCTTCGAAAGTGTGTCACTTCCCTGTTTGAAACTTTCCATGGCTCCCCCTCGTCCTGGGGCTAGGCCCAAATGTCTTAACCCATTAGTCAAGGCTTGCGCTCTGGGGCCTCGCTTCCCCAAGGAGCCCACATCCCAGCTTTAGGAGCCGTTGCCATAGTCCTACCCTCCCGGCACTCCTTCTTCCCCATCCGCGCGTCTCTGCGTGTTGTGTTTTCTCGGTCTCTTCTTGGTGCCGTCTTCCTCATCCTTCCAAGTTCAACCTCAAGGCTGCTTCCTCGGGAGGTAGCAAGGTCGCCTCCTGACCACCCTCGACCACCTGACAGAGGGACAGTGCCCTGCCCTCCCTCAAAGTGGGCCGTGAGCGTCATCCACCTCCGGTGAACCCCTGTGACACAGTTTCTGGTGACTGGTCTCTGGTGACCTCCCCCGCCCTAGACCCTGAAGTCCTTGAGGGTGCTGTGCACCGGCACCTCGGGAGACGTGTCTACACGAATATACCTTTCACACAGGAGAAGTCCTGCTCCGGGAGCCAGGCAAATCCCGTGCCCAGTTTGGGTCCGACCCTGAGGTCCCTGATCATACCCCCCGGCCCCTGCCAGACCAAGTTCAGAAGTACAAACAGGGACATGTGTCAGAGTGCCGGGGAGTGATACCTCAGCACCCTTTGGCCAGGAGGAGTTTCATGGGCTGGCTGATTCTTAGACCTGCCGTTTATCTAGCGGGGTGACTTAGAGCAAGTGACTTCTTTGGACCTGGATTTCCCCGTCTGTGAGCTGGAAACAGGCCCCAGCACCATCTTCTGAGAGGGGGGAGTGAATGTTGAAGCGGTCTACTGCCGTGGACAAGCCGTGCAAAGCAGGACAACGCTCAGTGACTTGCAATCACTAGTCTCTTCCGCGGCTCTGTGGGTCAATGGCACTCAGCCCGGCCGTTCTTGATGGAGGTCTCCCAGGTGGTCGCAATCAGATGGCAGCTGGGCTCCTGTTATGAGGGTCACCTGGCCTGCACGTGGAAGATGGCCCCCGGACCTTGGCTGTCATTGGCTGCTGGCTGTCGGCTGAGAGCTCGGCGGGGCCGTCGACCCGGATGGCCACACGTGATCTCCCGGGTACTTGGCCTTCTCACAGCGCGGGGCTCTGAGAGGCCGCCCCTGAGACCAGGTGTTCCAAGGACCCCAGGCAGAAGCCGCCAGGCTTCCCGTCGCTTAGCCTTAGAAACCCGGAACGTCGCTTCCGCTGCATTCCGCCGGCCTGTTCTTTTTGGTGGGCCGGGTCACCAAGGCCAGCCCAGGTTTAAAGGTGATACCTCACCTTTGGATGAGAGCAGAAGCGCAAAATCGCAGCGGTCGTTAATCTACCACGAGATCCTTCACGGAAAGCACCGTGTCGGGTTCTGAGATGCGTATTCAATCAATGTCCGTGTTGGGGTTGCCCCCGACCCGCATCCGTTCAACCGGTCCCCAGCTCAGGAGAGGCCAGCCTCCCCTCAGCCTCCCTGGGTAGCGGTCGCTGGGTCGAGGGGGCAGCGGGCCAGCCAGGCAGGGTGACGGGCTCTGAGCCATCTAGGCTGCAACGTAGCTTGGTGCACAGAAGCATCTAGGAGCCCAGGTTGTAGCCCTAATCGCTCCACGAGGTCATTTGGTTGCCTTGAGAAAGTCCAGGGCCCTCTCTGGACTCACTTTCCCTGTTTGTCCAATGGGGGATTGGACTGGATGAGCTTCACGGCCCGTTCTGGCCCTGCCATCCAATGATTCTCCTGCTGTGCTGGAATGTTCCTCAGCACTATCTCCGGGGCCCCGGGGACTCATAAACTCATGGCCAGGACGTGGGACTTGATGTTTTTTCTCTCCTCCCTGGGGAGACGGTCTTGATTCTCATCTCTGGTATCACACCTGGGCACTAAACCTTGCCCAAGCTCTCAGTGGTGTCTGACTTCCCCTCCTGGGCTCAGCCTTTAAAAGTCCCTTTTGTAAATGAGGCACTGGTAGCGTTAAGGTGAGGGGACCTCCCCACCTCTCCCTGGTGCTCCTGGGAACCTCCAGGGCCTTGCTTAGGTCGGGTCACACCGTGGCCACCCCCACCCTTAACGGGGGCCCAGCCCGTGTTCGGGCTCGGCGAGTTTCCCGGTTGATTTCCTCGGAGCTTTTTGGTTTCATTCAGTAAGATGAGATTCTCAGCAGAGCTGGTGGCATTTGGAGATTTCTCAGACCTCACCCTCCACGGCAAGTGGGAAAGTTTCTGTCTCTGGAAATGTGACCAAAAAGCATATGCTTGTGTTCTTCAGGTTCTGTCTACCAGGAACCGCTGCCAGGCCATGGGGAACTGAGTGTTATTTTCGAATGAGGTAGAAAACAGTTTCAACACACAGCGTCCCCTCCCAGCCATCCTCCTGATGATTGTTTCATAACTATTTCTTGGAACTGAACATGAGCTGAGCCTCGAAAGGGGTGAATTTAGCTAGATGCAGGGAAGAGGGAAGAGATTTACGGGACAGAGGCGGGGTCACAAGTGAGCAAAGCCCGGAGGCGACACTGAGAAAGCTGTCTCAGGGGTAGCAAAGGAGGCTGGCCTCACATGGGTAGAAGGGGACACAAGCGTCTAGACCTAGGCCCTCTTTGCTGGCTTGCACTCATCCGTTCACCGACTCATTCATTCATTCATTCATTCATCATCGAGCCCCTGCTTTGCAGGGCCCAGGGCTGCTCCTGGAAATAGGGTGGAAGCAGAAAGCTTCCAGGCCTTACTGTCTAGGAGAGGAGACAGTCGCCAATCAATGGCCATGCCAACAAATGTACAGTTCCAGCTGGGGCTGGTGACACGAGCAACGGGTACGTGGTGCGACCAGGCCTTTGCTCGAGCCAAGGCAGGCTTCCCTGATGTTGGAGGCGTCACCTGAAGGATGAGTAGGAGCTAACCCGGAGGGGAGCGGGAAGTGCATTCCAGGTAGAGGGGATAGCATATGCAAAGGTCCTGGGCAGAAAAGAGCGTGTCGGTCTAAGCACTCGGAACCCAGAGGGAGGCAGGTGGCGAGGGTAACTGGGATTTTTTTCCCCTGCATCTTAACGCACTTGGCCTTTAACCCCAAAACAATAGGAAAGAGCTCTGGGCTTTGAAGGCGTGGACTGTTGATGCGCTCCGTCTGCGTTTTGGCGATTTCACAGAGGCTGCTTGCGGACGAGGGGCTCGAGGTGGCCACGGTGGGTGTGCGGGAGCAGTTAGGGAGGCTACCGTACTGGTCCAGGCAAGGGACGGCTCAGGTGGCCACAGTGGACATGACCGGAGGGATCTGAGAGGTTCTCAGGCAGTAAGATTGCCACGGTTTTGCGGATGGATCGCCCACGAAGGACGAAAGAGAGGCAGACGCCAAGGACAGCAGCCGTTTCTGGCTTGGGCATCCTGATGGCTGCTGTCGCTATTGACCCAGCTGGGGAAGGCCAGAGGCGGCGTCAGCCAGGGGATTCACTTAGGGAAATTTCAGGCGGCAGGTACCTGAGAGCCGCACGACCGGGAAGTTAAGGAGGCAGGTGGCTCTCTGGGTCTGAGGCTGAGATGGTTGTGGGGTCTGAGAGCTACTGGTGAGTTTTCTGCTCTGCAAGGTGACTGGAGCCCAGTCGTGGAAACTGCTGAGGGGGGCCTGCCCCTCCCCCTCCAAGGGGAAAAGGATGGGATTAACCCTGAGAAGGGATAGAACCAGGGAGGGGCGCCCCCAGCCCCGGAGGCAGCCAGGCCCGGTCTGCAAAGGGGACCGAGAAGGAAACCCAGACGCCGAGGCCGGGCCGGTCACCAGGACGTGGTCACTGCTGCCGGGTCCTGTGAGGTCAAGGGAGCGGATCCCGAAAATGTCTGCTCTGTCATTCACTCACAGGACGCTGACATCCTTCTTGCCAGTCACACCCAGATGCTCTCCTGTGGGTCCCAACTGGTAACTGATCTAGAGCTTAGCCATCCGGCTCTGCCCCTCCTCACGTGTGCCACCTGCAATCGAAACAAAGGAAGAACCTTCAAGTGGCTTCTGCTTAGCTTCTGGGAATGAGACTTCATGGCATTTTGAAGCTCGAGTGGGAAAAGGCACTGGGGCTTATTGCTGGAAGGTGGTGTTTTCCAGAGGAAGCCGTCACCGAACCCCGCGCCGGTTGTCCCCTCCCCCTGTCCGCCCTTCTCCCGCCCCCCACCCACTCTGTCCAACAAGGAGGAAATGGAAACAGGGGGTGACAATTGGCCTTTCAGATTTATGGATTAGCGTTTAGAAACCCCAAATTTCAGTGGGCTCCGATGAAGCCTGTAATCTGGCATCCGATTCAATTCACTTCAATTAGATTCAAGTCAATTCAATTCTACTCAGTCAATTCACATTAATCCAAGGAATTTACGAGAGTCGGCCGTGCTGGCCAGGGTGGGAGGGAGACCCCAGCATTTCAGGACCCGGGGGACCCGATCTGTTAGAGGAGCCATTGGGGCTGCTGGTGGAAGCCAGGTCCAGGGGGCACAGGGGCTACCCCTCGGCCCCGGAGGAGAGTGGGCGGGGCCAGCATTTCCCAGACCCAGCTTCCTGGTAAGATGACCGACATCGCCCCTGTCTTTGTTGGGCTGGAGGTACACGGAGATGAGAGGAGTGACCCAGGCTAGCCGGCCATCTGCCTCGTTCTCGACAAACTGCTGTCTACTGCTCACAAAGCCAAGGAAGGGAGATCGACCTGTTTTCACCCCCAAAGACTATTGGATAAATGGGAACAGTGGACGCGCCGTGGCAAGAAGGCACGAGGCAAGCAGCCGGCAGGGCCATCCCTTGTGACTGCTGATCTAGAAAGCTGGACACCAAGGCCCCTCCCGCAGCCGCCAACTCCCGGGCCCCGAGGCTGGAACAGTCACTGCCCGCCGTGGCTTCTCCGTCTCCGAGAGACCGGCGGCAGTGGTCCCGTTTCACAGATGAAGGCAGCTGAGGTCGAGGGACCTCAGTCTTCCTGACCAACCCCGCCCCCCCCCCCCCCCCCCCCGCCCTGCCGGCTCTAAGTCAACATTCATTAGATACTTTGAATTATTGAAGAATGAATGTGCTCATGGCCCCGCAACCAAGAAGGAGAAAAACAGGGCATGTCCACAGGAAGCAGAAAAGGCGGCTAGAGGCGTGGCCATTTCGCAGATGAACAAACTGAGGCCCAGGACACCAAATGACTCACCCCGGTCACACGGAGCGTTTAGTGGCCGGGAAAGAACAGCCTCACGGACAGGACTCACACGATGGCAAACCCAGGGCCCGCCTCCCCCTTTGCCCTTCAGCGGCCGTATGACTTCAGGCAAACGACTCAGCTTTGAGCCCCGGTCTTCCACTCTGGGGACCGGGGGTAGCCATCCCCATCTCGTGGAGCGGGGCAGAGCATCCTGCGAGGCAGCGATGTAAAGCGGCTTGCCCAGGCCCTGTCACAGGACAGGCACCTGCTGCCTGGAACCATAGAAGATGGCAGAGAAGGTCAAGGGTAGTACCCGCACCTTACTCTGTGCGGGCGCGGTTCTGAGCGCCTCCCGCGTACTAAGTCACCTACGGAATGGAAACTCTCGGGGCCATCGCCACTTGGCGTGAATCTGAGAATCTGAGCCCCAGAGGTTAAGCCACTTACCCAAGGCCACTGAGCCGGAGAGCAGCAGGCCGGGATCCCCTGCACCCCCCAGCGCTGCCTGATTCCTGAGGCCAGGGCGTCTGCTGTCTGCCTTAGGCGGCTGCCTATCCGGTTAAATGTCTCCCCTTCCAGCCTTCCTGCCCCAGCCTCCATGTGATGAAGGAAACGCGCCAGAAAGGCCCATCGGCCACTGTGGCCTCTGAACATCTGGGACTAGGCATGGGAGCCGAAGCATTCTCCCTGCCTCCTTTCACCCCTTGCGAGGAGCCAGCCTCAAAACACACGAGGTGCTGGGCCAGCCGGCCAGCTCTGCCCCCCGCCCCCCAACCCCCTGCCCCCCCATCCCATAGCCTCCTCCTTTAGGTGTCTTAGAGGGACAACCATGCGAGGACTCTGCCCCGCTGAGTGACCCGGTGGGCACACGCAGGGAGCGCCTGGCTTTGCCGGATGCGAGGCATCTGCTCTCTCTGGTGGTTGAAAAGCGGGTGAAAAACACACCGGACACAGAGGCCAGGAAGCTTGGCGGGGGGGAGGGGCAGGGGGAGTGGCCTATTCAGCTTATAAGTCTATGCCTCCCCCGCTCCCGCCTTGTACCTCCCCTCCCCCACCCAGGCCTGGCCTCCCCTCTGGGGCATGAAGTGTGGACACTCCTGCTCTGGGAGGTAGCTGGGGGTGGGTCTGCAGCAGGACTGTGCTCCAGGGAGGGGCGCTGATAAACCTGGCCACAATCTGCATTGGTCCTCCGGATGTGCCCCGCGGCAAGACAGAGAAGTTCATGTCCCTTGCTGAGCTGCCCTCCCCGCTAGATGATCTGACCCCCTCACGGAGAGCTAACCTGCATAAGCCCCTGTCTTCTGCTACCAAGGAGGCACTGGTGGTGGTGACAAGGCTCAGCAGCGTTACTGACGCTCGTTCATTCATTCATTCATTCATTCATTCAGCAAACTTCTGTGAATATGTGCTGGGCGCCCGGAGCCAGCGCCACACGGGACCCAGCTGGCCGTCGCCCTCCTGGACCTCACAGGGTGTCCACTGGTGGAGGGCCCGCGGGCAAGGCTGCGATGAAGGGGCGTCGGGCGCTCTGGGAAGGGCCATCGCTTCTAGCATGTGGCGTTGCTTTCAGTGACGGAAGGCCACCCTCTATGATCTGGCCCAACTCCCTCCTTGGGCGGCCAAGGCCAACCGAGGAGACAACCGAAGGGCCCTCTGCGAGTCCTGAGCCAGAGCTCTCCTCCTTTCTGCCGTGCTGTGTTCCCCGCTCCCTGATTTCTGGGCCTGAGACTTTTCTCTGATTCACGAGACAAAGGTACCAGCTCTGGTCAGGCCCCAGGCTGGGTGCTGGGAAGAGGAGAGAGACAGAGCTGCACTTGGGAGTCCATTCAGGACCAGCCTGGAAGGCTCAGGTCCCTCAGGCCCCCCGGGCGGGCCCGGGAGGCAGAAATGGGACTTCTAGGTTCACGTGCTCCACAGCCCCTCTCTTGTTGGTGACCTCAGGTGAGCCCTTGGGCCCTTGGGTCTTGGCTTCAACCTCCCTGGGCCTGGGTTCATGGCCCTGCAGGGTCCATGGGCTCTCCCAAGCCACCTACCACAAGCAGCGGCTCGCCTCTGTCATCCCAGCCGGGTCTCAAGCTCAGAGTCAGTGGGAGACTTCATGGCAGAGAGAGTCAGCCCCCCCGGGACCCTGGCCAAGCGTGCCGGGCCGCCCCTGTGCACTGGGAAGGGGCGGTGGCTGCAACCCGGCCCCCCAGCAGCACTGAAGCCAGACGCCCATCTCCAGTTCTCCCACTTCCTCTTTCTGGCCCCTGTCAGTGTTCTAGCCCCATCCCTCCCTCTCCCAGCGTGCGTAGCCTCTCGATCCCATGTCCAACGACTCAGGGCTTTAGGCCCCCATCTCGGTGCAGGGGACCCTGAGGGATTTCAGAGCGTCACGGATCGTCTCATTTTACAGATGGGGACCCAAGCCTGGGGAGGCCCCTGGCCCCAGCCCAGAGTCACATTGGGGGCTGGCAGCTAAACTTGTTTCTCCTGCCAAAGGCCTTTGAACTTCGGGGACACGAAGAATGGACCCCACTCACAATGACAGATGGCCACCTAGGAAAGAAAACTGCGGCTCGTAATGCCAATAGTCCAGTTTCGAAAATGGGCCCCGTCTAGGAAGACAGGTTTCGAAAGAATATATAAATGGCTCTTAAACATATGAAAAGCTCGTCTTCCTTGTAAGAGAAAGGCACGTCGAAACTTCCAGAAGAGATCCCCTTTGAACTGTCAGATTGGAAAAGAGCAGACGCTGTCTGCTGTAAGGGCATGGGGGACAGGCGCCGGCAGAGGGGACTGGCCGGCCTGTCGCTCTCAGCCACCTCCGGGCAGAGCAAAGGGGCAGCCCCATCCCAGCCACATGTGCTCTGCCCTCAGACCCAGCCGACCGCATCATGCAGATAAGCGTGTGAGGTGTGTCCTCAGCCGTTCATGGCTATGTGACTTCTAAAAGGCAAGGGTTGAAGATCAGTTCAATGTTAACCCTCCGGGGGGCTGATTAATTAAGTAGTGGTGTCCACGCAGCGGGAATCCCCAGAGCTGTTAAACGGAAGCAGCCACACCGCATGGGACCGAAGACGAACCTGCCAGCCCCGCAGAACCACATAAGAGTAATGAACTAGTGTTTCCAACCCGTTGAAAAAGAGAGTAGGATGTATATATTCCTATAAGGATAGGGGACTGAGGACATACTGATCTGCCATTGTTTGTGTGAAAAGAGAGGAAAAGAGGGGCGCCTGGGTGGCGCAGTCGGTTAAGCGTCCGACGTCAGCCCGGGTCACGATCTCGCGGTCCGTGAGTTCGAGCCCCGCGTCGGGCTCCGGGCTGACGGCTCAGAGCCTGGAGCCTGTTTCCAATTCTGTGTCTCCCTCTCTCTCTCTGCCCCTCCCCCGTTCATGCTCTGTCTCTCTCTGTCTCAAAAATAAATAAACGTTAAAAAAAATTTTTTTTAAAAAGAAAAGAGAGGAAAACACACACACAGGCACACACACACGCACACGCACAGTGTGGGCAAATGCATGTAGTTGCTGGAAGGCTTTAAAGGAACCAGTGAAAGTGGAGGCTCCCAGGAGGGGAGCCGGGTGAAAGCGGGGGAAGGCAGGGGACTTGGTTTTCGAAGTACACCTTTTTGCCTCTTCTGACCCTTGCAGGAGCTTTGACAGACAAGCTTGCACCCGTTAATGGGTCGAACAGCCTCCGGGCACACCGCAGGGCGAGGCAGAGACGTGCCAGGGTGGACGTCCAGGTTGCAGGGGGGTCGGGGCGGGGGGGAGTTGGGCATGCCCCAAAGTCTGCGCAGCCTGGCCCGGGGAAGTTTCCGCCCGCCCCCCCGGGCCCTGCCCCCACAAGGTGAAGTTTCCGTGCAGCTATATTTGTCCTCAGCGTCTGACCCACCGCGGCCGGGCAGCCCTTGCCACGGCCACGGCCCTCGAGGAGTCACAGCTGTCAGGCCTGGAGCTGTGGCAGAAGCCGAGGGCCGGGCCAGCCATCGCCTGCCTTCCTGTCGGGCCCGCGAAGCTGTGTGGCCTGGCTCTGGGCTCAGATCCCGGCCCTCCCCCGCCGCCTTTGCCACGCATGGGACGGATGCTCGGAACCCGTTCTACAGATAAAGCAACAGAGCCCGGACGTGTTTAGCCTGCTCGGTGCGGTAGAAGGTGCCCGGCAAGACCTTCTGTCCTAAGCCAGCTCCTTGGCTGGGTGACATGGGGCAAGTTCCAGCACTACTCTGAGCCTCAGTCCTCTCATCCGCCGAGTGGGAACAATAACATCTTGTCCCGACATCGCTGGGCCGCCAAGGCAGCTCTCGGTGGACTCTTGCCCCATGCTGTCCCTTCCCTGTGCCTGCCTCCGAGGGAGTGTGAGCTTCCAGAAGGTCGTGCTCCTCACCAAGGAGGCGCCAGCGTGGGCGTGGGCCAGTCAGAGCTGTTGGAGAAACACGTGAGCTGGTTCCTCCGCGGGCACCCGGGGCCGCACCCCCAGGGGAGCACGAGAACCACTTCCTCGCCCACTCCTTCCCCTTCCAATCATTTCGATTCAGACTCAGCCCTGGCCTGCCACCGGCCAAGACCAGACGCGATCTGCAGAGATCTCTGCGGGAAGGGAGGGTGCGGGGGGCTGAGCTTTCCCTCGGGGCCCGTCGGAATAAAAGTCACCAACTTGGGTCCCGCTGGGCACCTTATGGATGCTGTACGCGGCCTAACTGATTCTCTCCTCCAGCTGCCTGGTAGGGAGACGCATTCGTCAGCCCCAGTTCAATCAGAGCTCAAGGTCACCCAGCTAGAGGAGAAGGAGCTCGCATTGGCAAGCAGGCAGCCTGGCCCAGCCCAGGGTGAGCGGCTGGGACCAGCCCGGGCTGCGGGGTCCTTCCCTCACCCCCTGCTCTGGCCGGATTCAGGAAGCGAGCAGAGGGGGAGATGTCCTGTCTGCTCAGAGCCTGCCAGGTTTTCCTCTGACCCTCACAAGGAGGGGAGCAAGGGTTTCTGCCAGTGGCCTCGGGCCGGCACTCTGTGTGTCGGCCTGCATGAGGTTTTAGAAGCCAGAGGACCCGGACTCGGTCATGCTTGGTCCCCGTATTGGGAGGCCTCGTGCGCCCCCGTCCTGTGCGCAATCTATCACCGCCCCCCGGCCCGCAGGCATTCAAGTTCAGGGCCCCTCTGTGTGCATGCAGGGCGCCTGGGTCACAGGGGAGAAAGCCAGTGAAAATGCAGATGAGACCGGGCTTTTCACTCTCTCAACAGATCTGAAACCGGGTTCAGAGAGAAGTGGCTTGCCCAGGTCACCTGGTGCGTGGGAGAAAGACCCAGAACCGGGATCCGGCCCTGAGGACAGAACCTGTGCTTCTCTTGATGCATGAGGTGAAGGGGCTGAACCCAGCCACACTCAAAATAACCACCGGCCTCTGCTTGCCTCCCCCCCACCTCCCGACAGGGTGAGTGGGAAAGGAAACCTTTCCATTCAGGGGCCCTTGTCACTTTTTCCGTGCTCATTTGCATGAGCCTGTCTTGGTGCTGAGGCCGCCTTCGCTCGGGGTCACCGTGGGGGTGACTCCCGGTGGGGCGGCATGCGGCTGGCTCTGCCTCCTGCTGAAAGGCAGACCACGAAAGCCACACCTGTGCAAGCACAGGGTCACACGACCGCCTCTGTGGCGGTGGGGGCGGATGGCATTGCTCCGAGGAACCTCTGTCTCCCCTTGAGCACCCCCTGACTGCAGAGTAACAGAGCGCTCACAGAGGCAGGACGGACCCCCTTCGTCCTTCCCTCACTTGCCCCAGAGCCTGCACGTGGCTCCCCACTTCCTCCCACGCCCCCCCCCCCCAAGATCAGCCTTGATTTCTAGATCCTTGTGACCTGCTCTCACCCTTGGACCCTTCAGGCCAAACCTGCCTCCATTCCCGCGTGTCCCCTTTGCTCCGGCCGCTCCTCCTGCCCACAATTCCTGTCGCTACCTCCCCCCACTCCCGTGCTCCCAGGATTCCTTCCAAGTGAGCAGAAGCGCCCCCTTCTGCGGCCACCAAGCACGCTTTCTCCAGTCCCCTCCCACGGCCCGGGCCTCTGCCCGTGCCATACTCCCCAGCCTGGGTGACGGTGGCCGGAAGCGGGCTTGGCGAAGGCTTTGGGAAAGGTCCGAGTGTGAGGCCCCCTGGGACGAGCAGGTCTGCCCTGCGGACGCCCACCAACCCCCAGAGAGAGTAGAGCAGGGACCAAGCCAGTGGGAGGGAGCGGGGTAGGCTCCTCACCAGGAAGGCTGTGAGGCCCGTCCACGGCAGGTGCCTCCCTGAGTCTTACCGTGGCCTCCAGTGGTCCCAGCACCCTGGCCTCCAAGGGGCAGCCCTGCCTGGGACCAGGGAGTCATTTCGATGACCTTTAAACTACTTCAGGGACCCGTTTACTATTTTAATCATTGTGATCCCCATGGTCAGCTTTTTTTTTTTTTTTTTTTTAATGTTTTATTTCTTTTTAAGAGAGAGAGAGACACACACAGAATCCGAAGCAGGCTCCAGGCTCCGAGCGGTCAGCACAGAGCCCGACCCGGGGCTCGAACCCACGAACCGCGAGATCATGACCCGAGTTGAAGTCAGACGCCCAACCGACCGAGCCACCCGGGGGGGCCCCGCCATGTTCAGCTTTAGAAGCAATTAAGATGCACTTTTGAGGTATACGTTCTTCCTGGCCACCAACAGATGTTCCCACTCTTGCACCTGTACTGGCTGGGTGACCGGCGGCAGGTTCTTTAACCGCCCTGGGCCTCCGATGATTCATTGGCAAAGGGAAGGCCATCTCAAAGAGTGTCCAGAATGGGGCGGCTCCCCGGGGGGGCGCCTCTGGCATCCAGCAGGGCTCTGTCAATGCTAGCTCTTAGCCCGGCCTCTCTGTTGACGCACACCTTCTCGCAGGGTTAAATCCTGGTCCCTCCTCCGAGGCCAACCTCATCCGCCCTCTGTGTACTTGAGCAAAAACAGCCCCTTCTGTTTGTGGGCCTATAATTGTCTGGTTGTTTCCATGTACTGGAGCCTCCGTCCTCCCCTGGGGAAGGTGACGCAGTGGGATTATTTTCCGCACCTGACGGAGGAAGGAGACGGATAGGCTTGGCAACAGCATCGAGTCACCGGGCAGGAGAGGGCCGGGATCGGAACCAGAGCTTGGAGCCCCAGCCAGAGGGGGCTTTTCCTGCCACGCGCCCCGGGTTCCCTGTTCACGCCTCTCTTGATTTGCTTCTGACAACTTGAAACCAAGTTCCTACCACCTCACCAAAACCACACCGAGGGGACCGTCGCCCACCTGCCTGGGGCTGGGCTGACGGTCCCCGAGGTGCTCGTGCTGCATATGTGCGTTTAAGGCGCGCGTGCCTCCCGGGCCGGCCGTCTTTCCCTCCTCATTTGTGGTGTGTTCCCTTCTCCCTCCGTCTCCGCGGTCTAACCCACCGCTGTCCCTCTCTCCGGGCCTCCCGTCCCCCTGTTCTAGAAGGTCTCCCAAGGCTCAGCTGGCTTTGCTCCTCCGCGGTACGCGGTGTGGAAGGTGGCCGTGGTGTCACAAGGGGGCAGCTTCATGATTTCCACAGCCTGCGGGGGCTCCCCCGAGGGGGGGCTGAACTGAAACCGACTTGCTCGGAGTCCCTGGAGAAGGCTCTTTGCTCTCGGTCCGGCCCAGTTGGCTGCCACGAACCTCGAATTAGAGAATACCCCTGAGACCTTCGGCCCGCTCTCCCTGCCCCTCCTCAAGGAGCAGGGAAGGGGAGAGGGGTGGGGAGCTGGGCAGGGGGAACAGGCCGAGAAATGCCCCTCCGAGTTCCAGGGCTGACCTCTTTGCCAGAACAGTTTCTACAGAGGTAAGAGAACCAGGCCCAGCTGAAGCCCGGCCCCTCACCTTGTGTTTTGGAAGCCTTTAGAAGTGGGGGCCACAGACCCCTCCTCGCCCACACCTTCCTCAGTGGGGGAGACTCCCACAGCTTCCTGTTCTGCTAGGAAAGGAAATCATCCTAATCCACTCCCGGGAGCCTCAGGCAGGGCTGGGGAAGAGGGGCAGAGGCTTCTGGGCCTTCTTCCCGTGATAGCGGCAAGCTGTATCCTGACATCTGGCCTTTGACCCTCTTGGCCTCGTTCTCAGCGCATCCAAGGCACCTCACATCCCTGACTGTGGGTCATGCAGGCCTGAGTTCTAGAAAGTTCTAGAAGCCCCTGCTCTGCAATTTGCTGTGTGACCTTGGATACGTTATTCAGCTGCCCGAAGCCCGTGTTTTCTCACCTGAAGGGTAAGGCTGTGCAGCCCGAATGAGACAAGAAAGCCCAGGCTTTGGCCTGGGGGGAGCCCCCAGGACCAGCAGCCACCGTGTCACCTCCCATGTCGCTCAGGGCCGGGGTCTGTGCTTCAGCCCCCTGGCTTACTTCCAGAGGCTTCTGTAACTCTGTGTCGGTGGAGCCCGTGGTCCCCAGGAGGAGGGTGGGGCCAGCGGTGTGGCCAGGAAGCTGGCAGGGAGAGCGGGCCCTGTTTCAGTGCCCCCTGAGGGCTTGGGGGTGCTTCTTGGATGCCCGCGAGCCTGACTTCAGGGTCAGGATTTCATTTGGGGACCGGGTGGAAGCACATTTCAGGGGGTTGCGAAGAGTATGGGCAAAAACTTGTCTGGTACAGAAGACAGGGGACCTCGGTGGCAGCCAGGACCCTGTGGTTCTTGCCCTGGATGCTCGCCTTTCCTGGGCCTCAGAGAACATGGATTAAAAAGCCACAGCTTACGTTTACAGAGTTCTTCTTACGTGTGGGCACAGTTTGAAGTGCTCATCACCTTACTTACCCTCACCACACCCCGGGAGGGACCCACATAAGGCACGGGAGAGGCTGGCAGCTTGCCCGAGCTCACAGATTTCAAGGGGCAAAGGGACAATCATGGAAGTCGGCGGCCAGGGAAGCCCAACGCGCTGTCCCGCCGCCCAGGGCCCGCCAGGGCCATGGTGCGTGGGGGGCAAGGGTCTGTGACCTGCCTTACAGCAGGAGGTCACTTGTGCCGGGAGCTCCAGGCCCTGTAACCCGTGCCACGAGTCTGTGCGCCCCCGCCATCAAGTCAGTCGATACTGGTGTCTCCGTGGCAACCCGCTGGGCCCGCCCTTGAACCTGGCTTGGCAAGCAGCTCCCTTCAGGCTGCCCAGAGGCCTTGTTCTCCACGCAGGTGTTCGGGACACAGCCCGGGGATTTGGGAACACCGGGGTCTTCCAACCAGCATCTGAGGGAAGCTTCTCGGGCTTCCATTGCCCCCATCTACAGAGGGACATCACATGTCCTCTTTACCAGGGACACAGGCGGGCTGGGAAATGTTGGGGTTGGCACAAGGGCTCGCATTATCTTGTGTGAAGAGACTGCGGGGAACATCCGCATCGGGCAGGCACCGGGATCACAGTCCGCATAGATGCTGACCCGAGGAAACTGAAGCTCGGGGGGATGCATTGGCCCCCAAGGCCATGTACGAAGCGTCATAGGTGGGCTGACTCCCCAGAGCAGTGCTCTCCAGGAGGAAGAATTGAAGCCACGTGGACTTCAAGCGTGGAGCCTGCTTACCCACCTGGGTGGGGCCCGAGGTGCCCCACGCTGGCCTTGGCACCAGCTGGAACAGCAAAGAGGAAAGGGAGACACGCTGGGGATCAGAGCGTCTCCACCTACCCCTTAGAGCCTGTGGGGACAGAGCGGGGGTGGGGGTGGGGAGTGGTTCTTCAGCCCCCAAGGGGCCTCCCCTAGAACAGAGCGCCTGAGGCAGGGTCCTGGGGTGAGCTCTCTAGCCCCTCGTTAATCCATTTCACTCTCTTGCAAAGTGGGAACAGCCTTAGGAGCAGTGATGGAATTTCTCTAAGGGAGAGAAAAGTCTCTGCAAGAGAAAACTCGGCGCATGAGGCCGTGGGGTGGCAGGGAACCCCTCGGGAGGAAAGGAAGCCACTTTGCCTAGAGGAGGGAGGAGGTTTGGAGCTGACCCGCAAGCCGCTAGGGAGGGGAGAGAGGCAGGATGCGCTGAGACGACTCCCGGAGGCCCCATGGTGTGCAGCCCACAGGAGATCCCCTTGGCCATAGGAGGCCAGAGGCAGAGGGCCTGGGCCACTGAGCCCCCGGTGAGCACCCCAGACTTAGCAGGTATTAGGAGGAGGAGGAGGAAGAGGGTTCTGAGCCCCTCCGGTGGAGGTGATGGGGACTAAGGCCTGGACCTCGCAGGGCAGGGAGTCAAGTTACCCGTAACACCACTCTGCATAAGGGACTCACCCGAGGCCACCTCCCAGGTGGCAGATGGTGGAACCACGAGTCAGATCCAGGGCTCCGCGTTCTAAACTCATTGGCAGGTGTGCTTTGGCCAATGGCAGGTGGTGGCTCTGTCCACGTTGGTCTTCAAACCCACCTCTCCCTCCCTCCCTTTCTTCCGGCTCCTTCAAACTCCCTCCCCCGTTCTCCCTGACTCCCAGGCAGAGAGGAGAGGATTGCTACAGACTCATCCCCAGCAAAGCCTCGGTGGCACAACCCCCCCCCCACCCCCGCCCCTTCAGGAGGCGCTCCGCTTTAAAAGGGGCTCCTGGAGAGGCCACGGCAGAAACCCCAAGGTGACATCTGTCCTGGGGTACTGCGGCTCTCTGCCGCGGGGGGAGAGGGGCAGCCGTTCTGACACTGAGAAGCAAGACGCAGGCATGCCAGGATGCCATAAAGCTCAGTCTAGCACAGCAAAGTGGCAAAAAGGAAGAATAAAACACCCGTCTATTTAAGAGTAACGACAGGGAAAAATACATTTTCATCAGCTCGTCTTCTCGCGGCTGAGTCCCCGCAGCAAGTTCCACGTTCCGAACGTTAGGAGAGAGATCAAAACAACTTTGCTGTGTTGAGCTTCGTTCTGCCGCATCGCTCGGCTCTGAGTTAAAAAGCAACAGGTATCGGTGGTGTCTCTCCCAGAAACGCAGGAACGGCTTTAAAATGCAATTATGGGGGCTGGTGGAAGGGAAGGGGGAAAAATGTTTTTCTTCGATTGATGTATGATTGCCCCCATGCTGTTTGGAATCGCTGAGCTCTGCTAAGAAGTGCTATTTGCAGGGAGCCTGACAGACGGAAGCGATTGGGTTTGGCAGGTCTAAATGTATTATTTTAGCAGGTCTCCAAGGAAAGATTCCGGGAGGGGCGCTGGCCTTTTAAAGTGCAGAGGACACGGGGCTGCTTAGCTTCCAACCTGCTTGTCAAGACCAATCAGCCAGCCTGGAAACAGCCCCCGAGCTTTCTGTAGAGGCCCACCTCCCCGCCTCCCCCCCCCCCACCCGGCCTCCACTCCCCCTCCCTGCAGCCCCTGGCTCCCACTGACAAGTGCCATTAGTCATTCCCTCACCCAGCAAGGACTTCCCCAGGAAATAGAAGAGGCCTGGCCCTGTGCTGGGTGCTGTAGGGCTTCTAAGGGGGCTTGGCGCAGAAGGAAGACAAGGGAGGCTGGGCCTGCAGGAGCCCAGGGGAGGAAAGGGGGAGGGCCCAATCTGGAAGGGCGGTTGGGGCATCTGAACGTTCGGGAGGACATCGGACGGGAAGGAGGAGGCAGCCATAGTGCAAGGCAGTCATGGTTCCCAGATGGGAACAGCCATGATGAAATGGGACACTCCGAGAGCATTCAAGCGGGGGTAATGACGTGAGCAGGGTAATCACCTGATGATCGGCGTTTAGCCCCTGATACGCATCAGGCATGGCCTTAAGCGTTGTCCCTACATCAACTCATTGAGTCATGACAACCATCGGTAGGTCTGATTGTTATCCCTATTTTACAGAAGGGTGGGGACACAAGGAGGTGAAGCGTCTTGCCCCAGGGCCACTCTTCCGTGGGGACTCCAACAGGGGCTGGCCCCTCGGATCAGGCCCAGGCAAGGCTGGACCACTTACACCCCAATTTTTTTTTTTTTTTGGATAAATACAGTACCGTACTGTAAATGATTTTCTTTTTTTTTTTTTTATTTTTTTTAAATGTTTATTTATTTTTGAGAGAGAGGAGACACAGAATCCGAAGCAGGCTCCAGGCTCTGAGAGGTCAGCACAGAGCCCAACGCGGGGCTCCAACCCCCGAGCTGTGAGATCATGACCTGAGCTCAAATTGGACGCTCAGCTGACTGAGCCACTCAGGCACCCCTGTAAATGATTTTCTTAATAACATCGTCTTCCCTCTAGCTTACTTTATGGTAAGAATATACTATGTGATTCAGAAAACATACGGCATTTGTGTTAACCGGCTGTTTATGTGATCAGTAAGGCTTCTGGTCCATGGTGGGTTCTTAATAGTTAAGTTTGGGGAGTCAAAAGTTATAGGCGGATTTTTGGCTGGGGCGGGGGCGGTGCCCCTACCTCGGCACTGTTCAAGGGTCAGCTATCTATTCTCTAGGTCTGGATTTCTCAACCTCGGCATTATTGGTTTGGACCAGATAACTCTTTTTTTTTTTTTTAATTTTTTTTTTTTTAGCGTTTTTTTATTTTTGAGACAGAGAGAGACAGGGCATGAACAGGGGAGGGGCAGAGAGAGAGGGAGACACAGAATCCGAAACAGGCTCCAGGCTCTGAGCAGTCAGCACAGAGCCCGACGCGGGGCTCGAACCCACGGACTGTGAGATCATGACCCGAGCCGAAGTCGGACGCTCAACCGACCGAGCCCCCCAGGCGCCCCCCAGATAACTCTTTGATGTGGGGGCTGTCCTGTGCATTGTAGACACTTACCAGCATTCCCGGCCTCCACCCACCAATGCCGGTAACGCCACCCTCTGCCCGCTCCCCACTCCCTGCATTTTGGCTCCCCAAAATGTCCCCTGACATTGACAAATGTTTCCCCCACGTGGTAAAAATGCCTCCGACTGAAAGCACTGCTCTGGACCCTCCTTATTTAGAAGAAAAGGAGGACTGCGTGAGAAATGAAACAACCATGCCATGGTTGAAGTCTATGGGAGAGTTTTGTTGGAAAGTGACTTGGATGACAGATCCCTTGCTCTAGGGCACCTATGGGGAGAAGGGACAGGGGCGGTGGGGAGAGAGAACAGTTGTGGGGCCGAAAGAACAGGCTCGGGGCCCCGTGGGCAGACATTCAGATCCAGAATGGCAAGTAGGTAGCATGCCCAAGGCAGACATCAGTAATCAGTCACAGTGTTCTTTCCCACTAAGTCAGGCTACGCTTCCAGAATCTTCCACACAGGGTTCCAGGCAGCTACCACGTACTGTTTTGTGAGACGGCAACCCAACACAGAATCTGTTGCCCTCCCAGAGGAAGATTCTTCTCTGAGAAGATTCTCTTCTCTGACTTGGAGGGGCTTCCCTATTCAAGGTGCTCCCTCCCCTTCGATGGAGAAGAGGCATTCTCCTGATGGGGCCGAGCGCTGCCTTCTTCCGCATTCCTCTGGTCAAAGGAAGCGTGGGTCCCGAGGACCACAGGGCCCACAGTGGGGAGGGCATGTGCCTGCTTCCTCAGGACAGGAGGGACCCGCGTGATGAGGGGACACAGGACATGTGGAGACAGAGGCATAAGGCTTTTCAGAGGGGCCTAGGGAGGGGAGGGGGGCATGATCCCACCCGCTCTGGGCATCTAAGATGCTCTGACATATTGGTGGGAGAGGGGGCCGCACAGCCTGCTTATCCTAGGGGGCCATCTGAGGGGCTCAGGCTCCTGTGCCCTTGGTCGCACATTTCCTGGACCTCTGCCATGCACCGGGTACCAAGCACCCACCCCTCACTACTCCCACAGACTCCCCATTGGGGGACTCCATTGCCCTGGGCTGCCAGGGAGGAAACTAAGTCCCACGGCTGTTAAAAAAACTCCCCCAAATCACACCACCAGCAGCAGGCAGAGCCCTAACGTCACCAACGCGAGCTGTCCCTTGACCTCCTGGGGCCCCGTCTTGCAGAGGGAGAGTAGAGGCTCAGGGGAGATACGCAGTGTAAGGGGCCACATAGCAGCTGAGTGGCCCGGGTGCATTCTTTAGCCTCTCTTTGCCCCGTCCTGGTGGCCTCACCTGTCGGGGGGTGGGAGCAGCTCCCCATTCACGAAGTTGCCGCAGGGACTCTAAGAGCCGAGAGCTTGGCGTGGCCCCTGGCATGTAGCCAGCGCCCGCTAAGTGGTGGCTGCAGCCATGGCCATGCCCTGTGGACACCAGGGGTCCCCTTGCTCTGGGCGTCTCCGTGCAGAGCCCTTCTTACAGCAGCTCGCTCGAGGGGGTGGGTTTCTCTGTCGAAGCCGGAGGTGTCGGGGGGGCCAACCTCAGCCTCAGCCTGAGCCAAATGTCACCGGAAAGGCACAGCCTGTGGTTGTATTGACACTCCCCCCCGCCTTGAGCCCTAGAAACCTGCTGTGCACACAGGGCCCCCAAGGCGGAGGGCCTCCTGGGGCAGATTGCGTGGGACCGGGGCCTCTGAAAACCAGGGGGAAGGGGTGAGGACAGCAACAGGACCGGGTCCTCAGTGAGGGGCTGGGGAGGCGGGCCGGTGGAGCAGGTTGTTGGTAGTTGCTGGGGGATCAGGGCCACTCATCAGGCCTTCTGGTTACTGGCACTTTCCCTCCGCCTGGGAGTCCCGGCCCTCTTGGGGGCAACGCACTAGCTTCCACACCTCTGCAGCCTGGGTGCGGCCACGGACCTGGCTCAGCCTGACAGGGACGTGAATCCCAAGTAAGGCGTGTGTAGATGCAGGTGTGGGGAGGCCCCGTCTGGCAGGGGTGCGGCTGCGGGCGGGGTATTTGTGCCTCTGGTTCCCCCAGAGACTGACTTTGGCATCCGCCTGGAATCCTTCAATAAATTCTTTTTCTCCTTAAACACACTGGATTTCCTTTGCTTCCTCGGCCCTCTGTGCCCCCCACCCCCGCCTAGGGGAATCCCAACAGGGCTCTGAAGGACAGGTCGAGGCTGTGCTGGAACGTTATGCAGGGGAACTCCCCGCACAGGGCTGCCTTGCTCTCATCTGTGTGTATGGGGCCTCAAAATGAGGATGTACAGGGGTGCATACAGGGGTATGGAGGAGGTGGGGGCCGTCCCACGGCCTGGCCTCCACCTGCACTGCGCTGAGTCCCGGGGTGGGGTCTCCCCACCGCCTGTCTCGTACCTCCTCGCTGTCCATCTGGACTTGAGTAGCACCGACCACGAGGGGACAGACAGACAGACAGAGCTGGAGCTCAGAGGCTCAGGCTTCTGGCCATCTCCTCCAGGCCTCCTCTGGCTGACCTCCCGCTTTGTTCCCAGGCCTGTATCGAGCCCTGCGGGGGGAACAAGGATAGAGGCCACCAGCCCTCCCCCTACTGCAAGGTCCCGGGGCTGGAGGGCACCTCTGTCGTCACATACTATCTTGGCCACAGTGCTCTGCTTTCTAGTAAAATCTAACACAGGCCCAGCCAAGGCCGTGCTGCTCTGGGCTGCCTCCTCGGTCCTCTCCAGGGCGCCGCACATTGGGGACAGACACGCGACAGGAAACTGCAGCCCTCACGCGTGTGCGCGTGCACACACACACACACACACACACACGGACGTGTATGTGAAAGGGCCAGCCCCCTGGCCACCTACGAAGCCCAGCATCGCCTCGGCCAGCCTGGGGGCCCGTCCTACTCATCCTGCTGCTGCAGTCTGACGACCTCCAGTCCTGGGTCTCGAGAACTTTCCCAGGCAGACCCCCGTATGGGCAAAGAAAAGAATGTTCTGGAAGTCTCAAATGGCAGTCTCTGGATGGGAGTTTCACGTTGGTTAGCACGTCGGGGTGTAGCGCAAGAGGAGAGGGGGCCGGAGATGGTGAGGGAAGGAAACCGGGAAGGACCCAAGGGAGGGGGCGGAGAGGAGGAACAAGGGGACAGAGAGAAGATGGGGAGGAGAGCAGGCGGGCAGAGTGGGGTTGTGGGAGGTGGGGGGGGGAAGGCAGGGGAAGGAGTGAGGAGGTGGCTGGGGCAAGGCAGGACACCCCACGGAGCAGGGCAGGGATCCCACCCCTCCCCACATGCAGCCTGGCATTCCTGGCCCCAGCCGGGCCACCACCCTGCCCACCCTGAGGTGCCAAAGGGAAGGGGACCCAGAGATCGTGGGGCGCAGAATGCACCCCTGTAGTGAGTCTTGGGGCCCTGCATCTTGCTCGCACTGGTGCTGACAGCGATCCTCACCCCGACAACCTGCACAGGGCAGACCCCCCCGCCCCCCCGCCAAGCAGGAACAGCCATCCAAAGCACTCCGGGGGCGGGGGGGGGGTGCACACGTGAGCAGGCCCAAGTGTGCTTGTGTGGCCATGGGTGTACATGTGTGTTTGGGTGTGTGTGCACGTGAGTGTGGGGGCGGCAGTCCTGTTAGCCCACGTTACTTCTTGGTTCACTGTCAAGGTGAGCGGCAGGGCCGGGGTTGGGGGAGGGCCTGGGGACATGGGGCTGGAGGGCCGGGGAGATGCGGGGCCCCCTCTTCCTCCCGGACCATGGACCGTTCATGAAATGGGACACCGGGAGACACCTGTGAGGGGCCGAGACACCTGTGAGATGTACCTCTTCCTGGTGATCTGCCTGTGCCCAAACCGAAAGAGTCCGCATGCGCACATGGGGACCCGCCCATTCTTTTCAATTCCTCCCCTGTCCTCCCCATCCCAGACCCACCTTCCCCTCCTTCTATGGGTGTCTTCTGGAAGGCCTCGCGCTGACACTCGGACCTCACTGCCCCTCCTCCAGCCGTCTGTGCCAACCATGTGGCTATTTGTATTTTAACTTAAAGTTAAATTAAAGAAAAAACCCGGTTCCTCAGTTGCACCGGCCACATTTCAATTCCTCAGTAGTCACAGGTGGCTGGTAGCTATCGCAGTGGGTGGTGCAGATGTAAAGCGTTTCCATTGTGGCAGAAGGTTCTGTTGGACAGTGCTGGATGTAGCCTCTCTCAGCCCCCAGATTGGGCTCTCGTGCCTCAGGACCTTTGCTTGTGCTGATGGCTAACAGGGTGCCCGTGTCCCTTTGTCTGCTCGCAGAAAGCCCACTCTGTGGTCCAAGCTCAGCTTCCCCACGAAGCCCAGCCCCCAGCCTACCCTGCTCCTGCATCCGGCTTTCTGCCCTGCTGGGCTCACTGTAGGCCCTCGGCTTGGGGGGCTTGTCTTGTGGACTTATTTTGCATGGTGCACACCTCTTTCTTCTTTCTAGCCACCCCAGTCTCCCTCTGCTCCACCCATCGGTTTCTCTCTCACAACCTCTGTCAGCTTGCATTTCCTCTCTCTGATTTCCCTCTTCCCCTCTGTCTCCTCTCCCTCTCCCTCTGCTTTCCTAGAGTTGCTAATTGCACCTGCGATTACCTAATTGCCATGGCAATTAGCCAGTTGCCGGGGCTTTTGAAGGTGCAAATGGCAAACTGTAGGCTAAGGAGGTAATTTTAGGCACAAAACTGCCCAGAGGACTTGGCCTGAGCCCCCGGGGGGCCGAGGGGAGACAGGACTGCTGGAGAAAGCAAGGTCTGCAGTGTAGACCTTGGGAAGGTCCCAAGGCGGTGGACTGGGGGGTGGGCGTGGGGTCAGGAGGTGGGAACCATCCCTCTAAGCAATTCACGTAACCGGCAGCACAGAGCAAGGCCAGCCTGGAAGCTTTCACTGTAATAATTTTCATATTATCACTAGTGCTGATGAGGATTAATCATAATACTCAGCAAGGTTGTTCAAGGTGTCGGGAGAGGGCAGTCGCCTGACACCCTTTATAGGCCGGCGCAGGGGGCTGGACCAGGAACCCACCCTGGGAGGCCACTTCTGGGGCACAGGACCCGGCGCTGGAGCAGGGGACCCTGGCACTCACTGGCCAGAATCGCTTTCTGAGCAGCGATGCAGTGTGGCCCGAGGAATAAGTGCTCCTCAATGTCATGGGTGGGGCCCCAGCCCAGTCCCAGTCCCACCCCCTTCCTCCAGGAGTCAGCATGGCGAGGGCGGAAAAAGAAGCAAGAAGTCCATTTCCCGCGGGAGACGTGCGCCTCCCGTGTGACCAAAAGCCAGGTCAGCCACACGCTTTGGGGTCAGGGGGTAGTAGATCTGGATGGCGGGTGTCTGGGACCTTGGGCTTGCGGGAGGTGACAAGGGCTCGTCCTCGCGTGTGTCCTTGTCCAGAAGCCCGCGCTGGGGTCCGAACCTTGGGTGTGGCTGGGATGGGGGAGGGGCTCTGGGATACAGGATGCGGGAGCATCCTTCCGGGGGAACCAGGGGTGGGAGCACCTGGGACACGGGCCTGGAGGTTGCGTTGGCAAGGCCAGGGTGCTCTTTAGACCCGATTCGTGTGAGTCTGGGGGCCCTGGGAGTGCCAGTGCGGGGATGGGGGAGACGGCTGAAGTGCTGGCTATGGGCTCGCCTCCGGGAGTAACTTTGGTGGAAGAAGTCCCTGAGTGATACCGCAGCCCTGCAACCTGTCAGGAACGGGCCAGATGTCACCTGGCTGACACGTCCTCCCTGCGGCACGCTGGCTCCCCGTTGGACAGGACCCCCGCGGGGACAGACCAGTTCCCCTAGAACAGGTTCCTAGTTCACCCACCGCCCGGGAAGTTGAAAAAATGTGTGTCGAATGAAGGAAGGGGTGGCTGAATGAATGGACAGGATACTGCCTCTCTGGGCCTCAGTCTCTCCATCTGTGAAGTAGAAGCCTGGGCCTGAGGAGCCCCTCCTGAAGGGGCTCCCTCTCCTGTGTCCCAGCCCTTCTCCCCATCCTTGCTCACCGGGTCCCTCCGGGGGCGCCCTCCCCGCTCCGCATCGTGCCCCAGAATCCCCCAGACCTCCAGGGCACCCCCTGTCCCTTGCACTTCGGCACTCAGTGGCCTACCACTCCGGGCCCAGAGAATTCTGAAGCCCTTATGTTTTGGTGCCTTGCTCCCCCGCTGAAGGAAAGGGATGTATTTTGGACTTCGTTTTCCTGTACGCTGTGAAACTCTGCAAATGGGGACAGATTGGCCGCCTTTTACAGTCCCAAACGTCTGAAGCCTCTAGGGAGGGAAGCTGGGGGTCCACGAGGACCCCTCGATCCTACTCTGCGGGGGGATGGGGAGGGTCCGGGGGAGGGCTCAGGGCTGGCGTGGGGGAGGTTGGACCTCCCCGGCCCCCGGGCCCTCCGCATGCTTCTCTTCCTGGCCTCAAAGGGACGCCCAAGTAAACACAAGAGCCAGTGTCTGAGGCCATTAGTACAAGTTAATTAATTCACCAGAGGGAAGGAAGGCTATAAATAACTGATGAGAGGGGAGGGGGCGGGCGGGGACAGGTTTATTCACCCGCCAGTTTCACAGAGTCTCTGCTCTGGCCATACAGGTTAATGAGCACAGGCCTCCTTACCAACATAATAGCGACTAAAAATAAAAAAAAAAAGAGGAAGGAGTCATTCTCCCTGGTGAATCAGACGCCTCCAATTGTAATTTCCATGCTGATACTGTAATTTTCTTGTTCCTCTTGCTCTCCCTGGGGCTGAGGGAAACGGAACCCCCTCCCCCCAAAGGAGAGACAAGTCCTATTCTAGTTTGTTCCCTTCAGGAAGGAGAGGCGGGCGGGCGGGGAGCGGGAGGGCACCCGGGCGGCCAGCTAAAAAGAGGAGGCAAAAATGACCGTCTGGGGACCCGAGGAAGGCGTGAAGTTCTGATGTGTCAAGTGACCCGGCCACGGTCGCTTTGACTCTGTCTCTTGTGACCTCAGCTTCAAGTCGTTGCTCTGGTCTCCCCCCAACAACCCCCCCCCCTCCCTTTTTCTGGATTTGTCAGACGAGGAAACTGAGGCATAGGGAGGGAACGTGATGTGCCAAGAGCCTTCCAGGAGAGCGGTGGCCGGTCCCTGGATGCCCTTGGCCAGTGCCATCTTCTGCTCACCTTTCCCCTTCCTGGCCATGAACCTGCCCTCCTGGACCCTCCGCGCACCCATTCCTGCCTCACCCTGAGTCCGCCCCTGCCCTTCCATGGGACCGGTGATCTGAAAATCCCCTGATTCCCAGCTCTCTTCCTGGCCACCAGAGCAGCATACCCAGGTTGCCAGAAGCTTCTCGTCACAATCGTTTGTCTGTGGGAGTCATCGTGGCCCAGCGAAGGAGTCACCTCGCTGGAGACAGGTGCAGGAAGCTTCTCTAGGGAACTCGGCTAAGCCTCTACGACGCCTTTGTGGGAACCCGAGAGAGGTGCCTCTGCACACGCAGGGCATTGGGCTTGGCCAGCGGACCCAGGGCTGGTTTCAGGTTCCACTGGCTCCACCCCTCATCCTGTCAGGGTGTCTTTGAGCAGGGCACGCCCTGCACAACCTTCTCCGATGGCCCTGCCTGCCTTTGTCTTTCTGGAGGCCAACCGACCCCCCAGCAGCCTTTCCAAAAGGGTAGAGTTTTCATGAGAACTACGTGAGTTTCCCCCTCTCCTCCCCAGCATATGTTGTGGAAGGAAAAAGACCAAAATTAACTGGAGTGCTCTCTGTGGATCGTGGCAACTCTTTCCTGAGGGAGCAGTGGGACGTGGGGACCTGGGGCCTGCGTGACGAGAGAAACTGGCTCTGGAGGTAAGAACAGAAGTGGCTACAGCCAGAAGGCACAGCGCACAGCAGTGGGCTTGGTCCCACCGGGCCGGTGTCTCATCTCTTCTGTGGGACGAGAGGGGCCTGGGTCTGGACCACAGGAGAGGCAGGGAGGCTGCAGGAGGTGTGCTCTGCTTGCCTGCCTGCCTGCCGGGGAGATGACAGCCACCCGGGGACGACACTCGTGTGGGAGCCCGGTCCCCTACATCGTCACCTCGTGACATTTTGCATGGCGGATGCCAAGCACAGATTAAAACCCAGTTTGTCCCCCTGGGAGCACAACGGCTCCACCCCCCGCCCAGGCCCCCCATCCCTCCCCCCTCCCCCCGCCCCCCGCACCACAGCATGTGCACCACCCTGCAGACGGCTGGCGTCCACACCGCTTCCTCCTTCCCTTCTGCCCTCCCTGCCTCCTCCCTGTTCCCACCACCTTGGTTCCCCTGCCCCTTCCAGACCTCCACCCCCTCAGACGCCCGCTCAACCCCCGAGCCCCTTATCTGCTGTGCTCCCCACCTCTCTCCCTCCCTCCTGGCTCCTGGCCACCAGCATTTCAATGCGCTATGCCTTTTCTGCGTTGAAAACATCCCTTTCTTGACCTGCTGGCCCCGTCCAGCTATTGCCCCATCGCTGGCCTCTCCTCCGCAGCCCAACCTCTTAACTGGGGTGTCTGTCTTAAGTACTTCCCACTTCCTCCCCACCCACCTCCCTCAGTCTGGCTCTGGGCCCCCAGGCCCCCGAGGCTGGCCCCGCTCGGCCACCTCTGACCTCCTGGTTGCTAAACCTAATGGACACTTTTAACTCCACATCCCACGTGGTCTGTGGAGGGGGCCCGGCATCGCCGACCACTTCCTCTTCCTGACACACTTTCTGGCCTTGGCTGCTAGACAACGCAGTCTCCCGGCCTCCCCCGGCCACTGGCAGCCCCCTTGTGATCACACACACAGCGTCCCCTCCCTCCCCCTCGGCCTGTTGCTCAGACGTCCCCTCTCCCTGGCGGCCCCCCTCGCCTACACCGGCGTCTTCCCGTGCCTTCCCTGAGCTGACGGCTTCCCCACGTCGTGATCGCCAGCCCAGACCTCCCTCCTGCCCCTCAGGTCCACATTGCACTGCCCCCCACCCCGCAGCAGTCAGCAGGCACCTCGAAACTCAGCGGGTCCAAAGTGGAGCCCGTCATCCTTCCGTCCAAACCAGGCTGGGCCAGTCACAAACACCAGAAATCAGAGCATCGTCCTGGAGGCTGCCCCCACCCCCCAACTTTACGCCCAGAGCAGCCAGTCACCTCGGACCTTTTCCTTGCCCAGTCGGCTCTCCCACCCCTGCCCTCCTTTGGTGATGGCCCGGCCGCCTCACGGGGGTCTCTCGCCCTCCACGTTCGCTCCCCATAGCTGGAGCCAGCTTTTAAAAAGCCCACTTGATTCTAACACTCTCCTGCTCTAAAGCTTTCAATAGGTCCCTGTCATCCTCAGGAGTAGGTTCAGAGTCACTAACAGGAGTGCCTGTCCGCCGTCCTGAAGCACAGAGACACTGCCCGCCCTTGGGGGCCACTCGCTCCCCGTGACATCCCACCTATCCTTTCTCCCGGGGCAGCCGGGACACTCTCCCCGTCTCTCAGCTGCTGGGTGCTCCATCCACCTTCAGCTCCCAGCTCAGTGGCCATTGCCCCGGGGAGTCCTCCCGGAGCACCCTCCCTGCCTCACTCTGCCCCTCGGGGAGTAAGCATCCCCCCTCGAACAGGCCGCGGCCCCCAGTCACTTCACTCCTGTCTGCGTGTTATCCAGTGGGGCCCGTCGTCTGGAATCATAATCATGATGGGTGTTCTCATCTACAGACTGGTCGCGGACGCGAAGACTTCTTCAGAAAGCTGTCAGAAGGATTCAGTGAGAGCTCCTCGCCGCCCCCCCGCCCCGTCAGCAGACATCAGAATTGCTGTTCATCATGGCAGATATTCCCACTAAGAGGACAGACAAACTGAGGGTCTGAGAGCGTCCGGACAGCCTGTCCATGGGAGAAGGTATAGTTCTTCCCCTCAGAGCACTCCTTGGGCCTTCTCAAGCGTAGCAGACCACGGGCACCCGCCGTGATCCCAGCTCAGGTAGTCGAGACCCAAACAAACGCCCCAAGGGGCCAGGGGACCTTCCTTCTTTGGCATTTCTCCCTCTCCGCCCCAGGCCTGTGTGAACCAGAGATGACTGAACAGTCCCCTGCAAATATGTACAAAGGAGATGGGCCGGGGCGGGGCTCGGAGACCTGCCACCCTCCTCAATTGATACCCCTCCCCCTGCCCTCGAGAGATCAATACAGCTAATGCAGCAATGTCGGCCTGTGCAGTATCACTTGTGGACCTGCTGTGTATTTTCCCCCCGATTTCCCTCGGCGCCTCTGGCCCTCTCCACTACTCCCCCCTACCCCCCACCTCCCCACCCCAAGTGGCAGCCTGCCCGGCTGTTGGCCTCCCTGGAGCCCTGACCCTGCAGGGCGAGAGGGAGGAGGGCGGGCTGGGGCCTGTCACCCTTCAGCTGGCTGATGCAGAGGTCTTAATGAATATGAATCGTCTCCTCTTCCACGGAGCCATCAGATTCCTTCACACCTCGCCGAGCCCAGAAAGGTTACTCAGAATTAAATGTAAATCACATATTTACTGGTATGAATCAGACCACAGTGTCACTTTCTCACAACAGAGAGTTTAATCACACGGCAGCCTCCGGGGTTCCTGCTCTCCTGTGGCCGCACCTGGGACATCAGCCCTCCAATGTAGGGGTGCAGGTGGGGTGTCCCGGGCCTGGGAAGAGCCAGAGGGGCCCAGCGGGAGACCTGACGTCAGCGTGCCAAGCCCTTCGGTGCCCAGGTCACGGCTGCCCTTTAATATCACGTCAGTCGCCGCCACGACGGGCTAGACAGTGTCTTACATGCTGTGGCTACTTAATAAAGGTTGAATAATTGCAGGGACGTCGCTGCTCAAAGGCCGCTGGCCTCCCCGCCCGGCCTCCTGAGTGTTCCAGGAGGCAGGCCGAGAAAGAAGAGAGGCACATGAACGCGTTTCAGTGATGCTGCCCTGTGTTGAGGGCGAGACCCTGCTCAGAGCCTGGCTTTGCCACTTGCTCCATCACAGGACCGAGGGCAATTCACTTGAATCGCAGATTCTTTGTCTATAACGTGCAGATAGGGAACGGGTCCTGCCGCTCCGCTGACAGGTTGCCTATGAAAGCACCTGCCGGCAGTCAAGTGCTCCGCAGACGGAAGGAGCAGTGACCCCAGGCGCCGTGCAAGGGCCACGCGAGGACGAGGCATAGAGGGACACGGGTCTCAGTCCCTGCTCCTACCACCCCCCTCCCCCAACAGCCGTGTGTCCTTTCGTACAGTCTTCAGCCCCTCTGAGCTTCAGGTTGGAGCTAGCGAGATGGAAATAGTGAGGACTTTGCTGGTGGATGAAGGCGCCAGCGAAGGCAGTAAGACAGACCTCTGTGCCAACCGCACGGTCCCGCGCACAGCTAGGGAGCCCCATGTGGGACGCTCCCCTCAGCCACGCCAAGACGCCGGGGAAATCCGCGTTCCCTGGGATGTCGCAGTCGCCTCCCTTCCCAAGCCTGCTCACTCGAGGGCCAGCGTCCAGGCTAACAGCTGTGCATCTGGAGAGCTCTTCACAGTTTGCAAAAGCAGTGCGCCGGGTGGGAGCTTGCCGTATACGCGGGACGGCAATGTGGGTACTGGGGGGCTCCTTGGGGGTGCCAGCTTTTCCCGAGGACGCTTGCCGGAAGAGATGACTCTTTGGCCCACTCCTGCGCCAGAGCGCCCTCCCCGGAGCAAAATGGCCAGATTGGGCTTTCTTGACTGGAGAATTTCCTAACTGGGTAACTATTTCCCGGAAAACTGAGAAACTGAGCCTACATTGTCTGCACAGGAAGCCAGGCTAGAGTGTGTGTGTGTGTGTGTGCGTTTAGCCCAAGAAACAGATGTCATTCCTTCATGTATCAGGAAGACCTCTTTTCACCAACTTGGAAGGACAAAGCTCTCTCGGGCTTAAAGTCAAGGAAACTTCTTTTTATAGCCAGTCCCAGTCTTGGAAAACTCTGCCTTTGTGTATGGACTCAAGTCAGGGTAATATTCACTGGATTTGGAACTTATCTGTTACCCCTCAGCTGGACGTGAATAAGAAGTGAAGTCACAATTTTAGGGGAAAGAAAATCTGTTCCAGTGAGCAATTTCAGTTACCTGTCGAGTAACAAATCACCCCAAAACTTAGTGGGGTAAAATAAAGCCTGATTTATTAAGCTCATAGCCTCTGGAAGTCAGGAGTTTGGAAAGGACACAGTGGGGATGGCTTGTGTCTGTCTGACATGTCAGGGGCCTCAGCAGGGAAGGTCTGAATGCATTGGGGGTAGCCTGAACTGCTGGGGGATGGAATCTTCCGGAGGATTCTTCACTCACCTGTCTGGTACCTGGGCCGGATATCTCAAAGTCTGGGCTCAGCCCGGCTGATCAGCAGAGCACCCCCATGTGGGCCCTCCAGGTGGATAGGGCTTCTCGAAGCATGGATGCTGGGTTCTGAGAGGGAGAGCATCTTAAGGTCAAGTGTTCCAAGAGACCAAGCAAAAGCTTCAAGCATTGTGTTGGTTCTAAGGGAGTTACGAAGCCCAGCCCAGACTCCAGAAACATGAATTAGAGCCCAGTTCTTTCCAGAAACATGAATTCGAGTCCATTTCTTGATAAGGAAGTGGAAAGTGGCAAGGTCAAAGTTGCATCGCCAAAGAGCACGGGGGACAGGAGTTACTATTGCCGCCATTTTGAAAAATACATTCTGCTACAAAATCCATTGTTGCTTCAAATCGAGCCACTGAGAAACCAATCAACCAATCAAGCGATGGCCAAATACATACTATTTCCCACGTGCATTGGTCCAAGCTTCCAACTTCATGGAGCCAGCTGACGTGGCAGGCAGAGAACTTGGGCTCCACCCCTCAGAGTCTCAGATTCCACATTTGTAACATGGGATCCATGTTTTGACGGCAAGGAGCCGACCCTCAATCCAGGAAGCCTCCAGCAGAGAAACACTTGTTGTCAGGTCACGCAAGGGCCAGGTGGAAATCTAAGGACCGAAATCTGAATTCATTTCCAGGAATCATGAGACTCAACTGGGAAGCCGTTGGTAACAGAAACCACTCTCACTTTTTGTTTCCTGGGATCACATGAAGAAAGTCACTTCTGGGCACTTCTGGCTTCCCTCTCTGCTGTCCAGCTTCCTCTGCTCGTTCAGAGCTTCCTCAGCCCTTCCTCACAGCTTGTGGCTTCTTCGTGACCCATAAAGGCCACCATGACTCAAATTCTGCCTCTTGACCTTTCAGCAGTAAGTCTACTGCATTCAGAGTCCCAGGCCCCAGGCCTGATTGATCCAGCCCATCTTTAAGAAGCGTTCATTGAGCATTTACTAGGCGCCAGACACAGCGCTTAGAACTAGGGAGAGGGCCAGAAACAGGCTAGGCCTGGTGCTTGCTCCCCTCCTTCATTTCTGTGATGAGATATCAAGGCTTACGACATGGAGTCCGCGAGAGCCCAAGTCCCTTCAAGTCTGGCCGGTGACACGAGGCATAAAGCCACCAAAGTTTCATAAAATAACCTACAAGCAAATACAAGTGCACGAAAACGACACTTTCTGCTGATCGGATCGGCAAAAATTAAAACGCACTCAGAGAGGCAGTATGGAAAGATGGGCACCCTTCTATATCATCAGTGGGGATGTGAATCGGTACAGACTTCAAGTGGAGCCATCTGAAAGCATCCTTAAAAATGACAAGGGCACGCCTCCCGGGAAGCTGTACTTCCATGTGTAGTGGGTTATTCATTGCGATCCTCTCTGTGATTACAAAGTATTGGAAACAATGAAACGTCCACCCCTAGGACGATGCTTACATGGTTTGGCACATCCACGAGATGACCTCCCAGGAAGTTGTGAACTATAACGAGGAAGCTCTTTGTGTGTTGCTGTCTGAAAATGGCTGGATTATGCTGTTTTTTTTTTTTAATTTTTATTTATTTATTTTGCGAAGGTGGGGAAGGGAGAGAGGGAGAGAGAGAGAGAGAGAGAATCCCAAGCAGGCTCCGCACCAGCAGCGCAGAGCCCGATGCGGGGCTCGAACCCACAAACCATGAGATCATGATCTGAGCCGAAACCAAGAGGCGGATGCTTACCTGACTGAGCCACCCGGGTGCCCCTGGGATTACACTGCTGAGTTACAGTAAGGGACAGAGCTATAAACTACCAATCGTTTTAGCTAATGGTGGGAGGTTGGAAGATACACACACACACACACACACACACACACACGTGCACGCGCACGCATGTATTTATCTCTAGAGTAATTCACAAGCAAGTAAACACAGTTGGTCTCTGCTAGAAAGAAAATCAGGGGGAGGGGGGAGGTTGTTGACTACATGCCTTTTTTACATTTTAATTTTGGAACTATTTGAATGCCTTGTTTATTCAAACAATTAATTAAAAAATTAATAAAAATCAAAGCTACTACCCTCTTAGATCTTGTAAGTTGCACATGACTAAAGCAAGCTGGCTTTCTGAGATCGAGACAGGGCTCCGGAGCATGTCCAGGCTGTGGTTGGAACCGCCCACCGTTGGACCCATCTGACCCAGAAGGACCTCTGTTAGACGTCTCCACAGCAGACGAGGCTGCGGAAGTGTGCGGCAAGCACTCACTGAAAAGTTGCAGGATGTACCCTCCAGGTTCCAGGGAAAGGCCATCAATCTCACGGCGGGGAGCTCTTGCTCTGGACACCACCCAGAATTGGCATGGGACACTGAGTCACTGGCGGACCAGACCCGCCCATCACGAGCCGTGTGTTATCACATGCGCCAAGTCCTCAGGTTGGGTAGTTTACTGACGATGAAGATAGAACGTTCAGGATCGAGGCCAATCACGTCCAGAAGGACGAGTAAATTACACAAACGGGTGGTCCAGACTGTTGAACTGATTCCTCTCGATGCACTTCACGGGGCAGGGATCCTCCGTGATCACTCAGGAGCCAACTCAGGCCTGGTTCATAGATCGGTCAACGTGAAGCCTCGTCGTCTGTCGAAAACAGACTGTGCTGGGCGACGGTCCCAATCCACGTGGCTTGAGGGGACAGCGGTGGAAGGACGTTCTCCCGGTGGACAGAGCCGCGAGGAAAGGTGAGCTGGAGAAAGCATGTACAAAGAGGCAGTGGGAAAAGGCTTGTTGGGTGGTCAAGGGCTTGGAAGGAAGAAAATGGGAAGATCTGGAAGGAATAAGAGACTAAAGGAAAGGCACAGTACACGCATGCACTTAAGAACAGGCACGCAGCGGGCAGGTCTTGGGGGCTCACGTCAACGCCCACTGCTGGGGAGGCATTTACCAATCAGGAGGGCAGGACAACTCATCCTGCGGGTGTCCACTAGCCTCTATCCCCACCCCATCAGCCATGGTGGCCAGGAAGGGAGCCATGGATCACCCCAGCAGCAAGGAACCCCTCTCACCAAGGCTCATCTCATTCCTGCTGCTATAAAGCGCCCGGTCTGCCAAAAGCAAATGTCGTCTCTGAACCCCCAACGTACAACCCTCCCTGCAGAAGACGACCCCACCGCTTCTTGGGGTCGCACTAGAGGGATCTAGGGATCGCAGGAGAGCCTTCCTCCTATCCCTGAGAGAAAAGCGATCTGTTCTTACCGCATGGGGGTTTTTCCTTCCTACGCTCAATACGAAGGCATCACTGGATAGAACACCTTACCTACCTGCACAGTTTCCCACATGCCAGTGGCCCCCATCAAGTGGCCCATCTGGGTAAAAGGGGTATGACAGTGAGCGCAGGGCCATGGGATCCCCCGGTCTATTGCGTCCCCATCGCCCAGAAGCAGGACCTGTTACAAGGGTGAAAGGGCCTGTTAAAGGTGGCACTGAGGTGCCAGCTTGCGGACAGTCCCCTGTGGGGTTGGACTATCGTCCTTTAGAATGTGGTCTAAGGGCCTAACCCAAAAAGCAATAAATGGCCCTCGGCGACAAGGGCTCGTCTGCCATCACCGTCACCCCCAGGGGTCCTCAGGCAGAATTTACGCCCCCCTGTCCCCACAAAACTTAGGATCTGTGAGGTGAAGGGCCGGGGTCCCCAGGCAGCTGACACCTCCATCGTGGGGCTCACACTCCTGGCAGGTGGCACCGTGATCCCGGTGGACTTAAAGCTGTGACACCCCCAGCCCCACCCCTGTCTCTTTAGGTTGATCGTATCAGTAGACTAGCAAGCAAGGACAGCAATCACCGTCCCGGCGGGGGGCAACTCACCCCGATTAGGTGCTGCCGCCATTGAAGGCAGGACCCCTCTGGGGGGGTCTTGGTGGCCCTTGGCCTGATCAAAAGGATCTGTGAATGAGCAGTGGCAGCCACAGAGCAACTCAATAAAGACGTGGCAAACTAAGGGCGCTGATCCCTTAGGGCATGGTGGTCCGGATCGCCCCACCCGGTAAGGAACTCAGATCGGCCAAGCTGCTGTTTGAGGACAAGGGGACGCGGAGGCAGAGTCGTGGGGCTTCGAAGCGTTGGGTCACCCCACTGGGGCCCCGGGACCAGCCATCGCTGCTTTCCTTAAGGCTTTTTTCACCAACCCTTTGCCTTCATTTTTTAAAAAAAAAATTTTTTTTTTCAACGTTTTTTATTTATTTTTGGGACAGAGAGAGACAGAGCATGAACGGGGGAGGGGCAGAGAGAGAGGGAGACACAGAATCGGAAACAGGCTCCAGGCTCCGAGCCATCAGCCCAGAGCCCGACGCGGGGCTCGAACTCCCGGACCGCGAGATCGTGACCTGGCTGAAGTCGGACGCTTAACCGACTGCGCCACCCAGGCGCCCCGCCTTCACTTTTCCCAGAGGTCGGAAGGAGACTCTGCGACCCATCGCGGCCTCCCGCCGGAGCGCAGCTGAGCACCTTCTGTTTTCAGAAGAAGCTGGGGCCCCAGATGTTGGTAGGGGGGCAGGACCGAGGGGCGGGGCAGAGCAGATCTGGCGGTACAGGGGGTGGACGCTCAGGGGGACGCTTTTCTCACACGCCACTTGGGATCCGCCTGACCTCGCCGGTCTCCGGGGTTTGGGACACTTGCTCCTGCCTCATTCCGCCGCAGTGGCCCACGCTGTGTGACTCTGATAAGCGAAGGCGGGCACGAGCCCGAAGCACTGTCGGTCATGTCTCGGCCCCACGCACGCACGCCCCATTCTTGCTGCGGGGGCTCTTCTGTCGAGGCCTGAAATAGAAGACCCACGATGCACCCACACCCGTGCGTGAGGAAGCGGGAGGACCAAACAGACCACGGGGACCCCTTTGAGCCATGGCTGCGGGAGCCTCTTCGTCCTTCGTCCTTCCTCTCCCTGGGTGGGCAATCCTATGGCGCGGCCACCATCCGGCCTTCTGAGAGCCGTGTTCGTGAGATCGACGCATCAGCCACGTTTGACCGCAGGGGCGGCCAACCTTCTCTCTCTCTCGTTCTCTCTCTCTCCAGCTTTGCTTATCATTTCCCTCACTCTGGTGTCTCTGGAGCCGTCCTCCTTAAAACAGCGGTAGCACGCAAGCCTTTGCCCCGGGCTTTGCTTTCTAGGGAGCTCAGGCTAAGGCAAGAGGTCGGGCCCTTTTATTCCGCGCCCCCAAACCGACTGGTCGGGACCACGATCGCTTCTCGTTTCCCGGTTAGGAAAGTTCAGCCATTGGACCAGCGCCATATAACGAGGAAACTGCAGACACAGGCCCCGAATCTGACTCTGACTTCAAGCCTCGGCTCATGCCGGGGCACTGAGGCTGTACCTCTCAACGAGGCTCCCGTGACGGGCAGGACTGGGGAAAAGCATGTGAAGAGAAGGATGGGCTGAGGGGGACCCAAAGTTGTCCAGGGCCGCGAGGCAGGGCCAGGAGAGCTTTGGTACGGCCAACCCACGTCTCCTGGCCAAGAGCGGCAAAATCAAGGCCTGGAGACGGACCCTGGGTGCAAAGCCTGAGGGTGTCCCTGAATCAGAGCCTGGTGACGTTTGGGGGAAGCGACTGGTCCGAGTCTGACGGCGAAGGGGATGTCTCGAGAGCTGTCTCCCTTATTCCTTGTCTCCTGGGGTCCCAGGAGACCCGTAGAGTGAGGGCAGAAGAGACCTGGGACCCGTCCCCACCAGCGTTTCCCATATCATGCTCCCGGGAACCCGTGTGCTCCAAAGGCACTAACATATATGCCCTGAAAAGATAACCCCTTAGAAAGCCACCAGGCGCTGGGTTAGAATAGGAAATGCACACAGCATATACACGTTGACAAACACAGAAGGAAACAAAAGCAACAATTTGATTAACTTGCTTTCGGCATGGCCCAAGCTCAGTAGACCCTGTAACCTTTCAAAAAAAAAAAAAAAATGTTGTCGGCTCTGAATGACAAATATTTACGTCTGTGGCATGCTCTGTTTTACAGAGCGGTTTCTAGACTAGTGTTTGGAAAAACACTGAGATGACTCGATCCCCCCCCGTCGGATCGTGGAGGGACACTGCAGACCAGAGGTGACTCAGCTTGTCCAGACGCACAGCAGGCTCTGTCAGATACCCTGAGTCCCCGGCCCAGGCTCTCACTCTGACCTGGAAGAAATTTCCGCTGCGTGATTGTTGCCAAGCTATTAATGAAAATGACACCTAAATTAGCTTCAGAAAATGAGGTTTTAGCATTGGAAAGTTTTTGACTGTTGAGATTGGGAATGCAAATGAGTTATATGTGCTAGAAATCAATTAGCCAGTGAGAAAGGAGCCCTACCAAGTCTGGTCATCGCAACCCACTTGGGGCCTCAGTTTCCCCTTTGGTGAGGGGGGAGGAGGGGAGGGACCAGGCTAGCATACTGCTGAGGTTCCTCCCAGAGGGGATGAGATTCTGTGATTTCAGAGCTAAGGGTCAAAGAACAGAGAGGTCTGGGGACCGGGGATGGGGGACCCCTCAAAGGGGAAAGAGGCCAGCTGGCCTAGCGAACGGCCCCTGGCAGGCTTCTCAGCTGTTCGCCCCCCCCCCAACCCCGAGGAAGGCCCTTGTCCTCATATGCAAAGCGCGCATCTCACATTAGCTTGCAAGGCAGCACTGATTAGTAATTAAACAGCTTAAAAAAAAAATAAAGCCATTAAAGCGAATGCCATCAAGATCAGAACTTCAGACGCTGGCTCGTAATTAGGAGCGTACCTCGAGACCCACAGGAGAGGACATTTACATTTTAACACACACGCTGCACAAGCATTAATATCTCCCCCCTCGCCGCCCCTGTTCCCACCATCGGGGAACTTGCTGCTGAATTCATTGGCTTTCCAGTTTTACCCTGATCCTGGGAAAAGCGGGCCATCTTGCAGGAAGGAAGCAGAGAGAAGTGACAAGGGGTTTTGCATCAGGCTGTAGCCCCACGGTGCCTGGCCGCATTACTTTGGGCAAGTTTCCTAATCGTCTCAGCAAACCTTCTTTTGTTCATCTTTAAATTTTTTTTTTTAATGTGTATTTATTTTTGAGAGAGACGGAGCGTGAGCGGGGGCGGGGCAGAGAGAGAGAGAGAGACAGAGAGAGAGAGAGAGAGAGAATGAGAAAGAGAGGGAGACAAAGAATCGGAAACAGACTCCAGGCTCTGGGCTGGCAGGACGGAGCCCGACGCGGGGCTCGAACTCGGGAATGGCGAGATCATGACCTAGGTCCGAGTCAGACGCTTAACCGATCGAGCCACCCGGGCGCCCCTGCTCATCTTTCAAATGGGGCTAGCGATGCCCATCTTATAGTGTTATGCTAAGGATTAAATGAGTCAACGCATCTCTGAATGTAACACATAGTCAGTCGACGCCTGATATCTGCTGCCTGGCACTCAGCCCTCTGCTGAGCGCTGTTGGGGGCCAGAGGGGCGGATGTGGGGCTCTGGAGAAGACTCATTCTCCTTGGAAAGTGAGATGAACAAAAACCAAAATCATTTGGTTCATCCAAACCAGGGGCTCTCAGGGGGGCCGGTCTGCAGTAAGTCATGGTCACGGCTGCAGCGATGTGGACTCAGCATGCAGCCCTGGAAGGATGGTTGCCATTCACAGCCCTTGGTTCCTGCCTGGCCTCCTCCTGGTCACTTTCCACCCATGATCCCATTTAGTCCTTGGCAACCGTCTCCATACCCATTCGACAGATGAGGACATCAAGGCTGAGAGAATCCAACCAGCTTGTTGAGCAGAGCCAGGAGGTGGAGGGGCCAATCGGTGAGACCCCACAGCCCCAGTGTGGGGAGAGCCCTGACTGCAGAACTGGGGGGGTCCCGAGGCTCTCCCTTCACCTGTGAATGCAGCCTTTTAGGAGAGACAGCCAGCCAGTAGCCTGGGGAATTGGACAGGCCTGCATTCTAGGGCTTCTGGGATATGGTTCATCGCCGTGTGACCTCGGGCCAGGTCACACAGGGCTTAGGAGAAGTCAAACTCAGCCGCCCCTCCCAGCCTTCACTCTGATGCTGTGCGAGCCTTTGCACTCTCTAGAATTTCTCGAAAAGAAACTACCTGCCCTTGGTACCTGGGCTCGCCGTGACTTTCAACTCTCATTACTTCTCTCAGAGACTTAACTCTCCAAGGGTTAAGAAACAAAAGTTTGGGGGCCTTTAAAAAAAAAACACACACACATCAAATATCAGGACCAGACAGGCCATTTTCAGACAGTCCCTGGGGCCTAGTCAGCTATTAAAGATGGAAATTATATATTCATAACACAGGATATTGCTGCTTGCTTATTTATAACTTGCTCCATTTCAAGAATATTTATTCTAGACGAGGAGGCTTGATAATTTTCATCCAATCTACTCCTCATAGCTTAGGGCGAAGGAAGGGAACGAGTCAACTGAAGGAGCAGCTTTCTATTATCAGCAGGTAAGAAAGGCACACGGCTCCCCTTCCTACAGGAACACACCCAGCTTGGTGCTGATAGCCAGCCCTCAGTCCGCACCAACCTCCCGGGGCACCCCAGCCGGGCCCACACCATTCCTGGGCAGGTTGGTTTCAACCAAGGCAGAACTTAACACGGGAGCAGCATGGGCTCAGCCTCCTCCTTTGACCTGAGAAGAGGCCGAGGCCCGGAAAAAGGGTATGTGCTTGCTCAAGGTCAGGGGGACGGGACGCAGCACGCGGGCACACGCGTGCACACGCACAGCCGGGCTGTGATGCCGGGCCCCTGAGTCTCAGGCCAGCACTGTCACAAGCAGGGAAAGGGAGCTACTGAGTGCCTACTCTGTGCCAGCCTCTGGGCTAGGGGCTAAATCAAGCCGACGAGATTTTATTAAGCGCTAGCTGTATGCCTTGCCCTGTGCCGGGCACTGCTGGGAGATCAGGAGGAGGAGACAGACGTTTGAAGAAAGATTCCCTTTAAAAAAAAAAAAATTAATGTTTATTTATTTCTGAGACAGAGAGAGACAAAGCATGAGCGGGAAAGGCGCAGAGAGAGAGGGAGACACAGAATCGGAAACAGGCTCCAGGCTCTGAGCCGTCAGCACAGATCCCAAGGCGGGGCTCGAACTCACAAACGGTGAGATCATGGCCGGAACCGAAGTCGGTCGCTCAACGACTGAGCCACCCAGGCGCCCCTGAAGAAAGATTCCCTTTAAAAAGGTGAGAGCCAAACCCCATGGCATCAGCAGCTGGTCCTGCCAGTCCCCGCCCCCGCCCCTCCCCAGCTGGCTGGGTCATCGGTGTTATTCCCACTGGGCCAAAGAAGACAAGGAGGGACTGGTCTAAGGTCACGACGTTGGCGAGGAAAAGGCAGAGCCTGGCTACCATACGCGCGCGCGCGCGCACGCACACGCGCATATGCGTACACACTCGCGCACGCACACATGCAGGTGCACATACGCGTGCACACGGGCCGGGGGCGGCTGGCGTTCTTTTCATCCTCAGTTATGCGTTCCCCCGCCCGCTCACTCAGCGCGGCTGGAAAACCTATTGGGGGTGAGAATCATCGAGACCGAGGAAGTGTGTGTTTGCGCTGTGTCATTTATTCATTCTGTCAATATTTATTGAGCCCTTATTACATGGCTGGCCCGGGGCAGACAAGAGGATGCCAGGTAAGAGTGGCGAGTGCCAGCAACACGGGCCTGCCCTCCCGAAGGACGTGGTCTGTGGGGGAGCTGGGCTTCATCCTGGGGCTTGGGGACTTGTGGGCGGGAGAAACTGGGGACCCGGACCCATCTGGGGTCAGGAGGGCTCGGAGAGGCGGGCGGGAGGTTTAGCTCAGCCAGGTCGGGGGGCCGGCAACAGTGAGCCTCGGGGACGACGGGCCCCACGGCCACCCAAGCGGGCTCGAGGAGAGGCCCTGGGCAGGGCCAGGGGTTTAGGGGTCAGCGTCTCCTCATCAGAGCCACTGAAGGAAGGAAGGAACAAGTCAGACTGGTTTTTTTTAAGGACGTCTGAGGGTTGAGGAGTCGAGAGCAGTGGGAGCTAGGGTTTCCTGCCATCGACGAAGTTTTATTCTTTTTATTACATTTTTTGTAACCTTTTATTTCTTATGGAGAGACAGAGAGAGACAGAGCATGAGCAAGGGAGGGGCAGAGAGAGGAGGAGACACAGACTACAAAGCAGGCTCCAGGCTCTGAGCTGTCAGCACAGAGCCCGACGCGGGGCTCGAACTCACAAACCGCGAGATCATGACCTGAGTTCGAGTCAGACGCTTAATGGACAGAGCCACCCAGGCGCCCCTCGACAGCGTTTTATTCTAAAGCAGCCTGTGCACAGGCCCTGGGGCACCCCGCCATTGCTACGCAGCCCTGCCCCTGAAGCCTCCCGCTGCTGGGCTGAAGGACCAAGGACCCCCTGTGTCACCATCAGGGGCCTACGAGCTAGTTTAAGTGAAGATTTCCGGGTCCGAGCCAGACCTCTGGAATCAGAAACTCGAGTGTGGTCCTGAAATCTGTAGTTTCCAAGGTCGAGAGAAAGCTCTGGAGCGGAGTGATGGCTGAAGACCTAACTGGGTCTCTGTGAGACCAGCAGACTGTCCAGAGTGCCTGGATGTTCTCCGGCCACCAGGGAGGCGTGCTCAACTGCGATTGTTGACATTCGCATCATCGGGGGACATGGGCAGTGCTGGGGGCTGTCCTCGCGCTCAGAGATTCCAATTCACTTGCTGAAGGGCTGGACACCATTACTGCTAAATGCAACCCCCCCCCCATCCTTGGTGATTCTGTGATGGACCCAAGGTGAGAGAGCGAGAGAGAGAGAGAGGGAGAATGCGAATGGGCAGGGGCAGAGAGAGTAGGAGACAGAGACTCCCAAGCAGGCTCCACGCTGTCAGCCCAGAGCCCATCACGGGGCTCGAACTCATGAACTGTGAGATCGTGACCTGAGCGGAAGTCAAGTCGGACGCTTAACCGACTGAGCCGCCCAGGTGCCGCTGCACTTCTCGTTTTCTCATTGGGGGGACTGCAGGCTAGACACAGAGGGGACATGTCCAAGGTCACACACACACACACACGCACACACACACACACACACACACACACACACTCAGCTATACATACACGGACACGTTCACTTACATAAAACACACATACGTGTACATACTCACAGACACACACATATACAACACACGCACGTACCTACACGCTCATATACACAGATACACGTACAATGCACACATATATGCACCCATCCTCACATACACACACAGATACACAGCTTCTTAGACATCTATGACCTCCAGAGCTCTTGATTCCCTGGTATTGAAAAATTTATTTCTGCATTTTTTATTTTATTTTATTTTTTTTTTCAATGTTTATTTATTTTTGGGACAGAGAGAGACAGAGCATGAACGGGGGAGGGGCAGAGAGAGAGGGAGACACAGAATCGGAAACAGGCTCCAGGCTCCGAGCCATCAGCCCAGAGCCTGATGCGGGGCTCGAACTCACGGACCATGACATCGTGACCTGGCTGAAGTCGGACGTTTAACCGACTGCGCCACCCAGGCGCCCCATATTTCTGCATTTTTTAAGCCACAGCTCTTGCTCAGGATATCCTAAACCTTAGCATCAGATAAATCATAGTGACGTGAGGTTTTGGCGGGGGGGGGGGGTGATTTTCTTTTCTCTTCCTTTTAATCGATAAATCATTTCTAAATGCCTTTAATAGAGATCAATGAAAGCCAGCCTCCACCTTATTATGAAATTGGTATTTGCAACCTTTAAACATGGGGTGTGTCACCTTAGGAGTCTATAGATTCTCTAAAAACTGGAAACCCCCCTTCCAGAAATCTAACGTTGCTTCCACCTCCTCGTCGACCCCCACCCCAGGCTCACCGCCGTGAGTCAGGCGGCGAAAGGTCTGCTTTCCCCTCGTTTTGCAAGCTGCTCTACCCCAGAGCTTGCTCCCCTCTACACCTAGAAGAAAGTGTACCCATTTCTGACCACCTCCTGGCGAGCAGAACCGCAAAGAACGTCTGACCCAACACAGTCCCCCTCCAGCACGGCCAGTAGCCAGCAGAGTTGGGGCAGGGCTCTGGACAAGAGTGCTGGCATCCGAGTCTCCATGTAACCTTGCCCACGCTTAGTGACCTGGGCCTCAGCCCCCTCCCCTTATGACTGTCGTGGGGGGGGGGTTATCACATAGGCACGCTTGAGGCTCCGGGGGAGTCCTCCAATGGCATGTGTGAGGACAAGTCTACGACACAAGGCAAATAAGCTTTTAAAGGTTATCATTACCTGAGACCTGATCACATCAACGTCACGACACATCACTCCTTAAAACGTGGAGAACGGGGGGGTGCCTGAGTGGCTCGTTGGTCCGACTTCGGCTCAGGTCACGATCTCATGGTGCGTGGGTTCGGGCCCGCATCCGGCTCTGGGCTGACGGCTCGGAGCCTGGGGCCTGCTTCGGATTCTGTGTCTCCCTCTCTCCCTCTTTGTCCCTCTCCTGCTCACTCTCTTGTCTCTCTCAAAAATAAACATTACAAAAAAATTAAAACAAAAACATGGAGAACTGGATGAACGGCTTGATATTTGCCTACAGCACTGGAGTTTTCAAAGCCCTCTACAATCAGAATTTCCCTTTATGTTCCCAACACCCAAAACGTACCCAGGACAGTTGGATCCCAGCCCTGTGGATGAGAAATCTGAGGGTCTAGATGGAGAGGTCGCCTTCTCAAGGTCACACAGGCCCAAGATGCAAACTCAATGCAAGACTTGTGATTTCGAGGCTCAGAGAGTTCCCGAGGGTGTCGGAATTGAGGAGATGCCTTCACGACTCCTGCCTAGATGGTGTGAGGAGACTACTAACCTCGAGCTTGAATGTGGTCCTCAGCTCTCAGCCGAAGGAGCCTCTGTCCTCTTAGGGCCCTGAGAAAGCAGGGTCCGTGACTGTCACGGCGCTTTTCCCGGCATCTGGCATAATGCCTGGCACAGGACAGGGGATCGGACCAGGTTTGTAGAATGCGTGGGAGAATGAATGATGGCCTGCTGTACGTATGGACGCATGGGTTGACGGAAGGTGGTTAAGGCCATTGGAGGTGTACAATCTCGAATCGTAATCTGCCTCCATCCTGTTCGGTGTGTGCCTTTGGAAGAGCCACTTACCCCCTCTGAGCCTCAGTTCCCATATCTGGAAATGGGGTGGTGGCGTCTACGCCATAGGTATCATGAAGATGTCCGCAATCCATGCAAACGCACAGCGTCGCACCTCGTTTGAAGACATGCTTCCGTAATGGTAGTTATCGCTACTTGCTTCTTTAGGGGTTTGGATTGCCCCCCAAGCCAGCCACCTCCTTCTACTCCTGCCCACTCTTGGTCTCTGCCAGCCCATGGGATTGATCCCTGGTCAACCTTGGTGGCCGGCCAGTCATTACTCTGGCCCTGTCTGACCTAAGAAGCTCACTGGGGCCAGGCCTGGGCTCCCTTTCCGTGCATCCTACAACCCAGTCACCTCTGTGACCAGACCCCTAGGGGCAGAACTGGTACAGCCACTGGATTCAACCTTGTAGGATCCAGGCAACTGGGAACATGTGTGCTCTGGGGGAGACCTTACGCTGGGATTGACACTGGGCAATGGAAGGGAAAGGGGAGGAAGAGTCTTCCCTCTCTCCTCCTTTCTTCACCTCTACTCTTCCTCAGTCAGGATGCTTCCTGCTGCTTAAAACAAGAAACCCCGACTCGACTTAAACAGTAAGAAAGCTGTGGCACAGCAGAAGGCCCACAGGTGGGCCAGACCAGTGAGGTTTCCACATGGTCACAACATGGCTGCTGAAGCTCCGAGCATCACATGTAAATGTGACGAAGACAAGCAGGGTGGGACGTCATTAATTCTGGAAGAGAAAACTTCCCTAGGAGAAACATCTTCCATTCACTAACTCAACCTCGTGCAACCCCAAGCAGGCTGGCTATACTTGGCGCCTCCTTGGTTTGAAGTGTCCATGGCCCCAGCCTGACCTGGGCAGCAGGCTTTGGGTAAAAGACTCCAGAGCCCTACTCTCCTCCATAAAGGTGATGCAGCCACTTTACTGTCTGTTCAATATGTCCTTTGATGGGGGCAGACCCACTGGGCTGGCCTGGAATATTAGCTGGGTTAATTGTCCCTTCAAATGAGCAACCAGTTTAATCAAGGACTTAATGCCCTCAGCCATTCAATTATGCTTGCCTCTGGACATGCGATTCCATTACCGCCCCAGCACCTTCCGTGCAGGGAGAATGAGATTGGCTGCGGGGTGCGTGTGTGTGTGTGTGTGTGTGCGCGTGTGTGTGTGTGAGAGAGAGAGAGAGAAAGCAAGAGAGAGAGCAAGTTTGATAAGATGTCTATGGGGTTAATACTCTTTAAATTACATTATTTAGGGGCGCCTGGGTGGCTCAGTCAGTTAAGCGTCCGACTTTGGCTCAGGTCACGATCTCACCGTTCACGAGTTCGATCCCTGCATCAGGCCCTGTGCTGACAGCTCAGAACCTGGAGCCTGCTTCAGATTCCGTGTCTCTGTCTCTCTCTGCCCCTCCCCTGCTCACGCTCTGTCTCTGCCTCTCAAAAATAAATAAACCTTAAAAAATTTAAAAAAAAATAAATGAAATTATTTAAATCAATTCAATCCATAAAGACCCACATGTATACACACATACATCCGTAAACCCAAATGCAGCCGCTGTTCCCTCTACAAAAACAAAACAAACCAAATAAAAAAACTTTACTCCAGAGTTTTTCATAGAATATATTAGAATGTTCATTTTCCAACACAAAAACAAAATGTGGTTAGAACGCAGAAATATGTTCATCACCAGGAGAATGGCAAAATGTTTTATGGCACATTATGTAATACGATGCAGCCATTCCAAGGTTGATGTGTATACGTATTCACTGACATATATAGGACATGTTTTTGAATTTACAAAAAAGGTTGCAAAGAGACGTGATCCATTGGTGGAAAATTATGCTTATTCTGATCTATATGAGTATTTATGGAGAGAGACTTGTCCAAAAGAATAACCCCCCCCCCCCACATTTCCCTGCTGTTTAATCTGGGTGGCAAGATTGGGGACTTAGCCTTATTTTCATTTTTAAAAATTTCCTAGCTATTTTACAGGAGCATATAACATCGAGTTTTTTAAAGGCAGCAATTTTTAAATTTTTTTTTCAACGTTTTATTTATTTTTGGGACAGAGAGAGACAGAGCATGAACGGGGGAGGGGCAGAGAGAGAGGGAGACACAGAATCGGAAACAGGCTCCAGGCTCCGAGCCATCAGCCCAGAGCCCGACGCGGGGCTCGAACTCCCGGACCGCGAGATCGTGACCTGGCTGAAGTCGGACGCTTAACCGACTGCGCCACCCAGGCGCCCCTAAAGGCAGCAATTTTTATTTGGGGGCATTTCCTCCCCCCTTTCCAGAGCCCCATCCTCCAGGTAGAGATCACACTTGTCCCCGCTCTGAGATGTCTCAAGCCCTGCATGGGCCTCGGGGGGTAGATGCGACCCCAGATCTGTCACCCGCTCCCTTTGGACGCCTTTGGACTCAATTCGCCCCTCCAGGAAATGGCAATGCTCTTTACTTCGACAACTTGAAAGGACTTTTACTTGTTTGTGATGGTAAGCACGATACACGCTCACTGATAAAAACTTAAAAAAGGGCAGGAAAGTATGTGGAAGGAAATGTGACCTATTATCACATCAGCCAAAGATGCCAACCGTTAACATCTTGGTATATTTTCTTCTAGGTTTTTTGTCTAGGCATCATGGGGGTCAGAAGCTGGAGGCAGGCGTACGCGTGCGTGCTGAGTCTGTAGTGGGAGGCCCTGTATTTTGGATCTAGCACCTGCCGCCGAGCAGCTGGGTGATCATGGGGACGTTCCCCTCTCCCAGCCCATTTCCTTATCTATACCCTACCTCTGGCACTGTTCCTGACCTGGCCGGAGGCACTATTGTGATACTTTAATACTGTTTTATAACTCCTCCCCCTCCCCGCCCCCAAGCCTCATCAATTTCTCCCCTTCCATAGCGTGACCCGAAACAGCGTCCTCGATGATTCCTGGCCCCAGCTTCACACTAGAATGGTCTGGGGAGCTTATAAAATACTCATGGCTGTGCTCCACCCCGGAAGAATTAAATAAGAATTGTGGGGGTGGGGCCCTGGCATTGGTATTTCTGGAAAGTTCCCCAGAGTATCCTAATGTGAGCCAGGCTGCGAACCACTAGTGCTTGTCAAAGTGCTTTCGAAAGGCCAGAACTACAGGAGCAGAAGGGTTATTACTATTAGTTACGGAGGTTTCCCTGGGGGTGGGGAGGGGGGTGGAAATGGGTTTCCTGACCCCTCCTGGCTCTTACCTGATCCTTCCAGGGAGGCACATTACCAAAATCACAATCTCTTGCTCAGAGGGGGGCTCTCGGACTCACAAAGCATTTTCCTGTGATTCCTGGAGGTGGGTTGACGAGGTTTTGAGCGTTGATGGTGTGCCGGGCACCGTGCTAAGAGGTGCATTTGCGTGCATAACAAGTCAGTCCCTCACAGCGTGGGGCACCTTGGCCATATGCACCGACATTCAGAAGGTGCACACCGATTTCATTCTTAGTCCTACGACCCATGGACATGGCACAAGACCGCATTCTTTATGAAGCCAATCCGTGTGACAGAGGTCAGGTTAGTAAATTGCCTTAGCGAGTGAAATCGACCAAGACAGGGCAGTAAATTCTGCAGTAACCTGTACCCTGATCTGGGTGGTGCTCACGTGGGCGTAGACACATGCGAAACTCACTGAGCTGTGTACTTTCCTTTTTGTCGGTTGAACTTTGATACACATCTTTCGATGCAAATAAAACGTATGTATCTGTTGCAGGGAGTATGGCCGGAGTCGCAAAAGATGAGCCGGCAAACAAAGGGCAGTTAAGTGAAGGTCCTCATACTCGAGTCGGAATGAGGCCCCAACTCCAGAATGAAGCTTCTTTTTATTAGGATAATTGCTGAAGACTGTGTGCACAAAGTCAGCTAAGCGAGTGTGTTAATCAATCTAATGGTGTAGCTTCTCAAGGTTGTATGATTTTATTTATGGCTCGGAGATCAGTCGGCAGTCTCCATTTTCCAGATTTCTTTTTGATGACAAAACCCGGAGAATTCCAGGGACTAGTTGAAGGCTCATACATCCTTTGCCTCAATGATTCTACTGCTGGCCATTCTTTTTCTGGAGATGTATTTGCACGCAGAGAATATTACCCGTATAAGGTAATTTACTGCAACGTTTATCATAAGAGCTAAAGATCAGAAAAAAACACCGAATGTCCATCCATAGGGGCTTTGAAAATAAAACGCAGCGCTTCCTGACTGTGCGGCCCGACACAGCTCTGTGAAAATAGAAGAGATTGCCGAGGCGTGTTTTGAAAGTGAGAAAAATGCAGGTGAAGAGATGCGTCAAGAGGGTGCCATCTTTGGGGCTAAAAAATGTAAAGAGAGATAAAGAGAGAGCGAGGGAGGGAGCGAGAAAGCAGTTTATATAAGCGTAGAGTAACATACCTCTGGAAGGGCATTTAGGAGACTCGTGAGGTTGGTTGACTTTGAGGAAGGGACCTGGGTTGCTGGACTGGGTTGAAGGAATCTTTTCACTACATGCATTTTGTCCTGTTTGTTTAAAATTTTTTTTTTTCAATGTTTATTTACTTTTGGGACAGAGAGAGACAGAGCATGAACGGGGGAGGGGCAGAGAGAGAGGGAGACACAGAATCGGAAACACGCTCCGGGCTCTGAGCCGTCAGCCCAGAGCCCGACGCGGGGCCCGAACCCACAGACCGCGAGATTGTGACCTGGCTGAAGTCGGACGCTCAACCGACTGCGCCACCCAGGCGCCCCTTTTTTTATTTAAAAAATTTTTTTTTCAATGTTTATTTACTTTTGGGACAGAGAGAGACAGAGCATGAACGGGGGAGGGGCATTTTGTCCCATTTGAACCTTGAACCTTTTAAGAATTTTGACTAAAAGAACTTAGAACCCTCACCTTCTCAAGGCCCCTTGCCGTGAGATAGGCTTTAAAGGTTCCCTTGGTCTCACTATAATCCCAAGCCTAAGCCCCTTGCCCTTTCTCTGTGACACCTGCCACTCTCTACCTCCTGGTGCCTCTCGCAAGTGACATGACTCTCCTACCCGCACGGGGCCCTCGCACCTGCAATTCTCACTTCAGAAAATGCCTCTTCTCTGCCTGGTGTCGCCTCCTCCAGGAAGACTTCTCAGACGTCCCCATTATTCTGGGCTCCCACAGTCCACATTTCTCACGGGTCCTCTGTCGTGACGTTGGCAACGATCGGTTTCCAGTCCTCCGAGTCCTCCTGTGATGTCGGCACCCGGGGCCTGGTAACAGCGTTTGCGGAATGAACCGATGGACGGTTTTTAACCGGGCTGGGAAACCGACCAAGAGCTTCTTGGTCTCTCCTACCGCCTTTGTTTCGTTTCTAAATTCTGCCTGAGCGGGGAGCGCCACCGCCTCAGTTTTCTCCTCTGTAGAGTGGAAATAGCGAGGGTTCCTCCCTCCTAGGTCGCACTGTGAGGGTTACGCGGGTCATTATATGCAAAGCGCGTGCAAGCAGGTTTGCTCTCCGGACTTATTGATCAGCACTGTGTTGCGACACTTGCCAACCGGGCCACACGATGTTAGTGACCGAGGTGCCTGCTCTTTTGCCCACCGCCAGCGGGGGAGAGAGGATGTGGTTCTTGGAATGCCTGGGACCTCGCCGCTCTACCTAAGCCATCGAACTCCACTGAGGGCCAGAGCCGAGCCCCGCTGACCCCAGTCCTAGCAGTTTTCCACAAGCCGAGAAGGAAGGAGCCAGACCTACAGGCTGCCAGGAAGTCATGCCTTCTCTTCGCCTTTGGGTACAGAGAAGAAGTCTCCAGTCTCCCAGCCATGTCAAATCCCTGGTCTGCTGGAGCTGGGAAGGCCAGATACCGCGTATAAGTTTGGCTCCCGGGTGCCTGAAATTCCTCCATTATCAGCACATTCCTCCACGGTAAGGGTGGCCCTGTGAAGTTGAAAGATCCCACCCACTCCCCCCCCCCCCCCAGCCCGGGAGACGTAGGAGAGGGAGTCCACACCGGGCTGGATCGGACCTGCCAGGACAGCCTTGGTGGGAAGGCAGATTCTATAAGCTGGAGACAGGGCAGGTGCAGGGTTGAGGGGCGGGGGGAAGGAGAGGGAGAGAGGGGCAGACAGGTGCTTGAAGATGAAGCTCCCAACCTTGCGGAGGGCAGGAGGGAGTCAGGAAGGGACGAAGAGGGAGAGAAGAGCCAGGAAGAAGGGCGGACGCTCAGGCCAGTGGCGGCCCTGGAGAGAAGGCATGGCCGGCCAGAGCGCCCTGATGGGAGGTCTGAACAAATCTGCAGGGGCGGAGCTGACTGAAACAGCCTCAAAACAACCTCCCCCCAACCCCTTTCTCCTTCTGCTGTCTCCCACCCCCAGCCCCATCAACACAAAGGAATGTCAACTTCTCCCCACTGGGAGGATCCCGGGCTGGGACTAGAACCAGGACGAATCAGATCCCCAGATCGGAAAGTACCATCTGACATGTGTCTTCAAAGGCAGCGGACAGGTGCACGGGGCCCTGAGCACTACCCCAGGGCTTAGGACCTCTGGTCTCCTTGCCAACCCCCACCCCCAGAAGGAGCACCGCCTTTAGGATCATTTCTGGGGAACCGGGGGGGGAAAGTGAGGTAGAGAGACTCGGATGTCCCCAGATCCCTTGACTTGACTGCGTGACCCCAGGCAAGACATTAACCTCTATCCTCAGTTTCCTCATCCGTAAATGGGGGCAGTTATAGTATCTACTCTGAAGATTAAAGGGAAGGACTCTAGGGTCGGGTTTTGAGCCGAACCTTACAGGGCAGATCAGACTTGGACAGGAATTCCAGGCAGAGAGCAAAGGGCAGGGGGTGGAGAAGACAGGGCATGTGTAGGTAACGTAAAAGAAGCTGGAGCATACGCCATGGTGGCGGAAGAAGATTCTGGAAAGGCAGGTGAGGGCTTGATCCCAGAGGGCCTTCACTGTGCCGCTAAGGACCCTGGGATTTACCCTGGACCCAGTGGACAGCTACCCAGGGATCCTGCACTTGACAGAGGCCTTCGATGCCACAGTGCGTGGTTTTTCCCAGGCCCCAGGTGGTGCCTGTGGTGAAGTTTCAGCTGGTCAAATCACACCGGGCAGGAGCCACTTCCTTTATTTCGGTCAGCTCCTCCCAGCTGATCCGGACCTCTTCCCTTCTGCCCTAGACGCTTTCTGTTTCTATCCTGTGCCAGGACTTGACCTTGAAGGGAGCTAGACCTGGTCTCAGACCCCAGTTCCGTGGCTTCTGGCCAGGAGATGGGGCCAACCCATCCAGCTACCCAGCCCCCAGTCTCCTCCTCTGAAATGTGGGGAAACGGCCCCGACGTCGTGGGGCGAAAGCAAGGGGCGCACGCAGGGTCCGGAGGCCGGTTGGCCCACCCCGCGGCGCCGGCTGGCCCCGGAGGGGGCCCCCTCGGCCGCGGGCAGGAGCCCTCGGAGGCCGGAGTCCCCTCCGCGGCCACGGCCATCCTCGTGTGCGGCTGGGAGAGCAGCCAGGGAGAGAATGGCCCGCGCCTGCAAACCTCGAGGCCAGGCTTAGGCCTGTTGGAAAAATAGGAAGCAATGGGGAATGCCAAGGAAACGGCTTTTCTCGGTTTGCTTTGGCAGAGCGCAGAAAACCCGCCCCGAGGCTGGATTTGAGAAGGCAGAGAAGAGTGTTGTGGACGCCACGTGTCCCGGGGGAAGAACTTGTTTTCTGCGGACCTACTAAGTGCCGGGCTGGGATACCTCCATGGGGAGCCTTGTGTGCGCAAGCACACGGGGGACACAGCGGGAGCACTGGCCACGGCCGCCGCCCCCCCCCGCCCCTCCCCTGCCCTTTCCGAAGAGCATCCCCACAGCGCAGGTGAGGAAACTGAGGTTTGGCGACGCAGCGGGCCTCGTCCAAGATCCCCAAGATCCGGGGCACGTGGGAGTCTTTCAGCCGGGCCCTGGGCTCCTCCATGCGCTCTGGTCCTCCTGCCCTGGGCGCCGGCCAAGGGGCCCAGCCCTTCACACGCTGCACCTTCCCAGGCCCAGGGAGGTGGAAAAGTGAGCGTGCCTTTCTCCAGATCCCCTACGGGAACGGCTCATAAGCCCACAGGGACCCCGAGCCTGGCACACCTCAGTGGCGGTGCTCAGAGTCGCTGTCCCAGGAGCCGATGTACAGCAGATCAGAATGTTGCCTTCAAAGGCCTGTGTGGTTTCCAAGTCAGTCCAGGGTCTGCCTGAGCGGTGCAGCCCGGGAAAACTCCCAGCATGCACAGCTCCCTCGATAGAAGGGCTCCTGGCTCCGGAGGGGCTCCCCAGAGACTCTTCAGCACTCAGTCTCTGGTCTGCAAGGCGCAGGAACATCCTGGGGGTAGTGAGCTCCCGACCCCATTGCTAGAGGCAACCAAGCCCAGGCTGGCTGAATGGGAGCCCTGTTGGAGCCAGTAGCCGCCTTCCCCCGCCTCCAACCCCTCTGGGCCCTTGTGCAGAGTTGGCAAGGTCATGGAAATGTACAGAAGGCCCTGCAAGCTTGTGGGGTTCACATTACAGGTGGAATGCTGAAATCCTGGGCAAGCCCTGGGACCCAGGGCTAGGGGTTGGCCAGTTTTTCATAACCTCATTCGTGCAAGGATAGTGGGTCCCATTATCATTTCACCGTCCCCCCCCCCAAACATCTCTAACATTTTCCTTATGCTAATTAATCAAACCTAAGGTAGAGGTAATAGCTAACTTTTTCACCTATACGTTATATCGAGACCTGTGTTTTAAGTTTTTATTTAAATAAAAATTTTACTTTTCGAAAATGGATTTAAAAAAATTATTTACGAATGTAAATAAAACTTTAACATGTTGGCTTAATTAACATACGGTGTGATATTAGTTTTAGCTCTGCAATATAGTGATTCAACACTTTGCTACAACACCCAGAACTCAACACAAGTGCAAGCCTATTTAACCCGTCACCCAAACACCCCCCCTCTGGTAACACCTGTTCTCTGGAGTGAGGAGTCTTTCTTGGTTTGCCTCTCTGTCTCTCTCTGTCTCTCTGTCTCTCTGTCTTTTTTTTTTTCCCTCTGCTCATTGGTTTTGTTTCTTAAATTCCACCTGTGAGTGAAATCACGTGGTATTTGTCTTTCTCGGACTTCTTTCCCTTAGCGGAATACTCTCTAGCTCCATCCACATTGTTGCAAATGGCAAGATGTCATATTTTTGATGGCAGAGTAATATTCCAGCGTGTGTGTGTGTGTGTGCGTGTGTGTGTGTGTGTGCATGTGTCTCACATCTTCTTTCCTATCCATCCACCCGTCGATGGACATTCGGGCTCGTTCAATAATCTGGCTATCGTAGATAAGGCTGCTATAAAAATCCCGGGTGCCTGTATCCCTTTGAATTAGTATTTTTGTGTTCTTGGGGTAAATACCTAATAGTGCGATTGCTGGGTCGAGATACTTTACGGCAAATCGTCACTTTCTTAAAGAGGCAGGGTACCATTTCAGCGGCATCCATGGATCTTAGCAACACGAGCGTCACCCCAGAGCTCATTAGAAATGCACATTCTCGGGCCCCTCCCCAGACTGTGAAGCATCAGAATCTGTGCTTCCGTAAGATCCCTAGGTGATTTGTATGCCCATGTGAAAATTTTAAAAGAGGTCTAATCATGATTCTCGTACAAATATGAAATGAATCTGGGCCAAAGATTTTATTTCAAGCGTCAATGAACGAGGAAACCACTAAGATGCTGTAATCAACCTCAAAAGACAGTTCAAAGAGTAGACACATGTATAGGTCATCAGGAATCTGAATTGAATTTACAAACAGATACAAAACTGGCCAAAACTCCATAGGACAATAATCAATGGCAGTGCACGGGGCATAATTTGCGTTTCTGTGGATAAGAATCATTTGCATGGCTCTCGGTTTGCTCCGACTTCCAGAGCTATAACAGAGCTCAGATCATGAAAGGCGGAGAAAAAAACAAACCCCAGAAAGATAGCCGGTAATCGCTCCCTCTCTTTGGTTCTTTCTTTCTCTCCCCGACTCCATTTTCATCTTTCACAATTTCTCCTGACACGAGACAGAATTTGATAAGCACTGGCCTAGACCACTTCTGGCCTCTGACATGCCTGGACACAGCCTCTCCAGGCCAAGACTAGAGCAAACGTCTCAGCAAATCCCCATGTCTTCCAGACTCTGCTTGGGAATGCGCAGATTGACCAGACCAGGCCTCCGGGCAGCATTGGCCTGAATGGCAGAGCAGGAATTTCAGGGAACTGCAGGATAGGAGTGGCTCCCGCTGCTGGTGGGGGTTACTCTGTGGTTTCTAAAATACTTCATTCGGGGCAGGAAGCTAACGTGGGCATCTGTTAGTTTTCCTCTAGGCCCCGGGCACGATCAGTCACACCAGCTGGCAATTCACCTTCAGAGGCAGGGATTACACGCTACAGTTTCCCTTACTTTCGCCTCTGATCAATTTTAAGGTTTTGTGAACAGGGAGAATAGACGCCTCAAAAGGGGCGGGCCTTGGCGCTTTGGTACCGGAAGCAGGTGAGTTAGCTACAATAGAGACCTCTCCAGCCTGAAGGAGGCATAAGAATGTACCGAGCCCGGAAAAGATTCCCCAGACCTGGTTCTTGGATGGTCCCCTGGGCAGCCAGTGATCTGGCCGATTCCTCTTTGTCTGTCTCTGCCTGCTAGCGTAGCAGTCGATTACTAATGCCGCCTGTGACGCAGGCGGACCCATCACTGGCGATGCTATCAGAACACGTTAAAGGACAGAGAGCCAGGCCTTCGTGGAGCTCCTGGGGGTTGTTTGGATGTCGGATCCGCTTGAAGTCACTGCCGGGAGGCGGGACTCAGTTCTGCCTGTGCCTCCCCCTCACTGTGCCTGGTGTTGAGGCTGGGAGAGGAGATCCAAGCACTCGCCTGCCCCTTCGTTGTTGCCTCTCAGTGTTATCAAAAGGTTGGGGGTAAAGCGGAGTGGTTTGGGGGTCTGGCGAATGGAGCAAACGCTTAGGATTCCCACGTCTGGTCCGGTCATGGCTCTAATGGGGCAGTTCAGCACGGGCGGTAAGCAGGGCTGGCGTCAGGCAGGTCTGGGGTTGAATCCTGACTCTGCTCTCCCCCCCCCGCCCCCCGCCTTGTCATGGGGTGTCTCGTTTAAGCCCTGCTGGGTGCCAGGTGTGGGTCCAAGGGGTTGAGAACAACCCAGTAGACACGATGGAAGGGGTTTCATAAGAGCGGGGAAGGGGCATCGAACGAAATAGCACTCACGCTGTTTTATAAGTTACCTTTGTGATAACACCGTGGAGGAAAAGTCTGCATCGCTCAAGGGCGGATAGTGGGAAGAACTTCCCTTGTCTGAAGAATCACAAGCAGAGCGCCTGCGTGGCTCAGTCGGTTAAGCGTCCGACTTTGGCTCAGGTCATGATCTCGAGGTTGGTGAGTTCGAGCCCCGCGTCGGGCTCTGTGCGGACAGCTCAGGTCCTGGAGCCTGCTTCAGATTCTGTGTCTCCCTCTCTCTCTGCCCCTCTCCTGCTCTTGCTCTGTCTCTGTCAACAATAAATAAATGTTAAAAAAAAAATTTAAGAAAAAAAAGAATCAAAAGCACTTCCCAGAGGAAGCTTAGACTTAAGGGTGAGTTGGAGGTGGGGGCTGTTAGTCAAGCAGAAGAAAAAGCAGGGGCAATGGCCCTGAGGTGGGAGGAGTTTGGCCCACTCTAAAGATGCAAAGAAGGCCCATATGGGGCAATGGCTCTCATCTATTTGTGGGCTCAGGAACTACCTGGGACATTAATTAAAATGTACCTTCCTGGGGTCGTTTGAGCATTCGACTCTTGACTTCGGCTCAGGTCATGATTTCACAGTTTGTGAGTTCAAGCCCCACATCAGGCTCTCTGCTATCAGTGCAGAACCTACTTGGGATCTTCTGTTGCCCTCTCTCTCTCTCTCTCTCTGCCCCTCCCCAACTCGTGCGCGCTCTCTCTCTCTCTCGCTCTCTCAAAAATAGCAACTAAACATTAAAAAGTATTTATTTTTAAGTACCTTCCTGAATCCCATCTCCAGAAATTCTGATTCCCCAGGTCTGGGATGGGGGCCCAGGGATCTGCGTTTTGCACAGGCATCTCAGGATATGTAGGAAATATTGCTTAGGGCCACGTTGAGAAACGTTGTGTTGGAGCCTACGGAGAGTGGGACAAGATACAGGGACTCACTTAACGTCTCTAAGCAGCTCTCAGAGTCTACCACGTGGGTTGCAGGCCTTGCCCAATCAGCAACTCAGTTACCATCTGCCATCTTGAATTTCTCCCATCTTGGAGCCCAGACCTCCCTCACCGAATTCAGGGGTCCTTGGCCTGGCTGCCCAAGGAGGCTTTTCAAACACCAATTAAATCAGAGTTTCTCGGGGGTGCGTCCCGGGCATTGGTAACTTTTCAGCTTCTCAGGGAAGTCTAATGAGAACCAGTGACCTAATTCTTTGAATCCCCCTTTCATCTGGAAGAGTTAAAAAAAGGGGTCAGAGAAAATACCCTCTTCTCCTTTTCTGGTCGCAAACCTCAGGGATCACCAGAGCCAGTAAGGAAGGGCCAAAGGCATCATCTAGCATTGCCTTGCCAAATTCTGTTTTTAAAAATATTTTTGATACAAGTTTTTAGGTGTCTTATAAAACAGTATATCAAATAATCTAGAATGACTTCTCATCTACCCTGCCGTCCGCCAAGACTACCGTATTTGGTTTAATCCACTTTATTGAGGTATAATCTGCATACCGTAAATGCACGTATTTAAACCGGGCAGTTGGGTGCGTTCTGACAAGTGTGTTTTGCCCCACCCCCACCTCCCATGAGTCATCCACTTTGAACAGTTTTTGTTCCACTTTCTCTGGTGGTTTCCCCATGTCATGTGCTCATACATATATATATACATATATATATATATATATATATATGTATATATATATATATAATTTATGAATCAACTTTGGATAAGGCCATATTATGATTCTTCCAACCAGGAGACTGTTGAAAGTGAAAAGGGATAAGACTAGTAATTACACAGAACAACAGGCATAAGAGGGGCCCGTCCAGGGCAAGTCAGGGCATCTGGCCAACCTGACCTTCTCTGTGCATGATGGGTGGGGATTCAACTCCTATACCCCAGCCCTACCTCTCTTCCTCTCCCCAAGTTTTGTTAATAATGTCCCTATTTTAGTTTATCTGTTGCTTACCCTTTGTAAATTCAAGTAATATTTGTCACCCTCTATTGCTGGGGCTTTTTTTTTTTTAATTTTAAAATTTTTATTTATTTTTGAGAAAGAGGGAGACGCAGAATCTGAAGCCGGCTCTAGGCTCTGAGCTGTCAGCACAGAGCCTGACGTGGGGCTCGAACTCACGGACCGTGAGATCATGACCTGAGCCGAAGTCGGACCCTTAACTGACTGAGTCCCCCAGGGGCCCCTGCTGGGGCTTTTTGGTGAGGATATGGGTCCCCTGTGTTTCCCTCCAGTTCTGTTGTCTTCTGCTGCCCGATTTCTTGTCTCATTTACCTTGTCGAGGTTGACAGCATTTGTTCCTGTTTTGTAGTCATTATTAAGCCTTTCCTATTTTGTCTATGAGAAACCCAAGGCTCAGCGTTTACACGATGTTGATGATGTAACTTTGTTCCCTGTGAACCAAGAAGCCTACTGTGAACCATAACTGCTCCTTCTATAGGGTGACAGTGTTATAACACGTGTGCCTTTCCTGGGAAAAGGCTTCTCACATCAGCATTAAATGAATTTTCCTTCTTTACTCTCTACCAAGTCCTTTAAATCGTGTCAGAAATTTAATTTCCTTCGCATATGGGCTGTTAATTTCTCGGTGAGGGATTTTTCTTCCCGCTACCTGCTGGGGTTTCCTTTTTTGTTTTTATGTATTTATTTTTTTAAGAAACACATGCCTCTTTACCATATTCCTAAAATCTTCCAACTTCCTTTCATATATTGCTTGAAACTATTCGTTCCTTCTTTCTGATTTCATTCTGCCATGGTCCCTACTTCTCTGCTCTCATTTTTTCTGAGGGTTTCCTGAGTCAGCTATACACCAATTATCCTGGCGTTCCTTCCTATTAGATCCTTGAATTAATTCCACCAGTGTTGATCCCATAACTTGTCCTTCATGGTTTCCAAATCAGGTTACTGGAATACATATTCAAATAACTTCTCATAAAGGAGGCATGGAAATTAAATTTCCGAGTCTTGCATGTTTGAATATGAGGGAGTTCTTTTTTCTTCATTCATGACTGATAGTTTGGCTGGGTATTGAATTCCAGGTTAAAAGCCATTTTCACTTAGCACTTAGAGAGGAAATACAGTGAAGAAGTTAAAAAGCCAGGCATGAAATTGCCAGGGTTTTAATATTAAACTTTGCCATTGACTGGGTCCAGCAAGTTGCTTAACTTTTCTGTATCTCAGTTTTCGCACTCATAAACAGAGAATAAAATAGTATCTAAATCGTGGAGTTGTGATGGAGATTAAATTAGTCTGTATATGGAAAGTGCTTACAACAGTGTCTGCACATAGTAAACATCATGTAAGTGTTGGCTATTATTCCTCTGGCCTCTGTTGTTGCTGATGAGGATTATGATATCATTTATCTGATCCTGCTTCTTTGTCAGTCAAAGAAATAGATATTCTGGTTCTTTCTAAGTTGATATTCTGGTTTCCTGAGAAATGTCCAGGATCTTCTCTAATCGTTGATATACCTAAATTGCCCAAATTCTACATCTGCTTGGCATTCTCTGGGCCCTTTAAAGTTGATGACTCTGTGTCCCTTTTGGGCTCTGTTTTGTTTTTTTTTTTTAATGTTATTTCTATGATAATCCTCTCTTTCTCTCTCTCTCTCTCTCTCTTTCTCTCTCAGCTTCTTTCTTTTCTTATTCTTGAACCCCTACTGGCAGTTGGGTGTTAACCTTTTGAACAGATCCAATTTGAATATGTTTGTCTCTTGTATTTTATGTCATTTGTTCAATGTTCATGAATATTTCCTTGACATTGTATTCTAGGCTTTCTATTGATTTTCGCAACTTTTGGCAATAATAACTTTAATTTCTAGGAGCTCTTTCTCATTCACTAATGGATCCTTTTCCATGGCACCTTGTTTTGACTTTTATAATTCTACCCACTCAGCCTTCCCATCAGCCTTGTGGTGACTCCAGAAATATCCCTTTGGAATTCTTGGGCATTTGAAAATCTCTGCCATTGGCCTTCAACCAATTAACTTTCTTGGAGCACCTGACCAGTGCTAGGCATTGAGCTGGGTACTGCGGACATTACAAAAATGAATGAGCTATGGTCCCAAACCTCAAGAGTCCGGTTAATTCAGAGACACATATGGAAATAAATAATGACAATATGATAGGTGTACAAGAGGCCTTTCCAGATGAAAGAATAACGGTCTATTGGAGATCGAGAAAGACCTCACGCGGGAGGTGGTGCTTGAGTGCTTCTTAAAGGATAAGTAGGTGTCCAGACAGAGAAGTAGAGGAACATCCCAGGCAGCAGTCAGAGTTGGGCACGATCAGGGAGGATGAGAGAACTCAGGAGGAAGAGCACGCAAATCTAGCTCTGCAGTTGCAAGGTTGGCAGGAACCAGACCATAAAAAACCTGGGTGCCTTAAGGGGGTCTAGAATTGGTCCACAGACAGTAGAAGGTCCTCAGAGGGTCATTAGTGAAGGAGAGCCATGGAGGGGAATGTGTGTTGGAAAGGTCCTTCTGGAAATCCTGGGACAGGTGGGTTGGAAAGGCATCTACTCAACCAAGAGTTCTCACAAATAACACCCTCCCACCCCTGCCCAACAATGGCTTCCTCAGCACTGAGGAACATTCCTTATCTGTACTGAATTAAAGTCTTTTGGCTGTCCCCTGTCTCTCCTCATGCAGAGACCACACTAATAACAACGATCGTCTCCTTTGACCCTGCCCCATTTTTAGATCACAGAGTGTTCTCGTGTCCATCACCTCGCCTGACTGTTCCAGTGGTCTGTGAGGAAAGCAAGACCGATGATTTCCCCCACTTTACAGAGACAGCACCGTCTGAGGTAGGTACTCTATTTCTCCCCATTTTGCAAATGAGGAAACGGAGGCACAGAGATGAAGAAACCTGCCCAAGGTCACGGTACTCATAAGCGGGAGAGCCGAGATGTGAACCCAGGAAGCCAGGCCAGAGTCTGCGAGCTTATCCACTACACGCACCACCTCTCCCATGTTTCTTCTGCTTCCTCTCCACACCTAGAAAATATCTGGGTGCATAGTAGGTCCTTAGGGAAAACACACTGAATAGGGCACAAGAAGGCTTGGAATAATGTATGCTATGATTAAACAGGCACCAACTCGTGCTAAGCGCTCGATAGGCATTATCTCATCCAGTCCCCCTGCCAGTCAGATTGGTGTATTTTATTTCCATTTTATAAGAAAGGTTTTATAGCAAGGAAGTGGCTAGAACCTGAACTTGGACACGAGGCCGTCTGATCTCTCCAAGTGCCCCTGGAGGTGGACATCCACGTGAGACACCCAGCTCCTGGCCTGTGGCCTGACGGCGTCCATTTCTTTCCATTGTCTTGGTCTTGGCTGCCCGTCTGGCCTTCGGGCTCCTCAGGGATCCTTCTTTCCTCCCCCTTCTTTCTAGAACATTCTGTATGAACGTGAAACAGGGAGAGAGTGGTGACTGTCCACAGTGAACCCACAGATGGACTTTGCTGACTTGGCCTGACCAAACTTTCTTTCTCAGTCCACCAGATGGGCTTCTAAGCAGACTCAGGACCCAGCAGACGGCATGGAGACCAAGGCTGGCCGGGGAGGACCCCTGAAACCCATGTGGCCCTGCATGGAGCCAGGGTAGGTGGGCTTCCCCAGCCCTGGAGTGCGGGGGCAGAAACTTGATCTGGGTGAGGTGTAATGCCGTCGATGTGACCTAAGGGACCCTTTGGTGACAGAAGGCAAAATATCTTTGGAGAAGTCAGCATATGCTGAGATACTCTCTGATGCTCAGGAGGGCTAGACCAAGAGTTTGTCTTTTCGAGGGGACCCCTCCTAGCCCTTGTTAGAAATAGGTATGGGGAAACTAGCAGAGGGAGCCTCAGACATCAGTCCCTTACTTCCGCTCTCTCTCTTGTTCTTTCTTTTAAACAAAAATTCAGAAGATTTACTTCCTCTCTAATACCCTTCTAAGAGCGTAGGCTCTGAAACTCCCTGAGTTCAAATCCCAGCTCTACCACAGTGGAACTTGGTGACCTTGGACCAACGTCTTTGTGCCTTAGTTTTCTCATCTGTGAACGGGGGACAGTTGTAGCACCCATTTGCCCAGATCGTTGTAAAGCGTTGTAAAGCAGCAACGTATAGAATGAGCTTGTCACACTGTTGGCTTTAGTTCTGATTGTACTTACCTGTAATCTATTCAAATCTCACTCGTTTAGAAAGCTACGTGAAAATCGTCGCGAACGCCTTTTTACACTACCGGGCCCCACAATTTGTGCCGCGTCGTTATTTACATATAATCATTGGCGGGAGCTCTGAGGGTAGGCGGGTGAAAGCATAGTGTAGACGTGGGTGTCCTGGAGACAGCTCATACAGGTTTGTGAGCGAATTGTTCTTCCGAAATCTCGTGAGCTGATTGTCAAAGTTACCATGCAAAATGTAACCGATAAATTTACAGTGAAGTGGATTATTTCAAAACCCAACGCTAATGGATAGTAAAAACTCATCACTTCCTGTCTGTTTGATAACAGTTGAGAACTCCGCTCTTGAGGTTGTTCGCATATATTGGTCTGTGTGCGGAAATGCTGTGTAGTGGTGTGCAGGTGCGCGTCTGTTTCTGGTTCCTCCTCCGCAGCTCATGTTGGTGGGAATGGTTACACCATGGAAATTGGCAAATACTACACATCCGGGCTGGACGATTGTTTTGATCCTTGTCTCGACTTAGGAGAATGACGGAGACAATGTTAATGATGTGGGTTAAACTACATCATTTGTGGCAATTACATTGTAAATAGCACAAAAATATCGAAGACATATTCTTCCAGTGTTCCGAAATTGTGCCCCAACTCAGCAGAAAAGTCATTTGTCTCATTGTTGCCTAAATGTCCGGTTTCACTTTCATCTAACCCATTAATGAAAATGAAAACATCAACTAACCTGCGGGTAGAAAGGATACTCATTTGTCAATAGTAGCGACCTGGCTACGGATACAAGGGTTTAGGAACTATCGATGGAAGCATTCTGTGGGAATCAATTGACTCGATGGAATTTACAATGAAGGGGATTGTAGATCTTATTATTTATGTCATACCCTAGGATCCTTAATGGCACTAAAATTCATAATATATTTATGTATGTAGAAATGTGTGTACATATTTGTTGTTGGACAGCCACCTCTTAGCACAGCACTGAAGATGCCGGAAAGGACTCGGGCCCTGAGATCACACAGACCTGGGCAGGAATCCCAGCACCTCCGTTTATAAGCTGTGTGACCTTGGGCAAGCTACTCAACCTTTTTGCATTTCGTCAATAAAATGGAACTATAAAGGCAATGCGCTAGCATCGGTGAAATAGCGTGGCCCAGACGTTAAGAACCCATGTTCAGAAGTTGGGCTGCCTCCATTTGAATCCGGGCTCCCCCTCCTTGCTAATCATGTGACATTGGCCCACTCGCTGTTGGGTGGGGTATTAGTCAGGGTTCTACAAGGGAAATAGCACCAGTGGGAGATTATATATAAAGGTATTAGCTTACATAGTTGTGGGGGCTGGGAAGTCTGAAATCTGTAGGGCAGGAGGGAATGCTCAGGCGGAAGCTCTAGTCCACAGCCAGAATTTCTTCTTCTTCGGGGAATCCTCTGTTTTGCTCTTAATGCCTTTCAACTGATTAAACCTGGCCCACCCAGATTACGGAGGATCATCTCCTTTTCTTAAAATCCACCGATCGTCGATGTTGTTCACGTCTACAAAAACGCTGCCTTCGCGGCAACATCTAGGTCGGTGCCTAACGAATGCCGCGGGCTTCTGCAGCCTGGCCACGCTGACAGATAACAGGAACGAGAGGAATAGCGAACACAGGGTCAAACAGCACGGTAGTGGGAAAGACTCAGACCCTGCCTGGCCAGCGTAAGTGCTCACTAAGTGTCAGTAAACCACTGACTGAAGTTGGCTTCCCAGGAACGGGATGGCCACCGCACAAGGAAGGGTCAGAAGCCCACGTGGGAAAATGGAGTCAGAGCCCCAGGACAACACTGGCTGGCTGTGTAGATGAGCGCCTGGGACCTTGCCTGGAGAAGGCAGAAGGGACCCCATAGCTCTGGGCCCCGACGGGAAGCCCGGTAGGTTACACTCAGATGGAAGGCAGCTATGATTTGGTATCCCTCGGGGCCCCTTGCGGGGTGTCTGGCCTGAGGCCGGAAGACGAGGTGGTTATAAGGTGGCCGACGGGAGGCCCTGCAGGTGGGCAGACAGGCGGGTGGCCACGGTGGATGTATCATCAGCCGCTGACTGAGGATTTGGGTAACTTTCATTTGCCGCCTTAGCCGGGAGCCAGGTTTAGAATACATTCCAGGAGCTCAAGTTCAAATCTCCAAACTAGGTCCCCAGGCCCCAGGCACAGCTGCGTGATCAGCAGAATTTATCTCGGGGGGGCCTCACCTGCAATGCCTTTCTCCCCTCCCTCTGAACTCTTGCCCCTGAGACCTTTGTCCCCCCCCCCCCCCTTAGACTCCCCTGGGAGCCTCTGTCCCAGAAAACTCCAGTCCCCCTGCATCCTGCTCCCGGATGCTGGCTTCGGTCCCGCTCCGCTCCCCCTGCACAGTGCCAGGGGGAGGGAACCGTGGCTGTGGAAGGGCCCCATCTGCAGAACAGAACCGGCGGGTCGCGGCCCACGGCTGAAGGGCTTACCATTCCCAAGGAGATCTGCGGGCCCAGGAAGAAAGGCAGCCGGGAGAAAGGTGTCGAATCATGTCACGGCGGGACATCCCACACGTGGGCCATCTGGGCAAGAAAAGACTCGAGCACCGGGCACGCTTGCACGTGAGGGTCGGTCCCACCGATAGAGATTTCAGAGCCCGGAAGAGCCTGATCTTCCCGGATGGCGGGGGGACTGCGGCTGAGGGAGCGAGATGACTTACTTTCCCTGACACAGGCAGCAGCTGAGAACCAAAGCCGACACAGAAGTTCCCAGGGCGTGGGCCCTGCCCTGCCGCAGCCGGCAAATGAGCAGGGACGTCTCTCCCAATTCAGGGAACCACCAAGAATTCCAAGCAGGCCGCCCGGATTCCTGGGTGCCGCCCTCCCCGGCCGGCCCCACCTCAGCCCTGACCTGGTGGCCTTGGCAACTTCTCTGCTGACCCCGCTGTCCCACGTGGGGCCGAGCGGCCTGGGCTTCCATTCACTGCAGACACAGCAAGGGCTGAGCACTATTACTCTGGCCTGTGATGAAGGGTTTGGAGGCAAGCGGCCGTCCTCCAGCGGCAGAGGGCTGACCAGGGATGGCATCACTGGGGATGGCCCCCGAGGCCCATCTGCCTGCTCTCTGGCCTGGCTGCCTCCCCAGCTGCACCGCCCCCTTCACAGTCTCCCCTCTGACTGGACCTATCCCATCCCCCAGGCCACCCCGTGGCTCCAATCGTGTAGCCACTGCTCCCTTGGTCTGTAACATATTCTTTTGCTGTCCCTCCAGCTTTTCTTTTCAGGTGACTCCGTTTTGTAGCGTTGCCCCTCACCCCCCATCGCAACCCCCACAGTCAAGTTCCAGTACTGCCTTGTACATTCTCCATTGAAGCTCATAGTGCATTGTTTTAGTTTGCATACCTGTTCTTCTAGGCTGTGAGCTGCCACTGTGATTTGGTTCCATTCATCACTTAATCCCCAGAATCTAGCCCGGTGTCTGGCACTGTTTGGCCAATGAGAAAAAAGGTGGACAGAGGGATGGATGAATTAGCGTTGGCTGGATGGCTGGTTGGATACAACGATGACAGAATGGAAGGGTAAATGGGTCAATGTTGAATAGATAGGTGGATGGAAAGATGATGGATGAATGGATGGGTGGCTGGATGGGTGGATGGGAGGATGGATGGATGATGGCTGGAAGGAACGGTGAGTGGAAGGAAGGAAGGAAGGATGGATGGATGGAGGCTGGAAGGAAGAAAAGAAAGAAGGATGGATAGATGGAAGGAAGGATGGATGGATGGAAGGATGGATGGATGATGGCTGGAAGGAACGATGAGTGGAAGGAAGGAAGGATGGATGGATGGATGGATGGATGGATGGAGGCTGGAAGGAAGAAAAAGAAGGATGGACAGATGGAAGGAAGGATGGAAGGATGGATGGATGATGGTTGGAAGGAAAGGTGAGTGGAAGGAAGGAAGGAAGGATGGATGGATGGATGGATGGAGGCTGGAAGGAAGAAAAGAAAGAAGGATGGATAGATGGAAGGAAGGATGGATGGATGGAAGGATGGATGGATGATGGCTGGAAGGAACGGTGAGTGGAAGGAAGGAAGGATGGATGGATGGATGGAGGCTGGAAGGAAGAAAAGAAAGAAGGATGGATAGATGGAAGGAAGGATGGATGGATGGAAGGATGGATGGATGATGGCTGGAAGGAATGATGAGTGGAAGGAAGGATGGATGGATGGATGGATGGAGGCTGGAAGGAAGAAAAAGAAGGATGGATAGATGGAAGGAAGGATGGAAGGATGGATGGATGATGGTTGGAAGGAAAGGTGAGTGGAAGGAAGGAAGGAAGGATGGATGGATGGGTGGATGGAGGCTGGAAGGAAGAAAAGAAAGAAGGATGGACAGATGGAAGGAAGGATGGAAGGATGGATGGATGATGGTTGGAAGGAAAGGTGAGTGGAAGGAAGGAAGGAAGGATGGATGGATGGATGGATGGAGGCTGGAAGGAAGAAAAGAAAGAAGGATGGATAGATGGAAGGAAGGATGGATGGATGGAAGGATGGATGGATGATGGCTGGAAGGAACGATGAGTGGAAGGAAGGAAGGATGGATAGATGGAAGGAAGGATGGATGGATGGAAGGATGGATGGATGATGGCTGGAAGGAACGATGAGTGGAAGGAAGGATGGATGGATAGATGATGGATGAATGGATGGATGGGTGGATGGTGGCTGGAAGGAAGGAAAGAAGGAATGATGGATAGATGGAAGGGTGAACAGAAGGATGGGTACATGCATGCATGGATGTTGGAATAGAAAGACGGATAGATAAATGGATGAATGGACAGCTCATCCATTTGACAGGACAGCCAAAGCTACCTTTTTTCATCCGTGGAACTTCTGTTTCCCCAGCACAGAGAAAGCCTTGCTCACTGAAGTTCTAAAGCACATCTTCACTGTTAGGTTTCCACAGGATTGTTCTGTTCTTCAGGTCCTCCTAAGCCAGCTCTGAGAGAAGCATAGCAAGAGTGAGTGGCTCCACTTAATGGATGAGGAAGTGAGGTCTGGAGCTGTTGAGGGTTTTGTTCCCGGATGCCAAGCTGGTTTAAAGCAAAATGGAAATCACACATCCTGCTTCTTGACTTCTGGCTCTGAGCTGTGCGAGATGTAGAGAGTGCAGGATGGGAGGCGGCAGGGGCCCCAGCCATGTCGGGCTTCAGCTGGCCCCCCGTAGGGAGCAAGGCACCCCCCTTGACACCACAGGGACAGGGTGAAGCCTGCCCTCCTAAACTAGCCATGTCTGACCGGATCCTTCAGTTCCCCCAGGAAGGAAGGGGCATTGAGAGGACAAATTAGGAGAGGTTGGAAAGATCTAGAAAGACAGAAGGATCTCCTTTGCCCACCCCTGCTGGATCAGGGCATGGCTGCACTTCAGAGGCAGGTGGCTAACACCACCGCGCCCTCACCCTCTACCCCGAAGCCAGAGTCGGTAATGGCAGGCCACGCGGGCGATCCTGGGGGAGGGCGGCCCGAATGGATTTTCTTGAGGCAACGGATCCGCATTGGCCATTCTGAGTGGCCGATCTGCTGAACAGCAGAATTTCTTCTTTGTGAAACGCCTTACTAACTTTTCCTGTTAATTTTTTTTATTTTCTAAGCTTTATAGCAATATGTTCAGATTCGAAAAAAATGTTACGAAAACAATACAAAGAACTTGCCAAATGGTAGCATGTTACATTTGCTGATTTCCTTTGTAATTTCTTTTGTAATTCTCTCTCTACAAGTACATGTATACGTGTGTATGTATATCTATATACATATGTATATAGATATACGCACAATCACAGATATGTGGGTGTATATATCTGCATATGTAATATAAAATTAGAGAGTCACTTTAACGTTTATTTATTTTTGGGACAGAGAGAGACAGAGCATGAACTGGGGAGGGGCAGAGAGAGAGGGAGACACAGAATCGGAAGCAGGCTCCAGGCTCTGAGCCATCAGCCCAGAGCCTGACGCGGGGCTCGAACTCACGGACCGTGAAATCGTGACCTGAGCTGAAGTCGGACACTTAACCGACTGAGCCACCCAGGTGCCCCGAGAGTCACTTTAGATACTTTTGCCTCTAATTACTTCAGCATGTTTTTACTTAACAAGAAATTCTCCTTCATCACTGCAGTACTGTTGTCAAAATTAGTAGGTTAACATTTCTACAATGGTAACTAATCTATATACCTGATTCCAATTTCTCCAGTTGCCCCACTAATATCCTTCCTCTGATCCAGGATGCCACCTGCATTTGGTTGCCGTGTCTCTTTAGCATAGGATCCTGTTCCCACAGGGGACAGTTTTTCTTAGCCTTTCTTTGTTTTTCACGACCTTGACATTTTTGCAGAGAATCAGCGAGTTATTTTGCATCTGCCCTTTGCTCTGAGTTTGTCTGGTGGTGTTTCCTCCTGATGAGATAGATGCAGGTTACGTGAGGTTGGCAGGCTGCCGCAGAAATGATGCTGTCCTTCTCAGTGCGTCGTGTCAGGCGGGGCATGATGATGACCGGTCCCCTCGCTGGTGAGTTTGGCCTTGATCATTTGGTTCAAGCGGGGTCGGCCAAGTTTCTCCGCTGAAAAGCTATTATCTTCCCCTTCATAAAGTGTTAAGTATCTTGTGAGAACATTTCTTGAGACTATGTAAATATTTTGTTTCTCATCACACGCTTGCTCACCAAGTTTAGCATCGGGGCCATCGTCCTTGCCTGATGCACTTATTGCTAGGGAGGTTGCCAAAGGTGATTTTTCTGATTCCAACATTCCTTCCGTATTTCCTGGTTGGAATCCTAGAAGAGTTTCCCTTCCTCTCATTTATTTATATCAGTTTAAATTTTTTTTTAATGCTTGTTTATTTTTGAGAGAGAGTGACGGCGTGAGCAGGGGAGGGGCAGAGAGAGAGAGAGAGAGAGAGAGAGACAGAATCTGAAGCAGGCTCCGGGCTCCGAGCTGTCAGCACGGAGCCCGACGCGGGGCTCGAACTCTCCAACTGCGAGGTCATGACCTGAGCCGAAGTCAGACGCCCCACGGACTGAACCGCCCAGGCGCCCCTATTTATATCAGTTTAGACTTAAGGATTCTTTCTTAACTGCGAGTTAAAATCTGTTAGTGTAATGAACTAATTATAACATTTTATTATGAAATACTTGTAGATTCCCAGGAAGTTGCAAAGATAGCACAGCCCCGTATACCCTCCACGCGGTATCTTGATGGTTGTGTCGGACCTCACAACAATGCAACATCAAAACTGGAAAATGCCATTGGTGCAAGGTATGTGAATAGTAAATTCATGCACTCACTTGCAGTCAAGATACAGACCTGTTCTATTACTACAGAGTTCTCCCCCGTGCTATTCTTTTATAGTCACGCCTCACCCTCTCCCCACCATCCCTAATCCCCCGCCACCACTATTTTGTTCTCCATCTCTGTACTTTTGTCATTTCCAGACTGTTCTATGGATGGAGCCTACAGAACATGACCCTGTGGGGCTGGGCTTCTTTGCTCTGCGTATTATCCTGGAGATCCATCCACATTGCTGGGTGTGCCAACATCTTACTCATTTTCATTGCTGAGTAGTAGTCATGGTGTGGATGTACCAAGTTGGTTTAACCATTCGCCAATGGAAGACACTTGGGTCGCTTCTGGTTTGTGGCTATTACACATAAAGCTGCCGCGAACGGTCGCGCCCAGGCTTTGTGCGGACATGTTTTCACTTCACAGGACTAAACGCCCAGGAGTGCAGGTCCCGGTGGATATGGTGAGCGTGCATTTAGACTTCTAAGAGACGGCCAGATTTCTCCAGAGGGGCTGCTTCATCAGCACTGCGTGAGGAATCCTTTTCCCTGCCTCCTCACCAACGTTGGCATTGTCACCATTTTTAAATTTTGTCTTAACATTCTGATAAGTATGCGTTGCAATCTCGTTGTGGCTTTAATCTGCATTTCCTTAATGGCTAATGATGCTGAACATCTCTTCAGATACCCCTTTGCCATCCGTATAGTTTCAGCGAAATGTCTCTTCGTGTCTTTTGCCCATTTTCTGACCGGGTCGTTTGCTTTCTTGCTGTCGAGTTCCGAGAGTTCTTTATACATTCTAGATATAGAAGTCCTTTGTCAGATACGTGGTTTGCAAATCTCTCTCCCTCATTCTCTGCTTTAATGCCCAAGTTGCCCTTGTTGATTTGTAAAAGCAAGTTTTCATGTACTCCTCTGACAAATTGTTTTCTAGCCCCTACCATCTGCCGGGCACTTGTCTGGGAGCCATAGATGAGACAGATAAGACAGGGTCTCTGCTCACGAGGGGCTCACAGGCCAGTGTTGGGATGTGGAGCAGAGGAAAAAAAAAAAAACAGATCATTTCAACACAACACAGTCAATGGCATAAGAAGGCATGGATGTGGTGCGTGGTAGGAGGGACCAGGAAGATCCGCCAGGGAAGGTGGGAAAGTTGGAAGGACGAGTCTCCTCCTAAGTGGCAGGCAAGGAGGCCACGGGCATTCGGAGCAGAAACAAAAGAGCTTGTGCATCTGTGGCTGAATCATTCAGAGTTCATGACAGCAGGGCTAGGAGGCCAGAGGGCACTATGGGGCAAGTGCTTGGGAATTCCTTAGAGTTGGGTAGCCATCTTGGAAGGCACTCCCTGCTCATGTGACCATGGCCTAGATGCTAACTCTTCTCAGGCTCAATTTTCTCACAGGCACAAGTGAGTTTAGTAGTGCCCACTTCTCAGATCCCAGCAGGGTCAGAAATAATATACATAACACATCTAGAACAGTGCCAGGGAGATAGAATTCGGTGTTTCATGCACATTAGCCTTGGCAAATTTTTTTTGGAAAAACAAAGGAAGTTTGAAGATTGGCTTGCGGGAGGGAACCCCGCCAAGGTCCTGCCCCTTCCTAAGGACCGCTCCCTACCGTGGTCCTGCCTGAAGGAAGGGGCGAGCCTCCTCCTGTCTACCTCAGGTCCATCTCCCCGTGCCTGGGACCACAGCCTTGCATCCTTCTGGGACCAGGAACCATTTAGACACACTTTTGGCTCCTTCCCAACAGCGCTTAAACCTCCCCAGGCCATCAGGCAATCGCTGGCCTCTCTTTCTCAGCCACCTTTCCAGGAAGAGCTGTTTATTTTCACCATCTCCATTCTCCCCCCTCCCTCTTCTTCACTCAGTGTGGTCTAGCTCCCTGCCCCCACCCCAGGGACTTCCCTGGTCAAGGTCATTGTGGCCTCTGTGACACAGACATGATTCACTCTCTCTCTCTCACCCAGTTTCCCTGCAGCATTTGAGAAGGTTGACCACTTCCCCCTTCTTGAGACATTCTTCTGGCTTGGCTTTCAAGATGGTGCCCATGCAGGATGTTTCCCAGGGTCCTTGTGGGAACCTCTCCTGAACTCCTTGGTATGCTCCTCTTACTGTACCTTTCACTAAGGAGAGTGGCCCAGGTTCATCCCTCAGCTCTCTGTCCTCACTCAACATGCTTGAGTTCCTTCCTGGTCCTTCCCTGATCCCCATCCATGCCTTCTGTTAGCTCCTTCAGTCTGGGGGTCTCAGGTATCTATCTTCCCACTCTCAGACCTCTCTCCTGAACTCCAGACCACTGGGTCCCACTGTCTATGGAATATCTATCTACCCTTCAAACTCAACGTGAGTGAAGTCAAGTCCCCCCAACCCTTCCTTAGACTGACTCCTCCTCCCCCGATTCTATCTTCCACTGAACAGCACTACCATATTCCAACCATCAAGAGCAGGCTGATACAACACAGGGAAAACGGTGATGGAGAGGTGAGTGATGAGTTCAGTGTCTACTGATGCACCAGGGGACACTGAGGCAAAGATGTCAGGGAGCAGCTGTCAGTGTGTGACTGGAGTCGGGGAGAGGGATCAGGGCAGGAGACAATCCGGTGATGTTCCCACTGAGCCAGGAGCAGAGCCAAAGGCCTGGCTGGAAACTCCAGCCCATTTCCCAGGAGGCCCCCCCACCCCGCCCCAGCTTGGTTCCACTTGTAGGTTCAGGCCTCCCGCCTCTATGCTTGAGCGTCCAGGGTATCTGCAAGGGCAGAGAAGGAAGGAAGGAGGGGTTCTGCTTGGTTAAGCAAGGGGAAAGGGGATAGCCAAAGAGAAGGAACTGGGAGGCTACAAGTAAAAGTAGCTCCGGGGGAAGGGGGGTGGGGGAGGTACAAGAGTGGAGGCCAAAACAAGAAGTGAACTTGACATATTTATGTGGTTTGAAAAGGAGAGATTGAGTTACTCTCCACCTCACTCCTCATTGTGAATCTGTGAATTTGCACTTCCTGCCTTAATCGGCGAAGGTGGGGGCCAGGAAGAAGGGGGAGGGCACTAGCGATAACAGCGAGATCAACAACAACAACAAAACATAAATAAATGAATATAACCTCTGGCAGGTATGGAGTGGAGAAGGGACGTTTGTCAGGCAAACAAACAGAACTGCAAGACAATTGTGTGTCTTAACTGACACTCAGCAGATATTTATTGAGAACATACTAGTACTCAGCACTTCAGATACTGACCACATTTTATCTTCGCTGCGGTCATGTGCACTACATTTGTATCCCCATTTTGCAGATGAGGAAACAGACTCAGAAAGATTATTCAACTTGTCTGTGGCCACCCAGTTCAGAGTGTTGACAGTGTCTGATTCTGGTGCCCATGCTCCTTTTAGTTGTTTTGTGAAATACTTATCTTATTTCTTTTTTAGAGTTAAAGTTTACAATCATGCAGTTTAAAAAGTTGACCAGGTCAGGGGTGCCTGGGTGGCTCAGTTGGTTACGTGTCTGACTTCGGCTCAGGTCATGATCTCACGGTCCGTGAGTTTGAACCCTGCGTCAGGCCCTGTGCTCTTAGACCAGAGCCTGGAGCCTGCTTCAGATTCTGTGTCTCCCTCTCTCTTTGCCCCTCCCCACTCATCCTCTCTCTCTCTCTCTCAAAAATAAATAAACATTAAGAAAAAAAATTAACTGGTTCTACAAAGTTTATTAAGGCAAACAGCATTCACCAGCATCCCTCTTTCATAGACAAGCACTTGCAATTGTTTAGATGATTTCATCTAATACTTGGATTCATAACTCTATATAACATGTTTGCATGACTATTTCTTGATATTTCTGTTTTAGGCACTGTTGATTGACTTTCCATTCTGGGACAGTGAGGTTTGGCTCTTCCTCTCACACACATATACCTGGTACACACATGCACAGGTCCTAGCCTCCATCCTCCCCATACAGTCATAGAGTTAATTTCTTACATCAGTAGTCAGAGCTGACATTATTATGATGAAATAACTACTACTGCTTAAGAGCGGATTTATGTAGTAAGATTCCTTTCTCTTTCCTGACACCTTTTGTGTTTTTCGGAGTTGATAGTTGCTTTTGTTTTTCCTGTTGCTTGCACAGTTTCCTATTAATTTATCCATTCAATATTCAAAATGGTCATTTTGGTTTTCTGAAGAGAGTAGACACATTGCTGCACATCAGTTCTTCTATTTGTTTAATTTCCATGAACAGGGTTTCATGGGGTTTTCTTATCTTCTCCAGTTGAGACTGGCTACCAACTCTGCCTGGGTCATGACTGTCATCCTGGCCTCTCATAATCATCACTGGGGGATTCCCTTTTCATCTATGTCTGTTTTATGGTTTCCTCTTTCTTAGTGCCCCCCCCCCCGCCATTTTGGTTGATATCTCCATTTTTCAGCATTTTTCTGATCAAAGTATGCAGGAGTCAAGTTTTAAACCCCATGGATCTTTCTTCTCGGGCTACTCTTTTCCCTCAGAGAAGAGGCTTCCAGTGTCTTGCCTGGAGGATGTACATCTAGATACGGGTTACTGGGATCAACTGGGAGAAGATGGCTCTGGTACCTCAACAGTTAGCATACAAATGTTCTCTTAGTCCCCATTTTCAGTTCAGACCTTCACCTTCAGCTGGGCCCCATATGCCTCATCTTGCTGCAGAGATTCCCTCTTATCTCCAGGCTTCAGCCATGGGAAGAAATAGTTACCCAGCTATAAGGAGCAGAGGGAAAGATCTGGAGTTATAATTGCCTCTGGGTAAATTGCCTTCACTCAGTAATCTTTATGTCTGCCCTCTCTCCTCACTTGCTTCCAGAAGTACCTGGTGCTGCCAGTTCCTGAGGCTTTTGTGGGTTGTCCTGGGTAATTCAGTTTGGTTCTTAGCCTTTCCTACTACCAGCTTAGGAGTGTTTCATAGTCCTCCTTCTAAGCTGGTTACCACTTCTCTACCTGCTGTCCAGCTTCGCAAATTTTGTGACTCTTGTCTCTTCTCTTGTTTTCCCCATTCTTATGGGTTTGTGCCTTCAAGATGCTTGTGTCCACTCTCTATCTTTCCCTGGGAATCCAAGGCCATTTCTCCCTCCCCATACACAAGTATCTAGTGCTCAAGAGTGGGCGGGTCTTGCATACATGAGTCACTTCTCAGCCTCAAGAGTTTCTCAAGAGAGAGGAAATGAGCTTCTTGGTGTGAAATCAACACATTTCCCACACAGGAGTCAAGATACCTGAGACGCAGAATGACTTGCTCATTATCTTCCTGGGCAACCTGGAGCAAGCCATGTCACCATTTTTGCTGAATCTGTGTTCCCGTCAGTAAAACAAAGCAAATGGCACCCGCCACCCTGCGTGAAGATAGTGAGAATCAAGCGAGATTATGGGAGATACAGCTCTCTGCACAGTTTCAGGCACCACACAGATATCGGAGATTAAGATTCCTGGTCTCTAATTCAGGAAGCAGCTAGTAAGTACCTGTGCTAGGTCCTCAGGATTCAGAGATGAGAAAGCAGGTCCTTTTCCCTAGAGAAGCTCACGGCACAGCAGAGGAGGCAGATGAATGAGGACTGAACAAGGCAGGTGCACAAGGAAGGGTTGTACCAGTCGGAGGAGAAGAAGAAGGTGTCCAAGATAGAAAGACTGGTATGAGCAAAGGAAAAGAGGCCTGAATCTGCAAGGCAGGAGCAGAGAGCTGCAAGATCATGGGACTGGAGCTACGTGGCTGGGTTGGGGCTGCCTTATGCCTGATCTCTGTGCCGTGCCCTCTCTCTGTGAGCCAGAGAGGGGGCTGACCCTGGAGAGTGGCCTGGTCGAATCTGCTTGAGGGAAGGTCACTTCTGGCAGTGAGATGAGGGGTGGCTTAGAGAAAGGCCAGTTGAGCTCAGAGGTCTATCAGGATGCAGGAGGGTGATGTGGCCTCAAGGAGGTCAGGAGCAGGGGAGATGGAGAGGAGACTATGGGCTTCAAGAGATATTTAAGAGGCCAAATCACCAGGACTCGGTAATCAACTGCGAAATTCAGGGGATGAGAAAATTTGAGGAGTCTAGACTGACTCAGGCCTCCAGCTCTGATGGCTGGCGGGCCAGCAGAGCTGTTCCCCAAGCCAGGGGCGTAAAGGAGGAAGGACGGTCTGCGCAGAGGAAAAGGAGAGAAGGTAAAGGGTTTTAATGTGGACATCTGGAGTGTCACAGATCTGCACAACACAAGAGGGGGTGACAATGAGGGAGCTACAGATGTGAGTCAGGAAAAAGTCTATAGAGATATTAGCCATCTGGGCATCAGTCATTCAAACCTAACCACCACCCTCATCATGACCAATTCCACCATCATCGCTGTATCATTGTCACCATCACCAGCCCTCTACCACCATTACTGTCACCCCCACGACCATCACCACCCCCACCACCATCCTGATCTTTGAAGATTAGTTCCCTTCCCCCCATCTTCTCAGAAATTATCATCTCTTCCAGGCCGGGAATCACCTGGGTCCCATGCCTGCCCACGGCAGGTGTTCAGAAGCTATGAATATCATAGTCCACTGGCGACAAGTGGACCTCAGTGTCCAGAAAAACAGAGTCACTGGCTCCTTGCCCACCTCCTCCAGCCTGCCCAGGGTGTCATTTGAGTGCTTCCTGCCTTCATCCTCATCCAGGCCTTGTGTCGGAAGAGACCGCGGTGTGCCATTAACTCAGCCACATAGACCAGGCCAAGGTGCACCCACCTTCTCAGAGTGGCCAGACTAGTGTGTGCTCCCCCGACCTGCTTTAATCAGTTGATAATGAGCACAGAAGTCTCCTACTCTGCTCTCTGTCCCTGGCCACACTTTCACGCCCTCCACGCTCTGAACTTCATCCCCCAGAGAGGCCCTCCTTTCTCCACTTCCCACCAGCCTTGCCCCGGTCTTCCGGATACCCTGCTTCCTAATCTGCGCTCCCCTCCAGCTCCCCCTGGGACATGGCTGTCCACTAAGGCCACTTCCTCCTACCTGGCGCTCTGATGCAAGGAACCTCCGTGGTGCTGTGTTTGTGTAGTAAGCTCCTTGGTCTTCCTTAAGATTCTCTCGGGTTCCCCTTTAGCCAGAATCATGCCTCATCTTCTCATAGATGCGTGTTCTCTCGGGGCGCCTGGGTGGCTCAGTCGGTTGGGCGTCTGACATCGGCTCAGGTCACGATCTCGCGGTTCGTGGGTTCGAGCCCCGCATCGGGCTCTGTGCTGGCAGCTCGGAGCCTGGAGCCTGCTTCGGATTCTGTGTCTCCCCCTCTCTCTCTGCCCCCTCCGCTGCCCGCACTCCGTGTCTCTCTCTGTCTCTCAGTAATAAATAAACGTTAAAAAAAAAATTTTTTTTTAAGCAAAAAAAAAAAAAAAAAAAGCATGTTCTCTCTTCCTTTTCGGAGTTAGGCATCAATACACCCTAGCTGGCTGGCCATGGGCAAGCCACTGACTTCTCTGAGTCTCAGCTTCTTCGTGTGTAAAGTGGGAATAATACCTCCTCATTTTTTAGGGCTGTCATCGACTTCGATGACCTGGCGTAAGTAAGTCAACCAGGACATTGCCTGACACATCCCAAGCGTTGGATTCCCTCTTTATTTCCCCACCCTCCAGCCTCCAGGGCTCGTTTTTGTCATTGTTATTTGTGGTCTTGTCTAACCTATCCTTGTTAGGCATGGCATGAGAGCAGAGAGCGCCCCCTATACGCTTTCAAATCTCCCAGAGCTCTGTGGCCCTAGGAGGTGCTCCATAAATGTTGGCTAAATGACCGAATTGAGTCGGTGGCTGTGCAGCAGGTGCAATCCCTCGCTCATTTGTGACATAACCTTCAAGAGACGAGAAAGAACACGTTAGATCCTTTTGTGCACTCTCCAACCAAATGAGCCTGGTGTGTGTGGGGGGGACATTGGCACCCTGCCCCCATCCAGTTGTGCAGAAATAACAGGGCTGGCGGGATCGAAAGCGGCGTGGGTGACGCCGACGATGAGCTGTTTCCACTGGGGCGTGGATGGGTCTGCACTAATCAGGGGAGGCTTCCCAGGGAAGCTGAGATGGAAGCAGACTGCCCACCAGAATCACCGGGGGGGGCTTTGAAAACCCAGTGTCCACGAGCCACACCCGAGCCAATTAAATACAGATCGCTGGGGGTGGGAGCCAGACACGAGCAGTTTTTATAGCTTCCAGGCGACTTGTGCAGCTGAGTTGGAAAGACTGTGGGTGAGAGGCTGGTTGCGGACGACTGGGGGGTTGGCGGGGGGACACTGTTGGCCCCGAAGGTGTGATGCAGATACCCGGGAATGTCACCTCCCTCCTCTGCCCTGCAGCCCGTCTTCTCCTTTACCGGTCTTTCTTCCTTCCTCCCTTCCTTTCCTCCTCCCTCCCTCCCTTTCTTTCTTCTTTCTTTCTTTCTTTCTTTCTTTCTTTCTTTCTTTCTTTCTTTCTTTCCTTTCTTTCTTTTTCTTTCTTTTTCTTCTTTCTCTTCTTTCTTCTTTCTCTTCTTTCTTTCTTTCTTTCTTTCTTTCTTTCCTTCTTTCCTTCTTTCCTTCTTCCTTTCTTTCCACTCACCTCCAGTTCCCTTTCGCAGCTGACGAGAGGGAACATCTCCTTCCAGCGCCTGCATTAATAACACCGTGTATCCCCGGGGAGATTAGGAACCTCTCTGTGTTCGGAGCCCCCTGGCTCATCAAAGGCCGAGGGCGCAGGGAGGGGACGGGCGGGATTTACACGGGTAACTCCAATTAAGACAAATGTCAGCTCCCTCGCCGCAGGCTGCGGGTGCTCTCGCCCCGCCGTGCGGCGGGGGCCTGGTGTGGGAGAGCAAGACTGTTTCTGCTGTAACTGTCAGGCTCTGAGAGAAGCAGCCAGAAGGAAGTAAAAGGAGAGCAGGAGCAGGAGGGCCGTCCTGGCACAGATACCCTCCCGGGGCCCTGGGTGGCTCACAGGCCCCTCCTCCCCAGCATCATCCCTCAGGGCGCCGCTTTGGAAACATAGGGGGGGCTGTGTGAGAAGCCTGCTCCAGGGACCCCCCCAGGATCGGCTGTTGGTTTCTCTGAGGCTGCTCCAGGGCTCCAGGGCTCCCATCCGCTGGAGGGTAGAGCCCCTCCTATACAAAGGAGGGAGGATCCCTAGAAATGCAGAGTCTCAGACCACACCCACTCCTCCCAGGGCAGAGCCTGCAGGTTTAACAAGATCCCCAGGGACTGGGACACCCAGTAAAGGTGGAGAAGCTTGCTCTCTTTCTTGCAAATCTGGACTCTGAGGGAAGACGAAACTGCTGCAGCATCATGAGGACGGGGAGAGGCTGAACTGACGGGGGGGGGGGGGGGGGGGGGGGCTCGAGGCCTGGCCCTAGCCAGGACCTTCCGGATCGTCCTGGCCGGGCCATCCTGGCACCCAGTTTCCCAGTCTCTGGGGACAAGGATGGCCTCACGCGGGACCAGCAACTCCTGGAAATGGAGGTCGTGATGGTGATGGAGGTACAAAAAATCAGGCAGCGCGTATGAGGCGCTTAAGACGTCCCTGGACTATGCTAATGGCGTTATGTAAATTACTCACCTTTCACAGAAACACTTATTACTAATCCCCATTTACAAATGGGGAAATGGTGGCCCAGCAAGGCAAAATAAAATAGTTGACCCAGGCGCATACAGGTAGTAAAGGCTGGAGGGCACTGAAACCTATTGTTTAAGGATTGTGCATTCGCCAAAGCTTTCCCAAAAGCAAAGAAGGCTTTCCTTTTCCTGGGCATCACGGGACTGCCTCCAAATGGTGGCGACGCCACCCTAGAGGTAACCGAATTCGCCCTATGACAAGCCAGGGAGCCGGGTCGCCAGCTCTGCAAGATCACCCGTGGCCTGTGACCCTGCTCACATCACTCACGTGGGGGGCGGGCAAGGTTCTGTCCTGGCTCCGCTTCCTGTCATTCCCACAAAACTTCTTAGGTCGGGAGAGAATAACAGCGTGAGCTCTCTGAGAGCTACAGAAACGAAGCCATGGTCAACAGTGGACCGTGGAATCAAGAGCCCAGCGTTCACATCCCAATTCTGCTATTCCTTGTGGCCCCGGGCAGTTTACTTTACCTCCGTGGGCCTCGGTTTACACCTCTGTAAAATGGGAGTAATAAAAGCGTGCTTCCTAAATGTATTGAAAAGATAACCTAGGGTTCGTTTAGAGGCTCTAGAACAACGTCCAGCAAGGAGCAGGCATTCAGTAAGGGGCAAGTGCTCTTTCCCCCGCCCTCCTCCTCCTCCTCCTCCTCTTCCTTCTCCTCCTCCTCCTCCTCCTCCTCCTCCTCCTCTGCAAATTCTTCCCTACAAGAGAACCCTGTGGATAAAGCAGAAAGGTTCTAGTACCACGGATATCAAAGAGGGATTAGCTTGAGCTCATGAGCCAGCAGGCTGTCCTGGGGCTCAGGGTGCCCACGGGTATGTGTGGGTTTGGAATGGGCATGGGGTTTTGGAAAGCCCTGTAATCAGTGGCCAACGGGCTGGCACAATACCAGAGGGTTGCCAAATTATCTGGAGACACAAATTCTTGGGGTTTTATTTCAACTACTTGCAGTAGGCAGTACTCCTAGAATGTTATTTCCGTCTTTCTCTGCTGTCTTGACCAGCGTGCCCTGAGCCTCTTCGTGGCGGCTTATAGGCACGACCCTCCAGTGTGCCGTGCGCCCCGCGTTGTGATCCAGGGTGCCCTCGGGGACCCTGGACCGAAGGCAGAGCCCCGCGTGGCCGCAGGTGGCCAAGAACCGATTTACCACGGCTGTGCCCCTGTTGTTCCGACAGCGAAGTCTTCTGTTAAAATGGAAACATCCGAGTGGGAAACACAGTAAGACACCGTGGCCCATGACCTTCGAGTGAGAACTGATTTCTTGGATTAACAGCTGGTATTTAGCCAAGGCCCCCGAGGTGGGGGTGGTCTCAGTTTAGGAAGCAATGAGAGGAGAGAAGGGCAGGAGTGGGCTTGGGGCTTCATCGGGTGTAGACAGGCAGGGATTCAGACCATCCCTGTGGATTTGGTTGTTTAGAAGGGGCCCCAGTTAAGGGGGCTGAGGAGTGAACTTCCCTTGTCATCACTGAGAACATTCTGGGATCCAGGAAAAGGAGTGCCGGTAAGCGGGTACAGACAGCAGAGGCTTCAACGCCGACTGAGGGCCATGAGGCCCTGCTTCCCACAAGAGAACATTCCCTTTGCTCAGCCCCACGCGTGAGGCCCCCTCTTGCTCTGCAGAGCAGCCTGTATCTCTATCTCTATTTTTATCTATACACACAGCCTCTTTAAGCCAACAGTTCATACGAAGACATGGAAAGCATGTGCATTAAATCTGCAGATGACTCAAAGCTGGAGGGGATGCGAGAATTAAGGTTCAAGATGAGCTCGGCAGTCGAGAATGCTGGGTCGAAAGCAACCAGATGAAATTTAACATCGATAAATCTCACGTCTTGAATGCCGTTTCCAAAAACTCAGTTGCACAAGAACAGGACGGGGGAGACCTGGCTTGACTGCAATTCACATAAAAAAGACGAGGAGGTTTGAGTCCGCCTCAAGTTCAACGTGAGCGAGCCAGCCGAGGGAAAGGAAGCGTCCAACAACATCCTAATGCTGCTGCTGCATTAACCCTTGGAGAGGGGGTGGGAGCGCGGATGGAGTGGGCCCGGGCGGGGGGGGGGGGGGGTGGGGGGGGGAGGGTTGGTGTTGAATGGCTTTGTCAGAGAGAGTCAGACCCGCAAGGGCTGATACTTCCCGAGTACTCAGGACACAGAGGGGCGGACCCGTTTGCCCAAGTTCACACGGCCAGTGGGTGGTGGACCCATGCCCTTGATCGCTCCGCTCTGCTGCCTCTCTGTGAGACAACACCTTGTCTACTTTCTCTTCCCCATTTCACAGATGAGGAGACAGGACCGGAAGCGTGAGCACCATTTGTCCACACTGGCCCGGTGCGTGAACTGCAGACTCGGGCCCTCCTGGGAGCCTCTCTTCGGGACTCTTTTCCTCCACTGTGCTGGGTGGCTGCCAGCCCGTCAGGGTGGCTGAATGCTTCCCCTTAAGGAACCAAAGCCCGTGTCGAATTTTGTGTGGCGCTTATCACACGAGGGGATCCACCCTGCTCTGCCTAGCAGACAGTGAAATGCTCCGGGGTTAGCTCTTTCTTTGTCACCCCCAGTCACGTTCAAGGTTAACCATTGCCACGCCTAATTGAACCACAGCGGGATATTTACCCTGGAGGGAACGTGGGACCCTGTATCGAGTGTCCCTGTTTATGGTTTTTTTTTTTTTTTTTTTTAATTCTTTTCCACTGAAACTGCTCACGGCCACGCCCCTGGCCTCTATTTCTTTCTAAATTGCCATGATTCACCAGGCTTTCACGTTAAACAGGACCTAAGCTGAGTGTCTGCTATGTGCCAGGCGCAGCACTGGGGCCGGTCACACAGGTCACCTTCGTTGAACTTCACGACAGCTTATGATTTTGTGCATCTCACAGCTTCATAGGGCCACCGATCACGGCATTTAAAACCTGGACAGTCTCAGGGGCATCCGGGTGGCTCAGGAGGTGGAGCGTCCAGCTTTGGCTCCGGTCTTCATCCCGAGGCTCGTGCGTTTGAGCCCCGCATGGGGCTCGCTGCTGTCAGCGCAGAGCCCGCTTCGGATCTTCTGTCCCCCTCTCTCTCTGCCCCTTCCCCGCTTGCACTCGCTCTCTCAAAAATAGAAAGAAATAAAAGTAAAACCCGGGCAGTCTCGGACAACAGGGACAAGTTGCCCACCCCAGGCTTAGAGACGTGAACGGACTCGCCCCATGTCCCCGAAGCCAGAGAGGGGCGGAGCAAAGGTTTCAAATCAGTTTCCCGGGGACCAAAGACTTCCTGGTAGGAACAAATGCGAAGGGAGAGTAACCACTCCGGCCCATTCTCTCCCCTCTGCTTCAGGCTCCTGGAAGACTTGCTTTGTTGATTTCCTTAGTTTCGGTTCTGTGTCAGAGTCCATGTTCACAGAAATGTGAAACAAGGAGAGGAATACCTACTTCCTAGGGTGGTGCCGAGAGCGGAGTGTTTAGAAAGAACACGAACAGTGCCCAGTGTGACAGGAGTTCAAGAAAGTCGTATTCCTTCCCTTTTACCTTGATTGCACTGCCTGGTGAGCTCAGCGGAGGTTTAGGGATGAGAAGTGAGTGGCACAGGGCTCCGATCGGTAAGAAACTCAGCTGTCGCGTGCTTGCAGTAGATGTGGGGGCTCGTGTTCGGAGAGGGGCGTCAATCAGCCAGAGCGTGTGGCCATGATGAAGGGAGGTGACCTCAGCGGCCAGGGGCCCACGAGGGAGGTCCCCCAAGAAATGAACAAAGGAACCAAGGAAGAAGAGAGAGTGGAAGGCAGACAGGGGAGCTGACTCCCAGCCTTCAAAAGGCTGACATGGGAAGTAAGATACTCAATCCTCGAGGCCCATCCAAGAGAGGGGGCAGGGACCCCTGGGGGGCTCCGTCGGTTAAGAGTCCGGCTCTTGGTTTCGGCCCAGGTCACGACCTCACGTGTGTGAGTTCGAGCCCCGCATCGGGCTCGGTGCTGACCGCGCAGAGCCTGCTGGGGATTCTCTCTCTCTCCCTCTCTGTCTGCCCCTCCCCTGCTCGCGCTCTCTCTGTCTCTTTCTCTACGTAAATAAATAAACTCTAACAAACAAAAAACAGGGGGCAAGGTTCCTGGGAGGCAACTCTGGCTGGCTGTCAGGACTTTGCAACAAGCAGATAGGCGAAAGGAGCCTTCTCAGAGGGTGGTGGCCTTTCTTCCCGTCGCGGGAGGCACGCGAGGAGACTCTGGGTGACCATCTGCCGGGAGATTCTGCAAAGAGCATCCCTACAGCGTCTGCGACGCCGGGCTAGATGAGCCCTCGGCTGTCTCCCAACCCTGGGACCCTCCAGCAGACGTTGGCTTTCTTCCCTACAACTGTAAATATTTGTGCATTCCCAAGTTATAAAGTGGAGCTCTTGGCTTGCAAAGGTCAGGACGAAAGGCTTGTTTGGGGAACAGTTTGCTGAGTGTTTCTTTAGGCTGCGTTTCCAAGACTTCTTGTCATCTGTGTTTGGAGTGGACACAAGCTGCAAGATAATTTTTTCCCCCCCGCAGGGGAAGAATTGCTCACTAGGAACGGACGCAAGTGGAGATCATTCCGGAATGCGGAAGCAGACCCGAAAGGCAAGGACGCTTCTTCTATGTGGCTACAGTGTGTCAGATCAGCAGACGGGCTCCCCCGCCCTACCTCTCCTGGTGTAGGTTCAGGGGTCTTTTGTCCCAGTGCGTAGGGCTTCCTGGTGGGAGCTGGAGGGAGACAACCCCTGTTTATGGCAATGGAGGTGGGCGGGGAGGGTTGTGTTCAGTCTGGCTTTGATGTTTGTAGCTGGGTGCCCCTGAGTCTCAGCTTCTTCCCTAGGAGCCGGTGCAGGGGTGGAGGGGTATCGTCGCATCCTTCGTATCACTGTCTCTTTTTCTCACATTCTGGCTCCTCTGCCCTGTGGTCCTCCCCCTAAACACGCAGATCGGAGCTGGTCACTTTTCCGCACCTCTCTGCTGCCCATAAACATGCCCTGCTTTCTCACAAGTGTGCTTTTCCCCACGTGCTGTTCCCTTGGCCTGGATGGAATATTCTTTCCTTCTCTAGGCTTCAGCTTCCTTCTGCAAATGGGGGTAAAAATAATACCTGTCTCAGAAGGCTGCTGTGGGGATTCACCGAGTTCATGCAGGTAGAACCTTTAGAATAACACCTGGCGTCTCTGGCTAGGTGCTTCTGTTATCATTTTCGTATGACGGCCAACCCCTACTCATCCTGCGAGGCCCTGGGTCACCCGCTCCGTGAAGCCTCCCGTGTCCTTTCCAGACAAAGCTTTGTTTTTCATTGGTTTTCAGTTTGTTTGTTTTTTTTTTCTGTTGACTTTGGGGTTCTACGACATTTACACACTGATTTCTCGGGATATTTTTTTGTTATCAGCCTCCATACGGGTCTCTCCCATGAGACCGGTGGGGTGGGGGGGATCTCTGGAGCGGGCAGAGGCAGGTCGTATCCAAGTCTATACTTACCAGCTTCCAAAAACTGTTGCTGCCCAAATGAATGGAAGGATGAAAAGATGAGAAAAACGGCCTGGTGGTCCTGACAACTGACCCTGGGGGGTGCTTGTGAAGGTACCGTTTCGACCTCAAGAGTCCCTACGCCTCTCTGCACCCCGCGCCTGTCTCCCCTTCTTCTCCACACTGTTGGACAGACACCTGTCTTTCCCACTTCCCTAAAACGTCTTGGACTTGGAAAATAACAACCGTTTAGGAAAATGGGTAATGACCACGGGCTCAATCGCGGAAAGCGTGTAACTCCTGGAGTCCTAGTGAAATGTCAAGGATTTGATTAGAGCAAGCCCAGTCCCTGGTGACCTGAAGAAATGTGATCTGTTTGTCCTGGGGGGGGGGGGGGGGGGAAGAAGGATCACTCTTTATTTACAAACCCGCCCGCCTAATCCCCTCTGACAATATGGGAAGTCATGCTGCGTGGCTGGAGCATTATTTCAGGGCTCCCTTAAGGAAGAACTATCTCCTACTCAATTAAAGCAAAGCCTGAACTTGCTCTGACCCCATCATTGCTCGGCCAGGAAAGCAGTCTTGGCTCCTTCCAGCGGGGTGGTTGCCCGGGCTCTGGGCCGGGTTCTTTTTCATCAGGACGTCTTGAGCATTTATTGGGGTGGAAACCATCCCTCTGCAGTTCCCTTCGGCCTGGCCCGGGCTTGGGTGCTAGGAGAGGAAGAGGGCGCCGAAAAATGAAATGGATGATGGATCCCAGCACCGCAAGCCCTCCCCCGGGGGGGGGGGGCCACCTCTGCCCGCCCAGTTCTGGGTGGGGCCCCAAAGTCAGAATGGATGAGCGGCCCCCCAGGGGTCCCCACCAGGCCCCTAAAAGGCTTTTAAGCCCCCACCTGTCTCCAGGGAGAACTCCGCTTCCCCTGTCCTGTTCTATGTAGGTCAGCGCCTCCAACTCAGGAACTGCCTGCAAAGTCCAGCCTCCGTCTGCAGGCACGAGCCGCACCGTTATTTAGTGGAGACCAGACCAAGATGCATGATCTCACTGGAAAAGCACCCACTCGGAGAATCTCACCTCCCCCTCTCCCAAGCTGCACCGACTCCTGGGGAATCCGGAGGGAGAGGGCTTGGCCAGGCTGACTATATATAGCAAGGGGACATTAGCTGGAATCTTCTGTGTAGGAAAGTGTAATTTTCTTTCTGCTCTTCTCAATTACAAAATAACAAGACTGCTAAAAATCCAATAGTATGGATGTCAATATTGGCGGGGACAGCCACAGGAAACTTAATTGCACAATGGGTACCAGTTGAAGACGGTAGGTGCTCTTTCTCGGCTTTTCTTAATTCTAATTAGGAATTTACTGATCTTACAGACTCACACACAGAGGCTTGTCACCAGGCCAGGAATGGGTCCCAACAACGTTGGCTTCCTTTTCTGAGTCCCTGGCCTTTCCTTCGCCCCAAACGTCGTCTCCGATTGGGGCTTGTAGCTGGTTGCGAACATCAGCTCTCCAGTTTCCTTGCCGTGTCAGAGGACCAGATGTTTTTTATTTGAGAGCAAATTGACACATTAAATTACACTGTGCAAACATTAAAGCCAGCCGCGGGTAAACAGGCCGAGATTCATTGAATTTTACGGGTCACAATAATGTTTATGTAATTTAACAAATTCCTGCCCCGCTGCTGAGGCTCTCCCAGAAGTATTAATTTAAGAAAGATGCGACCTGCCCAGAAGCTCCCCATCGCCCTCCACCCCCCACCTCTGCCTCTCGGAATTCGAGATCCGGACATGAGCATGCCCCGCAGGGAGCAAGGAACCACGGCTAGGTCTCTCTTGGTCCTCAAGACGTCGCCTAGCTGTCCACAGATACTTAGGAGATGCTCTTTTGGCCCTGGACGTCCCTTGGGGTTGCCTGTCCAGGATCCATCCGCTCCTTCTGTTGATAACAGCCCTGGGATTTTTCTCTAAGAAGCATCATTGCATTCCCAGGTTCCAAGGTCCCTTTCCGGGCAGAATCCACTCCACGGCCCTGCCGCGGGGCCCTTGATCCAGGCCTGGCCAATCAGAGCAGTTCATCCAGCCCCTGGCTGGTGATTGGGTCAGCCACGGGAACGTGATCAAACCCAGGCCAAAGAGCATCGGCCCCAGGACTTCTGCAGAAGCAAGGAGAACGAGGGGCTGCGGTCACCCTGGTCCTGTCGAGTGGCAACGGGGAAGCAGGGAGCTGCTGGGCCCCGTTTGCCCCCAGTTGGGAAAGGGCTACCTGGGAATTAGGCCAACACAGAAGGAGGCAAAAATGGAGAAGGGCACGTTCCCATGAGGTTTCCTGAGCCCCGGGATCAAGCTTACACGGGGGGCTTTTTGGTTAGGTGAGTGTTGATAAATGCACTGGCTCGGTTAAGTCAGGGTGAGTCGAATTTTGGACACTTGCACAAAAGGGCGAGAGATTACCCCACAGCACTCTGTAGGGACCCAGGTGCCCCCTCCCCGCCCCCCACCATTTTCTACATCGCTGGCCTCGGCCCCCACGGGTGCGAATCTCTGATTCGCTGCTGCGTCCCTTAGGCTCCCTCCGCCCTCCGTTCCAGCCATCTTGTTCGTTCCTAAACGTGGCCCGCTTTTCTCTCCCCCCTGCCTTCTCTTATTTTCCTCTTACTGTCTGCAGTGCCCTTCGCCGCCTCTATCTGTCCATCCTTCCAGGCCAGGCTTAATTCCGCTCCCCGCAAGGAAGCCCCCGCCTCTGAGCTCCCAGATGGGCCGATTGGTATTGCTTTTTGTAGCATATGGTTGTTTCTTCCCTTCTGTGTCTTTAGAGCCTAAAAACTTCCTGGTACAGTGCTGGGCACATGGAATCATAGGTTGTTAGTATTTGAAAGTGTGGTAGAGGGGCGCCTGGGTGGCGCAGTCGGTTGAGCGTCCGGCTTCAGCCAGGTCACGATCTCGCGGTCCGGGGGTTCGAGCCCCGCGTCGGGCTCTGGGCTGATGGCTCGGAGCCTGGAGCCTGTTTCCCATTCTGTGTCTCCCTCTCTCTCTGCCCCTCCCCCGTTCATGCTCTGTCTCTCTCTGTCCCAAAAATAAAATAAAACGAAAAAAAAAATAAAAAAGAAAGTGTGGTAAAGGTTTTAAAGATCACCCTGCCCTCACAATCTACAGATGAAGAAACCGAGGCCCAGAGAGGTGAATTGACTTGCCCAAGGTCACACGGCTAGTTTACGGCCAGACCCGAAATGAAATTCCAGCTGAATATTCTTTCCGCAGCAGCAAGACCCATCCATTTGGTTGATTTATTTTCCAGTTAAGCATCTGGACAGCCTGAATTGGGTTGGCACCTTACCATCTATTAATGGTACTGAGTCAGCAATGAGAAGAAAGAACGATGGACTTTTTTTTACCCAGTCGAAAGATCTGGTCGCAACTTCCAGCTGGGCTGTGTGACCTTGGACCAGTCCCTTCACATCTCTTGCTGCATGCCACAACTCCATTTTCACAACTGCAAAAATGAGGTCTCTCGACTTAGGTCTGAGGGCACGTCTCATTTGTGAGGCGTCTTCCACTGATCGGTGGGGTTGCCCGCAGTGCTGTCTGGGAAGGATCTGGGGCATCTGGGCTCTGGAGGAGGGAAGGCTATGACCTCTTAGCACGGGTCAGGAGCAACGGTCAGGGCGTGTGAGCAGACACACCAGAGTTTCGAGGTCCCTTCCGATTCCGTCATTCTAGGTCATTTCGGTCCTGGTGACAGTGCAAATACAGAGCCCATGCATCCCTCTTCAGGACCTCCGTTGTCATGTTCTGTCACCTGTGGCCTGCCCACTGTGGGTAGCCTTCACGATACCCTGAAACTTCTGGACTCTGGAACCCACCCACACCTCCCCACTCCCCGCCCCCCCCCCGCCACAAAATTCACTCGGGCCCTACCCTGGATCCTCTGACCAACTGAAATTTGGGGTGAACTTGGTGGATCTAGCGTGGGTTGGGTCAAGTGCCAGAGAGAGACTTGAAGTCGTGGAGAACAGCTGATGGTCGGGGAACTCGGGGGGAGGTGAGAAACCTGCTTCCAGGTTTACGGTGTTTAGGATGTGGGAACAGACATCCTCCCAACACCTAAGGGGAAACAGGGACCTGGGGCCACAACAACAACAACAACAACAACAACAACAACCCCACAACTGTGGTGTGGGCTCCCCTGGAGGGCCAGGGGCCTGGCTTTTCACTACGAGCCCTTTCTGCCTCACTTTACCCATCTTTCAAGCAGAGAGCACAGTCCTAGTGCTTCCTGCAAGGTTGTTGAAATAATCCACTGAAATCATCTCTATAAAGCGCCTGGGACACAAGGCCTGGTAGTACCTCCCTCCCCTGGTGCGAACTCCAGTCCCCTCCGGTCTAGGCAGGTTCAGACATTCATTTAACAAGCCTGCTCCTGTATGCTGGCTGCTAGGGGGGGAAGCGGGGGGGGCATCGATTGGCTCATAGAAGTAATCCTCCTTCAGGCACGGCTGCATCCAGGAATCCAATCGGTAGTGTCGGGGTTGAACACTCACACACTCTCTGCCTTCATCTCTCAGACCTGCTGTCTCCACCTCACCGGAAAGATGGGCTGTTGGAAGCTACTGGCAGTTTAGCAAACCCAGATCGGGTGAAAGGCGGGCTTCTTGGGTCCTGTGCGGCGAAGCATCTCCCCTTTTAGGAACACGAGTGGGGCGCACGCTGGGGTCGCTCTGGCCCTCTCCTGGGATGTGCTACGCAGCAGCCCTCCTGTCCCCGTGGCTGAGCAGGGGTGATCACAACTCCCGTCCCCGCCCGCCGCCCTGTCCGCGGGCAGCGAGCCAGGGGCAGTGTAACCAGAGGTCTCTGGGTCTCTGGTTTTCTCGGGAGAACATAATAATGTGGCGTTGACCGCACAGGCGGTGGCCCCGGGCCGGCGGCAGAGGCTTCTGAGGCTTATGGTTTAGTTCAGTCCCTGCCAATGCCGACTCCTTTCTAACTTTAGAAATCCGTGGTTGGCTTTCCCTGCATCAAAGAAGTCAAAGTATTCAACTCTGGAGTGTGTGTATTTTTAAAACAACAACAACAACAACAACAACAAAATCAAAACAAAACCAGAAAGGGAGGAAAAAAACAAAACAAAACAAAAAATCCAGTGATCTCTCAGAGTCAAGGAGACTCAGCCCACAGGTCCCCGAGCTTCACGGAAATGCCCCGTGACTGCGGTCAGCCCGAATTAAACCTATCTCCTCTGTTTTTAAAGCTAAAAAAAAATTCGAAATGACCTTTAATTAGTAGACCCGGTTCTTTCCTTCCCATCAAAGCCCAGGGTTTCGCGCAGAGCTACATTTCCTAAAAAGGCCTGGGGCTGGGAGCTAAGTTCCCTCACCTTGCACGGGATAATGCCCTGCAAACAGGGCATTCCCGCTGGCCTCCAGGCTGTGCCGAGTGGGTGCTGGTGTGAGAGCAGAAGGGTGGCTTGAACCCTCAGGGAGGAGGGCTGCAGGTCCCCAGAGCCTCTGGATCTGCTCTGCTCCCTTGCTAGCTGTGTCATCTTGAGCAAGTGCCCTAGAAAAACTCTCTGGTGTCAGTTTTCCCATCTGTAAAATGGGGAAGCCCAGCTCGTGGCCAGCCCACCTCTTACCGAAAGATGTGGGCATTTTGAAAAGCGCCAGACCCTCCGCGAAAGGATGAAATTCTTTCTCCTCTATCGGATGCCTTGATTCCTCCTCCTCTCCCCTCCACTTGTTTTTTTTTTTTTAATTTAAACACCCCTCCCCCGTTTTCTCCTCTGTCTTGGCCCATCTCCTGGGGAAGGGGGGGGGGGTGTCCCAAAAGGGCAGAACTGAATCTGTGTCGGCGTTGTCACTCACGCGGGGACTCTATTTGTGTGTTTTTCCAGGTCATCTGGCCTCCTCCCGCCCGTGGACACAAGGGCTGTAAGAAAGCATTAGTCCTTTTAGATCCAACTGGTGGTGCAGCCCTCCAGGAAATTTTCCTCTGCCGTCTAACCAAGTTGGCCAGACAACTTATCCTCTGATTAGGGGTCACGCATCATCCCAAGGGAATCATTAGTTTTTCCGAAGGCCATGGCAGTGGAGGAAGAAGGAAGAGGCTTAAAATAAAACACACACACACACACACACACACACAGAGCAGACTAGCGGGTAACACCACCGATGGGCTCACACAGACTTCAGGATTCATTTATAGACGCTTCTTAAGCTGAAATGACTCGTTTGGGCAGCTGGGGACAGACAGGACGGGCCCACTAGCTCCCTCCTCCCCGCCCCTCCCCGGTCAGCTGACTCTCTCATTCCTCAGCTGTGGCTCATGCAGAGAAAGAAAAGCACTGACATTGGCCGTAGGACCCAGTCTGATCAAGCCTTAGGTCTGTGCACTTGAGGCTCCTGGAAGGTCAGGGTCCTAATGATTGGGTTTTTAACTTCCTTGTTTTATTTTGTTGTTGTTGTTTTTCCCATTGGGGCCAACTGTACACACAGTGAAATGTACCTATCTTTAAGGGGCAATTCAATCACTTTTGATACGTGTATTCCCGTGTCAACCAGGACATAGAACATTTCCATTGCCCCAGAGAGTTCTTTTGCGTCACCCAAAGGTACCACTCTTCCAATTTCTGCCACCAATCTGAATGTTGCCCGTTCTAGAATTTCATACGAAAGGAATCCTACCATATTTGTTATTGCGCGTGTTGTTTCACTCAGCCTATGTCTGTGAAGTAGCTCGCTTTTTGCACACCTCCGTGGTGGCTTCCAATTACTGCCAACTCCAGTTCCAGTATACGAACATATTGCCATTGGTCTACCCCGTGCCACTGTATGTGGACATTTCTCTCTTTTTTTTAATTTTTTTTAACGTGTATTCGTTTTTGAGAGTTGGAGAGAGACAGAGCAGGAGCGGGGGAGAGGCACAGAGAGAGCGAGACCCAGAATCCGAAGCAGGCTCCAGGCTCCGGGCTGCGAGCAGGGAGCCCGACGCGGGGCTCGAACCCACCGACCGTGAGATCACGACCTGAGCCGAAGTCGGACGCTTAACCGACTGAGCCACCCAGGCGCCCCATGTACGTGGACGTTTCTGTTTCCAGTTTCGGACTGTTGTGGATAAGGCCGCCGTGGGCATTCGTGTACACGTCATTGTGTGGACATCGGTCTTCATTTCTCCGGAATAAATACCGGGGAGTGGAATTGCGGGATCACGAGAAGGCAAATATTTAAATTTACGTGATGTAATTGGAGTGTTGTACCATTTTGCATTCTTAATCAGTACCGTATGAGGGTTCCGGTTGTTCCTTATCCTCGCCAGTGTTTCAGGTGGTGGGTCTTTGAATTTGAACCATCTTGGTGCATGAATAAGAGTAATTCGGGGCGCCTGGGTGGCGCAGTCAGTTGGGCGTCCAACTTCAGCCAGGTCACGATCTCGCGGTCCGGGAGTTCGAGCCCCGCAGCAGGCTCTGGGCTGATGGCTCGGAGCCTGGAGCCTGTTTCCGATTCTGTGTCTCCCTCTCTCTCTGCCCCTCCCCCGTTCATGCTCTGTCTCTCTCTGTCCCAAAAATAAATAAACGTTGAAAAAAAAAATTTAAAAAAAAAAAAAAAGAGTAATTCATCGTGGTTTGGGTTTGCATGTCTCTGGTGACTAATGATGTGGAGCACAGCTTCCAGTGCTGATTGGCCATTCATATATTTCAAAGCCACAAATACTTCCTTCTAGATTTTTTTTCCAAAAACTGTACGGTCTTAACGTTTACCTTTATGACTATCCTATCCCTCAGATTAACGTTTGTGTGTGGTGAGAGGTAAGGGTCTACATTTATTCATGTATTTATTTTACCGTATATTTATCTGACTGTTCAATATTTGTTGCAAAGACTTTGCCCCTTGAAATGGCTTTGGCACCATGGTTGGAAATCGGTTCACTATATGTATGGGTCTACTTCTGGTCTTTCTAGTCTGTTCCATTTACCTGTCTTTCCTTATGTCAATACCACACTGTCTTGATTATGTAGCTTAATGATAAATCTTGAATCAGGTAGCAGAAGTTCTCTAAATTTGATTTCTTTTTCAGTATTATTTGTATTATTCCATATCTTTGCTTTTCCATATAAATTCTTCTTAAAAAAAAGTTTATTTGGGAGAGAGAGAAAGAAAGCAAGTGGGGAGAGGGGCAGAGGGAGAAAGAGAGAGAATCTCAACATGGGGCTCGATCTCACAGCCTCAAGATCGTGACTTCAGCCGAAATCAAGAGTCAGATGCTTAACTGACTGAGCCACCTGGGCGCCCCTCCATATAAATTCTTAATGACATGTGTCTTGTCATTTTCTGGGGAAATCTCTGTTGAGATTCTGACTGGGGTTGCTGTGATGTATAGATACATTTGGGGAGAATTGACATACTAACAATATTGAGTTCCATGAACATGAGATAGCTCATCGTTTATAAGATCTTTTTAAATGTCTTTCAGCAATGTTTTGTCATCTTATATATATTATATATATAATATATAAGTATATATATAATATATATAATATATACATATATACATATATACATATACATATACATATATATGTATATATACATATATACATAAATATAATATACATATATACATATATAATATATAAGTATATATATAATATATATATTATATATATTATATATATTATATATACATATATATAATATATAAGTATATATAATATATATAATATATATTATTATTATTATTATTGTATGTAGACCTTGTATTCTACACTTGTTAAATTCATTTGTTAGTTCTAAGAGTTGCTCTGTAGATTCCTTAGGATTTTCTACCTAAAACAGTCATGGTGTCGGGGCACCTGGGTGGCTCACTTGGTTAAGCATCCAACTTTGGTTCAGGTCATGATCTCCCAGTTTGTGAGTTCAAGCCTCGCATCAGGGCTGCTTTGGATCCTCTGCCCCCGTCTCTCTCTGCCCCTCCTCTGCTTGTTCTCTCTCTCTCTCTCTCTCTCTCTCTCTCTCTCTCTCTTTTTCAAAATAAATAAATAAACTTAAAAATTTTTTTTTTAATCTTGAATGTAAAGACAGCCTTAAGGGCACCTGGGTGGCTCAGTCAGTTGGGCGTCCGACTTTGGCTCAGGTCATGATCTTATGGTTCATGGGTTCGAGCCCCGTGTTGGGCTCTGTGCTGACAGCTCAGAGCCTGGAGCCTGCTTCAGATTCTGTGTGTCTCTCTCTCTCTCTCCCTCTCCCCCACTCGTTCTCTCTCTCTCTCTCTCTCTCTCTCACACACACACACACACACACTCTCTCTCTCTCTCTCTCTCAAAAATAAACATTACAAATATTTAAAGACAGCTTTACTTCTTATGTTTACATTTTAATGCCTTTTATTTATATTTGCTCAGCATAGTTGCACTGAGATCTCCAATACAAAGCCAAATGGAATTGGAAGGCACAGACATCCTTTGTATAGATTGAATTATTTTTTCCCAAAATGTTTAATGAAATTAAGAGTGACACAATCAATCTCATAATGTGATTGCAGCTTTTTCTGTTCGAAGGTTGTTTTATAATAAAGCCAATCTCTTGAACAGATACAGAGCTATTCCATTTTCTGCCTGTTTTTGCTTCGGTTTTGGTAAGTTGTGTTTTTCAAATATTTTGTCCATTTCGTCTAAGTTGTAAAATTTGATAGTATAATCTTGTTCATAACAGGCTCTTATTATCCCTTTAATTTATATCAGACATTGCAGGTAACACTTTGCAGAGACTCTGGATTCTGTTATCTTCTTCTGAAGAATATTGATTTTTGTTCTGGCCGGCAGTGAAGCTACTGGATAATCACCTTGAACTTGTAGAGACTTGACTTTGCACTTTCACGGGATGGGTCATATTTGGTTTGCCTTAGTTTTAGGGTGAATCCCTTAGGTCTGGGACATTTTTATTCTGCTCCCTTGGTGAGACTTAAAGTCCACATTCTGTCTGTAGCTGTGGCCGGGCCACAATTGAAATCTCTGCCCAGCTTCTAGAGCTTTCTAGTTGAGGCTTCCACTGGGCTTCTTGATGTCACCCCCACGCATGCACAGTTCAAGGATCAGTCAAGGATTCGAGGGTAGTTTACATGCCATTTGGGGGCTCTCCCCTCCAAGGTTCTCTCCTTTGCAGGATTTCTCTCCTCGGTTCCGGCTCCTCTGGGAGAGTGGAGCTCCAGCCTCTGACACCTGATCAGACATAGTGTGGTTTTCCATGTAGGTTCTGGCCAGCCCAGGCCACGCAAACAGGAGGTAGGTACACTCGGGAGAAGAGTCGTAGACCCAGGAATCGCCCAGTGAGGTTACCTTCTTTCACGGGTCCATCCCCAGCCAGGTTCTGCCTGGCTTCGGCAGCTCTCCAAGGCTGTCAAACGCTTGTTTTTTATTGGGTTCATACATTAAAGCTGTTTTCTACGAGAGAGCTCGTCCAACACAAGCCACGTGACCCCTTAATCCTCTTTCCTAGTAAAGTGCGGAGAAAGTGGTATCCAGAGAGGAACGGTGATCTGCCAACATCGCACGGTAGTCATTGGCTGAGCCAACTCTTCAAACCACGTTTGCTGGCTCCACTTGCTGGATCGTGGTGCTCGATGACTGTCGGTGCTTCACAGAGGGCCACCGAGTGAGCTTGGTGGCGCCTCGGGCATCCTCACTGCAGGTGCGAGGTGGAAGGCAAAAAGAAACGCGAGAAATGAGGAAGTCAAGGGGTCCAAGTCTTCCAGGGCCCCCAGCGAGCCAGATGGTGGGTCAGAGAGGCGGAAGCCCAGCCCTCAGGCAGGCTGAGAGGACTGGAGAGTCCGCAGTGGCTTTAAGCACCACCGAGAGGCTGCTACCTGCCCAGTTTACATCTCACTCCAGACCTCCTCAGCACCGGGGACTCAGTCCTTCTGGAACGAAACCGTCCCGGCTTTCTCCACCCAGGACGCACGTTCCCCTGTGTTCCCTCGTTCCGATCAGAGCCTACCATCCGCCTCCCGGAGCGTCCACCCCAGAATCTGAAAGCTAGTCCTTGACTTCCCCCTCATTCACTGTAAAACTTGCCATACACCCCTCATCCTGAAAAGCCCGGGAGCTGTCCCTCCTTTTGACCCCTCTAGTCCCTGTTTTTGTTCAAGAATTCTTCCCTTCCCCCTGGTTTACTGCTGTGATGTCCTGACGGGTCCCAGCTCGGGACTCCTACACCCGTCCCCACCTCCCGGTTCCATTCCACCACTGCCTGAGTCTTCCCCTCCAGCCCAAGATATGATCCTTCCCTTTCCTATCCACTCAGGGCCCTCACAGGTTAGTGGTGAAAACAGGTTAATAACCTGGCTCTGATACAAAGCGATAGATGTGAATAATTATGAACTTTGATGCAGGACATCAAATCCCTTTTTTGGACCACCCTGTCCTCTGCCTGAACAGGAATTCTGAGGAGACACTAAGAAAGAAGTGGGGGGCTTCGTCAACTGTCCCTGGCCCCCCAACACACCCCCGCAAAGTCAGGAGGTCTCAAGTTTGACATTTTGGCTTCAAAAGAGAAAAATATGCTAAGCATACATTTTCAGACACATAATAAGGAACCAAAGAAGCAATAAACATTTGTAATAATTACTACCTTATAATAAAATCTAGTTCTTTTTTCTTTAAGTTTATTTATTATTATTTTGAGGCGGGCGGACACAGGGGGTGGGGACAGAGAAAGGAGAGAGGATCCCAAGCAGTTTCTGTCAGTGGAGAGCCTGATGCGGGGCTCGATCTCACGCACCGTGAGATCACGACCCGAGCCACAGTCGGATGTGTAACTGACAGAACCACCCAGGCGCCCCAAGAAAACCTATTTCTTAAAAATAGGGGTAAAGGGGCGCCTGGGTGGCACAGCCGGTTAAGCGTCCGACTTCAGCCAGGTCACGATCTCGCGGTCCGTGAGTTCGAGCCCCGCGTCGGGCTCTGGGCTGACGGCTCAGAGCCTGGAGCCTGTTTCCGATTCTGTGTCTCCCTCTCTCTCTGCCCCTCCCCCGTTCATGCTCTGTCTCTCTCTGTCCCAAAAAAATAAATAAACGTTGAAAAAAAAATTAAAAAAAAATAAATAAAAAATAAAAAATAGGGGTAAGAATTCCTCCCAGCCATCCTCGCCAAGTTTCTCATTTGAAACCCAAGGGTAAAGATTGATTGAATGTTTGGGCGCCTGGGTGGCTCAGTTGGTTAAGCAGCCGACTTCGGCTCAGGTCATGATCTCGCGGTTCACGGTTTCGAGCCAGGCTCTGAGCCTGGAGCCTGTTTCGGCTTCTGTGTCTCCCTCTCTGCCCCTTTCCCACTCACACTCTGTCTCTCTGTCTCAAAAAAAAAAAAAAGAAACATTAAAAAGAAAAAAAAAGACTGACTTCATGCTTTTCAAACTCCAGATGGTGAAAAAGTCAGAAAGCATGATGCTGGACAAGGCACAGGACCGTTCTGCACCTTGGTCCCCCCTCCTCCCTGCTGCTTTAAGGAAGAAGGTAGTCATTACCATCCTCGGACAGCTCACGGGGTTACTGCTTGTTTCAAATTAGACAACAAAATGTGAGCAAAGGCCCTTGGAGAAATCCAAAGCGGTGTGACAAAAGGCATTACTATACCAGACACATTTATGTTCATTTTGCCTCTCCTAAGAGACATCTCTTGTTTCAGTCCTCCCAGGCTGATTAATATTCCAGAGACACAAAACAACTTGAAGAATTGGGGTAGAGACAGGCCCAGAAGGTGAAAATCATCGATGTTTCCAGGAGACCGTGGGAGTCGTCAATGTTTGTCCGAGGCCATGGGACCGTACAGAGAGTCTCTGAGCCTAACTTGAGTGTCCACGATTGCGAAAGTCAGGTAAGCCGTGACACTGGGGGGCCGGGACCCGTGCCCTCCCCGGGTCCGGGGATCGAGTTCCTGGCCAGCACCGCGCGCCCAAGGGGCAGCCATTGCCCCCCCTGCTGTGCCATGCTGGGCACCCCGCAATCCCCCTCTGGGTGCAGGTTCTGACCCGCCTTCCATTTCTTCCTCCCCCCCAGGGTTGCTGGGACGGTGAGCTGAGCCCCCGGGGGGTGCGGCAGCTCTTGGTAAGCCGTAAAACTGAGTGCAGGGCCACCTGGATGGCTCGGTCGGTTGAGCGTCCGACGTCGGCTCCGGTCACGATGTCCCGGTTTAGGAGTTCGGGCCCCACATCTGGCTCCCTGCCGTCAGCCTGTCAGCGCGTAGCCCACGTTGGATCTTCTGTCTCCCCCCTCTCTGCCCTTCCCCCACTTGTACTCACCCATAAATAAATAAATATTAAAAAAAAAAAAAAAGCTACGTACGTTTCTGTTGCCATCGTCGTCCTCTGTGAGGCTTGTGTTCCGGTGGGGCCGGTCCGTCTGTGCGAGAAAGGCCTTTGCAGGGGTATCCTGATCCTTGCGGGCCTCGTCTGGGCCGCCACCCCCAGCCGATGGTACAGTGTAGTCTCCCCCAGCAGGGCTGGCCTGAGACCAGGCGCCACGTAGCCCGCGGAGCCTGGGGACGCAGACCCGGCCCTGCTAGGGCCACCTGATCCCAAGCCATCCCAAGGCTCCCGGGTTTGCCTTTTCGGTCCGCAGTTTTCCACGTGGCCCCGGGTCTCAGGGTGGTCTGGGGAAGAGGCATTCGTTTCCTGTCCGTTTCATTGATTTCTTGCGTTCCCTTCGAGTCCCCCCCCCCCCCCCCCGACATGCGCCGGCCCTTCCTCCGGAGCTGCCTTCCACCAGGCGCGGCCTGGCCAAGTTTCTTCAATTAATGACCTGAGACTGAAATGGAGAGCCACGATTTCACAGCCCCAGCGGGGGAATGACCCTGCTCTGGTGATACGGGGGGGAAAAAAAAAAAACGTGTTGTCAGGGCTGTGTCTGTGAAATAGAAGTTATTAAAGTGGACGCACCGGCTCCCCTGGGCCGTGAGCTACCGCTGGCGGCCAAGGTCTGGACTGTGGCCAGACGTCCCCCTTCCTCCCTCACCTCTGGACTGGCTCGCCTGCTGCTTTGCCGGCACCCGAGCCGGTGTCCTGCTTAGCGCTCCCTCTCGGTGACCCTTCTGCTTCAAATATGATTTCAAATATGACAAAATTAAATGAAATTGTGTCTTGCCGGGACTGATCACCCAGCCTCGACACCTATCGGCCTCCGGTGAGTCTTTTCATCTCCATTTCTACCTACGCAACCCCCTCCCCATCCTTTCTGTGCGATTTTGAAGCACATCCACAGCCCATCTTATCGGCACCCCCTCCTTGGCTTTGGGCCAACGTTACCTTGATAAGGAAGCCCTCCAAGGTGTTAGGCAAACCTGACTTGAAGTCCTGCCACACCCACATGCTGTGTGACATTGGTCCAGCTACTTAACCTCTCTGGGCCTCACAGTTTTCACCTACAAAATAAGATTAATATGACCTAGCTTGCGATAATGTATCGAAAGTGTCTGACATCATAGCTGACGCATAGTAGGTGTTCTGGAGACAGTTCTTCCCTTGCCCTGGTTTGCCCTGGATGAATAGGAGACAGCTACGACGCGGCTTGCTGTGTTCGGCATTCTAAGATGTCAGCGGAAGTTCCCCGAGGTTAGACACCTGACCACACACTGCGTCAGCCCAGCCCAGACGCCGCTACAGTGAGAACTTTTCTTGGATGCCAGCCTCCCTCACTGACTCTTTCTATAGCGTGGACGGTTCACCGGCCACATTTCTACCATCAGGCGGTTTCACAGACTGAGAGCCTGTAAAAGTTCAAGTCCATGACTTTCCTATCTACAGAGCATTGCAAGGGGGTGGGCGTGGGGGGAACGCCTGGCAAAGGGGAACGTGTGCACCCGAACCAAGCCCCCTTAGCTGGCTTAGAAGAGGCTTGACCTGCTTCTAGCAGCTGTTGTGAGCACAAGACTCCTCTCTACCCTGGGTGGCAGCCGGCGATAAAGCCCCAGTAACTCAGACAAATGTGGCTGACGCCAGAGAGGAGTCAAGGGCCTGGCTGCGACGTCTGGGGCCACCTTGGTCTTGGACCTCGCCGTGTGTTTACAAGTTTCCCTTTGACAATTCAGTTCTGAAGATGGGCTTCATTAAAGGGCAATTATAGGTTAAGTAACTTGTTGGCTGGCTGCCTAATGTGGAAAACTCGACTGTGACAATCAGATAATTCTGAGATTAAGCAAGACATCAATTGCTACTGAAAGACGCTTAGCAAGAGGATAAAAGACTCTCCCCAGCCATGACCTCATCCCAGCTGCCCTGTCTGGGCAGGAAGTCTGAGTCCAAGGGGCCAGCAGGCTCTGGGAACCTCTGGCATCGGGGGTGACCTCTTCTGGGAAAGGGGACTGTGGAAGACAAAGTGCCTTCCCATCGGGATGGCAAGATGTCCCCACTTCCCATCGGGCCCTGCTTCTGGAGGCTTCTCCCTGGGCACTGGTGCCCTCTGGTCGCTCTCTGCCATGGCGTCTGTCTGTACCTCGCTTTCTCACCAGCACCCCCTTGCTTATATCCTCTACTCTCCAACCCGACACCTAGAATGATCTCTCCTTTCACTTTTACTCTCCGCGAAGCTTCCTTGACCCAGACAGGATAACCCACCTCAAAATTCCCGGAGCATTTTGTATCAAATGGGAAACTTCCTACTGTGTGTCAGAAAACCCCGCCCCCAACATCACCGGTGCAGAAAGGGGGACTTATCGGCTTATGTAACCGACAAGCCCAAGGATTGTTGGTTTCAGACATGGCTGGATCCAGGGGCATTCGACAATGCCCTCTCCTCTGCTTTCTCTCATCAGCTCTAATTTGAGAGGCTCCTTTGAAGAAAGGCATTCATGACTCAGGCCCATTTGGTTGCCAGCAACAGAAACTTACCCCGGCTAGTTCAAGGGTGTGTTTGATTTTCCTTCCCTGTTCTACTGCACGGAAGTGCTTTAAAAATTAAAAAAAAAAAAAAATTTAGTGATTATCCCTATGTGCCAGACACGGTGCTACGTTCTGACCATGGGTGGTGACCAGAGCAAGATCTGGTCTCTGCCCTCTGGAGCCACAGACCCGCAATCGTCAAAAAGTCAGGCAAATGAATGAAAACAAGCAACTCTGGGAAATGCCAGAGAGGAGGGGTACCGGTATCATGCCAGGCCGTAACGAGGAAATCAGTCAACACAGGGAGGTGAGAAAGGCAGAAACCGGACTTGTTGGAAACCTCTGGAATCGCTGAAGATCCCAAGGGGGCCTAGGACAGGAGACCTGTGGCCTCAGGAAAACCGCCCCCAGGGCCGCCCTGAAGGCCCCGGCGACTGGGCTTGGTGGGCTCCTCGTCCCCCAGGCTCTGTCTTCAGAGGGACTTCTTGTCACTGCCGTGTGCCCCAGGTCCCTTCACTCGAGTGTCAAATTGCGGGGAGGAGGAAACTGCGGGGCTCAACTTGGGTCATGGCTTCTGTATCTGTGCCTCCTGCAGCCACAGCTGGGCAGGCAGGACACAGCCACGGCAGGGTCCCGGAGCGTCCTCTAGAGCCAAATTCATCCGGGGACCGACACGTTGTGGTTTTTGTGGGACTCCTCCAGGTTGGCCACTGCAAGGCCCTTGTCCCAGCAGGCAACCCCTCATCGTCCGACTCAGTCTGGCTTCTTTCTCCCAAGTCCACGAGGCCCCCTGGGCTGGAGGCCACACGGCCAAGGTCAGTGGTCAGTGCCATCCTGGCTCCGCCCGCCCAGCTCACACTCACCTGGCAGCTGGGGCGATGGCAAGGACATGGGAGCTGGATCCTCAAGCCCGTGGTCCCCACGGTGCCAGTCACCCCAGCTCCGATGTTGATCCACATTTTGAGATCTTATTTAACCTACCAGATCCGCTACTTTTAGGAGGGGGCTGAGGTACTCGAAAGCGAGTCACAGACAGCATATCATTTCAGCCCTAAACACTTAGAGCCTGTGGATCTAAAGGACGGGGCTGTCTCTCTTTCCCACAACGAGGATGCCCTTTTCACACCTAAAAAAACCCGCAGTGACTTCTGGAGGTCACCTACGAACACAGCCCAGGGTCCAGCTTTTCGGATTATCTCAAAGATGTCAAACAATTGGTTGGTTCAAACCAGGACCCAAGCGCCATGCCCGCATCGTACTTAGTTGCTATGATGGGTGAGTCCCTGCGATGCTAAAATGTCCCCTCCCCTCTTTCCCATGCCGGCGGAGCGTCCCTCCTGTCATCAGCGGGAAACCGAGGCAGGGTTCAAGGTCTCTCTGTCGGTGAGGAGCAGAGCCAGCGCGAGAACTCAGGCGCTCAGGGTCGTCGTGTCTCCCCGCCCACAGATCAGACCCCTCGAGTTTATACTCTTCTATTTTTGAACCAACAGCCAAGTTAGCACGAGCGGGCAACCTTAGCGCCGTGAGTTCTCGGGATATAATTCACTTTAATCTTTTAAGCATTTGACAGTATTTGCTCGAAAGAAGGATCAACAAGTACATAATTATTGCACTAATTAAGCTGCCAAAAACACACGCGTGCGGCAAGAGCACCTTTGAAACGGGGAGCCCACGACGCATTAGCATCTGCTGTAAGCGTATTAATCACCTAACAGGCAATTAGCAAGCTGTTACTGTTTGAGGCTGCTATGTAAATAAATTCTTGGGTTAATTTCTTCCTCTGATAATAAAGAAAACATTATGAAAATTAGCTAAGCGACAATGTAAATGATCTTCACTGTTAATTATATGACGGTGTTACATATGCAAGGACCCGGGCGCTGATAAGGGCCTGGCTCCCTCCCTCCCCACTGCCCACCCTCGGCCCCCGCCTCTGCTGTGCCGCTTTAAAAAACGAAAGTGTTGACACAGGTAATGTTACACGGGGGCGGGAGAGCCTCGGGGACCGGAGTCACAGCTGTTTGCTTGCGGCTTGCCCAGAGCCACCACCAAGGCTGGAAACTGGGGACCCTCACCTGAGCCTCAAGTGTCCTTGGGCGGGGCCCGTGACCCCAGCTGGCAGCAGGGGATTAGGGAAGGGGCAAAAGACCAGGCCTGGGGCCCTCCCCACCCCCTGACTGCCTGCTCCCACTGGCCCCCTTTCGGTGCCAAAGAAAGCCTCCTGGACTCCTGTGACGTCACCATGCAGCTGTTCCTGTCTGTGTGGCATCTGCGAAGGGGGGGGGGGAGGGGGGGCTCCCGGCTCCATGTGGTCAGGTGGGTAACGTGAGGTGGGTACAAATCCTGGCCCTAGAATCCAAATCCCGCCTCCAGCATTCAGTGGCCGTGGCCTTGGACCAACGACCAAACTTCCCTGTGCCTCCCCTACATGGGTTTGCAGCGAGCAGTGATAAGGAGTGACCCTCATGGAGTCTTTAGCACGGAGCCCGCCCCCCCGTGACGAGCCCCCGATGCACGTTCGCTGTCGTCACCACCCCTGATCCAGTCATTCCCTAGGTCCCAAGTGCCAGGAGCCCAAAGGGGAAAGGCACAGACCTGCCACTCTGGGTCACGAGAGAGCCAGGACGTACGTGTCAAAATAAACAGCCCGCCAGGCAACATAGACCACTAGCCGGAGGAGAGGGACTGGCAAAGATCGACGGTTGTGGCCAGAGGGGCGAGGGACAAACCAGTGTCCAGTGTCGTGGGGAGTCGGAGCTCAGGTTTTCGTTCTAAGGACGTCATGTAATGGAGCGAGGACGGGCTGTAGAATCAGACAGCCGCTTGCCTTTCTTCGCAAAAGCTCCCTGCTCTGAACCTTGTTTCCTTCCAGGTTCTGGGGATGGCCACGAGGGATGGGCCACGCACACACAGGGCCTGACCTGGTGGGTGCTGGGTCCCTTAAGCTGTCAGGTAAAGGGCAGACCAGGAGACCTGTCTTGAGCGTCTGCCCTGCAAGCTCATCCCCCGGGCAGACGACGGGGGGCCCTTGTCCTGCTGCTGAAATTGGCCCGCAAGTCAACATCTCCTTTAACAGCCCGTTTCAGCTTACTTAGGGAAATACCAGCTTACGGAGGTTTCTTTCGCTGCGGGACTCTTCCGGCCATTTAAACAATAAGATGCCCATATCACAAAGTGTTCGTTTCTTCCACACGTAAAGAGCCCCTACAATCAGTAATAAGACCAGCAATCCATTTTTAAATGGGCAGTCTTATGCATTTTGTACCCTAAAAGCACACGTCTCCTATGACCCAGCAGTTCCAACCCTGCGTGTACACTCTAGCCTGGAAAGAGTTGCCCCTGTGTACCAGGAGATGTGTACTAGAATGTTCCCAGCGACACTGTGCTAACAAAACTGTGGGGGGGGGGACCCACAAAGCCATCAGCAGGAGAAAGGATCAATTGTGGCATATATCAACTACAGCTATTCACAGCCACATTGACAGTTTTCAAAACCAAGGCCAGGATTTCCAAAATGTTGAATAAAATAATGTCGGTTACAGAAGTATATCTAGATGTCAATACCACTCCTATAAAGACCTCAAAACATATATAGCAATATAATGTTTAAAGAGATACGCTCTCTCTCTCCTCTCAGTCTCTGTGCACACACACACACACACACACACACACACACACGTATATGTATATACAAACAAAATTCAGAAATGTGGTTACTCTTGGTAGGGAAAAGGAATACAGAGGACTTCAAAGGCATTAATAGTAGTTTGTGTCTCTTAAGCTGGGTAATAAGTACATGGGCGTTTTTCTATTTTTATGCCATATGCTAATATATATATATATATATATACACACACACATATATGTATACATACGTAAATATATATTTAAGTATATATATACTGAATATACATATATATCCTTTTGTCTATTTGAAAAATTTTGTGTTAACACTTTATTTATTTATTTTATTTATTTATTTATTTATTTATTTTAATTTTTTTTTCAACGTTTTTATTTACTTTTTGGGACAGAGAGACAGAGCATGAACGGGGGAGGGGCAGAAAGAGAGGGAGACACAGAATCGGAAACAGGCTCCAGGCTCCGAGCCATCAGCCCAGAGCCCGACGCGGGGCTCGAACTCACGGACCGCGAGATCGTGACCTGGCTGAAGTCGGATGCTTAACCGACTGCGCCATCCAGGCGCCCCTTTATTTTTATTTTTGAGAGACCACAAGCCGGGGAGGGGCGGCCGGGGGGAGGGTGGGGGACAGAAGATGTGAAGCAGGCTCTGAGCTGTCAGCGCAGAGCCCAACACGGGGCTTGAACTCACGCACTGTGAGCTCATGACCTGAGCCCAAGTTGGGCGCTCAACCGACTGAGCCACCCAGGTGCCCCGTGTTAACAATTTTCGCTAAAGAAAACGGACAAAAGATACAGTCAGTTCACAGAGACTAAGAGGTAAGTGACTATTCGCGGGGGGAGGCACGGAGGGAGAGAGAGAGAGAGAGAGAGAGAGAGAGAGAGAATATTAGGCGGTGCAGAGCCTGATGCGGGGCTCGATCCCACCACCCTGGGAAGTATATTCTGTACTCGGACGGGCCTCTGGACCCCTCTTTCCCGGAACACCTGTCGACCTCCTGGCATTCCGTGGGACACAGCTGGTAATCCACAACCCGCCCCCCGTGCTGCTCTGAGTCCCAGGTCTGCCCTCCGGAGCCACCCTGGACAAGCTTTCGTCTACCCCTGACAATCCCCTTTCCCAGTTAGATCTTCCGCTCTTTTAATAAGGCCTTTGATAGGCTCCCCGGCCCCTTCACCAGCTCAGCCATTCTCTTCTTGACGGTCTTTGAACCTTGACGTGAGTTTTGATCTGTGACACCTAGAGAGAAGCAAATGTCGGAGAGTGGTTGACGAACACAGAGGAAAGTGAGGCTGTCACTTCACGGGCCCCAGATGGCGTTGCCTCCTCCGCCCGGCTGTCCACGTAAGAGGCCAGGAACCCGTTTAGCAGCTTCGTCTCGCTGCAGGCTTCTATTGATCTCGTGGTCAACACCCCCCCACCCCCGCAAGGTCTTTTACACAAGAGTGGCTGCGAGCCAGCCTCCCACATCCTGTACTTAGGCAATCGATTTTTCTGAACCTGAAATGCAAGCCGTAACATTCATCTCTGTTACGCTCTCCCCTGCTAGAATCTAGAATCACCCGTGGCCCACGCCTGCCAGGATTATGTGAATCTGAAAGTGGTCAGCACAGGCCCAGGGAGGTGGAACCCTTTGCTCCTGGGCTGGCTTTGCCCCCCACCGACTTTGGCGGGGGGGTGACTTTGGGCAAGTCTGTCTTTCCTTAGGGAGAGAGACGAGGGGTGACTCAGAAGCACCTGGGATGTCATTCTCCCTCCCGGCTGGGTGACAGGCCTGCTCTCTGGGTCCACTTCCAGCCCGTGGCGGGCACACGCATGTTAATGAAGTTGGGGCTGAGGAGGGACCACCAGTGACCTCCCTCTAGGTGGAAATGGAACCATCCATCAGCCAACTGGGGTTGGCTTTGTTCAATGAACTATGAAACCACAAACTGATTTATGATCCAGCCTATATTTGAGCCCTCTTCTGCCTCTTCTCCTGCAGGGAAAACACCTACCACAGCATCTAGCCTCAAGTCAAAGCAACGCCTGTGGGTTTGTTTCTTTTTCTTCGATTTCAACCTTGCTATGACTCTGGTCTCTGTTTCCTGCCTCTGGCCTTCTTTTATTCCTGATAGCCATGTGACTCCATGGCTTTGGACCGACGGAGGCTCTGTGGCAACCAGGTTTGTCCAGCTGACCCCTGGGAGTCCGTGGGGTGGCCCCCAGTAGTCCCCAGGGGTCCCCCTCGGGGAAAACCCCACATTAACTCCCTTTGATCTTGAAAAAAAGATAGACACCATTGACCTTGTTGGCCTTACTCTAGAACTGGCTTTGATTTCCACTCTCTGGGGTTCTACGTTCTAATCCCCTTTCAAAGACCATTCTGGGCACGTCAGGAAGCTCTTCTTCTAGAGACAGGTGGAACACAGATCCAAGAGTGATCATTGTTTTTTTAATTTTTTATTTGATTTTATTTTTTAAACATTTATTTCTTTTTGAGGGATGGAGGGAGACAGAGTACGAGTGGGGGAAGTGGGGGACACAGAATGCCAAGAAGGCTCCAGGCTCCGAGCTGTCAGCAAAGAGCCCGACGCGGGGCTTGAACTCACGGACCGTGAGATCATGACCTGAGCCGCAGTCGGGCGCCTAACCGACTGAGCCACCCAGGCGCCCCATAGTGATATTTTTTTCTTAAACGGGAAATTTATCTCCCAATGTACTTATCTAATAGGTGAACACATAATTCTAATATGAATAAAGAAAAAGATACAAACGGTAGTCCTCATCTTTGAAGGGGACGATAAATATCCTCTCACCAGGTCATTGGAAAGCATGAACCTGTATGGTCTCTCTTAGCACATTATAGCTAATGTTCTATATTCTGCTATATAATATAGTCGATATATTATAGAATATCAAATACATACTGTATTATAGCTATTTAATCCTGTGCTCTTTCTTGTCTTAATGTTTATTTATTTATTTTGAGAGACACAGACAGCGTGCGTGGTTCAGAGAGAGTGGGAGAGAGAGGATCCCAAGCAGGCTCTGTGCTGTCAGCGCAGAGCCCGAGGCGGGGCTTGAACTCACGAACTGCGAGCTCATGATCTGGGCTGAAACCAAGAGTTGGACGCTCAACCGACGGAGGGACCCTGGCGCCCCTCCCCGGGCTTCTTTTGCATGCCAGGGATACTGGTTCCAATCATTCTGGTGTTAGAGCTGTGGGCAGGGTCTTTAAAATGTGCTCATCAATCAGAGTCTACACTGAGTCCCAGGCTGGGGAGAAGGAGACCGGGCTGAGCGGCAGACCCCGTGGTTAGCTTCTCTTCCTGCCGGGCGACTCCCGCCCCTCCGTGAGGTGATGACGTGATAATAACAGCCAATGCGAGTCGGGTGCTGGCTCCGTCCTGCCACTCGGTGCTCGCAGTCTTGCAAGGTTGGTTGTTCCATGACAATTGTGAAAAATCCCTTTGCCAGATCTCAGGTGGGGAAACAGAGGCACGGAGAGGTTATGTGAGGTACGCTGCCAGCGAGGACAGGGCAGGGAGGCCTTCGCGGCCCTCAGGCTGGCCCCAGAGGCTGTGCTCCGTCCGCCACACACACAGTCACCTGCTTCGCGGCCTCCGAGGCTTCAAACTCAGGGCCCCGAGCAATGACTGGGCAAGAGTGGTTTCCCCCTGCTTCTTGTCTTGTGCCCTGCACTCCACCTGTCCCGCAGGAGGTCCTGGCCAGTCTCTCTTAGCTCCTGTTCATTCCTCCCCAGCCATGCAGGCCTCCTTGCTAGTCCTTGACCACCAACTAAGTTCATTGGCTGCTCAGAGCACACACACTGGCTGTGCCTTCTGCCTGGGATGCTGTTCCCCGGGGTGTCGCTCGGGCCTCTGCGCAAACGCTACCTCCTCAGAAAGGCTTTCCGTGGGCATCTAATATCTCCTGTCCCTCTCCCCTGCTCCCGGGGAGCAGACAAGGGTTTCGGCTCTTGTCAGAAGGAAGGAAGGAAGGAAGGAAGGAAGGAAGGAAGGAAGGAAGGGGAAGGAAGGAAGGGAGGCAGACAGCGGAGTGAGCTGATGGGTAGGCTGTGCACAGGCCTCAGAATCACACCTTCTGTCCTGTGCTCCTCGGTCCCCCTGCTTTCCACGCATGCACGAGTTGTACAGCCGGACCAGCCCGCCTGCAGGGCCCGTGAGGACACTGGAAACCCCCAGCTCCTCTGACTCGGCCCCAGACTTTGGAGACGCCTCTTCCTCTGCTTGGGGCCGTGGGGTGGGGGTCGGGGCGGGGGAGCTGGGGGAGGCTCAGGGCTGCTGCCGGGGCTGCTGGGCTCTCTGTGCCCCCTCGGCTGGGATCACAGAGAGGTTGGCTCCCCCCCTGCTGCTGAGCCCCTGGCCAGGGCCGAGGCCCCACACTCGGAATTCAGGAGACAGACTGGGCCAAAAGAGCCTCCCACATGGACGAGGAGGGTGGGGACAGAAACGCAGCCTCCTTCACCGCAGGACGGGGTTTCCCTGGGAGGGTTCCATCCGGCGCAGACTCTTGTTCTCCCCAGAGCTTAGAGTGTCGCTTCTCTGCACCTGGGGCTTAGCTATCGTCAAGCCGAGGAGCCGGCCGGACCGAGCGAAATATTGACTCGCGTCAAGCCTGACGGTTGTTGATGTCCCGGGTTTGTTTCGGTTGGACAGGTCTGGGAATTACAGATCCCCTTCTGGTTTGCGCTGGTTCGGGAAGGATCTTCCACTCTCCTCCCGGATCCGAGTTTGAACGGAGGTTTGGCGAGCGGAGAGAAATCCATGCTTGGGGTCGGTTCAAGAGGTAACACAGATACGCAGTTCGTTCCGGTCTTGGGGTGAGGCTTTGGCTCAGAGAGAGGACAGAGCGGGCCGTGCACGGACAGAGGAGCACCCAGACCCCACCGCCCACCCTGTGCCACCCCCTGGGCCCCCACTGCGGGTTGGGGCCCAGCCCGGGCTGCATTTAGAACAGGAGCCCCGGCCCTCGAACCCCAGCGAGTCTCCGGAGGGCAACACGGTTTGATTGATTCTGAAACTGTGACAGTAAAACAGTTCATAAAAACCCGATAGATCTGTACGGGGGTGCTTTCCACACTGCGCGGCCCCTGCTTAAATGAGTGCTATTCATCACGGCCAGCCACAGATGCCCAGAGCGCCGTGCACAAAGGAGGGGGTTGTATAACCGCTGCCGGGCTCCTGCAGGGACCCCCCCCCCAACTTCCCCTGTCTGCCCTCGCCTCCAGTGAGGACGGAAATGTCTGCCTCTGGTGACCCAGCTTCTCCTTGGCGCTCAAAGTGGGGTCCCCAAACCAGCCACAGCCTCAGCACCTGAGAAAACTTTAGAAATGCAAATCCTTGAACCCCACTCCTAGTTGTGGATCCCCCAGAGTTGGGGGGGGCGGCAGTGGGGAGAGCGGGTAGGGCCCTGCTCTTGTTTTAGCAAGCCCCGGGCTGAGAATCCCTGCTCTGCAAGGCCCAGTCCCCGTCTTCAGCAGCCGGGGCTTTCAAACATTATATCTGCTCTCTGTCGAAAAGCACCTGACGGGGGCCGCCCGGGTGGCTCCGTCGGTTGAGCGGTCCGGCTTCGGCTCAGGTCACGATCTCACGGTTCGTTGAGTTCGAGCCCCGCGTCAGGCTGTCTGCTATCAGCACGCAGCCTGTTTCAGATCCTCTGCCCCCCTCCCTCTCGCTGCGGCTCCCTTGCTCGTTCTTTTTCTCTCTGCCTTTCCAAATACATAAACAAACTTAAAAGTATCTGACCGATGCAGATAACGCTAAGGTGGAAAGTTTCGTCCTCCGCGGACAGGGGTTTACCTTGGAACAGAAGATGATGTATGGAGCCTCCAAGTTGCAGATTTAGGTGAGAGAGGACCTTTCTGAGGAGCGGTGGCGGGGAGGAGCACTTCCTGCCCCAAATCTTCCTACCGGTTCAGAGAATTGAGATGCGAGAGGTGGGAAGGAGGCATAGAAGCGAGGAATACGGGTTCTGGAACCTGAGACGTGGGCTTAGGTGCCAACGTGGCTTTCGGCTGGCTGTGTGACCTTGGGGACATCACCTCATATCTCTATACTTTTTAGTTCTCTGATCTGAACATGAGATTAATAAGAAGACCCGTCTGCTAAGGTCGTCCTGAGGATTAAATCAGTTAATGCACATAGAGGGTTCTCAGGACAAGGCCCTGCCCCCTGGCAGGGACCGCCAGGGGCGCTCTTGAGCTCTCAGCCACGCCCCCGGGCCCAGGGCTCCCCAGCCCCGTGCAGGTGGCCAGCGTCCATCAGGTGCTCCTGCCCTTGGGGAAGCAGAGAACCCCGAGGCCGAGGCTTGAGGACGGTGACGCGGCTCCATCACCGCCACTGCCGCCCTGAATGGGACAGCGGATGCTGACCAGCCCCTGGGAGCGGAGAAGGAGCCTGGCACCCGCCTCTGCCTAGCCGGCTGCCCCTCTGGGCTCTGGAGGGCCTGCAGACGTGGTTCCTGGCATCTGACGTGGTTTTGCCTCTGGTCTGTGGAGTCTTTTTTTTTTTTTGAACAGCGGCAGGTGGTGGGGTACCTGCCTGGAGGGTGCAAGTTCAGGCCAGCCGGTTCACATGCAAGGGCGCCAGGGAGGGGATCCGTGAGGCATCCAATCAAACTAAGCTCCCCGGAGCAGGCTGCATCTGTCCCAAGGAAGGGACGCTTTCTCTAATTCTCTAAAGGCACCTGATGGGGTGGGGGTGGGGGGGACCCGGGGTTCCAGGGGGACACACAGCCCCCGTGGTTCGACGCGGTACGGGTCTCCTGGAGAGAGCCCAGCCCCGTACCTCTAAGACACCCACCACTCAGCACTTTGCAAAGTACGTGCCTCCTCTAGACCAAAGTCCACACTGTCTGGACCTGACTCCCCGCAGTGTTCTCTTTAGTCCGTTCGGACCGTATTTCTTCCATTTCATTTGAGTGCCTTCAGAGGGGAATGTGCCCTCTGGTGGGTCACAGCTGGCTCCTCGTGTTCTGAAGGGATCCAGTGGCCTCAGGCGGGCCCGCCGGTGTCTGGGAAGATCGTGAGGGACACAGCATCTGGTCACCCCACGCAAACGTCCACTCAGCCTGGCGACTCCCGGCTCAGCATGGGGCGCCCAGCCTGGGCTGCCTCTGCCCTCTGAGACGAGGTCTCTGGGGCGACGGCGTCTTCAGAGAATAGAGGCAGGGGTGAGGCAGGGTGGGGTGGGAGCGCAGGGAGAAGCCAAGGAGGCCAGATGAACTCCCGGCTGGGGGAATGACACTGACAGGACGCCAGCAGAAATTTCGGGCCGGACGTTAAGATTTCTGGAATCTTTTCCCCTCTGGGTCCTTGCTCTTTGTTTCTCCGTTCCCTCTGGCCATTTCCCTGTGGAGATCTGCGATACAAGCCCTCAAAACACAAAGGCCCGTGTGTTTATCTTCCCAGATCAGAGCTGAAGCCAGGAACCCGTGCTCCATTCCGTGCAGCAGGGGTGGGGGAGGTGGCATTTGTTCCGAAAGAAAGCAGAATACGGCCCCAGAAAGAATAAAGGGGTCAGCGTGGAGGCCATCGGAGACCGAGGGGGGACACCGCGGGCAGTGTGCCGAAGATCCCATGCCCTGGGATGGAAGGGTCCCTGCAGACGCTGGTGACACGGGCTGCCCCATCCAAGGCCTCGCCTCCCACGGCCCATCAAAGCCCAGGGTCAGGTGACCCTTAGGAGGGCCTCAAGCTGGGACCCAGTGTGACCCCAGGCAAGAATGGGTCCCCCCGGGGGACAGTGGTTGTTGTGAGTCACAGCCGGTACGGCCCATAAGGCAGGTGCAGCCCAAGAGACATGGAAAAGGCTGGCATTCAGTGCACACGTGGAGGTGACGATGTCTCTGTAACCAGTTGGAGGACCTCAGAGGCTCAGTCTACTCCTCCACCGAATGGGGTTCACCTCGCGCTGAGTTGGGAATGACAGGAAGCAGGAGATTTTGCGGTGGGAAGTCGACGGTGCGGGGAAGGGCTCTGACCTCCTCCGTCCCGCCGCTGCCTGCGGGCCAGCCTCGCCCTCTCCACCCCAACACCCAGAGCTTCTGGGACGACCCAGACAGGCGACAGATGGGTAGGAAACAGCCTCCCCCCTACCCCAGCCCTTCTAGCAAGCTCAGCCTTGCAAAGGCAGACCGCCCACGGTGCAGTTGCCGGCTTCGTCAGGGAAATTACTTTAGCCCGGCATCATTTTTTATGTGCCCGTTCAATAAAATAATTATTGACGGCCTCATCCATTTAAGTCACCATCAAAATAGCAGCCAGGATGGGGCAGCTCTGGATTCTATCACCAGGGCAAGAACTATTTTCTTTCTATCAGTTCGCAAATACATTCACATTGAGGTGAAAAGTTATGCCATCTAGGGCCAAATATATCCGAGGCCGGGAGCTGGGAGGCAGAGGGCCCTGGTCTGAGGGTTTCTTCATTACTCACTAGTGTGTGGGACAGCCTGCGAGTGGGCAGCTGAGAGGAGGGCCCGTCCCCACTGGATGTGAGAGATGTTGGCCCCATCCAGGAGCCGGGAGCCAAGGGCAGCGACTTTTCCAGGGGAGGAAAGCCGAATACGCGGGAGTTAGACAGACCGGAGATAGACCCACGATTTCCCAGCGGTTAACGGCCATGTTAACAGGTAACCAGCAGCCATCAGCATCCAAGATGGTGCAGCAATTTTGGGGGGGGGGGGGACAGAAAGATGGAAGCGGAGACAGGGAGAGCAGGAGAGCAGGAGGGAGGGAAAAAGGAACAATCGTAAGATGATGCTGAGTGCCGGGCGCGGTGCTGGGTTCTTGGCGTCATTGAACCCTCCGATCACCCAGGAGGCCAGCGGTAGTATCTCCACGGCCGAGGTGAGGACAGGAGGCTCAGAGAGGGGAATTCACTCCTCCAAAGATGCACAGCCTGTAGAGGACAGAAATTGACTTTCACCTCAGACCTGCCTCACACTAAGGTGTATTCTGGAATGGCCTCATTCAATAGCTCACTGGTATGTGTTTTAGGGGGTTGTGGGGCATGGGGATGGTTTGCCTGTTTATGAGGAGGTTTTGTTTGTGTTTTGGGAGGGCTGTGCTTGGCCAGGGCACCAGCACTGTTTCTTGAAAGTGGGAACGTAAATTAATTGAGAAGAAATAAAGGAGACACGCTGCCATGGGCCTGGGAGGTGATGTGGGCCCGGCTGGGCCCCAGTGGTCTGGGGACAGCCCACATGTGTCCCCAGGGCTTTTCTCAGAGCCCCACCCCCTCGAGGCCGGTTCCAGCAATTGTGGCTTTCTGGCAGATTTCCCCAGGCCCTGCACCGCCTGACCTCTGACCCCCACCCTCCTCTCCCTGCACCCCCCCCCCACCCACCCAGAGGAAACCTGTTCCTAGTCTCATTTACTGCCCGCTATGCATGGATTCACTTCCCCGAGGAGCCTGCATTTTAAACCCGAATTCTGACTATGGCTTGAAAGGCTATGACTCTGGAGATGAAGATTTCGGGGGCTGACAAAAAAGCATCTTAAGGTGTAGGGGTGTCTTCCCTATCCCCCTAATATCCTACCGTGTAGGGCACTGCCTTTTCACATGTGTTCAGGGCCAGCCCTGAGCCTGCGCCTCCAATAAACCCACAAGATTATGGGATCCTGTGTCGAAGGCACAGGATAGGAAACTTTTGGCCGGGGGAAACTCAAATCTGCCCTCCCCAGTATTTGACCCTTCTTTTTCTTCCTTTAATTAACAAGACGTCTCTTTATGGGCATGTTCGTACCTGTCAAAGCATCTTACTTATAGTCCTTATTTGGGAAAACCCTGACCTGATGTGCAACTCCCACCCTGGCCCTCAACACCCACCTTCCCCATTCAGCAGCCGTAATGGCGGCTCTCGGCCATTTTGGAAAACAGTCCGACACGTCCGCAAGATGTGCTCCGCGGAGGTACCTCATCGGCCAGCAATTCCACCCATCGGCATGCATTCAAGAGAAATGGAAACAGAACCCTTGTGCATACATATTCGGAGTGGCATAATTCATAATCGCCCCAAAGCGAAAACAACCCACATCTCCATCAGTTGGTGAAAGGAAACAAAATGTGGCAGATCCGTACCCTGGGAAGTCTACGCAGCTGTAAGAAGTGAAGTGCTGATGTGGGGACAAACAGGAAAATGTGATGCTGAGTCAAAGGAGCCGGTCACAAAAGACCACACACGCGTTGCATGCTTCCCTTCGTAAAAGTGTCCAGAACAGGCAAATACATATGGCCGCAAAGTAGCTTGGGGTGGGGGGGGGCTCAGGCTGGGGAGCTGGGGTTGGGGAGGAGCGGGGTGGGAGGGGTGACTGCTAAAGGGGACGGGTTTCTTTTGGAAGCAATGAAAATGTCCCGCAGCTGATTGTGGTCAGGGTCGCACAGCTCTGGAGCGACCCTAAGACCATTGAACTGTGCTCTTTAAATGGGTCGATTGGACGATATGTGAATCATATCTCGCTGAAGCTGTTAAAAACAGATCAAGACTATCACGTTGCTCGCTCTCCCCCCACCCCTGCTCCCGGCCTCTGACACCTTGCTTGCCCCTGCTGACTGCAGCCTTTTTACCTACACTTTCGCCACGTGCACAGATCTGTCACCTAGTTTCCCAACCTTCAATCACCCGCCTTCTCTTAGGGGCTGCTTCTGTCCACCCCAGCCTTGGCTCCCTGCGCAGCGTGTGCTGTCTCCATGACCCGCATTGCCGGTCTCATCAGCCACCTGAGTGGGAGGCTCCCCCAGCTGGGGCCAGATGGGAAATACTGCCACCCCGGGGCCCTGGGAGCTGAGACCACCCCCCACCCCGACCCCCCCCCCCCCCCCACCACCCAGGAGATCTCTTCTGCCTGGGACCAGGCCGCTCGGACCGGGCAGTTCACACCGGCCGGCTAGCCCCTTCCCCGCTGGGCTAATTCCATGGTGCACCAGTCTAGAGCGTGTGCTCCTGGGACAGACAGCTGGGCGTGAATCCCGGCTCTGCCACTTGCCAGCGGTTATGGCCCTAAACTGTGCCCCCCTAATTCATCTGTGGAAGTCCCAAGCTCCAGTGCCTCGGGACGCATCTGTATATGACTATGACGTGTGTAAGAGGTGATAAAGCATAATGAGACCCTAAGGGTGGGTTCCAACCCGACAGCACTGGTGTCCTTATAAGAAGAGGAGATTAGGACACAGACGCAGAGGGAAGCCCACGTGAAGACACAAGGAGGAGACAGCTGTCCACAGCCATGGAGAGAGGCTTCCGAAGCAACAACCCTGCCTCTGCTTGGATCACGGAGTTCCAGCCTACAGGGCTGTAAGAAAAATCAGTTTCCGTGGTCGAAGCCATCTGGTCCATGGGGCTTTGTTACGGCAGGCCGAGCCAACGAGCTCTGTGACCCGGGGCAAGGCCTTTCACCTCTCTGTGCCTCAGTTTCCTTGTCTGTCAAAGGAAGATAATGCTAACACCTATTTCCTGGAACTGCCGTGAATTCCTAGAATTCAGTGAGCTATGCGTATAAGGGCCTAGACGGTGCCTAGCACATAATAGGTGCTATGTGTGTTCCTATTATTAATATTAGTATCGTTTTTATTGTACATCAGGGACACCACTCTATTAATAAAGATTTCCGGGGCCGACCACGTCAATCCTAGGTCAGAGCGTTACTTTCACACTGACCCCTTTTAGGTTCATAAAAGTATGTCAGGAAATGTGCGCAAAGGTGATTAGGGTACTTTCACTGCCTTATGTGACAGAGGAAAAGCTGGAAACGATTTCTTATTAATGCGTTAGTCAAATAACGCGGGGACCTCATACGATGGGCCGCTACGCGGCCATTAACAGAAAGAGGTAGCTCTGAATGTCAGGTTATCAGTATATAGGAATCAGAAAACATACAGAAGCGCGTGGACGCGTAAGAATTGCAATGCTTAGCCCAATGGGTATTGTGTGACCCTCTTAATGTAAGTAAATAAATATGTTAGGCATATACAGAAATGTCAACGCGGTTATGGATGCCTTATTTTCCTAAAAAAAAAGTCTGTGGACACAGATTGTTTAGGGGAGAGGCCGGAGGGCCAGCCAGGAGACTCTAACATTTTATTTTATACGTTTCTGAAATTAATGTTTTACTTAGAAACATAGAGAAACTTAGGGAAACTTAGGGAAACTTAGAAACTTAGAAACAGGGATTATCTGGGTAATGAATTAGGGAATACTTTTGGGTTGGTTTTTTTTTTTTTCTTTATTTTTCCTTGTTAAGCAAAACAATGACAATAAAGACCCTTAAGAAAGAGGTTCCTGTAGAGGCACCTGGATCGTGGGTTGGAGCCTTGTGTCGGGCTCTGAGTTGAGTGCTGAGCATGAAGACTGCTTGGGATTCTCTCTCTCTCTCTCTCTCTCTCTCTCTCTCCTTTTCTCTATCCCTCTGCCTCTCTCCCCTGCACACATACTCTCTCTCTCGAGTTAAAAAAAAATTTTTTTTTTAAATGCTCTTGTAATACTCTGACTCCAGATTCACTACACTATCAGAGTCCCAGCTCATGGGTTTGTTCATCACTGTTCCCCACTATGAAAAGGTCAAAGGCCTGGATTCCAGGCCAGTTCTGCCACAGCTGGGGGTGTCCTGGAGAAGTCCTCAGCCTCCCCACCTGTAAAATGGAACACCGGCCGCTGCCTTGCTACCTCAAAGGTCACGGTGGCATCCAAGGCATGATGGAACCCAGCTATCCCTGTTTTGCATTCCTCCCACGGGGTCAGTTCTAGAGGCTTTAAGATGCCGAGTAAAATTGCAGAGTCTAAGAAACTCCAGAGAGGAAGCCATTCTGGGCACCCCCGGTTCGTATGACGGTCCCATCGCTTACATCCGGTCATTGGGGGCGTCCAAGCAGCTCAGTGCCTGCTGTGTACAAGGCAGAGCCGTGGACTCAAGGGACAAGAGCCGAGGCTGGCTCAGGGGACTCCCGGGCCGGCTCGAAGGACGAGGCCAAGGCAGAGCGAAGCTCTGTGAGGACACAGAGAGGCTCCTTCCGGCTGGATCGTGGGGAAAGGCTCTTGGAAGCGGTGAAAAGGGACAGTACCTGTGTCTACAGAGAGCGGGCGAGGGCATTCCAGATGGAGGAAACAACAGGGGAAGAAGCTCGCGTTGGCAGGAAGAGTGGGTTCTCAGGGGACCGGGGCAGGAACCCGTCCAAACAGCAGCACCCCTGCCCGGCCAGGATTGCAGACCGCTCTGGGCACTACCCGCCTCCTGTCCTGGCACGCTGCTGGTACTTGTTCCCCCTGGTTCACTCTGTCTCCTTGCCTGCTTGGCTGGGGGCCTGAGGGGCTGTCCCCGGGCCTCTGTCTCCCGATACTCAAGGACAGCAGTATCTTCCCCTCGGGGATCAATCGTTCACCCAAAGACACCAGACCCCGCCCCCTTTCAAGGAAACCAGTGTGGGGACTTGCTCAAAGTCCCAGCCCACTTGGGCCAAAGGTCCTTGAGCCTTATCTACTGCGTGAGACCCGGCCCGTGAACGAGACGCCGGTCCCAGGAGGCCAGGAGTGGCCTCCCCCTGGCGGGCACCACCTCAAAGCCACAGGGCCAGCGTCACATGGCTGGTCAGTGGACCCAGGGCCCTCCTTCCGCCGTCACTGCCGGGGAAGGTTGCGGACAGACAGCATCACCCCACTTGCCCTCAGCTCCTTAAACCTGCGACATTAGCCCCGCCTCTTACAGATGGGCGGTGACCGGCCCCTGCGGAAAGTGGAACAGGAGGACTGGAGCCGGGGCCTCGCAGGTGTCATGGGTCTGGTCCGTTTCCAGTTCCGGGGTCGCCACCTCGAGGGGAGAGCCCCGTCCGTCCAGCCAGCCCAGGGGGCCCGACCCTGGCTGCATTCAGAGGGCACGCCAGGTGAATCAATCGCTTCCTGGGTCAGCAGATCCTGGGAGGGCCGCAGGAGCAGGGTGTAAATGTGGCGGCTGAAATGATGCTGCTTAGGCAGTGTCCCCATGCTGGCTGGAGCCCGTGGAAACCGTAACGGAAGCAGTAAGAACTGGCTGCTTGTGGCCGCCTGGGGCGAGGCCTTTGAGTCTTTCCCTGGAGGGGTGCGGCGAAGCTGGCCACCCACGGGTGGCAGGCACCGCTCAGACCGCAGGATGGGGGAGAGAGGCCTGAGTGAGGGGATCTTCTTCCCAAGAAGCGTAAAGTGCCCACTCGAGGACGACCCCCTTCGGAAGGGCCTGGCAGCACCTGCTTGCCCACCGGCAGGGCAAACCCTGGGCCCTGGCCTCCTGGGCCCTCCCTGCTGCCCCAGGGCACCTGCTGTAGCCTCCCGCAGCGACCCGAGAGCGGCTGGGGCCCCTGCCCGGTGGCGGGACTCCCTCCGTGAGCACGTGTGGGCATCCACACGCAGGCACGCACGGACACACTCACTCAGCAAATACTGAGGACTAACAGTCCTCTCCGCGCCTTCTCTCCTCTTTCTGCCCAAATCATCTTTGCCTTTAACTCGGCTCTTCCCTCTCTTCGCCCCTGCCCTGTCCCTGCCCCGCTCTCTGCACACCGCCCTCCCCCTCATCACCTCGAGGTCTCTCCCCAGAACTTTCTCTCCCACAGGGAACCCTGGAGGTCGGAGCCAGCCGGTCTCGGGGGCTCACGCCTGCCTGGGGAGCTCAGCCACTGCAGCCCAGCCGACAGGGTGGGGTCTGAGGGCTGGCCCACCTGTAAAGTCAGCCAAGTGGGTTTCCTGTGTCCCTGACGTCCCGTAGGCCCTCCTGGGCGCCAAATTATAACAGTCACCATGTAGCAACTGCTTCCTCCGGGCCAGGCTCTGGCCAAGCCCTTAGAAGCGCCACCTCCTTGAATGTTCCCGACAACCACGTGCGGCGGCTACCTTCCCTGTAGCTTCGTTGCCCCTGTGACTTCACAGAGCACGGGGGGGGGGGGGGGGGGGGACTTCCCAAGGTCCCAGAGAAGGAAAGCAGCAGGGTGGAGGCGAGAACCTGGCCCTGCCTGACCCCCATACTCAGGCTGCTGTCTCCCTGCTCTCTCCCGACCTTCCCTCCCTGGGAGTGTCTTTGTCCTCCTGTAAATGAAACCTCCATCGATGAAACCTACCAAATGTATCACGGCGGGGGCGTACATTTCGTACACTGAACATCCTTCCGGACCTAGATCATGTATCCATAGTGGTGGGATTTTAGGCGGATGGGGGGCAAAGCAGAGAACTTTCATTTGGGAATAGGGCTGTCCCAGAGATCTGACCACCACCCCATACAGGATATGGTCTCCTCTGCCCCCATAAAACCCGCCCCTTCCCCGCCAAGTTAAGCAATCGGACACCTCTGTTCCCCTGTTCTCTATTTACCCAGCTTGGCCCCGGGGCAAATGTTCTAAACCTATTAATTATCACAGGATAATTAGGGATGGGGAAATCCAGGCACAGATAAAATCGGAGCCTCCCCCCACCCACCCTCACACTCCCCTCCGGTCTCCCTGAAATCCCGGGATGCGCTTGTCTCCCCATCGTCTCTACCCCCACGGCTCCCACCAGACTGAGCCAGGCCCGTGCCACGGTGCCCAGAGAGCTGAGCCCTGTTCAGGCCTGCCCGGGCTGCACTGGTCATGTTGAAATGCCCGTGGAAAGTCTCCTTCCACCCGCCCCAGCAGTCTGAGGCGCTTTAAGGAGCTACGTCCTTGCTTCTCAACCCCAAAATTCAAGCCGCCTCTCCCCCTTCCCACCTCCCCATTGGCAACACTCACTGGGATAAGGGTTCTTAACCAGGATCCATGCATCTATGAACGGACCACTTAGTTTCGGGAGCCCTGAGACTGTCGGCAACATTTTTCATACGTGTTTGTGTCTGCGTTTATCTGAGAAGAGTCTACGGCTTCCCAAAGATCCCCAAAGAGCCCTGGGTGAGACTCTCTAGACTAAGGTATCGCCTTAGGAGATCACCCCCTCATAACGCTTTCTAAAGAACTTAAGCACCCATGAGCTCCCGTACATGGAGACCGAGGGAGCAGCTCAGCGGTTGGGGGCATCAGCCTGTAGCAGAACCTTCTGTGTTTCCCCCCCCCTCCCCCCCCCCCGCCCCACCCCTGGCCATCGCTGCTATTTGCCATGTCACCTCGGTTTCCCTCTCCCAAGAGTCACAATCCTCTTGGCCACACGGAGCCGTCATGAGGATTAGAATAAAAAGAGGTTCACCAAGCTAAGTGCTAAACCCTACTCGGGGCCTGAGTTAGCGTTCAGTTAAGCGTTAGCTATTCTCCAGCATCCCCGTTCGGGAAGGGAACGCGGGGCTCAGAGAGGCTGATTGACTTGTCTGGGGTCACACTTAGCGCAGCCCCGCCGGGAGCCCTCCCTGGAGCAGAGGCTCATCCAGCAGGAGCCGGAAGATGGCAGGACAGGGGTGGGCGGGTGGTCAGGTCGAGGGGGGGGCCCAGAGAACAAGGGACAAGAGGAGGCTTTCGAGCTCAGGAGAGCAGAGTTCTGTTTCTGGCCTGGTCCCCCGGGCTGGGCAAGCTGCCTTCTCTCTCGGGACTCCTGTTTCTTGTCTCTAAGGTGAGGTGGGGCAGAACTAATCTGGGGCCTTCTCTCCCACATAAAGGGGACAGAGAGAGATGAGGCTTAAAATCTGACACAAGAACTCGCTGAGAGTCAGAAGTGGGAGAAATGAGATGGGTGGCCCGGGGCGGGGGGGGGGGGGGGAGGGATGCTGGAAGCTGCCCCCTGCAGGTGTCGCAGAAGCCAGAGGCCATCCGCCCAGGAGGTGTCGAGCACCAGCGTTAGGAGTTTGGTCGAGTCCCAGACCCAGGGACCCCGGGAAACCTCCTGAACAGGCTTGGGGCCAGCTGGGGACTTCTAGGACGCAAGCGGCCAGCCTCAAACGAGACTGAGGGATATCGTGACTTGGTTTCCTCCTTGGATCACGGCAGCCCAGCCACTCCAATTGTTACTTTAAAATCACTGGAGAGACCCCAGGGTGGCAGTCAAAAGGACAAAGCGTAACTATGGACCTGGGGAGGAGTGACAGATCACCACTTCTTCCCTTTGGAACGATCAGCACAGTCTCACCCTGGGCATCCCGTGAAGCCCTGCGGGGGCGGCCCAGCTTCCCTTCTGGAAACACACTGCAGAGCTAGGAGGAAGCCCCCAGCTCTGCTTCAGAGGACCTCTCTGCCCTGGGGGACCCCAAACACCACTGGATCATAGGACCAGGCCTGCAGAACTCACGCAGCTGCACACATCTGGAGAGGCAGCCATGGCGAGCTGGGTGTCATTGCAGAGAGGACTGGAAAAGCTGGTCCTGCCCTCACTAGGATGGCAGCGTGGCACAAGGCTGGCGCTGCCTGTGCAGAGCACGACAGCCAAGCAGAGGCTCAGACTCCTCCAGAGGTAAATGGTAAAGCAGGCTGCTTCAGGGAGGGAGGGGGGAAGGAAGGGGGGGGAGGAAGGGGAGAGGGAGGGGGAGGACAGGAAGAGGAAGGAGAGGAGAGGGAGGAAGAGGAGGGAGGGAGGAGTAGGAGGGAGGGGAGAGGGAGGAGAGGGTAGAGGGTGGGAAGGGGGAGGAGGAGGAGGGAGGGGAGAGGGAGGGTGGAGGGAGGGGGAGAGGGGGAGGGAGGGAGAGGACAGGAAGAGGAGGGAGGAAGAGGAAGGAGGGAGGAGGGAGGGGACCAGGAGGGAGAAGAGGGAAGAGGGAGGGAGGGGGGGGAAGAGAGGGAGAGGAGGGGGCGAGTAGGCCCTTTAAGCCTCCGGCCCATCCCTCTGTCAGGCAAAATATTTTCTCTAAATAATAATAATAATAGCAAGAATAATAATAATCCCCCCTTCATCCTTTTCCTTTCTGAACCAGAGCTTTGTAACACTAGACGGGGGGGAATCCGAAAATAACTACTTTGCCCTTAGACAGAGTTGTTTTTTAACAGGAGAAGCTGAGATATTTTGAAAGCCACCCCTGAGGCGGGAGGTTGTGCATCAGGCACTAATTGTCAGCGCTACCGGAGGGGGCCAGGGGGCCGGTGGTGTTCCCGGGGAAGGAGGAGGAAAGCGCTGGGCCGTCAGCACCTGGGTCCTGGGGGAGTCTACCTCCCCGCACTCGGCCAGGCAGTCCAGCTTCCCGACTGGCGCGGAGGAGATAAAACACAGGAACACAGCTGATCTTACATAAGCGAAGCGGGACTGAACATTTTCAGCAAATTACCTCTGTTATGAGCTCTGCCATAAAATCGCCTCACAAGTGAATTTAGTTTTTCTTCCCTCCGTGCCCAATCAATTAGCACATGAGTAATACCAAGCCCATTAGGACAAACCGATGCCGGGGGACTTATGTCATCTGCTATAGAAATGATTGCTTAATATACCCGTTGGCTCCGAGGAGCTCTTAGCCGCGCGCAATCTTGCCGTAATCAATAGCAGCAGTCAAACGACGCTGTTTCCAACGAGAACACTGCTGGGCAGCGCGGGAGCCGGGCCCCGAGCAGGTGGCAGAGCTGAGTGGGACCCATACCGGCGCCCTCCACCCCCCCCCCCCCCCCCCCCCCCCCCCCCCCCACCCAGGTCAAAGCAAACAGGAGCAGCCAGTGGCGACCAAGACAAATGGAAACTCGGAGAAAGACGGGAAAGGCATCGGCGCTGCGTGGGGATGTGTATCCACGAGGGAAAGGGAAAGACTTCTCTGTATTTCCTAGCAACCGCGGAACATCTAGAGGCTTTCCCAGGGAACATCTAGAGGCTCCCGTGAAGCTGAAAACCCTCCCGGAATTGAGCGTGTGGGTTGAGAACATGCGTGTGCACACGGGCACGCCGAGGCACGCTGGGCCTCCGCGGGGACGGGGACCTCCGCCCACGCGTCTGTCTTTACGCACAGGTCAGGTGGAGCCCGCAGGTGGGCGTGCGTGCACACGCACGCCGGGGAACGCGCACGCGCACGCGAGCGTGGTTGTGAGCGCCGGCGGGTCCCGTGCTCCGGTCCCTCCCGGGATGCAGCAACCCCGCACGGGAGACAGACCGCCGGATCAGTTTGTCCTGTCTCAGCCCTGGGCTGAGGAACCCACAGGCACAAGCTGACAGCATCCTCTGCTCCCAGACGGAGAAGGGAGGCAGGGGACCGTGGTGCTAATAATCCCCATGGGCCAGGCACCTGGTAGGGCAGGTGACTCGATCTCCCTGGGCCTTGCTTGCCTCATCGGTAACACGGGGTTGTTAGCAAGCCCCCAGAGGGTTGCCGTGCGAGTTAGAGGGTGGAAAGGACTCAGAGCGCCTGCCGGAAGACGTGTCCCCTAAAGCGGGGCCCGCCCTCCCTGCGGCCAGATCGTCACCCCCTCCCCGCTCCAGGCCAGGCCTTGGAAGGGGCTCCATGTCCGTCTCAGCTTTTCAGAGAAGACATGTCCCCGGCAACTGACAAATGCCAAGGATTTGAGGGTTTGCCGCCTGGGCCCCAGACCCTTCTCCCCCCGGAGAGGTCTCCCCTCCCCCTGACTAGCAGCGGTGGCTCCCTGGTGACGTAATCACTGACCCCACAGTCAGGTGTGCTGCTTCCTACCACCTACAAACTCCAGGACCTGGGGCTGGGGAGGGGGGTGTTTCAGTTCGCGTGGGGTCCGGGTCTCAGGCACCGGCCTTGGAAATTCTCCGGTGCAACCTTTTCCTCCTTTGCAGATGAGGTTTCCAAGGTCAGCCAGCCAGCTAGAGCTTGCACCAGCCCCAGCATGTGAGTCTAGAGGTGGGATTTTGTTCCCATGACGATGGGTGGGGGGCAAGTGGTCCACAAGGCATGCTGGGGGGGTGGGGCTGGGGGTGGGAATTGGCCTGGAGCCACGAGGAAGGGCTAACTAACACCTGGGTGTTTGCAGGGGCGGGGGAGGGGGGGCTGGTACAGGGAAATGGGCACAGAAATGCTCAGTCGTCTGAAATGCTGCATTTTGGGGAGCAAGCTGCCTAGCCTTTTCCCCTCCCTGGCCTTAAGTTTACCCATGCATAAAACGGAAGGATGCACCGACTTCTGAGTCTGGGCAGCGGGATGCCCACCTCCCTGCCAAGGGAAGGACATGACTTCTCCTCCCTGGGCGCTCTCTCTAACCCCCACCCCCACCCCCACATTTAGCAGAGAGGACTGGGCAGACCACTCAGGCCTCTGAACGCTTCACTGAGAGGCATCTTTGGTGGGTAGAGCGTTAATTGGGCTTGAGGACAGGAGTGCTGAACTCCTAGGGCCAGCTTGGCCACCAGCTGCCGCGAAGTCACTGAATTCTCGGGGCCTCAGTTCCCTCATCTCCAAAATGGGCATGATATCACCCACCCTACCTATATCACAGAATTCTTGTGAGGGAAGAATCAGCCCTGACCTCACGGCCGGCGGCTTGGCAGAAGCAGAAGGAGCCTGAACTTTGAAAAACAACAAGAGGGACAGCAGCCTCGTGTTCGAATCCCAGCTTGGCGACTTCCGTGCAGCCGGATCTTGAGCAAGGCTTTTCCTGAGCCCGCCTGTTCACCTGGGAAGGAAAACCCGCCCTGGGGCTGGTGAACACATTAAATAAGCCAGGGAGGCGCTCACGATCTCCGTTCCCTTTACTGAGGCGGAATGATCAGATGAGGTGGAACTCTGTGCTCTTACACAGTCCCCTCGCACACCGAGTAGGCTGACCTTTGCAACCCACGGAATTTTCCGCAAAGATGGGAGTGCGACTTCCGAGGCCAGGGTGTACAAGACGCTGGGACGCTAGCCTCGCTCCCTCTGGTCACTCGCTATGGGGGAAGCCAGCCGCCATGTCACGAGGACACTCAAATGACCCGACGGAGAGGAGCCGAGGCCTCCCGGGGACAGCAGGCTGCCTGGGAGACAAACCCTGGGGCTCGGTCAAGCCTTCCGATGAGGGCGGCCCTGGCTGACATCCTCACTGCCACCTCACGAGGCCCACCCAGCCACGCCAGCCCAGTGACGCGCACACCCGGGCCCGTTCAATACTTTCAACATTTACCACTGCTCGGGGTTTCCTCGGCCGGCACGGATCGAACCCAGCACTCCGCAGAGAAGTCAGCAGGCCGGCTCGCTCACGCACCGACCTTTGTCAACCCCACAGTTCCAGAACTGCTGGGCCACAGTAAACGTTCACTGTTGCTTTTTTTTTTTTTTTAATTTTTTTTTAATGTTTTTATTTATTTTTGAAGGAATGAGAGAGACAGAGCATGAGCAGGGGAGGGGCAGAGAGAGAGGGAGACACAGAATCGGAAGCAGGCTCCAGGCTCCGAGCTGTCAGCACGGAGCCCGACGCGGGGCTCGAACTCACGGACCGTGAGATCGTGACCTGAGCCGAAGTCGGACGCTTAACCGACGGAGCCACCCAGGCGCCCCGATGTTCACTGTTGCTTTAAGCTGCTGCATGCATCTGGGGGGATCGCTTACACCAAAAGCCACGTGGCCTCTGCCTCTCTCACCTGGTTTCAGGGAGCAGAAAGGCGCGGGGTGGGGGGACGGGGGCGGCAGCAGGAGGCAGCGTCGCAACACGGTCGCAACACGGGGAGCTTCTCTGTGCGCAGGGCCCAAGGGACGGATAATAGGAGCCAGCGCTCCATTCAAGGGCCTGTGAGGGACGGACGAGAAGTGATCCGGAAAAGCAGGCCACGCGCTTCTGCTCAGCTGTGGAGGCTCTTTGTAAAAAGAAGGAGGAATGCCTGTCACAGGCCTGAGAGCGTGACCCCGGGCCCCGCTGCCTAGGGGACGGCGAGCAGGCACGCCTGCCCGCATTTGAAGGGTACCGTCTGACGTCGGGCCTTGGCGTACGGCCCCCTCGCTCGGTATTTAGATTCGCGGAAGACCAGAGTCTTACGGGAATGGGACTTTACCATGATTTTAAGAAAAGGAGAAAAAGAGCTCCTTGGCTCTCCTAAAGGGCCCGGCCGCTCCATGCTTTTCCCAGGTAATGGAGCAGGAAATTGCCCGTGGCGAAGGAGCAAGACCTGTTACCTGTGGGTGGAAACGGGTAATGAGGACTTAAATCCAGGCACATCCTCGGATCACATTAGGGAGTCAGCTTGCAAAAATGATTAGGACGGTTTTAATATCTACCGATCGGATGGATACCCATCCCCGGCAGCGACCTCAGACTCATTAACCTAGCGGTCCTGCCCGGGCAATCAATCTCTTGTGCCGGTGGCGTAGCCTCCGTCCCAGACCTCTCACGGGGCCTCCCAGAACCCAGAGACGCAAAATGATTAAAATCCTACGTGGCGCGGTGCCACCAGCTCCCCTTAAGTGAAACTCACGGAACGCATCGGACCTTGCCCGAGCCAGCCTCTGTAACCTTCCCGCCTCTCGTGGGAAACTGAGTTTGGGGACATGCTGCTGGGACAGCACGCCGCTCCCTTTTCTCCCCCTAGAGAAGAGGTGCTACCGTGAGGCCGGGTGGCCCAGTGGAAGGAACACCAGAGCCCAGAAACCTTGTTATCAGGTCCCGTCCCGCCCCAGACCCTGCACGTGGGGACAAAAGAACCCGCCTGGCCCAGCTCGCTCCTGGTCCTCGGTCATCTGACTCCCCGTGGAACTTTCCGTGTGTCCCAGAGTCAGTTCCTCACGTTTCCGCACCCAAAACTCACCCCCCGCCCCTCCCCAGCCACCATTTTTCTCTCTGCACTCCGTTCGTGAAGTAGCTTCTCCTTCCCATTTCTCCAGCAAATCCGGTTGATAACCGGTCTTGGAAAACCCATAATCCAACCCTGCAACCTTGGTCTATGCCTGGATTATACCAGCCTCCTCCTCTTCGACTTCCAGCCTCAAGCCTCTTCGTTCCGGTAAATCTGCCTTTAGATACAGCTTTCAGCACATCCTCCGTCCTTTCTAAAACCAGCAGGGACTCTTTGGAGCATGCTGTTTTCCATGATCGCCCAAGGTGGCTTCCCCTCCCGGCTCACGGACGCGCGCCCTGAGTCACCGTGGCCATCCTTCTTCCCACCGCCCGGCTCACCTCTCTAGGCTCGTATCTCACCTGGCTTTGACGAGGGCTTTGAGAACCCCGTCACCCATAACCCTGGCGGGGCCTCGAGTGTGGCTCGTTCACGGTAAATACGCAGCTAATGTGACTCTCTGTTTAATGACTTCAGACAAGGGGCCTGCCCTGGAGAATCTCCTTGAGGAGTATTCTACTAAATTTGTATTCACAGAATTCAGAGCTCAAGGGAGCCAGGAGACATCTGTCCAGATGAGAAACCAAGCCCCCTGTCCTCATCCCACGGCCATGGGGGGTCAGAGTGGACGAGAAGAAGCAACATTCAGTTTTTTCTGGAACTCAGAAAAATACAAGTAAAAAAGCATCCGCTGGGCATCGGGAGAGCTGGGTTTGGGTCTAGGCGTTACCACTTATTTGCTCGAGTGACTTTGGGCAAGTCATTTGAGCTCCCTGGGCCTCGGGGAGGAAGCTGGCCAAAATGCACTCCAAAGCGTGCATTGTTTTAAGCATATGGATATATCGATACGCGTGTTCATACACATGCGCGCACACACGTAAAATAAAGCCCAGTGGCTTTGCCCGTAGGGCTTTTGTAGAGTCCTTGGCTCCAGGCTGAGTAATGGGGGAAGACTGTCACCTGTAAGCCTCCTAAATCTAAGCTACTCAGAAGTGACGCCCATTTCATAGGCAGCCTCCAGGTTCCCCACACCGGGGCCGCCAGCTGCCTTCCCCTCCCCCTCACTGTCCCTGAGCCAGAGGGGTCAGCCCAGTCTGATGCCAGGCCAGGTACCTTGGAAACCCAGGCGGTTGCTCCCCTTCCATGGAATCTGGCAGGGAAGGACCCTCACAGGGCCAGTCTCCTTTCCAGACAGACCCCTTGAAGAGGGAGCAGCAGCCCCCCCCCCACCCCACTCCCGAGAGCTCCCTGTGTCCAGACAGGGGGTGACCTCACCCGGCCAGGCCCCTCTGGGCCAAAGCCCCAGTGCTTCTGCCCTCATCCCTGTGGGAAGCCACTGCGGGAAGGTCCCCTGGCCGAGACCCAACAGCTTTGCTCCCTGAGGCCGTGTATTTTCCTGAACCGATCCCCAGAGGGCCGTAGGGTGGGTGTGATGGTGCCCTAATGCAGGAGGAAGAGGGGCGAAGGTTCCAGTGACTGCGTAGGGAGGGGAAGTTCTGGGAGAATGAGGCCCAGAAACAAGTCCCTCCCCTGGGGGCTCTTCCAGAACATTCCGGGGCCTGGCTGCCGGCCCCACGGCCCCACGGTAGCTAAGAGGTCTCTTTTCCCCAGTTCTTTATTTTGATAGAAATGGCCACCCATGATTAATGCATGGAGCACTGTCAAAGCAGGGGCCACTGGATACTTTCTGAAATAGCGCCCAACTTCCAGAAACACGAAAGGCCATTAATAATTGATGCTCAGGTGGGAGATTTGCGTCTGTGGGCAGAGCGGCTCTGAGATGCGTTTCTATGTAAAGCTGCCATAACCCACTGGGAAGGCGAGTGCTGGGGGGGGGGGTAGGGCAAGGAGCCACGTGTAGGCCGACAGTTGTAGCCATGGCCCCCTGCCTCCCCTCCCCCCACCCCCCAGCCTTCCCACCAGGCCCAGAGGCAGACACCCCAGAACCAAATTCTTGTTATATTATTGCCATTATTGTCTATTAAAAAAGAGCCCCCACCAAGGTAGCCCACGTTCCAAATTGGGGCGCCTCGTTAAATCCCCCTTGCAAGCAAGACCAGGGCTTTCGGAGCGGGGAAAAAAAAAAACCCGGTGCCTGAGAAGGAAACAGACACCACCTCGTCCTTATTTATGACACAGCGCGTTGTATATATATGAGAAGCCGGCCATAATTTGCTTATAAATAATTGACTTCTCCTAGATTAAAATCTCTGGAGGGGCCCTCAGTTTATTCACAACAAGGCGCTCTGCCTACGGTGCAAATTAGGCCCTTTCAGACCTGTCTTATCTCCACCCCCAACGTTATGAAGAGTGATTTTTTTTTTCCTTCCTCCCCTGTAATAACCTTCAACTAACCTTTAAACCGGAGTGAATAATTTAAATCTTATTTTCATATCAATGGAAGAGTCAAGCCAAGCAATTATCTTTTATCTGTATACTCTGTCGTCAGAGCGGCGGGCATAATCAAGTTTTCCCAAGCGAGCCAGATGAGAGAGGAAGAGCGGAGAAGGAGAGACGGTATCTGAAGACATTAACGCAACAATGAATTATTCAATAATGAGTACAAGATCTGTCATAACGCGAGCGCGCGCGCGCGTGCACACACACGCACACACACGCACACAGCCTTACATCTGCCCGTTGTTGCAGGCAAGCCAAGGCCGGCGGCCTGGGGGAGGGGTGCCAGGAAGGGGGTCTGGGCTAAGCATGACAAATTGGCAGCTCATCTGCTCAATTAGGACGGAGAGCAGGTGCGCAGGGCGCGTTCCCGGGGCCCCCGGACGGCGCTGTCGTGGGCCAAACAACAGGCTAGGAGAAAACACCTAATTTGGGTGACAGTGATGTAGGGCTGATCAGGCTGTGATTTTGCTAAAGGAGAGGGGAGGTGGGCAAGAAAAAAAAATTCTAGAGAGGGGGTGTGAAAGAGAGAAGGGAAGATAAAAAAAAAAAAAAAAAAAAAAACCCAGCGAGAAGAGGTTGAAATTCCCCACGGTGCTCATTAAAATTCTACGGCGCGCATTTCTTCCCTGGGTCCCCCTGGACGGCCCGTGATCATTTTTATTAATTCATAAAATATCGCACCAGTGATTGAGGCTGATGATTAGTGGAGCCGACAAACACAAGAGCTGGTGAAATATTGCAGCAGCTCCTATCGGGTCCCTCCGAGTGGAAGACACAGACGTCACATGAAAATTCATCCTCCAGCTCGGCCTGGGGCGGCGGGCCGGCTGGCTGGGGGGGGTGGGGGTGCTGGCAGAGGGACCGCAGCGTCTGCCCCCGCTCCTGCCGCCCCAGCTGTCTCCCTTGTTGAGACACCCAGAGGCACCAGCAGACATCTCGCATCATCTCTTGGTTTACGAAAATGCCTGCTGGAGACGGGATGTCCTTAACCTCCCTTGTGACAGGGACCGCGGGGCTGGCAAGCTTCCTCTGGAAGTGGCTCTCCTTGCTGGCGGATGACGCCAGCCATCACAAGAGCCCAGGGGCTCCCGCGTCCCTGGGCTTTTTTTGAAACGCACCCTCCCCTCCCCGGCCCTGCCCCCAAATTCCGTTCAGGGACCATAGAGGAATGCCATCTCTGCCCGCTATGTATCACTTCCCCCATTTTACAGGTGAGGAAGCTTGAGGCCAGCAAAGTTCAACAGTAAGCGTGATGTCTCAAGGGGAGCAGGGACAGAGGGTCCCGGCTGCGGGGAAAGCAAAGGCAAACCTGGGTTCAGTTGTAACGACAGCCCTCTCAGGCTTCCCCGATAATTCTTTCTTCTAGTTTGCGATGGCATCCTCCTCATTTATGGAGGGTTCTAGTCTTCATTTCTTTCCACATTTAAGACGGGTCGTGTGCTTTGTGATGTTAGGTGGGAAGAAAGACTAGTTCAGTTTTTCTCAACACTGGCCTCACCCCGAAGGCTTGCTAAATTAGAAACTCAGGGAGGGAGGCAGGCCCAGGAATCTGCATTTAACCCGCTTGCTAGGTGGGTCTCAGGCACTCAACACGGAGAGCCATTGGCCCAGAGAAACCAGAGGTCAAAGGCTGCACCACGAGAAGACCTTTTGAACAAAAAGAATTTCCTAGGCCACACCTCAAAGATTCAGATTCTGTCGGTCTCGGGTGACATACAACCACTGTCGTTTGTTAAGGATTTCCAGGTATTGGGGCGCCTGGGTGGCTCATCTGGTTGAGCATCTGACTCTTGGATTCGGCTCAGGTCATGATCCCAGGGTCATGGTTATCGAGCCCCGCCTTGGGCTCCATTCTGAGGCATGGAGTCCGCTTCAGATTCTGTGTCCCCCTGTCTCTCTGCCCCATCCCCTGCTTGTGCTCTGTCTCTCTCTGTCTTTCAAATGAATAAACATTAAAAAAAAAAAAACAGAATAATTTTTCTGACCCTACCCTCAGTTCGCAGTTACTAAATATGATCCCACACATCCACCCCCGCTTATAAGGTGCCACCATAGTAGGTGCGGACAGCACGGACGCGGTAGAATGAATTACTTTTCAAGAAATATTCATGATCCCATTTATTTTAGACCTTGGACACAGAGTCCAGGCTAACTTGTATACACAAATGGCGATATTTCAGTTTTTACATAGAAGATAGCAATGCTGTCTATAACGTGGTAACGAAGACATTCTAAGTTCTTTTTTTTTTTTAATTTTAATGTTTATTTATTTTTGAGAGAGAGACAGAGTATGAACAGGAAAGGGGCAAAGAGAGAGGGAGACACAGAATCCGAAGCTGGCTCCGGGCTCCGAGCTGTCAGCAAAGAGCCCGACGCGGGGCTCGAACTCAAGAACTGCAAGATCATGACCTGGGCCAAAGTCAGCTGCTCAACCGACTGAGCCACCCAGGTGCCCCAAGACATTCTAAGTTCTTATAAGCTACGCTCAAAAATCCTTTCTCCTCCCGGTTAGCTGGTGTAGACATCTAGCCTGCGACGTACACATTTTGCATTTAACGTATTTGTATAGCTTCTACCGGGATCATTTTAGGATTCTGAGCTCCCGAACAGAGAGGAAGTATATTCAAAGGCAGTTTTCATCTTATGAGCTTGATTTCAGAGTGAAGCCTTGTTTCTCTTAAGCAAGTATTTTAATTCTAGACTTATTGACAATATAAATTATAAAACTGACGGGATTTTTTGGACAAACCATCTATCATCTCCCACACCACAAAGCCACAGACTCGAATGCCTGTAGGGATGAGGCAGGCCGCATAAATGAATGGAGCAGGCCTCTGGTGTCCTACTAGGGGGCTGGGAAGACTGTGGAAAACGTTGGGGGGTGCGCACGCCCAGACATTTAAAACAATAATAAAGTCTCCGCTGTGTCTGTCAGTCAAAACAATCTACAGGCCCCATGTGGCCCATGGACAGCCAGTCTGCTCAATCTATAGGGGGCGGGCCCAGGGCCCAGGCCTCTAGGACAGATACATAAGGGACACTTTCCCCATTTTGGAGAGACTGTTTTACCCCGGCAGTCAAATCTCCATGCCTCCTTTTTTCACTTTGGGATTACTGTTGCCACCTTAAGTGGAAGGAAATGCATTAAATTCCTGATTGAAGGGAGATCGGTGTCAGGAACTCTTTGGTGAGCCAGCTATTGAATGAGGTTCGTGGTTTCTGCTCCCAGAACTCTGTCTGGAGTTTTGGGAGTTATTACAAAAGCAATGCATGCTCATTGTAGACAAAACAGAACTATGGAAACATACCAACAAGAAAACAAAAATACATACAGACAAAACACATATAGATGAGCTAACGGCTTAGCAACTCAGTGCACATATTTCAGACAAGTGTGCGAGCGTAGTTCGCAAATGTACTTTTACTTCCAACTTCCGCTCCTTCGGGAACTTCTTTCTCCCAGGGAAAAATTCGCTATCTTTCTAAATTATTGTCTTTGTCTCAGCAAGGAATATGGCAGAGTAGGTACGGGAATCATAAAATCTCTTCCAAAGCCTTATTAAATATGTGAAAAAAAAAGTAACTTAAGACAGAAGAAAACAATACTTCACAAAATATTAGAAGAAAACCTTCCTGGGGCGCCTGGACGGCTCAGTCGGTTGGGCGTCCGACTTCGGCTCAGGTCATGATCTCGCGGTCCGTGAGTTCGAGCCCCGCGTCGGACTCTGTGCTGACAGCTCAGAGCCTGGAGCCTGTTTCAGATTCTGTGTCTCCCTCTCACTCTGCCCCTCCCCCCACTCACATTCTGTCTCTCTCAAAAACAAATAAACGTTAAAAAAATTTTTTTAAAAAAGAAGAAAACCTTCCTGAAAAGAAAATTATGACCTTATACCTTAAAGGAGGAAAATGCAGAACAAATTAGACCATGGCACATCTTGATGAAGTTACTGAACCGTTAGGAATAACACAAAAATCTTACAGTTATTCTGGCTGTATATATAACTCACCTTCAGGAAGCAAAATCAGGATGATTTTTTTAAATTTTTTTTTTAAGTTTACTTATTCTGAGACAGTGAGAGAGTGTGAGCAGGGGAGGGGCAGAGAGACAGAGAGAGACACACACAGAATCTGAAGCAGGCTCCAGGCTCCGAGCTGTCAGCACAGAGCCCGACACGGGTCTCGAACTCACAGACCTTGAGATCGTGACCTGAGCCGAAGTAGGACGCTCAACCGACTGAGCCACCCAGGCATCCCATATCAAAATTTAAAACTTCTGCCCTCTTGGGGGCGCCTGGGTGGCGCAGTAGGTTAAGCGTCCAACTTCAGCCAGGTCACGATCTCGCGGTCCGTGAGTTCGAGCCCCGCGTCGGGCTCTGGGCTGATGGCTCGGAGCCTGGAGCCTGTTTCCAATTCTGTGTCTCCCTCTCTCTCTGCCCCTCCCCCGTTCATGCTCTGTCTCTCTCTGTCCCAAAAATAAATAAACGTTGAAAAAAAAAATTAAAAAAAAAAACAAACAAAAAAGCAAAAAACTTCTGCCCTCAGAAAAAAAATTGAAAAGGGGCAACTCAGAATGGGAGAAAACATTCGCAATATGACTATGTGACAAGTGATTTGCATCTGGAATAAATAAGAAGAACACTTAAGAATCAATAATAAAACCGAATTTAAAATGAGCAAAACATTCGAAGAGACCCTTTACCAAAGAAGATGTATGAAAGCTCAGTAAAGCACATGAAAAAAAATGCCCAACCTCGTTCATTATGGCAAATGCAAATGAAAACAACAAGACAATGGTATTCGGTATCCCTAGAATGTCTAAAATAAGAAAGGGCTGACAATACCAAGTGTTGGCAAGGATGGAGACCAAGTAGCACTCTTGGAAGTGTAAAATGGTACAACCACTTTGGAGAGCACTCTGGCAAATTTCTTTTAAAGCTAAACATCTATCATGTGATCCAGCCATTCTGCCCCCAGGTATTTACCCAAGAGAGTACGTCCATATAAAGACTTTGGACAAGCATGGCGGCAGAGCTTTATTTATAATAGCTTCAAACTGGAACCAACCCAACTGTCCATTAACCGGTGAGTTATTGGACAAATTGTATTCTTTCCATGCAGTTGGACACAACCCGGCGATAAAAAGGAATAAAGGCGACAACACGGATGAATCTCAGACATTATGGTGAATAAAAGAAGTCATATGCAAAAGAATATGGACTTTATTATGTCTTACACATGAAGTTTTAGAGGAAACTAAATTAATTATTGTGATGGGGATGCCTGGGTGGCCAGTCAATTGAGCATCCAATTCTTGATTTCAGTTCAGGTCATGACCCCAGGGTCATGGGATGGAGCTTCACCTCGGTCTCTGTTCTGAGTGTGGATCCTGCTTGGGATTCTCTCTCTCTTCCTCTGCCCCTCTCCCTGGCTCCCTGGCTCACACTCTCTCTCTGAAAAAAAAAAAGAAAAAAGAAAAGAAAATTACTGTGATGGAAACCAATCTGTGGTTGTCTGGGGTCAAGAGCTGGGGGGACATTGACCGGAAAAGGGTACAAGGAAACGTTGGGAGTGATGGAAATGTTTTCTATCTTGGTTGTGGAGACAACCGTTACATAGGTATATACATTTGTCAAGTCAACAACTTGACTTGTTTGTATTTAAAATACAATGACAATTTTCATTTATGGAAAGTGTACCTCAATAAAGGTATATTTTTCTTAAAATGAAAAGATCTGTTACAAATCAGTACTTAAAAAAAAAACCATCAACCCAATAGATCAGTAGGCAATGTATATGAACAGGCAAATGAAAACAAGTCAACTGAGTACAAATTAACACATGAAAAGATGTTCAAGCTTACTTATAATTAAAAACCCATCAAATAGCAGTGAGTCATTGCTTACCCATTAGACTTACGAATATTAACCAGATTTATAATACACAGGGTTTTCAGGGATATGAAGAAACAGGAACTCTTCCCCACCTCATCGTTTTAGCAATGAATGTGATTTATTTTTACAATGAAAATTTTCCGAAATGAAATCAGTTCCTCCCAGTCGTTTGTCCCAAACCACTTCATGACGAATCATTGCTCATGAAAGTACACAGTCCTTAGCCTGGCCGTCAAACCCTCTGCGCTCCGGTTCAATTTCACGGCACCAACAGTGTTTATTGATGCGCACACTCTCCCGATCTCCAAGACAACCTTATGAAGTTGGGTCCTGCTGGTCCGCTGCTACTCTTCCACAACCTAGCATGGTCTGGCACATGGAAGGTGCCAAATAAATACTAATAGGGAATTGCCTGGACACCCTCACTACTGCCTTCCACCCCTACACGGAGTCTCCATCTGTCTTACCTTTATGATGTGCCTGTTTGGTGCCCGGTGTTCTCAGGTGAAAGGGTGGGAAGACAGGCTGGGTGAATAAGAGGTGGTCCTTGCCTTGTGGCCATGGAAGGCAAAGGTATCAGCTGTGACCTCGCCATCAGGCCACACCACCACCGGCATCTGCCAAGTATGGGCAGGATGCCAAGGCCAAGAGGACACAACTTCCAAGTTCACCCTCTTCCTTTATTTCCTCCCATCACCAAAGGCTCTCCCCTTGCTCCCGTAGTCATCAGGACTTCTGGATGTTGACCTGGGCATCACCCTGTTCCTCCTCGTCTTAGATACAAAGAGCCACCAGAGCCTCATTTGTCTCTACTCTAACGCCAGGTACCCAATCGGGGATCTAAGAGAAAGATTGTTATCCAGGATACATACCTGGGGGGAATGAGTCTCTGCTGGTGGTAGGAGGTAGGATCATTGCAGAGGGAGGATCTCTTCTCTCCCGTATTCTCCTGGGCTCGACGGATATCTGAAAGCTCACCCACCAGGCACCAGGATTCAGGGAGCTGAATCGGTTGCCTGGGCAGTTGCCCCCACCTCCCACTCTGCTCCTCGAGCCCAAGGCCTGATGGAAGAGGACAAGGCCCTCAGACAGTGGACGTCCCATCCTCAGTCAGGAGGCCACACGAGTTGACTAAGCAGCTCTGCCGAACAGGGCACTGTGGCAGTTCGGGAGGCACACCGAAGATGCCTCCCCCCACCCCCCCGCCCCGCCAAAGACCTCCCTGCATGAGCCATCAGGTCACCACATAACACAACAGCCGTCCCTGGTGGCCCACCCTCACCGGGCGCCAGGCTGGGCAGGCACTGACACTTGTCGTTTCGTGTTCACAACACCCTGTGGGATCTGGACCACGATCACCCCCAACTGGGACGATCAGAAACAGGGCTCAAAATGTTCAGGAACTTATCCAAGGTCACATGCCCTGTGACCCAGACACACGGCCGTGGCACCGGATGCCGTGTTCTCTCAAGGATCGTGCCTCGGAGGGCCCTAGGTGAGGAGCTGGAGGTCCCATGAGGTTCATTCCCTCCAAGGGTACAAATGGGCAGGTTAACAACCCAGCTACACCCTAGCCAGGTTTGAGGGGCATAAAGTCAATGTACTTAGACAGCGTGAAATGAGGGCGTTTAATGAGGATGGCAACAGTAGCATAGAACAGTCTCGTTTTTATTCTCCTGTCGGCGTCTTCTCAGAGGGACCCAAAGCTCAGAACATTAAGGGCTGGGGCAGGGGGTTCGTTCCGAAAGAATTCTAGAAGCAGCGCGTTCCGATCTCACTTCTGCCCCCATCTGGCCTCGGGGTAAGAGAGAGGAGGCGCCACGTAACTTGGGAGGTGGTCTGGAGGCGGGCAGACCTCGCCATCGAGGGCAGGGGCCTCTCATCCCAGAGGAGAAGGGCTGCGCCCACAACGCCTCCTGGGGGGGCGGCGGCTCCCTAACCCCAGACCCTCGCTCTCTTTTGCTGAAGTAACACCCACCATACCAACCATGACGCACAAGTGTCATCGGCCACGCTCTCCTCTCACCTTCCAACCAAACTGGAGCGTCACGTAAAAAACGGGTCACCGGAGAGAGTGGTGACCACTTTGCTACATGGGTTGGATGCAAAGGAAACCATTCACCTCCGTGAGGGTTCCTGAGGGTTCTCTCAGTCAGAGGCAGCACCCCACGTCTGATTAGAGGCCGGGGGATGACAAGATGGGGAGGGGGGTCTGGCGTTCACAGACCTGGGGCCCTGCCTCGCGCTTTCCAACAAGAATCAACGTGGATTCTCCATGCAAACAAGCTAAAGAGAAGAAGCCACGCTCTCATCCTTGAGAACGCTCCCAGGCTCCCGGGCTGTCCCGATTCCTTAAAGAACGGTCTCCGTGCCAACCTAAATATTGCATTTGGTTGGGAGAGGAGGAACCGCCGTCCCAGAACGGAAGTCAAAGTATTCCACAAATATTGCTTCTTAAATAACACGTTCAAAAAAATATACCATGTCCGGTGGTGAAGAACTACTGAATTATCGAATCCCCCGAAGCATCCCGTAAGGCTTGCCGTGGCTCATGAAGCCCCATAAAAAAAAACAAGGCAATAAATAGCCGGAAAGGAACGCCAGGCCCCCTGTCAAATGCCTGTACGAGCCAACGCTAGGCACCTTCGTGTAATCTTTCCACTTAAACCAATGATTAAACAGATTAAACAGATGATTAAACAAATAAAGATTAATGAAACAAGTAAAGTAATCAAATCTGTACGGGTGCATAAACGAATGATTCCAGACAATATTAGAGCAAATTGTCTAAAACCAGTAGCGAAGGCGTCCGTTCAGCATCAACAGCTTTTGTGGGGCTCTCGCTTGGATGCAATCAAAACATTTGTTTCCACTAAGACGGATATGAAGCGTTAAGATGTCAGTTTCTGCAAAGGCACTGTCTTCGGTAAGGAGATTGGCCCCACCGACCAGGCTCCGTTACCAAGGAGGCTGTGAGCGTTGCGTTTGGGGTGCGTGGAAGGTTCTCTGCTCTGTGAAACAGGCTGGGCCTGTCTAATAAATCTGAGCCATCTGAAAGAAGACAGAGACATCTAAACTACTGGAGAGCGTGTGGGGCAGAGGAAGCAACTGTTCCAGTCCCTTCTGGCTCTTTAGAAACTCCTTGGTAATTAGTGGTCATTGATATGCTAATTACGGTGTCTGCTTATCTAGGTCTTTCTCCTTGAGAGGCCAACTATTCCCCCGGTGCACTATCGGAAGGAATAAAATGCTACCTCTTAGCATGGATGCTCTATCCAGGCTTGTGTTGACGTCGTTGGTAATTAAAGCCAGTGAGGTTGTTTTGCTCCTGTCCAGGAGAGTTTCTGGGTTTCAACCACGCCGGCTGACGTGGGGGTTCTCGTTTATAATTCTTGGCATAGGGAGTCTAAATCCTTGCTAGCCCAGGTGTGGTCCTTGGGCCAGCAGCATCTGCCACGTTGGGGAGGCCCAACCTGTAGCATTGGGATCTGCATTTTAGACTTTATCTCAGGGACGGTTTGAGACGCCCTGATCTGCCTATTTTGAGCCCTGTACGGTTTCTTGGGCACGAGGGCAGGCAGGGGGAGAGGCAGAAGGGCCTCCATCATGCTCCGGAGGGAGGCTCTGTAAGAAATGCTTCGAAGAACCGCTTTGGGAAAAGTGGTTGCCTGGGCACCTGCTGGAGTTTCAGCGGGGACCCAGGGCACGTCCACGGAGCGCGTCTGTCCCGCTCACCGGGGCCTGCCCGATGCTGCCGCCTGCACCGATGGTGCGCACAGCTTAAGGAAGGGCTTCCTTGTTGGGTCGCAAGTAATGGAACCAGACTAATTTAAGGAATAAAAAGAGGGGAGTTGTTTGCTTTTCATACAGATAAGAGCATCTCCCCGAAGCCTCAGATTGGATGCTGCTTCAGAAAAGCACGGGGGCTCCCATCTCACAGCCCTCAGCTCCGCCACCCCCCCAGCACCTTCTCGTTCTTCTGCTTCTCTCGGAGTCTCTGCGTCACGCTCTCTGCAGGCCAGCTTCTTCCCCACTTCTACTTGTTGCACAAGCCACAGCTGCCTGCCCAACTATACCCATGGACACCTGGGGACTTTGTCTTCCAACCGAATTCCAAAATGCTCTGTTTGGATAGTGACCACCTGGCCCAATCAGCGATGGCAGTGAGACCATGTAGAACAGCCATGTGTATGGGCAACCCATGCCGGTGCCCGGCAGGTGTGCGTGTGTGAGAAAGAGAGAGAGAGACAAAGAGACCAGAAAGACACGGAGAGGGCTATCATCAGAGAAAAGGAAGTCCAGTAACTTGCCCAAGGTCGTGGGGTGGTGGCCCCTGGATTTGAACCCAGAGATATCCACTATGGGCCTCAGCCTTCTCTGCTCCTTCACTGTTACCTTCCTGGCTCCCTGCCCATCTCTGGCCTCTGGAAGGTAAGTGAACCTTGTCGTCATTCCCTTGTCCCCTCTTCACGCTGACATCTCCCTTTCCACACCCGGACTCTGGTCTTCCTCCTCACTGGCTATCCCCTCGCTTCTCAGAAAACACCCTACCCGCTGGGGCTCCTTAGTGCTACTATCCCACACCCTGATCTCTGAAGGGGATTTGCTACCTGATAAGGTAAAAGCAATCTGTGTGATGTTACGGATGCCGAAGTGATAACATGTCAACCCCCTGGGGACCCCGTCGGTATTTTATCAGACACAATACCTGCTCTGAAGGTGAAAACTGCAGGGCTCTGACGGGCTAAAAGGGGAGATATTGGGGAGTGGAATTGCCTTTTGGAATTCCTGAACCGTTCCCAAATCGAGGGCTTGAGAGACAGCGGGATTCAGCGTAGAGAAAGGGAGAGAAAGCCTTGATAAAATGTGAGAAACTTGTCGCCAATACAGACGTTTGGCCCACTCCTGCGATCCGGGTTGAGTCCTGGGAGGCGGAGCTTAGGAATCTGGGTTTTTAGTAAGTTCCGCTCTCCCCCGCTCCCGTCACGGGAGACTGGCATGGCCATCCCAGGTGAACACTTGGGACCCACTCAGCTGGCCCATGGGGACCCAGCGGGCCAGCGGGGGAGCCTCGTACTATGGTCAAACAACAAGCCAGTGGTGGGCTTTAGAATGAGATGTGGGTCTCTGGATGCACGTTTCAGCAGGCTTGCCAAGCAGGGCCGGGCCCAGAGAAAAACAGGAAGAAAAATTTAGAAAGCCAAGAGCAAAAACTTTCTTACACAGCAACAGAAATATCCAGAAGTAAGAGAGGCTTCGTGTGTTCAGCGGCTCGCACCAGGGTAAGAACTCCAGAGTTGCCCAGAGCCCTCCTCCCCACCTCCCCCAGAACCCGGCTCAAAGGGACCAACCCTTACCCCCACCCCCACTTGTCATTAATATCAGGCCCTATGGAACGGAGAAGGTCAAAGCCTTTGGAGTCAAAGGGACCCTGGTTCAAGCCTCGGTTCTGTGCTTTGTGAGATCTGAGAACAAGTTCCTTAATACCTCCATGCCTCAGTTCCCCTCTAAACCTGAGTTCCCCCCAAAAGCAGAGCCCAAGACACAGACTTGTCTTCAGATCACTTATTTCAGAACGGAGCCGAGGACTAGGCACGAAGGATCAGCCAGCAGAACACGCGAGGGCGAATCTTGTGTAATCCCATATCATTCAGGAGGCCACTGCTGGGATGACCTTCTGAGCAGCCTTAAGAAATGCATCCACCTGGCGGAGGAACGGAGAGAACATTCCCCCACTGGTGTCCATTCCTCACTGGTCACGGCTGGCTCTACAGATGCCTTCCTGCACACCGGCTTCCCCGGACACCTTGTGCTTGGCCATCGCAAAGCCCCAAGGCGGCAGGTGAGAGCAACAGGGCAAAGTTGGCCAAACTGGCTCAGAACTGGTCACCACAGCGACTGGAGCAAGACAGACGCTGAGGGTTTCAGTGATGCCAAAAGCTATCGATACAGTTCCCCAGAGGGTCATTATGACCCCAGAGTGTCACCCCAGAATCCAGGCTGCGAACAACAGAAACCAGTGCTGTTTACCACGAGCATAAAGGGCTCTGAGAATCAACAGGAATTCGAAGAATAAGCCTTGGAAAGGGGGAAAAACTAAGCAGCCCAGCAGCAGACGGCACAACCAGCTTTTAGGGAGAACAGACTGGCCGGGGTACTTGTCCCGCGTCCACTGCCCCTGGACTCTGTCGTGAGTCCATTCCAACAGTCCCATCGTCTTTGGCTCTTTGCACACGATTCAGAGTCCAGACGGGAGCACCTGCCTGGCCAAGCCTGAGCCACGTGTCCCCACCCTGAACACTCCAGAATGACTAGGGAGCGAGCATCTTGCTCTGTTTGCTTTCCGACACCAAGACTTACCTACAGGAAGTAGATGTATGGTCTGGCATCCCAAAGAGTGAAACAAGCCACCTGCAACGCTTGCCCGGTACCGGGGCTGACACATGGCAGGGGCCCAATAAATAGCAGCGCCTGGTGCCCCGTGAAGCTGTCATTCTGTCTCCTCTATACGCGTCCCGAAACCCACGCGGGTCTCGCACCTCACGCTTGACTGACCGGTGGATTTCTGTAAGGAACAGCAGCCCTAGTTAAAGCAAACCCAGAGCCCCGAGGGAAGACTCCCTCTGGGAAGGGGAGGCTATGCTCACAGGTTCACAGCTATTCTCACTTCGTTTTGCTCCCTGAGGGATGCGCTTTGGCCTCCGCTGCCCAGACAGGGGTTTGATCCTCCCGCAGAAGTCTCTGCTCCTCTCAAGGCCGGAGAGGTAAAGATCCAGGCTTCGTTTGAATGGGCCAGGCGCTTTGGCACGCCATCATGCCATGGGGGCATGTGAGATTTGGGAGGCCCCGGAGCGACAGCCATAAGGCTGACATTGACGGTACCCCAAGGGGCCATGACAGCGAGCCGACTTGAAGACCAAAGGTGCAGATCGCAGCCGGAATCACCAAGCCACGTCCTCCTGGATCAGGAAGGAATTCTGGAAAGGGTGAAGTCCCCATTGCCTCGTTTTGCCAAGGAAGAAAAAACCCAGGGAGAGACAGTGACTTTCCCCTGGTCACACAGGTAGCCGATGGCAGACCGACGCTTAGAATTTAAATTCGACTCTCCCAAGTTTGGTGTTTCTTCCATCCCACTAAGCTGGTGAACGTTTCCCACCCCAAAATGCTCCGCAGCCGAGCCCCCTGTGGCAAAGCCCTTTGGCAAAAATTCCGCCCTTCCTTTGTCTTCAAAAACAGCATCCTTCCACTCCACTTTGCAATCATCCCTTTGCTGTCCTGAAATTACTGCAGCCTCGTTTGCTTATTTTAGCTACCATGGGTCTGAAATTTACAGTCAGCTTGGGTGAGCTTCTCAAAGCCGGAACCAATGCCCAGGCGCATCTGTCTCTGAGTGGACACCACGAAGTGCAGACCAGTTATGGCCCAAAAAATCAAGAAGGAAAGGATTTAGCCAGCTTCTGCCCTCTCCGCATTTCCCGGGTCACTAAAGAAGCTACTTCCATTAAGAATTCTCAGTCGCCTGTAACCCGAGAGATAAATCAGGCGCTCAACTGATCCGCCCAGCCAGGGTGGCCTCCCCGTCAAGCATTAGGGGGTTGGCACTGTGGGCACCAATATTTACAGATCGGGTCAAGCAGTGACACGTCAGGCGTGTTCTAAGAAGCGGAGGTCTTTGCACGCTCGACATCCGCGGTGGGGAGGATGAAGGAAATGGAGCAGGGGAGGCTCGCAGAACATTCCAGGCAGCCTCAGAGGACCTGGAGGGTAGCATGGGAGGTAGATGGGAACTCCCAGGGGATTCTTCTTTTTTTTTTTTTTTAATTTTTTTTTTAATGTTTTTATTTATTTTTGAGACCGAGAGAGAGACAGAGCATGAGCAGGGGAGGGGCAGAGAGAGAGGGAGACACAGAATCCGAAACAGGCTCCGGGCTCTGAGCTGTCAGCACAGAGCCCGATGCGGGGCTCGAACCCACGAACCGTGAGATTATGACCTGAGCCGAAGTCTGCACGCTCAACCGACGGAGCCACCCAGGTGCCCCAAGAGTCAGACGATTAACCAACTGAGCCACCTTCTTGGTCCATCCCAGGCAACTCCCTCCCTGGAAGGAGGTTAGACTCTGTTTCAAAAGAGAGGCAGAAGGGCTGAGGCAATATTCAGTTATTGACACAGAAAATAGGATTATGCATCGGGTGCAACAGTTTCGTAAACCTAGCTGTTGTCTCAGGGAGGATTTCTAAATTCCTTTATCTCCTTCATTAGTATATCAACCGCCTCAGTTCACAGAGTCCTGATGAGGAATGGGCAGACCTTTTGCCCTGTTTGCCATAAGGGCTCAGCAAAGATTTGGAGATAAAAAGGGGGAGACATAGTGAGTGCAAGCCCCCACTGTCCCGTTCCACACACTAGATGCCCCTCTAGGAGCCCCTCAGTGGGGCTAGGAACGGACTGCAGGGCCAGTGTGCTAGACCCAACGCTGGCCGGCCCCCCGCCAGACTGCATCCCGTGGGAGTGAAGAAGTGACAGAGTCAGCCAAGGGTGCCAGCGAACTCTGGCCAAGCCACCAAGGTCCCCCCCACCTGAGGCTCTGGCAGCGAGTACCCCCAAGACATTACTCAGGTGGACAAGACAGCGAAGACAGCGGTGGCGGGGGGGGGGGGGGGGGAGGGGCGGGGTGCAGAGGAAATTCTGTCCAAAGGCTTGGATTCATCCTCCCACCAAATGGATTTATAAAGATTTTACAAGCCCCTCTCTCTACCTACACCTGGATCCCATCTTAGCAAGTGCCGCAGCTCAGTATTTTTGCTCAAATGAGTAAAAATTTCCCTAACAGGACTGTTTCAAATGATCAGAGCCAACTGTATTCAATCGCCTTAGACAATTAGTTAATTCCCGCCCCCCCTGCTCACCAAGATTGGGAGGAAAATCTCATTATGCGTGGGGAAAAAAAAAATCAACCAGTTATATTTCTTCTGCATGTATAAACTTTGTGAGTCTACTGATCAGATCAGCCGTATACACATCTATGCAGGGCAGAGTGTGGTTGTGGCCAGATGAATGGGAAAATGGTAAGCTGGTGAAGTCCGGAGCAGAGTATGGTGAGGCTAGGAGGGGCATTTCTTGTTTCTGTCTGACTAGCCCCTCTGTCTCACTTCTTCAGGGCACCCTCTTTGGAGGATGAACCTCCCAAAGTCCACGTGGTCGGGGTGAGGTTATCAGTCCCGTTAGCCCTCCCCCCACCCAGGCTTAGGCGGGATAGTCCTCTGACCAATCAGAGACGTGGTCATCTACACGAGTGCAGTGATTGGTTCAGAAGGATACTGTCCCGCACAGGACCAAGAGTCTTCTCTGATCTTTAATACACAGATGCTTGGAAGGAGGTGGGTGGGGAGGGCAGAAAAGGTATATCTTGCTTTTACATTTCAAGCCATGAGGAACCAGGCTTAGGGCTACCAGGGGCTGTAGTCCCCGCCATCCCGCCCCCATTTGAGGAAGGGCCCTGACTCACAGAGGGAACCAAAGAAAAGAGATGGATAGGGAGGGCCAAGCCCTAATTCCCAGTGACACAATCTGTTCCCCTGGATCCATCCATGTCTAAAGGCAACCTCAGACTCCCTAGTTCCATGAATCGCTAGATTCTATTTTCGATTCTCAAGCTAGCTTGAGTTTTTCTCATCACCACCAAAGGAGAGCCTTACTCACATAGAAATGCCAGGAAGGCCGCCTGGAACAGGTAGGTGTAGAGCTCAGTCTTGGAAGATCAGAAGTTCAGGTTTGGGTTAACAGAGATGGAGAAGGTAGGAACTGGAGAAGGGAACGTGAGCACAGTTACCAGCGGTGGCTCATGTGATGGAGGTGAAGCATAGGACACAGAGTCAAAAGGTTGGCTGGACCCAAATTATCTAGATCCTGAGCAACAAAGAGAGGACAATGGAGATCCTCCTGTAGACAAGGGAGATCCATAAAAGGTGTTTGAGCAGAATATGGTAACATGGAACCAGTCTCGCGGGAGGATTGCTCTGACCTTGAGGCCCGAGATCTCGGGCCAAGGAAGCTTCGACCTCCAGGTGGTCATCCCTATGCGTTTCTTTATGTCAGTGTCTGTGACCACTACTGGAATGAGCGTGCTGTGAGGGACCTTAAGGAACATGGAGTCCCGTTCCTACTTTTACAGAAGACGGGGGACATGACTTACCCAAGATCGCTGGCAAAACCTGGACTAGTGTCTGAGTCCCCGTGTGCCTAGACCATAACGAAATGGCAGAGTCACTTTATGCCACTTCTCTTACAGGTCAGGTGTAAGGCTTAACCCCTGTCTCAGGTTTCTATTGTCGTACAACAAATTAGCACAAACGTAATGGCTTCCAACAGCACCCCTTTATTGGTTCATGGTTCTGTAGGTCAGAAGTCTGGCCCAGGACGTCTGGGATTTCTGCTCAGCGTAGGACAGCACTGAAATCAAGGTATCGGGCAGGTTGGGTTCTTATCTGGAGGATCTGAGGAGAACTCCACGTTCAAGCTATTTCTGTTGTTGGCAAATTTAGTTCCCTGTGGTTGTCGGCCTGAGGACCCCGTTTTCTGGCTGGTTATCACTGGGGGACTGCTCTCAGTTTCTAAAGGCCATCCTCCACCTTCAAGGCATAAATGGTGGAATGCATCCTTTGTATGCTTCAAATCTCTCACTCTCTCTTCTGCAACCAACTGGAGAAAACTCTGCCTTTAAAAGGCCCAGGTGGGGGAGCCTGGGTGGCTCAGTTGGTTGAGCGTCTGGCTCTCGGTTTCGGTTCAGGTCATGATCTCACGGTTCCGCAAGTTCGAGCCCCGCGTCGGGCTCTGAGCCTGGAGCCCGCTTCGGATTCTGTCTCCCTCTCTCTCTGCCCCTCCCCCACTCACACTCGGCCTCTCTCTGTCAAAAATCAACATTAAAAAAAAATTTTTTTTTAAAGAAATAAACTTAAAAAGAATTTTTTTTTTTTTTTAAATAAAGAAAAGGCCCATGGGATTAGGTCAGTTTCACCTTGTCCGGTGATTAATGATCTTAAGCACATCAACAAAATCCCTTCACGGTAGAACCGAGATTAAGGGTTGATTGAGGGGAGAAAGTACGCGTACACTAAGGTCCGATAATCTTGGCAGGGGGCACCTGAGAATCGTACCTCCCACGGCACCACAGTGCCCCCCGCCCGGGATGTGCTACTCATGAGGGGTATCTGATGGCTTGTTTCACTGAACTGCTGTATGTGTTGGGAGGGTGCACAAATACACAGAAGCCAGGCTCATCCTGTCAAGTAACAAAATAGAAGTTAAGAGTCGGAGCAGGGGGCCTCTGGGCCCGCACAGCCATTGGAGCAGAGCAGCCCCCTCGACGATGGCCCAGCCAAGCACCTTTAAGTCAGTGGCTTAGCCCATGAGCCGTGTGGCCAGTCTTCAAGGAACGGTCAGCCCTTAGCCCCTTTAGTCAATTCCTTTACGGGGAGCTTGGAAGGGGTGAGGGGGGAGATCTGCTCAGACAGGGAAATCCACAGGGAGACAAGGTGCAAGAAAGAAACAAACACACCGTTCTTGGAACTCTGACCTCTGACCTCCCTCGGTTCCACCGGGAGGACCTGCCCTTTGGAACACCCTGCTCCCCTCCACTCTGGAAGGTCAGCGGCCCCGACGGGCCCCCGCCAGCAGGAGCCCCACAGTCTAGGAGAAGTGGCAACTGCTACATTGTCTCGTGCTCTCGGGAGAGGCCCGCCTCTGACCCTCCCCGGCTCCGGCAGGGTCGGCTCAGCTCCGAGCAGTTTGTTTTTTTTTTTTTTTGAAAATCTCATAAATTTCCAAGAAACTTCTCCAGACAACTGTCACGAGGCTGCACCTGGCAAACAAACACAAACAGAGCTCTCCTCCACCAGATTAGTTACTTAATTAAGAAGAGAAGGAGACAAGGCACATAATGTGGAGATAATTACCCATCTTGCCAAGTCTCCGAGTGCAGTGTGGCGCACGCCAGCAAATCACAGCATCGCTGCTAATGCATATTCATCCAAAGTTGTAACCGCTGTGAACATTTTCCACACAGACGGCAATATGTTCAACCAACAATCTGAGCTCCCTCTCGGATTCCAGCATCTTCCCACACCCTCGCCCTGCCTTCCCGGGCCCCTTCCCTGTCTCTCTGTGAAGGAATTTGCTAAACAAAGCAAACAGCAAACGCGCGCGTTACAAGTGACTGCGATCAAAATGCACTCCGGGTGACGCTGTTGAGGGGCAATCACTTCCGGACCTCAAATGGAGGTGTTGGGTATTTTTTTTTTCTTCTTCCCTAACCTACTGCCTCGTTCGATTTAATCTCGTTTAATTGAATTACAAGGGTTTGTTGCGCGTTGCTGTTCTAGGGCCGGTGTCAACCAAGCGGAATGGAGGTGGCAAGATGAGTATAATGAGGTGTCAGCCCAGGAGGCCCATTCCATGGGAAAAAGAGCTCTCCTCTGTGAGCCAGGCGGACCGGGTTATTTTAATGCTCTTTGACAGATGAAGAAACAAGCCCAGAGAGGTTAAGGCAACGGCCAAAACAACACAGTAGAGTCAGTCGGTGGTACGGGCCTTTTCTGTTTTCTGACTCCAAATCCTATGTACAAGGCAGACAAGGGGAAATTCTGCCTGGGAGACAGAGAAAGACGGAAAAGAAGCACACCTTTCCCTGTGCTCAAACGGAAGCACAGACTGAACAAAGCGGAAGAACAGGAGGAGAGATGGGGGAAAATCAGCGAGGTGGGAGCCACGTGCAAGACGTATGATGTGAATATGTCTAAGTGAGGAGTAAGGTCTTAGCGGACAGAAACGGAAGCAAGGACATTTCGGGTGCAGATGCAAGCACGGAGGGCCAGACACATTCAGGAAGGAAAAGGGTGAAGAGGAAAATCAGGCCGGAAGGTTAGGCTGGGGCCAGGGCGTATGGGGCTTCGAATGCCGGGGTGAAAGGAATAAGCAAGGGCATTTGGAATTCAGTTTGGAAATGGAGCTAAGGTTAGCAAGCTGGCAGTCAGGCCTTTAGAGGAGGAAGACCATAAGGACTTTGATAAATCCAGAGAAGGAGGAAGTTGGCTTCATTATTTCCAGCACATGCTCAAGTGGTAGGGAAATGGACAATGTTGTGAGCTTTGCCTGAATGCACACTTAACGCCATTCTTACCTGACGTCCTACTCTCTCTACTCAGCCTTCCTTGCCCTAGGTCAGCTAAGAGAGCCAATGGGAGACCACACCCAATTCTAAGAAAGATGAGGAAACTAACTCACTTCAAAGAAACTCAGAATTGTCTTTCTCACCTCGGGTTAGGCCCCAAAGATCTCGAAAGACATTTAGGGGAAGACTATGGTTGGCCTCCCTGATATATCCTTCAAAGATCAAGGCATAACACCTATTATGCCTCCCTCTTCTTTTTTTCTTTTTAATTTTGGAAAAATCTTTATTTATTTTTGAGGGAGAGAGCCAGAACGTGAGCGGCGGAAAGCGGGGGGAGGGCGGAGAGAGGGGGAGACACAGGATCTGAAGCAGGCTCCAGGCTCCGAGCTGTCAGCACAGAACCCGACGCGGGGCTCGAACCCACAGACCGCGAGGTATGGAGGAGTGGGTACATAGGTATGTGCCGTCCTTGGCCATTGTCCCAGGGTCTTTGGCTAGTTTAAGCCTTCATGGAGTCTGGGATTAACTTCTCGCATTCCTGAAGGAGTAGGGAGCAGAAAAGAGCTAGGGTTGTTGCTGTGTATTGAACTCTTACAGTATTAGGGTACAAGGGAAATGCCTCATTCTTAAGTTGCCCTCCATGGCTAAGGATGGCCCTCTCAAGAAGGCGGCTCTCGACGTTCACTGTGCATCAGAATAGCCAGTAGCTTTTGCAATGACTTGGCTGCCCCACAGAGATCTGGTTTCAAGTGGTCGGGGGCAGGGACAGACATGAGCATTCTTTAAAGCTCCCCAGTGGGTTCTGATGTGCTACCAAGGAGAGCACCTTCATGCCAAGGGCAAGTCCAACTCAGGGAGCAGCCTAGAGCCGATGACTGAGTCCCCATCCTGAGGTTCCTGTTCCTCCAAGGCCATCTGAAGGTTCTGGTTCTTGCCTAGGGGGTGCAGACGGCTCAGTTGGTGAGAAGAGGTAAAGATACACAGAGAAGAGATGTGTGTGTGTGTGTGTGTGTGCGCGAGAGAGAGAGAGAAAGAGAGAGGGAGAGTGCACCTTATGCTGCTGCTGTCCGACGGGATCTGTGCGGGTCCTGGGGAGGAGGAGCGGGATTGAGACAGACGGATTAACTTGCATAAGGCAAGATAGGGGACGCTGAGCCGTGGGCATTGGTTGGAGGCTGGCTGGGAGAGGACACCAGAGAGGGCCTGGGACAGGACCCAGGTGGCCCACGAAAGAATTTGCCAAGAACTGAAGTCGTGAACCAGGGGCCGGGTCCCACCAGGTGCGAGCTCTCTCTCCAGACTTATCTGATGCCAAGTGCCCTTCTGGAAGCCCACATCTAGCCGGCTGCTGGCCTTAAGTACTGCCTCTCTGTTTGAGTTTCCTGTTCAAATGAGGTATTCACAATGAAAATTCCCTTCCGACGGCCATGTCTTTCAATAAAATTGAATTTCAAAAATTAGCTCCAGGACAGACTTTCAGTGACCTGCCCGCCAGAGCTCACCAAGACCCAGATGGAAGAGTGGGCTTCCTTGGCCACATCCCTCCCTGCCTGGGCCCCAAGGATCCTCCCCGCCCCCCCCCCCGCCTTAAAGTGTGCTCCAGGGGGTTGTCAAGAGCCCCTTGTTTCAACATGGCACCTGCCCAAGTTGCTTCTTTTGTCTCTTCCCGTCTCCCACCTGTTCACCGGGACTTCTAAATTAGTCATCTGTTGTCAAGAAAACGCTCCGCTTCCTCCAAGGTGTGAATGGGGGGGGGGAGTCCCATTTTAGGGGAGGGGAAAGTGATTTCCCAGGGCTGGCTTAGCGTACATCTTCGTCACTACCTGGACGGCAGAGGCTAGAGTGGTCTCGAGAGCTGTGGTCCTCGGAGCCCCGCAGTTAGGACCACTGCAGAGCTTTGTTAAAATGCAGATTCCCGCCCCTCCCCCCTTGCCCTCCTGAATCAGCATCTCTGTGGTTGGTGCACGTTACTGAGACTCAAGGCCCAGTGGGCAGGGCATCTGGAGGTCAGAAAAAAATCATCTCGGGCTTCACGGGCATGCAGAACCCGGTTCTGGAAGGATGAGGTGTTTTCTCTCACTTGACCACGGACGGGGGTTTCCAACGCTTGTGTCTTCATCACTTGCCATTTGTAGGAATGTGTGTGCATCACCGAGCTGGAGAGGCAGAGACACAGGACTGAGTAATACAGGGAACCAGAACTGTGCTTTGGAATATTTTCTCTGTGCCTGGATAAGCGGCGTCCTTGCCTATTCCCTGACAGGTCACTTTGAGCAATCCTGGTGACAAGGGCGTTTCAATGTTGTGAAAGGCAAATCAGCATTTAATTAGGTCGTCATTCCCGATAGAACCAGAAGAACTAAAGGAATGGTGGCAGTCAGAACCACTCTGCCCAGATCAGATGCTCACAGCTTCGCCTGTTCCCTGGAGACCCAAAGAATCTCCGCCCCATGGTCTGTGGGCCAAGGGCTCGCTCCCTGTCTATATATCCGGCGATCGCTAACACTCAGCCCTGTAACCCGTCCGAAACTGCCATGACACCTTAAAGCCCTGTTCAAACATGGCCGATGATTACTACAGGAATTTCTTCTCCCCACGAATACTGCTCGGGCATCTACTCCAAGCCAGGGGTTTTGCCATAACTCATCTTGCAGGGGACCGCCGAGATTTTCACGTCCGTTCCATAGATGAGGAGACAGAGATGTAGAAGACCAGCCCAAAGTCACACAATCAGTGGGAGACGGGACTCCGTGAGCTTCTGCGAGAAGCCCTCTTTCCGCGGGTCTTCTGTCTGTCAGTGTGGTCTTTCTTTCTCCAGCCGAAGCCAGGATTCTCCTCACCGTTAGTGTCTGACCTTTGTGACGTTTTCAAACTAACTTGTTTTAACGTCTTCTGATTAAGAATGCTTGCTGGTATATATACTATGGAGACTGTTAGGAGGTGGAAGGCAGTGGTGTGATTCTCTCTAGAGAGCTTCTCTCGAGGATTCTCTCTAGAGTCCTTCCTCCAACATGGGCGCCTTCACTGGGCGCCTGCTCCGCGTGGGTTCGTTCCGCGGGGCCTGGGGAGAAATGGAAATCACGGGCTGCTACCCCGAGCTCGTATTTGACAGCTTCTACTTGTGCAGAATGCAGCCTTTGGTCCCTCCTGTACAGAGGTTCATGGAGAAGACCCTTTGGGCTTGGAAGAGGGTGCTTGGGAGGAGGTTGAGGGCCGCTTAGTGGTAACACGGTGGTTCAGGAGAGCGGATCTGGGTGGCCCTGGAGGCTCATCCCCAAGATGGCGGCCCAGCTGGACAGACCTCTTCTTTTTTTTTTTTTAATTTTTTTTAACATTTATTTATTTTTGAGACAGAGAGAGACAGAGCATGAACGGGGGAGGGTCAGAGAGAGGGAGACACAGAATCTGAAACAGGCTCCAGGCTCTGAGCTGTCAGCACAGAGCCCGACGCGGGGCTCGAACTCACGGACCGCGAGATCATGACCAGAGCCAAAGTCGGCCGCTTAACCGACTGAGCCACCCAGGTGCCCCTGGACAGACCTCTTCTTCCCATTGACCAGCTGTTGCTCCCTGAACCCCTTCCCTAAATGAAGTGTAGCATTAGGGGGCCAGGAGTCTTTCCACAGTGCACCCGGTCCTAAGAGCCTGGTCTAAACGTGCTCTCTGGGAGATAATCCAGGCTCCTGGGCCGGGAGGCCCCTGCTCTTTCTCTGTTGGGAAGTTGAACCCCAGGATGCCCCATTTTACCTTACCCTGCAGGGCACTAGGAGCGTATGTGAGCATGCTTCCTTTGCATGACGATGGCAGTGACAAAGGGATGGGGCAAACATGGGACTAACTGTGGTTTTGCAAAGTGGCGAGAAAACAGTAGGCAGGACTCACGAGAGTCCCTCTCTGCATCCAGGCTGGTTCTGATGGGTGGACCACTGCTATGGAAATGGCCTTAGAGCCAATGGCCTGAGACACAGGGGAACAGGGAAGGGCTCGATGACAGGCCCCATGGGTGACTCCCATGGATGCTCTCAAAGGGCACCCCTGAGATGCTGGGACACCGCATGGAGGCCTCTGGCCAGGAGAACACTCTTAACCCTCTGGGGGCCTCCTGATGAGGAAGTACAGGTCCCGCCGTCACGATGGGGTGTTCTCTTCACCCCAGACCCCGACCCGCCCATTCCCACCCTGGGGGTCCAGCAGGGTTGTGCCCACTTCTTTCTAAACCAAACTTAGACGCTTGGCCCAACTGTTTCCTGTTTTCTTCCTTCTCCAGGCTGGGCTCACCTGGAGGCTGAGCCCTCTATGAGCACGGCCCCGGTCTTCCTCCCCTCCTGCCTCACCCAGTGTCTTTGGGGAGACGGACTTACTCTCTGGGAGGAAGGGACTCCATGCCAGGCCTTACACCGGGTGCTTTACACAACTTATTTAATCCCCATCACTGCTCTGGGAGTCCAGGATTACTGCTCTGTTCTGCAGTCAGACCTCATTTAAATCCTTGCCTCTACCACCTGCAAGCAGTGTGAACTTGGGAAAGTTCCCGAATCCCCGAGCCTCCGTCTTTGCACCCATAAAATGGAGCCGTTCCACACACCAACTTCTTTGCGGGTTTGCCCTCTGATTGTCATGAGAGTTAGCTATTAGGAGCTCGGGGAAGTTTTGAATGACTTGGCCCAAGGTCACACAGCTGATAAAAACAGAGAAGCTGGATCTGAATTCAGCTCTGACCAGTTGCAGAGGGCTTCGGCGAGAGCCCCTTGGGGCAGCGGGTCTCAAGTCCAGCAGCGGCACCGGAAATGCAAATGCTCTGCCCCCACCCCCCACCCCACCCCAGGCCCACAGAGTCAGGGACTGGGGGTGGGGGGGGGCAGACCCAACTATCTACATACGCTCCGGGGGACCCTGATGCGGGCTCAGGCTGGAGAACCCCTGAGAGGAGAGAGAGAACAGGACACCCCCTCAGCCTCCCTGCTGCCCCGCCCACCCGTCACTCAGACGAAACCTGAGAGCTTTTCAAAGCCTCCTGCAAAGGGGTATCAGGCAAAGCCACTCTGTAAGACCTAAGAGGAGGAGGCACGAAGAAGCAATTAGAATCACGGAGGAAGTCAGCACCAACAGGACAGTTAACTCTGAATGGGTTTTTGAAAACAACAACATAAGGTGAGTCATATCTTCATAACTTCCCAAGATCTCGCTCCCACCCTTCCTTTCGCTGGACGCCCCCCTGGGCTCCCAGTCCTGAGAAGTAACAGGGCGCGGCACCTTGCAAAGCGTGGGGGGGCGGGGCTTCACCTCGCCGCATTTCTTGCAGCCCGTGCAACCGGGCGGCTTGACAAGAGGGGTGGCTGGAGATCCACAGCTACTCCTGTGAGATCTTGAAAAGGAAAACAAAAAAAAAGGAGAAGACTGACCACTCTTCCATGGAAACTGGAAGAAAAAGCCCAGGAGGCCATTCATGCTGTCAGTGGAGGGAGCAGGGGGGCCCCCGCCAGGACTGGGGGAGATGCCCGGAACTCAGAATTCATGGAGAGGATTGCCTGACCCTGACCCTGACCGTCAGCGCCTCCTGAGTGCCTCGTTGGCCCCACGCTGGTCCCAGCCCTGTGTGAAGGTAAACACATCCCTTGGTATTCGGATTTTGCGTCCCCCCTAATAAATCACCTGAGTCAAGACATCATTTCCTGCTTTGATTGGAAAAAGACACCTGCAAAACAGACAGGTGAGAGCCCAGAAGCTTCTGCTGCCACCTGCTTGCCTGTGGTCCTGCCGGGAGGAGTGAGCCTCTCCCCCAACACCGAGGCGGGAGCCCTGCTGACAGTACGGTACCCCAGGGACCCTGCCACCGGCCTCCCAGCTGCCAGGCCGGCCTCTCGGCACCCGGAGCCTCCCAGGCAGCAGGTGGGAGCCCCACCGGGGAAAGCAATGAAACTCACAGCCGTAAACGAGTTTATTATTGTTGTTAACTCGGGAAATAAACGTCTCAAGCACTAATAAAACATTGTGTTTTCTGTCTTTATGTCTCGGAGCCCAGGTTTTTCCCAGCAGTGCGGCTGCTTGGAGCTGGCGTGGCCCTCGGTGACACGGCCCGGGATCTGGGGCTCGGGGGCGGGGGGACCTCCTCTGTAGCCCCAGCCCCACTAGGCTCCTTCAGGAAGTGTCAGCAGAGGGGGGCACCGCAGAGGGACTTGGCCAGGGAGAAGCGTTTATAAGGAAGAAAACACACACAGATCTTGAGGCGTCTAAGGAAGCATTACATTTCCACTCCGTTCCGGGCAGTGTGTGCTGTAACTTTACGTGTGTGTGCCTGCGCGTGTGTGCATGTGCGTGTGTGCGTGTGGTGAACGCCGTCCTGCCTTGACATGGAGTCAAGATCACACGTAGACCCTGGCGGTGCTGAGCCTAAGACCGAAGGACAGGGGTCCCTCGGCGAGGTTCGCCCTGGGCAAAGGCAGGTGAGAATAAATCCTTCGGGAGTCTTGGGCTCTTTTACCGGCCAGGTGTTTGGATCCGGCCAGTGCTGGTTGTTACAATCGAATAAACTGGAAATTACCAGGGGGTTAACACAAAATGAGTTTCTTTCTTGCCCCACGAGGGTGTTTCTGGTTGACGGGCAGCTCTCCTCCTCACGGTGATTCCGGGCTCCAGGCTGGTGAACAAGGCAAGTTCACGTCCCACTGGGGAGACCTGGTCACGGGAGCCTGGGAGTCATGGCTCCTGACTGAGCAGCGGCCTCAGGATGTTCTAGGAGTGTGATTTTCTGGCAGATGGTGGTCTTCTCTGCCACAAGCCAGGGGCTCAACCTATTGCAGGGCCGTGCAGAGGAGCCAAGGTCACAGGTCCCTGTCTATAGGTCCGTCTGACCACCCTCAGTCCTGACATCTGCCCCGCCAGAGGGCCTGATTGTCACTAGGGGGACCAAGGGAAGGCAGGTGATAAGTGACTCCCTGCAGGTAGGTGATCGCTTAATGCTTCAATGTCTCTAGCTGGAAAATGGGGTTTCTGAGAGTACCTGCGTCTTCGGACTGAGTGAGTTTTAAATGAAATGACACATGGGAGCACCCTTAGCCTGCGGTACCTTCACCTGCTCTGTGAGCGTTAAGTAATGAAGACGGGGAGGAGGGCAAGTCTACCTCAGAGCCAGGAAAGCCAGAAAAAGAAGCAGTTAGCGTGGATATAAAAAGGAGACAGTCCGGGGCGCCTGGGTGGCTCAGTCCATTAAGGGCCCGACTTCGGCTCACGGTTCGTGAGTTCGAGCCCCACGTCGGGCTCTGCGCTGACAGCTCAGAGCCCGGAACCTGCTTCGGATTCTGTGTCTCCTTCTCTCTCTGCCCTTCCCCCGTTCATGCTCTGTCTCTCAAAACTTAATGAACATTATGGGGCGCCTGGGTGGCGCAGTCGGTTAAGCATCCGACTTCAGCCAGGTCACGATCTCGCGGTCCGTGAGTTCGAGTCCCGCGTCAGGCTCTGGGCTGATGGCTCGGAGCCTGAAGCCTGTTTCCGATTCTGTGTCTCCCTCTCTCTGCCCCTCCCCCATTCGTGCTCTGTCTCTCTCTGTCCCAAAAATAAATAAAAACGTTGAAAAAAAATTTTTTTTTAAAAATAAAAAAAACCTTAATGAACATTAAAAAAATTGTTTAGATACATGAAAGAAAAGGAGACAGTCTTCTCTGCCCTCTGTCCTAACAGATAACCCCAAATCTGAGCCCTGTGGTCCTCACGGCTGAGCCTGGCCACGGCCTTGTAAGTTAGAACTGTATGTGTGTGCGTGGCTTAAAATCACTCACGCAAAAACAAACGGATACCAAACACCTTCCCCCAGACAATGAATCACAACTACTCACACAGAGAGGAGAGAGAAACAAATGTAGACTTTTTTTTTTTTTCAGAAAAAAAAAAAATGCGGTTTCAGCTATAGATGCTACGTGTTATATTTAGTGTAGGTTTGGCATAATCATATACTGCCTTACATTATTTGAGGGTTTAAGTAAGTATATCAATTCCAAAAATAATTACCCTGCTAGGAGTTTGGAGAGAGAGGGAGATAAGAAATGTGGCATCTAGCTCCCAAAGGGCTGATGACGGTAGGCATGTGAGAAGGGACAGCCTGGTGTGGGCCATTTAAATAAAAAGCCCTGTGATTAAATGCGGCCGCCACGGCTCGGGGACAGCTCCGGGGAAGGGCAGTTCTCCTAACAGGTAACCAGGCAGCCTTTCCACGGTGGCCCCTTTCGACACTGGCCCAGGGTCCCCTCCCAACTCCGCCATTGACTCTCTGTGATTCGGGGCAAGTGTATCACCTCTCTGAGCTTCACGTTCCCTGTGCACAAAATAGAGGACCTACCTAACAGGAGAACGGACCGCAGGTTAAACAAGACGGCAGAGGGGGGCACCGTGCCTGTGATTTCGTAGTTATTAGATGGCTGTCAGTGTCCTTTTCTCTCGTGTTATTTCAAGGGCCTGGATAGCCACGCAGTCTTCTGTATGTCACTCGTGAATGGCCACCATTAGAATATCATCTCTGGGGGCGCCTGGGTGGCTCAGTCGGTTAAGCATTCGACTTTGGCTCAGGTCAATGATCTCACGGCTCGTGAGTTCGAGCCCCACATCAGGTTCTGTGATGACAGTGCAGAGCCTGCTTGGGATTCTCTCTCCCTCTCTCTCTCTCTCTCTCTCTCTCTCTCTCCCTCCTCCTCCCCTGATCTCTCGCTCTCTCTCTCTCAAAATAAAGAAATAAACATCAAAAAAAAAAAAAAAGAACGTCATCTCTCAAGCCTCTGATCCTTGCGAAAATACAGTGCCACTGGGAGAAAATTGGGGGGACTGTGCCTGGTAGAAACAGTGCAGAATAAGGGGCTGGAAAATGCTGGAAGCAACACACACACACACACACACACACACACACACACACACTGTGGCTGGGGCCAAGGAGGTTCCAATTCTGGTTCTACTTCCAACCAATTGGTAGAGGAGTGTGACAAGGGGTCTGAGATCACTTCCGGCTGGAGGGAAGGCATAGGTGATCAACTGGTGATGCCTGTCAATAAAGGTGTGGGCGTCTGGGGTCGTGCAGGGCATGGGGGACGAGGGCTGAGAGCAGCGTGGCCTCTGTGGTTCTTGACTGCCCGGCACTCGCCCCCCCACCTCCGGCTTCCGCCTAAAACATTCCTCCAGGAGGCCCTCCTGACTGCTCTTCCTACGTACAGCCTGCCCTCTCCTTTCCTCTCTCTGGACCCACCCAGCCCGCCTGGCTCCCCTGGCATTGACATTCTCTACTGTCAGCCCAGCTGCTTCCAGCCAGAGCAGCTCTTGCTACCGGAGGGGAAGGGTTTGGGGCATGCGGCACCAGGCCCCGGCATCTTCTCCCGGAGCCTCATTACGATATTGTCGATATTCCCCGCGAAAGGGCATCTCTCCCGACGCCTTCGCTTTTTTATTAACGTGTGTGAAGGCAAGTCAAGCCTGATTATCATGAAGACAATTGCTGAAATCCCTCCTGGAGAAGGCTCATCCAGACGGTGTAGGCGGTTTAATTTCAGAGACCCATTAATTGGCAAAATTGCTTAAGCAGCTGCTCTTGGTGCCATTTCAGAACCGCTTTCTGAGAAGCAGAGAGGAGGAGAGAGGGAAGGAAGGAAGTGGGCTTCCGGGCAGCCGGCCTGCCCAGCCTTGGGACACAGGGCCACCACTCAGGGTTCCTATTCGCCACAGGCAGACAGATAGGGACACATGCTCCGACCCTCGCTCCAGCCCTCGCTCCGGCCCTCACTCCAGCGTTGGCCTGGCTGCCCCCCTCCGCCCTGCTCCTAGCCAGTCACTTGGACTTGAGACTCGCAGGCCCACACCACCGGCCTCTCTGCTACCGCTTCCCCCTCCAGCCACTTCCGGCCAGTAGCAAATTCCCATTCATTTTCAATATCAGGTTCAGAGCGCTGACTCCACCAGGAAGCCTTCCCAGGTTTGCTTCCCTAACACCAACCTCCTCTTTCTCCCTACTACCGTTGTTCCCTCAACTATCCACTGGTCCCAAGGCAAGAGCGCAGCGTGGAGAGGGTTCGTGGTGTCTTTACCCCTCCGCGCCCCGCACAGAGAGCCTGTGATAAAACATGGGTTGAATAAAGGTTGCGGTTCCGCAAACATGTGCCAGGCGTTGTGCTCAGGGAGGAGCGTGGGGCTCATTTTGGGCAGAGAGAAAGTCTGACGCGTCGTCAAGGGATGTCGAGCGGGGAGATTCTGAGAAGGACGCGGTGCCCCCAGCTCACAGTTGGAGAGAGCTTTGCAGGAGGAGAGTCCTGGGACTGGGGTTTAGAAAAGGCACAGAGCAAAGCTGGTGATTATTCTGACACTAGAGTCTTCCAGAAAGATAAATGTATGTAGACACATACATATATATTCTGGACAAGTCCCAGGACGAATGTACTTTTGAAACAAATTATTGAAGCATAACATGTATGCGGTAAAGAGCATTAACGTTAAGAAGAGGCCACACTAGGGGCGCCTGGGTGGCGCAGTCGGTTAAGCGTCCGACTTCAGCCAGGTCACGATCTCGCGGTCTGGGAGTTCGAGCCCCGCATCGGGCTCTGGGCTGATGGCTCGGAGCCTGGAGCCTGTTTCCGATTCTGTGTCTCCCTCTCTCTGCCCCTCCCCCGTTCATGCTCTGTCTCTCTCTGTCCCAAAAATAAATAAACATTGAAAAAAAAAATTAAAAAAAAAAAAAGGCCACACTAAACTCTCAGATTCGTATCCACCTCCTAACTTCCACCCAAATCAAGAACTAGAATATTTCCGGCTCCCCAGACAGCTCCCTAATGCCTACTCCCTGCCAGGCGCTGATGCCCCAGGAGTAACCCCTTTTGCCACTCACCACAGATTACTTCTGGAATCGTAGAGAGGAATCGTTCAGCTCTGGCTTTGTTCACTCAACCTTACGGCTGCAAGACTCATCCATGTTGTGTGTAGCTATCGGAGCAAATAGGCCTTTGATGAATGCCTCGCGTGAACCCAGTTCTGGCAAAGACTTCTCCTTACCTACCGCACATCCATTCCCCCCTCCTTCCTTTCCTTCTAAACAAAAGTCCAATTCAGATAGGAGGGCAATAGGCCCAGCTGAAAAATGACATTTCTCGGGCTTCCCTGCAGCTGCGGGTAGCCAGGACAGTGGAAGCCGTTCAGCAGAGCTTCTGGGAAGCTCTTTATGGGGGACTGAGTCAGCCACGAGGCCTCCCTGCTCCCTCTTTGCGCCTCGTGCGGGAACGTGACTGGCGCTCCGGTGGCCATCTTGGGCCATGAAGAGACTAGGGAATAGGGCCACGTGATGAGGATGGTCGAGCAGGAAGCTAACGGAGCCTGGATTCCTAAGAGCATCTTGGAGCCTCCTTGTGAACCTGGGACTTCCTGCAGGTTCCTTGAACCTCCCTGCAGGCTTGTTTAAGCCCCTGGTACTCGGGCTTTCAGTCAGAAGCAGGGGAACCTAACCCTAATAGTTGGTGCACCCCATATTGGCGGATAAGAGCTCCTCACTGCATACTGAATAAAATTCAGATTCTTTTTTGATGGCCCACATGGCCCTGTGTGATCTGGCTGCTGGCTCTCTTTCCAATCCCTTCCTCCATTCTCTCCTTTGCTTTTTATTCACAGGACCCCTCTTTCCTGTCCTCAAATACTTGAGCTCTTTTTTTTTTTTTTTGCCTCAGGGCCTTTGCACATGCTATCCCTCTGTCGGGGAGCATTTTTTACAATACCCACCTGGTTTCCCCTCCGCTTTCCACTGCACCTTAAGCAAAGAGGCCTTCCCTAAGCACTTGACCTAAACTAGATGCTCCTGGTACTTTTCATCTTGAGATATATCACACTTTGAAGTTATAGACGCAGTTGTTTATTTCTTCAAAGCCTGTTCGCGTCCACCGCACCCTCAGTTCCGTGACGGCAAAGGACTGTGATTTTGTTCTGCTCGCTTTTGCGTCCCCAGAGCCTACCACAGTTCCTGACACATGATAAGTACTCCATAAATATTGTTGAATGACTGAGTAAACGGATGAATGGATGAATTTGAGGGAAATACAAAGGAGACCAAAGCTCCCGGCCCTACAATGAAGGAGACCGCCGATCTCTGCTCCACAACAAAATAAAAGCCATGACATATAGAAGATACCAAGATGAACAAAACAAACAGAATGCTGTGGGACCAAAGCTAGGGGGACCCAGTGGGTGTCAGGGACTCGGACAAACAGGCAGTGTTCTAAGAATCCAGAAAAGAGGAGATGGGTGTTCCATCTGTAGAGGTGTGGCCGGTTACAAAGGAGGCCACGATACATTGTAGCGCCTCCCATCCAGAGGTAGAATCTAGAACACCACCGCTAGCATCTGGGCTGGCCTGTTACTTCCTTCCACCAAGCGGGTGTCATAGACGTGACCAGGAGCCAGTGCCAAGCCTAGGCCCGAAGGGACCTTGCAGATTCCACTCTTCTTCCTCTTTGAACACGGCCGCCACACGAACAAGTCTGGGCTAGCCCGCTGGAGGAAAAGAAATCGCACGCAGAGAGGGGCGGGCGCCTGGGTGGCTCAGTCGGTTAAGCGTCCGACTTTGGTTCAGGTCACGATCTCGCGGTTCGTGAGTTCGAGCCCCGCGTGGGGCTCTGTGCTGACAGCTCAGGGCCTGGAGCCTGCTTCGGAGTCTGTGTCTCCCTCTCTCTCTGCCCCTCCCCGGCTCCCACTCTGTTTGTCTATCTGTCTGTCTGTCTATCTCAAAAATAAATAAACATTAAGAAAAAAAAAAAACAAGAAATCACATGAGGAGAAAACCAGGCGCTCCAGCTGCCCACCAGATGTAGGAGCACAGCCATCCAGAACCAGCCAGCCCCCAGCCACCCCATCAGAGGACGGCAGACGTGTGAGCAAGCAGGGACGCGCAGAACTAACCTGCAGACCTATGAGCCCAACTAACTTGTTTTAAGTCACTGGGTTTGGGTGTGGTCTCTTACTCAGCTACGGATCCCTGACCCGGGTAGGCACCCTGACATACTAGACATGTGAGAACCTACGAGAAGTGTTCGGGGCTAAGTGGAGAGGATAATTCTTGGGAAGCTGATGTTAAGCCTGCTTCTTCCAAATGATCCCACTGAGGTCTGTATATCGTCTATGCCCCAATTCCCACAGAAAGTCCTTCTGCGAGTCAAAGGTCCTCCCAGATGCTTCTGGTCGGAAGAGAGAGCCAGGAGTGCCAGCCTCCAAAACGCTATTTTCCACTGCAATTGTGTGGCCGGAAGCAAGCTCCCACCCACACCTGCCCCCAGGCTCCCATCGGCCAGTGGTGGTGTCACTTTCAGCCCCCAAGTCCCTTTGAAGGTTACAAGCAGGCCAAGGCAGCCAGTGAAACACCAGAGAGACCCAAGCTGGGATTTAGAGAAACGGGAAGTGGCAGTGAATCCTTGGAAGAGCTACCCGGGATCTGGAACAGAAATATTAGCTCAGCGTTGGGGGCGGACGGGGTGGGGCGGGGGGACAGGGTCCCGTGCCACCCCCAAGCGGCCATGGCCTTCCTCTGAGGGTCTTTTCATGCTAGACGCTCTTTGTCCTTCCCTGGCAGAACCACAGAGGCCCAAAACAAAGTGACTTTGATCTGCTGGGACCCCGCAGTGAGGAGGGGACAGAGCAGAAACTCCGCCACTGCCCTCGCCACCACACCGATCACGGTGCCACCCTGTGAGCCAGAGTGATGACCGGTGTGGGAGCCTGTGGCCCCAGCTCCAGGGTGTCAACACCCCTGGTCATTTTCTCCATCACGTTGGGACGGGGCCCTGCCCCACATCACAGGGGCAAACAGCCAGCAGATACCCCGGCCTTTGCTGCCCCCTGACTGCACTGGTGTGCCCCCACAGCACACAGCGCTCCTGTCAAGTTCAAAGCTATGGTCAGTCCCTGTCTCCCCCAGCCCCACTCTGGGCCATGAGACGCTGGCCCACAGTGGGGCACCACCACTTTCCCATCCCCAGGAAGAGAGTGAGCACGCCCGCCTCTCCCCTGCCCGGCAGCCTGCCCGTGAACTCAGCCCCAGGGGCCACATGGGCTTCAGACCCCCCCCCCCCTTAGGAAGACACACCCACTTTCCTGGCTCCTGCCCAAATACCCGTCTCAGCCGAACCCTGTGACCAGTACTGCCCCCCGAGGATAAAGGAGCAGGTGATTGGGGCTCAAGTCCAAGGCCTATTACTTGCTAGCTATGGGATCCTGGGCACTTTGGTCAACCCCTCTGATCCTCACGCGTAAAACAGACATGCTACTACCTACTACCGTCTTCAAAAGGTGGTTGGAAAGATTCAGAATGAATGTTTGAATCAGATAATGTATCTGATCACCTTGGTCAAAGAGGGTGTGTTGGCTCTCGGTGCCACACTCTCCCGTTTGTTTGTTTGTTTTTATGTTTCTTTACAGGGAGAGAGAGAGACAGAGACAGAGCGTGAGCAGGGGAGGGGCAGAGAGAGAGGGAGACACAGAATCCGAAGCAGGCTCCGGGCTCCGAGCGGTCAGCACAGGGCTCGACGCGGGGCTCAGACCCACCAACCATGAGATCATGACCTGAGCTGAAGTCAGACGCTTAACCGACTGAGCCACCCAGGTGCCCGGCCACACTCCCCTGTTATGACTCCCTGCCTAGGATTATCCCTGAAACTACATTTCCCAGGTTCCCTTGCGTGCTGGCTTCCCATTGGGTCCTGCCAATGGGACACCCTGGCGGGAGACTGGAAAGCAGGGAGAAGGAAGAAGGCATTTGACTGGTCCTGGCACTGCCTACAGCAGAGGCAGGGGCCATGTGCCCGGGAGCAGCTGTGGTCCTAGGGGCTCCCAGGTGGGCCACAGACCCCAGGACAGAGGCAGACTCCTGGATGAGGCATAAGAACCTTCGTTTCCTTGTGCCCTCTGACCCATTTAGCCCCCGGTATCCAATTCCTTGCATTAAATCTGCTGGAAACATCTAGAGCAGCTCCTATCTCCTGCCTGGGCACTGATGGATGCTGCGGACAGCAGGCGGCCTGCATCCGGAGGGTTGCTCACTTACTCTGTGCATCCTTCTCTGAACCTTAGCCCAGGCCCTCTGCGGTGCCAAGAACCCCCAGCAGCACCCCCCCCCCCCCACACCTACTGCCTGACCTTCTGATCAGAACCCAGACTTGGGCCTCAGTTTACCCTAACAGATCAATGACTCGAAACCTTCGCCCGTCCCCTCTGTAAGGGGCTTGGCTCTTCTGTTCAAATTACCTCCCCATAGGCCCTGACGGGGCCCCAGTATGCCTCAGCCTGCTCATTCTCCACCACTGCCAGGGACTCCCGGCCACGCCACGAAGGCAGAATCCTAAAGTGTGTACAAAGCAGAGAAGGGAATGGCTTCTCCAGGCAGCTCAACCCAGAGGTGACCCCAGAGCTGAAGCAGCCCTGTAAGAGATCTAGACTCTAGCCTCCCTTCTTCAGAATGGCAAGATAGGGGCGCCCGGGTGGCGCAGTCGGTTAAGCGTCCGACTTCAGCCAGGTCACGATCTCGCGGTCCGTGAGTTTGAGCCCTGCGTCGGGCTCTGGGCTGATGGCTCGGAGCCTGGAGCCTGTTTCCGATTCTGTGTCTCCCTCTCTCTCTGCCCCTCCCCCGTTCATGCTCTGTCTCTCTCTGTCCCAAAAATAAATAAACGTTGAAAAAAAAAATTTAATAAAAAAAAAAAAGAATGGCAAGATAGTATTAGGCCCATTGTACGGGCGGAAACAGTGAATTTCAAAAGAGCGAAAGTGACTTGCCCATGGCTTTCTTCTGGAAGAGGCTCTCATCTGACATCAGCACTCACCACTTCCCTATTTTAGGTGCTAGTGGGTCCACACACCCCTCAGCTACACAGAGCCCTCAACTCAGGCTGAGTCCCACCCACTGGGCTTTTCCAATCCTGAGACCCCAACGCAACACAATGTCTGGATCCAATGTCTGTCGGGTGCCATTTTCCACCAGGGAATTAAGACGCTCATCTGTACTAACGTGTTGGAGAGCGGATGTGCCCTCTGTTCCCTAGAAATGCATTTGTTCTTGGCTGATCTCTACCTCCCACCATGAGGTTGTGTCCTCCCCACCCTGGGGGGTGCCATTCACGTCCTTGTCTGTGGGAGCAGCCCTCCCCCACCCCCTGGGGGCATGCAGCGCACGTTTAGACAGTGGTCCTGCCTTTCCAACGACAAGGTTTAGTCCAAAGGAACACGTTGGTAGAAGGAGCTCATGACTAGGGGTCAAGAGACCCGGGTCCGATCTGGAATCTTCTACCAGCCACTGACCCCCTCTCTGTGGAATCTCATTTCCTCCCAGAATGGTCAGGTATGGTCAGGTGCAAAGCTGAACACCTGCGGATACACTTTGTCACTCAATCGCGTCGAAGGCAAGGCACGCGCCCCCTCTGCAGAAAGGCGAGGATAGACGCCAGAAGAGCTGAGGACTTGTCCGGTGTCCTGTGGACCGAGAGGGCCAGGGCCCGACCTTGGACCCAACTCTCAGGCTCTGTGTCTAGTTCCGCCACCCTCACTTGGGCACCGGCCGCTTCCTCAGCTGTGAGGTTCGGTTGGTGCCCGAGGGGCTAAGCAATGGCAGTCTTGGGCGGCATGGAGGTGTCACAGGGCTGCCCAGGTGCACCGGCTGCCTCCCCATCGGGGCCCCTTCTCCAGCTTAAGCTCAGAACTGGCTCTACAAGGTAGCAGGTGGAATCCCAGCATTTCCCTCACTGGCAAGCAGAGCCTGAGAACAGACGTCGAGCACCTTGTTCTTGGCACAGACGACCGATTTGTGGGTCCCCTTCTAGGAGCCGCACTCACTCCCCCGGTATACGGTGTTTCAGCCCGTCCCGAGCTAGTGAAAATAAACAGTGTCATTATCCCTCCACTGACTGCCATGCGGTCTGTTTATACCGCTTAAGACCCAGGATAAATGGCTTCTCGGTGTCATAACGGAAGGAATATTTCATTTTGCAGAGCTGAGGAACTGTTTATTGAGCATAAAAACAACATTTGTCCTGTGTTTTGATAATCCACTGATCTGGAAGTCGGTTTGTTTAGACGGAGACTTGCATCCGACCCATAGCCCCTTCGGAGGTTGGCGCGGGTGGAGGAAAGGGGGGCCCGGAGCCTCTGATGGGGAGGGGGGCGGTCTCAGGGCCCCCACATGTCCTCTCCCCTGGCTGTGTTAACTCAGGAGTCCTCACAGCCCGTCCCGTAGGGGCTGTAATTATTCCCCCGAGTCCACACGCGGGGAAACCAAAACACCAAAAAGCCAAATGGCTCCGCCGGGTCACAGACCCTGCGGGGGATAGAGCCAGGATTCACGGCACGCGGACCGGCTCCAGAGCCTGCTCTTACCCGCTGTGCCGGAGGTCTAGTCCCAGCCTCCGAAGGGTCTCGATGGTGGAAGGGATACACCAAGAGGAGGGAATCCCGGCGGGTCCCCTCGTTCAGGTTCTCCAGGGCGGCTGCTCTTTTCCAAAAATACCTCCCATTCACACGTTCCGCTTCCACGGCTCCGTTCTGTCACAGACACTCTGGGAAAGCCAGCTGTCCTTGCCGCTGGCTGTGACCCGCTTCCATCCCCTGCTGACGTGGGTACCCCGTTGGGATCTCCACTCTCTCCAGAGGCCAGTATCTCCTCTACTGATGCTCTCCTTCGCCTGTTAGTACGGACTGAATGTGTCCCCCACCAAGTTCATATGCGGGACCCTAACTCCCGACGTGATGGTTACAGGTGAGGCATTTGGGAGGTAATTATGCCGAGGTCATGAGCGTGGGGACCCACGATGGGATTAGCGTCCTTATAAGAAGAGGAAGAGACACCAGAGTGGGCGCGCGCTCTCTTTCTCTCTCTCTCTCCCACATGAGATCACAACAAAAAGGAAATTGTCTGCAAGCTGGAAAAGACAGCTCTCAACATGAACTGAATCTGTTGACACTTTCATCTTGGACCGCCAGTTCCCAGAGCCATGAGAAATAAATGGCGTTGTTTTCTGCCACCTGGTCTGTGACACCTCGTTATAGCAGCCCGGGCAGACTAATACCCCTGCAGGGGTATCGGGTAGGGGGGTTAGGGTAATACCTGTAGACTCTGGGCCCTGCTACGCGCTGAGCATTATGCCAAAAGCTTCTCACGAGTTATCGCTTATCTTTACAGGAGCCATGGCAATCAGATAGACCTTTCCCTGGTTTAGACATAAGGCAACAGGGGCGCCTGGGCGGCTCAGTCGGTTAAGCGTCCGACTTCAGCTCAGGTCACCGTCTCGCGGTTCATGGGTTCGAGCCCCGCGTCGGGCTCTGTGCTGACGGCTCGGAGCCGGGAGCCTGCTGCGGGTTCTGTGTCTCCCTCTCTCTCTGCCCCTCCCCCACTCACTCTCTGGCTCTCTGTCTCTCTCTCTCAAAAATCAATAAGCGTGAAAAAAATTAAAAATAAGGAAACAGTCTCAGGAAAGTCAACAGACTTGTCCGAGGCCACACAGTCGGTGACGGGCAGAGCAGAAAGTCAAGAGCAGTCTTGATGATTCCCTGGGACTCTCTGCGACGTCTCCTCTCAAAGACTTCAAGGCTGAGGCCAGAATAGTGGTTGTGCTGGGCTCCCGACCCCTGGCCCTCCATTCCAGAAAAGCACCTAACTTCCCTCTGAATGACTCAGTCTGTCTTGGGAGTAGGTTGAACAATGATTCCCGAAGATACCCACATCCAAACCTTCAGAATCTGTGAATGTATTTTATACGGCAAACGGGATCTTGCAGATTTGATTCAATTAATGATGGTGAGACGGGGAGATTATCTTGGATTACCCAGGTGAGCCCTAAAGGTAATCACAAAGTGCTCTCATCGGAGGGAGATCTGACCACGGAAGAGAGGACGGCAATGTGATGACAAAAACAGAGGTTGAGGAAGTGCAGCCATGAGCCAAGGAGTGTGGCCGCCTGGCTGGAGGAGGCATGGAGCAGATTTTCCTCTGGACCCCACGAGGACCCAGATATTCTGACACCTGGATTTTAGCTCCATAAGACCCATTTCTAACTTCTGACCTCCAGGACTGTAAGCATAAACGTGTGTTGCTTTAAACCACCGAATTCGTGGTGATTTGTCACGGCAACAACGGGAAACTACGTGGTCCTATAAAATCCAGTCTTCTAGTTTGGTCCTGACTTCAAAACTCTTGTCCTGTGGACTCCATACACACGCCGGCATTTGTTGGTACCCCAACATAGGATCAGAAAACTCCATGGCTATTTCTATAGTGTCACCACTGAGAAGAATCCCAAAGTTCAGAGAGGGGAAGCGGCTTGCTTAAAATCATAAGCTAATGATGGGGAAGATGAGATTTGAACCCAGGACCTGTGGCTTCCAGATGAATCCTTGGTCCCCTTCTGTAGACTCCCCCGCCTCTTTAAGGCAGTCTAAACCTCTAAGGCGGGAGAAAGCAAGGGTACCTGTGGGATCTCAGTTATGTCCTGCGTGTGTGTGTGTGTGTGTGTGTGTGCACGTGCGTGTTTCTCTTTGTGTCATGTTGTTTTGTTGGCTGGTTGGTGATTTTATTTTGTCCCCACGGCAGACCATAGGCCTGTGGCGCAGTAAGGAAGAGAACGTTGTTCTGAGTTCGAATCACCATTGCACCTTCCAGTTGAGGACTTTTTTTTGGCGAGAAAGAGCTAACAGTAAATGTTCGCTCACACCAGTTCATGTTCTTCCTGGGCATGGTCCTTGCATCCAGGCAGGCCCATGGGATTACTGCTGGTCAATGGAATGTGGTAGAGGTAAGACTTGCCACTTTCAGGCTTGGCCTTTGGAACCTCCACAAGCCACCCTTTTTATGTCTGCCTTGCTCAATGGCAGGCTGGATGCAGAAGATCCCAAGGAAGATGTGGAGGGAACTGAGGCCCTGGAAGGCTACTAGGCTCGGGTTAGCAAAGCTAAGTAGAGTAATGTAAGCCAAGTGAAAAGGAGTGAAATACCTGTAGAGCCATCGGATGGCAAGACCCACATTGGACCTTGCCTCGGTGGTACGACAAATGGCCTGTCGGTCTGGGAGACCACTAAGTCCAGGACTGGGCTTCCTTGGTCTGGCCTGAGTCCGTCCTGGTGGCATTTTCCTGTCCACTGCTCTTGAGGGTCTCCTAGTGAGGACAAGTGGTTCTTACAGAGGGGGCCAAGCCCTAGGGGAATGGGTGTGTCCCTGGAGGAAGAATAGGGGAGGGGGGAGAAGAGAGACTCTACCTCTAAAGCAAGAGACATGGCAGGGCCTATCCAGGCAAAGGCAAGGAACCAGGCCTGTCTCCACGCCGTCACTGTCCTTGGAGGAAGTGCCACCCAAGACTCTGGGAAGTAGATCCAAGCGTAACGGGGTCTCGAGGGCAAAGGGCCAGTAGACATAAGACAATATGTTCATCCTCCCAGGGAGCCTGAGACATGGGGAATAAAAACAATATACTGGGGAAGGTTGAAAGTGGTACATTTTATCAATCGCAAAACACATTTTTTCCACCTGTTGACATTTTGGAAATCACAATGCATCTTACACCCAATAGCACATCGCGGCATAGAGTGGCAAATGCTTTTTCCTTTCCATGGTACCTAACATAATGCAGTGCCTCGGATCGGGTGAAATGCGGTCGAGATGCGATCACAGTCACTTTTTAAAAGAACGCCCCTTTGTTCAACTAGAAATTTGAGGGCGTCGTTGAAGCCTCTAGGCGAATAGGAGCTGCTTCGGATTCTGTGTCCCCCTCTCTCTCTGTTCCTCCCCGACTCGTGCTCTGTCTCTCTCTGTCTCAAAAATAAATAAACGTTAAAAAAAATTAAAAATATATATGTATATACTGGGAGCTGAATCCCTAAGTCACCACATGGAGGAGAGCACCCAGCATAGCAAATTTCAGATTTACAAAAAAAAAAAAAAAAAAGCCAAGCTTGCAGTATTTCGGAATAGAACAACTTATGCAGTACCGGGGCGCCGAACGTTAGAGATGGAATCTTTTTTTTTTTTTAACGTTTATTTATTTTTGAGAGAGAGAGACACAGCATGAACGGGGGAGGGGCAGAGAGAGAGGGAGACACAGAATCGGAAGCAAGCTCCAGGCTCTGAGCCATCAGCCCAGAGCCCGACGCGGGGCTCGAACTCGCGGACCGCGAGATCGTGACCTGAGCTGAAGTCGGGCGCTTAACCAACTGAGCCACCCAGGCACCCCTAGAGATGGAATCTTTATATGCGGGTCATCTTTGGGTGAATGGCTAGGACATGACTTCTACACAGCAGCCACTCGAGAGAGAGTTGTTGAATGAGTTACTCAGAGATTAGTACCAGGGAGTGATCTTTCTTCAATTCTGTTTCTCTTGTGTTCTGTGTCTCTCTCGTTTCCCCCCTTTCTTCCTTCCTAATTTTCCATGCTAGGGGTTCACGGGAGAAACTCTCAAAATTTTTAAAGATTTAAAGAAAATCCTCGGCCCGCCTTTCAAGTCTACCTCCTTCCCGTGCCCCAGCCCTTCTCTGACAGCACAGAAGTAATGTTAGTAACTGTTTCCAAAATGTGAACACTTTTGATGCGTCCATCCGGACCAATGCTCAGGCTTTCCAGGCACGCTCTAGCATTGTGTTAACACTTTGCTTGTGGCTCTTAGCTTATACCCTTCCTTGACTTTCAGTCACTTGCCTGCTTGCGAATCTCTTAAGGCAGTGATTAGGTTTTTAACTCTCTGTGAACCCTTTCCTCCCTGCACCTAAGGCTGTAACTAGCATTTAACGAGTCCTTACATGGTTGAGTAGATGATAGGATAATGGATGGATGGATGGATGGATGGATGGATGGATGGATGGATGGATAATTCAGTGGCTGGATGGACAGCTGCATGAAACTATTTACTATTTCTTGCTCTTACATCACAGGAAACGGGTCAAAACAGAGTTTCCCTATGACGGCAGAGAGTTCGAGGTCACCGAGGCGAGGACAGATTTCACGAGGCACGGCTAACTTACTCGATGCTGCAAATGGGTAAAAATGATCCAGTTCCTCCAAAGTCCAGAAAACCGAATGGGTGTCTGCCTCTGGCCAATACGCGTGATACATTCTTATTAATAAAGCCAGAGGAGTGTCCTCAAATTATCCAAGGAATACATTTGCCCACCCACAGCGATGGGGGAAGCAATTACTTATTAATAAAGCAATAGCTAAATCTAATTATATCCCCATCAGAGGCAGCTGGTAATAACACCGGGCTGGTCCTCCCGAGCTCGGTGACCTCGCTGACCGCAAATCAAAGTTTAAACCATCCGTCAGCCTCCAATACCTTCCCAGCACACCTACCAATTACCAGCACCCTGGTGCCGCTGTCTGCCAGGGGTCAGAGGTCACCGCAAGCACTGGATGGCTGGGAGCTGGCATGGGGCTTTAGAAATCTCATTATCCTGTTAACCATACATTTATCTGACAAGATAAAAGAGACTAGGTGACCAAGCTATCATTAAAGATTAATAGAAAGTATAAAAAATTCAGCTGCAACGAGTATTTGCTGTTTAGGGTTTGTGATCGGCATGACAGGGTTATTAATCAGGGAGCCAAAAAGATTTAGGTCTTCGCTCTTGATAGTCTCTATTTTTATTTTTAGTTTTGAATTTTTTTTTTTTTTCCCTTCTCTGTGTCTCAAGTCACTGCCTCGTCTCCCACCACCCCAACCCGGAGGTCAGAGGAGACGCCTGCTAATGGGCTCCCCCGGTTTCAAATCGTAACCCGCCGGGCCAATTATAAGATTTGCCAAGACTCAGAGGTGACACGGTGGCGGCAGAGGGACGCTGCTCCCCGGGCCCAGCCCCTCCTCACGTGCCCAGCCTGTGAACCAGCGGGGCCCATCAATACGTTTGTACTTTAACGCGGTCCTACAAGGCACACCCCAGCCCCCGGATGCTTTCTCCTCGTCCATGGTTCTGTTTCAGTCCTACAGGAGAGAGCGCCAGCCCACGCCTACCAGCAGTCAGAGGGCAGGCTCTTTTTTAAGGCTCAGGGATTCTTTTTATTCTTTCCGGTGCTATCCCTGATTGCCCACCCACCCCTACCACCCTGCTTCTTCCCGGCATCTTCCTTTACCTTTCCGATCGTAAATCAGTGTCCCTTTCCCACGCGGTGCCATAGGAGTGCTCTCAGATGACAGCTTGGCCGCCCCCCCCCCCCCCCCCCGCCCACCATGCCCCGGGGGCCAAGGTAGGGAAGCCCAGGAGGATGAGGTGGCGGGTGGAAAACGGTGCCCAGGGCACACGCGGGGCTTTCGCCTGCCCCGTGGACGGCAAGTTCAACAGTCTTCAGAAGATTGCTCAGGAAGTGAGGTGACCACTGCTCTGGAGTCAGGGCAGCCTCAGCAGTGAGCAGGGGATGCCCATCAGGTCTGCAGAGTTTTTAGAAGGCAGCTGCCCCCGCCCCCGTCAGCTGGGTGACCTCAGGAAAGTCCGCAGGCCTCTCTGAGCCTGCTTCCCAGGCTAGGAAATGGGGACAACCCCCTCCCTCTCAGGGTTGTTTGAAGATCAAAAGGAATCCTTGAGCGTGGTCTCTTCTGTTGTAATCACTTCTTGCCTTGTTCCTGCTTCCTCCGGGTTCCATTAAAGCTAATCTGATAAATCAATTAAGGATAAAATTCCATTGACTGGCCTCTGGCTAGCTGCCAGAGTTCAAGGACAACGTTTTATTCTTCTCTGCAACTATCCCCCCCCCCCCAACACCACTCCCCTCTGCAAACACACACACACACACACACACACACACACACACGCACGCAGGAAGTGAGTTCTCAGGGAAGTGTGGAATGCCCTCCCTCTTCTTCCAGATCACAGACACCGTTCATGCCCCCATGGCGTCGCCAGCACGTGCCCCAGTAAGTCTCCATAAAAGAATGAATGTCTGGCCAGAAGGGCGATCCAAGCCTCCTGCTAGGAGGAGAGTCAGGTCAGAGACGGTTAAGTATAGCTGACAATCTGGCCCAAGAAGCCACGGAAGGCCAACTGGAAGGAAGAAGCAGGAAGAGAAAGGACAGGTTGGTAAGAGGTAGTGCAAGCTGGGTCAGGGAGAACGGTTTTAGGACCGAGCCCTGTGGAGGCTCAGCCTTTAAAAAGGTGTGACTCCAGGGGCGCCTGGGTGGCCCAGTCAGTTAAGCGTCCAGCTCTTTGAGTTCGGCTCAGGTCATTCTCTCAAGGTTGGGGAGTTCGAGCCCCGCAACAGGCTCTAGGCTGACAAGGCAGAGCATGCTTGGGATTCTCTCTCTGCCCCTCCCCGGCTCACACACACACACACACACACACACACACTCTCAAGAAAAACATAAGTAAATAAACATTAAAAAAATATATATATATGTGACTCCCGCCAGCCATGTGGCCTAGCGCTGGGCATGGTTTTACAGCATGGGGACCCAGCCGTCGGCTGCAGCTGGGGGGGGGGGCACTGTCCTTTCCCCTGGAAAGCCAGGTTGGCAATGTAAGACACCAAGGGTGGAGTAGGGGGGGCGGTCTTTGAGCAGGGGCATGACAGGAGGAAAGTGACATTTCAGGGACACACGTCTAGTGACGCTACACAGAGCAGGAGAGAGGGAGAAAGAACGGAACTGGGACACGAGGGAGAAGGCTGAATCCACGACGGTGGGGCCGGGACGTGAACGGAGAGACGGGGAAGTGTCCTCACTCCCCACCCGGATGAAGCCGGACAGCCCGGGCAGCCCAGCCCGCTTCTGGCTTCCTGTCCCCGTGTCCCAGCCAGAGCCTGTCCAGCAGGCCCCTCCCACCCCATGGCAGACGGAAAGGAAGAACATAGTTTCTCCTTCCACCTCTCGCCTCCACCCCCTCTGACAGCCCAGAGAGCTGTCCCGTCTGCGGAAACGTGCCCCTTCAAATTCGGGGCCGCACAAGCCTCCTCATTCACTAGCTGATTTGCTAGATGTGTATCTAATGCATAGTTACATGTTAAGCACTTGTTCCCCAGAAAGTAATTTTCCTTTAAGCCACAGTGCCTGTTGTTTGAAGATCTCAACATTTGGGAAAGGAATCCAGAGTAAGACAAAGACCCCGTGACTGTGCATGGCTGGCCTTGCAGACAGACACGGTGACAGCTTCCTCAAAGGTGGACACTCATAAAATTCCTCCTGAAAGAGTCTGGGGCTAAGAAAGGGGTGTGTGTGTGTGTGTGTGTGTGTGTGTGCACGCATGCATGACAACGCAGAAGGAAATTAGTGTTTGGACATCCACCGTTAAACCTCCACTTGATGTATCCATGTTACAGCTAAGGAAACTGATACTCAGAGAAGTAAAGAAACTTGCTCAGGGGCGCCTGGGTGGCTCAGTCGGTTGAGCGTCCGACTTCGGCTCAGGTCACAATGTCACGGTCCGTGAGTTTGAGCCCCGCGTCGGGCGGGCTCTGTGCTGACAGCTCAGAGCCTGGAGCCTGCTTCGGATTCTGTGTCTCCCTCTCTCTCTGACCCTCCCCCGTTCATGCTCTGTCTCTCTCTGTCTCAAAAATAAATTAAAAAACATTAAAAAAAAATTTAAAAAAAAGAAACTTGCTCAAAATTACTCGGCCTGTGTCAAAGTTCAGAGTCAGCTCGGTCTGTGCTGAGAGGGCTGAAGAAACGGAAGTACAATGTTCCCCCCACCCGGTGGCATGCTTAGTATTTTCTCAGATCCATTTGTAGACCTCATGATCATTGCCTGAGCGCCTCCCATCTTGGGCGTTGTGGTTGAAACTGCACCTATGTTATCTACTGCAATGCTCGAAACCTTTCTGCCAGGAGGCTCATTATTCCTGTTTCAGAGATGAGACCGTTGAGGCACTAAGAGATTAAGTGATTCCCCCAGGAGGAGCTCAATTCAAATCCAGGTTTCTTTAAAGTCGTCCCCCCCCTCCCCCCGCCAGAAAATACATTTCCTTGAAGCAACAATGTCTATTGTCTGAAGATGCTACCTTAGAGAAATAAAAACAAAGCCCAAGCTCTTAACCACCACATGACACTGACTTGTTTCATTATGACCCAGTTTTGAGCCTTGGGAGTTCAGAAACGAGGTAGACGGGGAAACCATACCCACGTGAAAACCAAAGTGGTCACGTGATGATCTATATGTAAAGGACGGCAGCTACCCTATCTCATCAAAACGCATATTCTGTCTTCCCACTCTGTCAGTTTCTGTGTGTCTACTGCCCTGAGCTAGCTTCCCTCATGGTTGCAAGATGGCTGCCACAGCTCCAAATATCACACACAGTCCTGATGTATCCAATGTAAGAAGAGAAACCAGTTAATTCCTGTGTCTTTTTTCCTTTACTTTCCCTTCCATTTATTTCGTGTAATTTCTACCATACCTGTCTAACCTTTTGTCTGCATTATGTATGGAGACATGTTAGAAAGATGTTTACCTAATCTTCAAAAGGCATGGGTTTTGTACTTTAATGCACGGCTTGATTTTTTTTTTTTTTTTTTTTGTAATGAACATACACACGTCACTTTTTAGGGACAAAAATGATAAATTCGGGATTCAAAAGAAACACAACAAAACAAATCTTACCGTGTCATTCGCCCGCTGACGACACACCCTTGTTGACAAGACAAGGGACAAACTCTTCAGCAGAGTTTATAAAGCTGCCTATGATCGGGTGTCCATGGTTGTTCCGCGGGACACCGGTCCTCAAACAGGCTGGCTGTGTGGGTGCTTCCATGGCTCAGGCTGTTCCCTGCGGCCGGAGGGCCTCCCATCCACTGCTCGCCCAGAGAAGGTCCTATCCTGCCTCCAGGCCCAAACCGAACACAACTGCTCCTTTAAGCCTCCCCAGGAAGCTCAGTTGGAAGGTACGGCTCACCCTGTCCAGGGCCCATAGATTTGTACTTATTCTTCTATCTTAGGACGTTTTACCAACTGCCTCTCCAAGTGCTTAGCTTGGATGGTACATTGGAGCCCTAGTCCACTTTCTCTCAAGACTGATCCTGTGCATCTCTTCCAATCAGGTCACACTGGGACCTTGACAAGGGCCATGGAGGAGATATTTATGCCACAGGCATTGGCAAATGGGTATTTTATCCCCCCACCCCCTATCCCGGGGGAAATCTGGCTGTTAAACATTTACCAGCCCACACCAGTTCGGGTAGGGATCCTTCTCTTCCACCTCCAAATCAATTCAGTGATGTCAGTCTTACCCCCCCACCCCCCACCCCCTGCCGCGAGCACCTAGCACGGTGCTCTGCTCAAAGCAGGAAAGAGCTCACCGCTAGAGAATCAGCTTCTGGAAATGCCACCTAAGCAGACGGGGCAATCCAGGAATTGACTCGCCACGTCCTTCCCAGCCCTGGGCGCGGCCTGGAGCTTCTGGAGGGTTCCCTGCAGTGTTCCTAGAGAAATTGGCCCCACCTGCTGGAGAGGGAATAGGGTTTAACAGGAACAAAGGAGACATCAAATAGCCCCGGGGTTCCCCAAATCTCTAAATCTCATACAATGAAGAGACTTAAGTGACTCAATAACTGAGCCAGGCAGTTCGCCTGTTGGAAAATGCAGGGTGGATTGCTAAACCGGCCCAAGTAGCATTGATCCTCAGCTTAGGGCGGGGTCAGAGGGGTCCATCCAGTTCCCTCAAGCGCTGTCTGTGCTTTTTTTTTTTTTTTTTTTTTCAACGTTTATTTATTTTTAGGACAGAGAGAGACAGAGCATGAACGGGGGAGAGGCAGAGAGAGAAGGGGACACAGAATCGGAAACAGGCTCCAGGCTCTGAGCCATCAGCCCAGAGCCCGACGCAGGGCTCGAACTCACGGACCGCGAGATCGTGACCTGGCTGAAGTCGGACGCTTAACCGACTGCGCCACCCAGGCGCCCCTGTCTGTGCTTTTCAAAGGAGATCGCAAGTCACAGAGGAGAGCAAGAGGCAGGCCTGGGCAGCGCTCCCTCCTGCCGGATCTTGAATCCCCAGACTCAGGGATCTTGAATCCCCAGACTCAGCTGGGGCCTGCCACAGGCCCGGGTCTATGCAAGGTCTGTGCAGGGCACGGTGGCAGGCCGGAGGTCGTCAGAGAACTGACAGCCATGACTGGGTGACAGTCATGGTCACCCAGACTCAGGAGATCGAGGACAGCATCCTCCCGCCGAGAGGCAGGGGCTGAGTCTTGCTCAGGGGTGTTCCCCACCACAGCACCAGGTTTTCAGGTCATTCTGAATCATGTCCGTTGAAATAAATCCAAGTTCTGGTCCTTTGCCCTGAACTCCTGTAGACAAGACCTTCTCTCCCTGAGCCTCAGTTTCCCCATACAGACAATGAAGCGCCTCAGCTCTATGAGTTCAGGAATAGCCTTCCCACCCCATTTAGCTTTGTCACTTTATGTCTCTGGGCACGTTTGAGCCCTGCCCCCCCCAGCACCCCAGCCTGGAGCTGCCCCTGTGCGAACCTGTCTCTTTCCTGTCAGTGGGGACAGACTTCTCCCTGGAGCCACCCAGCTGGCTGGGACAGGTGCCTGCCTATGGGAGCCAGCTGAGTGACGAGAGGAGAGGGGAGCTCAGCACAGGTCCTGGGCCCCCACCCTCAGCCAGTGGCTTCCTTGAGTGGGAGGATGTCAGAGGCACGTCAACACCTTGGCCGCCACTCTTTAGGGCCGGCGAGGCAGGGAGAGGTCTCGGGGGAGCCCGGGCCCTGCAGAGCCAGCCTGCAACAGACGGGAGCCCAAAACAGGAGGGACCCTGCACCCCACCCCACAGCTTTTAGGGATCTGGGGAGAACGTGGGGGTGGGGGGGGGGACAGGGAAATTTCTTTTCCTGCATTTTCTGCCCACGAGACACTTTATAATTTACCTCCTTTCTTTCTAACAGAACTGCACGAGGCCCCCAATTCTCAGATGAGGCTCAGTGGGGTGGCAGGTCTTGTCCCAAGTCACTCTGTCCCCCAGGACAGAGAGCCTTAGGGATCACAGTTCAAAGGTGCTGAGCACCACACTCGGAAGAAAACAAGGAAGAAGGTACGACCCACACACTTGCTGCCATTCCAATTTTTACGTGTAAACGGCGAGCTCTGCCCCTCCGACCCCGACTGGGGGCACTGAGGCCTGGTGGTGCCCACATGGGGCAGCTGAGTCTGGGAAGCATTGAGCTCCCATTCGCGTGAGGTCCGGGGCAGGTGGGGGTGGGCAGGATGATGTGATCAGCCCCCCAGGGGAAAGCCAGCTGGGGACCCAGGCTCTGGGCCAGCCCCCACCTGGGGCCACAGCTCAAGGCACGAGAGCTAGAAGTCCCACTCTGCCGCCCTCTGCCCTTCTCCATGCCCCTCCACCGGCCTCTCTGCCCAGGCTTCACTCCCACCCACTTTGAGCCCCCATAGAAAAAGGGCCCCCACTCCCTTCTTTCCTCCCAATATGGGCTTGAGGTCCGTAAGAAATTGCCACAAGGACCCACTGGCCTATAGCCCCAGTGTTAGCAAAGTAGAAATAGACAACCAGAGGTTAGAGGCTCCACCCACCCACACCTGCGTGTGGCTCTTCCCTCAGAGGGCCCTTCTAGAAAGAAGGGAGACAATGGCCCCAGACGAACCGCCCCAAGTTCAGTTTTCCTGTCCTCCACAGGGCACGGGCTCAAAGAGGTTGGCTAACTTACCCAAAGTCACCCAGGGGGTATTGGCCGGAACCGAAATCCGAGCCAGTTGCGTGGCAAAGCCTGTTTCCATCAGATCCTGCACCCCGGTCACTGCTGTCCACAACGGACCCCAGCCGCATGGGGTCCCGCCATGGGTCATCTCTTCTCCCGGACTCTGCTGACCCCCTTCCTTCTCCACAGTGAGCATCTGGCCCATCTCAGGCATGACCTTGGGTCCCTTCTCAGCCCCGGGGACAGCCCTGGGTCACACCCCTCTCCTTTCCTTATCCCCCACCCTCCACTTGTCCAGGGGTCCTGGCTGCCTCTCCCTCCATTTCCATTTTCAAAACCTATCCACGGAGAGCCTGTGGAAAGTCAGGGACTCTTCTTGGGGCTGGAGAGACAGAGGTGGTGAGCTCCCGGATCTCATGGTCTGTATTCTTCTTTTCATGTTTATTTTATTTTATTTTTGAGAGAGACAGAGCATGAGTGGGGGAGGGACAGAGAGAGAAGGAGACACGGAACCCGAAGCCGGCTCCGGCTCCAGGCTCCGAGCTGTCGGCACAGAGCCCGACGCGGGGCTCGAACCCACGAACCGGGAGATCGTGACCTGAACCGAAGTCGGACGCTTAACCGACTGAGCCACCCAGGAGCCCCCGCGGTCTATATTCTTCTTTCGGGAGGCAAGTACACGAACAAATAAATAAGATAACCCCTGACAGCGGGCGCTAAGTGCTGCGAAGGCTACAGGGAAGCAAAGTGAGCTCGTCCAGGCTGTCCCTCAGCCATCCTGCACTGCATCTCTGCCCTCACGCGACCTTGGGGAACGATGATGGGAGGAACAGGGGCAGGGGCCAGGAAGACCATGCAGGAAGAGGCTCGGGCCAGGCCCTTGGAGTGTGACGTTGCGTTAGACTTACGCCCTCACCGTGAAAGACAGAGATCATCTCCGGGCACAGAAGACAAAACAGAGGCTCCCAGAACTTGCTCCGAGACACGGGAGCCCGTGCGGACTGCACCAGAACCCAGCTCTCCGGACTTCCCGCCCAGCGCTGTTTCCAAAGTCCACTGCCTTCCAGGCAAGATATGAGACTGCGGCCTCCCCCCTGCCCCGTATTACCCTAGCCCCCAGCCGCCTAACCTGGGACAGCCCAGCCTCCCCTCCCCTCCACCGCCACTCCCAGCCCCTGCACACGGCTGCAGCAACGGCTGGGGGCACAGACAACCCAGGAGTTCCAGAGACGAGCCCAGCAGATAGCGCGATCCCTCGAGAAGGCGTTCAGGGGATGCTATCCGTTCGGTTCACAGGGCAGACCGCTTGCTAAAGTGGTCTCAGACCGGAGCCTTCTAGCTGGAAGGGGCCCTCGAATTTAATCCACATGTAATTATAAGATCACATGCCACCATGGGGACTGTGAAAGCCTAGGAAGGGGTGACAGGAGAACACTAGATAAGGGGGAACACTTATTATTTTCTGGGGGTCGCTGAGGCAGGAACAGTGATCTGGCGTTAAACAGGGTGGAGGGGTGGGGAGGAGAGGACACAGCAGAAGGAACGATCAGTAGGAAGGTGCACGGGAAGTTCTAGAAGCCAGGGAAAGGGTACTGTGGCTGAGCTGATACGGCTTTGCAGCAGAAACAGGGGTGCCAGTATTGTGGGTGGGTGCCACACCGTGCGGAGAGCTATGGATGTGATCAAGCATTTGGGGGACGCCCGGGTGGCTCAGTCAGTGGAGCGTCTGACTTCACTTCAGGTCACGATCTTGTGGTTGCTGAGTTCAAACCCCGCATCGGGATCGCCGCTGTCGGTGCAGAGCCTGCTTTGGATCCTCCGTCCCCATCTTTCTCCGTCCCTGCCCCGCTCACGCTCTTTCTCTCTCTCAAAAATGAACACACACTGGGGCGCCTGGGCGGCTCAGTCGGTTAAGCGCCCGACTTCGGCTCAGGTCATGATCTCGCGGTTCGTGAGCTCGAGCCCCGCGTCGGGCTCCGCGCTGACAGCTCGGAGCCTGGAGCCTGCTTCGGATTCCGTGTCTCCCTTTCTCTCTGCCCCTCCCCTGCTCATGCCGTCTCTGTCTCTCAAAAATAAATAAATGCAAAAAAAAATTTTTTTTAATGAACACACATTTATTACAAAAAAAAAAAAAAAAAAAAAGCCTTTGGCCTTGATCCTGAGGCAGTGAGGAGCCTGGGGCTCTTAAATGTGACGGTGTGAGTGGAGGAAGCTTTATGTTTTTAAAGCTTGCCCAGCAGGCAGGTAGCAGCAAGACCTGTCTGGAGGCCGGCCCAGGTGCCCACAGGCGATGACGATGCTTTAGAGGAGGGGTACCAGTGAGGGGGAGAGTAGGGGGCACATCCCAGAGATACGAAATCCGGAGGTGAGATCCGCAAGCGTGGGTGATGCATGGCAGGGGAGGATGGGGGAGAGCGAAGTCAAGGGAGGTGCCGGGCTCCCTCCTGTGGCAGCACGTGGGTGGGGAAGATCTGATGTTGGAATCCAAGGCCCAGATCGGTGACATGCGCCCGAGACCTCCCAGCCAGGCTCCGTCCTCAACTCTGGGTCTATTTCTAGCTGAGCAGAGCAGGGCTCCGGGGGTACAGCTGCTCTTTGTCCCCCTAGAGCCCGAGAGGCTGGAGACGAACCCCGGTCCTCAGGGCGTGCCCCGCCCCCACCCACAGTATCTCACACAGTCCCCGGCACCCAGGGCTCGGGATGGATGGCCAGGGATACTGAGATCTCTTCCGCACCCTAATCTGTCTCCCGGAAGTTACGTCTCCTGGGGACTCACCTTCCTTCTCTGTTTAAAACACTGTTGCTGACAGGGGCGCCTGGCTGGCTCGGTCGGTGAAACATCTGACTCTTGGTTTCGGCTCAGGTCACCATCTCACGGTTCTTGAGTTCGAGCCCCATGTCGGGCTCTGCGCTGACCGCATGGGGCCTGCTTGGGATTCTCTCTCCCTCTGCCTCTTCCCTGCTTGCTCTCTGGGATTCTCTCCCTCTCTCTCTCTGCCTCTTCCCTGCTCGCTCTCTGTCTCTCTCTCTCTCTCTCTCTGCTTCTCAAAAACAAATACATAAGCATTAAAAAAAAAAACAATAAAATAGTTACTGACAATCAAATGACACAAGGCACGCGGTGCCAAGCAATACGTGAATGGAAAATATTTTTATTACGAAGCGTGGGGCGGAGTTGAGGCCGGAGGATGAGAAGGCCGGGCCTGGGGGTAAAGCCCAGGCAGAGGCCCGAGGAGGGGGCCCGGTCTCCACAGTGGCCCCACGAAGGCATATGCCGTTTGCTCATTGTTCAGGTAAGGAAATGAAGGTGAACAGAGGTGGGCAGCTCATCTACACTCACGAGTTCCGAAGGGGTCAAGCTCTCCTCCCCCAGGCCTTCACGGATGAGACGTTGCTTATGGAGATAGAAGTGAAAAACGGCTTCTCCATGCTGACAGTCTCCCCAGGAACTAGTTACAGGAACTTTTAGCAGCTGGAACCTCCAAAGGTCTTCAAGCGTGATAACCCAGGGCAATTCTGAGGAAGGAACTGGCCTTTCTGGGGACACGCCCAAGCAAATAGATGTGTGCAAATAGTTGTGTTCTCTTCAATTTTTTTTTATGTTTATTTTCGAAAGAGAGAGAGAGAGAGAGAGAGAGAGAGAGCATATGTGGGGGAGGGGCAGAGAGAGAGAGGGAGACATAGAATCCAAAGCAGGCTCCAGGCTCTGAGCTGTCAGCGCAGAACCCGACGCGGGGCTCGAACTCACGAAACGCGAGATCGTGACCTGAACCGAAGTCGGATGCTCAACCGACTGAGCTACCCAGGCGCCCCTGTTCTCTTCAATTTCAAAAGCCAGGGCCTCCCAGAGGCAGGGGGCCGGCGGGAGGGGCGAGGAGGGAGCCGCCAGCCGGGCCCTGCCCGCGTGCCTGTCGCCCCCCCCCCCCATCTGCTCTGGAGGGGCAGAGGGCGAGGAACATGCTGTCCGCTGATCCACAACTTGAGCAAAACTTAATTGCTTCCCTGAACCTGAAAAATATCAAACTGCATAAATAAATGTGCCTTAAATTATTAATAAAGGCATTTACATCTAGAGTCGGAGCATGAAAATTAATCTAATTTCTTATGCTAAACCGGCTGGTGTGGCATGTGATTTAAGGATTCAGAGACACAAAGGGCAGGGCAGAAAATGATGGGAGATGGGCTGTCTTTGGCATTTTGCGTATGAGATCTGGAAAAGATCGAAAAGGAAGGAAGGAGCGGAAAGAAAGCGTGGGAGGGAGTTCTCCCGGAGACCCGGATGAAGGCCCCTTCCTCACTGAGAAGCAAGAACATAGTCTACCGTTTTAATGGCCCTAGAAGACTCTCCCGGGCAGACACGAACCAGGCTCCACCTGCTTATCTTCAGAGCAGCTCCAGAAAACTCTGAGGGAGCCTAGGTTTCTGTGAAGGTTGAATTACTTGACTTTCTCAAGGGCAGGTGTGGTGAAAGCCGAAACTGAGATGGGCCTCACAGCTAGAAAGCAGGACCATCAGCTACTGCCTGTGTGGCCAGGGGGAAGGAACCCAGAGACCCCTGTCACCTGCCAGGGCTTTCTTCCTTTAGCTTCCGGAAGCAGGGTGGTACGAAACAGCCCTGCCTCCGAGTGCCAGCTCGGCCATTTACCAGCTGAGTATCCTTGGCCCAACTTCTCCTCTCTGAGCCTCAGTGTCTCCATCTGTAAAATGGGTTGACAATATCTATCTCACAGCATCTGCGTAAGGACGCCATTTGGGAACGGCTGAGCCTGAGGGCAGATGGTACTCCGACCGACGTCGTCCCGTGTCTTTGCTACCCCCTGCTATGCCAGACGCTTTTGTTCTGCAAGAGAGAGAAAAGAAAAGGGTGGGTTGGGAGCTTGGTCTGAGGGGAGAGCAGAGGAAGAGAAATGATATGGAGCCCGTTCTCATCTGGCCCCTGGGACTGAGCTGAGCTCCGAAATCTAGAGTCTGGAGAGTCAGAAGTTAAAAGGTTTCGTAAGACTGCGGACAGAAGCGGAGCTTGCGGCGTGGAAGTGAAGAGACGTGCCCCCTCCTCCTCCTCTGCCTAGAACATTCTGTGTTCCAGTGTTCAATGCCCCGGCCACGGATGGTCTCCTCACACGGCAGGGGTCATGCTGGGGAGGGGCAGTGGGACAGACACAGGGGTGACAGCCTCCAAGCCCCCCCCAGATACCCAGGAAACACTCATTTCTAGCAGCGGGAGCCAACAAAAGCAAATGGGCCGCGATTTCCCGGTCACGCGCTGGGGAGCTAGGACCCCTGGATTCCATCTCTGAAATGCCCGTCCTTAAGCTCGGTATACAGCTGGTGTCAGGTGATCTTTTCCTCTACCTGGTCTCCCAGGGAGTCAGGGGCTAGGGTTCTGTACTTTAAGCCCCAAAGGCACCGTGGACTAACCCTATTTATTTTTGAGACAGGGAGAGACAGAGCATGAACAGGGGAGGGTCAGAGAGAGGGAGACACAGAATCCGAAGCAGGCTCCAGGCTCCGAGCCGTCAGCACAGAGCCCGACGCGGGGCTCGAACTCACGGACTGCGAGATCGTGACCTGAGCCGAAGTCGGCTGCTGAACCGACTGAGCCACCCAGGCGCCCCCGGCCAACACTTGTTAAAACACCAGCTAACATTGAACTCTGCATGCTACCTCTAATTGTGGAGTGAACGTTTTTACTTCTTCCGGCCCGCTGAGTCTCGAACAACCACCGTGTAAGGTAACGTCTCTCCGCTATTGGGAAGGAAACCGAGGCCCAAGGAAAGTGACCGGCCCCAGGAAACCCAGCGCGTAACCCAGAAAGCAGGAATGTAGTCGCTTGGTTCTCTGATGGCTGGAGAGTCAGGCTGACCTGGGGCTCCCAGCCCTACGTCGTAGCAGTGGCCCTGGCTGGCATTCGTGAAGCCCCTCCCGTGTTAAGAACTCCACAGGCACAACCTGCGCTCCGTCCCAAGAGCCCCGTCACAGGCACACTCTCCCCCTCGTATAGAGAGAGCACTCTGGAGAGGCCAGGCTCCCTTTCCTCTCATCCAGGGAGGAGAAGACTCAGGACTCCAGAGGCCGCCCCTCTCACTTAGAACATCTCGGCTTCCCCATCTGTCCAACAGACCTGGAAACACTGAACTTTGCAGAGGCCACTTTGAGGGGGCCTGGGGCCGGTTACTGTCCCTCTGGGCAGCCCGGGTTCCCTGGAAAAAAGAAGGTGGCAGCGGTGGTCCCTACCCAAGGTCACAGCCTGGTACAGGTCGAGGCCTGCTTCTCCCACGACTGCCCCGGACGCCGCCTCCAAAGGCAAGTGGAAGGGAACAGAAAGATCCCATTTGCTGCAGGAATATGTCTTTAAAAAAGGAGGGGGCAATGCTCGCTTCAATTTTTTTCGTAGGTTTTCCTCCCCCCTCGGATGTTACCCTGCCCAATTACACTTCCAAACTGCAACACGGATTTTTTAAAAGGGTTCCTAGATAAAAGTTTAATTGATGCTTATTAAAGAGAAGATGAGAGTTTAGACTGAATGTATGATACAGTAGAGGTGGCCATTTTGTCGTCTATCTTTAGGTTTCAAGGCAAACAGGGACCCCCCCCCTTTTGTGCTTACGGTGTGAAGTCAACATTTATGTCCATTTTACAGGAGCTGTCATTAGGTCATGTGCTGGGGACGTCGTCACCAATTACTGCCTGCCAGAGTAGAGTCGCTAAGACCAAATTGTTAAGGGAAGCAGGGTATCCCCAAACCCCACGTGTTTTGTGTTGGGCTTAGGAGGAAAAATGCCATTTTCTCAGAAATTCCTTTCACCCTAAGTGAGTCAGGAATTTCCAGGGGCACCTGGGTGGCTCAGTGGGTTATGCGTCCGACTCACGATTTTGGCTCAGGTCGTGATCTCATGGTTCACGAGTGCGAGCCCCACGTCGGGCTCCGTGCTGACGGTGCAGAGCCTGCTTGGGATTCCCTCCCTCCCCCTCTCTCTGCCCCTTCCCCTGCTTGTGCGCTAGCTCTGTCTCTCTCAAAATAAATAAGTAAACCTTTAAAAAAAAAAAAAAAAAGGAGAAGGATTTCTTCGTCCAGCTCTGGGCACTGTGCCTCCAGGATGAGGGCAGATGGGTAAGGAGAGGGATGTCACTTTATTGGGTCCTCTGGGGACACATAGGAGAGTTAAGAAGCAGACCCCTGCTCGTGCTGGCCGTGGCTGTCCTCAGCCCACACTCCCCGGTCACGATGCCACCCTCCAGCCCCTTGCCCCCCTCCTTCTCTCCGCCAGATGCGCTTCCTGCCTGCGTATACCGTGTGGCCCTACACAGGTCACCTCATCGCTCGTCTGCAAGACAGGCATGGGCTTCCCTGCCGCAGAGGGTCGACGGGACTCCTGTACGATCCCGGAGGCGAAAGTGATTTGCGAACCGTAGGGAGCCATACGGTCACTGTTGTTACTATAGCTCAGCTAGGCGATCAGCAGACACTCCTTGAGTGCTGTTCATTTCCCTTAGAATCTGAGCGATCCAAACTGCAGGAACAGCACTCGGGTTTCAAAAGGCGAAGTGGCGGAAGACAGAACCCACCCCTCCCTCCTCTCCCTCCCCCACCTGCTCCTGGAGACTGAGATCCCCCTCGCCTGCGCCTTGAGCTGCAGGGAGCTTGCTGAGGATCTGCAAACCTGAGTGGGGGGGGGGGGGGCAGCAGTCCTGGCTGGATCAGGGCGGGTAGGGAAGAGCCACCCCAGGAGCTGTGGGTGCTCATGACCACCGTGTCATTCACTTCCTGTGCTCAAGTGTGGGCCCCACAAGGCCGGTGCTCACCCGGCCTCCAACGCGCAGGTACAGGCATGGCTGGTCACACCCCGGGGGCAAGAGGGGGAGAGGGGGGTCCCTGAATCCTTAACACGCTTGCTGAGCCCAGGGTACCTCTAAGGAGTAGGCCGTCGGGCGCTGATTACATTATCTGCTCCGCCAACATTTCCTGCACAGTTGCTCAAAGCCGTCCTCGTGACCGTCGCTAGGAGGGGGAAGTCAGAGGAGGAAGGCAAGGAAGCTTGAGACTAACGGCCCCACTGTGTCTCCCACATAAGTTCGTCTCTGTGTTGTACTGGGTTCCTGTCTCTCTGTGGAGGGCCACATTCTACACACACACACACACACACGCACGCACCCCGCTCCCTGCTCTCCCAAGAGGTCCCTTGGGTGAGGGTACTTGCTGGAAGCCAGAAGGAACATCGTGGGGAGAACAGGCCGATTCAGCCCCCCTTGCCGGGCCCGCCTCCGTGGCTCTCGCCTGTCACCCCCAGGCCTTGCTCTGCGCCACTTTAGTTTTTAAGATTTAGAGAAAGGGAAGTGTGGTGAGCCCAGGGCGGGCTGGGGCCGCGGAGGGGCAGGGGCCCCCCGGCGGGGCTCAGAGCAGAAGCCGCTGATGCGCTGTGGTCGCCTTGTGGTTCGGGCCCAGAGGCTCATGCAGGCGCTTGTGGGGAGCATGATGACTGGTGAGCCGATTCGGAGAATTTCTGCAGGTTTTGTAATGAGAGGTGACAGCACACAGTGGGAGACAACAAGGTGCTTGGGTGCGGGGACAACGGAGGGCAGGGACCGAGGGCAGGCCTCCCGCTCGGGCCACGGAGCGCAGGGCACGTGGGGTGGTGTCTGAGTGCAGACAATGAATCCCCTCGGAAGAACTCACTTGTTCAGGGCTGGGGTGGGGGAGTGACGAGAACAGAGCAGAGCAGAGGTCCGGCCCCTCCCGACAAGCCGGGCCTGCTCTGCGACGGGGCTCTGCCCCACGTGTCTAGGGCTGCGGGCTGCCTGTCAGGAGGGACAGCTCTAGGCCATTCCAGCAACCACTCCCTGGCCCCCTCCATCACCGTAGGGACACAGTCCTGGCCTGGGCACAGGACACCACAAAAAGCAGCACAGAGGGGGGATGGCTGGGAGGGAAAGCCTGACTGGAGTCTAGACCGGGTGGTTCGGACACATTCACACAGTAGATGTTCCCTCTGACAGGGACCCATCATTATTCCGTGGCTGTGGGACCCTATCTTCCTTCCTTAACGTGACCTTCAACACTGGTGCACCCTGGGCCTGCCTACCTTTTCAGCATCATCCCCTCTACCTGCCCCATTGACATGGCTGAACTACCGGACTGTTGCCCGGCACGCTACATACCCACTCTGATGCCCCAGGGCCTTTGCACTTGCCAGCTCCTCTGCCCGTAAGGCTTTTCCCTTTCCTTCTTGCCTGGCAGATCTTTCAGGAACCAGTTCAGATACCTTCTCTTCTGTGAAGGCTTCCCTTGGCCCCAGAGCAGAACTCACCCCAGGCCCTCCGGTAGTACAGTCACCTACTTTGCACACGTGTCCGTCAAAACCATTTGTTTTCCTGGCTGTCTCCCTTCCAGGCTGTGAGGAAAGGGACCCTGCCTTAATTTACCTCCTGCTCCCAAAGTTCCAGTCAGAGTCTGGAATATGGCAGGCATGTCATGGAGGCATGGAATGCATGCATGGGAAGGATGAAGGGCACATCCAGGCGGGGGAGGGGGCCTCCTTTGAATCTGGGCCCCCAGTCCTAGGATCTGCCCCTCCTCCTCCCCTCCCGTCTTCCAGAAAGCCTTCTATATTCCCTCACATGCCGGAGGCCCCATTCAAGGCCCTCCCCTCCACTCTCAGACTCTCACACCTTGGATCCCAAGTAAGCGCCTGATCCCTGTGAAGCGGTTTGGACCCCAAAGCCTAGAGGGGGGGGGGGTCACAGGAACCCAGCGTTCCCCTTAGAAATCCATCAGAAGGTGACAGATGCGTCCCCTTGGCAAGCCCCAGCCCGCCCTACTGCTGTGTTCCCTCCCTCAGAGAATTCCCTCCAGCCCGGGACCGGGAACCCTGAGCACCGCTCCCACGACCGGGTGAGGGGGGTACCCGGCCCCAGAAAAGGGTTTCGCCTCCAGCAGCCACCAAGAACGGGCACCAGCCGTGCCTAGAGCGGGCGGGCAAGGCAAGGAGGTGCGCAGAGGCTGACAGGAACTCGTTTAAACCAGACTCAGCCAGTTTTGCTCTGTCTGAGCGGTGGAGGAAGTGAGTGGTTCACACCTGGTGAGTTGGAGTGGCCGGAGGTATCTGGAGGCCTGGGCAGGGGTGGGGGTGGGGGGGGGTTCTGTCACTGGATCTCCCACGGAGCACACAGGCGAGGTGGCCCCCACCCTAGGGCTTCTTGAGAGACGGGGCCAAACCCATGCCCGCAAGAGACACTCAGAAACAACAAGGCTGGGCCTTCCTGTCTCCCCACCCCGTCCTGGCCCTGCCGTGTGTGGTGGAGATGCCCAGAGAACTCTGTTCCCCGCCGTGTCCTTCCCCCGGAGTCCTCGGAGGACTATTTGTGCTCCTGGCTGCGGGCAGCCGGACTGCTGCGGGTGTCCCCCCCTTCTGGAAACTTCCAACCCCTTCAACCTCCGCGGGGCATCAAAGCCAGGCCACCGCCCCTCCAGAGAGGAGACGCCACGGCAGCCGCGGGTCCCGATGTCCCTGTCCCGTCCGCCAAGGAGACTCACGCTGCCGACGCAGCCAGGCTTCCGCCCCCGCGGCCTGCACGGGGCACCTCGCGGCCCCGTGTGTGTCCCTAGGCAGAAACAGCCCTCTCCTGTCTTCTCACGAGGCTGAACCGCTCCTCAGAGAAGCAGATGGAAGGGGAGGCCCCAAATCAAGACGCTTACAGGCACTCCCACCTTCGGGAAGCAAGGGGTCAGCCGCGCGGCCTCGGGTCGAGCCTGCTCGAATCCCGCCTCGCTCGCTTCCTGGCCGTGTGATGTGCGGGCAACGTTGCTTCTCTGAGCCTCAGTGTCCTCCCCTGTAAAATGGTCACGAGCACAGATACGCCTGCTGCCTGGGGTCGTTCGCACTCCTTCAGCGAGCACTCCTGGATTCTGAGCTTAGTGGGGGCAGCACAGGATAGGAGTTCAACAGTGAACCTTGCTGCCCCTTCACTGCTGGGAGGATTCGGGGTCTCCACCAGGTAGCGCTCAGGCCCCGGGATCAGACATGGTGAGTTTGAATCCTGGCCCCGCCCCTCACCAGTTGGGTTTGCCTTGGGCAGCTAGCCCAACCCGTCTGACTCTCCCCTCCTTTGGGCAGTGGGGACCCGTAACAGCCGCCACATCAGAGGGCCATCAGGAGGACTGCACGGGGACGGCACACGCCAGGTTTAACCCAGTCACTGGCATGTAGTAAGTGCTCAGTAAATGTTGCTGGTGCTGTTGGTTTGATCCCACCCCCCAAACACAAGCGCAAGACTCTCCTCCTTTACGTTCGAGTCACACGCAACGCGATCCCCCGGCCCCGGGAGAGCCAGAGTCCCTCAGAAGCTGCTTCATCAACCGCACCTCCCAGCCAGATCAACATCACCTACGCGACCGTTGGCACCCCTGGGTCACCCACGAGGAACCCTGCCCCTGGGCTCAGGTCAGGAAAGGTGCTAGTGTGTTCCCAGAACAGGAGGACATTTCCTTGCAACTTTCCCACCTGGGCCCGGGTGCGCAGGGGGGAGGGAGGGGAGCCACCCTGCCCGTGGCCCGGTTTCCCGGTGGAGAGCCAAGGCTCAGAGCCGCAGTGGGGCCTGGGCAAACCTGGAGCCTACTGGGTAGTGGCAACTCAGGTTCAAGAGGGGGCGCTGAATGCACCATGGCCCCGTGACAGCCGACGGTGGCCCACATCACCTGACCCCGTCCCTGCTCGTGCCACCTTACCCCTTGCCGGCATTCCAAGAAATCTTCCTTCGGATGCGTGCACGTACAACTTTAATTTCTTTTGCACAGGTATCAGTTGTATCCCTGTATTCTGACCACTGCTTCCTCAACGTTTTGCTGCGGTTGAAGTTTTTGAGGAAATGCACGTCACATGTAATTAACCATTGGAGCGTACAAGTCAGTGGTATTCAGTGCACTCACCACGTGGTGCGACCACCAGCTCGCTCTACTTTGAGGACTTTTCAGGGGCGCCTGGGTGGCTCAGTCGGTTAAGCGTCCAACTTCGGCTCAGGTCACGATCTCACGGTCCGTGAGTTCGGGCCCCGTGTCGGGCTCCGTGCTGACAGCTCAGAGCCTGGAGCCTGCTTCGGATTCTGTGTCTCTCCCTCTCTCTCTGCCCCTCCCCTGCTCGCACCCTGTCTCTCTCGCTCTTTCTCTTTCTCTCTCAAAAATAAATAAATGTTAAAAGAAATTAAACCAAAAGCATTTTCAGCGCCCTATGAAAACACCCCGTACCTGTTCAATAATCACTCCCCATTTATGCCTCCTCCTCCAATCCCCTGATAACCTCGAATCTGCTTTCTGACATGTGAGCACCCATCTTCCCGCTCCCCCGATTCCGCAGCAGGGCCAGGATGGGGGCGACGCTGGTAAGCTGCTTTTGGCGCCCACAGGAGCAGCGGGCAGGTGCTTCCAGGGTGGGCAGGTGCAGGGTGGACCCTGAGAGTGCCGCCTGCCTCCGTGTTGTGCATAGGGCACCCCCTGGCCTCACCCTAGGACTGGCCTCGTTGGACAATTTTAATATATTGACATGCTTGCTTTATCCTGCTCTGTAAACATGTGTTCCTGCTGAGATGTTTGAAGACCAGTTATGGAGCACACGGCCCTTCTCTGCTCCATTGTCCCGCTCACATCTGCTCTGAGGACGTGCTACACAGTGACAAATCCATCGCCCCCGCCTCAGGGCCAACTACCCCGAACACGTCTCCCATCGGTGTTGTTTGTTGGCTGTTTGGTTGGTTTTCAGAAGGGTCTCACGTGGCACGTGGGTATCAGGCCTCTCTCATGCTAAAATGGCCTTGGCTTCCCCCCGCCCCATAACAGTGGGCTTTTGAAGAGTCTTTTAGAAAGGATTTGCCTGACTGTTCTACCTCGTTGTCGTTCAACCTGTCCCTCTGGGCACAGATGGTTGGGGCCAAAGGCTAAAGTCTTTGGCAAGAACGCTCCGTAGGTGATGTGTTCCACACGTCACCTTACATCAGGAGGCCTGTGATGCTAAGTTTGGTCAACTGGAGAAACTTCTGACCGCCATATCTCTAATGTAATGGTGCACGGTTTCCCTTTTTCTAGGGGGAGATGCTTCGTAACTGCACAGATATCCTGTTCCCCAACACCCTTCGCTCCCTGGTTTTCGCTCCCCTGGATGAGCCCTGCCGGGATCAAGAATTACACTGGGGATTGCAAATGGCGGCTTTCTAACTTTATCATTCCTTCTACATACATTGCTCAGCAGGTATCCTCCTGTGAAGAAGAGCTTCCCATTCTCTCTCTTCTCTACCTCTCCATCTACCTGTTTAATTAATCATAGGCGTCATTTCCATCAGCAGTTCCAAGGTTAGCTAGAGGGGTCCCTTCAAGTCTACTTCTACATCTTTTTGACATGGCCCCACTAGGCACGTCCTTGCTTCATAGAACAATAAGAATGTTCCAGACTTACTCGTCCTTTCCTTCCCTCAGATCTGGATCAGATCCAGATCCAGATCTGATCCCTCAGATCAGCCGTCTCTTCAGGAAGGTTTAGTTGGTGGGAACGGTCTTAGAAAGCAGGATCCGGACACTGGGGAGTTCAGTGTCACTCTTCATGGGGCTCCCAATTGTAGATCCTTTCAGTGGACAGAGGCAGGAAAAATAAAATCAGTTCATAATATCGTCAGTGCAAATGGAACGCTCTGGGTGGTTCTTCTGAACTCTTTCTTGTTGTTCATTTAATATGCGAGTCTCTTTTCTCTTACACAGAAAATCCTCGTCTCTAATAGCATTAATGTATGTATTTACTTGCTTTATTTTACAATATACATAGTAACAATAAGCCTATTGAGCAAAGCTTGAGGTTTCTTTGTAGTTTTATTGGTCCTTAGAATATATGCCACCGCAGGTATATGGCCAGGGTATTTTTTTCCCAGGTTATTTGAATTCACTGTCTGCGCTGTTAGGTCCCCAAATTAATTTGCAGTTATGTTCAGTTGTGTATGTGTGTGCATGACCTGGGGGGTTTCTTTTTTCTTATTTTTTATTTACTTTGATTTACTTTTTTGAACATATAAATCATGTCCATAGTTAAAAACACATAACCATGTTAAAAGTCGTATTTGGAGAAGTTTTACTCCTACGCTAATGCTCTCCACCCTGTTCCCATCCTCCTCCGCTAATTTCTGGTATATTCTTCCTGTGTTTATAGACGCATGTTTGTAGACGCATGCATATTGCTGTTTCCTCTTTCCTGCAGAATTTATGTTAAGGGTGTAGATGGGAGCCCAGAGTCCTGGATAAATGAGGCAAATTCGGGGGCACCTAGGTGACTTGGTTGGTTGAGCATCCGACTTCAGCTCAGGCCGTGTTCTCACAGTTTGCGAGTTCAAGCCCCGCATCGGGGGCTTTCTGCTATCAGCTCGGAGCCTGCTTCAGATCCTCTGCCCCCCTTTCTCTTTCTGCTCCTCTCCGGGTGGCTCTCTCTCTCAAAAATAAATGAATAAACTTTAAAAAAGAAAAATAAATGAGGCAACTGTCCTTTTGAACCTCACTCCCTGCTAGCTGTATGACATGAACTGGTCCCATAGGTTCCCTGAGTCTCACCTTCCTTATCTGGGAAACGGGGTAATAATTCCCACCTTTTCTGGTTTGGGCGAGGATTAAGGTCTTCCTCGTATCGCATTAGAAAATTAAATCCTTGATAGTTGGATGGTGAGTGTTCACACGCATTCTTACATGTGTGGTGGGTGTAAAGGTGTGGGGAGGGGGAATCCTTTCTTTGAAACTTAATAATGTGGGCTGACAATCTCTTACCCAGAACCCTGGGAGCCAGATGTGTTTTGAAAGATTGCAAGATTTATAATCGGGGCGCCTAGATGGCTCAGTCAGTTGGGCGTCCGACTTCGGCTCAGGTCATGATCTCACGGTTCGTGGATTCGAGCCCCACGTCGGGCTCTGCGCTGACAGCTCGGAGCCTGGAGCCTGCTTCCGATTCTGTGTCTCTCCCTCTCTCGGCCCCTCCCCGACTTGTCCTCTGTCTCTCTCTCACTCAAAAATAAATAAGCATTTAAAAAAAATTTTTTTTAAGATTTATAATTTTAGCAGGTGCCGGTGTACAAAATCTGTCTGCTTCCCACTACTCCTGGCAGAGCCTGGAACGGCACCTTCTAGTCAAACACTGCATTTCTGCGGCAAAATGCACGAACGTTCACACCAAATATAAAGATTGCATGGCCACAGGTCGGCTTAAGTCAGATTCTGCTGCTAAATGAGTCTGTGCTGAACTGTCAAAATCAATTTTTCGTGTTTGAGAGCTTCCTGGATTTCGAAACTGTGGATAAGGTGCCATATCGCAAGATCATCCCTAACCAAGTCTCCACTTTTGCAAAGCCATTTCTGACAGTGCAACGTCAGCATGTTGTACCTGCACCCCCTGCGTCTTCGTATCCGTCTCTCTTCGCATAGTTAAGGGCACAGTGGACACAACCGAGTTATGGGGGTGCTGGCGCCCCTGAGGTCAGCCTTGGCCATGCTAAATAATTTCCACGTTTGGCACAACGGTACCAAGGTTAGGAAATCTATCGCGCCTACCCCAGCTTTCGCATTTACCCATTTTCTGCTCACGCCTAGGAAACGATATAGGACAAAATGCGATGGCTCAGTCACGTGCATGCACACGCCCTGCCCAGTGGACTGAGCGGAAGCGCTCTTTCGTGTCCAGGCTCGGATCCTCATTAATGAGGTGATGCGGGGCAATCCAAAGTCAGCAGGCGAACGTCAGCTCCGAGCCATCCAGGGCTAACGCACAAAACTTCACGGTGCCAGTTCTCGCGGGAGTCTGGGGTTTGAATCTGTGCTGCCGGGAGGGGGGGTGGTGATGAGGGACCCCCCCCCCCCCCCGACGCTGGAAAAGTCAAGTGGTCCCAGGTTGGCAGTGCCCCCTGGTGGCCGGAAGAAGCAAATGCAACCCCTCCCAGGAGGGAAGTGCGTTCTCAATCGGATTTGCCAAAGAGAAACTCCAAACACGCACACACACACACACACACACACTCAAAGCAATGAGTCACCCTGAGCAAGAGTCATCAGAGACAACGAGCAACAGATTTCAAACACGGTTTCTCAACCTCAGAGCCACTGACATCTTGCCAGGTGATTCTTTACTGTGAGGGCTGTCTGTGCCTGTTTTGGCATGCCTGACCTCTACTCGCTGGATGCAGGTTGCATGCGCGTGTGAGCACGCACACGCACACATACACACAGTTTAGTTTTGACAGCGAGAAATGTCTCCAGACGTTTCCAAATGTCCCCGGAGGGAAGAATTGCTCCCGCTTGAAAAGCACTGATTGAGATCCTCAAACGGTTTCAGATATGAGAGCCATGAGCTAGGTCACCAAATCACTATGTACGGACTGTTTAAAGACTTGAAAGATGGAATGGAAGAAAAAAAAAAAAAAGATGATCAAGGAATAAGAAACTACCAAAAAAGGATAGGGAGATGTTTATACAGACTCAAATAGAATGGCTGAAAATGAAAAATTAACTTTAAAAGGCGGTGGGTGTGTGAGACACAGATAAAGAATGAATGAAATAGAAGAGGGATTGGAAGAAATGACTCCAACTAATCAGAAGAGCCCGAAAGAAAGAAACCAGGAAGATGTGACAGAGTGGATGAAAGACAAGGACAATACAACAGAGAGGTTAAGATACAACCAACTGAAGCACCAGCAGGAACGAATAAAGAGAATGAGAGAAAAATAATATTTGCAGAGGCGATGCGGGAGACTTTTCAGGATCCATATTGGCTAGAAGTCCCAGAGATACCTGTCAGGATGGAAGTTCAAGTTGTCGCTGTGAGTTTGCGGTAGGAAAGCTGGGGACTGAGCCGCGAGGCATTATCACCAAAACAGAGACACCAGCGCAACCCAGGGTCCACAGGAGGGCCACTCTGGCCTCAGTGGAACGGCCGTGGGATTCCTGCAAAGGGCATAATTCCCGTGGACAGCTGACCTGAGCCCGGCCCTGAAGGATCTTGAAGGCTGTTCGTCCAGTGTTGAATCCAGAGACCTTGATCTGAGCCCTTTGCTTTACAGGACAACCTGGGAGGTTGAAGTGCAGAGAAGAAATGGGATGTTCTTCTAAGCAGGAGGAAGAGTCTGAGCAAAGGCACGGAGGCAAGACCGGAGGCTTCGTGAGCAAAGAACAAAAGGTGGGGCGTCTGGGTGGCTCCGTCGGTTGAGAGTCCGACTTCCGCTCAGGTCGTGATCTCGCAGTTTGTGAGTTCGAACCCCACGTCGGGCTCTGTGCTGACAGCTCAGAGCCTGGAACCTCCTTCGGATTCTGTGTCTCCCTCTCTCTCTCTCTGCCCTCCCCCGCTCACACTCTGTCTCTCAAAAACAAATAAACATTAAAAGAGAGAGAGAGAGAGAGAGAACAAAAGGAAATTTTGTTGGATAGGGTTGGGAAACATTTAAGAGAACAACTGCAAACCTGACTGGTTGGACCATGTGAAACCAACCTGGGGAAGTCCCTTGAGGGATAAGCAGGTATGTTTGGACTGAAAACTTTAAGCCAGAGGTTGGCAAACTACAGCCTGGGGGGACAAATCTGGCTCACTGCCTGTTTTTGTCAATAAAGTTTTATTGGAACACCGCCATGCTCGTTTATTTACATATCATCTATGGCTATTTCTGCACCGTGACTATAATGATGAGTAGTTGTGAGAGCTACCTTATGGCTCCCAAAGCCTAAAATATTTACTTTATGGCCCTTGGCAGAAAAAAGTTTGTTGATCCCTGATCTAGGCAGAGGCAGCCAGCCGTGAGGCTTTTCACCCAAAAGACCCAGATGAAGAAGATAAACCCAGAAGTCGCTGAAGGACGGTGTGTGTTGTAAGAGGAGGAGAAAGGTGCCACAGCTTTATTAATTCCCTACGGTATACCATCCCTCCACCCACGTTATCCTTATTGCTTTGCATAACCACCCTGCTGAGAAGTCGTCACTCTTCTAGCAAAAAAAGATGAGGAAAATGGGGTCCAGAGATATTGAGTGGCATAACCAAGGTCAGCCAGTGTCTCGGGCAGCGCTCAGATCTAATTTCAAGCTGGTTAGACCCCAAAGCCAACGTTCTTCCCACCACACCTCACGGCCTGCCAAGGCACTGAGTATTCAAGGGGCTGAGGGTGGCCCCAGGCCAACGGGTTGGCTACTGTGTCGTAGATAGCCAGCAATAATCCCAGTTGGAGACGCGGTGAATGTTTCCCTCCTCTCTTGCAAACACACCCAGGGTCCCACTCTGACCTGGAGGGGGGTACCCATGGTTCCTCCAGCATCGGCTCCCAACTTGTCCAACCATTGACTCCACCCTGTCCCCCTCCACCCCATGCGTCTGGAGCCACGGGTTTGGCCAAAAACACCTATCATACATCTTCCCTCCGGCATCGTGTCACGGCCCGACGCTACAGGCAGTTGGGTGAGACGATACCATCTCGGTATCTATGAAAAAACAAAAACAAAAACAAAAAAACACGAGGGTTGGCAGTTCTGCACGCTGCCACCCACAAGAGATGACCCAGTTGATTTGCAGTGAAATTGCAACACAGCCTCTGCTCCTGCCCCAGCTGGATCCCAGGTCCTGGAGCAGAGCCCGCTGAGGCTTGTTTCCACCCCCAGACGGGCTCCTGTTCCTCCCGTGACTAATTTGGATCCTCATCTGACAGCTACCATGACCGCTCTGCCCAGATAGGGCCTAACAGACCAGCTTCTCGGTTTTGTGGTCAAACTGGTTCTTGAAACTTCCCCCAGGGTTCCAGCAGGGTTTCGTCTGTCTGTGGGGAAATGGAACTGGCTGCCCCTTGGGGTTGAGCTGGCTGGGGATTGGAGAAACCAAGGGAAAGAGATCAAGAAAGTGTGAATTCTACTTAAGGCTTTGGCTATCTACATTGGTGCGTGACTTAATGGGAAGCACCCCCCCCCCCCCGCAGTGGATCCCAGTGGATGGGTCTGTTCCTTGTCAGCTGTCCCTTGGCCCAGATGCCATGCCGCATGACCTCTGACCCTCAGGGCCGCCTATGAGGAAATGGGTGCAAGCATAAGCCGACAGCCTCCCCGAGCAGATGGGGAGGAACCCCAGGCCTACTGACAGCTGCCAATGGGTTTACACCCTCCTCCTCTCCCGCCTTGGGAAACAGTCAGAGGGATATGTCAGCTACGGGGGACGCCACCCACGTCTGCTTGTTTGCTATGGTGCCGGCTGTCCCAGAGGCAGAGGGAAGTGAGAGACCACTGGCCCGTGCTTACTCTGCCGGCCTTTCCCGGACGCAGCCTACTGGCTTCTTTGCTGTAGCCACAGCGTGTGCTCACCTGGGGGGTCTAGAAGGAAAAAGATAGACGGGCCGGGAGAGGACAAGGTAGGTGAGCCTTAATGAGCTCAGGGCCCAGCACAGAGGTTGGCACATACAGATATCATCACCATTTGTTTCCTACCCGGTGAAGTAGACATTATTGATGGGACTATACGTGTGCCTTTCTGAGACGTAAATGGCCAGGACTGTGGCGCTAACTCCTCCTGGATCCTAGCACTGCTGGACGTGAACTGCCTACGTGATCTCCGTTTACTCACCCGAGTACGTGGAGACTGAAATATACCGATGATTGCATATCCTAGTTACAATGGTTGCATAATTTATACGAAGCACTTAGAATTATGCCTGACACACACAGAGTAAAAGGGTTAACTAATTGTGATTCTTTTTTTTTTTATTTGTCACCTTCACTTTGGCCTTGAGGAAATTGAGGCTCAGGGAGAGGTTGACCTGCCCCAGGTCACACGACCAGAGAATGGTGACGCTGGGGCTCACTTCCACGCGCATACAATGCCACTACTCCCCGTTCAAATATTCTGAGCCCACAAGGGTTGAGGTAGAAAGAGAAACTTGGGTACCTTTCAGCCTCAGGGCAAGGTCACTGCGAAGGCAGATGCCAGGAGCAGTGGCTGTGTCCAAAGAAGGGAGAGAGTCGGCGGCGCCTGGGTGGCTCAGTCGGTTGAGCGCCCGACTTCGGCTCAGGTCATGATCTCGAGGTTCGTGGGTTCGAGCCCCGCGTCGGGCTCTGTGCTGACAGCTCGGAGCCTGGAGCCTGCTTCGGATTCTGTGTCTCCCTCTCTCTCTCTGCCCCTGCCCTGCTCATGCTCTCTCTCTCTCTCTCTCTCTCTCTCAAAAATGAATAAGCTTAAAAAAATTAAAAAAAAAAAAAAAAGAAGGGAGAGAGTCAACTGCATGAGGTTACGGGGTGAGGAGCACGACGGGGTGGGGGTGGGGAGGCGCTCACGGCTCCTCAACACCCCCAGGAGGGGAAGTGGCTCTGGGCCACAGGAGTCTGCCGATCCTGGAACACCAGCGAGTGATCGTGCAGCCAAGAGTCAAAAAGAGACCTCAAGACCTCAGTCTCCCTCCCAGAGGGTGAGGCCCTGGCAACAGATAAACAGGAAGACGGTTTCCTGACACCACGGGGACAGACGCACAGACACGAGACCAGCACCCACGCCTGAGCGGTGGCGCTGAAGCGTCGTGCACCAGCCCAACATCAAAGTGTCAGAAGCCCCTTCGGGTGCAGCATCCTTCCTTAGCGAGCCCGCGCCCGGCCACAAACGGGGCCTGGCCCCTGGAACCTGAGGGCAGGTACTCAGCCTCCAGTCTTTCCAGCTGTGAAATGTGACTGACCAGATCCGCCCCCCAGGGTGGTTCTAAGGACTGAGGTTAGATTACAGGGCAGGATAACAGAGCGTCCTCCTGTTCGGGGGACCGGGGGAGTAGGCTGAGCTGTCAATACACGAGGTCCCTGGCGGCCTCCAAAATACCGAGCTCTCCATCGTCAGTGGTTAGGGAAGCCAGTGCCACCTCGAGAAGAGGTTGCAAAGGGGATTCGGTCGTCGAATGGGAGCCAGCCACGACCTGTAGCCTTTGAAACTCTCACGGGCGGGCTGGGGCCTCTGATTCTGCAGGCAAAGACCAAAGCCTTCTTGAGAAACAGCGCTATCGCCTTAATGAATGCATTGCTAGGGCATTCAAGTTCAAAGCCAGTACAAAACGGGCAGGCAAGAAGGGGAGAAGAACGGGAAGACAGGGTGGGGGCTGCGGACCCCCGAGGCCAGCAGACTTTCCTACCTCAAGGGCCTCCATACTTGCCGGGATCCCCGAGACCCCGCCGGAAAGCCCGAGAAGGCTGGGCTGGGACAAAACCGGCCCCCTCCCAAGGCCTAGGGCGCGCTGGGGTGCGGAGAGAGCGAGAGTCATGCTCACTGCCAGAAGCATCTTTGGGCTTCATAATTGTCGCTCTGAAAATCTGTCAGTGACCCCGAGGGGCACCGAGGCAGCTCTTTAAGCCTCAGTTATTCTGGGGACTGGAGCCTTTGAAAGGAGATGCGCTAATGTGGAGGGCAGGCTGTCCTTGGCTGCTTTTCTCCCTGTCCCCTCCCTTCCCACTTAATCGGGAGCCCCTACCCAGCCCTGCAGCCCCAGGACCCCAGCGCCTGAGGATTCACCCCTGCAGGGGTGGGAAGGAAGGAACTAGACAGCATCCAGGTGCACAGGCCAGCTTTCTGAGGACCCCATCCTGTGGCCTGGAGTCTGTCCCCCACCCCAGGCTGTGACCCTGGGTTCTGGACATGTTCCTGCTGATGCACTGTCTCCCACTCCCAGACTAGACGGTGAAGGCATTGCAGCCGTAGTATTTTTCTACAGTACAATTCACTGTTTGGCCCAGGGGACATTTAGCACAGACTTAATCTCTAACGAGTACTTACCGTGACAAGTAACTTCTAATTTAATCTTGAAGCAATCTCTTGATACGGGTACTGTTATGATTCCCATTTTACAGATGGAACAGTTGAGGCCCAGGGAGGGAAAGTAATTTGGGCGCGGCCACACAGTTAGTGAATGACGGAGCAGGGATTCGAACCAGGCAGGCTGGCCCCAGAGCCAGCTCTCACACTGTCATCCGTCCCTAGCTCTAATGCTGACCCTGTCTTGAGCGGCCATCCAGACTGCTCCCCCGATTGATTCCCGATCCCTGGCCCCACCTTTAACCCCCAGGTGCTTCAGAGTCAGGCCTCCCCCTCCTCAACCTCCTCTCTCGGGCTCTGCTCGCCCTCCTGGGTTCGGGAGGTGCTGCCACCTACAGGCCTCGTGTGCAAAGACGCAGAGCTCTAACAGGATCTGGGGCAGAAGGGTGGCCCCGGGGACCCAGGCCTGCCGTCCTCTCCCGCGGCGGCTAAGAGAAGGCAGAGGGGTGCAAGTTTCGGACCTGAGAAGTTCTGCATCTGGGTTATTGTTCGATGATGATCCAGACCCCACGGGGGGAAAAAAAGGAGCAGGGGCTCTGAAGGAAAGTGCGCGGGAGGCATTGAGATGAGCTCCAAGAGACACCCAACCATCTGGGATGAGTCAGTCCCCTGGTACGGTCCTGCCTGAAGACGAATTAATTGAGCTCAGAAAGAATATTTCCCGTTTCTGTCCCGTCTCTTTCTTTTGCAGCTCACTAAAGTCTTCAGCGACGGCACCCTGATCTAGCCGGAAGAAGTCCACAAAGCCACAAGCGTCCCCGTGCTTCAGACCTAGGATGCACTGTTCTCCACGTAATGGGGACAATCCGCACAGACGGGTGACAGATGAAGAGAGGGCCCAACCTCTGGGGACACACAGGTTTAGAACCTGCGTCCACGATGCCGAAGGAGCTGCAACGCCGGGCGTTGTCTGCCAAGGGACCGAGAGAAAAGGCAAGTCCCCACCTCTGGTTTTATTTCTAGCTTGCCATTGGGTTGCTATGCCAGCCTCCATGGCCACCTCCCCGGGGCCTCAGTTTTACGTGGAAGGAGGAAGGAGGAAGGGGGGGGGGGAGGGGGAAGAGAAGGGTGGCTAACTTTGCAGCGATGGAGAGGTGGGCACCGGGCAAGGTGCTTTACACAGAATTTCCCCCCAGCCCCCGAGGATGGCGGGTATTAGAGTCCTGTTTTACAAAGGAGAAAACGGGCTCAGGGAGGTGAACTCAACCCCCCCTCCCCCCCCCCCCCGCCGCTGGAAGGTAACACAATGACCCCAGAGATAACAATCATACCAATACGATGTTAGTACTTGACATTCATGAAATGCATGCTGTGCCCTGGACGGCATATGGACTTGTTTAAACCTCACCAAAACACCGCTACTTAGGTATTATTACCCCCATCTTACAGATGAGGAAACCGAGCATGAGACGCGTTGCTCCCCACTCCCCACGGCCAGCAGCACCACTGTCTTTCTCCCCCACGTCACAGAGCTGTCACGAGGGCGGTGGCATTGGGGCGCAAAAACGCACCGCGTGTTCTTCCAGAAGAAGAGCGGCCACTGGGCCTGCCTCTGCTGCCTTCCTGAAGTGGGGCCCTCCCCGGCAGCAGCAGGCCCTTAGCCTCTGTTGATGAATTGAGAGCCCAAGAGCTCGTCCAGTTGACTGCGGTATCTTCCTGCGTCCCCAGAGCGTTGGGAGTCGGTGGTTACAGAGACGCAGAGCTCAGCTGGGAAACATCCCGGAATAGGAGGCAAAGAACCGCTTTAGACAGGAGTGGGGAACGGCTCCCGGTTGATAAAAAAAAAAGTCAGAGACAGAGATGGAGAGAGAAACACACACAGAGAGAGAGCGACCGAGGCAGAGAGAGAGTGAGGGGGGAAAAGAGACAACCAGGGACCCCAGCAGGCCGGGGCTGGCCTGGGCGAGCCCCAGTGAGCCAGCCTCCGGCTGGAGTAGGGCCCACACGGGCTGACCGGTCCCGGGGACTGACCCCACCGTCCCACGCACACCCATGCACATGCCGTCTGCAGTCTCTCCTCGAGTCCTCCCTGCAGCACCGAGGGGTGGGGGCGCCTGGACTCTTCCGTAAGCTCTGCCCAGCCCCTCTCGGCACCAGCCCAAAGTGAGCATCACTCAGAAGGAGAAGCCTCTGGCTCAGGGTCACCGGCCGGTGGGTGCCTCATGAAGGCCCGTGGGTGCTGGTTCTTGGAAGTGAGGCACGGGATGAAGGCCCTAGGCCACAGGAGGGTGATGGGCACAGGAACCTTATCCACCTGCCTTCCCCACGCCCCCCCCCCCGCCCCGGGGAGCTCCAATCCAGTAAGACAGGGGAGCCAAGGCATCTGTATCTCTCCATCTCTGGGTGGTCGTTCCCCGTGAACACCTCTTCCCCAAAGTCCATTTGGTTCTAGAAGGCCCCAGCTCTCGGGGGCCTGCTGCTCAGCATCCCCCGCCAAACCCACTCACCCTGCAAGTCTCGTCTGCTCTGGGAGCAGGACTCGGGGGTTATCGGGCCAGTGGGGCGGGGGGAGATCAGGCCCTTCTCTGCATCAAATTTGGTCCCGCGTGGTCCCTGTCTGACCTTGTCACAAACGACTCAGGGATGGTCCTGCCTTCACAGCAGGGGGACGAACACATGTACAGGAATTCACGTGACACACGCAAACGCAGAGGGGTGTAGACAGGGCCGGGGAGGACGGGAGAGGCGCCTACTCACCAGGCCCGGCAGGAATAGGACTGGGCCCGGAGGACAGACAGACAGACAGACAGAGGAAAAGCACTCCTGGCAGAGGCCCAGTGTGTGTCGCAGCACAGAGGGCGGGGGTGGGGCTAGACTGTAAGATACACATGGGACTGGGGTTCTCCTAGACCCAGCCATACAGACAAGGCCAGTCTCTGGTCCCCTCCACACCCCCCTCATGGAGTCTGGGCTCAACCCCGGAGGCCACAGGCAGATGCAGAGGGTATTCAAGGGCAGAGGGGGTAACAATTTCCCATAGCACAGGCCCAGGGGTGTGTCCAAGGACAGGTGCTTGGCGAGCCCCTACTGGGCGGAGGGCTCCTTCCTGCATGGCCACCCTCCCTCAGCTCCTCTGTCCTAATCTCTTCCTGAGGTTTGCTGCCCAAGGGAGGACCCAGTCCCCACTCCCTTGGCCACTGGCCCGCACCACCTGCCCCCCTTCCTGGTTTAACGGAGGCAGGAAATCACGTCGCAAGGAGAGACTTCTAGGGAAGCCTCCCTGTGGAATCGAACATTCTGGGGCTGCAGGAAAACCGCTGGCGTCCCTATCGCTTGGGTCACCAGCTGATTCCCCAGCAGTGCTGAGTATTCAGTAAACACCGGCCCTGTGGGTTTTCCCCGTGTTCACACAGCTCACCCCAGGGTTTCCTGTGTGCGTTTTTGCGTGTGTCATCTATGCGGGATGACAGAAGCACCAGCCATGAAAGCAGTGAGGGTAGAGGGGCTTGGCTGAGGAATCTTGATGCTAGCTCTGGACCCAGTTGGGAGGTCCAAATATGCCAGAGCCAAGCTTAGGGAGAAGGCTGTTCGTCGTGGTGGCTTTGTTGGGGCTACGGTGTTAGTGCCGGGGCTGCGGACTCACATCAGGCTATATGCTCTAGAACTTGAAGCAGAATTTCCCGGGAGCTTGCAGTGAGGAATCTTGTCCCTTCAGTGCTTCCCCGCTTCCGCCTGGCCTGGGACACAGACACGGGCAGGGTCAGGCTCAAGACATGGGCTCTGCTCCCCACCCAGGGCCCAGGAGCTGGTCAGAGAACCCTCCACTGCCTGAGCACCTGTGCCTATCACCCCAGGCCCTGACCTCGCTCTCTGATCCCCTGGGACCTGGGATCCGTAGGCCTGAGGGTCAGGCTGGGCATCAGAGAAGCCGGGGGGGGTGGGGAGCCAGACACAGAATTTTGAGACTTGCCTCTTCCACTTCCCCACTGTGTGGCCCTGGGCGGGTTACTTAACCTCTCTGAGCCTGAACCTCGTCCCTCACCTGTAAAAGGGAGATTATAGCCTTCCCTTATAGGCATGATGTGTGGACAAAACAAGGTAATGCCCGGACAGTCCCAAGCTCAGCAGTGATGGGCCCCCAGCAGAGCTAAGTAAACTTTGGCTACAATTATAAGCTGTTATAAAGCACTTGGCATGGAATAAATACTCTACAAATAAGCACCATGCAAGTCTAAATAGTTATTAATTATTATGATGACTAATCATCATTATTGTTGATGATAAACGTGAGAACTGCTACCCAAACACCAGCTCCCCCACTCAATCTGTCTGCAGATGGTTATCCCTCCTCAACCACGAAGAACATTCTGGGACCCAGAAAGATTGCTGGTCCCAAGTTGGCACGCAAGGAGCACTGTCCTCCCCCCAACACTCTGGGCAGCACTGATGGGCTGGTCTCACCCAGGCAGGTGACATTCGCCCAAACGCATCCCATCTGGCCAGTCAGGCTGCTCAGTCTGCCTCTGCCTGCTCGGCTCCTCCGTCTCTGGGTTGTTACATATTTTAGAGATCGCCTAAATGAGAACACCCCTTGGCAATTCCTTGAGTGCCGGCTTGTAGGCAAGAGGGAGACGTGAGTGGAGAGTGTGACCTGCACAAATCCTGGTCCAGCTCCCAAGAACTCTGTCTTTAGGATGAGAGCAGATAGGTAAGGAGGAGGCCCTGGTGAGCATGTGACTTTCACTGCCATCCTGAAATGAACCAGAGGAAGGCCTCCCGAGGAACCCGGGACCTAGCTCAGTCCCAGCATAGGAGGAGCCTAATAAATACATGGATGGATAGATGCATGGACAGATGAATGGATGGGTGGATGGATGGGTGGATGGATGGGTGGATGTGTGAATGGATGGATGGGTGGATGGATGGGTGGATGTGTGAATGGATGGATGGGTGGATGGATGGGTGGATGTGTGAATGGATGGATGGATGGATGGATGGGTGGATGAATGGATGGAAGGCTGGATGGACGGATGGATGGGTGGATGGATGAATGGATAGATGCAAGGATGCATACATGCATATATGCATAGATAGATGGAAGTGAGTATATTAATCATACCTTTTTATTTTTGCTATTTCTGATATCTGGGACTTTGCTGACCAAGGAGACACTGCCCCTCCCAAAGGTAGTCAATTCCTAGAGATAGTAAACAACTTGCCTGTGAGTATACCTTTCAGATGCAAACCAACCAATCCAAAACCCAGGCCCCTCCCAACTACCTCCTTTATCAGACTCTCCTATCCAGGCCACTACCCACCTTCCTTAATCATCCCTGGGACAGGTACAAGACAACCAGGGACAGTCCCTATGCCCCAGAGCCTACTGAAATTATTTAGACTAGCTAATCCTGAACCTGCTCGCCCTGCCCCACCTGTCCCCTCCCACGGAAACCACTATAAAGACACTTGCCCTGCTTTCCTCTCACTCCCTCTGCCTCCAGACTGACCCCAGGACTTCCCCAGGGGGCCCGGCATGACGTGCAATGAACACCAGTCCTTGGGACTGGAAGTAATAAGCTCTGTCTTCACTGGCAATCCTCTGCTCATCTGATGGCCTCGCTGTACCTGAATAATAATAAAACCTGCATTTGAAAACAGAGAGGGGTGGAAGGAGGTGGGGGGGAAGGAGGAGAAGATGGAAACAAGGGTGGAGGGAGGGAGGCAAGGAGGCAAGGGAGCAAGGGAAGTTGAAATGAAACTGGGTCTCAAGTTACTGGAGGGAAGACCTGACCCGCAACTTTGCTCTATGCTTGGAAGAACCAGCTTCCTCCTAGAAGATTCTGGATATGCTGGAGAGAATGTTTCTTCAAAGTGTCATAGGCCAGCGATGAACACAGTGTGTTCTCAGGGCCTTCGGGGACAGACCTGGATCTGAATCATGGCCCTGCTGTTTACTGGCCATGAGACCTTGGACAACTGACTTAACCCCTCTGACCTCATTTCCTCAACTATTATACACACACACACACACACACACACACACACACACACCTACCTTCCAATGTCTTTGATGGTAGAATAAGAAGACACATGCATAACATAGTGCCCAGCTCAGAGCAGGCACTCCATAAATAATGAATGTTATTACTTAGCTCTTATGGCTCTGTGCTATTAGGTCTAAACGTCTTCCTTACTCAGAAGCCCCTATTTGGGTCTCTTGGTCTCGGCCTCCCAGAAAGTTGTCTTAACCTCCCAGAGTTTGGGGCTCGGCAGGCAGAACGCTCGCTGCCCCGTGTGAAGGAACCTTCCAGAAGGGCCCCTGCGCGATCCTCTCCCTGACCCCTGCCTGTGGAGATTCTGTCCGGCCTCCCCTGCTGATTTGAAAGTGAGGAGGGATGGACCTTTCCACTGGAATAGCATTTCAATCTCCCCATCTCCCCGGTACACCATCACTCAGTAAAAATAGCTAATTTTAAAATGGCTGCTCTTATGATGGACGAGATTAATGGATCTTGAAGAGCAGCCAGTATCCAACTGCTCCTGCAGCCATGATGAAAGCTAATAATGTAGAAAATTCTGCCAATTCCTTTAATTCATGAATATTTAAGCCTGTGAAAAATCTGTCAGATTATATCATTTTTTTCTGGTGATTTTCCGCCTAAGTACATTGGTGGCGGCCTGCCAGTTGCTCAAGAAACTTCGGTGGGAGCAAAATCGTTTTTGTTGTTGTTGTTGTTACTATGGGCTGTCGTGTTCTTGCTGAATTTATCCCTCATCCCAGGACTGAGTCAGGTTCGCCTGAGACAGCCAAAGGCAACTCCGGGGATTTTCACCTCAACAAATAGATGGATTCCTCTCCGAGCCCAAAGGCTGGAAGAGGCCTTTGAGAGCAAAGCCCGTGGTTTTCAAACTGTGCTCCACGGTACCCCAGGGTTCCCCGGGGGGGGGGGGGGGGGCTCCAGGGGATCTCCAGGAGGGGGTTGGGTTGGGAATGCGGAGTGGCTGGGGCTGCGGAATGTGAGCCTCCCCACCCCCCCCCACCCCGCCCCCACCAAGCTGTTCTGCTTTCCGTATTGAGGTTCCAAGTAAAATTTCCTTGGAAAGAAGTGTTGCCCCAAATTTTAAAAAATTAAAAAGGGGTGAGTATGGAAACCACGGCTTAGCCCACCCCTCAAACAACAGATGAAGAAACTGAACCCCCCCCCCCCCTCAAAGGGTAAGGAGTTCGTCCACGTCCTAGAAAACGTCAGCGGCAGCACCCGAACCGCGGCCGGGGTCCCCTTTCCAGCACGTTCCGGCCGACCTCTTGGCGGTCCAGCTCGGCCAGTCTGGGGGGAGGCAGGAAGTGGGGCTCTGATGGCAACAGCTCCCTGGCCACCGCGGAGGGGCCCGGTCCAAAGCCAAGACGCTTCCCTGCAGAGACACGCGGGAGACAATGAGCACGTTCAGTGACTCGGGAGGGAGGGGCAGCCAACTTCAGAGATGATTATCGTTCGGGGACTTGGCTGGAGGAAGGAGCGAGCTGCTTTTTATAGGAACTGCCGTTCCTCGTTTTGTTCTCCTCGGGTTATTCTCCAAAGAGAGCGGCTCAAGTCAGCTGGCGGGAGCGCCAGGCAGAGGCGGCGGCCGTGGCCGCGATGGCCCGGGTTCAAGGCTTGCTCCAGCCGGTCACGTCCTCACCGGGGCGGCCGGCCGGCCCCTCCCACCCTCTGCCAGGGGCCCAGGTCAGCCTCCGCCTCGCGGGCCGGACCCCGGCCAAAATCAACAAGTCTTTTGTGCTTCTCCTTCAGACACTGTATAATTACAGCAAACACGTACTGGCCGTGCGCAGCGACCGTGAGGCAATCGTTGCCGGCTCTCAGATGCTCTTGGCCGCGCGGGGGACCGCGGCTCCAGTTGGCTCGCGCCGGTCGAGGCCGACCGGGCCCAGCGAGCAAAACAACGCTGGGCTGCCGACAAAACGGGCCCCTGCTGCTTTCCGGGTGGTTTCATTTTGCCTCTTTTTGCCTTCTTGGTTGCAAACCCCGAGCACGAAACCGCACACCTCCCCCCTCCAGCCGCGCTGCTCCTAGGGGGCAGCCAGAGGGGGTCCCCGTGCAGAAGGGAAGGCGCCCCGGTGACACGGCCCCTCAGCAGGTTCACGGTTCCATCAGGCAGGCTGGAACCGGGTACCCCCAGTGCCCTGCTCCGAGCGAGGCCCCGAGGGGGAGGGGGCCAAGTGCTAGGTGACCACTGACCGTGGCCGGGAACCGCCCACCCCCACCCCCACCCCCACCCCCGAGGCTGGCCTGCTTCGTCCTCTCCATGGCTTTATTGGGAAAACGGCCATGGCCTCTATTTACAGATGAGGAAATAAAGGCTTCTCAGTCTGTAATTCGGATTCAAGGGTCCCGTGGAGGGAGTGCAAGAGGTGGGGGCTGAACCCGGATTTGCCTGACTGCAAGACTCTGCGGGTTCCCAGGCTCACCATCCCATAATATCTAACGTTTTGGGTGCACCAAGTGAGGTATGTGAGCCTACAGGGTGATCGACACCCATAGGGCCCTCACCCCCACCCCCGACCCCCTCCCTCCAGGCTGCCGGTCAGGCTGGGGAGCCAGAGAGGCAAGGTGAACCAGACGAGTGACCGGCTCACTGCGATTGTGGTCGAATGCTCAGGAAGCACAGGGTGGTCTCAGCACGAGGCAGAGGGCCTGGCTTGGCCGGAGAGGCCTGAGGGACAGATAGGAATTAAGTGGGCAAAGCGTTGCTGACCCAAGGAATGGCAGGCACAGAGACCCTGAGACCGGCAACGCGGGGGGGGCTGACCTTCCGGGACCTTCAGGACACAGAGGGAGGGGTCACCAGGGTAAAGAACTTGTCCCAGGGGCCTTGAAGGCCAACCAAGAAATAGTTGGGGGGTCGTTATCCTATGGGGCAGCCCTTGATGGGTTTTAACCAGCCGCATAATCAGCTCTGTTTTTTTTAAGGGTCCCTTGGTTGTTTTCTGAATGATAGATCAGAGGGGCAGGAGTGGGCAGGTGGGGGACAGTGGTGGCTCCTGCTTGAGGGTCAAGCTGAACCAAGCACGTCACCTCATCGCGGTGACGTTCCTAAGGACCTAGCGGCTAATTAAGGCGACCTCATGATGGACAAAGTTTATAGACGGGGAAGTAACCCTAAAAGGGCAGAATGTCCTGTCGCCCTGGCAGCAAATGCATGGCCTGGGGTCCTGTGGCTCTCAGCGCTGTGCGCGGTCCCCTCTCCGCCCCTCTGCGGGGCTGGGAAGAGCCGGGCCAGAGCTGAGGGCAGTCTGCGCTGACTGCAAAAGCAGCACCCCCTTTCCCTCCTCCCCCTCTTCACCTCGCTGTGAGTCCCTCTTCTGAGCAGTCCCTTGTGTTCCCCTCAAGGTGGCTTTGAAAGCCACTTGACCAGATGATACCAGTATTGAAGAAGATGCCGGTGTTTCTGCCTCCCTGCCTTTGCCCTGGAGGTTTCCTCCGCCAAGATGGCGTCTCCCCCGCCAAGAGGGCCTCTCCTGGTCCTGCCTTGGCCATCTGGTGATTGGCGGTCAAGTGGAGCTCCAGTTGCCTGATCCCTTCTCACCCCACCCCCGCCTCCTTCCTTACCCCTCCCCCCAAGCCTGGAAGAGCCCAGGGCCAAGGGAGATGCTCAGCCGTGCCAGCTGCACGGGGGTGGGAACCCCTTCCAGCGTCAGCTGGGCCAGACCCTCTGGCCTGGCCCAGAAGGCCTCTGGCTGGCCTGGGCACTAAGTCTGGGGACAGGCGCCCTCCCCCCACCCCCGTCTGGCCCTCCCTCAACTGTTCCCACCCCCTTACGGGACACAGCAGGACTGAGATCCGGACCCCAGTGTACGGTAAGGGGCAGGGGTGTCCCAAGCCCCGCAGTGTGGGCGGGCACCATGCTTCCAGCTCTGTAACGTCTGCTCTTTTGCCACAAAAAGCCCTCGGGGAACTCATGGGGAAGGAAGGGCAGCGTCCGGGGATCCCTGGGGCGCTCGCCCCAACACCACCTCAGAGCATGAGAATCTCTGCCACCGTGTCCGACCTCCAGTCTGCGAATGAGGAAGTGGGGGTTTCAGGGGCCGTCGCTCACTTTCTGCTGAGTGGAAATGATCAGAGGAAGAAGCCAGGCCTGCCCTTTATATTGCTTCCTCCATCATGAGGAGGGAGGCAGGAGGAAACCTCCAGGACCCTGTCCCCCTCAGCCAGCCCGTGGTGACACCCCCAGGACCTCAGCACAGCAGCCCGGGCGAGGTCTGGCATGCAGCTACGGGCCTCTCTGCCCCATAGAGCGCCCTCGGTACCCACGAAAGCATCCGCCTGAGAAGCTGATTCGGGGCTAGGATTCGCTTCCCCCGAGGCTCCTCGGTTGGGGCTGTTGAAGTCTTTCCCGGCCCCCTCCCCAGCCCCATGAGGGCCCTGCCCCCCCTCCTGGGGTGCCTCCCACCCCAGCACTTTATCACCACTCAGACTGGGCCTCTCTCCACCCCCAGGTTATGGCTCGTGGTGTGGGAAGGGGGGGGTGACGAGTGGGATTCACAGGCCAGCCGGTCCTGGCGGGGGCCTCGCTCACCAACACCCACATCACGCAAACGTATTGCTCAGAAAACATCGGAAATGCGCTGATTCATAAATATTTAATGCCCTCACAGAGGAACAGCCCTGGGGGGAGGCGGGGGGGGGGGGTCCCGAGAGGCGGTTAACTGCCTCCGGGACAGAGGAGGCCAGGCTCTCCCCGGGGGCCAGAAGGCCTCTCCCTCCTCCGGGCTGCGCAGCCGGCCAGGCCCAGCCCTCCAGCCCCTTTCCCCCAAGTGCTGAGCAGGTGGTTTCACTTCCGGGAGCTGCTGCCCGAGGATGGCCCTCCCTGGGCCCCGGGGAGTGTCTGCCACGGGGAGGCTGCAGTCAAGATGGCTTCCAGGCCTGGCTAGTCAGTCGCTCAGCCCTGCGGGCCCTGTAGACAGCCCCAGTCAGGTGGGAGGAGGACCCCCAGCCAGAGAGACCCCAGGGGGCCTACCTGCCGGCTGTCAACCTCAGGTAGGAGTGGGGGTGGAGGGAAGGAGGGAGAGAGAGAGAGAGAGAGAGAGAGAGAGAGAGATTGAGACAGTCGATCCCCGGGGGACAGTCACCCCCAGGGTGATGCCGGATTTTTACCTCGGTCTTGGGAAAGCCCCCCCACCCCCGACAAGAAACAGACATGGGAAGGGCGAGAAGGAGGCCCTGGGGGCAAGCACTGCCATGTTTGGGGGAGAAGGCAGGCCGCTGACCGTTCCCTGCATTTGGGGTGGGCGGGGACAAAGGGAGACACTGTGCACATTGACTCACCGCCCCCCAGCCTCTGGGCCCTGCGTCTTCACCCCTGCGGCCCCACAGCCCTCCCCTGGGTCCCCATGGTAGCTAGTCTGCATCCCCAGGGGACTGGCCCCTAGGACAGCATCCTCCCCAGCCTCCTTTGCCTGCTTGTCCCGCTGGGGCTCAGTCCAGGGGAGGCCCGCAGGAGAGGAGCCGGCGGTGGAGACGGGCAGGGGTGTGCCGCCAGCGGTCCCCACATCCTCCATGACCACAGCGTCTCCTCCAGGGTCCGGTTCTCAGCAGGTCCCCACAACACTGCCCCCCCACCCCTCCAGCCCAGCTCCCACCCCAGCTAGTCTTGGGGTGCCTCAGCCCGTCTCACGGGTCCCTCCGTCCTGCACAACCCCTCACCCCTCCGTGAGAAACCTCTGTCCTCAGTTCCCTCATCTGAACCCTTGGGGCAAATCCCCTTCCTGCCAGGACCCAGCTCCCCGCTCCGCCCCTCACTTTCTCTTCCTCTTGGCCCCTCAGAGGAGAGGCAGAGCTGCCCCCAGAGGGGCTGGCATGGGACAGGGGAGAGAGGGCGGCTTCGGGGACCAGGCAGGCCTGGCACCAAGTCCGGCGGTGTCACTGAACATCCACGGGGACTTGGGCCGGTCCCTTAAATTCTCCATGCTTGAGAACGGGGCGCAGGAGCCTCCTGGGGAGTTAAGATGAAATTCGACCCTCTGAACACTTGGAGCCCTCACTGTCCTAGAGGTCCACAGCCAGTGGGGAGGGGGGGGACAGCTCCCCCAGGGACTCCCCAGAGTCCCTCCTGTATCCCCTGGGTCCCAACACACTGAGCTCTCCATGGCAGCCCGAGGGGTCTCAGGAGCCCACACCCTCTGCCCCCAGACCTCAAAGCCACAAAGAAAGAAATGACTGTCGCGGTTCCTGATGACAGCCTCAGACCACAGGGAGAGGGCTGACTCACCCCCCAGCTAGCAGCCTTCCCCCCTGCTTCTGCTGGGTTCCATCCACAGGTCACCATGTTGTCACCTCCTCTGTGCCAAGTGCAGGGAGTGGGCAGAACAGCGTAAACACGAGGAGCTTGGTTCTCAGCTCAGAGTGCCTGGGTTCCGATCCTGGACAGAGGCTACATGAGAGGATCACCCCATCACCCCCCAGGCCCCGGCACCACCTGCCCGGAATTCAGCAGTGGCCCCCTATGAGTGCCCGTTGGTCCTTCCAAGGGATCCTGAACCAGCCTCAGTATTCAGGGAAAGCCATACCAGGCTGCCTCAGCTGCCTCTTAATGGTAAAAATGATCTAACTAACACCACAGAACCGATAGCCAATTTCTCTTCTACCAATCAAAAAAATGCTTACCAAGTGCCTACTATGTGCTAGGCGCTGTGCCAGGAGCGAGATGGGATGAGAAGCAAGCAGAGACCAGGATTTCATCCTTTTCCCAAGAGCCATGGCGGGGCTATTGAATGGGGAGAGGGAATGTGTGACCAAATTTGCATCTTGAAAGGATCCCTCCCATTGCAGCATGAAGAACATCTGGGTGGGGTTCGATGGGCACGGAGGTCACCGAGGGACCTCACAGCAACCAGATGGGACACCGAGGCCCCACGGACTAGTGATGGAGCAGGAGAGAGAGGGGGGATGGAGCGGAGAGATGCCGAAGAAGTAAAATTGTCAGGGCTGAGTGAGGGGGTTAACATGAAATGGTGTGGGAGAGAGAGGGAAGGGCCAAGGATGACACTGGCTTGTGTAAGCAGGGGGATGGCATTGCCATCTAGTGAGCTGAGGAGCCCTGGGGGGAGGGGCAGCCTTAGGGACCAGGGGTAGAGGGAGGAAGACCCTTTGGTCTTCAGCATATTAAATTTCAGGTAACGTTGAAGATTCTCAAGAAGACGCCAAGTAGACAGTGGGACATATGGTCGTGGAGCTCAGAAGGAAGCCAGGAGACCTGTATTGAGAAGGAAAGCGAGGTGTTACACGCAAGGTCAAGGGAGCCAAGGACTGAAAAGCGTCCACCGCTGGTAGCGACACAAAGGTCATCGGTGCCTTGGCAAGCGCTACTCTGGGGACACTGGTTGGGCTGGAAACTATTTCATCAAAAAAGTGTTCCCGTCTAGGCTCTCTGCCAGGCGGGAGGTATACTGGGGACCCCAGGGGGGCCGCTCCGCACGTTGTTCTAGCTCCCCCGCCTTTCTGCCAGACGCCCGCTGGTGGGCGAGGCCGTGTGACTAATTCCAGCCAATGCACTGTGAGCAGAACCAACGGAAGTCACTTCTAGCCCGGGCAGGTGCGAGATACACCACAGACTGGCCAGGCTCGAGGGGGTGGCCGCCCTCTCAGCCTGAGCCCGGAGTCATCATGAGGAACTGAGCCTCCCCGCCATCTTTCTTTGGTATTCTCCCAATGGTCGGCCACAGTGTCCCTCACTCCACTCAGTGTCCTGTCTGCAGACACCCTCCTGTTAGTGGCAGCCTCCAAAAAAGAAAAAAAAAATGAATTAACGAAGAAGCTTTTCTCACTGATTGAGGCTTGACGTCCCAGCTGACAAGGGTTCCTGGCACACCGGCGAGCCACAGCCCTCGGGCTGGGAGTCCCTGCTCGGGCAGGTGACAGGGGAGACGGTGTAGGCATGAGATAGCGAGGATGTGCACGAGGTAGGAGGAGGCGACAAGGGCGAGGAAGAGGTGAAAACGAGGCAGTGAGGAGCAAGAACATTGACAGAAACTAACAGGGAGCTTCCGCATCGACGTGGGCTTGCAAAGCAATCGTCCTGTCAGAAGGTGGGGACGTTTTAGGAACGCGGGCTTGGTTGTCAGAAAGACCTGAGTTCACATCACACGTCTTCCGTGTATTTGTTCTATGACGTCCGGCGAGGTATGGATAATCTCTGTCTAATGTGCTCTCCGGGCCACTGTCCTCCAAATCTTCCCATTGTTCCTTGGTTCCGAAGCGAAGCTGGAAGATACAGGCCGTGCTGGCTGTCCCCCCGGGTCCCAGATCTAGGGAAGACGTCACCCACGGCTCACAGCATTCTTAGCGCAGTGCTCCAAGCGGCCGCCACCAATTCAGCACAGTTGGCTTTGAAGATAAAACGTCCTTGCTGTCTGCAGCCTTCTAAGTGTTTTGCAATGTCACAGGTTAGGCCCCCCTGTTCTTCCTGCCTGGCCTCTCGGCAGTCTTTCTTACTGGTTTTATTTATTTTTCTTAATGTTTTTAAAGGTTTTTCTTTCTTTTATTTTTGAGAGAGAGAGAGAGAGAGAGACAGAGCATGAGCGGGGGAGGGGCAGGGAGAGAGAGGAGGAGACACAGAATCCGAAACGGGCTCCAGGCTCCGAGCTGTCAGCACGGAGCCCGACGCGGGGCTCGAACTCGTGAACCGCGAGATCGTGACCTGAGCCGAAGCCGGACGCTCAAGCGACTGAGCCACCCAGTACCCAGTGGGTACTCGATGCAGGTGAATAAAATAAAGGAAGGGTACCCGGGGGCGGAAAGGGGAAAGATTCTAGGGCTCACACTCTTCCTCTGTAAAATGGGATTAGTGCCTCTCTGTTAAGGGGAACAGAAAAGTAGGACAACGCGTGCAAAGCACAGCGTCTGGGATTCAGAACAAAATGAAGGCACGGCGGAGGGAGTTTGCGGGAAGAATACGCTGGAAAGGAGGGAAACCGGAGGCAGACGGGGAGAAGACAACTTCTTAATGAGCCCTGACCACGTACCAGGCACTGTTCTAGGCCCCGGGTGTACCCAATGGTGAAAAAACAAGACAAGCCAGAGGCAAGACAGATCGCCTCCTTAACCTCCGCGCTGGATGCGGGAGCTGCCCCTCTAAGACTCTATTCATTTCCCAGGCCTGTAGGATCAAGGCCAATCTCCTCGGCTTGGCATTGGTATAGTCAGGACAGGTAGGATCATGCTGCAGTAACAACCGCCCCTCCCCGCTCCAGATTTCAGGGGATTGCACAAGTTCGTCACTCGGGCAAAGCCACACGCATCTAGGGACGCTCCAGGAATGGTCTTGTCTGTGTCGGCCCCAGGTTTGGGGCTGCTCTGTTCCGGGGCCACCTCCAAACACCATGGCCCGTTTCTCTTCTTGTCGCTGGTGGGGTTGAAACCCCAGTCTTATGCCAGGGCCCTCGCCGGGCCACCTCGGAGCCGCTGCATTTACCCTCCCCGCTGCAGAGAAGACACTGCCCCTCACTCCTGCCCTCGCCTGGCTGGCAGATGCCAACAGAGCCTGGGACTCCGACGCAGTGCGCCAAGCTGTGCCGTGGGATTCAGAAAGGCAGGAGGGACGCAAGGTGTTGGCCACGTTCCCTTGGGACCTCACCCTCTCCACCTGAGAAATGGGCAGAATGGCTCTTGCTGCCCGGGGAGGGGGAAAGGTCGCCCCTTCCTGCCTCTGAGAAGAAGAATAAAAACCCAGCTAGCTGGAGTCTTCACCTCTTCCTGGAGACAGTCCCGACCTGAGGGCAGTTATAGGCCGGGCCTGTGAAGCCGAGAGAAGAAGAAATCGGTCTTGAGGCTGGAGCCCTCAGCCCATGGCCACTGCGTGTCAGCTGAAGGGGAAGCAGGCCTGGGAGCTCCAACTAGAGGAAGAGGAAGAAGCAAACAGGCTCATGTCCCTGGCTCCCCCCACACCACTGCAGCGTGTTAGAGGGGGCACCTGCTCGGTCCCTTCATCCCTCTTCCTCTGGGTGTCGTGGTCGGGCGGGGGGTGAGTAAGCCGTATGGTTCCCCAGTGTGGTCGCGGCCACAGTCACCGGACCCTTGCTTCAGTCCCCTGCCCTGCCTGTGTGGACAAGCCCCGTGACCTCTCTCACCGGTCCTCCCCCACCGCTGGCGCTCCCCCGGTGGCCTCTGCTTCCCTCGCCCAAGTCCAAGTCAGAGCACGGTCAGCCCCAAACCCCAGCCCGGCCTGGCCCAGCTGGCCCCTAACTGGAGCACAGGGCGCCGCCTGTGACCACATCTTGCAACGTGACTCACTCCATCTGTGGAAAGACTGACACAACTGTAGGTGAGGAGTCATTTCTGCTGATGAGGAAACCGCAGCAACCCGATGGGGGTGAGAGGGCAATCCATCAGGGCCATGGGGACCCGCCCTGAGAACAGGCACGAGGGAGAGGACTCGGGCTTTCGGCTTTCGGGAACCACCAGCCGCACCAGAGAACCGGGGCCAGGGAACAGCCCCGGGGCGCATGGCTGGCCACCTGCTGAGACGTAGCAGGGCTGGGGCCAGGAGGAGGGCTAGACTATTCATAGGCAAGGGTGGGTGCCCATCAAGGACGCCAACTCTGCCAGGGACCCCCAGGCCATGCATCTTCCGCCCTCTGCAATATAAAGGTGGGTGTGGGGGGTTCTTGGAGGAGGCTGGGCGATCATGAGCGGGAAAGCCTTCTCTGGGGGCTGGGGCTGGTGCCTGGACCAAAGGTGGGAGCCATCTTGCCGCGCGGGAAGCATCTGCGTCTACTTCTAGAGCATAAGCTCCCGCAGCCAGAGCAGGTGCTCAGGAAATACTGCTGAATGGAACCTGAAATCCCAGAGGCCCAACAGCCCGCAGGCTGTGGCCTGGCTCATCTCCGTGCACCTGCACTGGGTGCCTGATCTAGTACTCGTTTCCAAAGGCCGCAGAGCCCAGCTGAGCCACCTGCCCGATGAGCCCTGAGTTTGTTCCCCCGGCTATGAAGGAGCAAGCCAGTGAACTGCCCTCTTGTGGGTTTACAGCACCCCCTCCCTCCTCGGAGCTCGGCGCTTGCTTCCAGGACTTGGCAAAGGGTCCGGTGGCGCCTCCTGACGGTCCTTGTACTGGATTCTTTTCCTGTCTTTCTATTATGTCTCCACCTTCAACATAAGCCATTCCAGACACGGGCTGCGCTGGCCTAGAGATACCACCCCTGCCCCATAGCCACACCTCAGCTCTCCAGATCTTGACACATCGCTGCAAGAGAGGCATTGTGACCTCATTCTACTGAAGAAACCCGGGGCTCAGGAGGCTATATAATCCACAAGGACGCTAATAAGAGGCAGACTTAGAACAAGGACCCAAACGCTCTCCAAATTCCCTGCCCAGAATTCTCTCCAGACTCCAGCTCCATGAACTAGCTTCCTCCATGGGGTCTCCCGGTGAGGGCCAAAGATGTGAGGAGCCCTCCAGGAGGTACCAAGCAGAATGTAAATACAGGAGAAGACAGCAGTTCACCTTCCAGATCTACAGGTCACAGACCCCCCCCAGCCCAGGAGCCACATGAAACATGTGACCCTCTAGCTCCCACGCCGGAGGCCCCCCCACCCCCCAGCAGCACATAAGGCAGAACTTAGCCATCAACGTGCAAGCCTGACCCCTGGTGACCATAACCTTGAACTGCATGGCCAGCCAAGGGGGCGGAAGAGGTCAAGAGGTTTGACACTTACGGGGTGCCATAGACCAGGCCAAGTTCTCACCTGCACAGAGCTTAAGGGTTGGGCCGTACCTCTCAGCCTTCCAGGCCAAGTGGCTTTGGAACCTCATGCGGCTAGCTCTCGGGGTGTGCTCATGAATCGTATATCCCAGGCCACCTGACAGGCCACCTGTAGCCCTTTCTACAGGTAAATAAACTGAGGCCAGAGCAGTGGAAGAAATTCCCGAGTCCAGTCAGTTAGGGAATCAATGGCAGACCTTATACCTGAACCCAGATTTTCTGACTTAAGAGGCTGTCCTCTCTAATTTTCCTAACATCTCCACTCTCCAGGTCACTGAAGGTAAGAAAGCCATAGGAAAACCTAGCCTCTAGGACACCCCACTTAAAAAGTGGATTTATTTAAAATAACATAAGCGTAGTAAAATAAATGCGTTGGGGTGCCTGAGTGGCTCAGTCGGTTAAGTGTCCGACTTTGGCTCAGGTCATGATCTCACGGTTCGTGAGTTCGAGCCCCGCGTCGGGCTCTGTGCTGACAGCTCAGAGCCTGGAGCCTGTTTCAGATTCTGTGTCTCCCACTCTCTCTCTGACCCTCCCCCGTTCATGCTCTGTCTCTCTCTGTCTCAAAAATAAATAAGCGTTAAAAAAAATTAAAAAAAAACAACAATGAGTGCACCATTTGGGACACTCTTACACTAAAAAAGCCTTCACTGTTGGTCTGAAATTCAAATTTAACTGGGTGTCCTGTATTTTATCTGGCAATCCTAGACTAGCCGCCACTCTGGGATGGGAGAGGATGGCAGCTGGTTTAGGGGGCTCCGGGACCAGCCCGGCACCTGGGAGCCATGAAGCAGGAGACCCAGGCAGGGAGAGGGGAGCCCCTGCAGGCGCTGAGCAGGGGAGCGAGGTGCTGGTGTGTTTCTTTCCTGGGGGATTATTTTGACAAGCATGTGGGGGGATAGGCTGAAGGGGAAGCTGCTGAGTAGGGAGGGCCAGCAGGGATGCATGCTATATGATTTGCATGCGGGTTGCAAGCAGGGCGGGGGGTAGGGGGTAGCGGTGGTCTCTGGCCGAATTCTAAATTTTTTTTTTTAATTTTTTTTTCAACATTTATTTATTTTGGGGACAGAGAGAGCCAGAGCATGAACGGGGGAGGGGCAGAGAGAGAGGGAGACACAGAATCGGAAACAGGCTCCAGGCTCTGAGCCATCAGCCCAGAGCCCGACGCGGGGCTCGAACCCACGGACCTCGAGATCGTGACCTGGCTGAAGTCGGACGCTTAACCGACTGCGCCACCCAGGCGCCCCTCCCCGAAGCTTTAAATCCTGGTGCCAACTGGCCCTCTCTCCAAAGGTCTCTTTATCAATCCCCACAGCAGCTCCCTAGCACCACATTGGCTGTGGCTTCGCAGCCCATTTTACAGATGGGATCGCTGAGGCCCTGAGGTAGCACAACCCAAAGTGGATCCCGGGAGTCTGACCTTGGATGCCGGCCCTCCCTCGATGGGCAACTACTGTATCCCCAGCCCAAACTGCTCGCTGGGATCCCCGTCCAGAGAGGAGTCCCCAAGTCTTTGGATGGCCCGGCTCCCACCCAAAGGGAAGAGTTTGCCTCGAGAGCTGGGAGCTCCCTGCCAACAGCGTTCAAATCAGTGTGGTCCAGCTTCCCCGTGGAGAAAAGAATGAGGTTTCCGGGGTTCTCGGCCCACGTAGCCTCCTCTCTGCAAGCATCCAGGAGCCCGCCGCCTGTCACCTGTTAATGGTAGGAGAGGAACAGCCCCCCATGCTGGGAGACAGCTCCCGGCTGAGACAGATGCTCAGTCAGGGCTGTTACTCACCCACACGCATGCTAAGAGGATATGCAAAGCCCTGCTCACGGCAGTTGATTGGCCCCCCTCCCCCATACAGCTCTGCTACGTTCCGTCCACTGGGGACCCCAGAGCCATCCGGTGGCTCCCACCCTTCACTCGGCATCACGACCAAAACCACAGAGGCCCAAATGGCACCCACAGAAGTTCAGCCGACCTGGGTCACGCCTGGGCCTCAGGATTGCTTGAAAGCTGTCCAAGTGAGGGGTACCCTCTGGTCCCACCTCTCCCTTTCACAGAGGAGGAAACTGAGGCCCGAGGGAGGCTGGTGACACATGAAAGCTAGGACCCCGGACCACTGGTCTGGAATCAGGGGTCTTTGCACCCTAAACCAGCGCCCCCCACGATAGTCAGGTCCGTGCTGTGAGAGGTCAGAGGAAAGGGACGAATACCCTGGTTCCCACCCCCAGATGGAAATGCTGGCCTTCCCTCCTGACCGAGACACGTCTTCCTCCTGGGATTCTTCTCCATGAGTCAGATAATGGGTAGGTGACTCGGAGCAGGCAAACAGCCATTTCAGGCCTCGTTAGCAGTTGTGAGCACCTACGTTGTGCAGACACTCTTGCTAAGTCTTTGGCTGGCATTTCCTCATCGCTGAGCTCTGCCATTTCTGGCCAGAATCGCTCAATGTTCTCCATGAGGAAAATGCAAGCTGGTGTCCGTCAGTGGCTGGGTGGATAAAGAAAACGTGGTCTAGGTACACAATGGAGTATTACGTGGCCATAAAAAAGAAGGAAATCTGGCCACAACGTGGACGGACCTCGAGGGCATTATGCAAAGTGAAATGAGTCAGACAGAGAAGGGCAAACACCACGTGATCTCCCTTACACGTGGAATCTGGAAACATGAGACCCATAGACACAGGGAGCAGACTGATGGTCACCAGGGGCTCTGGGTGGCTCCGTCGGTTGGGCGTCCGACTTCGGCTCAGGTCACGATCTCGCGGTTCGTGAGCTCGAGCCCCGCGTCGGGCTCTGTGCCGACAGCTCGGAGCCTGGAGCCTGCTTCGGGCTCTGTGTCTCCCCCCTCCCCTGCTCATGTGCTGTCTCTCTCTCTCTCTCTCTCTCTCTCTCTCAAAATGGTAATCAGGGGAGGTGAAGGATGTGTTCGCTAACCTGCTTCTAGGAAACATTTCGCAATACATACACGTATCAAATCATCACGTTCTGCATCTTAAACTTACACAATGTTATATGTCGATAAAGCTGTGCGTGGAACACAGGTGGGGCTTCACCGGATTTTCTTAGCCATGCCCCGCCTCACAAAATCCAAAAGGCCTTGCTTAGAATTTCTGTCGGACAGCTAAGGAGCTTCAATCCTTGCCCAAGGCAGGCAATTCCTGGTCCGACTCCAGGGCCAGGCCTGGCCACGACTCTGGAAGGTGTCGAACACAGAGCCAAGAGTTAGGCCGCCTGAGTTCTCGTCCCAGCTCTGCCATCATCTGCGAGGCAAGTCATTGCCCTCAGTGTCACTGTTCATTAAATGGGAGGGTTGAAGTCTCTCAAGGATACTTGAATTTATTTCGTGCCGGACAATGCTTTCTTTTCCTTAATTTTATTTATTTTGAGAGAGAGAAAGAGAGAGTGAGCAAGCAAGGGAGGGGCAGAGGGAGGGGGAGAGGGAGAGAAGGCCTCTTGGGAGCAGGCTGGATCCCCACTGTCATCCCAGAGCCCGACGCGGGGCTCGAACTCACGAACCGTGAGATCACGACCTGAGCCGAAGTCAAGAGTCAGACGCTTAACCGACGGAACCGCCCAGGCGTCCCCACGCTTTCTTCACATAAAGCTGCATGTGGGCAGCGCCTGGGTGGCTCTGTCGGTTGAAGGTCCGACTTCGGCTCAGGTCGTGATCTCAAGGTCCGTGAGTTCCAGCCCCGAGTCGGGCTCTGGGCTGACAGCTCGGAGCCTGGAGCCTGCTTCGGATTCTGTGTCTCCCTCCCTCTCTGCCCCTCCCCTGCTCACGCTCTGTCTCGCTCACTCAAAGATAAACAAACATTAAAAAATGTAATTAAAAAAAAAAATAAAGCTGCATGCAGAACACACAGATGATCGTGAACCTGACAGAAGCAACAGCCACGCTCTCAGAGCTGGGCACACACAGCCCTCCCCCTCCCCCAAGCTTCACTCTGGTCTGTGAGGCCCCCTTTGGGTCTGTCACCCTGGGATTCGATGGTGGGGGCGGGAGAGGGCGTGGTGGTAAGAGACCGCTCAAGAAAGCGAGGATATCTGCGCAGAAGGGTCCAGCGTTCCTTTTTCCCCAGAATAACCAGGGTAGGAAATTTCTTGCCCATTTAGCATGACTCTTACAGCTAAGGAGGTGACGGTGCAGGGAGGAGTGCTCCCAGGGCACCAGGGAGGAGACAGAGGGGCAGATGGGGCCCAGTGGCACCCTTGGTTCGCAGCCGCGTTTCCCCTTTCCTGCAGGATGTGAGCTAGGGTGCCCCCCCCACGGATCCCCACGGATATTCTCGTGTGTCTCCCAATCTGCGAAGTGGGCACATCAGGGCCGTTGGAAGGACTGTGGAAACCATGCGAAGGGCCCAGAGCAGGGCCCAGCAGTTACTCCCCAGCAGTTAGGACTTGCCAGCTGTGGTTTTCCGTGTTATTATTTTGTTCCCTTGCGGTTTGTATGCTCCTTTGATTGGGTGGGGGGCAGGGGAGAGTCATAATTCTTAGAGCCCTGGAAACCTCATCTTAGAGATAAAGAAAGAAAGTGAGGCCCGGAGAGAGAGAAGGCCTTGCCCAAGTGCGCGCGGTGAGTCAGAACCGAGCTGGGCTCCGACCCAGGACTGCAGACCCCGGGGGAGCCCTCCCCGAAGGCGGAGCCCACAGCGTGGTTTCCTCTCCCTGCTCAGCCTGGCCCTGGCCTGCGTGGACTCATCCTCCCACAAGCCCTCCGCCCTCCGGCCGGCGGTGCAACCACTCGCCCCTGGGGACGCGTCGGGTTCCTGAGGCCCAATGTGGCCCCCCCCTCGGAGCATATCCTCTCTTCCCTGGCGGGCCAGGGCCTGTAATTGCTCTAACTGGCCCCTGGGGAAGGGGGAGCCTGGTCCTCGTCCACATGAGTCAGGTTTCCAGAGAAGAAACCTCAGGCACAGCCACATCGCACAGCCTCGGCCTCGTCTCCACTCCCCACAAACCACTTCCTGCCCTTTCCTGGCACCACCAGCCCGAGGCTCCTGGCAGCTGCACAGCCCTGGTCTCTGCTGCCCCACCGGTCCCGGCCCACCCCCAGCCCACTGCAGACCCGCCCTCCCGCCCGCGGGCAGGGGCAGGAGTCTGCCTGTCCAGGTGCAGGGGCCACCAGCCGGGGCACCGAGGTCGCGGAAGCCCCCCCACCCCACCCCACCCCGAGCTCGGCCTAGCCCCGGCTGTTCATGAACCCTCAGTCACTGTAACTAGAAGGTCCTCATGTCCTCCGTGTCTGCCCACAGCAGAGGGAGGGACGGAGAGGCCGGGGTGGCAGTCCCCTGCCCACCCACCGGGGGCCGGGGCCCGACTACCTCCGTCTCTCCGCGCGAGGCGGCAGGAAGGACAGAAAGAACCGGGGCTTTGGAGTCAGGCAGGTCTGAGTTTGAATTCTGGCTTTGTCCTCACCCTACTGGGACTTGATCTCGGTGACTTCACCTTTCTTAGCCTCGGTCTCTCCACCTGTAAAATGGGGAGCATATTACCTCTCTTCCAGATGGGACGGGGGAAGCAACTGAACCCATACACGCGAAGGCTACACAGGGCTCGGCACACAGTTGATACTTAGCAAACACTAGTGTCCCTGTTCTTCCACAGCGTGATGCCAGTGGCTCTGGTGAGGTGATGACAGGTAGCACAGGGCCGGGTCTTGCCTCCAGTGGGAGTCGAGAGACTGGATCCAATCCCAGCACTGCATCTGACTTGCTGTGTGGCCTCAGGCCGGAGGGACGACCTCTCTGGGCCTCGGTTTCCTCACGCAGAAGTGTGGGGACTAGATGGTTTCCAAGGCCTCCCCTAGCTCTTGACGCTCCAGGATGGGGGCTTGGGGCTGATAGGACAGTGACACTGGGGAGGGCAGAGGTGAACGGGATATAGTTATCACCATCAGCAGGGCGATGGGTAGTCTATCTGTGACTGTGACGCGGGCAGGGCTGGGGAGGCGTGCTCGCTCAGATAGGGCACCGGAGGCAGCTCCCAGAGGCACAAGCGCTGGGTGGGGAGATGGGCCAGTGCTCCAGACAAGCAAGCACCCAGCACCTCCCTCCACCGGGCCTCCCCGGCTCCTCTCTGGAATCAGGCCCAGTGAACGGGCACCACTCGTCCTAAGAAAAACCGAGGACTGTCTCCGCCTTTAGGCAGCTTTTGCTAGGGAAGGACAGACTTCACAGCACGTGATCAATAACGATACTAATAACAGCACATCATGACATTTACTCACGGCTCGCCCCAGGCCATGCCTGTGTTGAGCCCTTAATGAGCATCATTTCATTTAATCCCCAACAACCCCAATGAGATCATCACCCCCATTATTTTGACTCCGTAGTTAAAGCGAAACGTAGAAAGACTCTAGTCTTTCTCGCGGCGAGCAGCGAGGGTCAGCATTCAGGCTCACGCTAGCCCCCCCGTCCCCCAGAGAGCAGAGGTGCGGGCAAAGTGCCAAGGGGACCCAGAGGACAGGGCCGTTATCTGTGGGGGGTTTGGAAAGGTGTCCGAGAGGCAAGGCCAGTTGAGTCCGTCGCCGACAATACTAGCTGCCATATACATTGGGCACTTGTGAATGTCACGTACTTTTCACCTTCCGGTGAGGGTCTCATTTAGCTCTCGATTCCCATCCGTGTGGTAGGGGTTCGCGTTATTTCTTTTTCACGGAGGCACAGAGAGCTCAAGGCAGGGGCAACAGAGGCCAAGCCGAGAGAGCAGATCAGAACCCGCCAAGCTCAGGGAGGGGCAGTGGCTGAGTGGCTGGAGCCTTAGGCTCTGGGAATAGAGGCTGACAGGCAGGCAGGGCCCAGTCCTGATCCCCCGCCCAAGGGCACACACCCCCTGCAAAGCAGACCCAGGTCTTCATGTCACATCAGAACCTGGCGCTGGAGCTTCGGGGCCTCCCTCTCCTCGAGTGGCGCTGTTAGCCATCCTGTGTGTGACTGATGTACAGCCCCTGAGTGAGCACTGGGGCCCCTAATCCCCTCACACCCAGAAAGCTGGGGAGAGGCTGGGGTGTCCGGCCTGGAACTCATGCCCTCTGGGAGAGACAGGGAACCTCCTTCTCGCCCTCCTTCCTGAACCAGTAGAGCAATTCCAGTGTGATTCATTTTTTGGAAGATAAAGAGTCAACAAAGCGGGAGAAGAGATTAGGTCTTTGTTTCCCTCGACTGGAGATGACCGGAGAAACAGGGCCGAAAATGCTGAAACTCGGGGCGCCTGGGTGGCTCAGCCAGTTGGGCGACCGATCTCACAACTTGTGAGTTCAAGCCCTGTGTCGGGCTCTGTGCTGACAGCTCAGAGCCTGGAGCCTGCTTCGGGTTCTGTGTCTCTCTCTCTCTCTCTCTCTCTGCCCTCCCCCACTCATGCTCGCTCTCTCTCTCTCTCTCTCTCTCTCTCTCTCAAAAATAAATAAACATTAAAAAAAAATGCTGAAATCCAGGTTGGCAAACAAAAAATCAGTGGCAGATTAATTTCACTGTCTCACCAGGGAGTGGAATCCTGTACATTAAATATAGGATTATAGGAGATTAATTTCCCATCTCACTGGGCTGGAGGGAGTAGCCTGGAGGGAATTCACAGGGGTTCCATGCTTTTGGGGTGCAGGGGGGGCCCGTTTCAGTGGAGGAGAAGCAAGGATTGTCCAGGCGTGATGTGGCGGGGCAGGACGGGCAGGAGGGTCCCAGCCCCTGAGAGCTGGGAGGGAGGCACTCATTTTCACTATGGTCGTGACTCCTTTCTGTCGCTTCTCCGTCCTGCAAAGGTATGTCCAGATTCATTGCATCTTATTCACATGCCCTTTGTGTACCCATTCTGTCCTTCTTTCCTTATAATGGATTATATATACGTGTGTGTGTGTATATATATATATAATACATATATTTATAATTTATAATACATATATATATACACACACACATGTGTTATAAATACATAATATACCCTATGTAATCTTTACATCGTGGTTGCTAAGGGCCGGCGCTCTCCTTCGAGTCATTCGGTCCATGCTTACAACCCATGAAGAATTTCTATTATTATCCCCACTTTACAGATGAGAAAACGGAGCCACAGAGACGATACGTGGTAGAGCTGGTAAGCAGCGGAACCAGGCTTTGACTCCAGGCCAACCGGCCACCAAGCCTGTGCTCCTCGCTCCTGCCTCTCCAAACGCAGGGCTTTGTAAATGAAACACGCCTGTACCCTGTGGTGTCGTCTGGGCTATTCCTGGCTCCTGCTACGGCGGCCCGTCTCGGACCGAGTCCCGCCCTGCCCGCATCCCTCACTCACACACGCATCGTGAGGCTCTGCGCAAACTGGAGGCATCTCGGGGAAGCTTTGAACGTGGTCGCCGGGCCCAGGGTGGCGGCCCTGGGCTTCAGCTGCTGCCGCATACAGGTGGAGAGCAAGCGGGGTCCAGCACAGAGACCTGCCCACCCACGCGGTCAAACGCTGGCCAGGGGTGCTACGGCCCTCGCTGTGGGGAGGGTGGGGTGCATACAGCCGGGGCCAGCCAAACCTCGAATGGCAGGGCTGTCCCAGCTGCCTCCCAGACCTGCGGTCAGGACCTGGCACCAGAAGAGGCTGGCCTGGGAGAAGGGAAGGCCACGGCTTCCCAGTCCGCTGCAGCCCAAACCACAGTGTGGCAGAGACAGGAAAGGCTTCATAAGGCTCCCAGCCAGGGGCAGGGATGTGCGAGCGGGTTCTGGCCCGGCCGGGATCTAGTCCTCTCTCGGGGATGGCAAATAGCCTTGAACTTACAGGTGAGAGCCAATCGGCTGGTAGTGGCTGCCCGGAACATTCACTGATGATGCCAGAGTCACAGCCTGGCTCAGCAAGGAAGAGTTCTGTGATCGATTAGCCATGTCTGCAGCAGGGGCAGCATCGGAGGTGGGAGCATGATCGGCACCCGGAGCCATTCCCGTTAGCTCCATCATATCACATTACCCCCCCCCCCCCCACACACACACACACCAGGGCTTCATCTCCCACTCCCTTCCCATTCTGCTCACCTGGAGCCACGGCCCCGGCGGTCAAGGTTCTCTGACCACATTCCGGAAGACGATGCTCTAGCCTGGGCTTCAGGCAGCCTTCGTACCTCATCGTGTTCCCACTGTCTCCAAAGCCCCTCCAGCCTCACCCGCCTGGTGAACTCGTTTTCATCCCCCGACACTCGTCTACGCAGCGCTGCCCCAGTTCCCTGCCTTGACCGGTTCCTCACTTTCTCTTCCGCTCGTTAGAATCAATACAGTAGTGTTGCGGAGGGATTCCCAGACCCGGGGCCAAGTGCATTACATGCATCATCTCCCCACCTCCTTAGACACTCTACATCATGTTCTAAGATGATCCCGTTTGACAGATGAGGACCCGACACTGAGCGATGGTAGCTACTTACCCCAGGTCCCCCAGCTGGGCCGTGACGGAACCGAGATCCGAGGCCGGCTTGTCTAATTCCACGTCTCCATCCTGATGCCTGCTCTTGAGGTAACACACCAAGGGGGAGGCCCTTATGAACGTCTCTGTCTTCCCTCCGGCGAAGTTGCTTCCCAGGTGGCCACGGCCATTTCTCTCTCCTGTCCTCAGCAGCTAGCCCACGGCCTGGCACGCAGGAGGCACTCGATAAATGGTAGCTGAACTGGGGTTGATGGGGTGATGGAGAGCTCGCTTGCCCTGTCCCCCTGCCTCACTTCTGTCCCAGTCCTCCTCCCAGGACTTCCCCCAGCCCTGCCTGTCTGATCCGGGCAGTCCGTGTTTAACAGGGCCTCGTGGGGACAGAGTCCCTGTGGCCTCCCAGGCTGGGTGAGGGGTTCATCTTTCCAGAGAGGTTGTAAACTCACAGTGAAAGAAGGCAAAGTATACGTTTTCTGTTTTAATTAAATTCTATTATTTATTTTATTTTATTATTTGATTTTATTTTTTCCTTCCTTTGCCTCTCTTATCGATTGAGTGCTTCCATTGTATCAGGCATGGGCTGGGTCCAGGGGGAACACGTCCCCCTTCTAACCCAGTGTTATCCAAGTGGGCGCGGTGGACAATCCACTGCTTTAAAATCTTTTTTAACATTTATTCATTTGTGAGAGACAGAGAGAGACAGAGCAAGAGCGGGGGAGGGGCAGAGAGAGAGGGACACAAAATCCAAAGCAGGCTCCAGGCTCTGAGCTGTCAGCACAGAGCCCGATGCGGTCGAACCCACGAACCGCGAGATCACGACGACCTGAGCTGAAGTTGGACACTTAACCGACTGAGCCACCCAGATGCCTCTAACAAGCCACTGCTTTAAAACACAGCTTCCTGGACTCCCCTAACCCTCCAGACTCCAATTCCAGAAGACCAGGGCGGAGCTCTGGATTGCCCAGCTTTAATGTGACATTTCTGATACAAAGCCATCAATGGCTATAGAAATCCCCAGGCTGGCATCCCAGCCACCAGCTCTTCTGGTGGCTCAGTGTCATTGGGTGCCCTGGTTCCCCTGCTGCCCACAGGGCACTGGGGGTCCTAATTCTGGCTGTTCCTCCTTCGGACTCAATTTAAATACCTCTTCCCTGGGGAGGCCTTCTCCGATTCTTCAGGCTGGGATCAATGCACCCTCACTTTGCCATCCATCAACTCATCCCACTGTGATTGCCTGGTTATTTGTCTCACCCTCACCCTAGACTGTGAGCTCCATGAGGGGAGAAGCCTCTTACGAACTGATATACTCTGTCTAGCTCATCGTACATTTTTGTGGATTTAAAGGAAACATTTTAACCTGCAGTACAGGCTGGCTTGAAGACATGGGGGGCCGTCTATCTATCCGGGCTCCAGGGGCGTGCGGGTCCGGGTTGGGGCCAGAGCAGGGGTGGGGAAGCACCGGGCACCAGCTCCCCCAAGGGTGCGGAGGGGGGAGGCTGGCAGGGCCCCTCAGGTGGGACAGTTGGATGTGAGCACAGACGTGCTATGGCCTGAAATGCAGCCCCAAATTCTGCCTCAGAGATTCTGAACTGCCAAGGCCTTAAGGGACCTCCGGAAGTCGGCAGCACGGTCTTCTCCCTAGGAGCTCCAAGTGGGGGCTGCTTTCGCCCACCCAGAGATTGTTGCCTCGTGACTCGGCTCTCCCATGCTGATCCCTAAGAGATGATGCTAACTGATGGCTTCATTAGCAAGCACATCCAGTACGACCAGCCATGCCCAGCAACAAGCGTCGGGTCTTGTTACTGGCTGTGTGACTTTGGATGCACAGCGTGCCTCTCTGGGCTTTATTTCTCCCACCTGTAAGACGAAAGTAACTGCAGCTGTGCCTCACGAGGCTGTGGGGAGAAATCAGTGATACAGCAGAAGGCCCGCGACGCCTCCTTCGCTTCCCCTCCATGACTGTGTCCCACCTCTCGCCCTGAGAGCTTCCCAATACTGGCCATCCGCCGGCCTGAATGTCCCCTCCCCGCAGCATCTTCCTCGGTTAGACCAATCTGCCACTGCCGGGCCCCGGAGAGAGCAGAGACTTTTCTGTCCACAGTGCTTAGGTGACTCATAATTTCCTCATGCTCCTCTCTGGTGGGCACGCGGGCGGGAAAAACCTGGTGCCCACCCCTTCCGGGCCTGCGGGAGAAGAGGGCTCCCTTTTCTTCCCCAATGCCAGGAGTAAGAGGTGAAACTATCTTCGATTCTCTTGCACTCGGGCTCACACCAGAACGTACCTCTGGGCTCCAGCAACATCCAGGATTTGAAAAGTGAAACACAGAGGGCAGTTCGGTCAGGAGACAGGGAGGTACCAGCCCCCAGTACAAGAAAGAGAAGCCAGGAGCATGCGTGTAAATGCTTGGAGATCCCCCGCACGTCGGAGGCCCCCACAGCCCGCTTTAAACACCCTTGTGACCAGTCGTCAGGCCGCACGTCTTGACAAGGTGCATCAGAGTCTGGGATTTCACACACTCTGCCTGTGCAGAGGTGGCTTCTGAGGTCCGAACAAACAGCTTTTTGCAGGAACTTGCAATGAGAAATGATTCCTTGTTTTGGGGGGTGGGGTGGGTGGAGCAGATGAAGGGGGGCAATGATGGCTTCAGCAGAAAGCATGCCCAGGTGCTACATGTCAGGCAGACCCCCTTTGCCCAGATCCCCTCCCCTCCCCTGGACTGGCCAGTTGGAGTCACCAGGATGAGGACTCCGCATGTCTAGGGTTGGGGGTGTGGGCAGGGGGAGGGGACATCATCTGCTCCGGGATCTCACACAGCCCCGTGTCACCACGGGGCGGGGGGGCAGTTGGGCCTGCCTCTGGAGCCAGACTGGTCTTAGATCCCAGCTCTGCCACTGGCTGTATGACCTCGAGCGCGTCACTTGACCTCTCCGAACCTCAGTTTCCTTTTCAGGCAAATAAGGACAATAAAACTACCTCCTTGGTTGTGGTGGGATGGAGTGGATAATAATGAGTGTGCCCGAGATATTGTTTGAAATCACTGTGTGGGATCTCTTATTGTTTGTGTTAGCCCTTCCGCACTTGATCTTAGCCAAAGGTGGAGAAGCGATTGTTAACCCTTCTGGTCAAGGAGAAGAGGTTGGCCTGCCCCTCCCCTTCCTCCCCCAAGATGCTTGGTTGCTGTCAGCGTACCTTCCGGGGACTTCTCCCCGGTCGCAGCTGCTCTGTCCCCAGTAGCCACTTCACCCGGATGCCACCTGCACCCTCTGTCATCCCCTCGGCCTCGCCTCACCTTCGGAGAGCACACGAGATGCCCCAGCACAAGCGTAGCTTGTGGAGGGGGAAAGACTCCGGCCTCTGTGCGGAATCCCGGGGGGTGGGGGGGGGGGGGGCTCTCCATGAGAGGTTACGGCCACCCTGGAAGGGACTCAAGTCATCCAGGAAGAGAAGAGCTTGGACATCCAGTCCCCACCCTGCCATCAGCCCACTGAGTCACCTTGGGCGAACCCCTCTCCACTCTGGGCCTGGTTCTCCCTTGTATGATACAAGGGGGAGGGACCAGAGCTGTGGATTTCAAACCGCCCGGTCCGGGGGCCCCTCCACCCCCATCCACGGGCCCGGGAGGGCAAGGCTGCAGTGGTGCAGCTCTCTCTGGTTTGTTTTCTACGCCGGGGCCCCAGGGGCATTGTCACGTGAGCAGAACCGGCTCTCGCGACCTACCACCCTGGGCGTGCGCCTTAAACCCCGGGCGGGGTAAGGGGGAGGCGGTCAGTTAAGCTGCTGAGTGAAGGAAGGGAAAGAGAGAGCCACGGAGATGGGAAGGGAAAAGAAGAGAACCCGGTCAGCGAGGGGCAGGGGCAGGATAAAAGGCGGCGGGTATAGGTTTCCGGGGCCCCCGCCCGCTGGCACGCACGTCGGCCTCCTGAAGGGCTGGCTCACCGGGAGGCCAGGAGGGGCCGCTTCCCCTTGCCTGGCAGGTGCCCCATCTTCTGCTCTGAATATTTGATGGCCCCGCAGGAAGGATAGTGCTTCCCGGGTCGGGAGCAGGGAGCGGTGGAGGCAGAGCCAGTAATGAGCCCCCCTGGGTCCCCCCGTGCGGCAGTCATGCCTGCATCTGGAAACCAGCTGGGCCCTCCCTCCTCGGCAGCACCCCCTCCATCCAAGCGCTGCTTGCTGATTCCAATTGAAGCCCGCACCACAGGAGCCTCGGGCCTCACGCGGCCAACGGCCGGGGCCGGGGGGCCAGGCCGGATGCCTACAGAGGGCTGGCCCGGCCTTCGTCCCGCCCGCGCACCTGCCGGACCCTCAGCCTCCTACCGAGGCCGCCCAGCGCTCTCCTCCTCTCCAGAGGAGAGGTCTCAATGCTCAGTCAGGACAGGCGCTGGCACCTGGCACCTCCACCGTGTGGGAGCGAGGCAGGCCCATGTTACAGATGAGGAAAATCAAGTCCAAAGCAAGCAATTGGTCCACGTCCACGCAGCTGCTGGAGCCCTGGTCTTCTGAGGCCCAAACCAGGGCTCCTTCCGGCAGCAACGGCCCCCTCCTACCGGGCATGTCGTGTCAGTGTCTGTCTACACGCGGTGCTCACACGGTGAGAAAGAAAGAAGCCAGAGCGGGGAAAAAGCTGGAAGGCTTGGGATACCGATTCTCAGCGTCGTTTAGTTGTCACCACTTTCTACCCTTTGGGGCGGGCCGTTTACATCGTCAGTTTACAGGTGACGAGGCTGAGGCTCAGGAGAGTAAGTTTCAAGTCCGTTGCAGCGGCCCCGGCAGCGGCTAACAGATGTGCTCATTCCACAACCCCGCTCGGCCTCCCGGGGATTCACAGAGCACCCCTGGGGACTCTGCTGGGCTCTGTGCTAAGAGGACACTGGGGCAGGGGAGGGGGTAGATCTTGAGGTTCCTGACCTCGAGTTGTTGGTAGCCTTAAGGAGGGGGTCGCCTCCTGCAGGAAGATTCCCTGATTTGCCCAGCCCGGACTATGACTTCGCTCTACTCTCTCCTGGTGCCCTGTGTTTTGCCCTCATGGTACGGATCCTAACCCTCATCACATGTGGGCGGAATTATCCATCTGAAGCCTCTGTCCCTTTTCTACAGGGCGGGGACCGGGCGTGCCTGGTCCTGGACGGAGCCTGGTGCTTGGAGAAGCCCGCAAACGCTTGTCCCGTGAAGGAGTGCCCAGATGGATGGATGGGTGGACAGACGCCTGTCCACGTGGTGAAGCAAGCAGTTAAGTGGGAAGTCAGAGAACAGAGGGGAGTGCAAGCACAAGCCCGAGAGGGAGTCTAAAAGAAAGTTTCCGCGTGTGTGGGCGGGGGAAAGCAGAAAAGCAGCAGCTGTTATCTTTAGCAGAGCTTTCTGGAGAGAGATGAACCCAGGGTCACATGGAAAGAACAGTCAGGAGACCAGGGTCACTTTCCACCATGGTCCCAACTTGCTGGTGACCTTGCTAGGGGCCCTGACTTGCTAGGGAGTGGGGTTGACCAAAAGCCCCAGGCCCCCGGAGCCCTGAAGCCCTGGCAGGGCAGGGCCGACCCTGACGCGGCCAGGCGGCTGCAGAAGTGTGTGTGTGTGTGTGTGTGTGTGTGTGTGTGTGTGACTTCTCCTGCCTCGCCCCAGGTCCACTTGGGGCCGCTGGGCCCCGCTGTGTCTCACAGCCACGAGGCCTGAATCTGCCAAATCTTGGCTCCGTGCATCGGGACAAGTCACTGTGAGCTTCGGGGTTCCCATCTGTGACGCCACAGAGGGGCTTTGAACCCCTCCCTAGTCCCCCACCACGAAGCTGCTGGGAGCTCCAGTAGAACCCGGTTTGTGTAAGAAACTGTATATCCATGAAGTGCTACCTGTAAAGACATTAGGATGGAGAGATTTGTCTTCTAGCTGTCCTTCCTTCCCTCCCCGGCCCCCTCTGGCTCCCATAATGTCCCGTGTGTGTCCTGGGGTCCTTCCTTTTAACAATCCTAGTGCTAATGATGGCAACTTAAGTATTACTTCTTTCTTTCCAGGGGGACAGGGGTCCTCTGAAAGCCAAATACAGGCTCTCTCCCGGGCAAGATTCCGGCCAGGAATGAAGGAATGGACAATCAGATGCCCATTCAACCTGCTCCCTGGGCCCAAACATCCCTTGGGACCCCTGGAAGCTTCTCCCCAAATGCCACTCCCGGAAGCTGGGTGGGGCTGCGCTTTGGGGAAGGAGAGGCGGAGCTAAGATGTTAGGCCATTCCTCGGGGCACCTCTTATCCACCCCTCACTGCACAGACAGGACCTCAAGAAGGGCCAGGAGCTGCCCAGTGTTACCCAGTGAGTCAGCCCCAGGCCCCCCCACTCTTCTGACCGCACTCATGCAGCCTTCTCAAGGTGCTCACCGGCTGGGCCATCGTGCTGCGGGATCTGACGGTGGCAGAGGTGAGCAGCACCCCTGGGTTCATCTGCCTGTAGCACGGGGGGCATCTGGGGAGCTGCAGAGCTTGGCCAGGCACCCTCCACCCTAGGGGAGCTCAGGGGATCCCTCGCCTCTGTTAGGAAGGCTCAGATTTGGAAGCCAAATGCAGGCTTGGCTGCCAAAGAGTTCTTGGCCAGAGGCAAACGCCTCCAACCCTAACAAAGGGTCAGCCCCTTCACTTTCTAGCTGCTAGCCTCCCCCTAAAACCCAAAAGTGACCCTCTAGTTTGGCCTTGAATGCCGAAACAGCGACCCCTGCTGGTGGCCAGGTGTTTGCATCACCAGGCTCTGACCCTGATGTCTTAAGGCAGCTTGGAGAGCAGGCTGGGCAGTAGGCACAGACCAGAAGGAACGGAATGACCATCTATGCCTCGCCCGGATAGCAAAGGCCCAGAGGGAGAACCCTTAGTTCCCAGCCTTCCGGGGCCCTCCTGGAGTTGCCCAGACCTGCCCTCCCCAGAGTTGCCCTCCCTTTCGTCTGCGCAAACAAGGCCTTCTGCTTGCCAATGGCAGCTCTCTCCTCACCCGTTATACTGGGCCGCTTGTGCGGACGGATACAAAGCTGGGAAATTCTGAAAGGCAGAGCCTGCCCAGGCTGCCTGAGTAATTCAGGCCACCCGCTGTACTGCCATCAAAAGCCCCTTCCCTTGGGGATGTTAATGGGGAAAGCAATCTGATTAAACTAATTCACACTCAGGTGTGGCTGACTAATAGCACTATTGTGGGGAGAGGTGGTGGGGATTATTTCTCGGGTGTCTTGCCAACCCCAAACAGAGGGAGAAATCTCAGACAGCTGCCCAGCCCATGAAACCAGACCCAACGGCAGTTAAAGAGAAGAGCCGGGGGGGTGGGGGGGGTTTGTCAGGGAGTTTCCTGACATCCCTGCCTGGGAAAAGGGCCTCCACGGTCCATTACGCATTCAGGAGATTAATCATAGAATCACAGTCCCAGCAGAGTCCGAAGGACCTTGCAGGCCAGCTGGCCCCGAGTGGTATGCAAATGAAGGCAGACGAACTCGCACAGGGGCATTCGCACGGTGCAGTCACCTGCTGAGAAAATTCTGGGGAGCAGAGTAATGCTGATGGCCAGAGCCCAGAGCGTCATCCAAAGGTCTCCTACTGGAAATGTCCAAAGAGGCCCCGGAGAAACTCCAGAGAGCACAGAACGACTGGCCTGCCCAACCTGGCCTTGGGAGGCAAGCGGTTCTCTACCTCCGCCAACAGAGAAGCAACAGGGAGAAGGACGTGTAGCAGAGACAGGTCTCAGCCAGAGGCGCGCGCACCGGTACCCGATGGCGGGGTCCGTGCCCCTGTGATTGAGTAAACGGTGACTCAGGAGATGGTGTGAACCCAACTCTAGGGGAAGGGCCCCAGAGCAAGTGCCCCTGCTCTGCCCACCTGGTAATGGTCCTAGGACTAACAGAGGCCACGCAAAGAGGCAGGTCAGGGGTAAAGGGTCGGTGTTCCCAGATGTCCTCTGCCCAAACGTCCTCTGCCACAATCCCTTCTGTCTTCCGGCCAGGCTCCTGTGGCGGGCATCTCGGGGCACCCAGCTGTGACTTAGGCAGGGTATTTCCCCCAGAAGAGGATGTAGGGGCCGCGTGCACCACCCTGCACCAGGTCAGAACTCAAACTCAGGCCTTCAGATGCCGAGGACAGCACTCTGGACATAGGTTGTCCTCTACTGTTCGTGCAGACGGCCCAAAGCCAGGTAGCCATCCCGCCAGGCAGAGCCGACCCACGGCATGGCACTCACATGGAAGAGACCTACCTGGCCAGGCTCCAGGAGGTGGGTCCGAGCAGAGGGGGAGGGGGATTGATATTTATTGAGCATGTAGTGTGAGCCGCGCCTCATTTACTCACAACGGCCTTGGGAGGTAGGGGTATAACCTCTCCAATGCACTATTGAAGATCTTAGATTCAAAAAGGTTAAATGAGCCTCCAAAGCCACACAGCTAGAAATCTGTAGGACTTCCAAGCCTTCAGAGAAGCCAAGGGAAGTGGGGGGGGGGGGCAGGGGAGGGGCTGAGGCGCGCTACCGGCCGCCCCGCCCCTAGTGTCGTTCTGGCCATTCCCACTCACAGGTACACACACTCTTGTCTCCTCCCGCCCATCCCCCAACACGCACACACACGAGTTCATAGTACAGAGCACAGCCAGGCCCACCAGGCACGTGGCAGGTCTGAACTCCCCCTGGGAGGGTTAGGGGAGGGAGAATCATGCCTTTAGAGGCCCCTCCCCGCCCCCTCCCTCCTCTCTCCAAGTCGGAGGCAGCAGCTGCCTCCCCAGCGTCAGCATCAAAGATTCATCAAAGCGGAGGCCCTGCAAAGTGTGTGCTTCACATCTCTAAATGTGCTTCTTCCCAATGAAAAATTCAGTGGAAAACGCAGAGAGTAAAAGGGGGGGAAAAACAGGTTCAGGAAGGAAGCAGGGAGGGAAGGAAAAGAAAAGAAAGCTACCTCTGAGTTGTGGTTCTGCTGAGTCCACCCACGTTTATTGAGCATCTGCCTCACTCGGGGCCCTGGGCCAGGCACAAAGGCAAGGCCAAAGAATACAGCGGCACAGGCTGTGCACTGCACAACTCCAGAGGCTCCATTCCTGGAGACAGCAGAGGTGGTTCTGCAGAGGAAGCAGGCTGGCTCCTGTCCACATGGTGTGGGAATCCAAGGCCTGGGTCTGCTTCCCCACTCCTTCTTCATCTAACATCTTTGAGCCTTAGATTTCTTAAATCTAAATGGTGGTGGGGAGGGGGGGGCGGCTTACGGTATTCACGCTTCTCATCCCGGGTGTCCCAAGGAAGACGTGCCCTTTGTGATAAAAAGAGAGAAAGCAGATAAGCGGTCCTAGAGAAAAGCCCAAACAAGGGGTTCGAGGGTAAAGAGGAGGAAGGGAGACGGCTGGGGAGTCTCCAGTGGGGAGACCAGGGGAGGCTTCCTGGAGGAGGTGATATTTGACTCACATTATAGAGGATGAGGAGGATTTCTGTAGGCAAGCCAGCGGGACAGACGAGCAGCCACCACGGGGCCAGGGAAAGGGACAGTGTTGGCAAAGGCCTGGCAGTAGGAATGAGCAAAAGGGAACGTCTGGTTTGGCCTAGAAGGAGTGGAGGGGAGGGTGATGGATTTAGTCTGTAATAAGACAGGGAAAAAAAACCCAGGGCCGTTGCAGGGAAGGCCTTGTGGGGCCCACGGGTGTGGGGAGGGGCCAGGAGCCAGTTCAGCTCGACCCCCTCCCTGGTTTTGCCACCTCAGATGAGCCACAGCCTCAGTTTCCTAATCCATAAGACAGGTAGATATCAGGTAAAGTCATCTACAAGTTCCTGGTTCCTTCGGCCTGGACTTCGGCCTGGGCTCCGCTGGCCATGGGGCATCACGGGGAGCTTAGATTGACCTGCCCTGGCTTTCCCATTCCCCGGAGGGCACCCCCGTCTCTACCCCACATCCCCATTTCCAAACAGCGGGCCGACAGCCCCGGTGTCCCCAGCTCAGACCCGGGAACCCCCAGGGCGAGCAGCCATAACCCCCGGGCTCCACGTTGAACTGCACCCCGGCATCCCCGTCAGATGCAACCTGAGGTTAAGCCTCTGCATCCTGGTCAGGCCCGATGGCCCTGTGCAGAGACCAGAGCGACATCCGTGAAACAGCCGGTCCCCGAGCCGCTGACACCTCCTCCTGCTGTGACAAGACCTTCCCCATCTCCTCATGAGAAGTGAGGCGCCTTCTCAGCCCAGCTCTGGGGCAACACAGAGAAGCGGCTCCCGGCGTGGGCTTGGGGGTTAGTGGTCTGAGCGGGGAGTCTCAGCACGATCTTGACCTCGGACGACTTCCTTATCCTTTCTAAGTCTCGGTTTCCACCCTCCTGCAAAAGAGGAATTCTACCAGCTTTCTCATAGGGCTATGAGGATGATTATGTGCGATCAAGTTTTTAAGGTGCCCTTCCCCAGGTGCCTGAAGGTCCTGCACATAATATGGGTTCAAGAGTATGGTGGAATTTGCTGGCGGGGCAGCCTTGGACCAAGCAGAGGATTTGCAATCAACCGGGTGGGTCGTCCAAGGTGAATCCTTCCAACTGGGGCTGGCCGGAGGGGCAGAGGTGAGTTGCCCAGAGTTTCAAGGGCTTGGCGCTTGGCTCCACGGCGCCCTCTTCCTGCCAAGCCTGGCCACTACCCCTGCTAGTGCCACCCGGAGACTCGAGCGCCCCCTGTGGCCGCACTTTCGTTCACCTGGCACCAGGGGAAAGTCGGCCACCGCAGGGTCCCCACAGCCTGTGAAGACTTTTCCTGGACGCAGCAGCAGGGGGCCCTTCGTCGTCGGGCCACGCGAAGGCAAAGCAGCTCCCAAGTAATACCTAAGCTCACACTCTCCCAAATTAAAAGGGATCGAGTTTCTCCAGCGAGCGTATATTGGTTATGTTAGGAAAAAAAAAAAAAGAAACAAGATAAAAATTGATTTTAAAACAACCACAAAACGTGATTGGAGGTGTTGGGGTGCGAAAGAGAAAAAAAGTCCGTTTTCCGCCAGCTTCGTTGCAGGGGTGAAGGAAAGTGGGGAACAGGAAATTACGGTTCCCAGATCCACTCCTGTATACTCTGCCTGAAAAATAAGGTTGTCCAGTCAGCACGGGGGATCGCAAATCATGGCGCAGCCACAGCCTGCAGGCTCTTCTGTGAGCAGGTGGGATCCCAGGCGGAAAGGCACCTTCTCGGGGCGCCTGAGTGGCTCAGTCTGTTAAGCGCCCACCTTCAGCTCAGGTCATGATCTCACAGTTCGTGAGTTCAAGCCCCGCGTCGGGCTCTGTGCTGACAGCTCGGAACCTGGAGCCCGCTTCGGATTCTGTGTCTCTCTCTCTCTGTCCCTCCCCTGCTCTGTCTGCCTGTCTCTCAAAGATAAATGCACATTTAAAAAAAAAAAAAGGAAAGAAAGAAAGGCACCCACACCACACCCTGCTCCTGGGGTCACCCCTGTAGTCGGCTGCAACTGGCTTACGGCCCTCCCTTTGGCCATGGCAGAGCGCCTTCAAATTCAGGGTTTCAGAGCAACCCCCAAGTGACCAGAAGAGGATGACTGAGCCTCCCCTGGGGAACGAGGATGGACAGTCGGCCCGAGCACCCTCACATGTAACCCTCATGCCTCCAGCCCTCTGGGTTGCAAGGGTCACCTTTCCTTTGAGAACCCAAGAACAGCAGCCCCAGCACCCATCCCAAGTGCAGGGGGGAGCTGGTGTTTCCTGGGATTCCCCTCCGAGGATTTCTGAGCCTGTCCATAGGACACTCTGGTTATTTCCTATGACCCAGCTCCCCGGCCATTCGACGTGGGGACGCCTGCCCACCTTCCCGTAATCTGCTGCCCCAGGCCACTGTGCCCAACATCTCCATGAGTGTTCCATCTCAGTCCTGGACGCCAGCCAGTGTCTCTAGCCTCAAACTCAGCGAAGAGCGAGCTGGTATTTCAACACAATTTTATTGAAGGTTTAGGAATCATGTTTGTGCAACACGGAGATTAATTTACAGCTGCGGCTGGAAGTTGCTAGTCTTTTTTTTTTTTTAACGTTTATTTATTTTTGAAGGAGAGGGAGACAGAGCGCAGAGAGGCAGAGAGAGGGAGACACGGAATCCAAAGAACTCACGAGCCGTGAGATCTCGACCTGAGCCGAAGTCAGATCCTTAACCGACTGAGCCACCCAGGTGCCCTTAAAAGTTGCTGGTCATGGGGTGCCTGGGTGGCGCAGTCGGTTAAGCGTCCGACTTCAGCCAGGTCACGATCTCGCAGTCCGTGAGTTCGAGCCCCGCGTCGGGCTCTGGGCTGATGGCTCAGAGCCTGGAGCCTGTTTCCGATTCTGTGTCTCCCTCTCTCTCTGCCCCTCCCCCGTTCATGCTCTGTCTCTCTCTGTCCCAAAAAAAAATAAATAAACGTTGAAAAAAAAAAAAGTTGCTGGTCTTCAAGTTCATAGTCCAAAGCCTGGCCTCACCCCCACGGTGGGGTCTGTGCTAACAGCTCAGCCCAAGGGCTCTTGGGCTCAGCTCCCGCCCAGGCCCAGTCCCGTGCCCGGTCACCCCCATCTGAGGCGAAGGGCACACAGCTTGCTCACCTCACCTGGCCCGGTTCGTTCTCAACTCTGGGCATGTCAAGAGACAAGAGGACACCAAGGACCCAGCACAAGAGTTTTGTAGATCCAAGTGTTGGCTGAAGAAGCAGGGTGCAAGTACCCTCCTAGGCTCCACGGGACCGGGCTCTCCTGACCTACCAGGGACATTCGAAACGAGACACTGAACCTCTCAGGCTGCAGCCTCAGCTCTGGGTGCCCTTCACTCGTGTGTCAGAGATTCCTCGGGAAACACGGGCAGGTTCTTGCTGCCCTGACCAAAGGCCTCAACAAAGGATTGACTCCCAGAGCTCCCCAAAGGTGAATTCCAATCTCCTTCCTAGACTGTCTCAAACGTGTCCAGGCCCCCAGGGGCAGATTTTCATCTCCAAATTTATTTGAAAATCCAGTCCCTACCAGACACCTGATTACGTACATGCAGAATTGAGGAACCCTTTGTCCAGTGTAGGGAGGGAAGAAGTGTTCCAATCAAGATTCTTTTGTCCGTCATCATCTGGCTCCTTCCCTCAGTCTGTCTGTCTATCTATCTATCTATCTATCTATCATCTGTTTATCATCTATCATCTAGCTATCAATCATCTATCATCTATCTATCTATCATCTATCTATCATCTATCAATCAATCATCTATCTATCTATCTATCATCTAATCTATCTACCCATCCATTACCCATGCCAATCTTTGCTGAAATAGTCATGTTTTACGTCAAAGAATCCAGTCGCTCACCGGTTAGACTTTCAATTCTGAGTCTCCCCCAGTGGTTCCCATGATGCTAGCCAGTCCTGTCCCTGTCACTTCCACAGACTCTGTCCACACCCAGAACTGGGGTGATTTACTTTCTTTCAAAGCACGCCTTCTGCAAAATACCCGAGTCGGCTTCTTTATCGGAATCACTTTATTAAATTTAGAACCTTTTGTTTTTAAACATTTGAAAAATACCGAAAAAAATACAAGCTGGAAAACAAAAGCATCTATTCCCAACACGCAGACTTAAAAGCACTGTTAACTCCTTGGCATAATTATTTTCAGGGTTTTCTACTTTACCACAACTAACAGGGGGAAAAAAATCACTGGATAATTTTTGTTTCAAAAAATGTATATGTTCGGGGCACCTGGGTGGCTCCGTCAGTTCAGCATCTGACTTCAGCTCAGGTCACGATCTCATGGCTGGTGAGTTGGAGCCTCGCATGGGGCTCTGTGCTGACAGCTCAGAGCCTGGAGCCTGCTTCGGATTCTGTGTCTCCCTCTCTCTCTGCTCCTGCCCCACTCGCACTCTGTCTCTCTCTCTCAAAAATAAACATTAAAAAAAAATTAAAAATATATAAATATATGTTCATTATAAAGAACTTAGGCAAAGCAGAAAAGTACAAAATCAACATTAACTATCACCCAGAAATGACCATTATTCACATTAGGTAAACATCACTGTGGATAACTGTCTCTGCATTTATATGAAAAGCAAGTCAAATTTTTGGGTACATACGTAGAGAAAAAGTCAGAAATACTTTAATAAAAATGGGATAATACCATATATGCTAGCTTAATAAAAAGTATTCAATTTAATTTTGCATGAATTTATCCAAAGAGAAAGAAATTGACATGAAACAGAAGGCATCGTTGAACTTCAAATGTTTTTTTTACCACACACACACACACACACACACACACAAATGTGTTAACAATTCCCGTAAAGTTAACTAAAGAGATGATGAGAAGCATTATATTTTGTGACTGTTATTTTCTTAAACCACTTGTTGCATTATAAACAGTACCAACTGAGGGGCGCCTGGGTGGCTCAGTTAAGCATCCGACTTCAGCTCAGGTCACGATCTCATGGTCCGGGAGTTCAAGCCCCGCGTCGGGCTCTGTGCTGACTGCTCAGAGCCTGGAGCCTGTTTCAGATTCTGTGTCTCCCTCTCTCTCTGACCCTCCCCCGTTCATGCTGTGTCTCTCTCTGTCTCAAAAATAAATAAACGTTAAAAAAAAATTAAAAAAAAAAAACAGTACCAACTGATTTCCCCCACTCTCTCTAAAGACAGGTTTTATTTTTCCATTTCTATTAGTTACGTTATTCTTTTAATAAGATTTATAATATTCATATTTGATAGCTATAACTCTCACAGTTGTTGGAAACTCTATTTTTAAGTGGATTCTGTGATCCCCATTGGTTTTTCTTAATTCCTGAACTCTTTAACTCGTAACTTAGCTGGCTGGCTGTCCTTACCAAGTACAGCCCCCCTCACGGGCTCATGGATGATGTGCTCACAAGTTCTTTTACATTTGGAAATATACATCTGCTTAGTCTTTTTTTTTTTAATGTTTATTTATTTTTTTGAGAGACAGAGCACAAACCGGGGAGGAGCAGAGAGAGAGGGGGAGACACAGAATCCAAAGCAGGCTCCAGGACTCCAAGCTGTCAGCACAGAGCCCGATGCGGGGCTCGAACCCACAAAATGTGAGATCGTGACCTGAGCAGAAGTCGGACACCCTTCTGAGCTCCCCAGGTGCCCCTACCTAGTCTTTATACTCAAATGATAGCCTGCGTGCAATATTTTTAGGCAACACTCTAAGATCACCCCAGAGCTGTGGAGACATGATTTTACGACCTTTGGGAATTGATGATTGCAATGGAGAAAGCCTGATTTGCAACCCCCCCCCAACCCTCGTTGGCGATATGCTTTTGCTTTCTTGATATCCAAAGATATTGGGGGATTTGGAAGTTCAATAGCCTACCTGTGATCAGCAAAGAGTAGTTCTGATCACACTTTCCTGGAACATGGTATGCCCTTTGGATCAGCAGGATTATTTCTTTCCTCGTTTCAGGGAACCTGTCTGGCACCTCTTTGAGTACCTCTTCTATATCCTTTGTTGGGCTCTTGAGTTCGGGCAACACCTGTTATGCTCAGGTGTTGGAGCATCTGTGTCTCATCCGGATATCTTGTCCCTCCTGTCTAATCGCCATAATCCTTCGACTTTCCTCCGTGTCAGTAATGTCGATGTCCTCTACGTTCAACGCTATCAATTCCTTCTTGGCTCTTTCTAATTTATTTAGCGTGCGTGAAGCTTTCGGGCCCTCGGTTTACTTTTTTAGCTCTTGTAACTTCCCTTGGAACTTTAAACTTAGGATTTATGTACATATGAGGTTGTTCTTACATGAGGCGGTAGCGAAGAATCAATCTCCTTCTGCTCTGTGTCTTTTCTTCCAGGTTGGGTCCTTTCTTCTTTCGGCTGTAGCACGTTGGTGTAGTTGCCCTGCGGTTTCTGTTTATTTTCCTTTGGTTTAAATAATTCCGGACTTCCTGTTTGCACTCATGCAGCGAGGGTGTTTCTCGACTCTTTTGCACACCTAAGACCAGTTCGAGCTCTGAACTCCCGACTGAGGCCTGGGTAAAGCGTTTCTGTCCACTTTCCTTCAGCCTGAGGGATTGGGAAGGGTACGGGGTGTGGGGGCGCTCGGCTAAGGCATTAGGCGCTCTTGGTTAGAGTGACTGGGCCGGGGGCGCCTGGGTGGCTCAGTCAGTTAAGCATCTGACTTCGGCTCAGGTCATGATCTCGTGGTTTGTGACTTTGAGCCCCACATCGGGCTCTGTGCTGATAGGTCAGAGCCTTAAGCCCGTTTCAGATTCTGTGTCTCCCTCTCTCTCTGCCCCTCCCCCGCTCACACTCTATCTCTCTCTCCTACAAAAAAGAAATAAACATTTAAAAAAATTTAAAAACAAAAAAAAGAGTAACTGGGCTGGCTCTACTTTCTTGTTGAAAGCTTGTCAAATGGCCTGTGCCAGGGTTCACCCCACCTGCTTTGAGGATGTACTTTATCACCGTGGGGAATATCCTGAGGGAGGCATCTTCCCCCTAACTGGGAGTGAGGCTCTGAAGCCTTACTTGGTGTTAGAGCGGGTGGCCTCACTGTCCACTGTCTCCCATTACAGCCTTCCCACTATCCAGAGACACAAGAGGAAAGAGGGAGGGGAATCAAGTCATTTTGCATTTCTACAGACTTAGGAGTCTTCTGGAGAAAAAAAAAGAAAAAAAAGAAAAACCTCCCGCCTTTTTATCTACTTAAAAAGAACCCTCACTGGGTACATCACTCCATTCCAGAACCTTCTATTTCTTTTCGTGGCCATCAGTGTTCACACTTACAGGACTGGGCACGCCTTTCCTCACTGGGTTGCTGTGGTTGATCGCTTGCTTATTGGAGTTTACAGTTTTTAAATTCATTTTCTTAAGTATTGCAGGAGGGGGTTTCTAAGACTCAGTCTGCAGTCCCCCGGCTGCCTCTTAACAGTTTTGGTAGCTGTGTTCGTTTTGTTAATAATAATCAACATTTATCGAGCGTTTGTCACCTTCTAGGCAGCACACTAAGCGCTCTGATACTTAACCGCCTCACCCAATACTCCAAACAGTACTTTAAGGAGAGTATTATTAATGAGTCCCATCTTAAAGATGAGAACGCTAAGACCTAAAACAGTTAAAGGATTTACTCAAAGCCATCAGCCAATAGGCAAAGCCTAGACTGGCCACCAAGCCCTTGAAGGCAGCCCAGGCTTTTATGGAAGCAAAAGAACGTGTAGGCTGACCATGCCGGAAATGGCTTCTACTTCCGCCCTGAGCAGTGAGAGCGGCGTCTCTCGCCACTTCCTGTGTCACGTGAGTCAGCGTCGCCAGGGAGCCACGGTCACAGGCCACGCCTGTGTGCCCTACTTCTCAGTATTCCAGGGGGACGTCAGGGCCCTCCAGGCGCACAGATGGCACAGCGCTGCCCCAAGGGTGGCCTCCCGCTGCAGCAAAGTCTCTACTTGGGGTTCCTATCCCAGTGGCCCCACATCTAACCCAAAGTCACCCAGACTTTTCCTGCTAAAGCAAGTCTCAGATGGGCCTCCGGGTAACAGAAGGGTCCCTTTTGATGGTGAGAGGCCTCCAGATTTTCATTTTAAAAACGTATGGGAATTTTTGCTTTCTGACACGTTTGACTTAATATTAAAATCGTCCAGGGAAACTGGCCTTCCAGGAAGAGAGGCTTTGCTTCTCCCGTGGGTTTGCTTCCCTGGCACTCTGCCTTTGGTGGGTGGGTGAAAAGAAGATCTCCCCTCCACAGCCACCCCAGAGACCACGGGCCGTTACCCTTCCTCGGTTCAGAAAGGAGAAAACAAACGGTTCGTAGTGAAAATGGGCGTGAACAGGAGCGGGCCTCTTGCCCGGAAGGTTCGCCTTTCCTGGCTCGCCTGTCTCAGTGCACTGCCTGGGCACACCGGCCAGGCCACAGGCAGGGGGAGGCCGCTCTTTCTAAATGCATCTCCACACCATCCCTCAGACTGGGCGGTTTTCACAGTGTGGCCCTGTCTCCGGAGACGTATTCACCGTGCCCAGGGGAGCCAGCCAAAGCTCGCTGCCAGGCAGGGTGCCGGGGGCCCAGACACAGGACTCCCCAAGGCCTCCTCAGTCACTCACGGTCCCCTCCCAACCCCTCCAACCTCCAGAACCACACCCCCCACCCCCGTTCTTAGGTCTTAAAATCGCTTCTATTTACTGAGCAACGATAGGCCACAGGGTGTGAGCTGCTCCGAATTCGTCACCTTTAATCTTCTCAACAGCCCGGCAAAATAGGGTGTTTTTTTTTTTTTTGGCGCCCATTTTGCTGAGGAAAAAACTGAGGTTAAGGGGCTTGCTGTCAGGCATACAGTCAGTAAGGGGCATGGCAGGATTCAAATGCACTTGAGTTGCTTCACGAAAGTCTTAGCTCCGCGATGGGGACCCTCAAGCCCGTGGGCCCGAGGCGTGGCTTTTCCTTCTGTGAGTCTGAGCAGTGGACAGCGTGAGGTACACTCAGATTCGTCCCTCTTCTGAGCAGGGTCACGCCTGTGTCCTTCCCTCCTCTTTCCCTTAGGGTGACATCTTTGCCCTGAGGCTTTTTCAGTCTTCCTGCAAATACACCTGTAAGGGCCTAAGGCCTCAGCTCTGCAGGACTGCCCTCTTTCTGTGACCCTTCCCAAGATGGATGGGGTCCCACTGGACAACAGGATCCTTTTCCGTTCAGGAAGCGCGTTCCTGTGCCCTGAGGGGGTTCCTCTGTCCCCTGCAGTCACCCTGGACCCCTAATCTCTCCTTTATACCACTGAGTGCTATGCTGGCCCTGCAGAGATGCACCTGAAGGAGGAGCCCACACAGCCTGGCTGCAGAGAACACACACACACACACACACACACACTTTGAGAAATTGAGCGACACTAGGGTTATCAGTTGGCATTCTGTGCTCAGAGTCCTGTGCATGACACAGGGAAAGAAACAGGGGAGAAAGAGAACACTTAGTTGGGTTGGGGCTAATCGGGGAAGGCTTCAAAGGAAGAGCATGAAATCAGAATCGAGCATGAGTTGAATAGACACTTCTCCAAAGAAGACATCCAGGTAGCCAACCGACACGTGGAAAAATGCTCCACATCACTCATCATCAGGAAAATACAAATCAAAACCACAATGTGATACCCCGTCACACCTGTCAGAATGGCTAACATGAACAACTCCGGCAACAACAGATGTTGGCGAGGATGCGGAGAAAGAGGATCTCTTTTGCGCTGTTGGCGGGAATGCAAGCTGGTGCAGCCACTCTGGGAAACAGTATGGAGGTTCCTCGAAAAACTAAAAATAGAACTACCCTACGACCCAGCAATTGCACTACTAGGTATTTATCCAAGGGACACGGGTGTGCTGTTTCGAAGGGACACGTGCACCCCAATGTTTATAGCAGCACTATCGACAATAGCCAAAGTATGGAAAGAGCCCAAATGTCCGTCGATGGATGAATGGGGAAAGAAAATGTGGTATATATACACAATGGAGTATTACTCAGCTATCAAAAAGGATGAAATCTTGCCATTTGCAACTACGTGGATGGAACTGGAGGGTATTATGCCAAGCGAAATTAGTCAGTCAGAGAAAGACAAAAATCAGATGACTTCACTCACATGAGGACTTTAGGAGACAAAACAGATGAACATAAGGGAAGGGAAACCAAAACAATATAAAAACAGGGAAGGGGACAAAACGTGAGACTCTTAAATATGGAGAACAAACAGAGGGCTGCTGGAGGGGGTGTGGGAGGGGGGATGGGCTAGATGGGGAAGGGGCACTAAGGAATCTACTCCTGAAATCATTGCGGCACTGTATGCTAACTTGGATGTGAATGAAAAAATAAGTAAAAAAAATTACAAAGAACTGGGCATGAGTTCTGTCATCCTTACAGTGGAGAGGGGCAGAGCAGTAAAGAGGCTTGAGGCTGCACCTTGCAGTTAGAAGACAGGACCGGGAGGTGAGGCCAGCCACGGGGAGGCCAGGCTGTGTGTAGGCCTGCTGCCCCCTTCTCTGCATGTTTCTTCTTATCCCCTGCCCCGCGCTGGCCACCCAGGGAGTATACAGTGGGCACCAGTGGGGTGACAGCTTTTCAGGACACCCATTCTCAAGCATCAGCCCTTGATGGATATAAGAGCGGGATCTCAGGGTCATGAGGATCTTTCAAGACCCTTCCCCGGGCAAGGACACCTCCAAGCCCCTGAGCTTGGCCGATCAGACTCTCTCCCCTGGTAGATTGAAAAGGAACCTGGGAGACACAGGGCGGTCAGGGGATGGGCGGGCAGAGCCAAGGCCTGCCAGGGGGAGACTGCAGAGCCCAGGTGCAGCCTGGCTCCTGCCCTCCCCAAGGCCGAAGTTCACCAAGGAGATTTCTTATTTTGCTTAAGTCCGCCAAGACTGGTTTCCGTTGTTTGCGATGCAGATACCCTCCGTTGATACGGAAAGGAAGGTGGGCAATTTTCCCCCTGGGCACCTGTGTGTGCTAGGAAAATTAATGCTGGCATCTCTCTGCATATTCCCCAGAACCACGTGGAGGTGGGCATTCGTGTTCCTATCTTACAGATACGGAAACTGAGGCCAGGCTCCCGAGGCCAGGCCTAGCATGCCCAGTGCACCCAGCTCGGAAGGAGCAGAGTTGACCAGCTCACCCTGGTCTGTCTGACTGCAGAGGCCATTCCTTTCCTGCCTTTCCACCCTTCCGGGGAATCGCCCCACCGCCCGTCGCTCTAGGCCTGATGTCGATATTATCTCCAGGTCAAACTTATTTCCCTTTAGAGAAGCCAATAGAGCTTTTCTCTTCATTATTACTTTTGGGGCAAAATGTACACAACCAAGTTGATCATTATGAACATCTAGCACTTTCCAATGTCGAGCGACCATCACCGCTATCTAGCCAGCTGCCCAGAACATTTCCATCACCCCAAAAGGAAATCCTGCACCCGTTAAGCTGTTACTTCCCGTTTCCCCCTTCTCCCACCCCAACCTGGCAATCACTAATCTACTCTCAGTCTCTAGGGATTTGTTGACTCTGGACATTTCAAATAAGTGGAATCGTACAATACGGGGCCTTCCGTGCCTGGCTTCTTTCACTGAGAATAACGTCTTGGAGATCTATCCCTGTTGTAGCATACTTTAGTGACTTGCAGTCACTACTTTATTCCTTTTCCCGGCTGAATAATATTCCATTGTATGGACATACCACAGTCCGTTTATCCGCTCATCTGCTGATGGACGTTTGGATCGTTTCCACCTTTAGGCTATTATGACTAACGCTGCTCCGAAACTCACATACAGGTTTAGTCTGGACGCTTGCTTTCAATTCTTCAGGACATATGCCAGGAGTGGAATTGCTGAGTCATACAATAATTCTGTGTTTAACTTAATGAGGAAACGATATCCTTTTATGTCTTTCTTTTCCTGAAAATTTCCACAGCCTTCTCCCCAACATCAAGGCACTGTGGCAAAGGACAGAGAAGAACAGTGTTCAGAGACCAGAAAGAAACCCCTTGTGAAATTTTCAAAAACGACCTTGTCTACGACGGGCTGAAGGTTTACCATGGACAGGCACGATGTTGAGCGCCTTGTAAAGCTTTCTCCAGGGCCCGGAACCAACAGAAGCCAAGAAAACCGTGTTTCCCCAACCACCCTGGGACTTAGGAGGGGCTGAGAGGGTGCCGTGGGCGGTGATGGGCGGCCTCGGTAGTAATCTGGTTCCAGCCACCCCAACAGAGCTGCGGCTCATCGCGCCGGGCGGGGGGGGGGGGGGACGGTAGGTGCATCACTGCAAATTGTCATTTCAATTCCCAAACACAAATTAAGCCCAAAGTTGTGATCAAAGGAGAGATGAAGACAAGGGTCAAAGTGACTCCACACTCCCGGAAGAGAAGAGATAAAAGAAAGCGAATTGAACAGTCTTAAAGAGGTTTCAAAGGTCTTAATGCAGGTTAATGCCGTTAATGAAGCTTAAAAAAAAATTAGCGGTTGCTCAGTTCGCATTTTCAGCCAGAAGAACTGTTTGCACCTTCCCTCGTTTCAAAGCCTGGATGCTTCCTCTTCTGAAAAGACAGCCTCGATTATTTGAAAAGGAAGAGGAGATTAAAAATAGAGTGACGATAATTGCCTCATCCATAATAGTAACAATTTATTTCTCGGCTCCCCAAACTGAGCCTCATAATATATGATATATTTGGCTGCCCCCAAGCGGTCCTTGAACCAACGCGGTAGGGGCTGCGGGGTGAGGTGTGTAAAAGCAAGATCGAGGGTTTGCCTTTCTGCTGGATACTCCAGTTCTCCTGACATAGTGGAAAGAAAAGGGAGCCCAGATGGACCCAGAAAGTCCTGAGGTTGGATCTGTCGCCCGGTGTCTATTCTGAACATCAATATTACGTAATAAACAAGAATCGGGCAGTCGGCCTTCCAGCATGGCTGGTGGTCAGGGTTCTGCGTGACGGTCTCTTGGAAGAGGTAAGGGCCGGTAAGGACACAGTTCATCCCAAGACAAATAAACTCAGCAGGTGGTGGGGCCCCAGGCAGAATGCCAGTCCATGCCGGGAGGGTCCCAGGAGCCAGGCGGGTCTGCTTCAGAGGAACGTAAAAACCAGACAGGTTGGCGAGGCATGAGGGAGTGACACAAAGTCCTTGTCTTCATGATCTGCATTTTATTCACCGTCACCATTGCCATCATAGTAGCTAATGCTCATTGAGCACGCCTCATGTGCCGGGCCGTATTCCCAACACTTTACAAATATCTCATTTAATCCTAACATCGATCCTATGAAGCTGGCACTATTATACCCATTTTACAGAAGAGAAGCTAAGGCTCAGAGAGACACGGTACCAGTGAGGAGCTGAGGTACATTCTGGGCCATCGCTTTCCATCACGGTAAGTCCCAGACATGGGTCAGGGCAGGCCCAGTTACCAGGGAGGGTTCCTTCAAGATCTCCCCGCTTCCAGCCAGGGACAGGTGGGGTTCTGGGGCGGGAGCCAGAGTCAGCAAGTGGGGCAAAGCTTCCCTGTGGGGTTGGAGGAGTCGGGAGAGTCTTGAGTTACGGAAGGAGTGCCCTCTTCTGCCCTCGCGCGCAGGAGCCACCTGCAGGGACCCAGGAGGGATGGGAGTGATGCAGGCAGGGACCTATAATGAGACCCTTAGCAGAATTTGCTCAGTACAGGCTTACTGGGCAGGTAACCTCAGATGGTCCCACTTTCGCTCAACCAACGATCATCAAATGCCAAGAAAGCACAGTTCGTATCCTGAAAACCTCTCGGTCGAGGTGTGGGGAGGAGACTCTGAAACGGGGAAGGATAACATTTATAAAACCACGGATAAGTGAAATGCACGGGCTCTTGCTACATCACTGAGAAAAAGCACCAGACTCAACAGGGGAGGGGGCATTCAGGGAAGGCTCCCCAAGGGAGGCGATGCTGGGTGACGGTCATGGTGGGGCTCGCTGTGGGAGCCTGGACACCCAGGCTGCCGGTCTAACTAGCTGCTGATATTTCCAGTTTGTTACACGTTAAGGACAGCTTTCAAGTCCTGGGCTGTCCGGTGGGGAACAAGTAAGGGAGGAGGAGTAACTCACGACCCAGTGCCTTTATTAGGCCTCCTCTGGCCTCAGAGATGGGGGCAAATGAGTAAACTCTTCTGGCGGGGGCAACCGCCTCTCTGGATTTATCCATTTCACTTGAGAAAACGTCCTAAGCCCCAGAAAGACAACGGGGAACAGAGGACACCGGTGCCCGCCCGCATGGGGCTTACAACCTGAGAAACCTGGGCTCCCCTTGCTTTGTTTCAGGAAAGCTCAGGGGAGCCTCAGGCATTTAGGTGAGTGATCTTACACAGAAAAGAAGAAAGATTTCAGAAGTGACTGAATCCACGGCGGTGAGTGGCCTGGGCGTATCCGTAAGAACAGCCGCCTTTGAAAGAATCAGAGTGCTGATTCTTGAACACGCCTGGACAGGGCCCTGGGGGGAGGAGCCTGGTTCTCAAAGGGGAATCCTGAGGACTCACCAGCAATGCCGATTCCCAGGCCCCATCCCTGGACCTGCTGCACCCAAGACTCTGTGGGTGGGGCCAGCGATCGGCGGGGATCTCACACGGACTCTTATCGGTTCTGCTCCACTCTCCAGCTTGCCAAGCACAGAGCTGGAGAAAAAGCACAGTGGTAACCACACCCCCCCGGTCCCTGTGCTGGGGCGAGTCCAGGAGCCGATGAGGCCCCAGACCCCCTTCCCGCTAGCCCCCGCCTGCGGGAGTCAGGAATCACGGTGGCGGTGATGGTGGCGGTAAAGGGGAAGATGGAGACAGTAGTCAGCTGTCGCCACCGTAACCATTCACTGAGCCCTTCCTAGTGGCATCTCCGTTCATTCCTTACCCGCGAGATTTGCCTCGATGTTACGTTCGTCCTACAGGTGAGCGCACCGAGGCCTGAAGAGACTGCGGTTCCCTCTGGGGTCCCATAGTGTCATCCAAGTTATCCCGTTAAGCGTGTGCAAAGCAAAAGCAAGCAATTGCTCAATGCGACGTCGTCAGTAGCTCCCAAGTGTTCGCGACGTGTAAGATTCTAAGGGTAAGAGCCAGATGAAAAGAAGATTCTCCTCTCCTTTCCGCCCCCAAGTCACTTACAGCACAGACGCTCTGCGTCCCACGGGCAGGCGCATCCTTAAGAGAACTGACCCCCGTGGGGCGCCTGGGTGGCACATTCGGTTGAGCGTCCGGCTCTCGGCTTCGACTCAGGTTCATGAGATCAAGCCCCGCATGGGGCTCCGCGCTGACAGCACTGAACCTGCTTGGGACTTTTCCTTCTCTCTCCCTCTCTTTCGGGCTCCCCGGCTCTCTCTCTCTCTCAAAATAAATAAATAAACATTTAAAAAAAAAAAACGATCATTGACCCTGGTCATTTGCAGATTTGCTCTTTTGGATTTTAGTTGTCGGCTGGCAACCCTGAATCCCAAGGTCTGTAATCGGCGGCGGCTTCGCTGAGTCACCCACCGACATCCCAGGCTCCGTGACCCTGCGGTGGGGGAAGGAGACCAGCAAGCGGGCATGAGCAAGAGTCTGGCTTGGGGCCCCTCTCAGCTCCTGTTCCCTGCAGTCTTCTCAGCAGGTGCAAAGGCTATTAGAAAGGGATGGAGACTTTGCTTCCTTTTGGAAGGCAAAAAGCCCGGATGTTTGTGGCTCGGTGGCTTTGCACAGATCTCTGGATGTACTCCTCCCGTGGACAGGGTCTGTGGCGTTCTGCTAGTCTGTGCTTATGACAGCAATAATATGTGTGGGTTGATCCTTCTCTCTTACTGCCCCCAGCCACGGAAGGCCCTGGTGCACCTCCTATTCTCCTGCCCCGACTCCCTGCTCTCGCGTCTCCCGGTTCTTCCTCACTCCACTTGGATGGACATCACACACCAACGCCATCATATTTGCACACTGGCCCGCCAGAGGAGGCCGCGAGCCACTCAAGGGCAAGCCTGGTCCCAACGGTCTCTTTCCCCCGACGCTTAACACGGTGCCGGGAATCAAGGCGCCACGGGAGAGTGTTTGTTGGATGGGCACGTGAATTATTTCGTTAACTGATTGATTCATCCATTTTGCCATAGCCCCGTGGATGTGTCAGGGGAGGTGCTATTTCCCTTCGGTTCCGGAGGCCAGAGAGGGTAAGTGACTTGTCCAAGGTCACGCAGCCGCTGAAGCCCTAGCTTCTAGTCCAGAGACGTTATGCAAAGTACCTAGCCTGATGCTTGGAAGACAGCATAAACGCAAGGTGTTCTAATGTCCTCCCCTCCACAGCTTTGCACGTGTAGATTGGCAACAGAGCTGGGACTAGTTTCTTCTTCTCCTTCTCCTTCTTTAGGTATTGATTTCTTTTGAGAGAGAGAGAGAGAGAGAGAACACAAGTGGGGGAGGAACAGAGAGAGAGGAAGAGGGGGAGAATCCCCAGCAGGCTCCGCCCTGTCAGCACAGAGCCCGGTGTGGGGCTCAAACTCACGAACCGGGAGATGGTGACCCGAGCCGAAACGCTTAGCCGACTGAGCCACCCGTGAAGAGTTTGAGTTAGGAACCTGCCTCTGAGGCTATCAAGCCAACCTGTGAAGAGAAGCCAGCACTTAGCCCCCCGTTTTCTTCTCACGCACGGACGCCTATCCCGTGCCCCGGGCGCCAGCCAAGAAGGATCAGTGAAGGAATGAGTATATCCTTCCACGCTTCCGTTTGCAGAGGGCGCCAGCGTTGAGGAAATCTTCCCCCATCCCATTCTGCTTGTGGTCCTCAGGGAGCCCCTGAGACCTCGGAGAACCGGCCCAGTTCTTCTGCCCGCACGGCCCCCCTCAGTTTGAAGACAGCCCCTTCCATTGCGAGCATGTGCCTGCAGGATGCACGTTCTTTCCGTTATCATCAGCGGTACTCCAGCTTCCTTTGCTCGGGGTGGCAGAGGGAAGACAAGTTTATGGTCTTCATTCATCTCCCAGGTTGGTGGCAGAACCCTTACTTTATGTCAAGGCCATGTCTCCTCTCAGTTTCGGGCTCCCCGGGGTCAAGGTCTCTGCCTTCCCCTTAATGAAGTCCATATAGCATCCAGGTCTCCATGGGGCCCAGCACTGAACTGGCACCCGGCCCAGCACACATGCGGGGGAGCAGGGAAGCCACCCCTGGCCTGGGGGCGGGGGGCGGGCAGGCCACCTCGCCCGGTGCCATCCAGGCTTTGCAAATCACCCAGATAACTCTCCAGCCAAGAGCCACGTCTTTGCTGGGGGAAGGGAGGCTTAAATTGGTAGCTTCCGAACATAACAAGCTCAAGACCAGACAAAGGCTGCTGAACGGCCCCCGTGGGAACCAGCGGTTTTATGAGCCCGTCATATTTACTATTATCCAATGAGTCATCGGCGGCGTGTTTTCATTTTGAGGCTGCTGGACGAATGGGCTCTCATCGGAGCCGCTCTCGATCCATTATTTATGCCCACTCTTTGTCCTCTCCCAATTGCACCTTTGCAGACCGGAGCCTTGGTCTACATCCACCCGCAGCATTTCCCGGGCTGATGCACATCCTTCATTTCCAGCAAAGCCTGCGGCGCTTAAAAATAGCAAACTAGGCAAACACTCTGATTATGACATTTCTAGCTGATATTTCCCTCGCCTTTCATTAGGGAGAAAGCTAGCATTAGGCAAACCCGCCAAGTCCGATGGGTGGAAATTAAGAACGCCGTGTTTACGACTTCTGCTCAGACCTGTTTCCCGGGAAGCTTATGCTGGTATTGTAACAACCCGGGATCAACACTTTGAACGTGTCTGTGGTGCCTAAAGATCCCTTGGCTGAGGCCAAGGAAGCCGGAACAATTAGCCGATTAGAAATCGCCCTTACGTTGGTACTCAGCCCGCAAGAACAAATCACTCGTGAGTGCTCGGAGCTGGCCTACGCCTTTTGGGCCACGAGAAAATATAAGGCTTGTGAAATTTAAAGTGACTCATTGCATCCAAGTTTGCATTATGGTACGGCCACTAATGACCCGTGATCTTGGCTAAGTAAGGAAATGGTCTACTTTCTAAGATGAGGGGTCAACAGGAGGGCAGTTCCCTCCATGGCTAATTGTCCTGCTGCTGCTGGTGTCACGGCCCAGAGGGCCGTGTCACCTGGATCAGGCAACAGCCTGGCACCTCCGGGGAAGGCAGTTCGGGAACCCCCTAGTGGAGCTGCGTGCGTCCGGAGGGATGGGTGGCTCTGGCAGCCAGAAAACAGCCAGGAGGCAGGGCAGTGGACGTCGAAGCAGAAGCATGTTCCAGGCCCAGTTGAACACTCCGTTGGAGCTTGCATCCTGAGCACGGCCGCCAAGAGACTAAAAGAGGTTGGCGCTCATATTCACCGGCAGTGGCAGCGGTAACGCAGCCCCTGAGGACTGTTCTTTCCTCCATAGTGCCTGTTTCTGAGAGCCACACCCCACCCGTGTGCTGTCCCGGCCCCGGTCCCCCTGAGCTGGCTCTCCAGCACTCCCTCCAGTTCTGTGCGTTCTGCCACAACGTCCCAGTAAACCCCCTGATGCTGACATCAGCCAGAGGGGTCTCTGTTGCTGGCGTCCAAAGTGCCCTAGCAGGTAAGAGCAGGAGAACGGAAGCAGGACACGGACAAGTGTCAAGACCCGAAGCCCAGCGGTCCAGGGGAGGGGCCGAGTCGGAGAGAGAGACATGGGCCCAGGGCTCAGGGCCTGAGAAGCCAGAGAGCACGCTCAAAGGACTGGCTAACGCATGCCTCGAAGCTCAGACATCGTTCTCTCAGGCAGAGGGTACTGTTGCCAGTGGGTTAGACAGCCACGGGCGGTCAACTGTGGGGTCACTCCCAACCTCGCGTCTTAACAATGTGACAGCTCCGGCCGCGATCCGCCAAGTGCCTATTCTGATTTTGACCAATGGCGAGAAGAGATGTTCACAAGGCGAGCACGCTTCCCGCCCGGGATGATTTGAGTGCCATTGTGAGAAAGCAGGGCGTCGGATTAGAATGCCGTCCTGACTCACTGGACAAACGTCTATGGAGCTCCTGTTCCCGGCAAACACCTGCTGTGGGCACTGGAGGAGTCCCAGGCCCTGCTTCTGTGCATGCAGCACTACCCAGCAGGGCGTGGTAAGTGCCCAGGGACGGGGACACACCCGGGGTTCAGAAGCCAAGAACTCCTGGGAGCCGGGAGGAGGAGAGAAGACGACAGGGAGAAGTTGGCCTGGGAGCTGCTTCTTGAAGGAGACAGAAGGTCTCACTGACAGCGATTCCAGACGCAGGAGCAGGAAACAAAAAGGCAAGTGGTCTGAGCCGGCTGGTGTACCTTCAGTCCCAGGCCGGGTGGGGAAGGTAGGCCGACGTCAGATTGTGGAAGGCCAGGCTGGGAAGTCTGGGGAACCAATGGGGAACCGATAAGGACTTGGAGCCAGAGGGGGATGGCTCCAGGCCGTGTCTGGCAGAGAATTTCTTGATAACAACGTGTGCGGCCAATGGGAGACCGGGAGAGCCTCAGCATAGTCCTACGAACTTGGAGGCTACTGTAATAGTCCAGGCAGGACCCTTCATTTGAGGCTAACGGTGGGAAGACAAAGGAAGACGGGGATGGAAAGCCTTGACGGTGGAAGGACTGGAAGGCCTGGCCTTGGTACACGGGTGGGCATGGGGAGAGAGGGTAAGCCAAGGTCTGGGCCAAGATGTCTGCTCAGTTCCGTTTAATTAACAGACGTTTCCTGAGCACCTGCCGTGTGCCCAGCAATGGGTTGGGTGGGGAGAGGCAGAGGGGTGGGAAGGAGGCAGGAGGGTGGGAAAGGAAAGAACTAGAAGGCCCAGGTCCTGGAGGGCCTGAGATGCTCCGATGAGGAGCTGGGGCTATTTCTTTACGGCCAGGTTCTTACCAAAATGCGCTACGAGCATGTGAATTTTCCCTTTAGCACCTGTGAGGGGACAGACACTGTGTCTCTTAATTCCTCCCCTGCCAGTTTCCTTGAGTGAAGGCTTGAGGGTAAGAGAAAGGAAGTACAACCCGGAGGAAAACGTTGTGCCATTTGGCTACTCCGTGAGCCGGGGGGTGCAAACCCAACCCCAAGCCACGGTCTTCACTGGGGGGCGCTTCCTGGCCTGGTTTCTAGGCTGCTTCAGACTCCTCTCCCAGGATCGCTTCAGCCCAAGACAATTACGCCACCCTCGGCTTGTTTCTGAGTGAAATGTATCCACCAAGAGAAGACGCTCCTAAGAGTGCACGGCACGCCGTCCCCAATTGTGCCCACGTAACATCTGTCACGAGAGGACAGGACCCAGTCAAGGCTCAGCTGTGCCACGCCAGGGCCTGCCCCCTTGCACCACCTCCAGCACGAGGGGTCGGGGTTAAGCCTACATGTCCCTCCTGCAGTGAAAGTCTCCGTTCGGTCCCCACCGGCCACCTCGTGACGGAGAAGACGCTGAGGCTCAGGAAGCACCAGTCACAAGCAACGGGTCAAGCATCGAGAGCAGAGCTGGGACTTGAACTCGGGTCTGCCCCTCCTCTCACCCAGGAGGCCTGTGGCCGTCCCTGCCAGGCAGCGATGGGCACGTGGCGGGCTGTTGAACCCTGAGGCCTTGACCTTGGGAGAGATGCGTCTAACGTGGGAAACTCGGGCACTGAGAAGACAAAAACGGGTAGAAATGCTGTGTTTCCGTCTTGTGCTTGGGACTTGGTATTTCGAAGCCTTTCAGACGCCGCCTGTGGTCAAACACCAGGCCTTCATAGCAGCCGGGCCCGGCTGCCTTGACCTTGAATGATCTGGCCCACGTGAAACGGCCAACCAACCTTACCCCAGCCTGCCTGCCGCCCCCAGCGTGATAACCGGCATCGGACTCTTGGATCAGCTCCCTCTTCTCAAGCAGGTCTGCCTTTGCCTTTTGTTGAAGGGACATCAGGGCTGAGACCCGGAGGAGGAGAAACAGGACTCCCCCGCCCCCCTTCCCGAAAACAAAAGCAAAGTTGTGCAACAGGCAATTACTTTTGCTTTCATTTTCGCCGCTCCTGATGCAAAGCGGGAAGGGTGAACTCACCGGGGCCCAGACCTGCCCCGGGGACTCGTCCAGAGTCACAACTCACGGGCTTAGGCATCCAGCTGCCTGACCGTCAGCAAGCGATTCTCGCCTCCTTTCCACCGGCTGTATCTTTATTTTGAAGACCACACACGCGTGCCTGCACACACACAGCCTGTCGGAACCAATTAAGTAGACCCTGGGGTGACTTATCATAGATCAGTCACAGCATCACAGGTGGGGAGCTCTTGAAAGGTTGTTAGCAAACTAATGAATTCTGTAATAGCTGCTCAATAAGTCCCAGGGCTGAGGGAAGCTCCCGGAACACATACCTGTACTTGAAAGAGTAAGTTAAAACCATGTGTACTGTGCTTTGGATAATCTGCGAGCACCGCCCTCTTTCCTGAGAACATTTGGACAAGGAAAAACGCGTGGGGATGGAAGGCCAGGGCTGCCTGGGGAGGTAGACCTCAGGAAACCACCTGACTCTGGTGACGAAAAGGGTGAGAGCCACCCCCGACTCAGCACTAGGCCCCCGCCAGCCCCGGGCCCGCCACGGTGGTGGCAGGCAGGAGGCCGTGAGCCCCGAGGATCCGTGTGTGCAGGGCTCCGTCCTGTGCACTGTGAGAGGAGACTAAATTCGGAATATGGTTCCTGGACTCAAGAAGCTACCGCATTGGTCGGGAGACACCCTCCCTACTTTGGGAAAACCCTCGGGGAAGAGAGTGTAGCCTCCCCTTGGAGAGCTCTCGAGTTTGTTGAAGACATATGTCCTTCTGAAGTTCCTGGTTGGTGGAGAGGACACGGGCTGTGCCCTCGGGAAAGGCCAACCCATCTGCAGGTTGGAGGGGAGGGGGGAAGACGGAGCTTGCCTTCAGGAACCCTCCAGGCTGAGGGGGAGGGGCGTGGCCCTTGGTCTCATGGGGGAGTATCATCCCCGCGTCCTTCACTCTAACAGGGAGTTGAGTCCCGGAAAGTGGTGCCCACGCATGTGTGTTTCTGCCTTGCAGCACCTTGTCTGGAATCTTCTCTTATATGCATGGCTTATATTGACGATCTCCTTGAAAAATATAACCCAGCTCAAAACAGGGCCTTCTGCCTGCGTGTCTCCAACTGCACTGGCACCTGATTTAGCCAACCCCCATGAAGTCGCCATCCATCCGTACACGGAGAGGCCAGCCAGTCCCTGGAAGGCGGGATGGGGGGCCTCTTACTCACACCCTGCACGAGACTCTCATCCCAGGCAAGAGGCTCCAGGGGCTGGCAAGTTCGAGAGAGAGAGGAGGGGCTGTGACGGGCCACCATCAGTTTCACAAAGACGGCAACGGAGATGGCCATCCAGCTCTAGTCTCAAGAGGCACAGAGGGGACAGTGGAGAGAATGGAGGGGACAAATGAAATCTGCGCCTGCTTCTCCCCACCTCCCCTCTGTTGTGCTACCCCTAATTCCCAGGCCCTAACAGCCTTAAGGACCAGTGCTGACCTGAGCGAGAAACACAGTTTTCTCAATAACCACAGCTTATTTCCAGGGTCCATGTTTGGCTTCCCAGTTCACTTCCACTAGGATCTTCGAACAAGATCTCGAGGGTGGTTCAAAGGCCCTTTGAGAGAAGGCACTCACAGGCCAGTATCAATACTGAATTGGGCACCCACTGGGGAGCCATGGGCTTTGACTGCCTCTTACTTAAAGCTCAAGTCCCAGCCTTCAGGGAAACCTACCAACCTCCTCCCACCCCCCACCCCCACCCCCCCTCCAGGACATATTGCAACTTCCCTCTTTTGTTTGAAAGTCTCGGTTCCAGGGCAGATATAGCTGCTCTTAGGTTCCAGCGTTTCTGAAAGGTAGTTTCCGGATCATACCCCACACAATGACCACACGACTTAATGGACTGTATTAACAACTACTACCTTGGAAAAAGTCAACAAACAATGTAATAAGCCAGATAACGCAGTCCAATCATCATGCGTTAAGTTTACTGGGGGAAGAAAGTCGCTCCGACCTGTTTAATGATGTAATCTGGAATTGTCTCGAATAAATGCAGATTGGAAGCTCAGGAGGGCATCTTCATCCTCCCCACTAGCACAGCAATGCGCCAGGGGCTCTCGTGGGAAGCACACAGTTTCGTGTTGCCCTTTGAACCCCAATGCACACGGACCACTGATCGGAGCCAGGATTTCTGAACAGTAGGAGCAGGTTAACAGGTGGCTAGGTGTCAGGAGGGTGAGACAGCAACGAAACTGAGCTTGGAGTCAGAGGACCTTTACTCTGTGCAACTCCAAGAAGTCCTCTCATCCTTCCATTTCTTCACGCACAGAAAGAGGGGATGGTTGCAATGTCTCGCGGATCGTTGCAATGATCTTGAGAGAGACGCACAAAGGGACCCAGCCAAAAGGAAGGCCTGACTGAGCACAGTCGTGTCTTTCTCCTCCTGCCAATGTCTCTGGGATCACTGAAGGGGTGCGTTTTGAAGAAGAAGGAGGAAGGGGGTGGAGGAGGAGGGGAAGAAGGGAGAGGAGGTGGAGGGGGATGGGGAGAAGGATGGGGAGGCAGGAGGAGGGGGAGGAAGAAGAAGAGGAAGTCTGTGTATACCAGGACTAAAAACTGGAAAGAAGGGAGGGAGAGAGGGAGAAGAGGAGGGAGGGAAGGAGGGGGGCAGTGCTAAAAGACCAGAAACGTTGAGGGATCCCTGAAAGACACACAGCACAAGGGACGGAGTTGATGGAGAAAGAAACGTAGAGAAAAACCCAAGCATGAGGAGCCCCACGAGAAACAGGGATTCTCAGGTGCAAGGGTGAATAGACCACCAAGAACCACCAACCGTAGGAAGACCAACCACATGAAAGAGGGCCCCTGGCACCTGAGGGAAACATCAGTAGGGGAAACAGAGGACCATTTTAAAGCAATAGTTAATATTCTCAGAACGAGTCGAGAAGATGACACACTCATACGGAATAAAAAGTCGCAGTGACAAGCAACGATTCAACGGTGATTTCGTATTCAAACTAGGACCATAAACATTAAAGTCACATTCAGGGGCTGAATAAACGAACACACACACGGTGATCCGATTAGTGAGCTGAGTGGTGGAATCCAAGAAGTGGCCCCGAACACAGAGGGAGAGGCCAGAGCCAGACTGGGGGCGAGCGGGGTGCCCGCAGGAAGTGCGGGTTCAGTCAATGCTGGTGGAATCTGGGGAGACGCAGCCTGGGGTCAGGGAGATGGTTTTTCCATCGTGACACCAACAGTACTCGTGAGTGAAGCAAGCCCTCTGCTGTGTGAATTATGCAAGCCTAGCCTTCAGCCTAGTGCAAGTCAAAAAAATCACACGTTCAGAATCAATAAGGTCTGAATTTGCCACATTTGAGTGCGCTGAGCTCTCAAAGGACACACACACACACACACACACACACAGCCAAACTCCCAGCTTGCTGAGTAGAAGGATCTCCTCCAGAGATCACAAAACCCGATGCACTCTTTGTACAGCTGAGGACACTGAGGCTCTGTGAGGCCCCCAGTCCTCAGTCAGTCCATCCTTCCAGAAGATTCCAAGGGGTCTGACGTTGGGGGCAGCTCTGGGAAGGAGGACATGACAGGGAGGTGCTCGAGAGCTGCTTTTAGAATTGTTTATGCAGCAGAGGGAAAAGGAAGCCAGCTGCTGCTGTCCCCGCCATGTGTCAGCCCCTCACCCAGGCCCCTGACAGAGGCTTTGTCCGTCTATCAGGGGCCGTTCCGGGTCCAGCTTGTCCTTCTCACTCCCCACCTCCCAGTTTTCCGTAAGTATACTTTTCCTTCCGTTTTTAGTGCAGTTGGCTATTTGCCCCTCACTTATCCCGTGGGTTCTTCCAGAGGAAGGAATAATATTTATAAACTTCATAAAACCTCTCCCATGTGCCCTCTCTATGGGGGCATTTGACGCACTTGACTAAGTTTACTTCTCGCGGCAATTGTGTGCTACGAGCATCTTTCCCACTTTGACAGATGGGAGCCCTGAGTTCAGAGAGGGTAAGTAGCCGGTGGAGGGCCACACAGCCAGCAGGTGGGGAAGTCAGGATGAAACCCAGGCCCGACTCCTTGCTCCTCGAGTCCCCACGCCACCTTCCTGGGAATTTTAAGAGTCTCCTGAGGCTTCTGGAAAAGGGCAGTAAATATAACTGGGGCGGTCGGGCAGGAGGGACAAGTCACACTAGGCCGGGACTTAGATGATCTAACTCCAGGTATCGGGTGAATAATGGCCGAATGGGGGCCTTGCCACAAGATTGCAAGCCACGGGATCAGGGAAGCTTCGTGGAGGAGGCGTTCCCCTTAAAAGGTCAGGCAGGCAGAATTTGAAGAGCCAGGGGGAGAAGGAAGAAAGACATTCCAGGCTTAGCAGGTAAGATTTTCAATTGTTCTAAAGAGTAAAAGACAGTAACGCCATCTGCCTTGAAAGGGGGTCAGCGGCGCAGAATAATTTATATCAGGGAAAGATTACATCATGGCCTGAATTCTTTTACTGACCCAGTGCGGTGGGGGTGGGGAGCCACATGGAAAAACCGATCACGGTAAAGATGACAGGTCAGAGCCTCTGCCGGTTCCTGTGCGTGTTTCTGATTTACAGAAACGGGTCCCAGCCCAAGTAGTGGGTGGAGGCTAAGAACCGCTCACTCCTCTGGGCTGAATTTCCAGGGCGGGGGGCGGGGGAGGCAAAGGGACAGGGGCGAAAGGGCAGAGGAAGCAAAGAGGGGGAGAAATTCGAGGAGAGTCCCGTAAAAGCGAGGAGGCAGGGAACCCAGGGACAGATCGGGGGCCTGGGGGAGAAGGCGGGGTGCAGGAGCAGCTCCAGGAGGGAGTGGCCCCGGAACCTTCAGACCGGCCACGGGTGCCATTCAGTTCGAAGCTCACTGTACTTCCCTGTAAGGAACACACGCCCCCACCCTCCACAGCAGAGGACGCATCAGCCTACGGTTGTGGCTGCTGGATGGATTCCGTGGCAGAAGTGGCCAGCCGTGGGTTTCCCACTCCTCGTGACATGGGGCACCTGCAGCCATGGTAGTTAAATCACAAAGGGTGACCTCAGACGTGGGAGAGTTTGGGGACAGCTGGGTGGCCAACAAAGGCAGAGAGAATAGCGGAGCCGACACACAGGCATGAAGTCGATGGCTCTCATTCACCGGAAGGAGGCTTCTCTTCATCAAACCACACTGGCTATTTTCATCGAATTTTATTTAATGGGGCCGGGACACCATTTTGTGCCCTGGCAGCAATTTGAGCCACTTTTTTTTTTAATTTTTTTTTTTTATCGTTTATTTATTTTTGAGACAGAGAGAAACAGAGCATGAACGGGGGAGGGCAGAGAGAGAGGGAGACACAGAACCAGAAGCAGGCTCCAGGCTCTGAGCCATCAGCCCAGAGCCCGATGCGGGGCTCGAACTCACGGAACGTGAGATCGTGACCTGAGCCGAAGTCAGACGCTTAACCGACTGAGCCACCCAGGCGCCCCTGAGCCACTTTTTAATAGCAGCTGAGGCGAGTTCGTTGCGTGCTCTCTGCTAACGGAGGTTACCACGCTTATCCCCGCTGTGCAGGTGAAGAAACCAAGGCACAGAGAGGTTAAGTTAGCTGCCGAGGTCACACAGGAAAAGGTCACAGCTGGGGCTCCGACCGGGCAGTCTGGCTCCAGAGTCTCACCTTCTCTATCACCTCGCTTCCTTACAGCTTCAGCCGCTGCCTCTCCCTGAGACTAGATGGAGTATTCTCGGTGAGTGGAAGAAACAAGGAAAGAGATCCCAGGTCAGTAGAGGAAAGACTTTGCTAACATCCTGAGCCACCTGCACGAATACACGGTCTCAGGAGGTAGGGAGCCCCCTGTCGTCAGAGGGATGCGAGCCGCGAGTTCCCAACAACTTGGTCTGGATGCACACTCAGCAATGGGAGCTTTTAAGGCTCTCTCCAGCTTGAGATTCTGGGTCTCTGGGAAATTTCCCTGACCTCGAAGAAACTATGCAAAAGTGCTCGACACCGAGGAGTGCAAGGATCCAGGGGCTTCCAGTTACCCCACGTTTGTTATGTTGGCCCTTCCTGAAATCCCCTTCCTCTCTCTTGGTCCGCTCGGTTAACTCCGGCTCATCCTTCAGAGCCCAGCGTGAATGACACCTCCTCTGGGAGGCCTTCCGTCCTCACTCCATTCCTACTAGGCACAGCGGTCACCCAGGCCCTTCCCACTCAACTATCCCATCTTTCTGATTGCATGTTAAGTCTCCTCACTAGGCAGAAACGAAGCCCGTTTATGTCTCTAAATCCATAGCTCCCGGCGTGGAGAAGGTCAGGGAGATCAATTCAGCTCAGCAAATACGTCTTTACGGTCAGCCTATTATGTTCCACTCTGATTATCCGTGTAGAGACAAGCCATCTCCCTCGAAGCGCTCACTCCCCCCTGAACACCACGGCATGACGCCCTCTCCCGCTGTCTGACCTATGCAGACCCTGTAAATGATTCATGGATGAACAACGTCGGGGGCTCCCTCTCGGCTTAGTTCTCCGGGGCCCGCACAAGGCGACATCGCCTGGTCGTGAGGTGCCACATTTCCGGCAGCTGAGCTCTTCGGCCACGGCCACGGAGTGTGCCTTACTCATCTCGCGCCTGTACCCGCGGTGGACCCGCGGAGACAGGGGCCCCTTGAAGGAAGGTCTTGTCGGGAGGGCAGTGGCAGACGGCCGTCACTGGTCGGGCCCTTCAGGGACTGCCTTGGCTCAGAGGGCAGCCACGTCCAAGGTTACATCCCTTCGCCCGGAACACCACACCCAGCGACTGATGGGACTAGAGAAACGTTTGCAAAAATATCACCATAACCACCCGAGACTACTTTCCTTACGAAGGCCTGCTTGCAGGGCTGACCTCGGCTGGCACCCGGGAACTGGGATTTGAGGAAGGTTCCTACCATTCCCCGATAAGAATGGTTCACGCTGCCTACTGTGTCCAAACAATATGATTTATGCTGAACACCTGCTGTCCCCCTGGGGGGGTCTGGAAGTTTGCTAACGAGGCAGGCAGAGGGTGCCTAGGTGGCCAGGCCTCCCACATCTCCCAACAAAAACCCGGGGCACGGAGTCTCTCTCTGCCTGGCAACGCTTCACACGTGTGGTCACGGTTTTGTGGCCGCGGGGATTAAGATTGTCCGACGTGGTTCCTGGAAGCTTGAGCCTGGTTTCCTGGACTTCTTCTGCATACCTTTCCCTGCGGCTTTGGCTTTGCCTCCCTGCAGGGCCACAACCCATTGCTACGAACATGACTGTGTGCTGAGTCCTGGGAGCCCTCCCGCTGAATCCCCAAACCCGGGACCTCCGGCACAGGGTGGAAAGGGCCCCAGAGCTCCGTGAGGGTCAGGTGACGCTGCACGCGGGCCGCTTCCTCTCCCTCTCCCTCTGCCTCTCCTCTCCCTTCCCTCCTTGGCGGGTGACCCCAGGAGCACCCCTTAATCAATATCCTGAGCGCGAGACTCCGTGTCAGAGTTTGTTTCCCTGGGAACCCGCCCTTCGACGGTTACAAACGAGCGTTCCTGAACTCCCGGGTCATCGGGCACTTTGTGGTGTGTTAATTTCACTGTCACAGCAGCCCTCTCTGGGTTTCACAGAGGAGGACAACGGGCACTGAGGGAAGCGAGGACAGCCACCGCGAGTGCGTGAGGGAGCAGGGAGTGGGCAGAACGATTCTGGAGCCCGTGGCCCGTCTCCTGAACCAGACCGCCTTTCACCTGCGCTTCTGGGCATCCGGGATTCTTCCAGGCCTAAGTGGCCATGCATTCCCCTAAGATATTCTAGGGGGCACCTGGGGGCCAGGTCTGGCCAGCCCCGAGCTGGAGAGAACTCCAGGACCAGGAAAGGAGGCAGGATGCCTCCTCTGTCCCTGAATGATTCCAAGGAGAGGATGTGTAAACACAGCTCCTGTAGTGTTCACACCCACCTGCACACACCCCGGCTGGGCCCTCTGGCCTCCCGGGTCTCCCACCCCAGCCCTGGAGTCTGTGCATCAGACAGGAGTGATCTAGGCTTATCCCGTTAACCCTGAAGCACCAAAGCATTCAGCCTGGCTGCAACTGCAGGAACCCGCCCAAGGAGTGACGTCACTGAGAGAAACTTGGCTTCGGCCTGGAGGGCGGTTGCCCTCCGCGGAGGCAGCCCGGCCAGCTGTCGGTGCCAAAGACGATGGGGCTGCTGGAAGATGTGACAGACAGAGTCCCCGGGAGCTCGGGAGCCCCATCTGCCCTCGGGTGGGCGGGGGGAGAGACACCCCTCCCCCAGCGTGGCACTGGCTACTAAGGCGATGGGGACAAAGCCCCACAGGGCCCCGGGGGGGTGTCCACCTGCTCCACACAGAGGTTGGGGGTCCGAGGAGGCAGGTCACGTGCTGCAGGGCACGAGGGGGCTGGTGGGCCACACTCCTCCCCGCCCCCCACCCCCACCCCGCACGCTGCCAGTCCCACTCCTGTGCGCTGGACCTGAGTCTCTCTCTCTCTCTCTCAGTCCACAACAGTTACATGAGAGAGAGAACCCAGGTCATCTCTAAAGTGCATTCGGAGCTGATCTCCGGGACTCGGTCAACCCAGAAGGAAACCAATCTCAGAAACCAGAAGGTTGGGAGGCTGGTGCTTCCCGCCTCCCAGAAGGTCCCAAGAGGCGGTCCAGGGTGGCCCCGGGTACTCTCCGTGTCTGAGCTCGCCACGCCCCGCTGCTCCCCCTCCCTGAGGCTCGAGCCGCAAATTGGATCACGTGACGAGCACGCACTGCCCGAATCACTCGTAGGATGGCTTGAGAAAAAGCAATTAAATGCTTTCTTAATTGTAGGATGGCAAGAGGTTAATGAGTTACTATAAAAACCGGTCCCTGCCATCTGGTGGCTGTCACCAGAGCCCGCATGCAGGGAGCGATCCCAATTTGTAAGACAAGATGACGGGATCACTCCAAGTCAGGAGAAGGGGTGGGGGCTGTCGGTGCTGAAGCCTGGGGCCCGGAGCTCCAGAGCCCAGCACATCCCGGCTGGCTTCCAGACGTCCCAGGGAACCAAGGGGGGGGCGGTTCAAGACCAAACGGAGGAAGATCAGACAGGGAGCCAAAATCGCGCATCGGTTCCAACACTGTTTTTCTCTGGGATTCGGCTCCAGGGAGAGATGGCCCTGACAGCCACTTTGCTCAGCACGAGCCAGGAGGAGAAGAGGGAAAAGTGACAGACTGAGAGAGAACTTGGCCAAAGGCGGAGGGAGGGACAGACAGAGGCAGGGGCTGCAGCCCCTGCAAAGACAAAGAGATGCAAACCAGCCTGGACAGACAGAGGGACAAAAGAGAAAGGACGAGAACTGAAATGCCAGGAGATGAAAAACGACTATGACATCGGCAGGCTGTGAATGTGACAAGCAGATGAAAGGGCCGGTAATTTTCTGGAATCAGAGACAGGAAAGAACCTTTGAGGGTTTTGCTTTGTTCTGGGCAAATGTGTCCTCTGCGATATGCCACAGCTCCCAGGAATCATCTAGAAACATGGCCCTCCTCCCTTGTTGGAGGTGAAGAGGCAGCATGGGTCAGGGCCAGCCTTTGCTCTCCCCTGACTACCCCCCCACACACACACGTGTCCACACACATGCACATGTTCATATATGCACACGTGCATACACATACACATTCCCCCCCACACACACATTTACACACATACATGCCCACGTTCACACACACATTTGCACACATTTGCACACACTTGCACATTCGCATATGCACACACATGAACACACACGTGCACACATATACGCGTGCACACGTAGATGCATGCACGCACGCGCACCTGTTCACACAGGCACACATCCGCGCATATGTACACACACATGCACATAGACGCATTTACATAGGTATGCGCGTTCACATGCAGACACACATTCACACACCCACACACAGTTCACACATGTGCACGCGCACACACACCCCAGTTCTCACCAGCCAAGAGCCACTTCTAGGGCACAGGAGGCCATGGGCCTCAAGCTGTCTCTCCTCTCAGCTTCCCGAGGTCCTCTTGGCCATGCTCAGCCTGGCCGCGAGGCAGGTCTGGTTTTCTGATACAAAGAAAGGAACCCAGAAAGTCCACATATTCCCAGGGCTGCACAGCCTGTGGTTTCTGTGAGGCCACGCTCAGCGCCGGCCCTCTCTGTCATCTTGAAGGAATTGACTGGGAAGGTGACTGGGTCACCCCTCCCCTGTTCTCCTAGCCTCTGACCTCGAGACACCCACTTCCCAGGCCTCTCTGGAAGTTTCCCCTCCCGGAGCAGGCTCTAACTGGCCACAGCGACCCGCCTACAGCGAGGGGGTGAGGGTCCTCTTCCCACGACCACTACGGCTCCCCCCGTCCGCCCTGCTTTCCATCTGTGAGGACCCTGGCAGCTTGTGCCTGTAGGTCAAAGTCTCCACTTTCAGAAAAACTCTGTGGCCCAAAGTAAACACCACCACCACCAAACAAACAAACAAACAAAAGACCCCAGGCATCCAGAGCTAGAAAATTCCAGAATCTCCACTTTCCCCATTATCTTGCGTCCTTGCTTTAACTTCTCTCCAGTGCCATTTGGCCGATTTGCTTTCGAGCAGACTGTGAAACCAGAGCATCGAGGAGATGTCCCACTAATCCATCTAGGGGTTAGAGATGCCCCTAAAATCCCCGGGGCGGGGTGGGGGGGGGGTTGCTGGTATTCCAGGGCTAAATTCGAGTTTGAAATTCCTCATCTGCACTCTGGGCCCAAGCAGCACATGAGCTGACCATAATAAGCGTCTCTTCTATTTCCAACAATAAACCGGAATGCCAAGACCCCACTGAGAGCCAGCTGGGCTCTCTGGGGACTCCTGCCACCTCCAAGGCTCCCAGGAGAGGAGTGCCTGGTCTTTGAGAAGCTTCCCTGATTCTGGTGTGGGCGCAGCCAGGGTCCGGCAGCTGCACGGCCGCGGTGCCAGTGGGGGACATCCAGGCGCAGGAGGGACGTCACCGGCGGTGTCCCCACGGGCCTGGTTCTGGGGTGCGATTTTGCCTGTGCCTTTGGGAGGTCTGTGTTCCTTTTCCCGGCGATTCTGTGAGCCACCCAACAGGTTTTCTGCTTCAAAAGAAAAAGAGTGTGCAGACACACACTTGTGAGAGAGAGGCAGAAATTGACAGACAGAAACAGACAAGGAAAGACAAAGAATAGAAAATACTCCAGTGCTTGGAATTCAGTCATGAAGTCACGGGCACTGGTCTCTGGCCCTCTTCTGCTGCCTCTGGACGGAGCCTTCAGACTCCCAGCCGCACCCTCAAAGCCCCCCGAGTGCAGACCCCAAGTTTTGTCCCGCGGTTTTAAACCTTCTCCCTCAGCCTGCAACAAAGACTCAGTCCCTGCTCATTATTTGCCACCCACCTTCCGCCCGCCGCCCCACACCCCTTCCAACACAGGCAGACACACATGCACACACACACACACACCCACAACGGCTTTTGCTCACGTCCCGTTCCACATTTTGCAAAAGTCAGCGCTGGGAGTTGGTGCTGTCCAACCTCCAGCTCGTGGCCTGGCTTGTGCTCAGTCGCCCTCACCCCAGACTGCAGGCGTGGGAGGGGAGAAGCCACGGGGCCGTGGGCAGGGGCAGGGGGAGGAGGTGGAGGTGGGCAGCCTTCGGCGTCTGAGCTGTTCCACGGAGACCAATCGAAAGCCACAGAAATCTACTCCATGACTTTAAACGGTGTGAAATTAACACCCGAGACATCGGACCCAAGGGTTTTGCTTTAACTTATGAGTCTTGAGGAGTAATTTTCACCCAGGTGGGGTAGGCACAGCCTGATGGCACTGCCAGCCGAGGCACCTGAACTCCTTCTGAGCCACCACCTTTCGTCTTCCGAGCCAGCGGGGTGCCGCTTTGTTGGGAAGGATAACTCAGATGTCACTCTGAAGGAATGAATCAGAGGAAGGCGTTCCGTTTCGAGGACAGAGGGTGCACATCTCAGTGAATTTTAATAAGCTCAGCCCTGTGAGAAAACACTGAGACAGAACAAACCACCAGGGGATAACTCTAAAGCAAAACAGGGACAAGTACAAGTTGCAGGGAACCCTCTGTGTTACACTCGGAATGTCGGGGAAGTCAGGCGTAAAGGACAGACCGCTACTGGGAGGTGATGCTGGAATGCGTGTGTCCCCTAGCCCCGCTGTCACAGCCTAGCCTGGCTGCTATCGACATGGCTCCCTCCCTGTGATTCCCTGGGGCTGTCACTGAGAACACGGGCCCTGGAGTAAGAAGGCTTCAGGGGTGAGTCCTGGCCCCACTGCTTGCCCTCTCTGGGATTCGGGTGGGAGTGGGAATAATCCTAGTGACTCGACCAGCGTTTCTGGAGAGGATGAAGTGAACCGATCCGTAGGAAGGCACATCGGTCCAGGTTCAACGGTAGAAAGAACACCAGCAGGAGATATATATGGAGAGATTTATTGCAAAGAATTGGTGCACGTGATTGTAGGGCTGGCTGGCCGAGTCTGAAATCCAGAAGGGCAGGCTGGACCCTCGGGCACAAGCAGAAGCTGCAGTCCACAGGTGGAATTTCTTCTCCTTCCAGGAAATCCCGGCTCTGCTCTTAAGGCCCTTCGACTGATTACATCAGGCCCACCCAGGTGGTCTAGGATAATCCCTTACTTAAAGTCACTGCTTTGGGACTTTAATGACATCTACCTTCACAGCAACACCCAGATCAGTGTTAGGTTGAATAACCGGAGGCTAGCGCTGAGGCCGGGCGACACCGCTGCCCACCCCAGCAGGGTCAGCACCGCGGCTGGCTCGGGATAACCCATCACTCAGCACTGTTCAGCTATTACTTTTTTTAGGGCTCTAGAGCATCTGCTGAAGAAGTGGACCCGGGGACTCAAGCTTCTCCCCTTTCTGGTTTCCATCTTCAGGGCGGGTCGCACGCTCTTCCTCCCTCCCAAATCTCCTTCCCAAGAGGGTTGAGGACTCACCCCAGGGAACCAAAAGGAAGGTGATCCCTTGGATTCAGCCCCTCAGCAAACACTCCCTGGGAGCACCCTGCACCAGCCCGGGGCCCGGGGCCGCACATCCAGATCAGGAGCGCCCGGGGCTCCTCGAGTCCTCTTCTGTGGCCACATGCTCCCTGCCAGGCCCACTGTGGTAGCCAGGGCCTCCCCTACAGCAACATGTCCTGCACGGACACCTCACCAAGGGGGCAGGAATGCAGCCCGTGCTCTGATCTATGCACCGCTCAGGGACACAACTTTTGCCCGAGGAGCCAGTGGCACCTGCTACTCCGTTTGACCACGGACCATCTGCTCAGCGACAGAAGGGGGATGCCCCTCGGGAGTCACGTGCCGTTGATCCTGGGACGTCTCCTGTCACAGGCACACGTGGGTTGCAGGGAAGAACGCCTCTCAGCCCCTCCAAGCTACGTCCACCCCTGTTCCGGTCTGCAGGTCCTTCTAAGTACCTGCCCAGACAGCCTCCGTCCCCCCAGCCCACCCCCAGCCTCTTACCCTGGCTCCCCCAGCTCCCAGACGGCAACCATACTCAGCCCATCCTTCCTCCCAGTCTGCAGCCGCCTCGCTCAGTGGCACCCACCAGCCTAGGACCGCCCCGTCCTGGGTCCACGGCGCCCCTGCCAGTCTGCCATCCCTCAGTTCACAGTTGCCCTGGCCAAATTTGTGCTGCCCCAGGAAGCCCCCACGCTCTTTCCGCAAGCACCGCTTTTGAGTTACGTGGGCTTGGCCAAGGTACTTAACCTCTCTGAGCTTTCATTCCTCTGCAGGAAAACAGACGCAATCACAAACCCCACTTCAAGGGGCTGTCACGAGACGCCAGCGAAACAATGGGTACGAAGTGCCTGACACATGGTCGTCAGTCCATCTCCCGCTCGCCCAGCCCCCCAGGCCTCCCCTCCCTCCGAGCTTACAGTTATCAGGTACACGTAACCCGCACTTAACCCATCTGATGGCATGGCATCCCCATGCCGGCCGAGCTCACCGAGCTCGGGGCACCACGGCACCGGGAGAGAGGGTATGTCTGCCTTGACATCTGCGGGGGGGACGCCTCCCTCTCGTAAGTGGAACCTGGCACAATGTGCAGGGTTTGAGTCATTGGGGTTGTGATCAAAGGGAGAAGGTGAAGAGTCTTATGACAAGGAACTGATTTCATGGGAGAATGAGAAGCAGGTGTAGACTTCCCTGCCCACCCCCACCCCGTCCCGCGCCAGCCCATGACCGGAACAGTGCGGCGGGGAGTGCAGAGGACCCCAATCTGCATGAACCTCAAGCACAGAGGAAGCACTTTATCACTTGTCAAGCACGGTATCAACATCCATCATTATTATAACTTAATTTCCCCCAGCTCTGCGGGGCGGTGGGCAGTGGTGTGGGGGTGGGCAGGGCTGGGCTGGTTCTCTCCACCTGGCCTTTGGACAAGTCTGCTTCTCCTCTGGAATATGAGCACTCCAGCCAAGAAACTTCCAAATGTGGGGTCCTTAGAACGCCCACCTCTCTGCAAAGCTGCAAGGCTGACCAGAGGGAGCTAACTCCGGGCAGGTTTTGAAATTTCAGCACCACTGAGACTTGTGGCTGGGTAATTCTTTGGCTGTCGGTATGGACTGTCGGATGTTCAACAGCATCCCTCGTCTGCAACTGACTAGATGCCAGTAACACCCACTCCCCATGGTAACAAGTATGTCTCCAGACATTGCCAAATGTCCCCTCGGGAGGAAAACCGTCCCCGGTTGAGCTCCACTGCTCTAGACCTGTGCAGGCTGGTTAACGTGGCTCACCGGGCCCACCATGGCTTGACCACCCACTCTTCTTCGGTCTCAGCACTCACCTCTGTTCTACACCGGAACAGGACAGTCCATAGAGCCCAAGTGACTGCCATGCCCGGAGCCCCTTCCGAGTCAAACAGCCAGAGGACTTGTGACCCTATGACTGTGGCCAAGAACAAATGGACAGGATCTCCATCCTGGACTAGACCCCCTGTAGCATCACTTGGTTGGATCAGAGCACTCTAATTGCATGGTGATTCCCGGCCCCTGACCAGGCTTGCTTTGGGACTTGGAGGTTGGAGCAGGATGTCCTGGGAACAGGATATGGGGAGAAAACAGAGAAACAAATACATCACCGACCGCAGCGCAGGAGGCATCAGCTTCCCGGAAGCAACTCGATGACCATTCATTCTATCAGCTCTGTAATCCCACAGTTTCTGCAATGATGATATGCTACCTTTCAATCATTTTTTAAGGGCTTTATTTAAAATAATTGATCTACTATTGAAGTGGCCATCGAAAGCTCTATTTCCAAACTGGGCTGGTTATTTCTGGCACAAACGGGTTGCGTTATTTTTCAAGAATGTATTTTTGTTACCAGACGGGGTCATTTTTATTTCATTCAAGTGAAGTGGGCTCGGGTAATAAAAAAAAAAAAAACAACAATAAAAACAGAAGGGAACTGAGCAGCTAGCTTTATTTTCTTTAATCCCACCACTTTTTAGGAAGAAAGCAAATCAACCTAATCTCACTGCCCTTTCATTCGCTCCCACCAAATTACTCTTTCTATAATCAGAGTAACGCAAACACACATATAAGTAACATGCATATTACATGTGTAGACACATATATTTTAACCAAAATGCAATTATGCTGTATCTTTCTGCACCTTGCTTTTTTATCACATGACATTCAACTTTTATCGGTGATCCCCTTCCGAGTCCGTGCCTGAGGAATCTCACTGCCTGGTTCAAATACCAGCTCTGACTTCTCACAGCTGTGTGATCTTGTGAAGGCTAACAACCTCTCTGCGCCTCTCCTGCAACATACGGATGATGATAACACTGTCTACTTCATAAAGTGTCCGGAAGGTTAAGTGAGGTCACATTTGGAAAGCACTCAGGGGGTGCCTGTTTGGCTCAGTCGGTTAAGCGTCCGACTTCGGCTCAGGTCACGATCTCAGAGTTTGTGAGTTCGAGCCCCACGTCGGGCTCTGTGCTGACAGCTCGGAGCCCGGAGCCTGCTTCGGAGTCTGTGTCTCCCTCCCTCTCTGCCCCTCCCCTGCTTGTGCTCTCTCTCTGTCTCTCAAAAATAAATAAATGTAAAAACAAAAAAAGTTTTTTTAAAAAAAGGAAGAAAAGAAAGCACTCAGAAAAGTGTCTGCCATGCATGGCAAATGGTCAGGAAAGCCCTAGTCCTTATTAGACAGATCTACCTGGTTTCTTAACAGTTGGCTAGAATTCCATGCCATAAATATGCCATGCTCTGTGACGAGGATTTTAACTTCTACTACTGTTTGTTCTCACGAGCCACCGTACAAAGAATGCCCTCGTACGTATATCTTTACTCATTTATGCTCTGATTTTTGGAGGATAAATTCCCAGAGGAGACATAGCTGGATTATTAACAAGCACATTCCAAGTATATCGGAGGGTTACCGATCTTTTTTTTTTTTTTTCAGTTTATTTATTTTGAGAAAGACAGAGAGAGCTCGAGCAGGGGAGGGGCAGAGAGAGAGAGGGAGAATCCCCAGAAGGTTTGGCACTGTCCGCGCAGAGCCCAATGAGGGGCTCAAACCCAGGAAACTGAGATCATGACCTGATCCGAAATCAAGAGCTGGACACTTAACCTGCTGAGCCACCCACCCAGCCGCCCCTGGTTGCCTATCTTTTCAATCAGGTAGGCAAAAATAAAAACAAATGTCACGTGGTTGTTTACACTTAAATTTCTTTAGTTATTAGTGAGATAGAATATCTTGTTACATTTTTCCCTCTTTACTGGGCCATTAAAGAGGAATGTGTGTGTGTGTGCACATTTCCTATTTAATCATTTTTGTTGTTTCTGCTTGATCTGGAGGAACAAGTTCTATAGCACGGATATTCACAGTTTTCCTGCTCGAATGTGTAGCAAATACTTTCTCCCCAGCTGTCATTTATGCATTTACATTTTGGTTTTTTATGATGCTTTTCACAGTACAGTTTTGGGATTTTTTTTTTCGTGTTTTGCTTTTTAATTTCTAGGTGGTCCAATTTGCCAAACTTTTTTCTTTGGGCTACTGGGTTTGGAGCCAGATTTAGAAAACGCTCCCTCACTCCAAGATACAGAGACAGAGATGAGCTAGAGACATGACATATGCCCTCTACCTGACCTTGAGGGATAGATATGTACACAGATACGTAAATACGTAGACACATAGATACATAGATAGACTTAACTTACATGTAACGTTACATATACGTAGTCTTATACTGTTTTTTTTTTTCAAAAATGTTTAAATGTTCATTTATTTGTGACAGACACAGAGAGTGCGAGCAGGAGAGAGGCAGAGAGAGAGGGAGACGCAGAATCCGGTGCAGGCTCCGGGCTCCAAGCTGTCAGCACAGAGCCCCACGTAGGTCTCGAACCCGTGAACCAGAAGATCACGACCTGAGCTGAAGTCAGACACTTAACCGACTGGGCCACCCAGGCGCCCCCGTTTTTTAATTTCTTAATATTTTATATTTAATGCACCAATCTTTAATCCATCTGGCATTTGTTATTATACACGGCATGCGGAAGGTACCTGATTTTACCCTCTTGCAAACGGACAGCGATCTGTGCCATGGTTCAAAGTGCTCACTTTGACCTCCAAGTGGCTCACCTGCAGGAGAAGAATCTCTAGACTTGAGTCTGCCTAGCCTGGGAAGAAAACCGGACGGGGAAGGAAGCAGATCCCCCAACCCCCTGCCCCGCCCCGTCCCTTTACATTTATCGCATCCAGCAACAGCAGGTGTCAGTGAGGTTCCTCTACTCAGAGAGCAGGGCAAGGCGGGCAGGCTGCTGAGGGGGCCATGAACACTACATCACTTGAACACAGCATTACAGGAATGGTCAGGGCCTGAGCTATGGTTCCCCTGGGACCACAGTAACTTATGTGCCCAGAGAAATCATTTTCCTGGAAGATGCATTTTAGGCAGTGCGGAGGCTCGGGTGACCCTTATATCATCCGGTCCCAGGTTTCTGTGGATTTACACATGCTGGCTCCCCACAACAGAAAGAAATCTAATTACCAGTGGAATAACTTACAGGTTAGGGGACCTCCAGTGTGCACTCAAACCGGCTGTAAATCCTCCGAGCTGGATCCCGAGGAAAGTGAACTGGTGCTCAACTGAGATACCTCACAGCTCAGAGAGCGAGCGTCCTTCCTAACCCAGGTGTGGCCAGGGGGAGCAGGTGGCCTTCAGAGGAACCGGGGTACAGGGGGCCCGGAAAACGGAAGGAACCTCAGGCCGCGCGTCAGAATGCCCAGGTCTTCGTTCTCCTACTGGCCACCAGCGTGACTTTAGCCTCTTGCTTAACACCCTTCCTCAGTGTCCCTGTCCCAAAACACTGGTTCCCACGCATTAAGCCTCCTCCCAGGGATGTGCTAGTTGTTTTAGACGCACATCTCCGATTTTCAGGACGGCGCTGAAAAGGGAGAAGGAGTGTGTCCATTTTGCGTACGTGGAAACAACATCAAAGAGTTTAAGGGGATCTGTTGAGGGCGGCATTGCTGGAAAGCAGCAAAGCCCAGCCCCAACCCCCGCCCCCTCCGGCCAAGCACAAGGGGTAAACACTTGCCCCAGCATCCGTGTCTCCAGCTCTGTGCATAGAAGCTCAAGGGTGCATGGAGGAAGGATTTCTGGGCCTCCCGCTGAGGCCACTGACGAGGTTTCTCCGGCTTCTCTCTCCCTTGGCCTTGGTGTGGCCTTGGCCCTGGTGACACACACACACACAGTCAGTGGCAGCCTGGTCCACACAGCAGGCCAGCACTCTGCACCAAGGGCTCCAGCCTCACCAGAAACCGCGTCCTCCTCCAGCGGACGTGCCAGAACATTGGCAGGGCCGGGGCCCGCAGGCCACGTGTCTGCACACGCGAGTTCTAACCCAGCCAGTGTTAGTTACATCACAAACGGCCCACGCTCCCACCTTGACAAAAAAGACCTTCGTAGCAACAAAATGCGAACAGATCAGCGATTGCAGCCTTTAAATAAATAAAAGCTTTCCGGGGCGCCCGGGGGACTCAGCCGGTTGAGGTCCAAGTTCAGCTCAGGCCATGATGTCACGGTTTGTGAGTTTGAGCCCCGCATCGGGCTCTGAGCCTGCTTGGGATTCTCTATCTTCCTCTCTCTCTGCCCCTCGCGTGCTCTCTCTCTCTCTCTCTCTCTCTCTCTCTCTCTCAAAAATAAATTTTAAAGTATCTTAAGAAATAAAATAGGGGGACCTGGGTGTCCAGTCAGTTGGGCATCCAACTTTGGCTCAGGTCACAATCTCACTGTTCATGGGTTCGAGCCCCGCATCGGGCTCCTTGCTGATAGCTCAGAGCCCGGAGCCTGCTTCGGATTCTGTGTTTCCCTCTGTCTCTGCCCCTCGCCCATTCACATTCTGTTTCTCTCTCTCTCAAAGGTAAATAAACATTTAAAAATATAATAACAACATAAAAAAGGAAAAAAGGAAAGAAGATACCTTTAAAAGTATGTACAAATTAGGAACACTAAAGTTATATGTCGATATGATTCCAGTGGAAGTTATTTCTCTCCTAAAATATTTAAACGTTGCTAAAAAAATCTAAAAGGCAAAACATGAGGCATAACGAATATGAACTATTTGGATCAAAGCTACTTAAATAGAGCTGAAACTTTCAAATTCGATTTCTTAAAACTTTGGATGTAAGCATCTTTGTAGAAGTGAAACAGTTCACGACCCTACGAGTCAGTGTCCATCTAGTTGCCGATGGACAGAACCGATTTCGTGCTTCACGCACATTACATCTCGAGCTGCACACGTACACAAATTTAAGAGTAACATGAATTGTTTGCTATACTGAACTATGTCTCTGCATCCACACGCAAGCACCGTGAGCCCTGTGCTCAGTCTTATCTCCAGAACCAGGAATTGGAATATGAAGAGAAGCGACACAATCATTTGTTTTATGAGAATCTATGGCATTCGAGCTGAGAGGAAGGATTTGACAAGCTAATTAATTTGCCTTTTCTCTTATCCAAGCACTTCCCCTGCTCCGATCCGCCCCGCTCTCCGAGGCGCTGCCTGCCCCCGATGTTTCTAGAAGCATACGGCATACAACCTTCGTGGCATTCGGTCCAGCTTTCCAGGACATAAGGCAAGGGATGTGCAGAAGGGTTTCCCTGGGGCCTCAGGGGTGACTGTCACTGAGCTGGTCTTTAAGGTGACAGATTGTGTTGAGCTAGCCCTGAGCTCCAGGTCCCAAGCGTGAGAGTCGTGTGTGTGTGTGTGTGTGTGTGTGTGTGTGTGTGTGTGTGTGTGATACTCAGGGCCCTTCAAAGTATAAATCTCAGAGCAGAGGCTACTCTATTCAGAGTCTCAATGTGGTTCAGGAAACAGAAGTTTTGGGGGAATGCCAGGGGCCCCCAAGACCACCCCCAGGTAGACTCATAGGACCCAGCATACGGTCAAATTCATGGCTATGATTTATTATGGCAAAAGGATACAGAGAAACTCCGCAAAGAGAAAGGCGCAGGGGGCAAAGTCTAGAGGAAACCAGGCACAGGCTTCCAGACTCCTCTCCCTTTGGGGTCACACAGGACAAGCTTAATTCCCCAGCAATGAATTGTGACAGCATGTGTGAAACGCTATCTCCCAGGGAAGCTCATGAGAGACTCGGTGCCCATGGCTTTTACTGGGGGAAGGTGAGCGGGGGTACTGGTCACAGAGCACCCTCTGCCTGCCACATACCAAAATTCCAGACTCCCAGGAGGAAAGCAGAGAGATGTTGAGCATGAATCATATTGTTTGGAAAGCTCAGGCGCCGTGAGCCACCCTTACCAGGGAAAGCTGGGGACCGGCCTGAGCAGCATCGGAGGCAGTGACGAGCTTCCTGCCTTGGGCAGATTAATCTGAGTGCTTGCATGCAGTCTGAATGTGTTTGTTCATTTTCTCTTGGAGTAACATCCTGTTGTGCACACACACCACAGCTGATTAGCCTGTCTCCTAGAAGAGGCTAACAGACGACCGCATTCTTATAAAGCTCATGTTCAAGCAAATCTAAACAGTATACTGTTCAGGAATGTCCTAGACGGTTAAACTATTTTTAAATACAAAGGAATTCGGGACAATTTTTACCAGAGGAGGCGGGGGGGGGGGGGTGCGGTGCGGTGGAGGCAGCGACTCGAGGTTCCTCTGGAGAGGGGCACGTAGTTGATTAGCAACGTTCTTAAGACAGGGGTGGGTTCAAGGGCTCCTTTTATAATTATGGTTCATAACTCCACATGCAAGCTATGAATACATAGATTCTTTTATGTGGACCAAAAAATATACACACTAAGATGTTTTAATTGTTTCACATTTGCCTACCATCTGGGCAATGGTTAGGCAGGCACCCTTTCTATGAACACATGTGGAAAAGGATTATCAGCGCTGGGTACCCTCAAAGCTAAAAATCATTACACTACAAGGCGCCTGGGGGGCTCAGTCGGTTAAGCGTCCGACTTCAGCTCAGGTCATGATGTCACTGCTCGCGAGTTTGAGCCCTGCGTCGGGCTCTGTGCTGACAGCTCCAGAGCCAGGAGCCTGCTTCCGATTCTGTCGCCGTCTCTCAGCCCCTCCCCTGCTTGCACACTGTCTCTCTCTCTTTCTCTCAAATATAAAAAAATACATAAATAAAAACATCTAAAAAATAAAATACATTATAATTTAGTTGGCATAGAAACCCATGGTCATCTTAACTCAAATGACATCAAGCTTAATATTCTTTTTTTTATTAAATTTTTTTTTTTTTACAGAGACAGAGAAAGAGTGTGAGCAGGGGAGGGGCAGACAGACAGGGGGACAGAGAATCTGAAACAGGCTCCAGGCTCTGAGCTGTCAGCACAGAGCCCAACGCTGGGCTCGAACTCACAAACTTCGAGATCATAACCTGAGCCGAAGTCGGACAGTTCACGGACTGAGCCACCCACGCGCCCCAAGCTTAACATTCTTTCCTCAGTGTCTGGTCGTATACCATTTTTCTCTTGGAGGATCTCATTTTCGTGAATCAATTAGGTTTTGTGAATCAATTCAAGTTTTATTACTCTGCCTTTCGTTATTTCTATTCGCAGGTGAATAGCATTATTTCGTTTTCAGTATATTTACTTTCATAGCTACATTCTATTTATGATGAGTGATTATAAGGGAGGAAAAAGTTTTCCCTCCTTCTCTTCCGCGTCCTTAGGCCAATCTAATGATTGAATTGACATGAGGCAGATGAGCAGGAGAATAAGGAGTTTAATTTTGTATGTATGGGAGCCCCACGAGGACATGAGATGCTCTCGGACGCTCAGGTAACTGAGGGAGAGTTACCATCCTTAGCTAAACAGGAGGCAGCAGGGCTCTGGGACTTTAAAGAGGCGACAACCTACAGGAAAACAAGAAGAAAAGTGCTCTCTTCCCCGTACAGGCTCTCCATCTAAAGTCCTGTAGGCCGTGTAGGGGGAGGGAAAAAGCTCTCCCTGACTCTGTTGGTCCTCGACCGTCTTTAGCCTGAAATACTCCACATGCCAAAAATGGAACATTCTGGGGCAGCCTGCCCTGAACCCTATCCTGATGCTGGTTTTCTATGTATGGCACAGACGCAATGTTTCCCTTTAAAATAAGTTTCTCCAGGGGCGCCTGGGTGGCGCAGTCGGTTAAGCGTCCGACTTCAGCCAGGTCATGATCTCGCGGTCCGTGAGTTCGAGCCCCGCGTCAGGCTCTGGGCTGATGGCTCAGAGCCTGGAGCCTGTTTCCGATTCTGTGTCTCCCTCTCTCTCTGCCCCTCCCCCGTTCATGCTCTGTCTCTCTCTGTCCCAAAAATAAATAAACGTTGAAAAAAAAAATTTTTTTTTTTAAAAATAAAATAAGTTTCTCCTTATCTAAGCTCAACCTGGAGACGAGTTAAATACAAGTATTAACCAGACGCTAGCACAAGGGGTACAGGATGTGGCCAAGTCACCCGTGAAGTGAATGAAAAGTCTCAGTCGGGAAAGCGCCATACGACGCTACGTGACCTCCAAATATCTATCACCCAAGGTCACCCAAGTGACGTGCTGTGGGAGGCCACAGAGTTGCGGGGGCAGGAGGGCGGTGGGGCGACATGATCTTTATTCTTGGTGAGTCTCCACCTGGAAAAGCAGCACATACTGTCATAGACGAGGAAACAGTGCCGGTGCCCGTGGCGGGGGGGGGGGGGGGGGGACACCCAGTAAGGGAAAACACGGGCAGGCCCCGAGCCGTGAGCAAGTGTGATGTTTCGAGTTGCACAGCCTTTTAAAAAACCGAGCCCAGCGTTTCCAAGGGCTGTGTACAAATCCGGGGGCTCCCAGCTGGCCCCACTGGGGTGCTGGACTGTATGTGCTTTCCCGAGGCAGGGTAACAGGTGTCAACTTTAAAGTGATAAACCGATAGCACAAGGCAGGGGGTAATAGGGTCTGTCCCACTTCTTGTCCGTGTGTCAGGCCTTACTGGGAATAGTCACTCATCCTGTCTGCCCATGGAAACTGAGCACCAGCTTGCTGGGTCTGAACTGATTGTGTTGGCATATCCTCAGTGGGGAAATAGAGGGGGCACGCTGGGAAAAACGCTCACGAGATGTGACCCAGGAGTCATAAGTCATTGCGTATGACACCGTTGGGGACCAGGCAAGGCAGGGTGGCAGACGGCCGCTACAGCTATACCCTAGGCCACCCAGGCCCAAGGAGACGAACACCAAGAAGGCCAGACGCCGAACGTTTAATTCTGAGACAGAGTGTATTATTAAAGCCACCTTAGTCTCTAAAGACATTATACGCATAGTGGGAAGAATGAAAAAGGGAAGCCGGAAGCGACTTGCTCATGGAGTCCCAACTACATGTGCCATCTAGCACTAAATACAGGTATGGAGAAGTTAGGTCAACCTTCAAGGGGCTCCCATATGTGGAAGCGGACAGGTATAGAACGGTTACCAGCACAGGAGAACGGGATGATCGTGCTATGTAACAATACCATGCTCTGGGAGGGAAGGAGCCCAGGTAAGGGGTAGTTCACCTTGCAGGAGACGATCTGAAAAGGCTTCTTAGTCTTAATCACTCTTGGGGCCTAGAACAGAGCCTGGCACGTAGTGGGCGCTCACCAGATATTTGTTGAAGCAAGGAATGGATAAGGAGCCTGTGATAGGCTGAGTGACGGTCCCCCAACACTCCCATGTCCTAATCCCTGGAACCTGTGACCATCACCTTGCATAGCAAAAGGGACTTTGCAGACCTCATGAAGTTAGGGCTTGAGATGGAGAGATCATCCTGGATAATCCAGCCGTGCCCTAAACACAATCCCAAGTATCTTGTGAGAGGGAGATGTGACATACGGACAGGAGGAGGCAATGTGGGGCCACAGAGGCGGAAAGACTGACCACAAGCAGAGAGACATCGGCAGCCCCCGGAAGCCGGAAGAAGCAATAAAAGCGATCTCCCTGAAGCCTCCCACGGAAGCCCCGTCCTGCGACGACACCTCCATTGGGGCCCCTAAGACTCAGTTCAGATTTCTGGGCTCCAGAACCGTAAGAAAACAAGTCTCTGGGGTTCTTCAGCCCCCAAGTTTGTGTCATTTGTTACAGCAGCCACAGGCAATTAATACAGCCACCGCTCTGGGAAGAAATTATAGGCAGAGGGAGGTACAAAAGCTGTCTGGGCAATGCCAGGTAATTTGGAGAGCCTAGGGATCCTGAGCTGAGGCACCCTAGGATGCAAACAGCTTGAGGAAGGTGAGTCTGGCTTGGCTGGGCAGGCTGGACGGAAGACACAGAGGCCAGAGGCAGGGAGCTCTGCCAAAGAGGTTCTTGAGACAGCTCGGGCGTGCAAAGGGGATGAGAGCCAGGCCTCGGGGATTAGCAGTGGGAATGAGAGAAGGGGCCGGTACAAAAGAAATTTCAAAGGCAAACTTGATGGAGCTTAGCGAAAGATTGAATATAGCAGATGAAGGAGAAATTTCTTCCAGCTGTTAGAGCTGAGACTGGCAGAGAGGGGGAAATCGGAGGGAAGAAGAGACATTTCTAAATGTTTCTCACAATAGCCAGTTGGTCGCAAAAACATCCCAGGGCCATGATTTGAGCTGATCTACGTGTCCAAGGAACACGTCAAAGGCCGACACCCTTCGTGGCTGGCCACCAGTGGCTGGAGTAAAGGGTTATTACAGAGCTCCTTGTTAGAAAGTATGGAAGAGTTCCTTCCAGCCTACCTCCTGATCTCCCAGCAGCTAAAGCCTCCCGTGGCCTCAGTTTGCAGAGTGGGGGGGGGGGGGGGCGGGCAGGAGAATGGGGTAGAGGAGACGGAGGGAAGGGGAGAAAAAGGGGAGGGAGGGGAGGAGAAAACAAGAGCGCGGGTCAAGCACACGCAGGCATATTCTAGCTACCCTCTGCCAGGAGCCTGGCCCCATCTCTCACTTGCGGCTACTTCCTTTCTCGAGGACCCGGTGGAGCAACCTTTCTCACCAGCAACGCAAGCGGCTTCTGACATGTTGGGAGACTGCAGAGCACGGAGAGGTCAGTGGACTAAGCAGGACCCGATCTTGAGGGAAACAGCTAATTGAGAATGTGCTCTCAAATCGGGAACTGCCCAGAGCGTGGAGCGGGGCCCAGAAAAGAGGGCGGTCGGTCCCAGAAGCCCATCTCAAGAGATCTTGGCTATGGCTCGGGAGAGCATGAATAACAACAGAGCATTCGGTCCCCGCCCTCAGCCTGTGGTCGCCCTGGCACCTACTGGGGAATCCTGCAAATGTGTCAACTAATCCGAGAAGGCCACAGCTCTCGAGTCCCCCCTTGTACAGAAACTGCTGGGCCTCCGTCTTCATCCTGGCTTGGGGGTGGGAAGGAGAGAAAACAGAGCTTCCTGCATTTACTTATTAGTAATTTATCGAGCATCTCCTGTGTGTCAGGCACCTGTTAGATGCTCAGACTACTCAGTGAATGAGACAGGTCCGGGCCTTGTCCCCATGATGCTTCTAAATATTACCAAAAATAGCCTTACAAAAAAAAAAAAAAAAAAAAAAGGCCTGAGCAGAAGCTTGAATCAGAACCAAGTCTCCATATTTTCCAAAAGCATTGAACTGGCGAACGTGCAACTGTTCTCTGGACCAAACCAAGATTCCGTTCCCTCTGAGTCTCTCTACTTTTAAAAGGAGACTCACGCAACCTGCCCAACAACAGGAAGCCATGTGGCCTGCCTCTTCGGACGCCGTCCCCAGAGGAAGGGGCCGTCATCACTGACAAGTCAATTTAGTCGCGTCACTGTCCAGAAGCGTTACCCCGTTCCCTGCCCAAGCCCCTTCGTACGTCCATTCGCTCACCTGACAATGATTTATGGAGTGCCCAGCACGTGCCAGGTGTGGACAAAGGGCCGACAGGCCAGCAAGTGTACCCCATTCGCTCGCTCTTCCTCTCGGCCTTGGCCGGCGGACAGGGACACTTTGGTCAGACCGGCGGAGAGCTGAGGGTCAGCCTGCAGAAGGAACCGGCTCCCACACCAAGGGCTGGCAAGTGGCAGGGCCGGAAGAAAGTGCCCAAGACCCTGGTTTCTATTCTAACACCTTCCCCCTACCTTCTGCCCGGTTCCATCCCTCAGAATCAGCCAGCCAGAGAGCCACGGCCCGGCCTTTGGCATTACCCAGTGGGTTCACGATCCATCACCGAGTCCCCTGGTGACCCTGTACGGTAAGCTTTGCGACCCCCCCCCCCCTTGACAGACAAGAAAACGGAGGCACAAGGAGTGTCGGAATTTGTCCCAAGTTACGCAGCTGGTGGGTTGCCACATCGAGGCGTGAGCCCGGATCTTAAGACTTCCATGTGTTTCTTTCTCTTAATAGTGAACTGCTTCTCTTTCTTCCTGGCATCTTGTCCCCATCCCCCCGCCCCCACCAAGTCCCAATCCAACCAAAAAAAAAAAAAAAAAAAGAAATACTAATATTAAGTTAAATTAAAAACAGAAATGTCTTCTCCTCCCCAGAAGCTGGCAGCCGGCAGCAGCCAAGCCTCTGGAGAACACTTAGTGATTTCCAGGGGAAATCTGACCATTGCTAACGGCCAAAGATACTGCCGTGTTTTCAATTAGGGAGCTGAGTACTCTGGCTTCAGAGGCCAGGGAACTGTGGACAGAATGCTCCAGGAGAGAAGAACTGACCTCTCTCAGAACCCCCTCTGTTCCCGGCTAATATGTCAATAGCCTCTTAAATGGAACGTTGTATGTCTGGGATTTTACGGTCAGACTCATCCTTTTGGGGGAGGGTTGAGGGTTGTTGTGTGTGTGTGTGTTTTTTTTTAATCTAAAGTTGATTGCCTCCCTCATTATCAAAGCCACCATCCATCTGGTTCCACTTTCTTAAGGGCTGCAGCAAGGATTGAGCTGGAAATGTGTTTTTCCTTGAGGTTTTAGGATTCCCTCCTCCCGCCGTGTTAAGGGTTGTTCAAGTTTTAATGTTGTCACTGCAATGTGATCTTCCAGTAGTGGGAGGGGGGGGGGCCGGCTGTGCCATTTGAAACTAATTTACAGCTTCATCGGGGACTATCGTCACTTGAAATGAATTAACCCAAAGCACCAAAAATTATACGACGGAGGGAGCAAGCAAGGAAGGGATCGGGGGGAATGTTGTAAGCCGTTAAGAAAGGACTCCCCGAGCTTTGCCAGATACTGCCTTTGGGTGCAAAGGGCAATCTTCCCTTTCCTTCCCACCCACCTTTGGAAGCCAAAACACACAGGGACAACATAAAAAATTCAGTATGTTGTTTTCTGAAAGGTTTCTCGGGGAAGATACGGACTCCACGTTGGCTTCCAGAGCTTTTACCAGGGGAAAAAAAGGTGGGTAGCCCCAGCACCGGGTGATGGGAACTTCTGCGGCACACGTGAAGTAGAAATGGAAGTCTGGAGCAGGAATCAGGCGTGCGTGGCGGGGAGGGGGCGGGCTGCAAGCCCTGTGGGGGAGGGGCACGCGGGGAAGAGCCCCGAAGAGGCTTCCAAGCTTCATCAAAAATGGCAACCATCGGGGCGCCTGGGTGGCTCAGTCGGTTAAGCGTCCGACTTCGGCTCAGGTCACGATCTCACGGTTCGTGAGTTCAAGCCCCGCATCAGGCTCTGGGCTGATGGCTCAGAGCCTGGAGCCTGTTTCCGATTCTGTGTCTCCCTCTCTCTCTGCCCCTCCCCCGTTCGTGCTCTGTCTCTCTGTGTCTCAAAAATAAATAAACGTTAAAAAAACTTAAAAAAAAAAATGGCAACAATCCTTTGCACCACTCTTGGCAGTCCCACACCTTCTCACTTGACCCCCCCAACCGCCCTGCGAAGCACGCAGCGTTATCAGTCCGTCCGACCAGGCTCAGAGAGGCCAAGAGGCTTGCCCCAGACCACACAGCTAGCTGTGAAGGGACAGCGCCAGAATCCGAACCAAGGTCCGTCACTGGAACCCACAGCCGGGGATTATAAGCACAACAGCGACGAGGACAGAAGGGGCGTGGAATCTTTGGGTGCCTCCACGCGAACGGCGTTGGGAGTCGGCGGGCGTCTTACTTTCCTGCCGTCAAGCGTGCTGGCCCCGCCACCTTGAGGCTCGAGCTAGTGACGTGGCCCAGAGAGGCAGCTCTCTGACTCGCTCGAGGGAGTTCTCTGCCCTCACTCGACACAGCATAAATGTGTCAGTGACAAAGCCACGCGCATCATCTCTGGCTCGACGAGACGTTCTAAAGCTGAAACACGCGGATTATAACCCGTCCGCTCCTATACGCCAACGAGTATCTGAAAGTAATTTGAGAGCCATTAACTGATGCTTGCGTAATGCCTGGCACACACAGAATACTCACAACACACTGGCTGTGACTGTCTTCCCCAAATCCTCCCGCTCCCCTCCGGAGCTGGGATCTCAGAGTTGGAAGGAAGCGTCACGAAGGTCCTCGATCCAGCCAAAAGGATAGATATCTGTCATGGGGTTATGTCGCGTATAGTAACCGCTAACACCGAGCACGTAGCCCGTGGGAATCACCCCTCCACTGCTGTAAGCGCCTTTGTTCTCAGCACCACCCTGTGAAGTCTTGGACGACCCTATTTGACAGCCGGAGAATCCGGAGTGAGGACGAGTGAGACATCTCTTGCCCGACCAGGATTCAAGCCCACACGCCTTGCCTCCCAGCGAGGAAGCTTAGCCACGATGCGATGTAACCCGTGGAGCCTTCCCCGCCGTCTAGAGCAAGCGGCTGTCTAGCCTTAGCTTGGAGATCCCAGGGCGGGCCGCTCACTGCCTCCAGAGGCAGCCCTCCTGCTGCATTTGAGGACAGCTCTCTGGGGCAGAAGGTTCATCTCGACGTCTCGCTCCCTGCCGTCTCCTACCCGACGCTCCCGATAACGCGTGGAGCCCTCCCCGGACGGCGAAGCCCTTTTTCCCAAACCTTGGCAGGCACAGGGGATCTACCGAAGTGCAAGTCCGTGACTAACGACCTAGGGTCGGGCCTGAGGCTCTGCCTCGCCCACACGCCCCCGTGACGCTGCGGCTCCTGGTCCACGGCACACACTTTGCGGATGGAGGTTCCCCTAGGCCGGGAGTGGGGTCACGTCCGGCCTGCCACCCATTTCCGTAAACGACACTTTGTTGGAACCCATCCGCCAGCCCATCTGTTCACATACAGGCTGCGGCGGCCTCTGTGCGACGGCGGGGCCGAGTAGCGGTGACAGGAGCCGCCGGGCCTACAAAGGCCTTTACCCGAAAGGTCTGCCAACCCCTGGGTCAGGTGACTGCTGTTCAGATTTCTCAAAGCACTGTGGCGCCCTCCACCCACGCACTCGGAGCGTTCTCACCTCAGGACTTGCCGTCTTTCCCACTGGGCTGAGTCTCAAGTCCCCTCGGCATCCTGGGGCCTAACTCCCGAACACATTCAGGTTAGGCAAAAGCCCTCTTAAAGGAGGAGGGAGCGTCACCCCCAAACACTCAGTCGCAGGAGTAGACAGAGACCATTCACTGCTGATCCTCAGGCCATATTCTCTGCAGGGGAGGGGCGCCAGGGCCTCCGCCCCCCCTCCTCACCCCTCACCCCCAAGCCCCCCACCCGCTCCCCCGCCTCCTCCCCAGCGCTCTCGCCCTCCCCCTCTCCGCCCACACTCTCTACTGCCCCACAGCCTCTGCTTGGGCTTTCTGCTTAATAATTGATACCGACTGCTGCCGAATGCATAATGTCAATTGCCGGGAGCTTCCGGAATTCTCCGCCCAGGCTGTACCGAACCGGTCCCCCCTCCTAAGGCTGCGGGGAGCAGCCCTGCTCAGTTCCACGCTGTAAGTGGGCATCTCTGACCATCCAGAGACGGCATCCCAGAGGGATGCAGGGACCCAGGCCTGGGAGATGACCAGGGGCTATTCATACCCTCAGGACCACTGCTTCCGCGATCTCAAGGCCTGTGCTCACTCGGGGCTGGAGGTGGCTCACTTAGTGGCTGAGCGCGGCTCAATGAGGAGGCGTTAAAGACTTGGCTCTTCTTAGGCAGGGCAAGAACCTCTTAACTGGGGTGATTCAGGACTGAAGGAAGTTCCCGATACACCTCAGACCTGCTTTTTTAAAAACTGCCTTTCCGGGGCGCCTGGGTGGCGCAGTCGGTTAAGCGTCCGACTTCGGCCAGGTCACAATCTCGCGGTCCATGAGTTCGAGCCCCGCGTCAGGCTCTGGGCTGATGGCTCAGAGCCTAGAGCCTGTTTCCGATTCTGTGTCTCCCTCTCTCTCTGCCCCTCCCCCGTTCATGCTCTGTCTCTGTCTGTCCCAGAAATAAGTAAACGTTGAAAAAAAAAAATTAAAAAAAAAAAAAACTGCCTTTCCTTATCTCAGCATTTCCTTATCATCCGCATCTCTGATGATGGAGACCTGTCTAGGCCAATACGGTAGCCATTAGCCACACAAGGCTCTTGAGCATTTGCAATGTGGCTACGGTAACTGAGGGATAATGTTTTGAATTTTAATTAATTTAACGTTTAGTTCTTTTTGAGAGACAGAGAGAGAGACAGACAGAGCATGAGGGGGGAGAGCAGCAGAGAGAGAGGAAGACACAGAATCCGAAGCAGGCTCCAGGCTCTGAGCTGTCAGCACAGAGCCCGACGCAGGGCTCGGACCCATGAACCGCGAGATCATGACCTGAGTCGAAGTCGGATGCTTAACCGACTGAACCACCCAGGTGCCCCTAATTTTAATTAAATAGCCACACGTAGCCAATGGCTACGGTATTAGACAGGAAAGGGTTTAGCTCATGCATGATGAGAACTGAGGTGGGACGGCCGCCATGGCGCGCTGGACGTGGGGGTCGGGACAGCTGCGAGGCAGGAGTTTGGGCTTCGGTGGTGTTCTCGTGGTCTCAGAAGGTGCCTCAGAACAGGGTTCCGGCAGAGGCATCCTGGAGAAGCAGTGCCTAAGGTCAAGCTCAGGAGGAGCCAGGGGCGGAGCACCCTGCATGGGGGACGCAGGCCCCTCGAACTGGCTGATGGTTGCCCAGAACTGTACTGTGGTCTGAGTGCTTCCTGTCCGATGCCCGTTGCTTCATCGGCAGGCGGCAGACTCCTGCCCGCCCCCTGCCCTGTATCCTTCCCAGGAGATTCCCCCCAAAACCTGTTGCGCACGCCTCATTCCATCTCAGGCTCTGCTTTTGTAGGACCTGAAATAACACAGTAAGGGATAGAGAATTCTATTATCTCCTAAGAGAGTATTGCTTTTTAAAGGCTGAGGCATCCCCCTGACCCAAACGGTCCTTGATAACGTCTCTGGAGCTTAGGAAGTACTCCAGACACGTGGGTAGTGTGAATATGCATCAGCCACAAAGAAGGGGTCTGGCCACCAGGAGCAGGGGCATGGAAAACACAGGTTTTCTAATTTGCCTGGGCAAATCCTGATGATGGCCCCCAGTGGCCTCCCATATCCCATTCTAACCCCGCCCCCTTCTGCTCCTGAAACCCACCCGCTCCACTTTTCTCCAATATGGGCACCAAATGTTTCAAACTTTTGATCCTGCAGCGGTAACAGAAGTGTGAGGGATGGGGTGGGGGTGGGAGGACCACAGAGATGCTCTGGGTCCCTGGTAACATTCTCCCGGTGCAGGAAGGAGTAGGGAGTAGAGAGGGCTTCTGTCACAGTCCCTCCCCTGTCACAGGCCTGTTGAAGCAAGTCAAAGGCCATCAGAGGAGGCCTTTCACGAACCTCCACTACTCACTGGGTTCGCTCATTCCCTTGTTTTGAGTTGGGCTTCTCAACTCAGCACTAAGGACATTTCAGGCTTGATCATGCTGTGTTGGGGCTGCGGGCAGGGGGGCTGTCCTGTGCTTTGTAGACACCAGCATCCCTGGCCTCTACCCACCAGATGCCAGCAGCACGCCCCCCCCCCCCCCCCGGTTGTGACAACCAAAAACGTCTCCAGATATTGCCAAATGTCCGCTGAGGATAAAAGCATCCTATTTGAGGACCACTGAGTTAAATCAGCGGGAGCACTGCCGCTTTGGGCAGAATAAAATAAATTCGCATCCTGTGGACTGCTTCTGTCCCCACCAATCTCCCTACACTGAGTGCAGCTTTCAAGTCTTGCCGGGTCTCTGGTTCACCTGAACCTCCCAAGATAACTTTTCCAGACCTGGTCCTGGGGGACCCCAGCCCCTCCCCAGACTCCAGAACCTTCTCTGTGTGTCCAGCCCCCTCTTATCAAGTCCCGTTGGCCAGGCAGCCCAGCAGAGCCCAGCAAACAGCCACAGGGGTACTGTCTGCCCAGAGAGTCTTCAGATGGTCTTACTTAAGTATGCCAGTAGCTTCCGTTATGGATCAATAGTGTAGCGCTGTTTCCCCTCACTGCATTTAAAAGGAACTAATCCAAGCAGGGATTACATTTGCTGTCCATCACTGAACATCTCTTGATTTATTTATTCATCCAACAAATAGTTACTGAGCTCCTTCTAGATGGCAGGCACGGTGTTAGGAGCTATGGATATAATCCCGAGTCAGGCAGACACAACCAACTCTGCCCTTCCCAGCGGGAGCAGGTTGGGGCTCCCAAGTCAGGCCGCTGGGGTTTGAATCCGGGATCCACCACCCGCCAGCGACCTGACTTTGTCTGTCTTCACCTCCGTAAGGCTCAGTTCTTCATCTGGAACGTGGAGATAGTGGTGGCTCCCACCTCACAGGGAGATGGGAATTAGAAGGAGGAAAGAATACAAAATGCTTAGCGCAGCGGCTGGCACGTGTTAGGGTGTTAGGGTAACAAAGCGCTCATCCTGCAGTGGGGGGGGGGTGTCGTTGTTATTATTATTCAAGATGTTGCATTCGCGACTCTGTAGCCTGGGGGGAGAGACTGACAAATTTAACATATACGGTGTGATAAGTGACCTGAGAAATAGACCACCGAACTCATTTGGGTGCCGGTGGGGGAGGGCTAGGGCTCAGGGATGCTTCTGGCAGGAAGAAGTGCCCTCTAAGACCCAAAGCTGAAGTTGAAATTAGCCGGAAATTAATGAGGTGGTGGAGAGAGTGTTGCAGGCAGCGGGAAGGACATGTGTTAAGGCTCAGAGACCAGAGCACGGGGGTGGGGGACGGGAGCGCAGATGCTGCAGATGTAAGCTGGGGTCACACCAATCAGTCCTGTAGGTCAAGGTGGCTGATTTGACCCTAGAGCAATGGGAAACCACTGCGAGTTTTCAGCAAAGGAGGGGCATGATCAGATTTGGTTTCGAAAGCTCACTCTGGCTGGAGAGAGAAGAAATGACAGGAGGGGCGGACGAAGAAGTGACAGTGACCTGGCCTAAGGAGTGATAACAGGAACTGGAAGAGGGGGACAGCCTCCAAGTCCACAGGGCCGCAGACTCTGGGATCACTACACCTCCAAACACACAGTAGATGACCCAGAAACAGCTGAAGAACAAGTAAGTGAATGGGGTATAACCATCCGGTGTCTGGGGGACCACTTAGGCTCTTGGCAAATTCCCCTCGCATCCAGCCCAGGGGCATCTTCAGGAAGCTGATTCAGAGCAAAACAAAAAATGCCTTCCTCCCAGCATCATCTTCCCCCACCGGCAGCCACGACCTACGCAGACAGAGAGAGAAAGAGAAAGAAGGAACAAATACCAGGCAGTCAGAGAGGAGAAACAAAACGTGCCGGGCTCAAGCGGCTGCCATCTGTGGTGAGGCTAAAGAAATGAGGTCCAGAGTCTGGAAGGGCAGGAGCCAAGAGGGACCGGATCAAAGGCTCCCAAGTCCTGCCACAGGCACCTAAGGCCGGCTGACGACAAATGAGCTCCCCCAGGGAAAGCGCCCGGCATGTAAGGTGCTCAGCACCGTGTTTGGGGGTTTCCGGCACTGATGCGGTACAAGCTCGCTCCCCACGGCACAGAGCACCAGCTTGGAGCTTAAAGCAGGGAGTCTGGGGCGACTACAAGAAGGAGCAAACTTTCTTAAATATTAATTTTTAATTAGGCAACTAATTCTCATAAAACATTAAAGCATCACAGATAAGCTGAAGTCCCTTGGCACCACGAAGCTCCGTTCCCAGCGCCTTCCTCCCCTCTCCCCGGAGGTGCCCACTCTCCAGGTTCCTGAGAATGCTTCCCAGCCTTTTGCTGTTTATTTACAGGCAGGTAAGGTGCCCAAAGAAAGCACATTATACCGTTTTGTGGGGAGTCTCGTTTGCTCGCTTATCGTTGTGGCTGCAAATAGCCAGTGTTCTCCATCTGCAATTTGCTTTTTAATTCGCATCCGGTCTAGCGACGTGCCCATGTGGGTCCACAGGGCTCTGCCTCACCTTTCCCGACTGTAGCACAGTTACACATATTACACCTCGGGGAACGGGGCCATTCCCCCATGAACACTTTACACGATCGGCGGAAAATCCGCAACACCTTACCCTTTAAGAATGGTTAGTATAGATCAAAAAAAACAGATGTCTCTTCCAAAAACTCAGGATAAGGTCCAGAATGGTAGCATCTACAGGGCCCCTGAGGCTTGTTCATACTTGGCCTAACCCCTACCCCACACGGTAAAGGAAGCTTTTCTTAGCTCTCCCTTTGGGGTGAAGTCCAACCCTACCCTGTAGCCCAACCTGACTTCTGAGCTCAAGCAGAGCGAGCTCCTTTGAACATGTTGGCAGACGGGAAGAAGGAGGTGAGTAAGAGAAATTCATCCCTTCTGTAAATGTCTTCATTGACCGGGGCCACCTGCCTCCTGACCCAGAAGCATACATCCCGCCCTTCTTGAAAAGAGAGAGGGGGCTTGTTGGATCGCCGTGGCTTCTGTATTGCGGCCCTTCAGACGACACCTGAGTTTGGATGACTCCCCCCAGGCTAGATTCTATCAGACACGGCAGCTCAGAGGGTAAAAACCAAAGCAAGGCCGAGGATGCTGAGATGGGGCTGCCGGGGCTCTTGACCGGCCCTATCTGTAGGTTGGGCGAATGGTCACCACACTGTCACCCCTGGTGATGCCTGACGTCCCATACGACAGTGCTTGCTCAAGGTCCTCTCCCTCATCAAAATGAAACTACCCTCCGTGCCCACCAGCTTGAAATCCCACCACCTGGCAGAAGTAAGCCACGCGGCACCCAACCCCACACAGATGAGCTGGACATTACCAGGGTTACCGCAGGGGTCGGGTGAAGACCCATAGAGACCCAAGGAGACACTGGGTCTGGGCTGCGACCTTGTCTCCAGGTCAAGTCCTGGCTTTGCTCCTTATGGTGTCTCCAGCAGGTGACCCGCCCTCTCGGGAGCACCCTTTCCCAGTCACATCAGTGGGACCCCAACAGGGCCCTGCCTGTCTCCAGGGCTATTGGCAGCTCCCATGAGCTCTGGGTGTGCCGTCCAGATGGGCACGGGACAGGGGAGCCAGGAAGGAACTCGACACTCACCCTCCGTTTTCTTATCCGTAAAATGGAACACCAACGGCCCCTACCTCGCAGATTGTTTTAAGGATGGATGTAGACGCTGCAGGAAGCACCCAGTAAAAGGGAGGTGCCAATAACCACCACTGAAATAATAATTAGGCATAATGAACACTGCAAGCATTACAGTCTGGGATAAGCCGCTGGTGTCTCAGAGAGGAAGGACTTAGCCTCCGGCAGACGGAAGCTCAGCTGACCCCCAGAGATCCCCGGTTCTTGACTCTGCTTTTCTGAGACGTACGAGGACCGCTGGAGGCAAGCCTCCACCCACCAACTTTCTCGGTCTTCCCAAAGTCCCCCACCGTTGTGCGCACAGGGTGCTGCCACAACCATGCTGACATGACTCAATTATCTCCACCATGGACCTCCACGGTTGGGCAGGGAACAGCCGGAGGGAGAGTGTGACAAGCTACCTCAGGCTCCTGGTCACCATTTGCTACAAGGGGAAGGGCGGGGGAAGGTCTGGTGGTGGCCCATTGGCTTGCATCTGGGGCCTTCCAGAGAAAACTCAGGATGGTGGGCCAAGCAAGAGGGTGGAGGGTGGGGCCTTCGTGGCCCCTCCTTTGGTTGTTTTTCATTTTTTTTTTCATCTTTATTTATTTTTGAGAGAGTCAGAGTGCCAAGGGGGGAGGAACAGAGGAAGAGGGAGACACGGAATCCGAAGCAGGCTCCAGGCTCCGAGCTGTCAGCACAGAGCCCAACTCCGGGCTTGAACTCATGAACGACGAGATTATGACCTGAGCCGAAGTCAGACACTTAAACGACTGAGCCACCCAGGCGCCCCATCCTTCGGTTGTTTTTAATGTTGTTGGTCCCCATCCAGCATCCAGGAGCCACCCACATCCCCCCTCCTCCTCCGTGAGGCCTCACACCCTAAGGATGTCTGAAATTTGTGTGGCCCCCACGAGAGCCTTCTCTACCACCCTTACATTAGACTGGAATACTCCGGAAAAACTCAGAAGCGGCCCCAATCTCCTGCTCAAAACAACTGGCCTCGGCGCAACAGCGTGGCCATGGGGGGGGGGGGGGACTTGGGGGACGGGAGCGTCGTGCCAAGTCACTCCCAGACTTTCAGAAGGTCGGAGCTCAAAGGTCCAGGCCCCGCCCCAACCCCTCACTCAACAGATGAGGAAACTGAGTCCCAAGCGAGGAGCGACGCGCCCAAGTCAGTCGCAAGCCAGCGAGGGACCAGGAGCCTCTAGACCCGCCCCTCCTGCCCCCTGCAAAAATAAATAAATCCCACCTGGATCCCTGCGTCCTGCTTTTCAGTAAAACATGGTAATAAACCCGTTCGCAATTCCTTCCTGAGTGGAATCCTTCGCGGCTCTGGCCTTTAATGAGAATCATCTGGGCAGATGCCATGTGAACCGTGGGCTGACTTGGGGGGGGCGGCTGGGGAGGGGGGGGTGAGAGGGAGCAGGCGCCTGGCGGAGCCCTGAGGTCCCCAGCACAGACCTGCGGAGAGCCAGGATCGCGGCCCCCACCTCCCCCACCCAGGTGTGGGGGAGGGGTCTTAACGCCGCCAGCCCTCCCCCTCCCCCCCCCCCGCCGCCCCCCACTTCCTGCCGGGGCGCCCCAGGCTCCGCTCGGGGCTGTGAAAGCACGCGCCTGCCCGTCCTCGCCGCTCTGGAAATTCTGGGAATTTCCTTTGAAGTCTGGAAGGCCTTTCATTCCGCCGCCTTCCCTAGGAATTCGGGCAAGCGGGTCTGCGGCGGACTGGGAGCCCCACCCCCTGCCCTGCGGGCCTCGCCGCGCCGCCTTTGCTCGGGTGCGCAGCGCCACCTGCGGACCGCTCGTGCGTCCCTTTCCCGGGGAGGGGTCCGGTCCCTCGGCCCCGCAGGAGAGGCTGAACCCGGTGTGGCGAGGACCCAGACAGCAGCGGATCCAAAGAGCGCGGGGTTCAACCTGAAGAAGTTCTGGGGTCGAGGCCCTCCGGGACAACGTGAACGCGGGCCACCTGTGAGAGCCACTCCGTCCACAGGTGGAGGACCCCCAATCTCCTGAGCTGCTGTGAGGATCACAAGCAGTGGAGGTAAGATCCTTGGCAGTGCCTTGCCTCCCCTCCCCCTCCCCAGTCTCTCCACCCGGGTCTTGGATGCCCACGTGGGCCTCCCTCCCCCTGGGCGGCCACCTCTCTTCCTCTCCCAGCACCCTTCCCCAACCCTTACCTGTGCAACCAGTCTAGTTGGGGCTAAGCCTTCGAAGCCGCCCTTCCACCACGACAGACAGAAAGGCACAAGCACCGATCTGGGCCTCAGGAGACTGGACTGCATTCAGCTTAGCCAGCCGCCCCAGGACCTTGACCTTGGATAATTCCTCTGCCCCTCGCAGGGCAATTTCCTCAACTTTGAAAAAGGAGAGGCTCTGTTTAGATCTGTCCTCCTTGACTCAAGTTCTCTTTCCGAAACCGGTATATAAGGAGAAGTGCTGGTGTGGCCTTCCCCCACCCGATAATGACCCCTCCCACTCCCTGCCCCTCCTGGGTTGAATTAGTAAAGGGCACCACCCCAAGCTCCTCGCCCACCTGCAGACCTGGGGAGGGGGCAGCATAGACTCTGCTCCTGTATTTGACCGTCTTCGGAGGCAGCCTCTTCTCTGCAGCCTCTTGCTTCTGCTCCTGCTAGAGCAAAGCGTCCCCCACCCACCCCATGTGTGTGTGTGTGTGTGCGCGCGCGCGCGCGCACACACACACACACACACACACACACACGAGTGCCAGAATGGCCACCCAAAACATGGTTCTGACCAGGCCACTCCCCTGCTTGACACTCCCCAGGGGCTCCCTAGGATGCGGGCCCAGGGTCCCTACCCTAGCAGAGTGAGCCCTTGGCAATCTGCCCCTGCTGACATTTCCAGCATCATGTCCTGTCCCTTCCCACCTTAGACTTGAGAGCCCTGTGTATATGAATCTGCTTCACAGGCCATGCTGGCTCACACCCCTGCATTTTACTTACAAGGTCCCTTTTGCAGAGGAGGCCCCCTCCCTGGACACACTGTCATGTGACTCACTCCTGCTGTCCTTCGTGTCCCCTCCCTGGCCAGGCTGTCCTTCCTCTGGGCCGCAGAACCCTCTATGCGGACTTCTCCGGCTTCCCCTAACCACATTGTATTAAAACGCAATTCAGTGTTCTTGTTCCAATTAGGTGTCTGTCTTCCCCTCTAAACTGTGAACCCCTCAAGGGCTGTCTTATTCATCTTCAAACAACCCAGATGGCTCCTGGGGCCTCCCAGCCCACTTAGCTCTAGTTTAGATGAGATCTCAGGCAGACACGGCTAATTGCCTACCGAACAGCCTCTTTCCAAGTCTTCCTTAATGACGGAACCCGGATTTTGTTCAGGGCGGCAATATGCCCAGCTAAAATAGTCTCCTTCCCAGACTCTCTTGCAGCTAAGTGTGACCATGTGACTGACACCTGGCAGAAGCCACTGGATGGGGCTTCTGGGAAAGCTTTTTCTAAAGAGGACAGATTCATGCATCTGGCCTTTTTTTCCTCCCCCCTTTCCCTTCCTGATGGGCAAGATGTCTGCAGGAATATAATCCATCATGCAATCATGAACACAGAAGTTAGAGTAGAGTTAGAGTTAACCACACGCTGAGTTAGAGCAGCAAGATAGAAGGAACCTCTGTCCCCTGTCACAACCTTGAGACACTACACCAGCTCCCTGCTGTTTAAGCCACTCTTGGGTGGGGGTGGGGGTGGCAGTGGGGAGGCAGAGATCTCTTACTTGTAGCCAAATGCAGTCGCAACTGATACGAACATCACGTCCTCCACCAGGAGTTCAAAGTCCTCCCCTCCAAGATGTCTGCTAATTCCCAGTAGGCTCACATTCTCATGGTCACCACTGGCATTAAGATCCCGCTCCTTGGTCTCTTTCACCTTGGAGCCTTTAGTGACAAACCGCCAGCCCTTCCATTTATATAATTTCACAGTGGGAAGTAGGTTAACTGAAAACATTTTACAGTAAAGACACAGACATTTACTCAGACTAAAGAGTGGCCTTCTTCCTAGCCCGTCGGTCACTTGAGTCCTCTGGGGAATAGATTCTGACCACATCATTCCATGGGGTCCCCAGCCTCACACCCTCTGGCCTCCTCTCTCCTCCTTCCCTCTTTGCTGATCTTCCCTCCCCAGCCCGCGAAGGGGCAAAACCCGAATTCTTCTCATGTCCTCACTCACAGCAACTTAACCATCAATTCTCTGGCTTGGACTCCCAGAAGCACCCTCCTTTTCTGTCCCAGTGGCTCTCCAAGCTATTATTCTAAAGTTGTTATTTCTCTCTAAGAGGAATTCTGTTACTAGGGGTTAAGGTCATCAATTTCTCACTCTCATTACATTTATTTTTCCCCATGTTCCATGTAGGGCCTCCATGAATGAAGGTGGGTTGAGTTGACGGGTCCGGAAGAGAGCTCTGAGATACACACACCCCAATACTCACCTATTTTAAGAGGTGCCATGGCCTCTGATTCAAGGGAATAAGTCTCTTGCAAGACATGTCAGTCCAAGTAAAAAGAACGATGGGTGCTCAGGCCGGACAAGTGTCATATAGGCCCATCGACTTTGTGTGCAAGTCACATTTGGTCTCTGGGCTCAAGTTTCCCATGAAGAACTTTGACTGAAATTAGGAGGACCCTTTAAATCTCATCTTTAATACACTAAGAATGGCATAAGATCCCTTTGTTACTTGGAGATGTTTTTGTGTTCCTTCGACTCTGCCAATGTTTCTTGATCAATCTTGGCAAATGTTTACTCTTCAAAGCAGTAATTTTTGGTGTCTTTTATTACTTCAACTGCATGTTCTTTTTCTTTGCTTTATTATTAGTTTCCTTCACTGTCTGCACTTACTCTAATTTCTTAAGTTTGGTGGATGGCTCCTTAATTTTTAGGCTTTCTTCGCTTCTCATACAAGTATTTAAGGCTATAAACTTTCCAATATGTACGGCTTTGGCTGCATCGTGATGTTTTGATGTGTAGTATTTCTGTTAAGATTCAATTCTAAATGTTTTATACTTATGATTTCCTTAACCCATGAGTTGTTGAGAAGTGTTTCTTTTTTTACCTTCCAAAATAATGGGGAGGGTTGTAGTTTCTTATAATTATGGTTGTTAATTTCTAACTTAATTGCATTGTGATTAGATAATGTAGTCTGTATGACAATAATCCTTTTGAAATGTTTGAGGCTTACTTCATGGCCTTCTCATGATCAGTGTTCATAAATGTTCTATGTGTTCTTAAAAAGAATGTGTGTTTTCTATTTGTGTGCAAAAGTCCTTACGTTTCTATTAGGTCAAACTTTGTATTTGCCAAATATTTTGTATCTTTGTTAATTTTGTATCTCCTAGAAAAATGAGTTAATAAGAAGGGAATGTTAAAAATCTACTTTGAGGGGTACCTGGTTGACTCAGTCATTTAAGCATCCAACTCTCAATGGTTTTTGTTTTGTTTTATTTTTGTTTTTATTTATTTTTGAGAGAGAAAGAGACAGAGTACGAGTGGGGGAGGGGCAGAGAGGGAGGGAAACACAGAATCTGAAGCAGACCCCAGGCTCTGAGTTGTTAGCACAGAGCCCGATGTAGGGCTTGAACTTGTGAACCGTGAGATCATTACTTGAGCCGAAGTTGGACGCTTAACTGTAAGCCACCCAGGTGCCCCTAAGCATCCGACTCTTGATTTCAGCTCAGGTCATGATCTCACAGTCATGAGATGGAATGCTGTGTTGGGCTCTGCACTGGGCATGGAGTCTGCTTGGGATTCTCTCTCTACCTCTCTCTATGCCCCTCCCCCACTCATGGGTATGCACTTTCTCTCGATCTCAGAAAAATCTACTTTGAACATGAATTTGTTAATTTCTCCTTATAATTCTATCAATTTTTGCTTTATATATGTTAAGGTTATTATTTTAGATTCATGTCACTTAGACTTGTTACATCTTTCTGATAAAAAATGTTCTGTCATTATGCAGTCGTACTCTGCTTTTGTAATTATGCTTTCTTCTTTGAATAGTATTTTGTCCTATATTAATACGCCCACACCATTTCTTTTCCTTGGCTTAGAATTTGCCTGCCGTGTATTTTTCCATGCTTTTACATTCAGCTTTTATGTATCTTTATGTCTCTTGTAAACCACATACAAACTGAATTTTGCTTATTTAAGAATAATCAACTCTGAAAATCTTTGTATTTTACCAAGAGATTTTAGTTACTTTATATTTATTGTGATTATTGGCATGTTTTTATTTTTTGCTCTCTTACTTTGTATTGTACATCTGTCCCACTTTTTCTCTTTCTCTTATTTAGTTTTTCTTGATTTATGGGAGGGAGTTAATTTTTTTTCTCATTCAGTTTTTTACCTCTATTACTTTAATCATTACTCTGGAAAATTTAAGTGCATTTTTAACAAAGTCTAAAGTTAATCAGTATCCTTACCCTTTTTCTGAACAATCCATAGACTATAAAATATTTATCTCTGCTCACTTCTCCATACTTGCAAGTTATTGAGGGTCTACATTTTATCCTTTTTTTTTCTTTAATCAAAAATGGGCATTATTCTTATTTTATACAGTCAACATTTATTTATATATACACACATGTTTACCACTTCCTTGTCTTTTAATTCCTTTTTGTGTGTCATAGCTGGGATTTGGAATCACATCTGAGATTACATTCCTTGTGTGGGAAGACATGATTTTAGAATTTCCTTTAACAAAGATTTGTTAGTTTTAACTTCACATTTTTTGTCTAAAAAAGATTTTACTTTGCTCTTCCATTATAAGACACTTTTGCTAAGTGTATAATTTTCAACTAACAGTGTTTTCTCTCTACATATTTTTCTATTGCCTTCTGGCTTCTGTTCTGCTCATAGTATAATTACTTTGTGGGTAATATACTTTCTGGATGCTCTTGTAATGTGTTCTCTGCCTTTGGTGTTCCACATTTTCACTATGATATGTCTAGGAGTGAATTTCTTATCCTGCTTAAAATTCAGAGCATCCTCATTCTGATGTTTTGCATCTTTCAACATGGAAGATTCTCAGGTGCAATCTCCCTTTCTTCTCATCCTGAAACTCCAATTAGAGACTGCTCTATCCTCCATGTTGCTTAACTTTTCTCTCATATTTTCCATTGCTTTTTCCCTATGGTCTACATTCTAATTACTTCACATTTATCTTTTAGTTTATGAATCTCTCTTTAGCTGCTTCTAATCTCTATATCTCCCATCTACTGAGATTTTCCATTTCAGTTGCTATATTTATTGTCACTAGGAGTTTTGTTTGGTTCTTTTACAGTTCTTCTTGGTCTTTTTAATACTCTGTTTTTCTTTGTTTATTTTCAGAGTATCTCTTTATTTTCAAGTATATTTTTAATTTCTGTAAATGCATTAGCATAATTAATAGTCTGTATTCTTAATTCTTTTGTCTGCTGATTGTTACCCATTGTGCCTTTTTCATGACTGTTTTTTTCATTTTTGACTATGAGCACAACTTCCTTAGAATTTTATCTGTGAGAGTTCTTTGCATTTTGGGATGAAGTTGTGTTTCTCCAGATAATTTACATTTATTTCTGCCAGTGTCCGGGGTACTACAAACCTAAGACTACTTTAAATTCTCTATTTAAAGCTTTTGGGGATTATATAAGTAGAATGAATTTAGACTATGTTAGGGCCAGCCAGTAATTGTGATTTCTCAAAGGATCTTCCTCTCCACTCAGTGCCCAGTCTTGTCAAACAAAGGCAAGTTTGCTTGTTGTCCTTCCACCTGCCTGGTGGACTTATTCCCCACCTCTACACTAGGGATACAGCCCTTTTGAGTCCAAGCTCTCTATGAGGGTCTCTATTATATTTACCAACCTGGGTGAGCCCAAGACATTATCTCCCCACACCATATCTAGCTGTCAAAAACTAAAGCTCAGGATCATCAGTTCTTGGTGGAAACCTTCAAGGTGAACTGTCTTCTGTGCTAGCTTACCTACCTGGCTTCCCTGTTACTCTTGTTATTCCTCTTCCTCTTCCTCCTTTCTTTTTTTGTTTTTGTTTTTGTTTTTGAATATTCTTTATTTTTTGGTCAGCTCAGCTCTTCATTTAAAACTTTTTTTTTCAAAATAATCTATAGAGGTTTTGTTTTGGTTTAGTTTGGTTTTGGTTTTAGTTTTCTCTAGAATCTCATTTAGGATGTCCAGTCCACCAAACTTTGTGAAACAAAGTCTAAAAACATATTTGGATTGTGACAGTTGTCCCTAAGTGGATCTGTGATTCATATTGTCTTCACCACCAGAGTCCCACAAGTACTGTAGTGATTTCACTGTCTTGCTTTCATGCCCCCCTCACCTTTACCAACACCAGACCCTGTGGATGATGACAAGTGATTTTTATCTGCACTATTTGGAGCCCAGAATGGTACTAAACTTTCAGGAGTGATGAAAGTTCTTCAGGTCATCTTCTAATAGAGATAATAATGACTACTAACTCCTAATGAGCACTCACTACATGCCAGTCATTATGTTAAGTGCGTTTTGTGCATTCTCCCGTCTCATCCACACAACAGCCCTATGAAGTAACGCAGTAATTATCATATCCATTTAAAATATGAAGAAGCTGGGGGCGCCTGGGTGGCTCAGTCGCTGGAGCATCCGACTTCGGCTCAGGTCATGATCTCACCGTCTGTGAGTTCGAGCCCCGCGTCGGGCTCTGTGCTGACAGCTCAGAGCCTGGAGCCTGCTTCGGATTCTGTGTCCCCCTCTCTCTCCGCCCCACCCCTGCCTGTGCTCTGTCTCTCTCTGTCAAAAATAAATAAATGTTAAAAAAATTTTTTTTTAAATATGAAGAATCTGAAGTCTGAGTGGTTAAGTAAATCACCCAAGTTCATCAGCCAGGCAGGACTGGAGTCTGACCCCCAGGTTGTGTCTAATTCAGAACCAGAGTTCTTAAGCACTGTGCTGTACTGCATGAGTATGCTCTTTGGCCATGATGACTAACAGCCACAGAGAGCATGAAAATGCTACAGGCAAGGAGGTGGCTGAAGGGGCCCCAAAGCATCCCAGAGCACTTTCAGCCTTCAGAAGCCTTAAAACCAGAGATTCATCCCTTTAGGTGAAGGCACTGTGTCTTTAACCTTTACTTCGAGGAATGGTAGCATACAACGGCTGATAGTGAGGGAAGGAAAGAAAACTATCATGTATGTGGCATCTGTTATGTGCCAGACCCTAGCCAGGTGCTTCCCCATTGACCTTGTAAAATGGATATTCTCGTCACATTCTGAAGATGAAGCAGCTGAAGCTCTGAGAAGTTAAATGACTTCCCCTGACCTGGACCGGGGGGTGCAAACTCAGAACTATGTCACTTCAAAGCCACGGTCTGTCTTCCACATAACACTGAAGATGGTAAGGCAGTGGAGGGAGGCACTGCTACTGAAGTTGTGTGGGAGAAGAGAGCCAGAGAGACCAGGCGACAGAATCAGAGAAGGTCGGCCAAGGCCCCCAGAGCACGGATTGATGGGGGAAAGTGAAATACTTTTGCAGAGACCGTCCTGACCCGCTCGGCCCTGCTATCCCTTGGCACTGAGATGACTCAGACCCCCAGAAAGGGACTGGGGAGCTGGATCCCCAGACAGTCCTATAACAATAGGGACCCAGTTCTGGGGCAAGTGGGGGTGCTGACAGCCCCTCACAAGCAACTACATTACAATTTCCAAGACTCCCCATGGTGGACCATAAAGTGCTGGGTTATACAGTAGCCCTGGCTCTTGAATAGTATGGGGACAAGGGTAATTCTAAAGATTATGCGAGTCATATGGCTTCTGTTAACTGCTCTGGAAGCTTTAAAAGACAATGATCTACAAAACTCTAGTGAAAGATATCAAAGAAAAGCTAAGTAAAGGGAGAGGTGTTCCATTTTCATGGATAGAAGACTCGATCTTGTCAAGATGTCAGCTCTTCCCAACTTAATCCAAAGATTCATTCAACCCTAATCAAAACCCCGTCAACTTATTTTATTGATGTGGACAAACTGGTTCTACAGTTTATATGGAGAGGCAAAAGGTCCAGAATAGCCAGCTCAATCTGGAAGGATAAAAACAAGGGTGGAGTGGGTGCCTGGGTGGCTCAGTCATTCAGCATCTGACTTGGGCTCAGGTGGGATCTCACAGTTTGTGAGTCTGCGTCCCACATCGGGTGAACGAGCTCCACTTTGGGTGGGTGAGCTCAAGCCGCACTTCGGGGGAGCTCGAGCCCTGCTTCAGATGAACACGAGCCCCACTTCTGGTGAACACAAGCCCTGCTTCGGGTGACCCCCACTTCTTGCTCTCCCCCCCCCGCCCCTCGTGGGATTCTCTCTCTCTCTCTCTCCCTGCCCTCACTCACTTGTGTCCTCTCTCTCAATTAAAAAAAATGTGGAAGACTAACATTATCTGAATTTAAAACATAATGTAAAGCTGCCATAATCAAAATACTGGGGTATTGGTGAGAGAACAAATAGATCGATGCAACAGAACCAAGAGCCCAGAAACAGACCCGTGTAACTATAGTCAATCGATCTTTGGCAAAGACACTACGGCAGAGCAAAGACAGGATTTTCAACAAATGGTGCCGGAACACCTGGACATCCGCATGTAAAGAACTGAGTCTAGATGCAGACCTTACACCTTTCACAAAAATTAATTTACAATGGATGATGGGCCTAAAATGCAAAATGAACAATTATAAAACTTCTAGAAGATAACAGAGGAGAAAGCTAGATGACCCTGGGTACGGTGATGACTTTTTAGATACGACACCGAAAGCACAATCCATGAAAGAATCGTTACACTGGAATTCGGCAAAATAAAAAATTTTGTTCTGCAAAAGATGCTATCAAGAAAAAGAGAAGACAAGGCTTAGACCTGGAGAAAATATGTTCCCAAGACATATCTGACAAAGAACTACTTTCCAAAGTATACAAAGAACTCTCACAATTCAACAAAAAGGAAATGAACTACCTAATTAGACAACAGGCCAAAGACCTTAACAGACACCTCACCAGAAAATATATGCGGGTGGCAAATAGCATATGAAAAGGTGCACCACATCACATGTCATCAGGGGAATGCAAATTAAAACAACAAGATACTAGGGGCACCTGGGTGGCTCCGTCGTCGGTTGAGCGTCTGACTTCAGCTCCGGGCATGGTCCCCCGGTCCGTGAGCTCGAGCCCCGCGTCGGGCTCTGTGCCGACAGCTCGGAGCCTGGAGCCTGCTTCCGATTCTGTGTCTCCCTCTCTCTCTGCCCCTCCCTCATGCATGCTCTGTCTCTCTCTATCTCTGTCAACAAAAAATAAACATTAAAAAAAATTTAAAAAGCAAGATACCACCACGCACCTGTTGGAATGTCCAGTCTCTGGAACACTTGACGACACCAGAGGCTGGTGAGGGGTGTGGAGCAACAGGAACTCTCATTCAGTGTTGGCGGGGATGCGAAAGGGCGCATCCACATTGGAAGACAGGCTGATGGTTTCATATAAAGCTAAACATACGTTTACCGTACAATCTATTAATCGTCGTATTTCCCTAAAGGACTGGGAAACTTCTATCTGCACAAAAACCTGTGCGCGGACATTTGTGGCAGCTTCATTCGTAATTGCCAAGGCTTGGAGGCAACCAAGATGTCCTTCGGCAGGTGAATGGATAAATAAACTGTGGTCCGTCCAGGCGATGGAATATTATTAGGTGTTAAAAAGAAACGCGCTATCAAGCCATGAAAAGACCTGAAGTAACCTTCAATGCGTGTCACTAAGTGAAGAAGCCCAATCTGAAAAGGCCTCAAAGGTATGATTGCAACTCTGTGACCTTCTGGAAAAGACAAAACTATGGAAACGGTGAACAAACCAATGGTTACCAGGAGTCAGGGAAAATGGCAGAACGAATAGGTAGCACACGGAGAATTTTTAGGGTTCGAGGTATGTAAAAGGGTATCTGAGAACTCTTGGGTACTTTCCACCCAATTTGGCTCTAAAAATTAAAATCTACTTAAAAAAGGAACAGAAAGGGCAAAAACTAACAGGCCCAGACCAGGTAGCGACCAACTCGGGGTTCACTGTGAAAACCACAGGGCCTTTGTGGAGACTCATCAATGTTACCCACAGGGACTCTTGGGCAAAAACCCGGGCCCCAGATCGAACTGTAAAGGTATCAGTGTTACCGGGGGGACACATCTTCCGCATCAAAGTCAACAACTTCATAGGAAGAGGAGGACCCTGAGATACGGGACAGGGACATTGAGTGGACGAGCCTGAGGATTTTGGAACCTCCTGATGCCCTGAGTCCTCGGGGCTAGAAGAAGCTCCCTCCTTTTTTGCTAGAGACAAGGGGTCTCCCCAGGCCTGGAGAGCGTGCATACACGTCACCTGAGACAGGCACCTCCCAAAATGATTCTTGACCTTCTCGAGGTCTTTCCGCACCATTGTTTGCTGCCCCGAGGCCGATAACCAGGGTCGGGATTCAGCAGGGCCCAAGCGTGGAAACACTGCCCCTGCCCTGGGACAGGACGGCTTCCACCTCAAAGGAGTGTCAGCGTGTGGCTGGTGAGCACCTGCTAAGAACCACGGGAATATTTGTGGAAGCAGATCTTCAGAGTCTGGGCTCACTACAGTTGGCAAAAGAGAAGGTGGAATGTCTTTTATATTCACGGACGTGGGCACGCGTCATCACTCGGGCGCCAGGGTCCCGGCAAGACCTTTGGACTCGGCCTCAGACACTGCTGACACCTTCTTCGAGGCTGGGCTCAGTGATGGCCTGCGGCCCAGGAGGCGGAGATGCTGGGGCGTGTGGGAGAATTCTCAGGAAGGTGGGGGTGTTTGGATGTAGCACGTGAAAGCTCAGACCTCGCTCTGCTTCCTCAAATCAGCCAGCGCCCACCCCACATATGAGGCAGTAAAGCCGCACTGGGAAGGGGGCCGCCAGCCTCTTCGAGAAGCCCAGCAGTGGTGGTGGCTGTTCTCCGCAGGACACGGTGGAAGGTAGCAGGGGCCGCCATGGAACCGGGACCCCCCAGCATCCTAGGGGGGATGGCGGGATTCCAGAAAGGCTCAGGAGAGCAGTTAACCAGCAGCACCAAGGTGGACAGAGCTAGTGTAATAGCAAGGCTGGGGTGCCGTCACACTGCCCGGAGGTGCAGGGATCGTGGGTTGCTAATTGATCCTGCTGTTGTGAGGGGCGTGGCAGATTGACAGCCGACTTGTTACTTGTGTAACCAAAGAAAAACAAAACACGAAAACCTCCCGGAGCTAGCAAGCAGAAGCTGCCGTCAGCCGCCACAAGCCGCCACGCTAGAACGCAGGGGTTCTGTGTGCGGCTCCCAGAGCTAAGTCCGTTCGCAGACGCGGGGCCCGTGGATTGCAGAGGAGGCCAGGTCTCCAGAAGGGCCCCCGTAATGCCATCACGGGCGTATATATGATAAACCCTTTCCCGCAGCCAGTTGCCATGGTAACTGCACACTGGGAGAGGAAAACACCCAGACTTTTCAAGAAGCGCTGGACAGGAGGCTGAGCTGACCCTGATGCCAGGGGAGTTGAAATGCCGCTGTGGTCCGCCAGCCAGAGTGGGGACTTGCAGAGGGCAGGCACCACAGGCTGGGAGTGGGAGGGGATGCTTTGGGATGGCGCCCTGGGTCTCTCTGCAAAGCGGTGCCCGTGACACCGTCGACCTCTGAACTGAAAGAACGAAATGGTGTGCGCGTGAAAAAAAGACCACACAATCCTCCCGGCCGGTGATAAATTCCATTTAGTTTATAGCTTCACGGTAAGAAAGTCCCTAAACCAATCCTTGAAGAGCCGGAAACAATTAAAATGAAAACATTTTATAAAATATCAGAAACGCAATGGGCTCACCCACCCAGTGTTGGACGCCACCCCCATACCCCAAGTTCCCCATGACAAGGGGCCGAGCCTCCTGGGCTTTCCCAGTGTCTCCCAGTCTGGGCAGGGACTACAACCCGCTCTCCCATCTAAGAGATGGTTCTGTCACCCCCTGGCGGTGGAGGGGCGCACACTTGACTAGGAATCAGGAGCCGGAGCCCTGTCTTCGTTCTTCCCCAGCCGGCTATGTGACGTCGGGAAAGTTCCTCACCCCATCCACGTTCCCAGGGTGAACTAAATGGGGTGGGGGGAGGGACTGGATACCCCCCAAGGCCTCTTTTATCTCCAGGACCCACAGACTTACCGGGAGCAACTCCCAGGGACTGCCTCTCTGGAACCTCAGCATTTCGAAGAAACTAAACCTCATTATAATGGTCTCTGCCCAAAGACCTTCAGAGTGACTGTGCTTATCTAACACAAATGACCTTGTTTCGGCTGGCACGTGGCCTTCCACGTTCCCAGGTACACTCGACGCGCGCTGAGGGGCCCAACGGGACTCTGGCCTAGGGACAATCCCTGAACAGAGTACCCCACGCCACCCCCAGGCACACGGCTCTTCTCGGCCTTCAGCTGCCTTTTCATTCTTTTTTTTTTTTATTTGACTTTTAATTTTTTTTTTTTGAACGTTTATGTATTTTTGGGAGACGAGAGAGACAGAGCACGAGGAAGGGGAAGGGCAGAGAGAGAGGGAGACACAGAATCCGAGGCGGGCTCCAGGCTCTGAGCTGTCAGCCCACAGCCCGACGCGGGGCTCAAACTCACGAACCGCGAGATCGTGACCTGAGCCGAAGTCAGTTGCTTAACCCACGGAGCCACCCAGGCGCCCCTACCTTTTCATTCTTCGTACCCTCAACATATCCTCAAACGTGCCGTTTGTGTCCTCGCTGTGATGCCCTTTGTGCCGGTGCGGGGTGGGGGATGGGAGGGGGGGCAGGAAGCAAGCTGGAGGCCCTGCCAGTCCCCCTCTCGGTCCAGGCCAAGGGCTGCATTTAATCAGATACAGGCCGGAGCCTACTTAGCCCGGGAACGCATACCTTGGGCAGATGTCAGCTGCCTTGAGGAAGCTTTTACAGCAGCCGCTTTCTCCTCTCAGACTTTTGGCAAAGCCCTCGCCATTTCTTCGTGTTAATAATGAAAAAAGAAAAACCCTCGATGAATGTGCAGTGAAATGAATCTGCAATTAATTTCAAATAAGCTTAAAATCCCATCGAAATGCCCTCCCTTGGTGTTTGGACGGGAAATGGTTTTCGCTAGATACGCGCCCGGTAAAGATCCTGAAACATACGAGAGACGAAATCCTCCCAGGCGTGCTGGAGGCCAATTTGGTTTTTCTCAAAGCTACATTAAAAATATAATAAATACAGGATAGAAATAAGCCAGCTTTTAAAGAAATCTTAACCACTAACCTATAAACTATCCCAAGAAGCAATCTCCCCACTCAGGAAACCTAGCATATGGTTCGCCAAGCTTAACCCTTTTCCTTCCTCGCATCCTTACCCATCTCGCCCTTCAGTCAAATCCCTTATCCCAAGGGGCCTAAGAGGGCCCTTTCTCGTGGATCTAAAGCCAGCCACGACCCTCGTCCTGCACGGGGCTGGTCTGGCTGCAGTTCAGGAGGGCAGCCGCTCCAAGGCTGCGGGAAGCCCTTCTCCCCCGGCCTCTGGGACGGTTTCCAGATCCAGCTCCCAGCCCCCCGCCCCCCTGTCTGATCCCAGGCCAAACCTTGGCTCCAATAATAACAAAGAGGCCCAGAAGATGAAAAGCCGAAGTCCTTTCTCTTCCAGCTGAAACCAGGTGTGATGTCGGCGGGGAGAGGTGCCAAGCTCCGGCGGGCCAGATGAAGGCACTCTAAAGCAATAACCCGACAACGAGCCCCAAGTGGGGCCAGATGCCCAGACCTTTCACTTATTTTGCTATAAATGAGTTTCCTGGGGCAAAATAATTTCTTCCTTCAAAGAAAATCGCAGTCAAAGGCCAAAGAAGAGAAGGATGGGGAGGTGGGAGGAAGGGAAAGGGGAGGTAGGAGAGGGCCAGGGGCAGGAGCCTCCTGGTGGGTTTTCTAGGGCTTTCCAGAGGATCCACCAGACCCAGAGGGAGCTCTGGTGGGTAAGCTCCCACTTTGGTGTTTGCAATGGGAAGGAGCCCTAGAAGCTTTGCCCAGCCGTGTTCCTCAGCAGGGAGACAAGCCATCGGGATGGTCCGCTGGCTTCCCAGAGGGCTGGACCTCCGGGTGCCCTAAGGGCTGGTAGGCTCCCAAGGGAGGCATCTGAATCCCAGAGTAAAACCGTGGGGGGGGGGGCGCGGGTGGACGAAGGCTGCAGGCTCTATTAGAAGTCTGCTCCCACCTCCCTCTCCCTTCGTGGTCACTCAGATGCAGGGACTTTAGAAGGCGGCCTTCAGCCCTGCCCGCCAGGAAATCCTTGGTCCCTTTTTATAATCTCAGGGCCGCATATATTTGAAGCTTCTGGACTCGGTCTCAGAATGAAAGCCAGATGCCCTGCCCAGCTGTTTCTGCCTGGTCATTTAGAGTAGATGGCCCTACAGGGTGAGCCAGAGCCGATGGCCATCAGCCCAGAAAGGGGTGTTTTCTGTCGTGACCAGAAATGGGGACGTGAAGACGGCAAAGCCCCTCTCTTGTTTGCCTTTGGTTAACAGCTCGTTCAGGTAGGGAAGGGCGGTCTGGCTGGTCACCCCCCCACTTGCCAAGGCCCCAGCTGCCTCCTGGATCTCGAGCCACTGCTTGGAACCCAGCACATTCAACCTCAAAGTCACGACCCTATCCCTCGGGTCAGTTTTTGCTTTCATTGCAACTTGGAGAAGTCTGAATTCTCACTCCATCGCATCCAGCCTACCGAGATGCACAGAGGGCTGAGGCATTCCTTTGTTTAGTCGATACTTATAGAGCGCCTACTGTGTACCTAGTACTGTTCCAAGCACTGGGGAGATGGCTGAGGACGAAGAGGCTCTTTTCTAAAGGGACTGCTGCTTGGAGTCCCAGAGTGTGATCTACAGTCTTTAAGAATCATCCAGCCGAACACCAAATGGCCCCCTCTGCCAAAGGGCCCTGAGACCCAGAGAGCGGCACAGCCTGCCCGGTGCTGCCCAGAGTGGGTCTTCTGCCTTCTAGTCCAGTGTTCTGTCTGCCGCCCCCACACGGCTTTGTCGATCACCTGTTGGGTACCCAACTTGGAGGACCCAAGATCCTAAGAGGAGGCAGGATAAGGGGCTCAGCGTTCGAAGCCCAGAGCTGCCTGTTACCGCGGGACCCTGAGTGGAATCATTTAACTTCCCGAACCTCCTTTGCTGAGTGGGATCTGAGAGCAACTAGCTCACGCTGCTGACATTGTTAGGAGAGTTCAGGAGAATGTCCAGCTCCTGTCGCCTGATAGAGCCCTATAAATGCTGGCCGCATTACCAGGTCATGGCGACTGCCCTGCTTTCAAAGAGTGCGGTCTAGCTGAAAAGATAAGACAGGGGCAAAATGGTTAGAATTCTGACACCCGAATATGTGACATGTGTCCCGTGATTGATGCAGAGGAGGGAAAGAGCATCCCGTCTTTGACTTCTTTTTAAAAAATTTTTTTAATGTTTATTTATTTTTGAGAGAGTGAGACAGAGAGAGAGTGCGTGAACAGGGGAGGGGCAGAGAGAGAGAGGGAGACAGGATCCGAAGTAGGCTCCAGGTTCTGAGCTGTCAGCACACAGCCCGATGCGGGGCTCGAACTCACAGACCATGAGATCATGACGATCATGATCCCATGAGATCATGACGATCATGAGACCATGAGATCATGAGATCAGACGCTTAACCGACTGAGCCATCCAGGTGCCCCCGTCTTTGACTTCTTGAAGGTGATGGGGCCTTGGCCTGAGCACTGCTGAATGGGTAGGATTTGGGTAAGTCTGAGCAGGCTGAGAATTTCCTACTGGAAGGGACCTTGGTGACCACATAGTCATCCATTCATTCTTTCATTTGTTCACCTGACAAATACATATTGAGGAACAATTATGCACCAGGCTCTGCTCTAAGCATTGGAGAGACGACGGGGAACGAGACAAGTGATGTCCCTGCCTCCATGGAGTTTATGTTCTAGGAGGGGAGACAGTCAGCAAATTAGCGTATAAATCAACAAGAGAATTTGAGGAGGTTAGTATAACAGAGAAACTTGGAAAGGGAAGGAAACTTCTTTAGACAGGGAGGCCAGCAAAGCCTGTCTTGGTGCGGCGGCTTTTCTGAAGGGTGCAATGACAGGTCTTGCTTGCGGTCAGCCACGGAGAGGAACAGAAAACAGGGAATCAGGAGGTCTCCTGGGTTGTTCGTTGAAGCAGTTGGATGATGATCCTGCCTTCTGTGAGATGGGGAAGATTCGTGGTGAAGTCGTGGGTTCTGTTTGGGGCATGCTGTGTCTGATATGCTTCATTCAGGGAAGCAATGGAACCTGCAGTGGAGAGCTCAAGAGAGTATCAGGCCTGGAGACACAAACATGGGACCCATTGAAATGGAGATGAAAAGCCATGGCGGGGGGAGGGGGAGGGCACCTGGATGGCTCAGTCAGTTGGGCGTCCGACTTCGGCTCAGGTCATGATCTCGCGGTCCGTGAGTTCGAGCCCCGCGTCGGGCTCTGTACCGGAAGCTCAGAGCCCGGAGCCGGCTTTGGATCCTGTCTCTCTCTCTTGCCCCTCCCCACTCCCGCTCTGCCTCTCTCTCAAAAATAAACAAACATTCAAAGAAATTTAAAGGCCGTGGAACTGGGAAAGATTACTTGGGAGGGGACAGAGGAATTGCAGAGGATCCAGGGGCAAGCTCTGGTGCCCTTGGATACTTAGAGGTCGGTTGAGCAGAAAGGATGAAACCCAAGAAGGTGGTATCAGAGAAGCTGTGTGGCTCACTCAGTTCCATTCGCACTTCCTGGCAGTCAGCCTTCCTGCCTGCTCGACCCTGGGAAGCTAAAGAATATCTTCCTCGTGCTCCTCTCCATCTCGGGTCTGCACATGGCCTGACTTTCTCCAAGCAGGTGCACCAACTCAAGACGTGGGTGACAGGGCGTAAGCCTGCATCCGCTGTGCCTCCTGGCAAACATGGGATCCAGAACGGATGAAAGCGCTGGCCTTCCAAAGGATGAAAGGAACTTCCTCCGTTATAACAACCTCTTGGCCTGCAGACGATACAGAGCAGGGGTGCCTGGGTGGCTGAGTCGGGTAAGTGTCCCACTCTTTATTTCAGTTCAGGTCATGATTTCACGGTTTGTGGGATCGAGCCCCTCCTCCCGCAGACGCCGGTTTTGGGGGACAAATAATCCCAGCCAAGAGGATTACACAAGAGCAAATATCTGAGGGAGACCCCAATCAGGTCCACAGGAAGGAAAACCATTACTTAGTACAGTGTCCGTGGTTGGGCTGGTGTCGGCACTGGGGCAGGGTTTGGGACTAAAGAAAGAGCAGTATGATGGATAGAGCACTGGCCTTGGATTCAGACAGATCCAAGTTAGAATCCTGCCAATTCACAGAGGTGACACTTGGGAGAAAATCTTCAACTTTTCTGAGCCTCCTCTGTAAAGGGGGAGGAATAATTGTCCCCTCGGAATGGGTGTTGAAAAGATGAGATGAGATTACGTACTCGCCTCATACACAGTGAGCGTTTACTGAATAGCAGCTACCGAACCAGAATTCCTGGAAGAGGGGCCTGGGATCCAGTTTTAGAAAGCTCTTGGAGGTGATTCAAGTGTTGGCCCCTGGGGCCTGCAGAGAAAGCTTGTCTTGGGTTTTCCCATGAGCTTTCCCTGCTTTGTCCAATGCTTAAATAGATAGACCGACAGACAGGTGGGGTGGGGGTGGAAAAGAAGGAAAAGAAGGAGAAGAAAGAGCGTCTTAGTCCATTCAGGCCGCTATGACAAAATATCACAGACTGGACAGCTGATAAACAACAGACCTTTATTTCCTACAGTTCTGGGAGGCTGGGAAATCCAAGACCAAGGTGCCAGCCGTGGAGGACGAGGGCCCTCTTCCTGGTTCATAACTGACACATTTCTACTGTGTCCTCACCTGGCGAAAGGGGCTGGGGGTCTCTCTGGAGCCTGTTTTATAAAGGCACTAATCCCATTCCTGAGGGCGTCACCTCCATGACCTAGTCATCTCTCAGAGGCCCCACCTCCTAATATCATCACCTTTCAGGTTAGGATTTCAACATATGACTATGGGAGGGGGTGGTGGATACAAACATTTAGAGATAGGTGATGATTGACGATAGATAGATAGATGATAGATAGATAGATAGATAGATAGATAGATAGATAATGGAAAGAATGGACATAAGTAGAAAACAGGCAGATAAACAGAATTAGCTACAAAAAAATTACAGTCTCAGTCTGGGGTACTAAAATTTAAAACCCACTTTGTAAGAGCTTACCACCCTCCTGTAAGTAACAGGGCCATTGGGAATGAATCATTTTCCTTTTTGGAGAACCAAAGCCCAAGGGAACGCCCCATAACCACACAAAACCCAACACCGGGCAAAACCAAACGAGCCACAGACTAACTGCATATACATGCTTGTTATCTCTTAATAGGACAACGGGGGTTTTCAGCAACATCCTTGCAAAGCTGATCCGTTTGAAACGCACATTCATCTGGAAGCAGAACAAGTCTGTTGGACCTAATTATACTGAACCCACATCAGGACCGGATCTCACCCCTCCATCCCAACAACGCATGCCAGAACTCAGAATGCACACACCCAAAAGATTCCCTGCCAGGATCCCCCGTTGAGGGTTTTCACCAACACCTTCTCATTCACCTAATTTAGTAGTGTCTGAACACCGAGGCTTTGGAACGGTCCTAATTTTACTTCTTCCTGCCTGATCGGCAGGAAGTTTAAATAAGCCAAGATGTAATGGGCAGGGAGTGGGGGGAGAAGAAGAGAGGGGGTGGGTGTGGGTGGGGGAGAGTCCAGGACAAAAAAAAAAAAAAAAAAAATGAGCCTGCCTGACATTTTCCTTCAGGAGAATCATTTGTTATGCTATTAAAGCTCCCCACCCTCATCATTCTTAGAGAATGTCAGCTTGAATATTCAACTCTCCATCAACCTTGATCTCCAGTTGATGCCTCTTCTTCCCTGCAGAGCAGGAATTTTGAAAGGTTAGAAGCAGCCTCAAAATCACAGCCGTTTCAGGGCTTGGCAGGCAGACCACACCTCCTCCCGCTTCACCTCTTTGGGCAAATGGTGTGCGTATCCAGTGGTAGCTGAGCCTTGCTCCGTGAGGGCCCCGGTGGCTTCTGGGGACTTCCTCACAACCCCCCCCCCCGGTTTTCAGTGAACATGACGTTTTGAACCTGAAACTGGCATATCAATCAAGTCTGCATCCGGAATAGGACTCTGAATCACCTGAAATGTACAGACTCCATTTGGAACAGCGATGGTTCCTGCAGCCATTTTCTGCGGATGCCGTCCGGGCACCAAAACGTCTTAAGAAGGGTGGGGGACACCTCTCAGATGAGCTCAAACTAGCCGGAGCCATATTGAGACCTGGTATAAAGCTTCAAAATATTTTTCAGTTTTTCTTCGAGTGTGACAGCCCAGTGAGCTAGAAATGCCACCTGGGGTTGGAATCCTAGCATGCCCATGAACTAGCGGGGGTGGCCTTGGTTGAATCGCTCTGGAGCTCAGTGTTCTCAGCCGTTAGCCGGGTGGAGGTGATGCCGGCTTCATCAGGAGAAGGGTGCAAAATACAGAACAGACGGTAGAGGATGCCTCGCCCAGCCCTGACGCGTGGTAACTGGTCAACCCAAGTTCGTTCCTCACTCCCTCCCTGGCCCTCTTCCTAGGACTGTAGAGGGAGTCTTCTCAGAGGACACTCACTGACCAGAAGACTCAGAAGAGTAGTTTTGCCAAGGTTTTGTCCGTGTATAAGTTCAACAAGCAAAGACTTGCTTGATGCTCAACAGAGAAAACTCTGTGTCCTCCCCTGTGTGGTTAGCAAGTTCAATATCAGCTGCTTACTTCACATCAAGAGAGACAAAGGCATTGAAATTTAAGTCCCTTTGAGGACTGAAAGATAACAGTCAACACCCGCAAAAAGAACCCATATGTTAATAGTTTCAATGAGGGATTTTTTTCTACATTGGAAATGAGCACGTGTATTTTCTTCCCTGAAAAGACCTCCACTCAGGCTGCTGAGACGTTGTTAGCATCCAGCCAAACGGGGCGTTTATTTCTGAGACACATTAATACTTTTCTTTTAAGAAAAAGTTTCAGGGAGCGCCTGGGTGGCTCAGTCGGTCAAGTGTCTGGCTGGGGCTCAGGTCATGATCTCGTGGTTCTTGGGTTCGAGCCCCGCGTCGGGCTCTGTGCTGACAGCTCGGAGTCTGGAGCCTGGTTCAGATTCTGTCTCTCTCTCTCTCTCTCTCTCTCTCTCTCTCTCTGCTCCTCCCCTGCTTGCACTCTGTCTCTCTCTAAAATAAATAAACATTAAAAAAATAAATTAAAAAAGAAAGAGAAGAAGTTTCAGGATCTTTGAAAATCTTTTTTAGACCATGCATAAAATCTCCTATGTGCCACACCATGAGTTTCCCCAGCACCCTCCTTCACCCAGTCCAAGAATATTCCCCCATTTGACTGTCCTCTGCCTAAAATTCCTCTACTATGGATCCAGTCCCTTGGGTCCCAGGGAGTTAAGGAACATAATAGCTGCTGATGACGGTGTAGCAGGAATTCATCTCTACACACAAATACGAATATAGTTACAAATAACTATAATTGGAGTTCTTTTCCTCATCAGACTAATTCCAGACCTCTGCGTCTTGAATCCTTCCAGAGGGCCCCCCCCCGATTCTCCAGCTCCCTGCCCCCCCCTCTCAGGAGTCTTGCTGAAGTTCTAGCAGCTCACTCTGGGAGGGTTTGGCTGAGAAGTAGACCCCACCTGGTAGGTGTCTCCCTCATTTGCCTGATCCTATCCTTAGGGGATAGGGTTCACATCCTCCCGAAGATGAGCAATACCATGATGAACATCTCTCAGTACCAGTGCCAGCGAGGGTCTCTGGCATTTGAGAACAGATAGCTAACTGTGGGTGTCACACTTAGCATGTCACTCAGCATGCCCAGTTTCACTCTGCACTGCCAGATTGCTCTCTAAGACCACTGGATGTACGTGGCAGTGGCTCTGGTTCCCCTTGGCCTTCCTGACATTGGTCTTTCTCTGGTTTTCCAATTTTTGTCACCAGATGGGTATAACGTGGATCTTACTTCTGCCTTAGTTTTGCATCTCTGCGGTTACCAGCAATGTTCAGCATTGCTTCAGGTACTTATTACAGTCACGTTCCCTTTTCTGTGAGCTGCCTGTTCCTGACCTTCGCCCATTTTTCTAAACTGTTCTTAATTTTTTTTTTTAATGTTTATTTGGTTTTGAGAAAGAGAGAGACAGAGTGTGAGCAGGGGAGGGGCAGAGAGAGAGGGAGACACAGAATCGGGAGCAGGCTCCAGGCTCTGAGATGTCAGCACAGAGCCCGACGCGGGGCTCCGACTCATGAGCCTTCGAGCCGTGAGATCATGACCTGAGCCAAAGTCGGCCACCTAACCGACTGAGCCACCCAGGCACCCCCTAAATTGTTCTTGATTTTTTTTACTGTTGATTTTCAAGAGCTCCATGTATATTTTGAATGTTGCTTTATTGGTATTTCCTCTATCTTCTCATTTGAAAAATCTCAAACTAACAATAAAGTCACATGAATGTCATAACAGATTTACCAATTATACATACTGTGTCACACGTTTGCTTTCTTTCTTTCTTTCTTTTTTTTTCTTTGTTTCTTTCTTCCTTTCTATGATATAGGTTATACATATAGATATATAAATATATATTTAGATGAAACATTTGAAAGTGAGTTGGTGACATTCAGACCCTTCACTGCTAAATATTTCAATGTATATCTAAGAATAAGGACATTCTGTTGTGTAAACCGTAATACAAGTCCTCCACTCAACAAATTTCATGTTTATTTAACACGCATGTCTACTGTAGGGTTCATATTCAATGCTTCCCGTTATCCTCATCCACTTGGACATTGTAAAAAATACCTCCCAATCTATCAATTATTTATTAATGTCATCTATGAAGACCATTTCACAAAATCTCTCCCTTTTGATATCATCAAATGCGTTAATTTTCCTCCCTTAGGAGAATGGTTTTGAGAGTCTCATTTAAGAGGTTTTGGGCTATCCCCACGTTGCAAAGTTACCTTTGAACAATTTCTCCTGCTAGCTTTATAGCTTCACCTTTCAAATTGAGCTTTAAAATCTCAGAGGGGTTCACCTTTGTGTAGGGTAAGAAGTAGGGAGTCAACGTTCTTTTCACAGAGTGGGCAGGGTTTTCCAATGCTATTTATTAAACAGTCTGTTGTCTCCCAAGTTGTTTGTGGTTGTCTGTGCTACATCCTGTTCCCGCCAACGATCTGTTCTCAGGCTCTCTCTTCTTTCCATGTATCTATTTGTTCATTCCTGGTCAGGGGCCACCAGTGGTTTTGCCACGTGGGTGGTGAGCGACCTCGAAGGTCCCTCTCGCTGGACGTGAGACCGATTAATAGGAGAAAATCCAATTGAATAGTGTCTGTATGGAGAATGCACACAGACGTGGAAATTCCAAAGGCAGGTGAAGTGAGGTATGTATGTCATTCGGAACTAAGGAGAAGGGCATCAGGGGTGCACTTCACAAGGTGATGCGAGCACATGTTTGGTAATTAGATGTTTGCCCCACCGTACAGATGGGTCACTCAGGTAAAATTTTTCTCTATTAATAACCCTTTTTCTGGGAAAGACCCCCAGTGTAGATTCTTCTATGTGGCTAAAGGAGGGACAGAGATTTCTCTTGAGCCTGCAAGGTCTCAAGTGCCTTTAGCTCAAACTAATCCATATGCCAACGGGACACATTCGGCGGGGGGGGGGGGGGGTGGATTGTGGCTGCATTGAACCCCTTCAACATGTTTTCATATATTTTTGATAAATCAAGTTCTCTCTTTTTGCTCTCAAGTTTCAACCTGGACAGCTATTTGGAGACTTAGTTATTCTACTGTATCAATTTTTGACCATATTTTTTTCAGTGCCTCAAACAATCTTGCCGGTAGCCGACCAGTGTAATAACCTTAATACAGAGCTGTCATGACACTAAGTAGCAGAGTTACTTCCATATCCTACCACACACACAAAAAAAAAAGCCAAAATTTAGCCTGACAGTAAACCAATAAAAGCAACTGTGAACGGGTGTGAATTCCAGTGTCCCAACGTCATAAATACAAGAAAAAAAAAAAAAGCACTGTTTCTGATTTCTCAAGACGGAAATGAATTTCCTTTTGGAGCTTCTATTCCACTGCAGCAGAAACTTAATTTCATTCCACTTGAGGACACTTCCCATTTCCTCTGGGGTGGTATTTGAGTTCCAAAGGACTTACAGAGAACCAAGTCTTCAAGGGGAGGGGAGATCTATTAAGCCCTCGATATCCCTGAGACAGACAGACGTCAGTAGATGTCCCTTGCCCCATCCAGTGTTCAGCTGATGGTCCCCAAAGATCTCTCTCTACTCCTATTCCCCCTTAGGCTCCTGCACGTCATCCCAGCACTACATAAAGGGGATTGACAAAGGCCGGGAGACCCTCATCTGCCGAGAGGCTCCTTGCAACCATCAGTCCTCTGGGATCCTGCTGCCTCCCCAAGGTCCACCAGGAAAACCAGGCCCAGGTGCCCTGCAGTCTCAGCCCCCACCAATTAGTAGATCTCATCAACGTTCATTGTCCGCTCCCTGGGATCACCAACAGCTACCTCTCTAGACTGGTCAGCGGTCTCTGGAAGAAACAGAACCAATAGGATGTATAGAGATAGAGAAAGAGCTTTATTGTAAGGAATTGGCTCACACGATTATGGAGGCTGGCCCATCCAATATCGGCAGGGTGGGCTCCCAGCCTGGGGACTCAGGACAACAGATGCTCTGGTTCAAATCTGAGGGCAGTCTGATGTAGAACCAGAAGGAGATGTCACAGATGAAGTTCAAGGACAGTCTGTTGGCAAATTCTCTCTTGCTTGAGGGAAATTGGCTTTTTTATTCTAATCAGGTCTTCAACTGATCGGACAAGGCCCACCCACATTGGAGAGGGCAATCTGCTTTACTCAAAGTCCACTGATTTAAATGTTAATCTCATCCAAATCACCCTTCCATAAACACTCAGAATAATGGTTGATCAAATATCTGGGCACTGTGAACCAGCCAAACGGACGCATAAGATTAACCACCACATTCTCCTTGATTAGTGCGATCCCCTTTAGGATCCAGTCAGGTAATGCATTCCCCATAGGGGATTATATTTTTAATGAGGTATAATTCACATATCATAAAATTCATCCTTTTAAAGCATGCAATGCGGTGATTTTCAGCATAGTCACAAGGTTGTGCAATCATCACCACAGTCTAATCCCGGGACATTTTTACCACCACCGCCCCCCGCCCCCCAAATTCGAAAACCCATACCCATTAGCAGGCAGCAAGAGGATTAATGACAGGGAGTTGACAACAAAGGGACAAGGCGTCTGGGGGTTGAAAAGTCAGGAGAAGGACACGACGTCATACAAACGCGTAGGTGCAGGAAACAGCTCCCACTCGTATGCCTGGGGGAGCCCGCCCTCGCTTTTCCCACCTGCTGAACCCGCAGCGCCCCACGCCACAGCTGGACATCCAGCCGCAGACTGTCAGACGTGGCGGCCCTGCGGAGGCCCCGGACTTCTACAGACTTCTTCCCCCACCGGCCCCGGTCTAGCAGCTGCACATGCCTGGGGGGTGGTGAGCAGATTTCTCGCTCCTTCGACTCCCCTTTCTGAACCTCAACTCCCCTAGCCTTTCCCACAACTGCATGAGCTCTGGTTCCTCTAGCGCGTCCTGCACGCCACGAGATTTCACAGTGTCCGGCTTCCCGGCTGGAAAGCCAACTGATACATAGGCCTCCGCGGTAACCGCCTTCTTGGTTTTCTTTACAGTGTTACCAACCAGCGTGCATCCCTAAACGCTGGACTGCAGTCTTGCCTCTTTGCTTGGTTGACAATCTGTGAGTGCAATCCTTCAATGTTTTTACTCGACGGCCAGCTTCGCCGACTCAACATACGTCTGCAAGATTCATCCGCGCTGTTGTGTGAGGCTGTCGCCGATTCATTTTCTTTGCTGTGAGAATTTCTTTGCACGAATAGCTTACACTTCATTTACTCATCCTACTGGTGGTGAGCCTGTGGGTTGTTTATTTGGACTATTATAAATGATGCTACTTTAAGCAATCGTGCGTGTAGCCCTTGCACTCGTGTGTCTGTATGTTGGTTGAATGCATATTTGGGGGCAGAGCGGCTGAGTCCCCGAGTGTGTGTGACTTCAAGTTTAGTCAATAAAATCTAACTGTTTCTCAAAGTGATTTTACCGGTGCACATTCTCACCAAAATCACAATTAGTTTTATCAGTCACTTCCTTTTAGCCCTTCTGGGAGCTCATAGGGGAAGCTCATTTGGGTTTTAAATTGCATTTCCCTGATAATGACGTTGAGCACATCTGCATATCTTCATTAGCCATTTTTTTAAGCGTCTGTTCTAGTCTTCTGCTCAATTTTGCATTAGGTGTTTGCTTGCTGTGTTTATTTTTTTCTCATTGATTCGTAAAAGCTGTATATATTCTGAATATGAGAACCCATTTTAGGGACGCCTGGGTGGCTCAGTCATTTAAGCATCTGACTCTTGGTGGCTCAGGTCATGAACTCATGGTTGATGCGTTTAAGCCCCACATCAGGCTCTGCGTGGAGCCTACTTTGGGATTCTCTCTCTCTCTTTCTCTCTGCCCTCCCTCCACCCACACTTGCTCGCTTTCTGTCTCTCTCAAAGTAAATAAATGAACTTTAGAAAAAAAGAAACCCATTTAGTTTGGGGAGTGTTGACATTTATATACACCACATACGGAAAAGACTGCTCTTTCTGTGGAATGATCTGGGCAGCTTTGTCAAAAATCAGTCCGTTCTCTGTGGATGGTCCATATCTGGGCTCCACTCTCCACATATATCTCTACGCACTGTCTTATTTACAGCAAGTCTTAAAGTCACATAGTTTAAGTCCTCCAACATTTTCCTTCTCGTTCAAAATTGTATTTGCTTTTCATGGTCCTTTACAATTTCAAAATTTAAAAATCAGTTTATCAATCTCTGGTTTTAAAAAGCCTGCTTGGGGGACGCCTGAACAGCTCAGTCGGTTGAGAGGCTGACTTCGGCTCAGGTCACCATCTCACAGTTCATGGGTTCAAGCCCCGCGTTGGGCTCTCAGCTGACAGCTCAGAGCCTGGAGCCTGCTTCAGATTCTGTGTCTCCCTCTCTCTCTGCGCCTTCCCTGCTCATGCCTTATTCCTCTCTCACAAATGAACAGTAAGAAAAAAAAAACATATTTTTAAGCCTGCTTTGGGGGAGTGTGGGTGGCTCAGTCAGTTAAGCATCAGACTCTTGATATGGTCTCAGGTCATGATCTCACAGTCCTGGGACTGAGCCCTGAGTCGAGCACCACACTAAGCATGGAACCTGGTTGGGATTCTCTTTCTCTCTCTCTGACCCTTTCTCTCTCTCTCTCTCTCTCTCTCTCTCTCTCTCTCTCTCTCAAAAATAAATAAATAAACTAAAAAAAAAAGCCTGCTTGGATTTGTATTGATTAATAGATTCAATATTCCAATTGGGAGAGAATTGACGTCTTAATGATGCTGAGTCTTATGGTCCATGAATATGGTATTATTTGTCTATTTATTTAGATCTTTAATTTCTCTCCACAGTGTTCTTCCATTTCAGTGTACAAGTCTTTCGTTATATTTAATCCTCAGTATTTCATGCTTTTGACATTGTATTCAACGAATCTTCTTATTTTATTTTCCAATAGTTCACTGCAAATATATAAATTACAAAGAATTTTTGTGTTTTACACCATGTCCCGCAGCTGCTAAATGCACTTTCTAGTTGCAGTAGCTTTTTTGCAGAGTCCTTGGAATTTCCTGTGTAAACACTCAAGGCACTTGCAAATAGGGGCAGTTTATTTTTCTTGCTTTTCAACCCGTAAACCTTTTATTTCTTTTCCTTGCCTTATTACAATGGCTACGACCTCCAGTATAATGTTGAATGGTAGCAGTGAGAACTGCATCCTTATGCTCCCAGTCTTAGGAGTAAAGCATTCACAATTTCACCAGGAAGGATGGGTTGCAATTCGTTCACACACGCCCTAAAGGAGTTTGAAGACTTTTCCTCCTTGCCTAGTTGCGAAGAGATTTTACAAGGAATGGATATTAAATTTTTCAAATGCAGTTTCTACATCTTTTGAAATGATCGCGCTGTTCTCCTTTTTTCCATTAATACGATGAATTACATTCGTTCTGAAGTGTTGCACCAACTTTGCATATATCTAGGCCAAACCCACCTGGTCACAGCATGCTATCCTTTGTCTGTATCGCTTGATTCAATTGGCTAATGTCTTGTCAAGAACTTCTGTGTCAAAGGTTCATGAGAGATATTGGTCTGTAATTTATATTATTTTTGGAACACCTTGCACAGATTTTGATATTAGGGTTTATGCCAACTTCAGGAAATTAGTGTGATAGTGGCCCCACCTTATTTTCTAAGGGATTTAATGTAAGATTGGTACTGTTTTATTTCACTCTTAAAGTTTTTATAGAATTTATCAACAAATATATTTGAAACTGATATTAACTACACTGGAAATATCTTTTAGGAAATATCCAGGCTGGAGATTTTTTTATGGGAAGTGTTTTGTTTTGTTTTTTTTAACAACAAACTAAATGTATCTGATAAATAGAGTGCTATAGTGAGTTTCTGTTTCATTTTGCAACAGTTCTTGTAAATATTATTTTTAAAGTTACATATCCATTTAATCTATAGTATTGACTTTGTTGGTATAAAGTTATTCATAACATTCCCTTACGAAGCTTTTTAAAACTGTTTTATTTCTTTTTGAGAGAGCGCGAGCAGGGGAAAGGTAGAGACGGGGGGTGAAGGATCTGAAGAGGGCTCTGCACTGATAGTAAAGAACCCCATGTGGGGCTCCAACTCAGGAACTGTGAGCTCATGACCTGAGCCAAAGTCGGATGCTCAATTGACTGAGGCACCCAGGTGCCCCTCCCTTACTAAGCTTTTAACTGTCTATGGTGTCTGTAGTGATAACCTGTCACTTCTTCTTGGTGTTGGTCATTTGTCTTCTATGTGTTCATCATGAGGAACTTAGCAATTCTGTTCATCTTCTTCAAGGAAACAACTTTTGAACTTGTTAATTTTTTTTGTATTACTTGATCTTTTCTACCCTGACTTGTGCTCTTATCTTTTTTCCTTCTACTTACTTTGGGTTTACTTTGTTCTTTTTCTGTTTTCCCCTAGCTTTTAGAAGGATACCCTTGGGCATTTCATTTGAACCTTTCACCTTTTTTTTATTATAAGCATTTAAAGCTGTATGTTTCCCTGGTTTATTTATATAGTATATATTACACTGGTTTAGCTAAATCCACAGGTTTGAATGTTATACGTCACTCTCAGGCAGTCTGAAAGAGTTCTAAATTTCCTTGGCTTTTGGTTTTGGTTTTGGTTTTGGTTTTCGGGGGGTTTTTTTTGTTCTTTTGACCATGAGTTCTAGAGAACTGTAGTGTTTCATTTCCAATACATGAGTTTTTCCTACATGTCTTCTCGCTATTGATTTCTCACTTAGTTCAGTTTTGGTCAGACAACATGCTCCAGAAGTCCCGAATTCTGAACGTGGCCTCCTGAGCTGCTGTTCTCCCCCAAGACTCTTTACAGTCTCGTCAGCTAACTATGAGCTTCCAGCAGATTTTTAAAGATCATATTTCCTGGTTTTCCTTACTGTGCCAAGTGGGCGGGTTCATCCAAATGACCCAGCCCTCTCTTACCAGAGGTCTCTATAGCTGCGTTTACAAACAGGTATCATTCAGACAGAATCGATCATTTAGCATAAAAGCTAGGCCATAAATGCTGTTGGGGGACTTTTTCCTGCGTGGGGATACACTGGGTCACATCTTGAAACGGGAGTCAAATGAAGCCTGGCCAAAGGTATTTTCTCCCTCTCTTAGGACGACCTTCAGAATCAAGCCGAGGCATTCTCTCTACAAGAACTTCCAAGAGGTGCTCCAGACTGGGGTCCTCTGTCTCAAGCTTCATTGCCCACTCAGTTCATCAAGATTGTCTTCAACGATTATTACGTAGTAATGTCTGAGGAAAGAGAGATTCCATTTCTTCCTCTTAATTCCTTGATCCCTGTTTTATCGACCTGAAAGACTCATTTTGGACTGCCTTCCTCTTCAACCATCAAGTACAATATTTTCTGGAAAATTCTACAATGCTCTAGCCAGTCTTAGAGTTTTCTTCAAACCCCAGTGTTATTGTGAGGCGGGAAAGCTTAACCCGGCTCATGTGTCATTCCACATGGAGGATGTAACACTTTGTAACACTTTGGCCTCACTCAGACTGGTGAGGGAGAAAACAAACTGGGCATGTGCAGTCCAGGCCCCTCTGTCCTTTCCCTTAGGAACAGGCTGCTCTAAGAAGCATACCTTCTTAGGTGTGCAAAATTTTGCAAGCCAATATTTCTGGGTGGGTACATCCATCACCATCTGAGGTTCAGGGTTAGAAAGCCCAGATATCAAGTTCACCATTAATAAAGGAGCAATTTTTGGTGTTTCTCTGCCTTATTCTCTCGTCTATTTTCTCAGGACATTCAGAAACCAGGGTAGGGTAAGAGGGTGCTACTTACTAGGTTCTCTCGAACCCAGTAGATACGCCAACCAATTCTCTTCCTGAAGTGAACCATCCATCCTTTGTTTAAAAGGAAAACATTCTCGGGGCGCCTGAGTGGCTCAGTCGGTTAAGCGTCCGACTTCGGCTCAAGTCAGGGTCTCACAGTTTGTGAGTTCGAGCCCCGTGCCGGACTCTGTGCTGACAGCTCGGAGCTGGGAGCCTGCTTCGGATTCTGTGTCTCCCTCCCTCTCTGCCTGTCCCCCATTCATGCTTTCTTTCTCTCTCTCTCTCTCTCTCTCTCTCTCTCTCTCTCTCTCAAAAATAAATATTAAAAAAAGTTTTTTAAAAATTCTTATGTTCTCAAACATTCCAGAGAGACTGTAGCTCTTCTCAATTTGTTCCTTGGCTTAGAGCTGCCCGATGATATAATGCATCCATGAGAAAGTATGCCCACCTTGTGAATCAGCTCATCATATATATTTTTTTTTTTTGGTCACCATTGATCATTTGGACTATTAACAACTTCATATGAATCCAGAAAAGTATTTTAAAGAAAGGAGTCTTATTTGTTAAAAGAAAGGTCAAACATGAGGAAGGGGGCAGTGAAAAGGTAAGTAAGTTGAGAGCGTCTCTAATGAAAGATGAACGGTGGTCTTGAGTCCCCGTGTGGCAGGAGAGGCCAGAACTGAGTTCACATCCCTGCTCTGTGACTTTGAGCAGATACTTGGCCTCTCTGAGTCCCCAGTCCCCTCTGCTGTGAAAACAGAGACAAATGCCCATCCCAGGAGGCTGTTCAATGAGGTCACTTCGGAACGCCTGAAAGGTAGTGAATCCTCGACGATGGTAGTTTCTTTTCTCTTCTGAAAACAGCAGCTGGCCTGGGTTTTCTTGATCGCCTTAGGAAGTCTCGGGGGGAACTTCCGGATGATCCCGAAAACCAGAGAAATGGCGCGATTGACAAAAACCAACAGGCAAAACAGAACAACAGAGTTGAGAGACAGAGCGACTCAGTAAAGCTTCTTCTATCTGTACAACTTCACGCTTTGCCGAAGGGCTCCCCTAACTGCAGTTTGATTTGGGCCTCACACTCGCTCGCTCTAGGAGACCTTGATGGGGCAAATACCACCCGGTCCACGTGAAGCACGAGGAAACTAGTGGAAAGAAATTAGATATGATCGCTCATGGCCCTTCGGCGTCCGGTCTAGCGCATTTCTCCCACGGTGCTTTCTCAGCATCACGGTGCTTCTAGAATAATGACCATAACGACGTCGCCTGCGTGTGCACACGTAGGGCCCTTTTCAGCGCGCACACCTCCCGTGGGGCGTCTCCCCTAGCTCTCGCGACAGGGATTTCTGGGCTTTTCACCCATGAAGAGCCCAGCGCTTGCCCAGTCCAAGCAGTCAGCTCAACATCACACGGCTAATCCAGAGGCTGAGCTTGGGCCTCCTGCTACGTCCAGGGCTCCTGTGCTGGAGGACTTTCATCGCACTCAAGGTACCGAGGGCAGTGGGGAGGTGGATGTGTGTCTAGGGTGAGAGCAGGCCGCGCGTTCTCTGGCCCCGGTGGAGTGCCACGCCCCGGCGGCCCCGGCCCCGGCGGTCACAGCGACGGGCACAGCCAGCTCCCTGCCCAGGTCATTTCGTGTGATCCGCGGCGGCGGTGTGATTTGTTGACGGCTTTTCTTCCCCGCTGGGACAGCATGGAAATAATCAGATGAATAATGAGCCTGTGAAGACGGATGCCGTCTGAGCCAGCTCCCACAGAAGGGAATCCTACGCCGGGATTCCCGCCTCGAGCAGCACAGGACGATGGATGTTTCCGCAGAAGGCTGGCCCTCGTTTGCTCCGTTGGCAGCCGATTGTTCCTCTCCACGGACGGCAGAGAGGCTTCGGATTTAATAGTGCTGGCAGCTCTGTGTTCCAGGAGCGGGGAGGAGATGAGCGCTGGTGGGCTCGTTCTGGGGACAGAAGGCCGCCTCTGACCCTGAGTCGGCTGTCAGGCGGGCCAGCCACCCTCCGCGGAAGGTTTTCCCACGCAGAGGTGGCCACCCTACCTGGTGACGAGCCACGGTGCGCCCGTGCTGCTTTCCTCACCTATTGCTGGATCACAAACTCGAGGCTTCACACCAAGTTGTTCTGCACCTTACCATTCCATGGGCCAGGTTTCTGTTCCACGTCGCGTTGGCTGGGGTGGCCCGACTGGGGCTGGAGGATCCACCGTGGCCTCGCTCACGCGTCCGGGAGCGTGGTGTTGGCGGTCGGCGGGGTGCCTCAGTTTCCCTCCACACGGCCCCCCTCCGGCAGCGCAGCCCGGACTCGTTTACGCGGCAGCTGGGTTCCAGGAACAACAGTGAAACGGTAAGTCCGCCGAGGCTTGGGCCCCGAAGTCCCAGAAGGTCAGTTGATCGAAGCAAGACGATACATGGAGCCAGCTCAGATTCCGGGGTGGAAGCAGATGACATGAGAGGAGCGGCAAAGTCGCTGCAAAGGAGGGGGGACCCAGGGACACGATTCACTGGGGGCCACCGGGAGGCGCCTCTGAGACGGAGTTTAATGAGTGAGCAGGGTAGGGATCCAGGGGTGCCCGTGGGATGAACACCAGTGGCAGGGACGGGAAGGAAACAAAAGCGGGGAGAGGGAGACCCTGCAGTCAGGTCCACAGGGCGCCTGAGCCTATGCCACAGGAGCAGCGAAGCTAGAATGGCCCGTCACAGCTATCCTAAGGTGATCCAAGATGCCAAGATTTCATACGGCTCACGTCACAGGTAGGGGGCACCACAGGGAGGGGCCTGACCTTGGGCGGGGCAGTTCCTGAAGGGGCTGACCCTGAAGGTTGCCTGCCCGGGGCTCCTGGCAGCTGGGAGCAGACCCTGCGGGGAGCGGGGATCTGGGAAGCCAAGCCAATATTCTGCCACGCTTGCCTGCCCCAAGAATCTATTTCTCTCCGGGGCACCTGAGCGGCTCAGTCGGTCAAGTGTCCAACCCTTGATCGCGGCCCAGGTCATGATCTCACGGTTCGTGAGATCGAGCCCTGCATGGGGCTCTGTGCTGACAGTGTGGAGCCTGCTTGGGATTCTCTCTCTCTCTCCCCCTCTCCCCCTGCCCCTTCCCTGCTTGCACACGCTCTCTCTCTCTCTCTCAAAATTAATAATAATAAATTTAAAAAATTTTAAATCTTTAAACAAATTGTATTTTCCTCCCAAGCTCCCATCTCCTTGCACTCCCCATGCCACCACCCCTCCCCAAGACAAAGCAAAATGCCCTGACACCTCCCTCTCCTGGTTTGCCTCCTCAGTGCCCCCCTCCCCACCAGCCCAGGCTTTCCCTCCTGCCCCGCCCCAGGACAGCTTCCTGACCGGGTTTCCTCCCTTCTGCCCTACCCCTTTCACAACTAGCTTTGCCCCCCTGACTCTCCCTTCCCCGCTCCCCATCCCTCCCTTCACTTTCTCCCTGGCCCTGGGGAGCTTCGTGCACGCTCCCGCCTCTGGGCTGCTGCACAAGCCGTTCCTTCTGTCCCGTGTACCTTTCTTCCCCACCTTTCCCATCTCCCTCTGCTCAGTCTTCAGCTGACCCCTGGCTCCGGCAGCCTCCCTGAGCCCCAAGCCCACCTCGTGTGGACAGGCGGCCTTCCTCCCCTTCCTGTGGCCCCTCTGCTCCCCTGCACTAGCTCATTGCACACAGGTACAGGTGCACCTGCTGACCTTGTCCGTCCTCTCCCGCTAGACGGTGAGCTCTGCGGGGAAACACCTGAGTTCTCTGCACCCCACGGGGCAGGCGCAGCACGGCACAGCGGCTCAGTCACATGTTCTCCGGACTGTGGATGGGGCAGCGAAAGGAAGAGAAAAGAGGGCTGCCCCGAGGTCCTGAGTTAGACAAGCCTCAGAAGACGAACGTCCTCCAGGGAGAAAAGACAGCTGTTCTGGAAAATGGGCCTGGCCTACAGACTGTGCCCAGCCACAGTGGGGAGAGGCTGGCAGTCACATTCATCTGTCACGGGCATCTCTAGTTGGCTCTTAGCAAGCCCAGGGAAAAGGCATTTCTCTCTCTCCTAGTTTCTGCCTGTCCTTTCAGAGAACTTGGAGTGACCTTGCTTGGGTGTTCACACACGATTGATCCCTGGGGCCCCGGAATTCTGGTAGGCTGAGCCCCGTCAGATGACCGCCCTGGTTTGGGGTGGGTGGACAGCGTGCCCCTCCTCAGATGCAAGGCTGAGCCAGGCGAGGGGAGCCCGGGGGACACCCCGCAGAAGCACCCTGCCTCAGGGCAGCATCCAGATCTCTACTCCCTCCTGGGCTTTTCCACACTGGCAGAGTCCTCCGCGTTTCTGTCTGTCTTCCTCCCACCCCAGAACAACGCTGCCACCCCGCAGTGCGAGAGAATTGCCCATTATTTCCTGAGCTCTCACTATGAGCCACACCTGTCTGGCCAGCTTCATGAAGATGATTGTCCTCGTGTTCCAGGTTAGCTAACTGAGGCTCGGAGAACTCAAGGGGCTTGTCCAAAGTGTTGGTGTATGGCAAATCAGGGATTTGAAATCCGGTCCTGACTCGTGTGGACCCCCGGGGACTTTGCGTGAGTCCCCGCAGGGCGACCTGGAAAAGTCAGAGCTCGTGCCTCGGAAAGCAGCCCAAACCGAAGGAGGCTGGGGGCTCTGGAACTAGAACACCAAGCTCCTGTTTCTGACTTCCGTGATTCACGCGGCCTTCTACAAACACGGGGCTGAAAGGGAACTTGCAGACTATCTTATTGAACTACCTCCGTTCGTATTTAATTTTATTTCATGGGCCCCGAGGGCTGCGGTTTTAAGTTCCGTCCATGCTTCTCCGGTGAACATCTGGTCTGTTGCTTTTAAGTGCTCCTAACAGTGCCTCCTCCCTGGTTTCCTGGCCCCCACTCTAGCGATGGACTTTCAGATCACAGCTCGCTCCATAAGCGAGCGCCCACGGTCATGGCTCTGTTTTTGAAAGTGAGGAAAAAATAAAGGGACGAGAAGTGGGGAGAGGCTGGCGGCCAGATTCATCCATCGTGGGCATCTCCAGTTAGCGCTTAGCAAGCCCCGGCGGGGCGAGAGGCATTTCCCTCTCTCCTAATGTCTGCCTGTCCCTTGAGGAAAGACCTCAGAGCCGCCTTGCTTAGGTGCTCACACCCGTGATTCATCCCCAGGGCTGGGGCTTCCTGCGTTGGATCCTGGGACCTTCCCCAGTTTGGGATGGGTGGAGCTGGGCTTTGCCTCCCTCCTGGGGACACAAGGAATGGGGGACACAAGAATGCTTCCTTCTTCCAAGATGAAAGGAAAACAGCAGGGGGTTTTGGCCAGGAAAAAGAGCAGGGGTCCGCGGAGGGACTCACAGTCACTCCCAGGCTGGGACACCAGGTGCTGGTCACAGAGGCGGAGCCCTTTCTGGGGGCGGGGGGCACGGTGGAACTTCCTCTGGGGGGCAGGGGTGAGTGCATGTGGTTCCATGCTGCCCATCCAGAGGGATGTGTTCCCTGCAGTGTGCTCCCCCACACGGGGCTCGGGAGCCCCAGATGCCTCTGTGCTCCCTCTGACGTGCTGAGCAGGGGGCAGCAGGGCCCCCTCGCTTACTAGACACCCCCTCCCCACCTTGGCGCAGCCCAGAGGACAGAGATGGCGAGCCTCGCCACATTTGCACAGAAGCAGGTGCAGGGGCGCCGAGAGTCTCCCGCCACGGGAGGGAGCGCCATTCTCCACCCCGCTAAGTGTGGAGTCCCATCCTGGCTGACAGTGTAATCTCTCAGAAAGTGCAGGAACGAGAAGGTGCCTCCGCGGACTTGGTTCTGGTCAACAAAGCAAGCCACAGCCACGGAGGACCGGGATGCAGTGCCTTAAAGGCCCCGCTCCCTCTCCTTCCGTGGGGCAGCTCGGGGTATGATCTCTGGGGGCCTCCCAGGGCTCCCCCCGGGGACTGAGCTTTCGTTGCCCAAGTGGACACTCACAGTGCACACTCGCATGGGAGCTCAGACACCCCGGAGCTTCTTTCCCTCTTGCCCCACCTCCCCACTCCCCTGCCCTTGTCTCCCAGATCACGCTCCAAAAAAAAAAAGAAAAAAAAAGACTTTCACTCACATCCTTCCTTCAGGGTCTCTGCGTGGAAGGGCTCCAACTCAGGTAACGTGATAACCAAGAAAGCAAATCTGGAAACCTGGAGGCCTAGGAGCAGGCTGGGTAATCTTACAGGCTTTGGAGTCAGGCAGTCTGTGTTTGAATTTGCCTCTACGAGTATATAAACATTTAATATTGAAATGAGTGCTATTTACAGACTTTAGGAAGTAGATTTCAGAACAGGCAGAGCTGGAAACCCTGGGAACGGGAAGGTAGCTCAAGTATGGGAGGCTTTTACAGATTCTGAGAAAAACACAAATAATCCGTTCCTCCAGAGGCAGCTCCAGATATACTGTGGCTCCCCAGGATGCTCTGGGGAGGGAAGGGGCAGGTGTTTAAAATGACCAAGAGGGGCGCCTGGGTGGCTCAGTCGGTTGAGCATCCGACTTCGGCTCAGGTCATGATCTCACGGTCCGTGAGCTCAAGCCCCGAGTCAGGCTCTGTGCTGACAGCTCGGAGCCTGGAGCCTGCTTTGGATTCTGTGTCTCCCTCTCTCTGACCCTCCTCCGCTTGCTCTCTCTCTCTCTCCCTCTCTCAAAGATGAACCTTAAAAAAAATTTTTTTTAAACAGCAAAGAGCAGGAGTAACCACAGCCAGGCAGAGAGCAAAAGAGTCCACCCCCAGCCCCGAAGGCTGGCATTGGAGGGCCAAGGCCCAGAATGCATGCGGCTCACTAATATCCCAAGGACGATAGAGAGGGTTTTGTTCAAGTATGTCCCGAATGAGCTGAAGGAGCAGGGAGGGACAAGCCTGTGCTTGTGGCGGAGTGTTCGTGAGTGACAGGGAGAAAGCAGAACTGCCTTTCCTATCAAGGCAAACGTTTTTGAACATAAAAGGTGAAGACAGAGTTAAGAGAAATTAACACTCAACTGAAGTCCTGGCAGGCGTTGGGGCTTCACAGGGTCCCTAGACTGGTAGACGCCGTGGTGAGGCTGGGCTGGGTTCCACGGCCGACCGACCAGCAGTGTCAGTGCCGAGACCCCTAGGAGTGGGCTGCTAGGTTCTGTCCTTCCTCCCAGCATGCTTTCCCAGAAGCGTCAGGAAGATTCCAAGCACGGCGTTTGCCTCTCCAAAGGCTCTAAAACAGCATTGAGAGAATGCTGCTTACATACAAGGTCTGGAGACCATGTATGGTGGTCACAGCTGGGCGGGGGGGTGGGCATTGGCATCTAGTGGGCAGAGGCCAGGGAGCCTTACCGCCCCACAATGTGCAGGACAGTCCCTTACAACAGAGAATTCTCTGTTCCAACACATCGGTCAGTAGGGCCAAGACTGAGAAACCCAGCTCTAAGTGGGTGACTGTTGAATGAATGAGGGAGCGGTTGAGCACCCACTATGTGCCGCGGGACTGCACGGATGCATAAAACACAGGCTGTCCCCTCCAGAGTTCATCCTCCAGAGACAGAGGCAGGTGGCCACCTTACCGTGTGAAATGTGCTCTAATGGGGGGGAGTGAGAACAGACATAAAAGAAACGCCAGCCCCGCCAAGCAAAGGCGCCATATGAGCTGGGCCATGAAGGATGGGTGGAAGCTTGTCCAGGACACAAGGCAGAGACAAAGGTTGAGCAGAGGCATTAAACACGCCTCCGTGCTGGGGACAGCAGGAGCTGGAGTGCGGGACTCTCGAGGAGGAACAACTGGAGGCGGGGGTGGGGGGCTCCAAATGCCATGGTCAGGCTCCTGGACAGAGTCATGCAGGCACAGGGTTCAGGAAAGGTGGTGATCAGATGACGTCATGATCAGATGGGGCTCTCTTTTTCTTAAATGTGTATTTATTTATTTTCAGATAGAGAGAGTGCAAGCAGGGGAGGGGCAGAGGGAAAGGGAGAGAGAAGCCCAAGCAGGCTCCGCACCGTCAGCACAGAGCCCGACGCAGGGCTCGATCTCACGAGCCGTGAGATCATGACCTGAGCGGAAATCGAGAGTCGGATGCTTAACCAACTGAGGCACCCAGGTGCCCCAGATTGATCTCTTTAAAATAAGAACGTATGTATTGCCTGTTTGGTTAAAAACAAAACCAAAAACAAAACTACTTCCTTCCTGTAAAGAATGAGTGTAACCTTAATCTTATTTATAAATCCAGCATGATGACCAAAACACAGGGGAATATATTGGAATCTTCTAGAGCACACCAAAACATTACCCCAACCATCCCATCAACCCCTCCCTTTGCCCTGTGTATGTGTCAGATTTAAGTGTGCAATTCACTAATTTTTAGTAAATTTACAGGATTGTGTAACGTTACCATAATCCAGTTTTGTAAGATTTTTTTTAAGTTTGTTTTTGAGAGAGAGAGAGAGAGAGAGAGAGAGAGAGAGAGAGAGAGAGAGACTGTGTGTGTGTGTGTGTGTGTGTGTGTGTGTGTGTGTGTGCAAGCAGGGGAAGGGGCAGAGAGAGAGGGAGAGAGATAGAGAATCCCAAACAGGCTCCACACTGTCTGCACAGAGCCTGACACGGGGTTCGAACCCACAAACTGCGACACCTGAGCCAAAATCAAGAGCTGGACGCTTAACTGACTGAGCCACCCAGGCAGCCTTACTGTAATCCGGTTTTAGAACATTTGTGGCCAACCCCCCAGCCCCAGGTAACCACTAATCTGATCTCTGTTGCTATTTATTCGCTGCTTCTAGACATTTCCTATAATGGCCATCTTACAATATGTGGTCTTTTACCTCCAGCTTCGTTCACTCAGCACTGTGCTCTGAGGTTCATCATGTGGGAGTATGACTCAGCAGTCTGTTCCTTTTTATCGCTCAATGATACTCAGGTCAGATGTCTACTTAAAAGACGGTGCTAACTGAATGAAAGATGGGCGGGAGGAGGGAAGCCCGGGGACGTACTAGGAGACCACGGTGGTTGTTCAGGCTGTAGACAAAGAAGGTCTGAGCCGGCAGAGTGGCAGCGGGCCGGAGAGAGGGAGGGACGAGGCGGGGGCGGGGGGCGGGACACAGGCCCTGGAGGCAGTTCACTTACACAGGGCTGTGTGGGGAAGGGGAGAAGCCTGGGGGCTAAGGAAGGGGTGGCAGGCAGATTCGGGGCTGGCTGAGGAGGTGGGGTATCCACAGGTCCATGTGGCCCTAAGGACCCTCTGGGGGCCTGCTGAGAGGCTGCTTCCTTAGCTTTGGGATGAAGACACTGAAAACATGTCTGTCAACCCTGCTGATGACACAGAGCCTTCGGGGACAGCAAATTGGGGATGTCAGAATTGAAGAAAATTCTTGGCAGGCTCAGATGATGAGCCATGGCAGAATCTGGGCAGCTCTTAGGACCTAAAAATGCCCGGGGACTGTGGTTTTCGGGACCCTTGTCAGTCCTCCTGGGCTGCTGCACCCAGAACAAGGGCAGTGAGTCAGTCCTTGTGAGAACAAGGACGGTGTCTACAGCGGTACAAGGAGGATCATGGGAAAACGGCCCCAGTAGCTTGCTCTGGGTTGTTGGAGCCTTCTTTTGTCAGCTTCCTAGGGGACCAGGAGCCCCTTTGCTCTAGCAAGATAGTCTGCGCCTGCCTGAAACTCCCACAGGTCCCCAAGGCCCCCAAGCGTAAGGTGACGGCTTTCCTGGACCACTCCTCTAGCGTCCCTCCACCTGACAAGCCTGGCGTGCCACTCCATGGGATGTTGGAAAGACGGAGACCTCATCCGTCTTCTTCCTGATCTTTACTGTGTGTTTCTCCCAGTAAAGTCTGTTCCTTATCGCTGACTGTGCGGTGTGCCGGAATTTGTCCCCAGCCCTGGGACACAACAGGTGGCCATCATGGTAGCAACAGCAGCACAAGAGTGACGGCCTCATCTTTGTCTCCAGCCACGCCAGCAGAGTGCCTGGCCCGTGCTAAGTGTTCGATAGACGGCGATGGACACGTGAATGCACGAGCCCCCTGGGTGAAGGACGCCTGCCTTGAAAGGGGGCAGTTCCGACCTCCAAGTAGCAAGCAGGGATCCCATCCCTCGAATCTGTTCATCGTGCCCTAATTCTTGGAAACTGGGACTTCTGGTAACATTTACTGTAATGTTTAATTATAGAAGTAGCACGTGATCTCCAAGGCAGATTTAGAAACTATAAGCAATGCTACCTTTTTGATTAATTTCTCTCTCTCAATATAGAACGTATGTTGAGAGTAGTCATCCGTTCATACATGTACTTCGTATCCACACACGTACGCCACGAATCTTCACTACGTAATTGGGTCAACAGCAGGATTTTCCGTTTCCACTTAAAAACGTTTTCCTGGGGCACCTGGGTGGCTCAGTCGGTTAGACTTCCGACTTCGGCTCAGGTCATGATCTCACGGTTTGTGGGTTCAAGCCCCGCGGCGGGCTCCGTGCTGACGGCTCAGAGCCCGGAGCCTGCTGCGGATTCTGTGTCTCCCTCTCTCTCTGCTCCTCCCCCATTCATGCTCTGTCTCTATCTCTCAAAAATAAATAAAGAGTTAAAAAAAAAAGTAATTAAAAAGATTTTTATGTGAGTAAAACTCTTTGGAAATACCTTTATAATCAGGGCAGCATCTTCCGTCACACGTAGGTTACGTGATTGACTTGTGCATTCCCGTCTCACTGTCCCTGTGGGTTGTTTCTGGGTCCGGGGATGGGCTTCGGTGGTCCCTGAGCCTGTGCTCCCCACGTGGGGCTCAGGAGCCCTGCTCCGGCCACGTGGTTCTCTCCTCTTTAACTGCCTGCTCTCAGTACCTGAAAACTCTCCTCTTCCGGTTACCTTGCCCAGAGTCTATGAGAGGCCTCACCCTCACCCTGCTCCCCACCACAGGGGCCATCTCGCTGGGTTCCTGTCTTCTCCCCGCCAGCTGGTTTCCAGAACTGCACACCTTCACAGTCCCGGAGGCCATGCTGGTGGTTCCTGGCTCTCTCCTGCCATCTCCTGCCCAGTTGCAACATGTCTGGCACCAGGCTTAACTCTCCTGGTGCTGGAACGAGCTGGGCCAGGACAGACCTGAGCCACCATGACGACATTTAACCTGTTCAATTGTGTGGGGCGCCTGGGTGGCTCAGTCGGCTGGGCATCCGACTTCAGCTCAGGTCATGATCTCGCGGTTCGTGAGTTCGAGCCCCACGACGGGCTCTGTGCTGACGGCTCAGAGCCTGGAGCCTGTTTCGGATTCTGTGTCTCCTCCTCTCTCTGCCCCTCCCATGCTTGTGCTCTGTCTCTCTTTGTCTCTCAATAACAAACATTAAAAAAAAAATTAAAAAAAAACCCAACATGTTTAATTGCGAAGTCCCATACTTAACTTTGTTCTCAGTTATCTGCATATTCACACCATGAGAGGCCTGATTTCATTGCATCTGAAAATGGTCCTAAAGGTTTTACTTGGTAATAAGCCCGGTAAGAATCAATAATGGAATGTGGCTGTCAAAAAAAAAAAAAAAGGCTAGGATGCCAGGGTGGCTCAGTTGATTAATCGTCCAGCTCCTGATTTCAGCTCAGGTCATGATCTCGTGGTCCATGAGTTCGAGCCCCACGTCAGGCTCTGCGCTGACAGCATGGAGCCTGCTTGAGATTCTCTCTCTCTCCCTCTCTCTCTGCCCCTCCCCTGCTTGTGCTCTTTCTCTCTCAAAATAAATAAACATTTAAAAAAATTAAAAAAAATAAGACTAAGCACGGAAAACCTTGCTTCTTCTGCAAAATTAGAAGACTGCATGATGGTCTTTGTTCGTGAGTTTTTACCACGTACCAAACCACCCAGACGCAGTGGGCCTTCCAGAAGCGTTTTTCTATTGAAACCTCCGGTTACATTGCCGTTGGAGAAACGGCACCTTCGAGGTGAGGGTGCTGATGTATAGTGCACAGTACCCGTCTTGAACCAGCAACCGGTCCCTGGGTCCTGGAACCAAGCAGCAGACGTGGAACCGGTGCTGGCTTGTCAGTATCACACCTAGCGTTTGCTTCCTTCCCATCCCTCTGCCTCAGAGCTCTTTTGGCTTCCAGCTTTCAGTCTTGAGAGAAGAACGCGTCCATAGGGAGGCCAAAGGGTGGCTTCAAATGCTCGGCCATGTCACCTCCTCAGGCTACCGTGGCGGCCTCACCGCGCTACTGCATGACGCAGGAGGAGAAAAGTGAAGACAGAGCACGCAAGATCCCATGGGACTCCCCTCGACCCTGCAACGGTCAGGGGCGGTGCTGCACTGTTGGCCAGTTTCCTTAGGGTCAAATCTCCCCCGCTGGCTAATTTCGAGCTATCGATATGCCATTACTGCACTAAGAACATGGAAGGGGGAAAAAAATGAAAGAGCACGCATTCTCTGGCATTTCTCCCATGTAGGTTAAGAGATACAAATGCTCTCGAAAGGACAGATAGTAGTAAAACAATTAGGAAGTGACGAGTTCGGGGGTATTTATTACATTGTTTTTAATTTGCTTTATTTAGTTGCGGATTTATATCATTTGATCATTAATAATGGCTGTTTTTAACAAACGACTCCCTCCATCGCCAAAAGTCTCCTCTCCCAAGGTGGGAGAAGGTAAAGCCAGCACACCACTGATAAGCAGGTCCCTAGAAAAAGGATCATCCTCCTTAGATCCCTCAGAAAGGAAACTCTTCCTTTCTGGAAGAGTTCCTTCCTTCCAGGAAACCCTTCCTGGTTAAAAAATCCAATTGAGATTCTGGCTGAAGGCAAAGGGAGTCTTATGTTTTTGTGGAGGAAAAAAAGTCATAAACACCGAATCTGGCCTCGGGTCCGTTTGCAAAAACTGTGACTAGAGCAGCCACCCATATTTTCCCCCAGTCCGTGTACGCATTTCTGGGTTGTAACTCGTTTTCCTCGTCTTTGCTCCATTGTCCCCACTCGGGGAGTCAAGTTTACAAGTTAGTGTCTAGGTCAGGCCACAGAATTGTGGGAAGAATGTGATGGGACTGGAAGAGGAGGATGTCGCCAGAGACCCAGGACATAGACTTGGAACCGTTTTCAGTCTTTATGAGACGCTGGTTTGTCTCCCTTTGTCAAATGGATGGATGCGGGTTTTTGTTTGTTTGCTTCTTTGTTTGTTTGATCATATGAGGGTTACCACTGGGGAAGTTTTGCTTGGTCATATTTTGTTTTTGAAGCAAAAATGTGGGCAGAAGGAATATACTGATATACAATCGTACACAACCTCACGATGCAGACTTGGACACAGCACGATTAGTAACCACTCTGTCTCCTGCCCGACCCCTGTTCTCTAATGGGGGCAGGCATAACTTATCTTCTGCTTCTGTGGCAGGACTGAGGAAGGAGAATGAAGCCGAGCAGAGAAACAGCAGGCTACCTTGTACGGTAAAGGAGAGAGAGAGAGAGAGAGAATCTTCCATCATTGGTATTCGCTCCAGATCAAGGCAATGAAATGGGAACCAACTGGGGGAGTTTTAGAATCACTGCAACTGTTCTAGAATCCCTTCTTGCTGCAGAATCCAGAATCGTGCTCTTGATATTGAAGCTGGAGGTGACACCTGCCCCCAAATGACACCAGAGGGCAGCCAGGACCTGGACCCAAGTGCGTCATGTGATGGGGCTCTCAGAACTGCCATCTGGCTAACTGCTGTCATGCCCACATATGATTTGTTTCACGATCATGCATCTCTCATCTTACGAGGCTTAGATATTCTTGGAACTGACTGATAGTATTACAACTGGGTGCTATGGTATTGGACACCAAAGGGAAGTTAATGGTGGATACTTGTGTTTTCTTTGTTGGATTTTGGGCTTCCCAGAATTGGAGCCCATTTCCACAATTGGGACATTCCCGCCCTAAGAGTCTTACAGTAGGAGGTGGTGCTGATGGTGCCCCGTGCCCACTCTCCCAGTCTCCCGCACACTTAGCACAGTCAGGAGCAGCTAGGTCACAACGCCCCCGGCACCAGGCACTGAGTGGTAATGGTGCTGGCATCCGCACTGAACCAATTCTACAACATGGCTTGGCTGTGTAGACTTCACACTTTGTCTTTCCTTCTTTCCAGTGGTTCTTTGAGCTTCCTTATATATTTTTTTCTCAGTAAATTATGTTTATTCTTAAACCAGACAACTGTTCCTGTAACTGAAATCCCTGGTTGTTACTATATACATAATTTCTAGGGGGAAGTAGCAGTATCTCATTTTAACTGTTGGACGAGTGACCCAGGTTGTAGGGCCACCCCCCTCCAACAGAGTTCTGGGCACACAGTGGTTGAAATAAAATGATGAGCCACTTTGAGCTACTATGGAGACTTCTTTGAATGAGTCTGCTTCCAGCATCAAATTGCTACTTCCTTGGTGAGTACTATGAACTTTCCGGCTTTAATCTCTCCTTCTTTCATATGGCTTGTCTTCCAGCCACTTTTGTAGAGGCAGGAGAGAAGCTCTTCTCTCCGTAGCAGCTTGATTGTGCCCTGTATTTTTCCTCTCCTGATTAATGCACACAAGCTCTTGATCTCAAGGTTGTGAGTTCAAGCCCCTTGCTGGGTGTGGAGATTACTTAAAGTCTCTAAGAGGAAAAGAGAGAAGGGAAGGGAAGGGAAGGGAAGGGAAGGGAAGGGAAGGGAAGGGAAGGGAAAAGAGAAGAGAAGAGAAGAGAAGAGAAGAGAAGAGAAGAGAAGAGAAGAGAAGAGAAGAGAAGAAAAAATAAAAGAAAAAGCAACCTGAAATCCATAATTCAGAGAAAACAGTAAGAGCATGATTGGCCCAAATGCCAAGACAAACCAGCAATCACTCCAGGAATAGACCCTCATAAAACTTTTATGCTGAGAAGTACTTTTGTAATCATCAAAGCATCTCTTTTTCCATTCAGGTCTAGATACTGGAGTTATTTATCCGAGGTCACACCAATAATCAGGAGTGTACCAGGAGCCAGAACCAAATCTTGCTTACATCTGTACATTTCACAAAACCATATACGTTTTCATCATGAAGTATGTTCTGGGAGGGCCCATAGATACTATTTAATGTGATCATATCACCAAAGACATAGTGTCCAGTAAGACGAAGAGACTTTCTACAGAAAAGCAAGTCCAACTTCCAACTGAGCCCACTCATCTTTAAAAGATACCCCTCACTTGATCTACAGTTAATTTCTCTCCCCAAGAGGTGAACCTCTTCTCCTACCCAGTGCCATTTTGGAAGGATCACAGCAAGCTTCGCACTTTGGAGATCTTACAGTGCTAGTTTTCCCAACACGGGCTCTGACTTTTCCTGCTGACCATCATGGCCACAGCATAAATTGGGCCAGCCAAGCTCTTGAATACACTCAGATCCCGACGCAGAAGAGAAAGGACTGATTTGGATCAGTGTTTTCAATGTAACACAAAATGACAGAAAGTCCCTTTGATTCACCTGGGTCCTACAGGCACTGTCTTCTGGATTAGAGATGTAGCTCGGGGGGTGGGGGGGGGGGGACAGAAACCCTAACAGACTAATTTTTCTTTGGCCTTTAGAGAACTCAGAGCTGATTTCGTGGGTTATGAGCTTTATCTTAACCCTCAGCTTCCTAACATAATTATTTCTACTTTGTCATATATGTTTCTGTAAGTCATTGCTTATTTTTCTCAAGAACAAAATTATTTTTACGATCTTTACATTGTAAAATCATTTGAGAGTCACCAAAAGTTTTAAAGACATTACAGAGAGGTTCTGCTCACCATTTACCTAGTTTCCTCTGGTGGTTACACTTTACAGAAATACAGTAAAGTATCAAAACCAGGAACTTGATGTTGGTACAATGTGTGTATATCCTGGTCATGTTATCATGTGTGTAGACCCGTGTAACTATACAACTCCCAATGCAGTCAAGACTCAGAACATTCCATCACCACAGAGACCTCCTTTGTGCTATTTATTCCTTTACAGCCACCCTCCCCACGACTAACCCCCTCTGGTAACCGCTAATCTGCTCTCCATCGCTGTAACTTCGTCATTCTGCAAATGTTACATAAATGGGTTCATGCAGTGTGTGAAAGTAAATATATTTTTGAAGTATATTTATTTGTTCACTCATCTAAGTCATCAAATGACTTAGAGGTCATTTTCATTGGCTATTTTGTTCATATGTTCACTTCTTCAAGTGGAAGATTCTGGGCTGGGATAGCCACTGCTGGAGAGATGCAAAGTTTTCTAAGTTGCCCAGTAGTTGATAATTTGGTTTAGGAGATAAAAAACCAGTAAAACTGATTTGGGACTTCTGCCTTCCATAGCTTTGAAAGAATACATTTCTGTTGTTTTATGCCACTGTGTTTATAGTAATTTCTTATAGCAGCCATAGTTAACTGATATATTCCTCATCCACTAGCCTTGTGCCTTTCTGTACATGACAAGTACTCAGGAAATGTTTTATGAATGTCTTTGAGTTCCGAATAAAAGGAAAGACTCTTCCAAAAGGAAATTCCTGGAAGCCTTCATGGAAGTAGGATTTGGGTTGTTCCTTGAAGAGTTAGGTGGGCTATAATAGGAAGAAATGGAGTAGATTATTTCCAGCGGTGGGATAAAATGCACAGAGCAAGGAGGCAGGCAAGCCTAGGACTATGAGAGCAATGACCTTGGCCCAGTTTGCCTGGGATCCAAGGGTGCAGATGCCCTGGCTCCCTCATTTATCAGCCCATGTGTGGGTTTTCATTGGTTTTCCTCCAATACAGTCAATTCTACCGATGTGGGGAACATTCACGGATTAAAGACCTGAGTGTAAGCAGTGGTATTCCGTGGCGTGCCATAGAAATTCAAGTGGGTCCTCTTGATAGCTGCAAGGAAGCTATTTAGAACCTAGTAGGATAGAAAGAAACTTTTCCCTCCCCTGGGAAATGGTTGTGTAAATTACTGACCAACTGTTTGGGATTGTTTACTTAGCATTCTGTAATAGCACTAACTCACAGAGTCCATTCATCAGCTTAGTGTGGATGTGGTAATTCACATAGCAAATTGGTAAACTTGTCATCTGTCTCCAAGGACCTATACTCACTTCACTGCCAGCATCTGAAAAGAAACTATAGTCAATTCTAGTTTATCCAGTATTCTGCTCAGACTCTGTTAATGAGCACATTAGTGTATCTACAGCATAATGATAATTAGTGTTTGTGGTGTTGGTGATGATCCTGAGATACTATAAGGTCTTGACAAGCCTTGTGAGTTCTCAAAGTCAAAATCAAATGACTTCAATCCAATTGCTTATTGACAAGAATCCTGCATTAACCAGAACATCCCATTCCCCATCCACATGAAAGAACAGTGTTTTCCATAATGGCCATCCCCAATTGATAGGTACCCCCAAATCCTTGCCTATTTACCCAGGATGGTTTTAGTTTGTTTGTTTGTTTGGTTGGTTGGTTGGTTTTGTTTACCCAAGAGCAACTGCAGAGAGATTTGGAACTTGACAGAACCTATAGATATTGAAGCGGAGGGAAGAGATAAGTAGATGAACGAAATAGAACGAAGAGTCAAAAACCAGCCCCAGATAGGAATTTGGCACCTTCCCACGGTGCCATTAGAAATCAACCAGAGAAAACACAAATTACTGAATTGAAGATAAACGATAATTGAATTAATCAAACTGGAGAGCAATATAAACAATAATTAAACAGAATCTGTACCTCACGCGACACCAGAAAACAAACTCCAAGTGGATTATTTGTTTAATGTAAACCGTAATACCATAAAAGTACTAGATAAAATGTAGGCCCGCATGTTGGACAAGGATGTTGAAGGTATGACACTAATGCTACAAACCACAAAAGACAGCCAAATTTGACTGTATACGAAATGTCAACTTCTAAATGAGAGAAGAAAACCAAAAAACAAAGTTGAAGCACCGTTGACAAAATTAGAAGGAAAAAATTGCAAATAGCAAAGGAGTCAGCAGCCTTTTGTAGGTGATGCTTTCAATAGTTCCGGGGGTTAGAAGTAACTCCTGCCCACACAGTCCAGTGCAATTAAGCCCTCTTAACCCCAGGCTCTTAAAACAGGGGTAGGAAGCCTATTTATTGGATTCCCTGGACAAAGAAGACAGTAGCCCCCCAAATCCTGAACCATTATTTTTCTAAAGCATAGTCTTCCTTGAAATGGATGCATACAATAGTATTAGGGGAAAAAAATGCTTTACCAAAGCATTAACAATATTTGGGTTATCTGGGCTTGGGGTAAATTATGTTTTCCTCTTTCTAAGTTTCTAACTTGAATACAGTTTGCTTTGGAAATAGGGGGAACTTTTTATATCAGCCTAGGTTCTTAATGGCAAGAAACAGAAACCAATCTTGGCTGTTTTCAGCAAATAGGGGATTTATTATTTATTACGAATGTACTAGGTAGCTCACTGAATTATAGAGAAGGCGGGAGACCAGGCTTGGGCCCAAGCAGACAGAAAAAGCTTCCAAATCATGCTCCAAAGTCTGTCTGGGAGAAAACAGCAGCTGTCCCACCAATGGATGCTAATCTCTGGGCCACCTCCATCTCTGCACCAGGAACTTGATCTTGGTGCAAACCAATCTGTCCCTGCTACTAGAAAGTGATCAGTATCACCTCTGCCTCTTACGGTCTCCTAGTGACCCAGTCAAAGTCGAGGACACAGTTGGCAAAATGACCTGGCCTGGGTCATGTACCTCCATCCCAAGATGTCAGGTAAAAGCATATATCTGACATTTTTAGTCTCTTTGTCTCATTAAGGCGCAAAAGACAGACAATCGCCTAAACACAGAAAGATGGTTCGTGTGCTGGGTGATCAGGAGGACAGTGACTGTCCAAAGCTTAATACACTTTACAGGAGAGATTTTCATCAAAAATCTCGAGGGAGGGAGGAATCTGTGAAAAGCAGTAATAGTTTAGAGGGAGTTGCGACGACAGGGCTAGCATAATTCAAGCAAGGCTGACGTCTCCTCCGCTTGCTGCAAGTTATTTTCCTCTCCCTTTAAAATGTGATTTCCCCTTAAGTTTACTATCCCCCCCCCCAAAAAAAAGTTCTCGGATTAATACATTATTGGGAGTTCAGCATGTCTTTTTAAGTAAAAATTCATTTATAATAGTTACCACATTATCAACAAGGTACAACGGGTGTGAGCTAATTTGGTCGTACTGGCTTTTGATACCTGCCCCAAAGCGCGGCCCCGTTTCCCGCTTTGGAATGGAGGGGAGGAAGATCAAGGGAAACAGAAGCACGTGGCTGGCCCGGATAAGGGGGTGCCAAAGGGGGGTTTAGGGTCTGGTGAGAGCATAGGTGCCTGAAAGGACACAGGTAACGAATGCAGGAGAGCAGAAAGGACGGTGCAAAATCCCAGAGACAAACCTCTACTCGAGAATAATTTGGCTTGAAACATCTGTGGATCAAGAGGAGAGGGGTGAAAAAATTCTTCGTCCTCATGGGCTCAAATGGCCCCCACATGTGGGCAGTCATTACCGATCCAGCCATCTCGTGGGCTACAAGTTATTGCAAAATAGAAAGGTTATCCCAAACCAGCTTCAGTTTCTTACCGTCAAGTCCGACGGAAGCGCTTCGGAAGATGCACCATTCATTCCACCGTGCACGCCCCCAGGGGAGCGCACACCCCAGTTTGAGTTGTGCACCACCAGATGTGCTGGACCCATGGGGGTAAGGCTGGCTGGCTTCAGAACCAGGAATACCTGTGCTGTCTGTGACGGGTGCCGTGCCTCACGGATGGGATGCTCGGTCCTTGCACCGGCTGCTAGGAAGCTGAGTCCTGTCGAGGCCAGCTCCAGAAAAGCAAGCCGTGGATTATGGTGTTTATGAAATGTTTTCTGGATCCCAAGCTGCTGCTTCTTTTTCCTACCCTTTCAGTATTTACCACCCCCCTTGTCCTCTCCCACATTAAGGAAAACATTGCAAGCCACCTTAATTTCCTTTTTGTAACGCGGCAGGGCAGAAATAATAAATATGCATACTGACATTTGCTTGGGAACCCAGAATGTAAATTCAAGGCACCAGCTTCTTTATTCTGGTTAGACATCAGATCACAATTAAATCTTCCTCAAATTCTCTGTCGTCCTGGTAACTGCTCTCTACTTAGAACATGAGGGCGAAATTACCCAAAAGGGTCTGGAAGGGTGTAGCAAGAGCTTATTAAGGAATTCTGATGTCGAGAACCACACAACAAGCTGCGCCAGCAGGGGAGCGTGGAGTTGGAGAGAGGCCCTCCTTCAGGTTATCGCAATTGCTGGGATGTATTTGGGCTTTGCTGCCGTTAAGTAGTTATGTACATTATAATAACAAGATTGGCTATGGCACACCAAAAATATTGACAATGAATAGTATTTTGGATAATCACAGATTGCAAATCCTCTTAAACGCATTCAACTCTAACAGATATATTTAGACTTAGATGAACAGTAGCTGGAGGAATTTCTTCAAGTGTCAGTTGGTGTGAATGAATAAAGATGGTTTTCGAGGAGCCATATTGCTTGGGGATTAAGGCCAACTGGAACAATTCGCTTAAAAAAAAAAAAAAAAGCCTCCAAGCTCAAGAGAGCAGCTTCCCCTTTATTCAATTGAGGCGCACAGACTTCAGTCCTTAAGACTGGTGTTGGCAGCCCAGCCCTGCCGTGTCGGTTCAGCTCTCTCCGTTTGTCTAAAGAAGAGTTTTTAATTGTGCATCCACGGGAACTTGCAAATCCTGTGAGACAATGTTTGTAGCGGCGACGAGGAAAACAAAATTTAAGTAGCAGTCATTTTTATTTTGGCTTAACAGATTTGAGCAGGAAGACGCTGAATATGAATCGGCTTCATTTTTAAATCCTGAAGACAATTTCTGAAGCAGCCCAGAAGGTGCCACTTTAGTCTTGAGGCAATTAAAAAAAGCCTAGAATAGCAAGAAAGAAAATCACACAGTTTGTTTGGACATTGCAGGGGGAGAAAGTTACAAATTCTATTAACTCCATTCCTTCATCCCCCCGCCCGCCTGTTTGCTTTTGTGACCCGACGTAAGACCCTTCCTGGTTTTCAGAGGTGGGGATGGGACAGGAGGCATGGTGCGAATAGTAAGAAAAGTTTTTAATATTTAAGATATTGCTTGTCACGTTTTAACTGCAATGATGTGAAGTGTGTGACGAGCTTTGAGAAAAAGGGTGGCGCAGACGTTCCCCCCATAGGTGAGTGAGTCTTCTCAAGAGTTGAGTCCTTCTTTGATAATTTGGGCATCACTAAAAAAAAAAAAAAAAAAAAAAGTAAATACTTATTAGAACTAACTTCTCCTCTCTAGGTCTTTTTTTTTTTTTTTTTCTTTCCTGGTCCTTAATAAGGACCCCTGGAAAAGGCATTTTCAAACTTAAATTCTTTATGATACCGAATGACCGGGAAACCATTAGAAATGTAGTTTCTGGAAGTGGAATATCAACAGAGGGTCCCTGGCCACTTGGATTTCCTGCAGGGACCACCTTTAGAGTGGCCTTCACTATATTCTTGTAGCCTGTAAGCTACTTAGTGATGAACAGAGCTAATTATTCTAACACCAGACCGTAACTGTATAGTAGCTGTTCGCAAGGTGGAAAATCACACTTTTTTCATGGCTTCTTTTCTTTTAAAACGTAGGTCCTTTTCCCATCCTTGATGCGTTCTGTATATATGAAATAAATACTCTTCGCAGCAGGATCTGGACTCAGAGGCCTCAAAACCCAATAGACGAGTCCTGTAGTTTAATGGTCCTTAAATGCTCGACATCTTTTTCACTTAATGTAAAATCCATCTGATCTAATAGCCGTGACTGAATTATAGATATATAATTTTTTTTCTATTAAATGTTAATCTTCTGACTTGGCAGAGCAATAGAAGCTCTAAATTATTAAGAAGGCAATAACCTCTCTAAACTCTTTCCTGAATTCAGAATATTCCCAGGACTGCTATCTTGAGAAATAAATTGCAAAGCTGTTTAAAATATAAAAATCAGGCCCATTCAGTGTAACAATTTGATGCCAAATACCAATTATAATGGGCATTATTTTTATGGCTGTCTCTTCTAGTATTTCACAGAGAGTACACACACACACACACACACACACACACACACACACACACACCTGGGGGAGCGACCCTCACAAGCCTTGGCTCTTTTTCATTTACATATGACATTTTTGTAACCTTCCCTTTTTGGTTGAATTCATTCATCATCGATGTTTGTTCACACAGGCATAAATAATGAAAATGCCCTCTGATGCATAAGTGATGCCACATGGCCAACTATGCTAACCACGAGCGCTCTCAGTGCCCAGGGATCTTCCCGGGAACACCACCTCTGTTGCATTTTTTTTGTTTTTAATCTCTACAGTCATGACTCTTATGAGGCAAAGGCCCCTACGTGGAGGTAAGAATCAGGCCGTGCTAAGAAGCAGGTTAGGATTTCCCCAGAGAGGTCCAGGCCAGGCAGTCTTGGTTCAAGTAGCCAAGCCCCGGACGCGAGAGAGAATTTCCAACAACAAAGTCTCAGATGCAGTTTAGCTGGGGGTTATCACTGAAGGCGATGGGCGCTGAGATGCCCATTTTCCATTCCGTGGTTCGTACGTGATACATTTTATGGTGCCTTTTCTTCCCCCCTTCTGAAACGTAGTCATTGCCGCACCTCTCTCACACAGCATCGAGCAGTCAGGAGGCAGGCCCAGGCTTTTGTTTCTCTGGCAGGCATGTGCGACCATATTTCTGCATGTTCATCACAGGCAACTCTCTTTCAATCCTTATCTTGGTGCCAGAGGTACAGCCATTGCTCTGATGCACAGAACTTGCGAGAAAAGATCACACGAGGTTGCAGAGTCCAGCGATGAGGCAGGTCAAGAGGTAGTACGAAGTTTTCTTCCCCTGTGGGGAAGCAGGTGTCGGGACGCTCGTAACCAATGCTAAGGTTGCCCGTGCGAGCAGGCACCGATACACCTAGTCATCACAGACACCAAAAATTTACTTGAAACTCTTCCCTTTTCTACTCCGAAACAAGCAAACCAAGAACAGGAACCATTCCGGTGGGTTCCAAAGCTGCAACATTTTCAAAGCAGCAATGATCCAATGCATAAGGGAGACTTTGACACCATGTAACGTTCGGTTAGGGTCGAGAGCAGTCTAAATCAGTAAGCCTTCAGAAAGATTAAGCTACATTCATCCGGGGTTTTAGAACAGCGCAGATATGGCTAGTGAATACAGTCACTGCGATATTAAATTTTAAGAGGTTCGTTGAATGAATATTCAATTTTAGTAGTTGTTTATAACACTAGACCTTCTGGCCAAAAGAATGAGCTTTCCTGAGGAAGCAGGAATGATAAGAATAAAACTGAACAGGGGAAGAGTAATAAAGCTTTCAACGAAGGAACATACCCCGACAGGGATTTGGTGAGTCTCCCAGGAAGCACGCCCATCTTGGACACAACCGATCTTTCTCCCTCTCGCTTCTTAAGTTCAGATGTTATCGTTTTTCTGAACACAGACCGGCAGAGAGGCCAGCATTGCCCACTATATATATTCCATTTGTTTACTCTCTGAAAAGCTTTAACCTTCAGTGTTGTAAATGCAGTCTCTGCCTTTGATATCAAAAAGTGGGTGAAGGAGACAACGGGATTAATTCAGGGAGGCGACCTACTACTCCGCCCTCCACGGAGGACTGAAAATGGGTAACACCTGTCTGTACTTGGACCCCATCGTTCTCTACACCAAATTCCCCAAAGCGGCACATAGAGTAATTGGCCTCGTAGATCTTTTACGAGGATGTTCAAAAACAGTAGTCCACAGAAAACATTTTATTTGTGATTGAAGACAAAATAAAGTACACACAAGTTTCCCCTCCCACTTCTAATAAGGAAAATACAAGACGAAAATGTGAGTATTCAGTAAGGACTTTCTCTCCTCTACAGCTTCAAAGGAGACCTACATAAAACTCATGGAACAGACTTCATGCAGAAGGACAACATTAAGCATAAAACCAAGGAATTTGAGTACTGCTCGTGTAAACTGTGTATAACTAAAGAATTAAAAAGAAATCCAATCCTGACTTTTCACTGTGGTTTCTACACTGAAGAAATCTGATGGCTTCTGGTGGGAGAAGCTATTCGGATGGCTCTTTGTCCTTGTTATTATTTACAGAATTGGGCTAAAAAGTCTGGCTCAGGGAGCACCTTACTGGTTCAGTCGGTGGAGTACACAACTCTTGACCTTGGGGTCATGAGTTCAAGCCCCACGTTGGGCACAGAGATTACTTAAAAAAAAAAATTCCAAAAAATAAGAAATCTTTCAAATCTTTCAGGATGCTCAAAGATTACTGCTAAGGCACACTTTGCGATTGAAAGAAAATCTGGCTGAAAGGATTCATTTGTTCAGTTTATTTGCTAACAGTCAAATTAGTAATCTTCAATCTGGATGGAAAACAAAATATTAATAAAAACAACAAAACATATAAAATTTCCTTAATGAGATGTGGTTAATAAAAATGGTTGGTTACAATAAAGTATTCACTAAAACGTGGCCAAATTTATTTTTTCCTTATGATCTATATTCTTACAGTTTACTATATTATTGCACTTTCATCTGAAACCTTAAAAATCTGTTTTCTGGGGCGCCTGGGTGGCGCAGTCGGTTAAGCGTCCGACTTCAGCCAGGTCATGATCTCGCGGTCCGCGAGTTCGAGCCCCGCGTCGGGCTCCGGGCTGATGGCTCAGAGCCTGGAGCCTGTTTCCGATTCTGTGTCTCCCTCTCTCTCTGCCCCTCCCCCGTTCATGCTCTGTCTCTCTCTGTCCCAAAAATAAAAATAAAACGTTGAAAAAAAAATCTGTTTTCTAAAATTAGTTCTCTAATTTTGCAAGAAAACTGCATTTCACATTATTAATTTCATTAGTGCAATTTTCCTATAAATAAGTGCAAAACATTTGGAGGATGCATGTATAATGAGTGGTTACTATAGTAGCAAATGTCAAAGTAATTGCTAAAAAAAAAAAAAAAAAGCCTAAGAATTTTGATACTTTGAAAAATCTAGGATACCAGCTATCATAGCTCTCTAAATACTGTGGCAAGAAAAAAATCACCACAAGTAAAAAATTAAGATACTGTTGTGGATATTATGAGGCCATTGTATTAGAAATTCCTGATATGTTCTATGCTGGTCTGCTTTTAATCTAAATGTAATTTAGTACAGTACACCATTTATGAAAAGAAATGTATTGAAAGAGGCATAAAAGTTAGAAGAAAGAAATCTGTGCCTCCAAAAGAAGTCAAAGGCACTCATTAGGTTACTTCAATAAAAAACGCAACTTGGCCAGCCAAGTTATGATGCATATTCCTTAAAATCACGTTAGGCTCTCGTGGCTCAGCTGAAGGCCTGAAAGATCTTTTGATCCACTTAACCAAATTAATTTCTCTGAAAGAAACCTTTAAACAATTATTTCAGCCTAACGCCTCTTCGTATGGACCTACACAGATGGCTTATGTTTTATTAGGGACTCAACGGCTTAAAAATACGTAGCCAACCCGAGGCAAAGTGTTACATTGTTTGCCTCACCATAAAATTAACATATATAGATTATAAGATCTGAATTGCTATTGAAAAACTCAGTAACATCCCCATCTAATTAAAAAAAAAAAAAACTTGCTGATGAAACAAAATATATTTTATTTCAATGATACTAGCACAAAAGGGCCCAGAAAGGCTGTGGGTTTGCACACGGAAGGCTCGGCACCAGCAGCTGAAGCACAGGCTGCTTAGTTAGCACACAAGCCCCTGCCGCATTTGTATGATTTGGAGTAAGGCCGCCTGCACATCTTCGTCCATGTGACCCTTGAGAGAAAGAAGAAAGGGAGAAATAGTTTACGTCCTCTTCAATGACACAAGAATTCTATCAGGCCTAAATGGCTGTGATTCACCAAATGCTAAAGCCTCATCATTGCAGAGATATTCTAAAGGATTTATTGGAAAAGACAGCAGAGCTCTGCGACGGAAATTTAAAAAGTCAATCTAAAAGCAGTGCAAACCAGCTGCTCTTAACACTTATTATCAGAAGACAGATGGACAAACTTTTCTCCTTCTCTCTTTTTTAATAATGGCTCAGATAATAGGGGCGGCGTAAGTCATAAGTGAGCGAAGTCAGCTACACGTTAAGTTTTCCTTCTGCTCCTGCTGAGAAACGTTTTTGTAATTAGAAAAATTAATGGAAAAGCCCCCACACTTATATTTTTATCCTAGGGAAGATCACATCATTTTGCAACTTGCCATTTCACCTAATGTCACGGATGTCTTTCCTAAGCTATTTCCCTAATTGTTTTAAGTTACTGGATACCATCCCACCGTACAGATGAATCGTACTTTCTTTACTCGTTCCCCCAAACGACGGGCGTTTAAGGTGTTTCCCATCTTCATGGGCAGATTCCTAGAGAAGAAACTGCTGGGTCAAAAAGCAAGGCTCCATTGCTAGTTTTGCAAAGCACTACAAAACTTCCCTCTATGGGCATTGTAACAATTTACACTCCCACCAACAGGGTATAAATGCCAATTTCCCACAACACCTTGGCCAATGCTACAGATAGATGCTCATCTTGTTTAATATTTGCCAATCCCATAGGTGAAAAAATGGTCCCTCCCTGTTTATTTGGATTTCCCCCATTACCAATGAGGTGGAGATCCTTTTACGTGAATGTTAGTCATCTATATTTAGGAAGACACATTTTGAACTTAAAAAGATGGCAAGGGGCAGATGAAATGCGAGTCAGTATGGCGGGCTTACGACACCCTCGGCCCCCTTCTCTTTGCTTGGACATTTGAATAGAATTCAGCTTAACACTTCCCATTCATATAAACAGTTGTGCTTCCACAACCTGTTTCTATAAGAATGGGGTGTTGAAATTTCAAACATTAGCCATGGCTGACTACCCTGAATTTCTTGGTTAACTTTATGATGCCGGAAGGCAAGACAATTTCTGATGTCAGTTGTTTTTGTTATGTTTCATTAGGAGTCAGTAGGATTTCAACTTTTGGAAGCATACATTATACAGAGTTGAAAGGCTTGACAGTTTGTGGTGTCTTTCATCTCTTTCTCTCCTGGCTGAGATCAGATCTGAATGAGTTCTTTATCCACATCTTCCACACTTGTCTACCATTTCCCTCCTAAAGTTCCCACTCTGCTGTCCCTCAACGGTCTTCTCGAACAATTTCAATATACAGCTACCCTTGAACAACACGAGTTTGAACCGTGGGGGTCCACTTACACAAAGATCTTTTATTTGGATTAATACCGTACAGTACTATAAATGTATTTTCTCTTTCCTTGATTTTCTTAGTAACACCGTCTTTCCTCGAGCTTCTTATCGTAACACTATTTAGTAAATATAACATACCAAATACATGTGAATTGACTCTTTATATTGCTGGTGAGGCTTCCTCACACTATATGAGTAGTCAAGTTTTGGGGGAATCGAAAGTTACACACAGATTTTTGACTGTGCAGGGTCAGCGCCCCTACGTCCCACTGTTCAAGGGTCAACTGTACTTTCAAATCCCAGCTTATCTTCCAGCCCCTCAAAAGAAAGTAGCCAAACTTCCTCTTATCATACCATTCATGCTTTTACATTTGTTTCCCCTCATCTCCTATAGAAAAGGAAGGCTTTTTGGTTTTACGAATTTGATGTTGTAAAGTTTCTTCTTTTTATTATTTTACCTAGTTCTTCTTATTAAAAAATGACCTTCTTGGAAGCTTTCTCGCAACAACTCCCCGCCCCCTCCCACCCCGCCTTTTTTGGTAAACAGTGTCACCTAATACTTCAAATCCTGAACAATTCCTAATGTATCTCACCTGCCATTCTAACATTGCCTCTTTTAGGACATCTTCCTGAAAAATCTACTCTGAGAATTTTAGAGATTGCTGATCACAGGGTTTCTACAGGGCATTAAGTATGGTATTCTTCACATGCTGAACAGCTTCTCAGTGTGATATGTTCTTCTAAAAGAGGAGCCTTTTCATTACACCCCCCCAAAAGGGAATTCTTAATCTGATGTTTCACTGAATTTAAGCCACATTAAATAAATACTATTGATAATCTCCAAACAGAACCAGTTTATTTTCTTACATTATTACAATTTTGTGCACACCTTGTCATCTTTGCGCTTTTATAGCATTCTCTACGTTTCAAAGAAATACTCCTGAGCTACCAAGAAACAGTGAAGTCCTTTGCACTCTCTTTAGCTGACAGCCAGGTATGGATGTCAAGGCATTATCTCCAGCTAGCAATACCATTAACATGTGCTGCCATCATATGTTGCCAAACTGTCTATAAAATGAGTGACAAGCAGATGGAGAGAACACTACATTTAAGATGTTGTGTTACCATATAGCTTTGTAAATTTCTCTGGGAGATACACAAGCCATGATTTAAAAAAACACAATGATTTTAAAATAAGCATATGGGATACAACTACTTTACACAGCAATGACTTTCACATAAATTTACTTGAAAATAAAAAAATGATCTTCTCTAAAACGGGGATGAAGGAGTGCACGTGTTGTGTTGAGCACCGGGTGATATATGAAATTGGTGAATCGCTGTATCGTACACCTGAAACTAACATAACACTGTATGTTGACGATATTGGAATCAAAAAAATAGAAGCATTTTTATAAAGAAAATTAAAAAATAAAATGGTATCTCTGCCAGAGGAGAAATCGCTTTTTACCTGCGCAGCACTAAGGAGATGTGTCCGATAAATTGCAATTACCTCTTGGTGCTGTCTGTCGGCATCCTAGAAGTGTGGAAAGATGGACAGATCAGAGTATCAGCATTCACGTTTTCAAATACACGGAGGCTTGTGACAATGCCATCTTCAGGCCTGACACTACAAAATGGCAATATTATTAAAGTGCTCCTGCCACGTCTTGTAACAAACCACCTGGGACCCACCGGCTACAAAACTTCACAGCATTAGCAATCGTTTAAACTTTCCTAATCAATGTGTGGAAACATTCATAGCGAAAGCAATGCCGCTTGTCCTAGGTAACATGAAATTACTGCCTTAGTTCACATCTAATGCCACGAAATTATCCAGATACTTAACAGTTTATCCTTGGGATTATTGCAAAAGCTTCCAATCTTGTCTCCCTGTCTCTAGATTTTATTCCCGATCATGCTTCCAAGATGAAGGCAGCTCTTTTCTGGAATCACTTCTGGTTCAGAGACCTTGGGAGAAACCTCATTACATATAAAAGAGAATCTAAACTCCTCAAACTTCTCCACAGCCTGGACAATCTAGCCACAAATACAGTTTCCACTCCCAGCCAGGCTGATCATCTTTTACCGCCCCTTGGGTACACCGTTCACATTCGACCCCCACGCCCTTCTTCAAACTACTTCCCTTGCCTGGAAGATTCTCTATTTTCCATTCACCTACCAAAACGCCAACTATCTTACAAGTTCCAGCCAGCTATTCCCTGCCTCTCGGCCTAGCTCCTATTGCACCAGTGATCTTTCCCTCCTATGAATTCATATCACTTATAGCCGGGGACCTTATTCTCAACTCTGTATATGACATTTTTTTGTCTTGTTAATTCACTTTTCATGGATCTAAATTTTGCTTCTCTAATTACCTAGAACTCCTTGGGACAAAACCTGTGTACTCTCTTTATCCCTGACAGTGTTTTAGCACAGTGTCATGAATATAATAAATAGGAAACAAATATTTCCAATTATTGAAGGGACTACCAGATCCTTTTGATAAGATCCAAATCAATAATCTGTCATCATTAATCTGTAGGCCAGTAGTATTAATAAACAAACACTTACAAAAAGAGCTTTCTTCTATTCAAAAACAACTCATAACCAATTCCTATAAAATAGGAAATTTTCAGTAACAATTTACATTTGACCGGGCTGTTTTACTTAGCATCTCCGTGTATGTCATATTACCTCGTTTGAGTAAAAAAGCAAACAAATAAGTAATCAGTTCTTACTATTGCACTGTATGGATAAGGTAGCCAAGGATTAGGGGGAATGTTCCACGTCACCTGGTTTTTAAGCAGCAGTGTTTAGAACCGAGCTCCCGTGTTCAGTTTCTCAATCCAGTTGCTTTCCTTTTTTTTTTTTTTTAATATTTATTTGGGGGAAAGCACAAGCGGGGGAGGGGCAGAGAGAAGGGGACAGAGGATCTGAAGCGGGCTCTGTTCTGACAGGCTGACAGCAGAGAGCCCAAGGTGGGGCTTGAACTCACAAACTGCAAGATCATGAGCTGGGCTGAAGTAGGACGCTCAACCCACTGAGCCACCCAGGCGCCCCAGTTGCTTTCTTTAATATAGAAAGGAAATACATATATGCATATAGGATACGTATGTGGATATATATATTTCCGGGTGTTTTCTTTTACTATATAAGGATATAAGGTATAAAACCAGAGGGATGCCTACCTTTATTCATAAGTAGAAAATATTTTAAAAACTTCCCTTAGTTTAGCGGACCGATATTTTAAAGAGTGTGCTGCAGCTGGGAAGACGCCACCAGAGCTGGAGTTAGCCAGTCTCAGGATCGAATCCCAGCTGGATGTCCCCAAGCATCAAGTATTTTCTTCTTTGTTTCCTTAAGAATCAAATGGGGGGGGGGGGTCGTGGGGGGAATAAAACCTTACAGGGCCGTGATGAAGATAAAGGCTAAAGTACGTAAAATGTTTAGTGTAGTGCCTGGCACATAGTAGGCACCAAATATACCGCTGCCACTGGCGTAAGTAACTTCTGGCAAAAATGATTCCGTTCCTGGATCTCAGCACAGCCACGAATCAATCCCGGTTCTACATAAACTTTCACGAGCAAACGAACACGACCCCGCACGTACAGCACGAAGCCCTCCCAGGCCAGGGTACTCACAGCCAGCTGCTGCTGCAGGGCCTTTACTTGGCTCTGTAGGGTGTCAATCAGCTGGCTCTGTCTCCTGCCGGGGCTCCCACTCGGGTAGGTGAGCTGTGAAAGGCCACTGAGTGCCTGCTTCAGTCTTTCCACGTCATTAAGCAGTTCGGTTATCTTGTAAACAAAGAGAAAAGGTATGGGAGAAACATATATTATTCACTTATGCGATTCTAATGAACATCTTTACACCAAAATCACTCCGCGAGGAACCAAATTTATCTTTGTACCCCAGAAAATTGAGGAATGAATACTGTCGAGATTGTTATCAACAGTACATAATACAATACATAATTTAATTGCTTTAAATTCCTCTCAGTAAATTCCTTGCAAAAGCATTACCAAGTTGAGAATAAATATATATCCTAAGGTCTGAGTGTGACCTCAATCTTCTTATTCTTAATATTTAAGTACCTATGAAAGTCTACAGATCACCTTCTAGGCTCTCTGAAACACAGGAACTTGTGGGGCATTCCCTCCAACAAAGTTCGAAAAGAAAGCGCGGGTCATACAAGCCTAGCATGAACTTATGTGCCTTGTTCATTTCAAGAAGGTAGGATTTTAGACTACTTTATCTTAAAGAGGGAAAAAAATCAGGAGGCCGTTTACCAGAGAGAGTAAAACCTTTTTATTTCAAGTCAGACTGATCTGGTATTTATTAGCTGTGTGAGCTTGGCTAATTTCCTTTATTTTTATGAGCTTTAGTTCCCTTATTAGTGAAAGAAAGAAGTTCTTTAACAGTTAAGAAAATCAAATGCGGGGTGGCTTGGGGGCCCAGTTGGTTGAGTGACCGACTCTTCATTTCGGCTTGCATCATGATCTCACAGTTCGTGAGTTCGAGCCCCGTGTCAGGCTCTGTGCCAACAGTGTGGAACCTGCTTTGGATCCTCTCCCTCTCTCTCTGCCCCTCCCCTGCTCACGCTCATGCTGTCTCTCTCAAAATAAATAAACAAACACTTCAAAAACTCAAACGCGATCATAAATATCTGCCTGGTACGTAGTATATCCTCAATAAATGACAATAATTGTAAGTAGTTATTAATAACTTGCTATTATAATTATACACTGTTATATTCCTAACTACCTTCTGAACAAGGTGCGAGCATTTAAGTTCTGGGTCACACGAACAGATGGATCAGAAGGCTAGTACTTGTACTTCTCCACTGAGGAGGGCCAGGGATGTGTATTTGCCACCGTATCCCCAGAACTTGGCATAGAGAAGACATTTAATCATCGCTCACTGAACTGATAAAAATGCACCCAATCTCCCTGATTTCTCATCCTCACAGTACACACTATATTATGCCAACCACCAGTTTCGAAAATATTGAAAGCATCTACTGTGTAAACTGTACCATGGGAATGAATGAGAAGAAAAGGTTAAGTTGCAAACCGTCTGATCTTAAGAGCTGGTTGAGAAGATCGAGCACCTAACTCTGACACAGTAATATTTACGTTCTGAATAGTGGCAACGCTAACATTTCAGAAGAGGAACAGTTCACGGGAGGCTAGAGTGCATAGCGAAGGCTTCAGGAAGGAGGGTAAGTGTTGAAGTGGGCGTTAAGGAACGCGTAGGACTTAACTCGGTAGAAAGGAGAGGCAGGACATTCTGGGTGCGGAGACCAGTCTGTGGGAAGTTATGAGGACAAAATGTACACGGAACTGGAGGGCTCGGTCACTGGTGTGGGTGAATGCCAAGATCAAGTCTGGGGTGCTTCCCAGTGTCCTTTGTTTCTTGTGGCCTGGAAACACAGCTTGCTTCCTCCTCTCCCTCAATCACCCTTCAGGTAACCCTAAAACCCACTGGACTCTGACCACTTTTGAGGCAAGTGAACCTGGAGTCTCCTCATCTTTCCTCAATTCTTGGCTATGCCAGTTGAGAAAACCAGAGGAGAAATGCTTTTGCTCGTGTGACTTTAACTATTTTCTCAATTCTGAATTTTGTTGCACACCAGTAGACTAACCGGAAAGGTGGCATTTAGTGGTCCCGCAGCTAATGCTTCTGGAAACCTGTCTTGTGGGATGCTGCCGTAAAGGGGCCCTATTCCGCTCGGGCAGTTCCGCGCGGGGGCTCCTGACGCAAAGCCGTGCCGCCTGCTCGGTGCCTACCTTATTATCTTTCGCTTCAATTTGTTTGGCAGACTCCTGTATTCTTTTCTGTAACTCTGTGATTGTTGTTAAGGACTTATCACACCGTTCCTGCTGGTCCTTGATTTCTTGCTCAATGCTGAAATGGAGCAATTCCTTCTCATCCTTTGCAGACAGCTGCTTCCTTTGGGCGTGCAAAACCTCCTCACAGGCTTCTTCGTACTTTCTATTCAGATTGGCCAATTTGTCATTCAAGTTGGAAATCTGGGTCTCCAAATCACTTTTTGTTGCTTTATATTTAGACAAATCAACCACCTCTCTCGTCTCTAATTTTTTTAATGCTCGTTTAGTGTTCTGCACCTCGGATTGGAGTTTGGAGACCTCTTGGGTTTTGGTTTGGTTTTCTTCTTCCTTCTCCCTCAAGCTAGCCTTGAGGATCCCCACTTCCTTCTCAAATGCCTCCTTAACCTGCAAATGCTCTGCCAGGGGCACCGACGAGTTCTTCTGGTCCTCCAGCATCTGATGCAGGGTGGCCACTGTCTGCTGCTCTTTCTCGTAACATCTTTGCTTATTCTTCAGCTCTTCCTTGAGACTCTCGATCGTGCCGTTCAGAGACTTTTTGAGGGCCTCAACCTGTTCCAACGGAACATGCTGCTTCTGCAGAAGGGTCTGGGCTGCGAGAATCTCCGAAGTCTGTCTGGCATTTTCGTCGACCAGCTTCTCCTTCTCGGTCTTTACCTCCGTGTATTTCTGCAGCAGGTCTTTGAGTTGTTTGTTTAGCTCTTCCGCTTTTCTGCTTAGCGCTCTTTCCATTTCATGAGCACTCTCAAGGAGAACACTCTTATCTTGCAAATCCTTCTGAAGAGTGAAAATCTCCTTCTTCAACTTGTCATTCTCTTGCTTGCACTTCTTGGCCTCTTCTTCCCTGACGTGATATTTTTGTGTCTGCTCGGATAACTGTTCTTTTAGTTCTTTCTCTGCCGCTTTAAATTTTCTTTCACACTCTTCGAAGCTGATGATTGGAGCATATTTGAGCTTGATGCATTCTTGAATCGTGTCGAGCTCCTTCTTCTGGGCTTCGATCTCTGCGTGCAGCGTCACGATCTCCTCTTGGCCCTTTTTGTAGTTGGCCAGGATTTCCGCACTGTCGTCCTGTACCCTCTTCATGCTCTGACTCGCGGCACCCATCTTCTCCTCGTGCTCTCGGAGGCTGATGTACTCGGCCTTCATTTGGTTCTGTGTGTTCTCCAGGTTTCTTTTGAGTAGCTCATTCTCCTCTTTTGTTTTTACAAGTTCCCGACTGAGATCCTCGATGTTTTTCTTCGCATCTAGTAGTTCTCTGTTCGTCTTATCTAGGGTGCCACTCAGGGCGGCTTTAATCTCCTCGTGGGCTGGAGCTGGCACGTACTGAGTACTCAGGCTCTTTTTCAACGCGGTGTTTTCGGACAGGAGTGCGTGTATTTTCTCTTGGTCTCCGGCGCGTTTTTTGTGAAGCTCAGAGAGCTGTTGTCTGAGGTCAGCGAGGCTGGAGTTCAAAGCCGTGACCTCCTTCTCGTGTTTCTCAGGAGGCACGAACGCGGTCTCGAGGCGGCTGACGTGCTCACTCAAACGGCCATTCTCCACCAGCAGCTTCTCCATGGCCATCTTCTGCTCCGTGTACTTCTGCGTGACATCTACAAGCTGTTGATTCAGCTCACCGACCATGACGTCATGCGACTTTTTCATTTCCTCGCTCACTTGTAAAGGAACGTAATGACTCTTCATTTCACTTGTTAAGTTACGGACTTGCTGGCTGAGGAGCTTGTTATCCAGATACACCTTTTCGACGTCCTTTTGTAACGTCTGATTTTTCGACGTGAGTTCGGTGATCTTCTTCGTAAGTTCTCCCGCCCTCTGCTCCAGCCTGCTCTTGAGCTGCTCGTGCTCCTCCGGTCTGACGTGCTGAGCAAGCTTGGCCTTACAATTCTCAACTTCTCTCTTCAACTGCCTGATTTCGCTAAGTGACTTTTCATGCTCCCTTTCCATCTCTCCTATCCTCTTGGCCTTCTCAGTGACTTCACTTGACAACAAGCTCTTCATGCTCTCGAATTTTTCCGTCGGAACGGAAAGGGCCAACTTGGCCGACAGTTCTTTGACCTGGCCTTCCGCCTCCGTGACCCTCCTGCCTTTCTTGTCTCGCTCCGTCTCACACATACTGAAGTCCCTCTGCAGTCGCTTGTTCTCTTCCACCAGCTTGCCTGCATCCCGCTTCAACTCTTCTACTAGCATCTCGCTCTGTCCGATCTGGTTTCGTAACTTCCCCACTTCTGCTGACGCGCCCTCGTACTTTGCTTTCATGTCTTTCAACTGGTCCTTCAGTTCCTCCGTTAGTCTGTGATTCCCCGCAGCTGCTTCACTCATTAGGTGCTCTTTAAGGGCAAGAAAATGTGTCTGCATTTGTTTTACTTTACCTTCCGACTCGTACATTCTCTTCTGCACATCTTTCAATGCGTCTTCTAACTGCTTTACCTGCTCATCTGAGTCCTCCTTGATCCGTTCACATTCTAAGGCTAAAGCTTTGCATTCGGCCACCTTGTGAGCCAGCTCGTTCTGGAGCTTGAGTCGGTCTTGTTTTGCTGACTCGCAGAACGTTCGCATTGCTTCTAACTCTTTCTTTAAAATGTCATTTTCAGAATATGAGGTTTGATGGGGTAAGGACAGCTCCAGCGGTCTTAACATAGACCTGCTTTGCATGTGGGCCGGCACCCCTGGGGACGTACACTGAAAGGGGAAACAAACAAACAAAAAAAGAGATACTGATCACAAAAGCCTAAAGAAGACATTTACTTATTTGCCAAATTTCTAGATTCCCACATCATCAGTAGTCAAGGGGTTTTCAGACTAGCGTATTGGAAAAATACAGTACTGATTTTTGAGGTTAAGAAAAGCAATTCTGGGTATGATTCCCTTAAAATGCTCTCAAGCAGGGATACTTTGAAAGTCTGCTCACCGTAAGTGTATTTCTGGCAGAACAAAGAAGGAAAAGAGTTGTTTGTGGCCTCTGGGGACCATTTCCTCTTCCCTTCTCCATTCACAATAACTACCCACAAGTGATATCAACTTTATCAAAACACATTTATTATTTCTATGCTTTATGGCATGTAGTGTGCTTAGAACTTCCAATTCTGAAGAAAGTCATCAAAACCGTTGAATAAAAACAAGAATGGCAATTTTATATCTGCAAATAATTTCACAGAATGATATATTATTTAACTTCTAAGAAGCTATATAATTTCTGAATATCCTTGTTAACTCCAATGTAATGTTCTTTAAATTATAAAAACAGCACCAAAATAAACACAGCTAGCATGAGTTGTCGAGAGAATATTAGTTAACTCACAAAAAAAGAAAGCAGTTTTCTCCTCTCAAGTAGGATAAACTAAAACTTAACATGTGATCTTAGTACAACATTTTATTGACATCTTATTCCTCCACTAAGAGTTGACACAAAAAGAAGTATAATTAAACTTCTCATGAAATAGTGCCTAAATAGAACATGTAACCATGAAAGGCTAAATTCAATTATCTTACTTTTTCCCACACAGCCTATTACAGCAAGGGCTCCTTACAAGTACTAACTCGTGGATAAAAGCTATGTGCTGTGAATACATTCCACCATTTTAACAGGCAGGTTTTACTGTTGTTCAGTTAAATCTACACTGTCTTGCCCTGGATCAAGAAGAAAATTAACAACATGGAATAATTTCGCAGCCTTTAGTCTGCTTTTAAATTACCTTTCAATTTACCAATGATCTTTAGACTAAGACTACTGTAATTTAGCAATTACTTACACAGCTTTACAATTTCCATACCTGCTTTATTACAATCCAATATTTATCTAATCTTAAATACTTCTCAGGTGACATTCATTTTCTCAACTTAGAATCTGAGAATTTTCCAGCTTCAAGTGATCTTAGACATCACAAAGGCTAACTCACTCTGCCTATAAATGATGGTATGTAAAAGGGCCTTTCAAAGCCCAAATATTTATCAGTTCAGGCCATGGGAAGTGCTGAAAATGCAAACCTGTATCTACCGGAAGCAGTATAAACAGGTTAGAAAATCAGACAACACTACCTCTTGGAAGCTTTCCTTATTCGGAAATTTCCAACACACAGGTGAATGTCCAACACACAGGATATATATTGGAATGCAAGGAAAAATACATTTCAAAGTCCAAAAAAATGACTTCTGAATTACTCGTAGTTGGCTTCCCCTTTATATGGGTAAATATGAAGAGTTAACCGAACACGGTTAACGAGGCTTACTATCAAAGACAATGAACTTGTAATTCAAATCTCTTATTTAAGCTACTGTCGTCAAAACACTCTAGAGGGCACCAGAAACAGTACTATCGGCTTTTATTAAACTCAGAACACCAACAACAACTTTTCTTTGAAAATGAAGGCCTTATTCAATGTATATTGAATTTCTGTATTCCATTTTCGTATTCAATTAATATACAATACTGTTTTCCTCTTTTTAAGAAGGTACAAATATTTTTAATTAAAAAGCAATTACCTGTGAATCTGTCATGTACATTTGACCCTGTTTGAGAAGCATATCTTCTTTTCCTACATAAATCCAAATAAATGAGATCTTAACTGAAATACTCATACCAAATAGGCTAAGAATTAATTTGGTGTTATTATCTCTCCTCTTATTCAAACTAAAGAAAAGCATGAGTTAAAACATAAAGTTATCCTTGTTCTAAAATACCCGTTTTTCTTCATTTTTTCTAGACACATAAGGGAAGTATCTATATTGTTCTGAGTAGAAACTATGTTGGTTTTTAGAAACATATAAGACTGTTAGGGGCGCCTGGGTGGCTCAGTCGGTTAAGCGTCCGACTTCAGCCAGGTCACGATCTCGCGGTCCGTGAGTTCGAGCCCCGCGTCAGGCTCTGGGCTGATGGCTCAGAGCCTGGAGCCTGTTTCCGATTCTGTGTCTCCCTCTCTCTCTGCCCCTCCCCCGTTCATGCTCTGTCTCTCTCTGTCCCAAAAATAAATAAACGTTGAAAAAAAAAATTAAAAAAAAAAGAAATATATAAGACTGTTAGACTAAATAAGCTACATGATTATTATAAAGTACGTATCTTATAATCAGTCAAAATAAAAATGGTGTTCTTTACAACTTACGGGATAAACATTACTATTGTACTTAAAGGATAATTTAATATTTACTAGGAAGCAAAAAATGGATTTTGTAGAGAAATTCTTTAGAACTAGCAAACAAAAAGCCGAAGTTAATACTAATTACATACACTCTTAAGTAAGAAATAATTATTTATGTAACTTCTCATTTTAAAATGCTTCCCTGCATTGAGACTATATCCAAAGATTTCTCCAAATAAGAAAACTGTGTCATGTTTCTTTTCATAAAAAACAAGCTCCAAATATCACAAGACAAATATCTACTAATCAACAAGGTAAGTTTGGCCATGCATACAGTATCCAACTTAAAAATACAAGTGGCTAGGGAAAATCGGAGCCTCAGGATTACCAGATTTTCTGTTCGAGGCTACAGCAGTCATCTTAACCTCTTTCTGCTTCGATGTGTTGAAGTTTAACACACAAGTAGTTGACATTTAGCAGCAAGAAGGGCATACACAGTTAGACAAAACAAACAGACGTAAACATTCTCCCTTGTCCGAACTGGGTGAACAGTCATGATAATCTATGCTTCCATACTTACGGTTACTGAAATGACTTCCTGATCCTAAATGATCACTCTGAAATCAGAAGCATAAATTAAAACATTTGGGTGAATATTGCTTCATTTTGTTACATTCTGTATCTATTTCAGTTCTAAATGATCCAACCATTAAAACCACATTTTCAACATTCCTTGTGAGTATTACTTTACTTTAAAACCACAAAAAAGTCACAGCACTAGCAACAATTAGAGAGATCAGTTGGGAATAAACTACTTCACTAGGCATTTTAATAAAAGCAGCCAAGTGTTCCAAGGAAAAATTTTATTACTCAAAAGAAAAAAAAAAACAACCGAGCCCCAAATGAACTACAACAACTTTCAGCGCATGCTCTTTTGTTGCTGTTTTACCTCAAAAGGAAGAAGCTGCCACCTGTGCCTCCAATACTGACTTTACCCCTGTTGGGAGCGGGAACCCTACCTCACTGCCTGTGAAATATTGGTGTAACCTCTTTTTTCAGAATTTATAAAATACAGAAAACTTTGGAAGGCAAAGGGAGACAGAGAGCAGAAAAGGAAACTGAGGCACAGACCTACACACAGTTAGTAATCAATCCGTCAATGTGTCGGTTAGGAAAAGGAGAATAAGAGAGAAATTTTAGGTACTCTGAATTGAAGTGTGTTTGAATTGCTCCTTTTTTTTCAAGTCAGAATCTAACAAACAAACTGAAACATATACCTTCAAGAGTAAAGATACACAGAGGTGAAATTTAACCAAGGAAGTGAAAGGCCTATACTCTGAAAACTAAGAACCTTGGTGAAAGAAATTGAAGATGACACAAACAAATGGAAAGATATTCCGCACTCATAGACTTCAAGAATTAATACCGTTAAAATGTCCATACTACCTTGGGGCTCCTCGGCAGCTTAGCCGGTTAAGCGTCAACTCTTGATTTCGGCTCAGGTCACAATCCCATGGTTCATGGGATCGAGCCTCACTATCAGCGCAGAGCCTGCTTGAGATTCTCTCTCTCCCTCTCTCTCTGTCCCCTCCCCAGCCTGTGTGCACACGCACTCTCTCTCAAAATAAATGAATAAACTAATTTTTAAAAAGTGTCCATACTACCCAACGCAGTCTAGAGATTCAATGCAATCTCTATTAAAATATCAACAGCATTTTTCACAGAACTAGAACAAATAATAGTAAAATTTGAATGGAACCACAAAGACCCCAAATGGCCCAAGCCATCTTGAGAAAGAAGAACAAAGCTGGAAGTATCACAATCCCACATTTCAAGATAAATTACAAAGCTGTAGTAATCAAAACAGTCTGAGGGGCGCCTGGGTGGCTTGGTCGGTTAAGCGTCCGACTTCGGCTCAGGTCATGATCTCACGGTCCATGAGTTCGAGCCCCGCGTCAGGCTCTGTGCTGACAGCTCAGAGCCCGGAGCCTGTTTCGGATTCTGTGTCTCCCTCTCTCTCTGCCCCTCCCCTGTTCATGCTCTGTCTCTCTCTGTCTCAAAAATAAATAAACGTTAAAAAAAAATAAAAAAACAGTCTGGTGATGGCACAAAAACAGACACCTAGATCAACATAACAGGACAGAGAGCCCAGAAATAAACCAGCGCTCATACAGTCAATTAATCTATGACAAAGAAGGCAAGTATATACAATGGAGAAAAGACAGTGTCTTCAACAAATGGTGCTGGGAAGACTGGACAGCTACACGCAAAAGAATGAAACTGCACCACTTTCTCATACCATACACAAAAAATAAACAGAATGGATTAAAGACCTAAATGTGAGATGCGAAATCATAAAGCTCATGGAAGAAAACACAGATGACAATCTCGCTGACGTCAGCCACAACAACATTTTTCTAGATGCCTCCTCTGGCAGAGGAAACAAAGCAAAAATAAATTACTGGGGCCACATAAAAATAAAAAGCCTTTGCACAGTGAAGGAAACTATCAAAAAGATAAAAAAGCCACCTAGTGAATGGGAGAAGATATTTGTAAATGATATATCATATATCTGATAAGGAACTAATATCCAAAATACAGGAAGAACTTATACAAGCCAACCCTCCCCCAAATAATCCAATTTAAAAAATGGGCAGAGGGCCTCAAAAGACAGTTTTCCAAAGAAGATATGCAGATGGCCAACAGATACATGAAAAGATGCTCAGTACCACTAACCATCATGGAAATGCAATTGAAATCACAATGAGATATCACCTCACACCTATCATAATGGCTAGTATCAGAAAGACAAGACATAAGAAGTGTTGGCAAGGATGTGGAGAAAAAAAGAACCCTGTGTACTGTTGGTAGGAATGTAAATTGGTGCATCCACTATGAAAAGCAGTATGGAGTTTCTTCAAAAAATTAAAAATAGAAATACACCATATGATCCAGTAACTCCACTACCGGATAATTTACCCAAAGAAAACAAAAACACTAATTTGAAAAGATATATGCACTACGTACAATAGCCAAGGTGTGGGAGCAACCCATGTGTCCACCCATAGATGAATGGATAAAAAAGATATGGCATATGTACACACACACACACACACACACCAAGAACTATTTGGCACTTGCAAACCATGGATGGACCTCGAGGGTATTATGCTAAGTGAAATAAATGAGACAGAGAAAGACTAATGCACTTATATGTGAAATCCCCAAAACGAAACAAATGAACAAACAAAAAGCAGAAACAGACACATAAATATAGAGAACAGTGTTATGGTTGCCAGAGGGGAGAAGCTAGGGGAATGGGCAAAACAGATGAAGAAGAGTGGAAGATATAGGTTTCTAGTTACGGAAGGAGTAAGTCATGGGGATAAAAGGTACAGTACAGGGAATAGCATCATAACAGTGTTGTATGGTGACAGATGAGAACTACGCTTGTGGTGACCACAGCATAACACACAGAGTTGTCAAATCACTAAGTTGTACCCCTGAAACTAACTGTGGGTCAACTATTTTCAATTTAAAAAAGGATGTGCAGACGTAGTTTGTGTTTGTATATCTGTATTAGTACTAATAGCTATGTGTCAAGGTGATATAGGTGACCACAATAAAAATGGTCCATAGTTCTATAAATTAATGCCACTTCCACTAATCCTTAGTGCCCCCAGGGTATGGAAAGATGTCTGTAGGCTTAGTTAAGCTCTTTGTTAGATGTAATAATAAATATTAGAGTTTGCAATAGTTGCTAAATGGGCTTATAAGTTTATCCGCATATAAGGAATTCAAAAAACTTAGTTTGGGTTTATTACCTTTACTTGACTACTCACATAAAAATGGATTGATGAGTTGTCTCATAAAATTAGTCTCATTCTAAAATACCCGTATTTTTCCACGTTTTTCTACAAACATAAGGGAACTGCCTACATATTGTATATACAAAGAATGTAGCATTTCTGTTGGCAGTTTAGGAGGAACTTTTAGCATGTGAGAGGACACAGTTGTAAATATTCAATATTTATAAATAAAGCATTCTTAGTTTTTAATGGCTGCTGTCACAAATACTGGATCACATGTAAAGTGGACCCTCTAATTTTCTTTTTGAAAGTAAAAACTTATTTCTAATGTAAAAATTCATCAAAATGAATTATTTATTGACTAGAGAAAATGTCCCCACTATAATATGTGCAAAAGTTACAAAACGATATTCCCACCTCTGGCTGAATGTGCATGTAACACAAGTTACGCACAAAGCAAGTTCTGAAAGGAGATCAGTCAGGTACGAAGAGTGCTGGGATCATAGGTGTGTTTATCTTCTGTTTTTAGTCTAATAATATTTTCTAAATTTTCTAAAATCAATTATGTGTTGTTTTTATGAGAAAAAATGTGTTATTTTTCTATAATATATTATAATCTTACTGAAAATTATAGACTTGACTCCAAGTTTGTCTACAGATCTGAAAAACATGTTAGTCTTAAGATGTGAAAGTCCGCTCATAGAAGAAAATACAAAAATAGTACTCAATTATAGGTATCCAACTTTGATCAATACTTCAAAAATCCTATATTCACAACTGTATTTTCTCATTCAAGCCATACTGAGGATAAAACTAGTCAGACTGCCTGGGTTCAAGTTCTAGCCCTGCCACTTACTCTTTATAGAGCCCCTCCATGCCTCAGTCTCCTCACTTACAAAGCAGAGTTAAAGTAAAATCTACCACACAGTCGATGTGTTTATGAAATGCATGCAAAGCGCACAGAGCAGTTCCTGGCACATGGTTGGTGCTATGAGCTGTTAACTGTTACAAGTTTCACTATTAACCTTAAAAACAAACATGTTCAAATGTGAAAGACAGAAGCCACTATACTAGTTCTAAATTAGCCTATAAACCTGTATCTCTGAATAATGTTCAGGATTCAGTCATATAAATGCAAACATGCTTTTATTTTTTTCATTGTATCGAGGCATAAAATACATGAATATTAAGTGCACAGTGCAATACATTTTCTGCATATGCGCACCCTGTGTAATCACAACCCGGATCTAGAACATTCCCTGCACCCTCAGAAGCTTCTTCATACCTCTAGTCAGTAACCCGCCACCAAAAGGTGGCCTCTACTCTGACCTCGTTCACTACAGATTTGTTTTGTCTGATTCCGAATTTCATAAAAATGGAATCATGAAGTATGCACTCTTTGTGTCTGATTTCTTTCACACAACATTATGTCTGTGAGATTCATCCATGTCTTTACTTTTTCCATAGCTACATGCATTTTTTTCATTTACAAAGAAAAAAATTACTTTTGTTATGTCCTTTGGAGTTCTATTCCCCAATGAAGAGAAAAGATTCACACTGAATCAGCCACCTTCTTCAGTGACCCCAGTGATGAACATTTATAAAATATATATTACGGCCTTTCAAAACAAACCTGTGCAGTTAAAAATCAGGAGCGTGGTCACTGTTGGTGCAAGAAGTGTGGGTAGTGACAGGAAGTAAGAATGAGGAGGCTTTTAGGTATTGGAGATGTTCTGCTTCTTGATCTCAGTGTGTTTGACTTATGAAAGTTCTTCAACATATATACACTTTAACAAGTGTACTCTATAATGCATACTGTATTTCAACAAAAAAAAATTTTTTAAAAACCATGACTTTGGAAAACATAAGAGCTAACTGATCCAACCAAAGTTGAGTATACGATCTAAGACTTATTAAGACACCACTCTCACCAAAGTGGTCTACTTAAGGCATATATACACAGACTCTTGAGATAAGCCTGGAAAGATACTATTCATTTATGACACTTTGTTATTATCACTATCATAATCATTGCAGATTTACAGGTAAAAGTATGAAGTTTCGTAAAGGTAAAGATGGACAAAGAGGCAAGCTAGGGAAGAGATACTGGGACGGAAGAGAATGCCAGGCACACATTGGTCAATTTCAGGCGTCTCGTTTAACCTTTACAACAACTCTATGGAGAGGGGGACAATCCCCCCCCCCCCGATTTTGCGGAAGCGGTAGCAAGCTCAGAGACTTTAAATGAATTGCCCGAGTTTGCACAATAAAGAAAAAAGCGATCGTTCAAATTTGTCTGACTCCAAGCTTCTTATCACTGCCCATTTTGTGTTATATGAAATAATTTATTTAAGCTTTCTATACCTCAAAATATTTAAATCTATTTTTCAGAGCCTCGATAGTTCTCAGGCTTTCTTCATGTTGCTTTTCTTTAGCTGCCAAAAGGGACTTCAGCTTTTCTTTCTGAAATGGAAAGGAATAAATACAGAGCAAACTCATTCTGTGCTTGCAACTGGGTTAAAAATGGGTTTCAGAAAATGTGAATTAAAATTACTTTAATTTTTTTTAGTATTTTTAACTATTAGTAGAGTTGAAAATTTCTACAAGTATACTAATATAGAACACATACCAACAATACTATGAAAAATTCAAAGGTCCGTTGTTTGTTTTAGATCTTATTATTTTCAGACATTTTGTTTGTAGTGTTTAGAACTTTACGTCTTTTCATAAGAAGTTTCACAGAAAATCAGACATTCAGAGGCAGTGACAACAAAATGTTTATGATAACCCATGCTACTGTACTTAACGTGTATTTTCACAGTCACACGTACGTTTTATTTTCCCCTTTAAGCAATACCCAGAAACAGAATCCTCATCCCCAACTCAGTTCAAGATTCAAACCTCTCCAGCAGAACCATTTTCCATTTACGTAAGATTTTATATCTTTAAAGTAAAACCTATCATCCTACCTCACTTTCCAGATCATCAGCAACCATTACTTCCTAAATTTAAAAAGAAGAAATGTACTTTCGTTATTAAAAGGCATGAACTTGGCGAGTATCATTTTAAAAGACTAGCGTGTGTCTTTAGGATTGGGAACAAGGACATAAGAAGCACACGTCTCTAGGTGACCAATTCTGTGGTCTGAGCTTTCATTTGTTTTTCCCACTAACCAGGCTCAGATGCACTGATTCTCCTGAGAACCCATCACTTATCAACTCCTACTTACTCCTCTTCCTCACGTCTTCTGTCTGCTCCTTCCTCTCCAATCCCGGGGCCCCACTAAAGTTCAGAGCTTTGCTATCACCATCTACCAACAGTATTTCTCTGTTCTTACATGTGACACTGGAAGTTTCCTGTAAAGATCCCAGTAAGATATAACTTTCCTCAAAGGCAAGGACCTGGCTGTAACTCCTTTAGCATCTAGCATGGTGACTTAATGTGACAGGCGATCATTAACGATTTGTTGTCAAGGACGATTACCGGTAGTAAAACATTTAAAAAATTTTTTAGATGACGTAGATTCTTTACCTCATTCAGCTGTAGTTGTAAACCGTTGACTTTATCCAGTAATATTCTCTGTTCTTGCTGAATTTTTCTCAACCTCTCTTTCAAATCTTCATTTTCAATCTCCAGATCCTTAAATAGTAAAGATAACAGGTGCTAGACTGGCCTTAAAAGAGCAATTCTTATGGAAGAAAATTTTAAAAGTAGTTTGCTATCATGTATGGATGTATACATCTATAAAACGGCTTTAAGTCCAAATACACAATAGTTTCGATGACATTTAAATGACCTAAAATTTGTAGATCAGAAATCATACACAGGCATACTCATTTTATCGTGCTTCGCTTTACTGTGCTTTGCAGACACCGCGTTTTTTACAGATTGGAAGTTTGTGGCAACCCTGCACTGAGCAAGTCTATGGGTGTCATTTTTCTAACAGCATTTGCTTACTTTGTCTCTGTGTCACATTTTGGTAACTCTCTCGATGTTTGAAACTTTTTAATTGTATTTGTTATGGTGACCTGTGCTCAGTGATCCTTGAGGATACTACTGTAACTGTCTCGGGGCACCATGACCTGTGCCGATCTCAGATTATAAACTTAACCAACGAATAGTGTGTATGTTCTGACTGCTCTACCCACTGATCCTTCCTCTACCCCTCTCCCTCTCCTCAGGCCTCCCTAGTCTCTGAGACACAACAATACTGAAATTAGGCCAATTAACAACCCTACAGTAGCCTCTAACTGTTCAAGTGAAAGGAAGAATCACATATCTCTCACCTTAAATCAAAAGCTAAAAATGATTATGCTTGAGGAAGGCATGTCAGAAGCTGAGAAAGGCCCAAAGTTGGCTCTCCTGTACCAGTTAGCCAAGTTGTGAATGCAAAGGAAAAGTTCTCGAAGGAAAAAGGGCTACTCCAGTGAACGAATGAATGATAAGAAAGCAAAACAGACTGACTGCTGATATGGAGAAAGTTTTAGTGGTCTGGATAGAAGATCAAACCAGAACCATCCACAACATTCCCATAAGCCAAATCCAGAGCAAGGCCCTAACTCTCTTCAATTCTATGAAGGCTGCTAACATATCATCCATACTACAGCTCATGGATCAAGGAGTAATTTCAACTTTCAAGGCTCATTAGTTAAAAAAATACATTTTGGGGGTGCCTGGGTGGTTCAGTCGGTTAAGCATCTGCCTTCAACTAAGGTCGTGATCTCACGGTTTGTGAGTTCGAGCCCTAAATGGGGCTCTCTGTTGTCCGCATAGAGACCACATCAGATCTTCTGTCCTTCTCCCTCTCCCTGCCCCTCCTCTGCTTCCTCGCTTTCTCTTACTCTCTCAAAAATAAATTTTAAAAAATTTTAAATAAAAAAAAAAAGTACATTTTGTATGTATTGTATGGCTGCCTTAGATATTCTTCTGATGGATCTGGGCAAAGTAAATTGAAAACCTTCTGGAAAGGATTCACCTTTCTAGATGCCATTAAGAACATATCAACATTAACAGGAGTTTGGAAGAAGTGGATTCCAACCCTCATGGAGGACTTTGAAGGGTTCAAGGCTTCATTGCAGGAAGTACCTGCAGATGTGCAGCAAATAGCAAGAAAATTTGAGTTAGAAGTGGAGCCCGAAGACGGGATTGAATTCCGTGATAAAACTGATGACTTGAGGAGTTGCTTTTTATGGATGAGCAAAGAAAGTGGTTTCTTGAGATGGAATCTACTTCTGGTGAAGATCCTGGAAAGATTACTGAAATGACAACAAAGGATTTAGAATATGACATAAACTTAGTTGATAGAGCAGCAGCAGGGTTTGAAAGGATCAGCTCCAATTTTTTTTAAATGTTTATCTCTTTATTTTTGAGAGAGAGGGAGAGAGAGAAAGAGAGAGAGAAAGCAGGGGAGGAGCAGAAAGAGAATCTCAAGCAGGCTCCACGCTGTCAGCATGGAGCCAGACATGGGCCTGGAACCCATGAACCTTGAGACTGTGACCTGAGCCGAAATCAAGGGTAGGACGCTTAAATGACTGAGCCACCCAGGCATCCTGGATCAGCTTCAATTCTGAAAGGAGTTCTACTGTGGGGAAAATGCTACCAAACCGCATACTACCAAGAAAACCTTTGCTAAAGGAAGAGTTCATCGATGTGGCAAACTTCATTGTGATCTTATTTTAAGAAACGGCCACACTCACTTCCACCTTCAACAACTCACCACCCTTATCAGTCAGCAGCCATCAACACCAAGGCAAGACTCTCACCAATAAAAAGATGACAGCTCACTGAAAACTCCAATGATGTCTAGCATTTTTCAGCAATAAAGTACTTTTATTTTTTTCTCTTTTTTCTTTAAAAAAAATATTTATTTAAGCAATCTGTACACCCATCATGGGGCTCGAACTCATGACCCCAAGATCAAGAGTCGCACGCCCTTCTGACTGAGCCAGCCAGGTTCAGCAATATTTTTTTAATGTTTATTTATACTTATTTTTGAGAGACAGAGAGGCAGTGAGAAAAGGAGACAGAGAATCCCGAGCAGGCTCCACATTGTCAGCACAGAGCCTGATGAGAGACTCAAGCTCACAAACTGTGAGATCATGACCTGAGCTGAAATCAAGAGCCAGACACTTAACCGACCAAGCCAGCCGGGTGCCCCAGCAATAAAGTATTTTTAAATTATGATATATATATTGGGGGTTTTTTTAGATACAATGCTGCATCACACTTAACAGGCTACAGTAAAATGCAAAAATAACTTTTATATCTACTGGGAAACTAAAAAGTTCATTTGACTCGCTTTATTTCAATATTTGCTCTGCTGCAATATTCACTTTATTGCGATGATCTGGAACTGAACTGCAGTCTCTCCGAGGTATGCCTACAGACGACGGTCCTATGCTGTCTAGTTAATACAAGCATATACAACACAGCAAACCACCATGATTCTAGTAAGTACAAAATAAAAGAATCACCTGGAAATAGAAAATAGAAGAATATGCCACTTTAACTTCTGTTTAACATCTGTCAAGTTCATGCGAGTGTTCTACTGCTTTTGCTAACCTAATTATTATTTCAGTGCTCTGATGACATGTTTAAGGCTCCAATTTAGGGCTATAGTTCACTTTCGTAATACCACATAGTAAACTAAAAAAGCCCAAATAAAATGCTTTTGTTTTATCATATGGAAAACAGCTATACAATGTATATTTTAACGGTGTTTCAGTCAGTCATAAAATAAGCCGTTTAATTATGGAATCTTCCTCTGACATTAATCCACATAATAATTATTTTTTGAACACTTTGATGAACATAAAATATTGTGTGCTTAACAAATGATTTTTTTGATCAAAATAAAAAATACTTGCATTAGACAAAAGTAAATATTTACATTAATAACCATCATTTTTAATCACAATATTTAAACTTGTCTTCATTTTTTAAAATAAATACAAATTTAGAATTTATGGCCCAAGACAGATATATTTATTTAAATCAACAAAAAGTTACATAAAGTTGTTAAATTATTTGCTCCTAATACATATGAAAACGATACTTTCTGTAAGATAATACAACCCAACCATTTGTTTCAAACGTCAATTCTTTGAGAAGATATGGCAAGAAAACAGAATCACAAAACATAACAGGCTGCCCTCCTTTCTCCCACTCATTTTCTCTCGTTTCTTGTTCCTTCTCCTCACCCGACCCCACTACAAACAACACTGCCATTCGCTGCAAAGGAAGACACCACTTTTTTCTTTTTACCTGAATGTTTGGATGCTCCCTCTGACCTGACTTCATATTTACTTCATCTAGCATGTATGGCAAATTTCGCTTTGGTGAAACATAAGAAAACACAGGTTAGCAAGTAGGAAAATACAGAGAAGGACATTTTCCTCAGTAGGCAATGATCAGCGCTCTGAAGCTTATCCAACGCTAAATTTTGCTGTACAAAAAACACAAGGTGGCAGTGTTTCCACTTAAAACTCCAAATGGACGGCAACTCTTAAGTTTTAAATAAGTATGATGTATTTTGAAATACGAAGACATAACAAAATTTAAAATCTGAATTGTGAAGGGTTTATTTTAACTAAAGTCACCAAGATTTAAAAGGTAGGATTCACGCTAGACCCAAAACTAACATTGCGCTAGAAGGCATCATCAACTATTCCCAAAGGAAAAAATCTAGTATTGAAAATGAAGAAGGAGGGGGACTTACATTAATGTTAAAATGAAATACGGAAATTATTTACTTTTCTAAGCACTGATAAACTACAAAACAAAGGGTGTGGGAAGAAAGAGAGAGACAGGCGCCTGGGTGGCGCAATCGGTTAAGCGTCCGACTTCAGCCAGGTCACGATCTCACCGTCCGTGAGTTCGAGCCCCGCATCAGGCTCTGGGTGGATGGCTTGGAGCCTGGAGCCTGTTTCTGATTCTGTGTCTCCCTCTCTCTCTGCCCCTCCCCTGTTCATGCTCTGTCTCTCTCTGTCCCAAAAATAAATAAAAAACGTTAAGAAAGAGAGAGACAATCCTCTGATCAGAGCTATACAGAAGATCTCTAAAATGACTTGGTTCAGGACATGTCGTTTTGTACACTTACCGCTTTGAAACCTTATTCCAGCCTACAGATGTGCTTTCATAAAAACATTAATAAGACAGCGTAAAACCTTTTTTTTGGCCCTAACTGACCTTTTAATCTACATAACAGTTTATAAAGCTATGGTCTTCCTTTTTGAGAGCTTTAAAAAAAAAACTAATACTTTAATTCTCCAAGGTTTTTTTTTTTAATATTTTGTATTACTTGTCGAGTTTTGTTTCACCAGGTGTTTTAACTACCATTCCAATGAGAGGGGCAAGGTCCCATTAGACAGATATTTCATACCCACGATTTGGTCCAAACTACATTTCTAGCCTCATTCCTTCCAGCAAAGGACTGTTCCTCATGTGAGATCTGACCTGCTTCCTCATTCTACCTTCACCCCCGCCTTCCTTTCAGAGGGCCCTTCATCATCTGACATCTGCTTACCTCGCCCGCCTCTTCTCCTCCTCGGTCAAGTGCATTATCGCTCCTCCACTCTGACCTTCTACTGCCCCGTGGACATGTTCAACATGTTCCTGTATCAGGGGGCTGGCACCTGCCCTTCCCTCTGCCCGTGAGGCTTCTCCTACAGAGCCCTGTGGCTCCCTTCTCGCTTCCTTCAGACCTCTGCTCAAATGTCACTTCCTGAGAGAGGCCTTTGCTGGCCACGCCATCTAAAATAGCTTCCTGCCCTCTCCTTCATCCCCTAATCCCGTTCCACTTTCCTTCAAAGTGTATGCCAGGATGCTAACTACTAGTATTTGCTTGGTTTTCATTTCTCTCCCTAGGCGGGGAGCAACGCGAGGCAGGGACTTCGCACAGCACTATGATTCCATGGCACTTAGGACAGTAATTGGCATATAGTAGGTGCCTCACAGATGTCTGTTAAGCAAACAACCGAAGAAGTCTTATTTTGAGAACTATACTGTGGTCTTCTTGATAACAGGGATTAGCTGTCCCTTAGTTCAGGAACAAATCCTGTTTACAGCGGATATTTTTAAATGTATTCAATAAATAATGGGAATAAGTGAGTTTTACTGTTCCTAGCAGAATATTAACTCCATGCATTCACTTAGATAACTCCTAGAGCACTAAACAGAATACCATTCCCACATTAATATTTGACATTTCTTTATCTTAACTATCTCTGTAATTCAGAAATCACTTTGGTCTCATCCCATGTAAGATGGCTGATACAGACATAACAGGGTACAGTTTGTGTTTTCACTCCACTCCCACTTAGGTTGCATGAGGAATGGAAGAGAAGGGTGAAATGGCTGCTCCAGATGGAAAGGTAAAGTGACGGCAGACGTGACCCATGCATGAAGTATGACTTAATTCTGATGGGTGGAAAAGGAGAACATGCGTTAATGTAGCTTTCGGATTCTGGTGAGAGGAAGAGAAATGATGTTCAGAGAGAATGATGATCAGGACTTCTCAGAGGGTACCTGAGGCCTCTCTCCGGGGTTCGCAAGTGCTCAGGCTCCTCTCACTAGAGAAAAGCAGAAAGCCTGGAAGGGAACAGCCAACAGAAAAGGACAGCTGCCTACACTAGCTTTGAGCAAGTCGGTGACCGCGCAATACGCCAGCCCCCTTACTCTAACCTAAAGAGATCAGGGGAAAACAGGAAGACATCTACTGAGACGGGGACACAACACCAGGGTGACACGGTGTTTTGATAACAAGTTAGTACAAAGTATGAATTATCTCATGCATTGTATCTCAAAGTCCTCTTTAAATACCGATAAGGCGAAAACAAAAAGCGCAAAAAAGAATAGTAACAGTGGTATTGAAATCACAATATATAATTAGTTTTGAATTCTGTTTCCTTCATTTCTTACTGCATTAGAAGAATTTCCCGTAACAGTAAACATTTCGCTCTCTTATTAAGGGAGAGTAGAGGAAACTGTTAATGCCCTACCAGGCTAAAACTCATCATTTAAGAGTCTCCACAAGGTACAATATCTCATATTTGAAAGGGCTGGAGGCTCGAGGCTGGCAATCAGGAGGTGATTTATTTCCCACTGGATATATTCACTGTATGACTGTATCACTGTAATTGAGATTCACTGTCTCAAGCTGAGTGATTGTATCAAAGCCTCAGGATCTAAATATCTGGGTTCTACAGGGGCATGATTAACTGAGGAGAGAGAATAGCATGCACTTAAACTCAAAACAGTTATGTGTAATCACTAACCTGTAAACACTTTACTGAAATTGAACAATATATATAATTTTTAAAAAATAAAATGAAGACCTACCTGTGGTAAAGATGGTCCTTTCTTCCAAAGTTCTCTTCCTGAAGATTTAAAGACAGAGAGAGGAGAAAGGAATAGTAAAATGGCAGGTTAACTTGGATAGATTACAGACTATGGATTCCCTAACACACAACTGAGTCATTAAAGAAATCAGTTTTAAGTTTCCTCTAAAGCTTGCTACTTCACAGGTAAAGTGACAGGGACCTATTTTTTACCTGCATTTTTTTCTTTTCTTTTTTTTTTGCTATGACTATGTCCAGGTAGATAATATTCAACGCTAGGAAGTGGAGGCAATTGCAAAATACGAAATTTTAAACACTTTTAAATTGGAAGGTAATTTGTCAATATATATCAAAAGCTTAGAGAAGTGTGTATATCCTAAGACCCATGATTCAATTTCTAGGAACTGATCCTAAGACTTATAAAAATATGCTAAAACATTTATGCATAATGACAGTCACTGAATTGTTATGCATATTAGTAAAAACTATAAACTTAAATGACACATACAGAAAATTGCTTAATTAAATTAAACTTAAATATATGGAATTTTAGGGGCACCTGGATGGCTCAGTCGGTTAGGCATCCGACTTCGGCTCAGGTCATGATCTCACGGTTCATGAGTTCAAACCCCGCGTCAGGCTCTGTGCTGACAGCTCAGAGCCTGGAGCCTGCTTTGGATTCTGTGTCTCCCTCTCTCTCTTTGCCCCTTCCTCACTCATGCTCTGTCTGTCTCTCTCAAAAAAAAATAAATATTAAAGAACATATGTGGAATTTTATGCATTAATAAAAATCACAATATAGACAAAATGTTTAGGAGGGAAAACTCTTCAACATTTATTACACAAAAAATAACCTGCAGCTCACTGTAAGTGAGCTTAATTTTACGCATAGGCAAAAGACTGAAAGGCTATTCCTCAAAATAGTAATAAGGAGTCTTCAATGGTAGGATGAGTAACGAATTCTACTTGTGCTTTTCTGTATTTCCCAATTTCTCTTTCATAAAGATAGAGAAATACTTGGTACAGGTATCTGAGACATATTGGTTGAATATTTTATATACATGTTTAAACAAGGATTCTTTCTTTAAAACTTTTTAAGTAGAAAAGGTCAGCACTACAGCCCTCCTCATCAAAAAAATACGTATATACTAGTAAAACGCACTTGATTTGGCTCTTTGTCCTCATTGAACTTACTCCACAGAACGGGGTTTACTCAATCAACTGGCCAATATATGCACCAAACACACTGCTCCAAACAAGTGACTGCTAAAATCAAATACGCAAAGCTGTGGAACAGAGGGAGACAGACCAATGACGTGCATCATGAAGTAAGGTTTTGCTTCTTACAAACCGTAGTTCCACCATCTAAATCTTTCAAGGCTGCTCTTTATTAAGCTAGACATTTCTAGTTACTTTGCTACCTACCTTTGTTGGTATTTTCCGATGCAGTCTTCAGTAAACTTAGGATGTCCAGATTGTCACCAATTCTTGCATAGTAAGAGCTGTCATGGCCCAGGGCATCCAGCAAGCTTACATCAGCACCATTTTTGATTAAGACTTCTACAGCATCTTTACAACCATACTCACAACCTAGCATGAGAGCAGTTCTAAAAGAGAAGACAAGAGGCACAAAAGACCTTGAGAAAGATCCAAGAAGATATTTCAGAAACCTTCCAGGGGCTCCCTTCTTAAAGAATAAGTATTACTTATTAGGGGCGTTTGGGTGGTTCAGTCGGTTAAGCATCCGACTCTTGGTTTCGGCTCAGGTTATAGCTCACGGTTCATGAGTTTGAGTCCCGCATCAGGCTCTGCAATGACAGTGCAGAGCCTGCTTGGGATTCTCTCTCTCCCTCTCTCTCTCTCCCACTCCCCCCACCCCGCCTCTCAAAAAAATAAAGGAACTTAAAAAAAAAAAAAAAGAATAGGTATTACTTTAAAAAGTCATACTTGTTATACATACCGATTTTACTTCATAGATTTAGCTTCTATTTTAACTTCATCACATTTACAAAAACATTTGCTGTGTGTCTTAGTTTGCAGAACTGAAAACCTCACATCACCTTACATACGCTTGTTGCTGCCGCTGCCGAACTCACCGCAAAATCTTCCAAAACGGATACTGTCACCCATCCATTCAAAACCCATAGCTATAAACCCACACTATGCGAGTCCCTTCATGAACTGAACCTTGTATCATGCAAACCTCTTCACAGCGTCCCTTCTGCTCCAAAACAAGAATCAGATTCCCGTTCTGATTTCTCTCCTTGGAAGAGCTTGCCTTCTCCTAACCGGGGACCTTCGCATCCTCACACTTAATTTCAAAACCTGCCTCCTCTATAAACCTTCCTCAACTATCCCCATTATCATGGACCACCGTAGTAGGATCATTAGCACTGAAACCCTTTGCAAATAGTAATAATGTAATTACACAACTGAATCATCATGGAGATGTGGAAGGACGCTGGAAATTATTTTGTCCCATTCCTAGTTTTACTGCTGAGGAAACTAAAACATAACGAAATGGAGTGACTTATCCTATGTCTAACACTGTCTTTGACCGTGAACGTTGGATTTTGTAAGGAAATGGACTCTTGCCTTATTCTGTGTATACTGTTTCTCTTCTCACTCCCCAGTAGTTGCTGGAACACAATTTTATATCCACCAGGCACCAACAAAGTTTTTTTTTTTAATTAGGGAAAAAAATGTTATAGATAAGACAGGAAAATAAAGAAATACAGAGTGTCAGAAACTAAGATTTTAATTTATTTTTAAAGCCATCTGCTACCTAGCCTATTTAATACACATTGCCCTACCTTACTCTGTGTGTGTGTGTGTGTGTGTGTGTGTGAGAGAGAGAGAGAGAGAGAGAGAGAGAGAGAGAGAGAGACAGAGAGAGAGAGACAGAGAGAGAGAGAGACAGAGAGAGAGAGAGACATTCAAGTGCTTGGGAAAATATAAGATTACAAAATAATAATAACATGGATCAACCAGATCATCCCTCTCTGATCCTAAACTTTATTTTTAAACCAAGTGTTCTTAGTCATGCTTCGAACCAGATTATAGTATCTGCAAAAACAAAGTAATGCAAAAAAGTCACTTCCTTAATAATCACATTAATGATTTAATTGCTTAAGAATTTCCTCCTTTGAGAGGTCTGAACAATACAAACAAGTAGAACTATAAAATCTGACATCTAAAGACTATTTTATTATACTTATCTGCCTCTAGTGAAATACAAAAAACAGGATACATGTTTAGAGGAATAAAACTAAGTCAAACGAAAGCAAAAATTTTACCAGTCATCATTTACAAAACGCCAAAAATTTGTTATAAATTATTGTAATGCTTCAACTAGGGGATGGGATGCATTTCAGATACTTCGTTGTCAGAAGCGTGACCATGAACGTGAGAATTAATGCAGCGCCACAATACACTAGACCTACACGAGGGGAAACGGAGAATTACAGACAGAAAGGGAATTACAGACTGAAATGACGTCGGACACAGAAGCAAAAATAAATGCAGGGAACCTGGGGGTACAGAAAGGAACTCGGTTTCAGAGAAGGAGACAGCACTATGCCCAGGCGGGGTAAGGAGAGGGAGCACGTTGGGGAAGTCTAAAGAGAAAAACGGCAAGCTCCAGGACACCCAAGAACCTTTCCTCTCAAAAGATTCACTAACGAAGAAGCAGACTGTAGATGTAATTTTTTATTCCTCTCCCCCATATCTTATTTGAGCACATTTCTCATTGAAAATTGTTTTAAAACTTTTTTTTTTTTTGGTTTGGTCTTACATATTAATTTATTTTTTTTTTGATGGTGCATCATTAATTTTTTTTAATGTTTGTTTGCTTATTTATTTTAAACATAATTTATTGTCAAGTTGGCTAACAGCAGCCCCTCTGGAAAACAGTGTGGTGGTTCCTCCAAAAATTAAAAACAGAACTACCCTACAACCCAGCAATAGCACTACTGGGAATTTATCCAAAGGATACAGGAGTGCTGACGCATAGGGGCACATGTACCCCAATGTTTACAGCAGCGCTTTCAACAATAGTCCAAGTATGGAAAGAGCCTAAATGTCCATCCACTGACAGATGGATACAGAAGATGTGGTTTATATATACAGTGGAATACTACTTGGCAATGAGAAAAAATGAAGTCCTGCCATTTGCAGCAACGTGGATGGAACCGGAGGGTATGATGCTAAATGAAATAAGTGAGAGAAAGATCTGTTTTCACTCATATATAGAACTTGAGAAACTTAAGAAGACTTTAAAATAGGGGCTGTGCTTGGTGGCTCAGTCAGTGAAGCAACTGACTCTTGATTTCGGCTCAGGTCACGATCTTGCAGTTTGTGGTATCGAGCCCCACATCAGGCTCCGTGCTGACAGTGCAGAGCCTGCTTGGGATTCTCTTTCTCTCCCTCTCTCTCTCTACCCCACCCCTGCCCTCTCTCTCTCTCAAAATAAATAAATAAATAATAAATAAATAAAAATTCTTAAAAAAAATAAAGTAAAAATAAAATAAATAAGTGGGACATGATTCCTCTTTCTTCAGTTTTCTGACCTGAACACAGGCTCCAATCACTGCTTGTATTCCACATTTACCTTGTCATCTTCCCCTATTTCCCTCTCCTTCCTTCATTAGACTCTGGGGAAAAAAGGGAAAAAAAAAAAAAAAAGAAGTAGGTGCTAATTCCAAGGAAGGGGAGATCTAAGGGGGAACGGAAAAGCCAAGGCACAGTGGCAGAGTTTCAGAGTCGCTGCAAATCCAGCTGGAGTCTGCAGAGCTGTGATAAAAGGGTTACCTGTTTTGTTTGTCTCTGGAATTAATATCCGCCCCTTTATCTATCAGCATTTGACAAATTGTTGGCCTACACATCTGAGTGGCCAGAACCAGTGGTGTCCGCCCATCCTAAGCAACAAGAAAAATACAACAGCATCAAGACAACAAATCTCCCAAAGCATAAAAGGCAGAATACTTGGATTGAAATGAGAATATAAACTGACTTACTACATCTTTGGCATTCACTGAGGCCCCGTGGTCACAAAGCAGCTGAATGCTAGAGGGACAGTCGGCCATGGCTTTGAGGAACAGAGGAAAATGATAAATGGTGAACATCTGGTGGTAAGACACATGGTGCTTTGCTACGTCCATAAAAGGCGTAAGTTCTTCCATTTCTAAACTACCGAGCTTCACGTCAGCTGCTCTCAGTTTAGTACAAGTACCCATTTTCTCTCTGAAAATGGATTAGACAAGATCATTTCATAAATGTTGTATAATGTATTGGGACTAAGGACTATTGCCACCCTTGCAGAAGACAACATGCTGCTACCCTACAGGTAAACATGGAAAATAAAAAATAAATTTTCTACTTAGAATGTATTCTTAAATGTGGCTTAATCCTTGAAGGGTTAGCTCAATTATTTTTTCAATGAATCATATTCAGTTGTTTATAGAAGAGTCACAGTAAATAAGGTTTGACTCATATAATTCATATTTCCTTTTAAAAGCAGAGACTGCAATGTCTGCCCTTAATGATGCAAAGCAGAGTCACTTTCCTAAAAATCCTATTACAAAACCACACACTGCTTCTCCTCTGACCAACACTGGAGTTCATTATTTGTATTAGAAAAAAAAATATTGTTAACTTCATAGAAATAGGATTGTGTTTCAACTCCCCGTGAGTTTTTATTAAAAGTTTTTATATTATTATTAACAAATACTCCCCATGAGTATTTATTAGGAGTCAAGACTAGACTATTACCCACAAAAAGTACAAAGTCAGCATTCTTGTGTGTGTGTGTGTGTGTGTGTGTGTGTTAAATTAAACAGAATAAAACCAAATATAAGAAAATCAAGTAAATTTCATTTCTGCTATCTTTAATCCAGCAAGCCTTTTATATAAAATACAAAATCAGTCTTAAAAAAAAGAGATAAATTGAAGCTGAATACATTAATTCAGGAATTATAAAACTAACAATCATTAGGGCCCAATTAAAAGTAAGAATGAGGGGCGCCTGGGTGGCTCAGTCAGTTAAGCGTCCGACTGCAGCTCAGGTCACGATCTCGCGGTCCATGAGTTCGAGCCCCGCGTCAGGCTCTGGGCTGACGGCTCAGAGCCTGGAGCCTGCTTCCGATTCTGTGTCTCCCTCTCTCTCTGCCCCTCCCCCGTTCATGCTCTGTCTCTCTCTGTCCCAAAAATAAACGTTAAAAAAAAAAATTAAAAAAATAAAATAAAATAAAATAAATAAAAGTAAGAATGAAAAAGTGTAAAGCATAGCAAAGGCCAGAATTACAATATGGTGAACCAGGAAAGTCAGTATTAAAGGTGCTATGGTGGAGAGTGGCAGCTGTTCATCAAACTGTGGTGATAAAGTTGTGCTGGGAGCATGGCAGCTCACCTGGAGACCACAGTTCCCAGACTTCTTTGCATGCAGGCATGGCCACGTGCATTAGATCTCACCAGCAGAATGTGACAGGAGTGACGTGTGCTACTTTCTGGCTCTAGGGCTTAAAAGTGTGGTTTGTACATTCCTTCGTGATCTTTCCCCTTCCTGTTAGCAGGAAAACACAAGTGCCTGCTATCAGCTTCAGCCTTATAGATGAGGACGACACCCTAGGCAACAGCAGAACTGCAAAGTGGAAGACATCTGGGTCCCTGAATGACCATATGGTACAGAGGCACAAGCCAATCTGAACACCAGGACTATGACACGAGAGAAAGCAATTGCTAGGTTGTTGGTTTTTTTAAGCCACTGTTATGTTATGGTGCCTTTGTCACAGCAGCCTAGTCTTAGCCCTAACTAAGACAAAAACTGCTATCAGGAGTTAGGTGCTATTACAACAAATACCTAAATGACATGGCACTGGCTTAGTGGCTGGATACCAGGTGGCGAATAAACATATTTCAGGCTAGAGGTCTTGTGATTTTTCTCATGCTGTGGCAAAACATTTGAAAGAGCTATCATCCATGATGGAAGCGTATCATGTGGCTACGGAGCCTTTCCAGGTGACTACAGAAGGGGTACCGTGTGTCTATGGAGCCCTTCTAAGTGAAGCAACAGAAAAGGGCCAAAATTTTGGTGCATGTTGGCAGCTGCTTACTACTTTTGGTGAGGTATTACAAGAAAGAGATGAGGTCAAGCAAGACTCAGCCAGTTTATGAACAGAGACAAAAGGGAATAGAGAGCATCTAGATAGCTGGGACCTCAGAGATGTGGGGAAGCCAACTGTTTCTCTATATCAAACAGCAAGAGAGAAACTATTGTTGGTCACAGATTTTCTCAAGGACTTCCCAATAAGGAGAAAAGAAAAAAAAATCTAGTCTTGGAATAAACAACATCTTAAGGATACTATAATCCCATTCAAGGGCATGATTTCAGATGGCTTAAAGGTGGCAGCCATAAAATGAGGCAGGGAATCGTGAGCCTACAAATAAGGACAAGAAATAAAGGAGGCTTAAGAACTTTGTGTCCAGAAAACAACTTCAAAGACAGACGTATGGAAGTAGCTGGTGATGAATAAACCAGAAAGTCCACCAAGGCTTTATAGGAACCGTACTACGCAAGGTCCCAGAAGCCCAGTCTGCTAACACTCATGATTGTTCTAGCCCTTAAGCTGCCTCTACAGAGGACATGCTCTCTGCCGTGCAATTTATCTGTGACCCTAGAGAATAATGGACAAGGAAGAACCTCCCAGAAGGCGGAGCTAGGGCCTGTAGAGAACAATGGATAAGACATTTCTCCTCAAGACCAAAAACCACATAGGCATCATTGAGAGGCTCAACTGACAATCTATGTGAAAATGCTTTGCAAGTAACCACTATCTTATACAAAAAGAAAAGAAGAAAAAAATCATCGCGTAAAAAATTAGACTATCCTAAAGCACATAAAATGTTTTTAAAAACTATAAAAAAGGGGCACCTGGGTGGCTCAGTCGGTTGAACGCCTGACTTGGGCCCAGGTCATAATCCCACGCTTCGTGGGTTCTGGCCCCACGTAGGGCTCCGTACTGAAAGGCTCGGAGCCCCAGAGCCTGCTTCGGATTCTGTGTCTCCCTCTCTCCCTTCCCCTCCCCCGCTCACACTCTGTCTCCCAAAATAAATAAACGTTTAACAAATTATTTAAAAAACTAAAATAAAGATACCAAAGTTTGAAGGAAATTTGCAGTTTATTGCATTTTTCATTCAGACCACTTTCCTCTACTGCAGAGCTTCCATAAACATGAAGAGAGAAGGTAGCTATTTTTCTTTCCTTTGGCCTTCCAACAAAATGTAGGAATGTCAGACTTAAGAGTCAGGCCAGAGGTCAGACTGTTGAACATTCCAAAAATACTTTCATACTTAACCTTTGCCCTGAAGACACCTAAAGAATAACGCAGATAAACTTAGATCCATAAGTATGCATAATAAACTCTGTGGAATTACTAGGACAAATCTTTTGAAAAAAAACAGCACATTATAGAAACATGAAAATCAGCGCTGAGACCTAAACCAACAGATATCACCACCATTAATTAAGAAATTACTACATGCCAGGCACTATTTATGATTTAATTAAAACCACTTACTGCAGTAGTATTAACTTCATTTTGCAGATGAGAAAAATGATGTTCAGACATGCTAATTAGGTAAAAGTAGTTTTTAAGAAAAAGAAAAGTCATCTTCCCATTTCTCCTACCAGTTCCTCTACTCCTCTCATAACACACACACACACACACACACACACACACGGTGCCTGGAGCTCCTTGAGAGCAGGATCATGGTTTATTTATCTTCGGACTTTGGATATCTAGCAAACTAGCCCGGAAACGTTGGCTGAATCTTTCTAAGCTGTACAATCAAATAAATTTCAAATCTGCATAAACAAAAACTTTGTAATGTTGTTTCTCCGCGAATCATACAAATACATACGTTAAAACTTTGAAATTAATTTAAACACCTAGCCGTTTCAACAAATAATTGCTTCTGTCCAAGCGCAACCTTCGCTCACCTGCGTCATGAAGTGCGGTTCTCCCCTGCAGGTCTACGTGCTCAGTGGGACAATTGTACTGTTAAAACACAGAAACTCAGTCATCTGGGAGAGTTTTACTTTACAGTTAAATATCTAGACTCAAATGAACAGCTGTTATTTAATCTTAAAATATTCCATTTATCAAAAAAAACTAAACGTCTACTAGACAAGCCACTAAATATTTTGACATGAAACAAATAACATTATACTGTAAAGTTGAGTTTTTCACCAAACAGGAAAACATATGGTACATTATAATAGCATGGGATGCAGAGACTGTTATTGTTTGGGTGTTTTTCTCACCAAGAGTTAAAATTTGAACTGAATCAGGAAAAACAAAGGAGGTCTGCTGTGAAACTTCGTGGCAACAACATTTATGGAAATGTATGGTGGGACCCTTTCCCACTAGTTCAAGGAATTCTGTGACTGCTTGACTACAAGTTTAACTAATGGCATTCATATCATATAGTCTAAGTGCCTGATGTTTATATAGAAATATATAGAGCCTATGTTGTATCACTTTATGTCACAGCCTAGACAACAGAAAACTCCAGTCTCCAGCTAATGTCAACAGGAAGGTCAAGCCTTTGTTATTTATTTTTAATACACCGAGTTATGCGATTCACTTCCCTCAGAGTTTCTGCTCTTTATTGTTCACATTCTTTCACAAACGATGGGAAAGATATTACGTGAGTCAAAATTAGCCCACTATTTTCTTTGATCTCAAATTCCAAAAACACATTGAAAACACGTCTATTATTTGTAGTCAAAATAATAAAGCTGAAGTATTAACCACTTTTCCTACCTGTAGAAGTTTTTGTAGACACAATGCATGCCCATATTTTGCAGCCAGGTGAAGAGCATTTCTTCCTAGAAAAGAAATAATTAAAGACATCCACGGAGGGTTATTTCCTTCACGCGTGAATTTTCCAAAGAAATGGGACTCATTTTTCCAACATTAGTTGACAGGACACTTAACTTATCGGCACGCTTTCACTCAGGTCGATATTTTAATAAGAGATAATATACACACCAACACAATGAAGGGGGTAAGAAAAATTAAACATATAAATCCATAAAGAGCAAGAACTTTGCCATAGTCATCACTGTATCTCCAATATCCACAGTAGTGCCTGAGACAGAGTAAGTAAGTTAAGTCGGCACAGGAAAGAAGGGAGGGAGGGAGAGGAAGAGAAAGAGAAAAAGAGAATGGGGACAGGAGAGTGAGAAACATACCTAGATTTCTCATAATAATTCCAAACAGGCAGTGTGGACCCTAAAGTGCAAGAAGTTAAGAGACCTAAATGAAAGAAACTAATTTTCAACTAAAATTCAAAGTTCATTAGGACTGTGTCTCTGAAAATAAGACAACTTGTTCAAATATAATGTGTATTAAATGTGAAAATTTAGGGGTGCCTGGTGGCTCAGTTGGTTAAGTGTCCAACTCGTGACCTCAGGTCATGATCTCGCGGTTTGGGAGATCAAGCCCCACATCGGGCTCTGCGCTAACAGCGTGGAGCCTGCTTGGGATTCTCTCTCTCTCACTCTCTCTGCCCTTCCTGCTCTCTCTCCTTCTCTCTCTCAGATACACAAATTTTTTTTTAAATGTGCAATTTTAAAGGAAATTATCATCTGAAAGATTAACTCTGAATACTGATCCAGAACAAATTAACAGTGAGTCCGGGTCTTTAAACGGGTACAGGTACAACATACTCATCCATACCTAAACATCCCCGAATTACAAATAAGACAGATGTGATGATTTCAAATTTCAATTTGTTACTGTTCATGGACAAGTTTCCTAGAACTTTCCTAGAGCTTTTACACTGTGAAAATTGACAAGAAAAACTGTCACATTTACATGGAAAGTAAGAGAGAGTATGGAGTGGGACGGTGGGGGAAGGCACAGTGGTGACAGTCCCTGGTACTCAACAAACTGCCATAGAAACTTGACCAGATAAAAATGTCAGGTAGGTATTTCCTTAGCCAAATCCAAATCCAGCCACTTGAGAGGACAGAGTAAAGAAATTAAGGAAACATCAAAATCTAAAGCACAACACTATGAATTACACCCAACACTATGAATGACACTATGAATGCCTACCTGGTAAGACCTGGGTCACAAATACCTCAAAACCCAAACCACACTAACTTGAAATCTGGTTATCTTTCACCTACATTTGTACTGGTAACAAATCAAGGAGTTAAGATAAAATACATACCATTTTTTAATTGAATTGTTATCCAATATCCACATCTGGACTACAACTGACAATGTGACAGCAAATGAGACAAGGTCCTTGCCCTGAGGACAGGACAACTCGATGGAGAAAAATACTAAACCAAAGTAAATAAAAGTATAACTGGACAACAGCAAAGACAAAAGACAAAGAGTTGAAGCAGAGTAGGCTGGAATGCTGCACATGAGATGATGTCTGCTGAGCCTGGGAAAGCATCTGAACCTATCTTCTCTGAAGGCGGGAGGGCAAAAGTCACTAGATCGGTCACTAGGCAAAAATACCCAGAGCGGAAAGAACACAGACGATACGTAAGAAAGATGCTTGTTTGAATGAGAATCAGCACAATATCTAAATAAAGTCTAAAGAGTTCTAAAGAGATACACGGTTAGTCTGAAATTTCTAAAGCTAAATATTCCTCCACACCAATGGAATGCTTTTGTAAATAATTAACATATTCTTCTGTTCGTTCAGAGGTGGCAGATGAATAGAGTTTGTTCTTCGATTTAGAAGCTGACACATCTTTAGGTGAAGATCTTCCTCACTAACTCACTGAGATCTCTCTATCCCTCTGCCTCCCTTCCATTTCTAAACACGATGCTGGTTTAACTGTAATGTATTTATATGTCTATATACGGAACCACAGGATAAAATATGAAACTTGTTAAGGAAATTCTCTGTTCTAGGTCACCTCCTATATTTATTGAATAACAAAGTAGATCTGCAGAGAAATAAGCTGTTGAGAGAACGGAGAGCGGTCATCCTGAGAAAACTAGCGTGCGCATCGAAGAAAGACAATGGCTATCTTCACATGCTTAAAGGTCTATCCTGTGATGTGCAGACAAACTTAGGCTGTACGAGTTTGAAAGACAGACATGGGTACGACTACATGTAAGCAGAAGGCACAGAAAGAACCAGACTTCAAACTGTCTACAAAAATTTTTTTTTCTAAATGTAGCTAACCAAATACAGCACAGGCTTCCTTGCACGGCATAATGGTGAAAAGCAGACTCCGGTCACAGCTCATCCATTGAAGGACCCTGGGCAAGTCAGTGAATGGCTCAGTGCCTCACAGCCTCCCTGGGATGGTGTGAGGACAGAATGAGCTGGCACGTGTTCGTGTGCTCAGCAGAGTAGCAGGTGATGTGAGTGGCAGCTCTCCTTGTTATGATCATCAGTGGTAACGCTGTTGTTGTCATGAGGCCGTTAGTTCCCCGTCACGGTAAATGTTCAACCCAACGCTGAACAACCGCATGACAGCAAGAATTCATATACTCGAGGCGACAGGAGTAGAATCTAAATGGCCCCTAAAGGTCCTTCAAAACCTGAAATTTTAGGATTCGGGAACACTACCAAGACCAGCACTTGACTTCAGTTCAGCAACCCTGTCTCCGCACTTCCCTGTACTTCACCTCTTCCCATCGACGATACCTCAGAAGTAAACTTTTTCTTAACTATTTAAAAAGAGAAAATGAAGGACTTCTCTTTTTAAGTCACGTTCGGGTCTGATTAAGAACATCAGCAGTGGACAAGGCTTGTCCTCTCTTTTTGTTGCACAACTGACTATGGAGGCAAACCCACCTGCAGTGTCAGTGGCTGTAATATCAACTCCATGGATAAGGATGGCATTCAAACATTCAAGATTCCCTTTTGAGGCCACAACATGGAAGCTAAACAAAAAGAAAATATTTGTTATGCACAGAAACTACTAAATGTCAACTTAAATGTTACATCAACATCACCTTTTATTCAACACACACACACACACACACACACACACACACACACACGTTTTAAAGGCTACATTAAAACACCTATATATTTTATGTCAGAAAAAGAAACCTATCACTTATTACTGAATAACTAATTTTAACCCAAATTTACATAAGGAGCCAAAACGTCCTAGAAATAGCTCCTTAGAACCAATGGAATATTCCAATGTTCAACAGTCTTAATAATAGAAAATGTATACAATAATACCGCTAACTCTACAGTTTATTATTCAGTAGCGAAGGCACTGGTGCTAGAAGTCTGATAGATGCACGGAAAATTTTCTATCAGATTATTTTGCTTAGTTTCAAATATACTGAAACTGCCAAGACAACTCAAGTTATCGCAGAATGCTAAGGCCAAAGACAATCTAAACACTTAATCCTTCTCTTTAGAATTATCAAATTAAACCTTGCAGAGAAAAGCCTTCAGGACAACAAACTAAGCAACGCTTGGAAAGCCATAAGAGTCATCTTCCCCATAAGTACCAACAACTACCACCCATTCTTCCTTTTGTTCACAGACCTGTATGACTGGGCAAAGTTTCACACAAACAGGCATAACGGCACAAGCTTCCTAATAAGGCAAGTAAAGGCTGCTTTAAAAACTTACTTTAGATCATCAACTATTCCAGATACAGTGGAAAATATCCCATTGTTTCTTTGATCATCTAACACTTTATTAACCAACCAACCTGTACAAAAATCTTTGGGCCGCAGTAAGAACAGACAGCGACTGCTTGACTATACTCCACCAAATCCAAACTGGCAGGTAAACACAATAGGGCTTGCTAGCAAAGAATGTTGAAACCGGGTCAACATAGAACTGAACCCTAAATAAGGACAATAACCACTGTGAAGATGCCAGGAGATAAGGATGTGCAAGCTCTCTGCCAGGTGCCTGGATACAGACAAACTCTGAACACGCTCTCAAAAGGGGTCTTCCATAACCACGTCATCTAAAATGTCTATGATTCCCCATTCCCTGAAGCCTTAGTATGCCTACTTCCCCAATCCCTGCCTTTATTCTATGGAGAACTACGTATTATCGAATACACAAATTCAAGATTTTTTTTCTTTACAGTCTTTCTTTATAATCTGTCACTCTCCTCCTACTCAAGTATAAACTCAACAAAAGCAGGGATTTTTGTCTGTTTTGCTTCCTATTACATTCCCCAGACCAATTTAAGTACCAGACAGATGACAGGCCCTCAAATATTTGAATAATTAAATGCCTGGAGTCACGCTTGGGTGGCTCGGTTGGTTAAGCAACCAGCTCTTGATTTCAGCTCAGGTCATGATCTCACAGTTCACGAGTTCGAGCCTTGTATTAGGCTCTGCACTTTGGGGATTCTCTCTGTCTCTCTCTCTCTCTTGCTCGCTCTCGCTCTTGCTCTCTGCCCCTTCCCCACTCATGCTGTCTCTCTCTTAAATAAACAAACTTAAAAAAAAAAAATAAATGCTCAGAGACAAAATCTGGAGATAGGTTGCAAATTCACTTCCAGATATTACAACACTCCGTCATGTGTCTCGACTAATATTATTATGACGGATGTAAATGCAAACCAGAGCACAAGCACTAGTAAGTAAAATAAAGGAGGTTTGTGTACAATTTGAATTCGAGAGACAGAGATATTTCTGATTAAAGGAATACGGTGTTCACGGGAATCAGATAAGTTCTCCTTACAGTGGAATTAAATTCCACTATAAATCTATAAGATTATAAATCTCTTTTCAATACCAAAGTAGGGACTTATACCGTGCAATGCACCATTAGAACCTTTTGAGGAACGGCAATTTCCTTCAAGCAAACATTTTTAGTCTCCCAACAATCTTGGAGGGAACATTTTTTTTGTTTGTTTTCCTTTCTTAGCTCAAAACTTTGGAAGACTTCTTTCTTCAAAATAAATCAACTGGGGCGCCTGGGTGGCTCAGTCAGTTAAGCGTCCAACTCTTCATCTTGGCTCAGGTCATGATCTCATGGTTCATGAGTTTCCGAGGCCTGTGTTGGGCTCTGCCTGTTTGGGATTCTCTCTCTCCCTCTCTCTCTCTCTCCCCTGCTCACTCGCTCTCTCTCTTTCTCTCTCTCTCTCAAAATAAATAAATAAACTTAAAAAAAAAAAAAAAAGGAAAAACAGATCAACATTACACTGATGATGTACCAAAGGGCAGAATTCACAACAAATCTACAATGCATTATTAATGCAGATGTGCTATAAATAGCACACTTCAGAAAGAAGACATATCGATCACTAACTTGTACACAAAGAGTCATAAAGGAAATCTGAAAAATTAGTTTGTAGAAATACTCTTTTTCAATATAAAAAAAATCAACTTTAAGCTGTCTTTTTTTATTTATTTATTTTTTCAGTGTTTATTTTTTGAGAGAGACAGAGAGACAGAGCAGGGTAGGGGCAGAAAGACACAGAATCCAAAGACACAGAATCCAAAGCAGGCTCCAGGCTCTGAGCTGTCAGTACAGAGCCCGACATGGGGCTCGAACTCACAAATCGTGAGATCTTGACCTGAGCCCAAGTTGGAGGCTTAACCAACTGAGCCACCCAGGCGTCCCAGAAGCTGTCTTTTTAAAAACAAGACCTGTATTTGTGTTTCCACAACAGGAAACCCAGGTAATATGGAACAATGGGAAAAACCACATAAACCGTACGACATCTGTGTGAGGGCATCAGTAAGCTAACAAGATAGTGAAAAATATCTAGACCAGGATGCAGGGAAGGAGAGAGGCCCAGAGAGGCGAGGGTGGTATCTGAAGCCATTTTTTGCCAAGGAGCATTTACTGATTCCAGAGAAAACAGCTGGGAGCCAAACAAACGTCACTTCTGACAGCCTTAGGGGACAGAGGGACAGGAATTGGTATCTGACTTTCCAAGTGGCAGTGGGGATTTCCGGTGACTCTGTCCCATTTTGCTTTGGCAATGGGCTGAACCCTAGGAGAGAGGTGAACAGGAAGAAAACAAGTCCTTGCAGTGACTATGGCTAGGCTTCAAATATTTCATTTCTGAAACTGGACTGAGGTCAAGAAGCACAGGTTACTTTGGTCTTAAATTTCAAAATTAAAAACAAAAAAAACCAAGTCATTCAAAATGAACTCACTTTTGTTATTACATAATATGCAGAAAGCATATTTGCAACATGTCCTATACACAAAATGCTTTTGGAAGCATACAGTTTGTATGCAATTTAGGAAGAATACAGTTTGTGTGCAAGGAGCAAAAGGAAAATATTTTATCCCATGAATCCTAAAAGACTTCTATTTCCTGCAGTGAAAACCTTAGAGACTAGAACTACTCACATATTTCACAAACTAAAGTTCATAGTTCATCAAATTACACCAGATTTTTATAACTCTGACCATCAATACAAATAATTTCACTCCAAACTGAACCTCAGATTTAAAAGACATTAACAGAAACTGAAGCAATCATTCATTCAAAACATCCAAAGCATGGATAGGCAGAACTGAAGAAATCAGGTTTCACTGAAGATTTTCATCCCAAAGATTTCCTGTATCTTCTAACATGTTGGCATTTGGGAAAAAAGAAACACGAAAAACAAAGTCACTTCTAGATGTTAAATTTTTACTGTTTATACTGTGAGCCCTAAAAATAGCTTAAAATTTAGCGAAAATAGGAGCAGGACTCAAAATAACTAATGTTGTCATAGCTATCAGACTGCCTACTTGATAAAACTGAGACAGCATTTAAAAACTTGGAACTTTTCAAACCTTACTGGTATTAAAAACCAACTTGATTTTTAAGTTGTGCTTTGCTATGTTTCCTGTACTTAAATATACAAGCATCCTCACATATTGATCTATATCAAACTTTCACTATCCACTTCCTAATATTCATTTCTATATTTAGTATCTGGTTTCCAGTTATAATATTCTAAACAAACTCATGAAAGACTGGGAGGAATTTTAGGAAATGAGACTTTTCACCTCTAACTTTGGAAGGTTTCCCAGAGGTTTTAACTGCTATAATTATAGAGCATGGTGCCGGACCATACACCTGCCCTTTAACCCAACTGCTCCCACCCTCAACAGGAAGGCAAGTGAAGAAGATTCGGGAGGGGCGGGAGGAAAGATAAGAAGGTCAACAAGCCAATAGTCGTTCTCGGGGACCCCAAAGCCAAAGGGTGGGATCACCCCCTTGCCTCCCTAAGACACACTAGTTATTCTGCCTCTTCGGTTCTACACATTCTTGTTTAAAATGATTACCGAATATAAAAACAGATCGGGAGTTGAGAGGAAAAGTCCGTGTAATTACAGAAAACTCTTCCAACACAGAAAACTTGGGTTCACATCCCAGCTCTGTGACTTTTCATGAGTTTATACCAAGTTATTTAACCTCTGTAGACTTTCTCCTACTGCTTTCAGAGGGCCGCTGCAAGGATCAAACGGGATAAGGAATATGAAAAAGGTGATACGCAGAAATGCACCAAACAACCCAGGCTACGGTTTGCCATAGAGCCTAACCAACTAGACCACTGGGTAGTATTTTAGCATTCTCTGTCTAGCTTGAAAATCTTTCAGATTGAGGACAGTTATTAGTCTACAATGTCTGAAAAGCAATGTGTGAAAGATTGTAGAGCATGGTTTTTGATCGAGGCTTTTTAAATTAATAAGTTGATAGCCACAATTCACAAATTTCACTTGTGTCCCAAGAGCATACCCAAATCCCCTTGGGGGAGTTAGCATCAGTAATACTTACGCAGATCTGCCCTCCACGTCTAGTTTGCCTGGATTGATGCCCTTTTTAGCAAGGATGGAGGAAACTTTTTCTACATCTCCCCTTTCTGCAGCTTTCATCAGTCGGTCATCATATTTATTCCAATCTGCTGCATGCTACAAAAAGAAAAAAAAAAGTAAACATGGCCTACTCTATATACTATATTAGCAAAACTTTCTAAAGCAGGAAGGAAGAAGAGGGAAGACAATACTGCATAATGTATCACTCAATGTCGAGTCGCATCCCACATTTCCTTCTCCCTGCTATGCCGACTTCACGAGAAGAGCTTCTCCAAACACCTGATATTCAAGAAGCATTTTAAACGACGCTTTTGAGAAAGGGCATGTTTCTCACGTTCTGTTTTCTTTGCCTTCAGAGCCAAGAAAGGGAATTAATAATTGCCAAAGACGTACCCCGTGCCAGGCATGAATTACGCAAACAACCCCCATAAACTAAAATCATCATCCCCATTTCACAAATGAGAAAAGTCAAGGCTCCAGGGACATTGAAAAACATAAGGGGCCAAACCCAACCAAGACTTCTCATGACTTCCAGAATCATGTGTCCTTCTCCTACTCTCTAACTCATACTTTCAGATTTGGCTCTTGTTACCTATCTCCCAAGACCTTAGATGCAGTGGAATTCTGTACATATTTTAAAACACCTCCCTCCCCCCACCTTATTTAAAAGATACTGTTGGAAATATATTTATAAATGCAAATTAGACACACACACAGACACACACACAGACACACACACGTACACTGTCTCTGTCTCAACACGGAAAGCAATTCATTAAGCTTACATATTAGAATAAAAAGAAACTTCTACGTAGAACAAACTTAAAAAAAAGCCTCTAAAGTATTAACTACTTTAAAATCCTAAAATAATAGGATTACAGGTGACTTTCATTTTCTCCCTTCTTTTTTACATTCAACATACAAAAAAGATTTTTTTATATTAACAAAACTCAGTACATATATTTAAGAGGAAGATTAAAGGAAATTTTTTAAATAGGAGTATGTATCACATGATATACACCTTAATTGTATCAAGGTTATTTTCAGCTTTGGAGAAAATATATTCAAGACATTCCAAGGCCAATAACTTGGATTTTCTTCTTAGTAGGCAGAAATGTAGAACCCAGAACTAAAACATACATTATTTAAACAAGTAAGGTTTTAGCCTTTTAAAATATTATACAGTAAACTTACTGCTAAATTCTGTACTAAGCCCAGTATTATTTCCAGAACAAAGAAAGATGTACCTATTTTTCACTTAAACTTACAAAACAATTCCTGTGTCCACAAATACCATAACAAATCCTTGAGGGAGAAAAAATGAATCTCTTATATGAAGCATATCCTCTAAATGTTTCATCATTATGATTACTTAATATCACCTATCTCCTTCAAACGGCCACACAAAATCACCAGTCTTCTAGCTAAATAAGCAATGTCTTCCTTACATACTTAAAGAAAGTGAAACTGTATGTGAAATTTGAATAGGAGAAAAAGATACATACATGAAATTTTTAACCCACTCCTGAAGTGAAATGTTTCAATGGAATCCGGTTCAAGTACCTACACAGACTTCAGAATTGCTGCCTCTAAATCAGTTAAATTTGGAGATGAGCCCACTTCCGCCTAACTTCAAAAGCACAAATTGTCAACTCTGAGACTCGCCCTGTTTATTGGCTCAAGGTCTAAACTACATTTTAGGCACCCCCTTCTTTAGCTTTAAAACCAAACAGTTTACAGACTCTCAACTGGGGAGTGGTAGTAGATGCAGGCTTAAGAGACTCTGTGTTTTCAAATGCCTAAGGGATTAAGTCACGTTTAACACACAAATACTGGCTCTAAATTGATTAGTTTATGCTTGCAGCTAAAACAATCTGTTTTATTTCCAATTAAACTTGCTGCTGGGGAAAAGAGTTATTGAAAACACTGAAAAAAAAATGTAAAATCCTAAAGTAAGGCTTTTTAGGAGATACTTAAACATGACCAAAGTCTCATATTCTCATGTGATTTCTCAGTTCCACTTCACGAAGTGCCGTTTCCATTCGGTCCACTGTCAGTTAACAGAAACACTGCTCAATTACGACGATTCTATTATGAGCTTCTGAAATCCAGAAAAAGAAACAAGAACTTTCGTTCTCTATCATTAACCCCAGCCTACTAATCAAACAGAAAGATAGTAAACAAGGAGACCAAAATTAATAAAACAGCAGTCCACTTTAAAAGAATACGGTTTGGAAAGCCTAACCAAGAATCTTTTGTTACACTGCGCTACAGGGATACCTACTCTGTTCTTAGGAGCACAAGAAAACCAACAGTTCATCATAGACAGGATTTAGTTTCTTGTCGCTAGCAGCAAACGGCTTCGCCTTAGGTTACAAATCTCTGCAGCTCACAAAGCACGCCCTCAGACAAACTCCTAACCAGTGAATCCGTCCCTCGCTTTACAAATCTTCCTGCTCTACAATCTTCATGCTGTGCTACACTTAGCTTGGATCTCTAACGATATTTTCTTCGTCTTCGGGATCCTTCTCCGCCTTCATACCGCTTGAAAATTATCTTCCTGGCTGGACAGCACTTGATTGCGAGCGGCCGGAGTCAGGTACCGTAACTCCTCCTGTTTCTTATTGTTTAGACGCTGTCTTTCAAAGCTGTCCCTTTCAGGGACTCTGTTGGAAAACCTGCACAGCACTCTACATCCTGCCTCAACACTGCAACCCAGACGCTGCAGTGCATGATAAAACTGTCCACCTCCGAATCCTCCTGTAAACAAGGGGTAGACGGTCTCCCATTGGTCAGGTTCTATTTTAGATTCCATAGGCCTTGACAGCTGAGTGATAGAAAAGAGCAGCTAAGAATATACTGTAAATGCATGCTTCTCCTCTGAGTAATAAATTTCAGGTCTACTGGGGACAAATGACTCAAACACATTGTAAAACGTGCTTATTATACATCGCGTGACATCGTGACAACACTGTTAAGAGACGAATTTGGTTATTCCACAAGACAACATTTGAAACCAGTTTCAGTCTTCGGATATACCGTGAAGTTATAACAGCCTTGATAAACAGGATATAAAATTCTATTTTAAGCAAATGTGTCACACTTTAATTTAATACACAAACACATACAGAGTGACGCTTTCAAATTTTCTCCATTTTCCTTCATACCCCTGCCGGGCTCACTCTGCATACAACCAGGTTTCAATTTACAACTGCTGCCAGTCTGTCTCCTAACATGTTAAATGAGAAGAGCAAGAGGCGTTGCCAAGACATTAAATAGACTGCATCATGATGAATACTTTCGACAAATTTTAAATTTAACTCCGTACTCTTCATGTCTAAGTTTAGCACCCTGCCTGATACAACAAGTAAATATTTTACCAGTGGAAAGTCAAATTGTCTGGATTCAGGAATTTTTAAAAAATAGATTAAAAACCTAGCGAGGCAAATAGATATTGAACACTGGGCTAGACGGTAAATAACACTCTATTTGGAGACAAAGCAGACTACTCCTCTACATTCTTTATGACGTTTAACATACTTGTACCAATGTTCCTTACTTTATCAAGGAAAATAACAAACATCCACAAGTTCCAGGGTGTTGTTTACCGTGTATAACCACAAGAGCGTGACAGTTTACGCTTCCTCCAAAAAGACCAATTTGGGAAAACTGTTTCATGGGAATGTAAAACATTCTAACACAAGTGTTTAGAAGAAGGAGGTAAGTGCTATACTATAGATCATGCTGCCAGTTAAAAGCTGTTACGAACTTTGGGGTGCCTGGGTGGCTCAGTCGGTTGAGCATCCGACTTTGGCGCAGGTCATGATCTCGCAGTTCGTGGGTTCGAGCCCCACGTCGAGCTGTACTGACAGCTCAGAGCCTGGTGCCTGCTTCAGATTCTATGTCTACCTCCCTCTCTCTCTCTCTCTCTCTCTGCCCTTCCCCTGCTTGTGCTCTCTCTCTCTCAAAAATAAATTTAAAAACATTAAAAAAAATTGTTCTGAACTTAAGCAATCCATTTCCTACTAAATTTAAAATATTAGGCGCATATTCTAATTATAAAATACGTAAGGTCACACTCCATAATATATTATTTTTGAAACAATTATTTTTTTCCCCAAATCGCATCAGACATCACAATGGATTCTTGGCTCGACCCTGAGACTCCACCCACTCTATTTCACCCTTCTTCAGAGGAAATCTGGGATAAAATTCAGGCCCTGTTCTTTGGTTAACAAAGCAAGCACATTCTTTCTAGAAATAGACAGCCAAGGGAAAGGAAATAAAAAGGAGGAAATCTGTAATGAGTAATAAAAGCCATATAAGGAGCTGTTCACACTAAGGCTCAGGAGATGGGATTTATGTGCTCTCCTCCACTGTGGACATCCTGAGCCTCTCCACCCACTGTCACAATCTCCTGTTCCCACTCTCACACCCTCTTTCCCAGCTATTTCTCAGAAACTCTAAGTCCCACCATTGCTTGTCCCCCGTGCCTGCAGGTTCTTCCCTCACTTTCTCCAATGGCACTTCCCCAGAGGGCTTTTCAAATCTCCAATCTAAACAACCCCAGCTTCACTCTACTCCCGCCACTGCTTTTTTTTAAAGTTCTACACCCAACATGGCGCTTGAACTCACGACCTTGAGATCAAGAGCCGCATGCTCTACCGACGGAGCCAGCCATGCGCCCTTACTCCTACCAATCTCGACCTGCCCTGTTTTACTTTTCTTCGTAATAAATACCCATCAGTATCTGCCACTATATCATATGTTTATTTGTTAGCTTACTGCCTACGTCTGTTTTCGCTTTAAAAAGAATCAAAATAATCCAGGGGCAGGCTGAATTCAACAGCACATTATAAGGATCATGACCATATGGTGTCTATTGCTGAAATGCAAGGATGGTTCAACATATGAAAACTGATCAGCGTAATATACCACATCAACAGAATTAAGGATGAAAATCCCATGAGCATCTCAACAGATACAGAAAAAACATCAGGCAAGATTCAAACATCTTTCATGATAAAAACTTCAACAAACTGGAAACAGAAGGAAACTACCTAAGAAGGGTCATATATGAAAAGCACACAGCTGGGGCACCTGGCTGGCTCAGTCGGTTAAGTGTCCGACTTCAGCTCAGGTCATGATCTCTCGGTCAGTGAGTTTGAGCCCCATATCGGGCTCTGTGCTGACAGCCCAGAGCCTGCTTTGGATTTTCTGTCCTCCTCTCTCTCTGCCCCTCTCCCACTTTGCACACGTGTGCATTCTCTCTCAAAAATAAACATTAAAAAAATTAAAAAAGAAAGAAAATATTTCCACTTACAATAGCATCCAAGAGAATACAATAATTAAGAATAAACCTAATCAATGAGGTGTAAAACCTGTACCCTGAAAACTATAAAACATTGCTGAAAGAAACTAGAGGAGAAACACATATAAATGGAAAAGGCAGTGTTTGTGGCTTGGAAGACTTAATACTGTTAAGATAGCAATACTTCCCAGAGTGATCTTCAGATTCAAACAATCCCTATCAAAATTCCAATGGCATTTTTTTTTCTTGGCAGAAATAGAAAACTCCATCCTAAAATTCGTATTGGATCTCAAAGGCACCCCAACAGCCAAACAACCTCAAAAAAGATCAAACAGCCAAATAATCTTGAAAAAGAAAACCAGAGTTGGAGGTCTCACACTTAATGATTTGAAAACATTTTATAAAACTACAGTAATCAAAACAGCGTGGCACTGGCATACAGACAGACACACAGACCAATGAAATAAGACAGCAAACTACTGAAATGAACCCTCACATATGTGGTTAAATGATTTTCAACAAGGGTTCTAAGGCTACTCAAAGGGGAAAGGAGAGTCTCTTCAACAAATGGTGCTAGGGAAACTGGATATACACATGCAAAAGACTGAAGTTGGATCCTTGTATCACACCATATACAAAAATGAATTTTAAATGACTAAGACCTTACATTTAAGATCCGACCACAAAGCTCTTTTTTTTAGGGGCCCCTGGGTGGCCTAGTCAGTTAAGCGGTTAAGCGTCCATCTTCAGCTCAAGTCATGACCTTACTGCTTGTGAGTTCCAGCCCCGCGTCAGGCTCTGAGCTGACAGCTCAGAGCCTGGAGCCTGCTTTGGATTCTGTGTCTCCCTCTCTTTCTGCCCCTCCCCCACTCGTGCTCTGTCTCAAAAATAAACATTTAAAAAAAAAAAAAAAGCTCTTTTTTTAAAAACAAAATTTATTATTTACTTATTTATTTACTTATTTTTGAGAGAGAGACAGAGCACAAGCAGGGGAGGGGCAGAGAGAGAGAGGGAGACACAGAATCTGAAGCTGGCTTCAGGCTCTAAGCTGTCAGCACAGAGCCTGACATGGGGCTCAAACCCATGAACAGCAAGATCATAACCCGAGTCGAAGTTGGATGCTCAACTGACTGAGCCACCCAGGTGACCCCTGACTACAAAGCTCTTAAAAGAAATTATAAGAGGGCACCTGAGTGGCTCAGTCGGTTGAGTGTCTGACTCTTGATTTCAGCTCAGGTCGTGATCTCAAGGTTGTGAGATCAAGCCCCATGTCAGGCTCCACGCTGACAGCACAGAGCCTCCTTGGGATTCTTTCTCCCTCTCTCTCTGTCCCAGCCCCCACCCCCCCACACACACACATGCACATGTGCACTCTCTCTCTCTCTCTCTCTCAAAACAGATAAACTTAAAAAAAAAAAAGAAAAAAAGAAACTACAGGGAGGGAGATTCAGGACACTGGATTTGACAATGATTTCTTAGATATGAAGCCAACAGCACAGGCAACAAAAGCAAAAACAGACAAATGCGATTACATTAAACTTAAAAACTTCTGTACATCAAAGGACGCAATCAATAGAGTGCAAGGGCAACCTATGGAATGGGAGAAGATTTTTGCCAATTACATATTAGATTTTTATATTTACATATTAGATACAGGGCTAATATGCACAATATATGAAGAACTCCTACAACTCAGTAACAAACAAATAACCCAACTAAAAATGGGCAAATGACTTGAACAGACCTTTCTCTAAGGATAATACACACATGACCAACAAGCACATTAAAATGATGCTCAACATGATTAATCATTAGAGAAATGCAAATCAAAATCATCATAAGGTATCACTTCATGTTCATTAGAATGACTAGTATCAAAAAAAAAAACCAGGAAATAGTAAGTGTTAGCAAGGATGTGGAGAAAATGGAACCTTTATGTGCTGTTGGTGGGAATGAAAAATGGTATAGCCGCCATGAAAAACAGGATAGCGTTTCCTCAAAAAATTAAAAACAGAGACACTATATGATTCAACAGTCCCTATTCAGGGCATCTATGAGAAAGAATTGAAAGCAGGGTCTCAAAGAGGTATCTGTACACCCTGTTCACAGCAAGTATTCACAATAGCCAAGATGTGGAAGTAACACAAATGTCCATGGATGGATGGATGAACAAGATGTGGTGTATACATGCAATGGAATATTATTCAACCATAAAACAGAAGGAAATTCTGTCACATGCTACAACATCAATGAATCTGGAGGACATTCTGCTCCGTGACGTAGACCGGTCCCCAAAAGACAAACGCTGTACGCTTCCACGTACACGAGGTATCTGGAACAGTCGGATCACAGAAACAGAAAGTAAAATGGTGGTTACCAGGGCTGGAGGAAGAGGGAAGTGGGGAGTTATTGTTTAATGGGTATAGCTTTTCAGATTTGCAAGATGAAAACATGCTGGTGACCAGCTGCACAACAACGCGACTATACTTAACGAGTGAACTATACGCTTAAAAGTGGTTAAGACAGTAAATTGTATGTGTTTTTTACCACAATTAAAAATAAAATAAATGAAAGAAATGCAATCTCTCACAGTTTCATTGTGATTAATAATTAAAAAAAAAAACAAGACGGTGAGGATACAGATGAGACAAGATTAACGATAGGCTAATAATTGTTCAAGCCAAGTTATAGGTTCATGAGGATTCACCATACTAAACTATCCTCTCAGCTTCTGTGTATTTCACACACTTTTGATACTTGGTCCAAGAAGTCTGGTTGGCGTATAAATTTGTAAACTATTTTACATGCTTATCACCAAGGCCCTTCACAGGCTCACTAATATGGCAGGAAACGAAGCATATCCTTTCTACTCAATTCTCCCCGGATTAAAATCAAGCTGTTAACATTTCAACATATTTTGGTGAGTCCATAGTCATATGCTATCAAGACAAGCCCCGTGATATCAAACAAAAGCATTCTAAAACATTTTTTAATTTTCTAAATTTTATTTATTTATGAGAGACAGAGACAGCATGAGTGGGGGAGGGGCAAAGACAGAGGGGGACACAGTATCCGAAGGAGGCTCCAGGCTCTGAGCTGCAACACAGAACCCAACGGGGGGCTCAAACTCACAAACCATGAGATCATGACCTGGGCCAAAGTCAGACGCTTAACAGACTGAGCCACCCAGGTGTCCCAATGCTCAAACAAAAGCATTCTCAAAAGAAACCGTTAAGTTTCTTAAGGAGCACTAATGTTTATTGTATATCATAACAAACACCCTTCTAAAGTCAGGGACTGCATTCATTTGAAATAAAGATATTCATCAAACTCAGAATGCAGCAAGCCCAACTTTTTATGGTAAATGTTAAAATACAACTGTTTCTAGAAAACAAATAGATCATTCTAATACAAGTAGTTATTTCGCTTTCTAGACCTAACAGGATGATAATGTTAAACTCTAAATCAGCATAAAGGAAGTCACTTGAAAGTTTTTTGACAGTGACTCCCTCATATTAACATCAATTGCAAATTCATAACTTTTGGAAATTATGAAATGTTTAAAAATTTTATGAAAGTAATGCATATGTAGTGTAGCAAAGTTATAATACATTTCAGTTTGTATGTTAAAATAAAAGGTATAATTCTACCATGAAGAAAGACCATTATCAAAAATGTTGTATACAAACCTCTAATCTCTTTTCTGTTAAAAGATCTAATCAAGATTGTTTTCTCTTTTTTTTTTTAATTTTTAACATTTATTTATTTTTGAGAGACAGACAGAGACAGAGTGCGAGCAGAGGAGGGGCAGAGAGCGGGAGACACAGAATCTGAGACAGGCTCCAGGCTCTGAGCTGTCAGCACAGAGCCCAACACGGGGCTCGAACCCACCAATCGTGTGATCGTGACTTGAGCCCAAGTCAGACACTTAACCAACTGAGCCACCCAGACACCCCAAATCAAGATTGTTTTTAAACCTACATGAGTCCAACGGTTGCTTCATTTACTCAATATTTAGGATAGAAGGTCTCCTGAGAAGAAATGTATAGATGCAAATAAATAAGGAGACTTTAAAATATATGCAAATCCACATAAAATACTTACATTTAAGAGGTAGACTCAACAGAATACAGCTAAAATGACTGATGACAAGTTTTAACCTACAGGCAATTTTTTGTTTATTATTCTAAAGAGAAATATACAGGATGACAGCAAAACGTTCATGGGAAACTGCTTAAAACAAAGGAGTTAAAATATTTAACTATTTAATAAAAATATCTAACAGATCTTAATAATTTTGGTGCCATGGACCCCTTTAAGAATCTGGTGAAAGCAATGGATCCTGCTTTAAAAATTATACACCAGCACATATTCAGAAAAATTTACATTTGTTTTCAGAGACTTCACCGATCTCCCTACAAATATGGAGTCCATGAACCCCAGAATAAAAAAAAATGCTTAACATGGATAAAGAGAAGCAGCCGGAGAATTTTGTTTTTTTATGCAAGGTTTATAAAACAAGTACTGAAAAACTGCCAGACGACTGGATAATGTAGTTGTTCAATAAAAATTTACCGAGCGTCTATGTATAAAGGGATACAAATACTTTACTCAACTCTCAAATATGTATGATCATTTATGTATCATGCTACACGCTGGGTGTCAGGGAGACCATGGGGAGAAAAACAGACAGGAGGCCTGGTCTCGGGCAATTCAGAGAATAAAATCCAGTAGTCGCTTTCTTCTTGATCTCACACTATAAAAAGACAGATTTGTATGTAAACATGCATGTAATCATAATACACTGTGCTAATACCGTAATAGTTGCGTGTGAGGTACAGTGGTAGCTCAAAAGAGAAAAATCAGCAAAGTTTTATAGAAAATAATAACGAAACCATCTACTGAAGGATGAGTAGAAAGTCACTAGGATGAAAACAGCACCACAGGGGCACCTGGGTGGCTCAGTCAGCTAAGCGGCCAACTTCTGGCTTCCGCTCAGGTCATGATCTCGCAGTTTGTGGGTTCGGGCCCCCTGTCAGGCTCCGCACCAACAGCGCAAGACCTGCTGGGATTCTCCCTCTCTCTCTCTCTCTCTGTATGTCTCTCTCTCTGCCCCTCCCCTGCTCATGCTCATTCTCTCTCCCTCAAAAATAATAAAACATGTTTATTAAAAAAAATAAAAATTAAACAAAACAGCACCACAAATTAGGAAAATACCAACACAACTTGGAGCCTCATAGTTTACAAAGTATGGTACTTCATAGTCATGATTGTCAATTGGAATCCATCCACCATGACTTACATACACACCTGTGACCCAAGTTTCTCTAAGCTCCGGGCCCACGTATTTAAATATCTTCTTCACAGCTCTTCTTCAGTTTCTTAAAAGCACCTCCATGTCCCAAACTAAAAACATGTTCTTCCTCCTGAAACCTGACCCCATTCCAAGTTATACGTACACAGCAAATGATGTGTCTAGCTGATCTATCTAGCTGTACAAAAGAGAAACCTAGAAATCAGTCTTGACACCTTCCTCTCTTTGGTCCTCCATCACCAAGTCCTGGTGGATTTCTCTCCCCCCCATTATTGCTCAAATCCCACTGCTCATCTCCGTGCCCATCAACGTTACCCTACTTTAAGTTAGCAGCATCCCTCACCAGGATGACCGCATTGAGCAACGAACAGTCCGGCCATATTCATTCCAACCCTTCCCTGTGTTCTCCACACTGTAGCCGGAGTGGTTTTCCCAAAATGTAAACCTCGTCATACCACCACCACTATCGCTCCCTTCCGTATACCCTGTCCCGCCCACTTAAAACCCTTCGGTACCTTTCTATTCTCGTAGGGTAAAGACAAAATTCCTTAATGGAATCGACAAATCCCTGAATGGTGTTACCCCTACAACCTACTCAGCTTCATCACATGAAACATTAACACTGTTTCTCATGTCATATATGCAGATATTGAGTCACTAGGAGATTACGGAATTTTGTCCACTATAATTAGTTGCAGAATGATCAGAGAATCCTATTATTATGACTTCTTGTCCGGAGCTTTCCACTAATTAAGCTATTTCCATTTCTCTAATCATCTGAAAATAAATCTTTGATGTAAAAATATGTAAGTGTGCTTTTAAAATTTAAATATAAGCTTAGATATCCTTTATAGTAAAAAAGGATGAAAGCTTCCACATTTGGATACCTAGCTTTTACAAAGCACCAACCACAGGTCATGCATGGCACCGGGGACACAGCAGTGAATAAACTACTTGAAGTCTCTCTTTTAAAAAAAAAAACCACTTTATTGAAGTATGACTGACATATAAAAAGCTGTATATATTTAATGCATGAACTCAATGAGTTTGAGGAAAGTATACACCCATTAAACCATCACCACCATCAAGGCCATAAACTATCAGAGTGCTTCTAACGGAATTTAATGTTCTAATGGGATAAGATAAACAATGAAGGAAAACAAGAAAGTGTCAGGTAAGAATGGGAAAGGAGATGTTGACGGAATGCTGGGGATAGATTCAAGGAGACAGACTGGGTAACCTCAAAGTTCTGGGAAGGTGATACTGATGATGGGATCCGGATGAAAAGGAACAGCCAGCCTGTGAGAATTTCTGTTTCAGATGGAGGGGGCAACTACTGAAAGGAGCTTAGCATGTTTGAAAGAAGTATAGTTGACATACGATGAGTAAGAAGGATCACGGAATGAGATGAGAGTACAGGGGAAGGCAGGTACCACCAGTTGTCAAACGTGGGATTCCCCAGCTGTGTCATAGACGTCTTTCGAAAGTGATTTCTTCAAAGACTACAGCAACTCTTTTTCATAGGGTTCTTTTGGCCACCTTAGGATCAAGTCTAAAAACATAAATTAAATAAATCATCCTAACGTACTATTTTTTTCACTTCAAGAATTTATCTTTAAAATAACCAGCTGAATCTCAACTTGCCTTGAAATGTAAGATTCGCCAATTATATTAATATAATAGATATTATAATCTACCTCACCCACATCAGACCTAGAAACCTGAACGTTTACAATGAACTACACTAAAAAAAAATCCACCAAAGAAGAAAGACAGCACCCCCCAAAATAGGATTTCATAATCATATTCATAAGATAAGACCCTTTAAATAAAAAGAACACAGAGGCAACTAAATAAAGCCTTCTCCAAGGGGGTGAAAATCCTAAATAAAAACTAAACAACATGTACATTTGGGCAAAACGCCCTGAATGTCTGACTGAAACGAAGCACAGGTACTGATAAGACTCTACAGTTGCCCACATTCCCCAATAACTAAATCCAAGACAAGCTCCGACACAACTGAAAACTGAGCGAGTGGCAGAAAGCAAGGCTCATGGAGCATAAACATTCCTTGCAGATTAGGCTGCACAATTAAGAACTGTTCTACAGTTCATTGGATTGATGATAATTAGAAATATTTCCCCCGTTCCATGTAGTCAAAAGGTTATTTATTCCCCCCTCTTACATAACAGCAAATTAGAGCTTACATAATCGAAAAGGCAAAGAAGAATGCTAAAATAAACCAGAAAAACAAGAGCTGTACATCCTGTTTCTTTCTCCCTGACCCCCGACTCTTCCCTTTTTCATTTTGCCTTACCCTTATCTAATTATGCCCCGTCCACTTCCCTTTACCTCTCGACCCTTCCACTGTACGATCTGAAAGTATGTAGTTATGGCTCAATGAAACAAATAGAGGAAAGGGAAAGTTATATGCCATCGATTATTTTCCTGACCAAGACAATAACAAGCTAAATCCTTCTTTAATGGAATTTCACTCCATAAAAATAACATGGACAAAAAAGATAACAAGAATAATTATTATTATTACTATTTCAATAATAAATCTAGCATCTTCAGGACTGCCAGTGGCTACGAAATCTGAAAAAAAAGAAAAAGAAAAAGAAAAAGAATGAAAGAAGTGGAGACAGAAAGACTCCGAAAGCACTGCTTTGCAGATAAGATTTCCTAACTACCTGCTTTGAGTCTATTGTAGTCAGTTGTATAAATACCCCTCCCTATCACAGGTGTTCCTTAACAAATTCCTGTAACTAGTTCCTGTAACAAATGTTCCTTTATTAAAACTGGCTAGGCACCCAAAAGAGTTTATGAAAAATGCAGATAGGAAATCACCTCTCCAATTTTAATAGGCGTTATTTGTTTTGTAGTATCACTTATTTCACCTTTCCTCACTAGAAGAAGCTTTAAATTCCAAAGTAACTATATAAATGGATCTTTAACACATTTATAGTTAAATGTAACTATAAACATTACATTATGATATTACAATGTTTATCATACAAGAATAGAGCTCCCAGGCTATCGAAGGAAGATTTAAGATAGTAAGCAACTGGTTATTCGGGAAGAATAAACTTTGTCCCTAGAAAATTTTATAGAAAAATGTATTCAAATGAGTTCTTTGAATGCCTACAAGCCACGAGTGAAATTGTTTAAATATGAAGGTTAAAAACTGAGGAAGGTCTATATGCCTCCTACCCCACCCTACACACACCAATGACCACAGAAGTACTTCTGATAAGTTTTAACAAACATTTTTGCCAGTCTGGTATATATTTATATCTCAAAATGGGACAGATTTAGGAAGCATTCTATGTTTATTCCTAACAAAGTAAAGAGCAAAACAGATATACTTACAGAAAAGCCTCTGATGGGGTTTGACCACAATGAAAAATAAGATATTTTTGTTCCTTTGGTTTTCTATTTTTTCTTGGCTTTGCAAGGAAACATTAGCCAAACAAAAATATGTTTGCAAAAGACTTTTCTAGAATTAAACTGATACAAACCTTATACTACTGGCCAGTATTGTTTAAATTGTAAATGGGAAATATAAACACACAGAGGGTTACAGGAATACGTATGTTTTTGTAAACACATTAGAAGGTAATTGCTTTTCTTTTTATTTATTGAATGAATCCCATAGTTCTACACAAAAGTATAACTCTTCCTATGCTGGTATTTTACATAGGCTATCCTTCGAGTCTTAATATATGTCTCCCATATTAAAAAAAAAAAATAGCCAAAGTAATAATAAGAAAGAATAAATACTCTCATGATATTTAGGTCTATAATAAAAAGCACAATATTTAACATAAAGATTCAATTTCTTTTTTTTTATTTTTTTTAATTTTAAAAAATTTTTTTAACGTTTGTTTATTTTTAAGACAGAGAGAGACAGAGCATGAACGGGGGAGGGGCAGAGAGAGAGGGAGACACAGAATCGGAAACAGGCTCCAGGCTCTGAGCCGTCAGCCCAGAGCCCGACGCAGGGCTCGAACTCACAGACCGCGAGATCATGACCTGAGCCGAAGTCGGCCGCTTAACCGACTGAGCCACCCAGGCGCCCCTAAAGATTCAATTTCAAAACTGTTTCAGAAAATCTTCCAAGTGCTCTCTATATAGGTAATTGTTAACCTTTAAGGAACTCTTCAGGTCAATATTGTTATTTCTACTTTCCAAATGGGGCATACAGAAACTAAGCAATTTATAGTCGTGGTGGATTGTGCAGTCACTATTAATTTCTTTCATTCCTATAAGCCCATCCGTTTGCCATGTGACTTTGCCACGCTTCCCATCAAGAGATGGCATTTATTTCTTCATCCCTTGAATCTGAGCTGGACTTGTAACTTATTTTGACAAACAGAATGTGGCTTGTGAGACTTCTGAATCTAGGTCTCAAGAGATCTGGTCCTGCCATACTGCGGGCAGAATGAACAAGCTGGCCTCCTGGCGCCCCAGAGATCTCGGGACAGAAAGATCCCGATTGCCCAATCATGCCAGGTAGCCGTGCTGGCTAGCATAATATGCCAGACATTATCAGTGTGGCCATCTCCAACCAACCACCCCTAGAGGAGCTTCTAGATGACAGCAGCCACATGACTAAGACCAGAGGAACAACCATGCAACAGAGCCCAGCTCAAACTGTTGACCCATGAAGTCAGCAGCAAATAAAATAGCCGTTGTTTTAAGCCACTAAATTTAAACCCAGGACTGTCTGGACCCAGGGCCTAGACTCTCTTCACTAACTAAAGCTGCCATCTACTCTTTGGTTTGTAAAAAAAATACATCTTATAGTCGAATTCAATTTTATGGATATTCTACAAGAGCAATCAAGTGAGAATTAAAATAATAGCTGGCAGAATGGTTCAAATGGCCTCTACCTCTTGGGCATCTATTGTGCTTGTATGTGTAAGTTTAGTTGTTAATATTAGTGAAATAATGTAAAGAACTAGGGAACTGATCAGAAATACAATTATTAGTGTGTGGTCACGGAAGTGTAGGAGCTCCTCTATAATAGGAGACGTAGCATCTTGAAAACCTAGCTGGAAAGGATATGCCATACAAGTATAAAGCGTTTAAACCTATAATTTAACTTTGACAAAGTTATGTAATTTTTTACTAATACTTCTTTATCGAGAAAGACATAGTGGTTATGGTATTGGCTTGAAACGAGTTTTTAAGAGGGTTCGATTCCTTCCTTTCTTATTTTAGGGATACGTAAGTTGGCTCCTCAAATGTATGGTATGGAGGAGGGCATTCATGTAGTCACTCGAGATTAGTTGTACTTCACTCTACTATAGCTACTTCTCGTTTGGATGCAAAGGCTTCTCAGACTGTGAAGCCCATTAACATAACTGCTGTTAATGAGATGAAACAGCCTATTGAGGAAATTGTGTTTCAAGTTGTATGTGCATCTGGGTAATCAGACTAACGTCGAGGCATTCATTCCAGATAAACCTAGGAAGTGCTGAGGGACAAATGTTATGTTGACGCCCACGAACATAATTGTGAAGTGAATTTTTGCCCAAGTATTATCGAGAGTATGCCCTGAGAATAGGGGGAATCAATGGACGAAGCCTCCTATAATAGCGAATACTGCCCCTATTGACAAGACATAGTGGAAGTGGGCTACCACGTAGTACGTATCGTGAAGGACAATGTCTAATGAAGAGTTTGCTAGTACAATGCCCGTTAGACCCCCCTACGGTAAATAAGAAAATAAAGCCCAAGGCTCACGGTATGGCAGGGGATCACTGAATATTTCCTCCATGAAGGGTAGCAAGTCAACTAAATACTTTTACCCCAGTAGGAATGGCGAGAATTATAGTGGCTGATGTAAAATATGCTCGTGTGTCGACGTCCCTTCCCACAGTAAACATATGGTGGGCTCATACAATAAAGCCCAGAAAGCCAATGGATATTATTGCCCAGACTATTCCCACATAGCCAAAGGGCTCCTTTTTACCCGAATAGTAAGTGACGATATGTGAGATTATTCCGAATCCCGGTAAAATTAGAATATAAACTTCTGGGTGGCCAAAGAATCAGAATAAGTGTTGATATAAAAGAGGATCTCCTCCTCCGGCAGGATCGAAAAATGTAGTATTTAGATTTTGATCTGTCAGTAGCATAGTAATCCCTGCTGCTAGAACTGGTAGTGATAGGAGCAGTAGGACAGCAGTAATTAGAACTGATCAGACAAATAGGGGTGTTTGATACTGAGATAGGGCAGGAGGTTTTATATTAATAATACTGGTGATGAAATTAACGGCGCCCAAGATTGAAGAGACACCTACAAGATGCAGGGAAAAGATAGATCTACGGATGCTCCCGCGTGGGCTAAATTACCAGCTAGAGGGGGGTATACGGTCCATCCAGTCCCCGCCCCAGCTTCTACCATAGAGGAAGTGAGTAAAAGTAGGAAGGATGGAGGCAAAAGTCAGAAATTTATATTATTTATCCGAGGGAATGCCATGTCGGGTGCCCCAATTATTAATGGTACCAATCAGTTTCCGAATCCTCCAATCATAATGGGTATCACCATAAAGAAAATTATTTACAAAGGCATGGGCAGTGACAACCACATTATAAATCTGGTCATCTCCTAATAATGTACCAGGTTGGCCAAGCTCGGCTCGGATCAGGAGACAGAGGGCAGTCCCTACCATACCGGCTCAGGCACCGAATAGAAGGTAAAGAGTGCCAATAGCTTTATGATTAGTTGAAAATAAAAAAGGGGATGAATTAGGCACACTAATATTACCTTTTTACCATCTTAAAAGAAAATAGGTACATTGAAATCTGTAATTGTAATAGTATGAAAATGATAAAATTTTGTGGAAGAAGTACTTTCTATTCCCAAAGATGCACAACTATTCATTTTAAACAACCAGCAGTCATATGCATTTTATCAGCAAAACCTGAACTCTATTAAGCGAGCTAAAAGAAAATCTGAATGGCTGTGCAATAAAAATTAATAAGCCGTTAATTTTTATAAATCTAATAAAATTTAAATAATACTTTAATAATATTGCTACTGTAGTGTTTAATGAGCATACATTCATCCTCAGATGAAGACGCTGCAGTAGGAGTAAACCATGACAAAGCAAACATCACAAGCTTCTTTTCCATGTATTCTTTAAGGGTTGGTTGGCAAACATTTTCTGTGTAAACCAGATGGTAAACACTTTAGGATCTGCAGGCCATGCATTCTCTGTTGTAACTATTCAACTTTGCCCTTATGGAATGAAAACAGCCATAGACAATATATAAAGAATAACCCTGGCCGTGTTCCAATAAAACTTTATTTATAAAAACAGGCAGTAGGCCACAGTTTGCCAAACCCCGTTGTAGGTGCTCGGTTATCTTCGGCCAAAATATACGGCGTTTATTAGCTATGATCAAGCTAATTTGTTGGTGCTCTACCATGAGACCTATGAGAGAATACTCTCTGTGTTCATATTCTCCTATCTGCAAAATAGCACTATGTGTATATGAAGGGCAATTCTTTATCACCTTGGCTCAGCTATGGTGCCCAGTTGTTTTGACAAACATGAATCCAGATGTTACCAGGAAGGACTCTGTAGATGTGACTGACACTTAAAATATGTTGACTTGAGGTAAAGAGATTACCCTTAATATTGTGGATAGGCCTCATCTAATCACTTTAAGACCCTAACAGCAAAAACTGAAGATTCCCTGACAAGAAGCAATTCTGTCTCGTGACTATAACACAGAAATCCTGCCTGAGCTCCTGGCCTGTGAGCCTGCCTTATACATTTCAGATTCTCTGGCCCCCACAGTTATATAAGCCAATTCCTTAAAGTAAATTAATTTATCTCTCTCATAGTTATAGATATCTATATATTTCCTATTAGCTCTAGTTCTCTGGAGAGTCCATACAGTAAGGACTCATATTACCTTCCATAGTAAGGTAATATGCCATTAAGTTTAAAATACACACACACACACACACACACACACAATTCTGATTTTTCATGCATCATCCAAAACTACATGAGAAAGTTATGGTAGACTGTATTATTTGAGACTATCCATTCCCCTGCTTCCTTGCAAGATTATTATACACACACAGATATGTTTAGGTATCTCTCTGTATGTAGACGTGTGACCTGTGTATCATCTCATAGGGAAAGAATGGCCATCCCTACCTAGGTCACTGATTTGGGGATCACCCATGAGATATGATTTGGCCAACAGAACGCGAACAGACGGGATATACATGGCATCTAAGCAAAACCTTGAAGCAGCCGTCCAAGTTTGCGCCAGTCTTGGCTTCAGTCAAGAGACTATCACATCTCATATAAGGGCTTTTCCTTTAGCCTTGGGTCTGGAGGGGAGCCACAGGCTGTTTCGACAGAGCTGACCCATAGTCTATAACATACGGTAGGAAATATAAGTTTGTTATTTTGAGAAGCCACTGCAATTTGAAGGTAATTACTACCATAAAGCTGAACACTGCAGAAACTGGTACCAGAGGCAGGTGCTACACCTTAACAACCACTGTCACAAACAATAATAAAAGTATGTGATGTAGGCTTTAAAGCTGGGTGATGGAGAGCCAGGAAATGGTTACTGGAGGTTGGAAAGACAGCCAACCACATAATGTAGCAGTAAATAAAATTGTTGACATGTGAAAAATGAGATAACTTGGTTCAAAGGACTGGACTTGCTACCGATGTCCAAAGTGAGAGGGGGACAGTCTAGTGGGACTGAGCCCTTAACCTGTGGGGTCTGAGCTAAGTCTAGGTAGTCAGTGTCAGGATTAAGTTAAACCGTAGGACACCCAGTTGGTTCTCACAGAGAATCAGGGAACAGCCTGGTATGGAAACACACACACACACACACACACACAAACACACACACAGGCACGCACTTGGGAGTACAAAAGAAGCATTCAGCGGACAGTGAGTAAAGGAAACAAGTGTTTTCCTTTCACCCAGCAAATCCTTTCAATGAAACAAAATGGCTCGGAGGGGGACTCCCCACAGGAAGAGCCTAAGGATGTGGTCCCATTGAAGCCCAATAAGCTCAAGGTAACTGAACTGAAGTTTAGAGAAAAATGCGTTTGCCAAAGGATCGAGGATATGATTGTCGGCACCTGGATCTGACTCAAATAGATAAAAAGACAAAAAACAACTTCCAAAACAGCCCCCAGCCTGAGTTTAGGGTCTGTGACTCCTAGATCATATTTAATGGGCCCCAGGTTTCTACAGGCAAGAAGCAGACCAGTAAAGCTGTTTAACCCTGACCTCATTCCCTCGCCAACAAGGGCATCCCCTCCAATACTCTGTTCAAATATGGACACAGATGATATATTAAAAGAAACACCTCACAAAGGGCACAACCCAGAGCCATGGAAAACAATGGACTAGGGAGCTACCCACAGGAACATAACCAGGGCCAAATCAAGGAACATCCTCCAGTGCCAAGAAAAGGAGCCCTCGTTACATTCACCCAAAAATCCAATTGATACAATGCAATACAATTAACTGCCAGGGACCAGAGACTGCTGGGTGCCTCCATTATTCCTACATCTTCACAGGAATCTTCACTGTGGATATCCTATCCCTGTTCCATCACTGTATGGTGGGGGGTGGGGGGTGGGGAGGGGGTGGAGGGTTGAAGAGAACTGGTCTCCGGATCAAGAAAATCTACACACATAAAAGACGTACAAATTCTAAGAGGTTCTAGACTATAAACCTAATGCAACTGAAAGAAATTCTTGAGGTATTTTCCTTGATGAAGGGATAAATGTATTTTGTAAGCAGAAGGGAACACAGTTGGCATTTGTGATGAAGAGGACAAATTGTGGTAGATTACATCACTGTTCACCATTTATCATCCCCATCCTTGGAAGAGGCTTATACATCCCTGCCCGGTTTATAACTCGCCTATACCTACAGCGTGAAGAGTATCTGTCCCTGCGCCTCACTACTCGGAGCGCAGCCACGCGGCACGCTGTGGCGGTCACGACACACGGCACAGCTGAGCAGAAGCTTTAAGGGGTATCACAAGTTTCAGCCAGCGCTGAGTTCTGGCTACCATGCAGCAAAAGGCAGGCCCAGAGAGAGGCTGCTCCTTCAGTCTGGGTCTTAGAATGAAAGCATGTGGAGCAGAACCACTCTCCACAGGCGGCTCAAAGGCTACATGTAATGTAATGTTGTTAGAAACCACCAAGACTTGTGGGTTGTTTCTGCAGCAAAGTTGCTTAATACAGAACATGAACGAAACAAAGGGTTAAAGGGGAAAGAATTGTGTGATGCATAGCTATATTTTGGTAGCTAAATATAGTGTGAGATGCCTATGATTGTAGGTAAGTGTAGTTCATGATGGATCTGTGTGCCTATAGCGGCTATTGGTATAGGCAAATATGGATTCTATAAAGGACAAATCAGTTGTTGGAAGCGAGCTTGTGGCAAAAACAAAACTAAGGTTGCAAACCTGATAAATTAACGTTTACTGTAATAATAAACACTTTGTAAATGCTTCTGATAGTCCTCAACTATGACCAAAGAAGACTTATTACCATCTTCGTTCCCCATATAAAGCAAAAGAAACTTAGAGAGGTTCAGTAACTTGCCAACGTGTGATAACTACTAAGTGACAGAGTTAAAAGTCAAATTCCAGGGGACCCTGGGTGGCTCAGTCGGTTAAGTGTCCGACTCTTGGTTTTGGCTCAGATCATCATCTCATGGTTCACGGGATCAGGCCCCGCACTGGGTTCCGTGATGGTAGCGTAGAGCCTGCTTGGGATTCTCTCTCTCTCCCCACCCTCCCCTGCTCACATGTATGCATGTACTAACGACCCCCCACACACACACACAATAAATAAACCTTTTAAAATATTAAAAATTAAAGTCAAATTCCTAGACTATCTAATTCTAAACTTCAGTTAAAGGTACAGGTTATTAAAAATCATTTCACTGAAGTGATAACTTGATTTTATACTATTTACCAATTCTATAAGATAGATGGAGGAGAAAGCTGATACCATGAATACCATGAACTCAGTTCTGAGTCTGAATCCTATGAAATATATTATTCATAATGAATTTTTTCTTTTATATTCTACAATATTCTTATTAATGGGACAACCAAGAATCTAAAACATTTTTTATTTCTACTTGATACACTTTCTTAAATTTAGGCTGTAGTAATTCAGAATTTTGAAGACTCAGATAGGTGATGGCCTAAATTTACCTTGTCAATATAAAAAAGATACCCCAAGTAAACTAATAATGCATTAAAATGATGGGTGATGCATTTTAGTCTCAAAAAGCATTTTAAATACTTTATAAACCATTGATAGCCCTTCCGCTGCTCACATAAACGACAAATAAGAGTTACGTTTTACTACATAATACATGTTCATGGCAGAAAACTTCTATAAGACTAATATGTTCCCAAAAAAAAGGTGGAAAAGAAAAAAACCTAGCAAAACCACTGCTGAGAGGTAACAATAATGTTATATTTTATGTCTTTCCGGACTTCTTTTCAATACCTAGATACACATTTACCTTTAAATCAAAATGAGACCACACGATGTACATATTTAATCTAAACAATTATTCTTAATATGAGTTCAATAGAATTGCTCATGAATACTCCTAACTTGGAGAATTCCAAAACTTATTACAATATCAATCTTTCTGGCTCCCTCTGCTGGCAACAAAGAGAAGCTCTTTTTTTATTCAATGAAGTTTGAAAAATCAAACTCAAAAAAGCATTAATTTATCATTATTAAAAACATCCTTAATAGCCTGTCTGAAGGTAGAGTTTGGTCAGAAAGTGCACACTGGACAATCTTTGGGTGAAGTCCTATTATCCCACAGGGATTTAGCATCAGAAAACCCTGGGCTGAGTTTCCAGCTCAATCACTCATTTGCTAATGAGCTTGGTCAAATTACTTACACCTTCTGCACGTCAGTTTGCTAATCTGTAAAATATCAAACCGCCTCACTAGTTATAAGAATGAGAGTTAATATATTTATACCTTGGGTATGCTCCAAAGGACTGACACAAAGTAAGTGCAAAATAAATGGCAGTTAAGTATTATTACTGCTACTACTAACTACTGCTACCGCCAAGGTGCTAAAATGTGATTAGAGAGCATAGCTACTAAGTTATTCAAATAGATCTATTTTTACAATAGAAACTTAGCATACTTACACTTTTTAAAAAACTTCCTATTGCCCTCAAGATCAAAATCCTTAACATGATCTCAAAGATTCTTCGTGGTCTGGCCCCTACTGGCCTCTATAGCTGGATATTCTCTCTCCTGCCCTCCAATCTCTTTTCATAGGAAAGTTCTTTAGAAGCACCGAGTGCCCTCACTGGGTACCTGAGAACACCCTTCCTTTCCTCTATGCTACTTAACCTGGTTTTTTTTATCGCAGCAGCTCAGCTTTTTCAGAGAAACTTCCTCTGACTTCCCAGGCCAAGTCAAGCCTTCCCTGTCATATATTCTGGAATACCTCTCCTTCACAGAGCTTATACATAGAGCTGTAGCTTTCTATTTAAATGTGTTAGCGCTGTAATAAGGTCTCCCCCATTCGTCTGTCTCCAAGTTCCTCAAGAGCAAGGAGTAAGCTGCATCCTTACCAACCTAGCCGCTTGACTGCATGGAAGAGGCAATTAAGTATCTGCACAGGGACTAAAGAAACTGAAATTAACAAATATCGAAATTAAAGAATTCATTCTAAACCTGATCACTTCAGATAGAAAGTGATCACACAAGTAACATTTACAAATATTTGGCTTTGTATTGCATCTCAGGCTAGCTGGTATTCATAAAGTCTGATAGAAAATAATACATAGAAATGTTTTTAACACATATACTCAGAAAAGGTTGTGCCCTTCAAAGAGAAGAATCTTTAAGAACACAGAAACCTACATGACAATCCTTTAACACTTTTTTTTCTTTAGAGAGAGAGAGAGTAAGCACAAGTGAGTGTGGGGCAGAGAGAGTAGGGGGGAAAGGTGGGGAGAGAGAGAGAAGCAGGTCTCACCCAAGGCAGGACTCACGTTTTACCCGAAGCAGGGCTCATGTTCACCCAAAACGGGGCTCGAGCTCACCGGATGTGAGACTCCAACTAACGAACCATGAGTTCGTGACCGAGATGAAATCAGATGCACAACTGACTCTGTGCAGGCGCCCAACAATCCTTTAACACTTCTGATTTAAATTTTTTAAAAATTTGAATGTGGCTGGTTTGCTTTTATAACAAATACTCTACTGAAAAGTTTTTTGAAACTGACTGTACTAGGGAGTTTCACCTTTGAAGGAAACCTGTGGTAAATGAATTAGTAAAGCTAATAATAACCAGCTAAAAGGTTTCTTTGGGAAGTGTGTATACTGAGCTATTTTAAGCCAAGGTGTCCCTACAATTGCCTTAGAGAGTGTGACCTTTTTATAGATTAAATTCTTTCATTATATGGTAAGCATTCCCAAGTATATATGCTAAATTTTGGCCCAGAATGGCTTTTTCCTCTATTCATTTACACCAAGCCAGAAAATAAGATCTGGAAAGCCCAACCAAAGAAAGCAGCAAGGTTTGCAATACATCTTTTAGATTAAAATCTCTATTTGATAGAATATTTGATAGATTTATTTAGTGACAATTAGTAAAGGGAAACCTCACTAAAATGCAGTCAGGAAGCCAGCCAGAAGGGGAGCTGTCAGGCTCAAGGGGTCCTCAGTTGCAGACCCAACAGGAAAAGACACGTCGTGCACTTGGTACTATTAGCTACTGCTTTATTACCCCAACAGGAGGAAGAAAGGCTTTCCTCTGGCCCCAGCAACAGCCCAGCCAATGAGAGACTGTCACAACCTAGCCAATGACAAGCCACTATACTTCAAACTCCACTTTAACCTCCGATGGACTTTTTATTTTTTTTTAATTTTTTTTTTTAACATTTATTTATTTCTGAGACAGAGAGAGACAGAGCATGAATGGGGGAGGGTCAGAAAGAGAGGGAGACACAGAATCTGAAACAGGCTCCAGGCTCTGAGCTGTCAGCACAGAGCCCGACGCGGGGCTCAAACTCACGGACCCGTGAGATCATGACCTGAGCCGAAGTCGGCCGCTTAACCCACTGAGCCACCCAGGCGCCCCAGACTTTTTGTTTATTAACAGCCCTTCCAGCTACCCCCACCCCTTTCCTCTATAAAAGAGCAGTCCTCTCCTTTGTTCTCAGGACTTGCCTATGGTTTTGCAGTAGTTTGCTTGCGCTGAATTGCAATTCTCTGTTATTCTCAAACTCATTTTTGCTGGTAAAACAACCGGCAGTTTTATTTTTAAGGTTAACATTATGATAGATTGTTCGCACATCCTATAACTCCAAAATAGCAATAGTTATTTTCTCTCGCACAAGCTGCAGTGTGTATGGAAAATCTAAAACTCAATGTCTTTCCTTGTTATGTTAAAGGAAGTTACATTTTAAAACGGATCTCAGATTTATAAAAGAATCAAGACTTCGAAGAATCATCAAGTCCAGGAATGGTAAAAATCTGGCGTATATGTGACCACTCACTCCCATGGCGAATATGGATAAGTCCATCTTAGCGCTCCTTCCTTTTGACCAGAATGTCCACAGGCCTCCCTGGTCCCTGAGGACAAAGCAGTGGTCGGTAACGTAAGAAAAGCAGAGTCATTTTAATTGTCACGGGGAACCTCTGCTGCTAATGGTTGTGAAAGGAGGCAGACCGCTGCTTCAGGGAAACCCTCCTTACTGTTTGAAAAGGAAATCTTTTCAGCTTTCACAGTGTCCTTCCTTCCCCACCTTAAGGAGGACCTCTCAAGATAGAGCTCTTAATTCTCCACAGTCCCGATGGAGGTGGACAGACTGTGAACGGACTCAACAGTACATGTCCTTCGTTATCATTTAACCAAGAAATAGGAACAGCGAGCAGGGACACAGCTGAAGTAGCTATGAACGTGCCTGAATGAGAGCAGAGGTACGCTGATACGGAAGGTTTGCAGGAATTGTGGCACTGACTGTGCACGAACGATACAAAAGGATGAAGACATCTAGTCATCAAAGCACCATGGCTTTCAACATTCGCATCCCTTCATTTATTCCATTGTTCTTCTACTTTCAACAAGCAAGCTTCTGCTAAACTTGCTTCCCGTTTATGGAGAGACTGGATGGAAGGAACCAGCCCACCGGCCAGCGGATTTCATTCTCCTTATACATTACTTAACACCGCAGTGAACTTTTGGGTTAACTCTGCAGCTTCTATTCCAATCAAGATTGAGTTTCTGCTTAAACAAGGCTAAGGTGAATTTATCAGGGTGACAAAAGGCCTTCACCTTGCAATGGGAAACTGAGTCTCCCCTAACAAAACTTCTAATTCAAACTTTTACAAGACACGGAATATATTAGCAGCACAGAGGAAATTGTAAAAACTGTAAACGATATTTCTCAGTTTCGAAGCTTCTTTGCTGTTCTTTCGGTAACGAAACTAAATGCCTCTGAAATTTAGCGTTTTTTTTTAATGTTTATCTATTTTTGCGAGTGGGGGCAGAGGCAGAGAAGGGGGACAGAGGATCTTAAGCGGGCTCCGTCCTGACAGCAGACAGCCCGATGCAGGGCTTGAATTCACAAACGGCAAGATCGTGACCAGAGCTGAAGTCGGATGCCTAACTGCCTGAGCCTCCCAGGTGCCCCTAAACTCCAGGCTTCAAAAATACATATTCCCTACATAGTTTCTTCCAACTATTCTCATTTCATTCAGCTTTGCGTTAATTTTTTTGTGAACTACAAATAAGATCACAGAGCTCAGAATATTGAAAAGGCATACAAACGTTAATCAAGGTTGTAAAATCACAATTTTAAGAAATAAACACTCAAAAAAAAAAAAAAAAGGAAACAACCAGAGTTAACAGCGATGGAATGTGGAATTAGAGAAGTTTTTTTTAATATTTCCTGTATTTTCTAAATTCTGTGAGTATTATTCCGTTCAGCCTTTATATAAGAAAGACCCATTCAGTTGCCTTAAGCAATAACAAGATTTATCATAAAGACACACATAAAGAGCCACAAGGGAAAATCGCACAGAAAATAAATGATGGGAACAACAATTGAATGGTCCCCAGGTCTGGAGCTAGAGGGGGGCCCCCGGGGTCACCTGAGTCCTAGGAACCTCCTGAAGAGAGTACCCGGAGCCACCTCCAAAGCTCTGCGGCTGACACGGCCCAGCGCGGATCTGGGTGATCTTAACAAGCTCGCCCTCAGCCAGGGACATCCTTTCTTTGCTTCCATCTTAAGCTCCGAAGCTCCAAATTTCTTTCACTGTATGTGTAGGCTGTGGTTGACGTACAAGAAGGTTAGGGAAACAGGCAGCTTTTGCTTAAGGATTAAGCAAGTGGATTTTAGAGGAAGAATTATACATACACATGGCTTTTAGGAAGATCCAATAGAAGAGATAGAACTGGGTATATTTTTAGACCCAGTCTTTACCCATGTAAAGTCTTTACCCAGTTAAAGTCTCCTTCCTGGTCCCTGGCATTTTGGGGGGCGGGGGGCATCGTAATCTATAAAAGAAATTTTACATTTATGTTTCTAAAAATCACAAAAATATTATTTAACAAAGCACAGTATAAAGTGTGTTCTCATTTTACTATAGAAACAGGCATGGTAGAACAACTAGAAAGAGCACATAATCAAAACAAATAGGTTACTTCAAAATTATTTTATAACATATCACACAGAAATAATATAAAGCACTCTAAAACTGATTGCTTCTATTTCAAATACTTTTCTGAACTCTACTGTCCACAGAGCAGATAAACTTCCATTGACAACCTATTTACAAATTATTTGAGATACTTTATCACGTAGGAATATTTCAAGTCCCATTGTACTTTCCATCTGTTCCACTCAGCTTTAATTGGCTAAAATAAAAATAATTGTTCAAAGTCTCCTCAAAAACTGAAAACATCAAATAAACATTAGGTAGTGATGTTTAAGATTTTAAGATTTTAAAATTATTGCATACCCTCAAATTGTCCTAGAACTTCTGCTCGATATGGGCAGTTATCTCAGATGTAGTTTTCAAGCCTTTTTCATTTCAGAAATGTTCTTCAAGGAAGCTCTGAAATGAACAAAACGGGATTGCTCTGTTTGAAGACAGGGTCCCTTTACAGCCTGTATTTCTTCCTTTGTCCCTGCACCACCTAAGATCTTTCATAGGGCAGCTCCGAGGATAGCAGGCAAACGGTCTACGTCAAATGCGTGTGTTTATTCAAAACGTCGATAGTCACCACTCTTAACTAAACCTTCCAAATTCACCTCTTTTTTTTTTTCTTTTAATATTTATTTATTTTTGAGAGAGAGAGAGACAGAGCACAAGTAGGAGAGGGGCAGAGAGAGAGGGAGACACAGAATCCGAAGCAGGCTCCAGGCCCCGAGCTTCAGCACAGACCCCGACACGGGGCTCGAAGTCACGAACTGTGAGATCATGACCTGAGCCAAAGTCAGACGCTTAACCGACTGAGCCACCCAGGCGCCCCCAAACTCATCTCTTAAAGTGTGATCCAGGAATGGTTGAGAACCTCATGTCATATTCCTGAATTCCTTAAACACAGGAATCTATTTTTAAGAGTTTGGTGAAGAATTTGGTGTGTATTTCTCCAATTAAAAAAGTCTCCACTCATCAAACAAGGATTATACTAATGGACTGTCCTCCAACTTGCTTGTTTCACATAATAAACACATCTTGAACATCTTGACAAGTCACATATACGTAAGTATGGAGAATTTTCACATTCTAAATGATAATTTCTAAAGATTTACAATTGTCTATGATCAGAGAAAACGAAGACTTCTTTTTTTTTTTTTTTTTTTAATTTTTTTTCAACGTTTAATTTTTTTTGGGACAGAGAGAGACAGAGCATGAACGGGGGAGGTGCAGAGTGAGAGGGAGACACAGAATCGGAAACAGGCTCCAGGCTCCGAGCCATCAGCCCAGAGCCTGACGCGGGGCTCGAACTCACGGACCGCGAGATCGTGACCTGGCTGAAGTCGGACGCTTAACCGACTGCGCCACCCAGGCGCCCCTTAGAGAAAACGAAGACTTCTTAAAAGGAGTAAAAAACAAATGCTTTAGTTTTTCTGTTTTTGTTATTTCAGGTACCCTACATTGATTTTAGAATTTAATGTCGGGCAGATTATGACATTAAATTTGTACTGGCAGATACCTTAATGGGAAACACCTCTGGTTTGGGGTTTGGAAGAAATTGCCAAATTTCTAAATGTTTTCATGTTTTAGAAATATTTAATAACTATTAAAAGCAATTTTGAATGTTTCACATTCTATTTTACATCAGTCAAATAGCTGCAGACAAAGACTAATTTAAATTTGGCATGGAATAATAAGTAGTTTCCATATTAATTAGGATGCTTTAAGTATTTTGCTTTTACAGTCAAATTCGTATTTATCATAAACTATTCTAAATGTTGTATTTTATTATGCAAATGGAATTAAAACATTTTGTTCTGATTTTAATGGAATGCTGACATAGTCAACAGGCTGTTTGAATAATACTTTCTCTACTTGAGAAATGGAGCTTCAAGTCCAGTATCTTTATTATCATCTGAACGAAGGACTGTACTTTTTATTTATATTGAGGTGATTATTCTAATCCTACTTAATAAACACTGACGCTGGTAACTTTTTGGCTGATGGTGACACGAGGCACGACCTTTGCTAAAGGCAGGGCTGGGAGCTGTGCATCACATGAGTCTCAGCTCCCTGGCTCTCCCCCGGTCACTGATGAATGACCCCTTAAGTATTGTGAGGGGTATAGGGGTAACCCATAGACATTATACTGTTTCCCTGACTTTCAAGGATGCAGAAATGTTTTACAGTGGGCAGCTCTGAGATCCAGAAGAGTTGCGGTGCTTTGAAATCATTCCCGGTTGGAGCTGGGAGACGAATTTTTTTTTTAATTTTTTTGTTTAATGTTTATTTATTTTGAGACAGAGAGAGACAGAGCATGAATGGGGGAGGGTCAGAGAGAGAGGGAGACACAGAATCTGAAACAGGCTCCAGGCTCTGAGCGGTCAGCACAGAGCCCGACACGGGGCTCAAACTCACGGACCGCGAGATGGTGACCTGAGCCGAAGTCAGACGCCCAACCGACTGAGCCACCCAGGCGCCCCTGGGAGACGAATTTGAATGGGTGGCTCTCAGGGCTAAGTGTCTGAGGCAGACTGTCTTGAAGATTGTCTCTTTTGAGTGTGGCAGTACCCTACTTGAGAACCACGCCTATATTGTGAACAGATTAAGAAGAGTGAGGTTTTCATACGGAGTCTTATAAACATCTACCTTTAAAGGAAAAAAATGGTGTTTTTCTTGAGGTCAAAGTCTCAAATTTTATATTAGACTCCGTCTAATTCAGTTTTTAATTTGCACAGTATTTTTCCCATATTTAAAAACATTTGTTAGTCTATTTGCTTAGATGTGTTTATAAAATATAATTACTTTGTTATATACAGGATATTTGGATTTTTTAAAGGAACATCTTTTATACCTCAATCACAGCCGTGTACTTAAAAAAAAAAAAATAATAATTGGCCACAGTCCGTAAACAGAACCAAGCCACACCCAGAGGCCAATTCCTACAAATATGTAATTTGCTTGGGCTTTTCCAATAACACAGATATACCACAGCCTCACACATGTAATGTGTTTTTCTCTTCTTGCAACTCTTCCTGAACTTATCATTAATGTGTTAGGGAAAGATGAGTTTGTTTGTGTTTTAATGTTTGTTTCTTTATTTTGAGAGAGAGAGAGAAAGAGAGGCAGAGAGAGAGAAGCCCAAGCAGGCTCCACGCTGCTCCACCTGGGGCTCAGTCTCACAAAACATGAGATCACGACCTGAGCCAAAATCAAGGGTCAGACACTTAACTGACTGAGTCACCCAGATGCCCCAAGATGAGTTTTTAAATAGGCTTAGGAGTACAAGAGTGCCTGGCTGGCTCAGTCAGTGGAACATGCAACTCTTGATCTCAAGGTTGTGAATTCGAGCCCCACGCTAGGTGCAGAGATTACTTAAAAATAAAATTTGGGTGTACCTGGGTGGCTTAGTCTGTTGAACGTCCAACTCTTGATTTCAGTTCGGGTCATGATCCCAGGGTCATGGGATCGAGCTCCACACTGAGCGTGGAACCTGCTTAAGATTTTCTCTCTCTCTCTTCCTCTGCCCCTCACCCTTACTCATGCTCTCTCTCTCTCTAAAATAAAAAGTAAATAAAATCAAATCCAAATAAATTTTAAAAAATAGACCTAGGACTCTATAGGCCAATTTTTAAAGCTTCATTATTTCTCAAGTGAGAGCATATGGAAAATACAAAAGAAAGTTTTAAAAATAGCCTAGCATGAACGAATTTACTCAATAGCAATAAGATTTATTATATTTTACATTTTTTTCTGGTTTCGGCATCCTCGTCTGGATTATGATAACCTACTAATGGTCTCCTTGCTTCCACCCTTGTCCCCCACTCCCTACAGTTATTCTCCACACAGCAGTCAGAATATGTTTTAAAACAAGTCAGATTATGTCACTCCTTTGCTTAAAACCCTCTAGTAGTTGTATTCTTGCCACAAATATTGAGCCTAGAAGTAATAATCAGGAAGCAATCAAACAAACCCAATACATGGGATGTTATATAAACAAAAACAAAACAAAACAAAACAAAAAACTGATCTGCTAAACTCTTTAGCCTGGAATCCAAATACAATCCAAAACCATTACCCAAACATGATCCAGACCCCAAGAGATCACGGATTTAATCTCCTTCCACTTTCTCCCCTTTGTTCACTTGACTTCAATCTTTATTTCAACAATAACCAAATTATGGAAAGAGCCTAAATGTCCATCAACTGATGAATGGATAAAGAAATTGTGGTTTATGTACACAATGGACTACTACTTGGCAATGAGAAAGATTGAAATATGGCCTTTTGTAGCAACGTGGATGGAACTGGAGAGTGTTATGCTAAGTGAAATAAGTCATACAGAGAAAGACAGATAGCATATGTTTTCACTCGTACGTGGATCCTGAGAAACTTAACAGAAGACCATGGGGAAGGGGGGGAAAAAAGTTAGGGAGGGAGCCAAACCATAAGAGACTCTTAAAAAGTGAGAATACTCTGAGGGTCGATGGGAGGTGGGGGGGGTGGTGATGGGCATTGAGGAGGGCACCTGTTGGGATGAGCACTGGGTGTTGTATGGAAACCAGTTTGACAATAAATCTCATATAAAAAAAAATCTTTATGGCTTTCCTGTCTATAAAACATGAAGACAACAAATGCAATCCCATATCAAGTCTTTTTTAACAAGCCCTCTGCCTGGCATTATTAATAATCAGAGGAAAAGGCAAAAATGTCCATTCTCCCACAAAAGTGTTATTATTTCATCACGTATCAGTTTTCTATTGCTGCAAAACCAAACAGTGATTTAAAACAGCAACCATTTACTATTGCTCACAAGTCTGCAGGTCAATTGGGCAGTTCTGCTGTGCCGGGCCAGACTGAGTAATCTCAGGCCCACACAGGCCTCTACTACCACCTGCCCAAGGGTGTTGGGGCCTGGCTGGTCTAGGATGGTCTCTTTCCCATGTCTGGTGAGTGGCTTGCCGACAGGGCAAAAGCAGCAACTGCTAACCAGCAGTGTGGCATGGGCTCGCTCGTAAGAGAGAACAGAAGCATGAAAAATCTTTGATACCCAGACTCAACATCATTTCCAACACCTTCTATTGTCCAAAGCACAACCTAGACTCAAGAAGCAGGAAAACAGATAGTCACACTGCAGCCTGTGGATACAAGGAAAGGTACAGAATAGGGCCATTTCTGTAATCAATCTACTAACTATCATGACAAAAGCACTTTTTTAAAAATCCTGGTTCACCTAAGTGGTGGAAAAATGGAAAATGCAAAGGACTACAGAAACTATACTTTGCTATGATGACATATAAGGCAGGGTTTCTCAACCTTGGCATTATTGACATTTTGAACCATGTTAAGTTTTTGTTGCAGAGGGACTGTCCTATGCATTATAAGAGGGTTAGCAGCCTCCCTGGCGTCTTCCCACTAGACATCATAGTACCCCCCAAGTTGTGACAACCAAAAATGTCTCCAGACATTGCCAAATGTCCCCATGGGAACAAAGATGCCTGCAAGTTGAGAACCGCTGCCATAAAGAGATGAATTAAAGCAAAAATAATTTGGTCTTATCATTTGCAATATAAACTAATGTTGCTTTAAAAGTTTGTTCAAATGATTCTAAAATGCAAATTTTATAGATGTGTAAGATATATACCAAATTCTCAAGTGGCTACATATTAAAAACTCAAAATTCAGGGGCGCCTGGGTGGCGCAGTCGGTTAAGCGTCCGACTTCGGCCAGGTCACGATCTCGCGGTCCGGGAGTTCGAGCCCCGCGTCAGGCTCTGGGTTGATGGCTCAGAGCCTGGAGCCTGTTTCCGATTCTGTGTCTCCCTCTCTCTCTGCCCCTCCCCCATTCATGCTCTGTCTCTCTCTGTCCCAAAAATAAATAAACGTTGAAAAAAAAATTAAAAAAAAAAACTCAAAATTCAAAAACAATAAAACAAAAAAACTTCAAAATTCCACTGATGATAGAGTCCTGCTAATTTATATAATTTAACCAAAAATTCTGCCATATTTTTGAAATCAATAGGAAAGATAACTGTGTTAGAAGTTCAACTAAATTGATACTATTGGCTCTAGAATTCGGTTTGAGATGTGTATCTAAGCCCCAGGGATTCTCTCCCTCCCTCTGCCTCGCCCTTTCATGAACTCTCTTTCTCTTTCTCAAAATAAACCAATAAACATTTTTAAAAAATAGATAAGGGTGATGTTAAAAAAAAAAAGTAAGCAAAACCAATCAGAATCAGAATATTCCCTGGACAATTAAAAAAAAAAAAAAAAACAACAGATAACACTTTAGAAAAGGTAGCAATCACAGTCATGTGATATTTGCTGATCTAAACTATTTTCACAATACTTACATTACTAAGCTGCTATACACAAATCAAACTACTTCAACTGCCTAAGAAACTTTATAAATCTTTATAAACTGAATATTCTTACATTCATGTATAAATCTGTGATCGCAGTGGCCAAGTCAAGTCATATACACAAGAACCAATTTAAAGACCCTCGCTGTAGATTCTCTGGGCAAAAAAACAATAGTTTCTCCTTCAGAGAAAAGAAGATGGGGTAACTTGAGAATCAAATGAGGCACCAATGAGCAAAGCCAGGACCAGGATTAAGGGAGAGATTTGCTTAGGGTACCAAATTTAAGGAGGGACTCATTCGGGATCAGGAAATGAGCCAAAATAGGAGGCAAGAGCCTGTTGTTTTAATCTCACCTCCCACTCAGCAGGAATTGCACCAAGCAGAAAACAGCACACTGATTCCCACATGCCCAAGGTCTGTCCTGTTCTAAGCCATGATGGCACTTGCCACCCCACTCATCATCTGCGTCCCCTCAAAGGACCACAGGGTCTGCTTAGCCTGTTAGGAGGGATGGTACCAAACAGGGACAGGGGAACTCAGCAGAAAGAGTCACGTATAAGCACACACTCAGAACACTTAAAAGTTTTCAAATTGTGAAGGAGGAGAAGTCAGGCATTCCAGAAAGCTCCCGAAACTGTCCTTTATAAAGTTGGCCTGGTGTTTAAAAGTGGTTTGTAGGGGCGCCTGGGTGGCTCAGTCGGTTGGGCGGCCGACTTCGGCTCAGGTCACAATTTCGCGGTCCGTGAGTTCGAGCCCCGCATCGGGCTCTGGGCTGATGGCTCGGGGCCTGGAGCCTGCTTCCAATTCTGTGTCTCCCTCTCTCTCTACCCCTCCCCCGTTCATGCTCTGTCTCTCTCTGTCTCAAAAATAAATAAAACGTTAAAAAAAATAAAATAAAAAATAGAAATAAAAGTGGTTTGTAATTTTCAAGCACGTGCGTTCACACTTGAAATGGAAATGTTGCCATTTTACACATTTATTTCCAATTACTGCTATTTAACTGAATCAGTGTTATCACCCAGGGACGATGACAAGCAATAGTACCCTAGGTGGCTGGCAATGTTGGTTTTAATAAATCAGTCCGACTCCAGGATTACTCGGAGGATACGGTCTCATCTCCACGACAACAACATTCCTTCTCTAGCCCTCTTTGAGGAGTATCTACCACGCTGTGCAGTCAGGAGCAGACACAGGAAAGTTGATCTTACAGGTCAGAACCAACAATAACAACAAAAACCCAACAGGACAGGCTCATTGCGTTAAATGAGACACTTCCTTTGTCTTAGGGGTACAGCCCAACCCACCACACCCAAAAGCCTCTCTAATGGACCCTAAGTGTAGTGCCTTCCTCCTCTGTGACGCATCCTTTCCCACGCCATCAGTTCAGCAGCAGGAATGTAATTAGATCTAAGCAATTAGGAAAACTGCTATTCTACTTCCTCAGTTGTGTGTACAGAAAACGCTCTGACTAATAAAAGCTGAACTTACAAGGGCCCTTGCAGTAAATAATGCCTTCACTCTAAGAGGCATGAAGGACTCAAAGTGGCTTGAAGGCAAGCAATAAGAAGACGTCCTTGCACATCTTTATTTTAAAGGCCACACACAAGCGACTTTAAGTCTATCTTTCCAAGCCACTCTTAGACCTCTCTGTGGACTCTCTTTTTCAAAAACAACACGCAGGCCTGTGCGTTCTCCCTGTCAGTATAACATGGGCCAGCAAGAGCTGTTTCCCCAGCAAATGAATGAAATGGCAAATGTTAGGAAATACAGGGCTTTTACCTAATTACCCACGGGTTCTTGCTACCCATGAGCTTCATGATATATTCAGTAGTTAAACAATATTAGGGGGAACATTCAGAAGTTTTTCACATGTGACACTTGCCAGCAAGAATCTTTCAAGGCCAATGATTTGTATGTTCCCAGTAATAAATTCCCAAATTAGGTTCCTAGTTTTATACAAATCAGTTCATTATAAATGCTATTAATATAAGTCTATTTTAGGGGCGCCTGGGTGGCTCAGTTGGCTAAGTGTCCGACTTCGGCTCAGGTCATGATCTCACGGTTCGTGGGTCTGTGCTGACAGCTCAGAGCCTGGACCTGCTTCGGATTCTGTGTCTCCGTCCGTCTCTGCCCCTACTCTGCTCATGCTCTGTTCTCTCAAAAATAAACAAACGTTAAAAAAATATAAGTCTCTTTTAGTTACAACAAGTCACATCATGACAAAAAAAACCCAGAAGATAAAAATCTCATAATTCGTCATGATGATCATCTTTGTATATTCCCTGCTGATCTCTTCCCGAGTGAATGTTTTATATGACTACTATCAGGTTGCACCTCTGTTTTTTATTCTGATTTTTTCACTTGTAAGAACTCTATCTCTTCCACAGAACTTCTTCATATGGTTGCAAAATAGTCTTGCATATTAGTGTTCTACTGCTGTGTAAAAAATCCCTACAAACTTAGAGGCTTGAAAACATACTTACTTATTACTTCACAGTTGTGTAGGTTAGAAGCCCAGGTGGGACCAACTGGCTTCTTTGCTTAGGGTCTCCCAAAGCCAAAGTCACCAGCCAGGCTTGGCTCTTACCTGGGGACCAATGCTTCCAGGCTCGTTCAGGCTGTTGGCAGAACTCAGTTCCCTCCAGCTGTAGTTCTGTGGCACCTGTCTCCTTGTTGGCCGTCACAGCCTCTCTCCCACAGCTCTTGAAGGCCACTGGCATTCCTTCTCCCACAACCCCGTACCCCCTCAAGGCCAGCAACAACATGACCAATCTCTCTTGTCCTTCAAAACTCTCTGACTTCCAGTTCTGCTGTGAGCCAGAGAAAAATCTGTTTTTCAAAAGTTCCAGTGATTAGAACAGGTCCACCTGGATAATCTCCTTTTTGGCCGACCCAAAGTCAAGTGATTACAACCTTAAATGACATCTGCAAAATCTCATCTGCCACATAGCAACATAATGGTGGGCATATTTTCTCATCATATTCAAAGTCCTGGGGATGGGGGAGATCGTGGAGGATCGTTTTTAGAATTCTGTCTACCACACCTCTGCGTCGCAATCGAAAATGTACACTTAACTGTGGGTTGTGGCTGAAAAGCTTGAAGGTTATCTTGCCACTGGGTCAGAAAACCTGAAAGGTCCTTTCTAACTCTAAAAATCAAATATTTAAATGTATTAAAGAAATAAAGTGTAAAGTTATTTTAAAACTCGGGGGAAAGTTACATGAATTCTAAAATTAGTTAAATAAAAAAGTGGGCTGAAGTTCAAAAAAAGAAACATGTTTTTGCAAAACTGTCACCTCTTTGGGGGCCAGTGTTCTAGTCACAACAAAAGGTTGAACATTTAGGAAATAATGAACCATTAAAGTGGAAATAAAGGTTAGTGCCACTTTAGTGCTAAATCATAATGCCTGGGGAAAACAGAAGCAAAGAACTCTGAAACCAGTGACAATTTCCATAACACAAAACTCCAGTTTGATTCTAAATATGCAGATTGGAGGGGAGGTAAATAGGCCAAATAAAAAACTAGCTCATATATAGATTATTCCATCCAAAGTTCATTAAGAAAAACTAGGACTAAGGATATGACCCTGGGATCAGGCTGGCAGGGCCTCTCAGGAAGGATTCAGCTGACTGACTTTCGTTTAAGATAGTTCCCATTGGCACCATACAAATCAGGTGGAGGAGGAGGAGGAGGAGGAGGAGGAGGAGGAGGAGGAGGAGGAAAGAGAAAAGAGGAGGAGGAAAGAGAAAAGAGGAGGAGGAAAGAGAAAAGAGGAGGAGGAAGGAGAAAGGAGGAAGGGGGAGGAGGAAAGAGAAAGGAGGAAGGGGGAGGAGGAAAGAGAAAGGAAGAAGAGGGAGGAGGAAAGAGAAAGGAGGAGGAAGAAAGAAAAAAGGAGGAAGAGGAAAGAGAAAGGAGGAAGGGAAGGAAGAGGAGGAAAAAGAAGGCGGGCAAGGCGAAAGAGAGGAGAAAAAGAAAGGAGAAAAGAAGAGGGGAGGAAGGAAGGAAGGAAGGGAGGGAGGAAGGAAAAGAACCTGACATATAGTCAGTGCTAAATAAATATTTTTGAATGAAAATACAATGTAACAGATCATAAATACGTTTGTGGCCTTCAGGAAATTCTTCCCCCTAGGCAGAGAAGAAAGTCTTTCTAAATCTCAGCTACTCTTGAGCTAAAAATTCTGGGGCAGTCTGCAAGGGAGCTGGATAACAGCTCCTAGAAGTGACACAAAAAAATTGAGGGCAGGCAATAAAACTGTGAAGACCAAATCTGTTAAATAGTGGGGGAACTGAACTGTGCTGAAATTTTTAGTCTCAAAGTAATTATAACCTATACAGTGGCAAATATATAAGTAGCGTGTCCCTCAATAGAATTCCAAAGTCTTGTCTCCAGCAAAAAAAAAAAAAAAAAAAAAAAAAAGAGCCAGGATCCTGCCTATTGGTACTAACAGCAGAAAGAACATGTTGATAGCTGTGAGAGATACCCCTAGAATGAGAAGCCTGTGACGGTCAGAAATACAAAATACTAACCATAGTTTCAACTCTGCCCTTTTCTCCACAGCCTGCAAAGTAGTCATTCATTGTGTTACCCCAGGAAAGTTCAGTGGGGAAAAATATGCATTTCGTAACCTGACAAAGACCTCTCCCTTGCAAGTGTATTTTTAAATTCAGCTAACCAACTCAAAATCCCCTTGTACAAAAACAAAAGTTGTACTTTTCTTAGTCTTATTCTCTATTCATGCAAACATTAGAAAAAAGCAATTCAAATTAGAATTCAGAAGGTCTTTTCATTCCACATATAAACAATAAACTTTACTCTTCACCCCATCAAGATGTGAGCAACGCTTTCTATATTTTCAGAATAGGATCAGTACAATTTTAGGTACACCTAACAAAAACTAACGTAATTGTTTTAACTGACAGATAACAACCACTGCTGAAATTTCTATTTACATTGTTGTACAGCTTCCAAAATGTTGGCATTCTTTTTAGTTACCTATAATCTCTGATAGGGTAGAAAGCCAAGTAAAATCATCCCCACCTTACAAGAGAAAGAATTGGAACTTCCGAAGTAACTTGCCCAAGGTCACAGAGCTTTTCAATCGCAGCGCCTGGACTCAAACCAAGATTTTCAGGCATCTTCTTAATCCTGATCTTTTGCCTATAGAATATCTCTACTTATATGGTATGACACTAAAATGAAAGATGCTTCTAAAACTGCATCACATTTTCCTTCTATTTACACAAGGAAAAGGAAAATCATAGAATAATTTATGTCAAACAAAAGCATTGATTTTGATAAAAATTCTTATGAAATAGACCAATATAAAAACCAAAAGCAACAATACAAGAAAAAAAAAGATATAATGCCCTTCTGCATCTCTTGATACAGTCTTTAAAGTCTAGATTGTCTGATATAAGTATGGCTACTCCGACTTTCTTTTGTTGAACATTAGCATGATAGGTGGTTCTCCATCCCCTTATTTTTAATCTGTAGGTGTCTTTAGGTCTAAAGTGGGTCTCTTGTAAACAGCATATAGATGGGTCTTGTTTTCTTATCCATTCTGTTACCCTACGTCTTTTGACTGGAGCATTGAGTCCATTGATGTTTAGAGTGAGTACTGAAAGATGAACTTATCGCCATTATGATGCTTGTAGAGATGGAGTTTTTGGTGGTGTCCTCTGGTCCTTTCTAATCTTTTGTTGCTTTTGGTATTTATTATATATATATATATTTTTTTTTCATCTTTTGCCCCCTCAGAGAGTCCCCCTTAATATTTCTTGCAGGGCTGGTTTAGTGGTCACCAACTCCTTTAAAATATCAGTATTATATCATAGATAAGAAGATATCTTATCCTTAAGTGATGGATGCTACAGTATTTAAAGGTAAAATATAATGTCTGCAACTCTCAAGAGACTTAATGAAAAATGTGTGTATATATTACATACAGATAGAGCAAATACAGCAGAATTTTGACTCTTGAATCTAAGTAGTGAGCAAGTAGGTCCTAATCCACTGTACTATTTTATATTTCAAATTTTCATAATAAAAGTTGGAGAAAACTTTTATGAGCACAAATTAGATATGTGCTCAAAATCTGTGCTTACAAAGATTATTAGAATAGCAAATTAAACTTTCAAAAGTATTTTGCAAATAGCATCATCAGAATATTGAGCTATTCATCCAAACTGGTTATAAATCAAGCTCACTTTAAAACAATGCCAACTTGCCGGCCTTCAAGAAGACACAGGCGGTGTTCTAGCACACAATTACCTCTGGTCAGGGACTATGCCTCCCACACACTGCATCATGCCCTGGGGGACTCACTGGGGCTCACTGAGGGCCAGCAAGCAAGGGCTCTCGTCTGTTGACTGTGACTTTAACAAGTTACAACTTCTCTGGGTCTCAGATAGCATGTCTCTAACAGTGCCCTCCTCTCTCTCCCTTACAGCACTGTAAGGATTTGGGCCCTCGGGGATTCCTGCCTACACTTCGGCGGCGGCAGCCTCATGAACCATCCACCCGCCCGCCAAGCTTGAGCCCCTACAATCCCTCCTAAACAGGCCTATCAAGTAATCCATCCGAAGCACAGTTGATCGTGTGATTCCCAAATTCTGAATATACAGGACAAAGTCCAACACTCTTAAAATATGGCGTATTTTAAGCCATTCCGAGATTTAGTCCCAACTTCCCCTCCTGCCTATCTCCTACTCAATCCCCTCACCTATTTATTACTCATTCTAGGAGCCACCAAAGCTAAACTGACAAACCAACTGCCCTCTTCCCCCGCTCTTGACACTTTTCTGCCCCGTGCCTTTGCTCTCTTGCTGTTGCCTCGGACAGCAGTTTCTTCCTTTCCTGGATCGCATAAGCAACTGCTTAATGGGTACAGACAGGGTTTCCTTCTGGGGTGACGAAAACGTTCTGGAACTAGACAGAGATGGCAGTTACACAACACTGGGAACACCCTATATGACACCGAGTTGTTCACTTTGTGACTGATTAACTTTGTGTTGTGTGACTCTCACCTCCAAGTTTCAAAAAGCAGCAGCAGCAGCAGGCTCATCCTGCAGGGAAACACCTGCACCGACTCCTCAGCCCCAGACGGGATCCGCACGGAGACCGCAGAGACCCGTTCCCCTGTCACAGCAGTTAGTACTTTGTAGCATGTGTTTAAAGAATTCCCCCACCCGACTTCCAGCCTCCTATCTTCCTCATCTTCTCATCCCTCAGAAACACTGTTTGTTTGGTTTTTTAATAAGTAAAACATAGAGACACCACTTATATCCTTAGGGGCAAGAGACTGGAGCAGATGGTCCTTTGAAGATCCAGATCTAAAAGGCCACAAGGGCATGGATTAATTGGAAAGGAAAAGGTCAGGAAAGACTGCCGTTCAGCTGCTTATAAGGGTAAAAATGGAAAGACCGTTGGTGAGATTTTTCAGTTCGTAATAATAAGAACTAACATTTATTGAGTTCTTAACTTTAATTAATAGTCCCATTTTCCAAATGAGGAAACAAATATATTTAAGTAACTTGTCCAAGGTCACAAAGGGGCAGCAAGATTCAAACCCAAGTGGGCGGACACACTGCCCTGCCTCCATACTGCCTCAGACAAGGTTTCAAGAGGTATGTATGAGTGGACATTCTTTGGCCCACAATTTGGCTTTTCTGAGGCTAAGAAAACACTCCCTTTTCCACATTTATCTACTTAGCCATTGCCATGAATGTCGATATTTCATAAAGTGCTTTTTTAAATATAAAATGTTAATTTGTCAAACCTTGACAACATAGCAATAAGGTCAGTATTAAAAACGTATCATCCTCCCCCGCCAAGAAAGTATATACCCTAGGGTACACACTTGTGTGCACACACCTCCAGCTAGTAAGCCCACAATTTTTAGTTCTACTGGACTCTCAGATCTTGCTTCACCAATTTGTCCTCCAAAATATTTAAAACCAAGAATGATAAGATAATATGTTGGGCAAAGACACACACACACACACACACACACACACACACACGCAAAAGCAAAAAGGGATAATATCACAAAATATGACAAAGTAGAATTCAAGACAAAAGTTGAATAGGACAAATTAAAGACTTTTATACCACTAGTTACACTCCACAGTGAATGTAAAAAAATCCAAGATTCTTAATGTATCAATTATCACAAAATTAAGTACAAAAACTAAAAGTGGCAATAAGCCTAGAAATATGTTCACACTCCCTAGCAATCAAAAACCCAGATTAAAGCTGTAATTTTTTTCCGATCAGGTCGACAAATGGGTTTAAATGATAGTGCCCATTTTGGAAGGGTGTAGTGAATGCCACAATTTCTACACTGCTGGAAGGAACACAAATTGGGTTTGAGACTTAGCATAAAAGGCCTTCCTTCCCTCTAAACTTCCTCTCTCTCATTTTCTTCGGTACATACATGGTTTAAGATTCAAATGCCATCTCTTGGAAATTCTATCAGTTCACATGGTTAAAAACGTGAGTTCCAGAGTCAGGTTACCTGATGTCCACTTATTAGCTATGACACCTTAGGCACGCAAATTACTTAATTTTGTCTGTAAGATGACAGCAATAGTACCCACTCCTTAGGGTTGCTGTCAGGATTAAGTAAGCCAATGCAAAACACTTTAAACGATGCCGGGACATACACGCTCAGTACATGTTGCCTATTGGCACTTGGATTTCTTATCAATAATTTCTTTTTACGTAATTGACTAGTATTTGCTAAGTATTCCTGGTGGGACATTTGTATCTGCTCAAATCATTTCAAATTACTTATAATTTTAAGTACAAAGCTTATCGGAATCAAAGATGATCCAAAAAATGATACATGTATCATCACTGTTATCAAGATAATTAAATTCTGATTGAATAATAAAGAGGCAATATGCAATCTTTAAAAAGGGCATGACCAGTGGCTTATGGCATAGTAAAAAGCATTGCGGGTGACTTATTTTATTCTTTATCTTCAACTGTATTTTGTTTTCTATAGTGAACATGTCTGACTCTTAGGGCACGGGGAGGGGAAGGTTTTTAAAACAATAGGCAGTCACTTATCTTGACTGCTTCAGTCATACACTTCTTCTCCCTCCAGGGCACTTGCCAGGTCTGATTCGATTATACAGTTCATCCCATCTCATCCTTCACCACAGCTTTAGTAACTATCATGGCTCATCTTTTGCACATCACTTTGGAGACTATACCATTCTGAAATAAATTCATCAATGTTCGTAATAGTCAAGACTCCCGAGGCTAACAAAAATCCAACAGACAAAACCGTTTTTGTGACTACAAAAGGGTAATTCTTTTCTTGTCTTTTTGTGTTATATATTTAAGCCTAGAAGAGAAAAGCTATATAAAGCTTTTAATTATTTTACGATTCAGAATAAGGAGGCATCAAGTGTATATTATCCTGCCATTCTGTTTATAATTTCAGGAAGTGCATTTCAACCATCATTTTTTGGCAAATTTCCTACAGAAATCAATTTGATCGCTCTTATATAACTAAGCTCAAGCAGGTGGAAATGTTCGACAATTTACTATATGCCTTAGGTGTCAAGGCAAATGTTTGCATGATTGCTAACAGGACACTTAAGTCTTCTAATAGGATAGAGATGAAACACAGGAGTTGTAATGTTTAAGTTTAATATTCTTGGATGTAGATTTCTTTACCAAGTATGTTGCTGGCTGTTAGCTCATTCTAAGCAGGCAAGAAAAGAAGGATAAACTTGTTAACTCCTACCCATACAATAATTTCTTCACATGAAATTTTACCAATTGAGAAATCTGTCTGAACAAGGACTTAAACTTGTCAAGGAACTCAAATTCTTTATTCTTGAGAGAGAGAGAGACAGACAGACAGACAGACAGCATGAGCAGGGGAGGAGCAGAGCAAGAGAGAGACACAGAATCCGAAGCAGGCTCCAGGCTCTGAGCTGTCAACACAGAGCCCGACGCGGGGCTCGAACTCACAAGCTGTGAGACCAGGGCCCGAGCCGCAGTCAGACTCTCAACGGATTGAGCCACCCAGGCGCCCAGGAATTCAAATTCTTAATTCAAGTTAACAAGAAAAGCTTTCCTGTATTCCCCTCTAGCTGCCACCCTCCAGCTCCTCACTCTGAAATTTTCATCCGCACCTCATCTGTGCCACCTCTATGGGAATACCAAGGTTCCTTTCCACATCTGATGCTCCCTCAATGCACTATGGAATTTCACAGCTCTACACCACTGCGTTTGCTGTTCTTTGGCCTGGACAACCCTTCAAACTGTCTATCTGGCCCAGGCTCAAGCTTCACCTTTTCACCTCCTCCTCCTCCACCCTACACATCTGTGCACCCACAGCAATTTATATACACCTCTATCACTCCCTGGCTTTTAACATACTGTATTGTATGTCTGGCTCTTAAAACTTTTGAAGGCTGTGGCTAGATCTTTCTCATTACGGAATTTTTAGGACATACACAAAATACAATAGTATCACAAAAGTAAATACAACAGTATCATGAACCAGCCAACTACAACAGTGAATTCATGACCAACCCTGTTTCAACTCTACCCCCTACTACTCACTTCTCCCATCCGCCCACTCACAGATTATTTGGAAACAAATCCCAGACTTCACATGGTTTCATCTGTAAACAATATACTTCTAAATGTTTCTCTGAAAGATAAAAACTCTTTGCAAACATAACCACATCGCTACCATTATCACATTTAAATCTTTTTAGGTAATGGTTCCACAATGCCATCATTTATCCCGGTGGTGTTTACATTGCCTCATTTTATTTTTATGATTAATCAGGGTCCAAATGAAGTCTATCATTGCAATTGGTTAATATGTCTCCAAAATCTCTTTTAATCTCCAGATTTCTCCATTTTTTTTTCTTATTATAATTTACTTTTGAAGAAACTAAGCCATTTGTTCTAAGTTTCCCATGATCACAATTACATTCACTGCATCCCCATGTTGCTCTATACCTGTATTTTCTGTTAAATGGAGGCTCTTTGGGCAAGACTATTCATAGGTAGTAATGAATATTTCTATCGGGAGAAATAGACAACAACCCATCTGGTTGTCTTTCCCTTTGAGACCTTAGTAGCCACTGATAATCACTGTCTGTGCTCTAGATCCATCAATTCAATAGGAGCTGGGAAACTGTGACATATACCAATTCCATCATCCCAACTTCATCTATTAGCTGGGATGAAAACACCTTGTATAAAAAAGAAACCTCCCTCATCAAATACTTGGTTGGCTTAAGGAAAAGTATCAGACTTCATTCTTTGTCTTTATTTTCTGGTTCTTAAAAGAATACATCGGCTCCCTAACATCCTCCAAAAGTGACAAGTTTCTCTTTGTTTTGTAATCATTATTATGAATGCACAGATTTAAAGACTAGTACACTGCCACATTATCCTTATTGATGATGGAACTGTCCCAGCACTGGCCACATGGGAACCTCTTCAAGTTGGCTCCTGAGTCCGAACCTTTGATAGCCTCCTTGCTTTCTAGTGTGACAGAGGATTCCAGGCTCCACTTACACATTTTCTGCTTCCAACTTGGAATTACCTATTTCTTCACGGAGGACTTAATTATAATTCACTCTTGAGCCTGACTTATGTGTTCCATCAACGTTTTCCAAACTAAATAGGGTCCAATTCCTGAACTAATAATTTTAAATTTGAAAAATGTGGATTGTGCACAATAAACAAAGATTTACAATCATTATTTCACTCTTATTAATAAGCAATTAAGGGGCGCCTGGGTGGCTCAGTTAAGCGCCTCTTAGTTTCCGCTCAGGTCATGATCTCACAGTTCATGGGATCAACCCCTGCCCCCCCAACCCCCACCCCATCAGGCTCTGAGCTGACAGTGGAGAGCCTACTTGGGATTCTCTCTCTCTCCCTTGCTGTCTGCCCCTCCCCACCCTCTCGCAAAACAAATAAATAAACTTTTAAAAAAAGAAGTAATTAAAATCCTTAACTACTCAGGTGCCTGAGTGGCTCAATCAGTTAGGCATCTGACTCTTGATTCTGGCTCAGGGCATGAGCTCACAGTTTGTGAGTTCGAGCCCCACATTGGGCTCAGCAAGGACAGTGCAGAGCCTGCTTGGGATTCTCTCTCTCCCTCTCTTATCCTCCCCCACTTGTCCTCTCTCTGTCTCAAAATAAATAAATAAACTTAAAAAAGAAATCCTTAACTACTCATCATTTAAGTTCTTGAATTCCCTGTGTACCAACTCAACTGTCTGCTTTAGTATTATAATAAAATTCAGCAATTCAAATAAGCATGATCACCTGCAGTTAAAATCAAAAATATAAAAACAGGGTTTCTTTATTGTGATCTTCCTTCAAGAACCGCAAGAAATGCAATGCAGGGATAATTCTAGGAAATTGTCTGAACAAAACTTTAATTAAGTTAAGCGTTTTTAATTAAAGGTTGGCATCCTGGGGGCGCCTGACTGGCTCAGTCATGAAGCATGCAACTCTTGATCTCAGGGTCGTGAGTTTGATCTCCAGCTGGGTGTGGAGATTACTTAAAAAAATAAAATAAAATCTTTAAAAGAAAACAACAAAAATAAAGGTTGGTATCCTAAATGAAATCGAGTAAACAATGCTCAATTAAGTATCATGAGTTTAAATGTAACAATTTGTGATCTTAATTCTTACTATTCACATCACCCAAAAATCATTGTTATAATAATAATGTTAACATCTTTTCAAATGTACTCCAAAACAGAAAACGCTTCTCAAAATCATAACTGAGACAAAATTTAATCTTTTATACTTTCTAAACATCTCATACTTGTGTTCTTAGTGGGAATCAAAGGAATTTCTTGAAGATATTTTTCAGTTGCTGTATCTGTAACTCTAAATGTGTTTAGAAATACCAATATTTTTTCAGGTTACTGAGATATTAACAAGATGCTTTAGAATGTATTTGGTTGCTCATTCATAAAATTCATTGCCCCCAAATCAGAGTAGCCTAGAGAAACAGCAGAAAACTAACTGCAGAACCTCCCATCTCAGAGATAACTAACAATCAGCATTTACTCCACTACAAATGATAAGTATAAGTACAGTTTAGGTGGAACCCCCTTCCTAAATGTCTGTTAACAGTATTTGTTACTGTGACTGCTCTGGAAATACAGTCTCTTAATTTTAATTACTCAATTTTCCTAGTCTGAACTAGGTGAAAACGGAATAGTCTATTCTCACTGTACACATAATTGTATACATAATTGTACATATAATTGCATATGTAATTGACTAGATTTGAAATAGCATTTACAGTCATTCAATTATCCCTTTCAGAAATCTGAAGCTCCAATTTAGTGATTAAGATAAATGTCAACAACAAAAATAGTTTTATTTTATGATTAAAAGATGCAGCTATCTCCAGATTCATCTAGTATAGGACAAACTCTCAAACGTATTTTACCCACAATTTATAATTATGAACTACATTTATATATATATATATATATATATATATATATATATATATATAAACATAACCACTGTTGAGTGAACTCTAAACTCATTGGCATATTTATAACCATGGTACTATTCAAAATATTTTAAATGACTTTTTCTTTTCTAATAAATTTTTTTTAATGTTTATATTTATTTTTGAGACAGAGAGAGACAGAGCATGAACGGGGGAGGGTCAGAGAGAGGGAGACACAGAATCTGAAACAGGCTCCAGGCTCTGAGCTGTCAGCACAGAGCCCGACGCGGGGCTCGAACTCACGGACCGCGAGATCATGACCTGAGCCGAAGTCGGCTGCCTAACCGACTGAGCCACCCAGGCGCCCCTTAAATGACTTTTTCTACATATAACTTAGCATGTTAAGCTAATAATCTGTATTTCACATACTATAAAATATTTACATACCTCAGTCTATTGTTAATGCATCTCTTTCAAATAAATAACCTTAAATAAATACAAGAAGAAAAAGATTTATAAAATACACATGTTAAGATTTTTCTTCCTCAAATCAAAGTTGTGCAGAGAACATTATGATGATTACCATGATAATTAAATGACTGCTTTAAGATTCAAATTAGGTAATCATGGGGGTAAAAGGGAGGGGGGAAGCAAGATATATATATATATATATATATATATGCCTTACACCAGATTATTCTATATGGATCAAACACTTATAACACTTATAAAACATGGACAAATTAAAAAACTAAAAGAAATTAGGTAGATTTTTTTTTTGCTTAATATTACAGAGTAAAAAGATGAAAATATAATGTAAACCTAAAAGTCACAAAAGGTTAATAAACTGAATTGCATAAAAATAACCACTTTCTGCATAGCAAAAGCCACCATAAACAAAGTCCTAAGATGAATAACCAACTAAGAAAAAATATTACTCCTACTAAAATGGCTAATTTCCATGACATAAAGTATGTACAAATGAATTTAAAAAATCAACAACCCAATAGAAAAATGCAAAGGATAAACTGTTCATGAAAAAGAGAAAAGATCTATTGGGAGTTGGATTGGAATAGCATTGAATGTATGGGCCAATTGAAAGTTGATGTTCTTAAGATAATGAGTGTTCCAATCCAAAACATGGTTATTTATCTCCTTATTTAGGTCTTTAGTGATTTTCAATAAAATTTTGTGATGAAAGAAAGAAAGAAAGAAAGAAAGAAAGAAAGAAAGAAAGAAAAAGAAAGAAAGAAAGAAGGAAAACATGCAGCAGGCTCTTAAAAGCATGGAAAAAATAATTTCTCACACATTGGGTACATGATGTATGGAAGGAAATTTAACATTCTTCACTATTACAAATGCGCGTATCCTTTAACCCAGCAATTCTTTTAGAAACTGATCCTACACGCACATGCACACACACACGCACATACACACATAAACTTGAAATATACACAGGTTTATTCATCATTGCATATTACAGCAAGGATCTGAATGGAGAAGCTCTGATTGGGCCTAATTATTTACAATTTAAAAAATGATATAGAATAAGTACAGTATGCTATCATTCCCATAAAGGGTGAATATTTATATTCATATTTGTTTGTAGGTGCTACACTCTGAAGGAATATGCAATTAACTGGTAACACCAACAATATATACACGTGTGACCAAATCTGCCTGACATTTGGGATTATGGTATAGATTGAAAGCAAAAGGAATCTATTTCTCCTGTACATTCATTTCATTCTATCTTGGTTTGGTGTTATTCATCATCACACTCATTTATTTTCATTTAAATATTTTACAAAGTTTATTCTAATGTCTAACTTAAACAGAAATGCTCACTTTTTCTTTTTTATTATTTATTTATTTTGAGAGAGAGAGAGAGAGAGAGCGCGAGCGCGCGCGCATAAGCAGGGAAGGGGCAAAGAAAGGGAGAGAATCCCAAGCAGGCTCTGCGCTGTCAGCATGGAGCATGAAGTGGGGCTCAAACTCAAGAACCATGATATCGGGACCTGAGTTGAAACCAAGAGCGGCATGCTTAACCGACTGAGCCACCTAGGCGCCCCAAAATGTTCACGTTTTCTAAGCAGGCAGAGTCTGTCTTTTTTATACTATGTATTTCTCTTTATTTTTATGCTACTTTAAGAAAAAGAATGCTCAGTTTAGTAAATACTAAAGATTTAAGGTTGGAGAGATGCACTTCATGTTCCAAATGTATAAAATGCAAACTGGCAGGCTAACAGCAATAACAATTAAATACTCTGCATTTCTAGAGGAGAAAACAGGATACAATTAAGGTATAGAAACCTCCCAGTGGGATGTGGATCTGTAGCCAAACAAAATGGGAAAATATAGCAAATAAATACAGAAAAGCTTATCTTTTACAAAGCTGAAAGGCAACCTGCACTACGAAAAAGTTTAATCTTTAACTACGGTGACCTCTGATATCACTAAATATTTGTCAATTATTATTTTAAAAAACAACGTGAAGCAAAAATCTCTTATGTGCTTATAAAACAAGTCCATGCTTTATTAAACTTCAAATCATCAAGTATCGTGCCATCTATAACTTTCCTTTTTTTTTTTTTAACTGGCAATTAAAGAGCCTAGTTTTGCCACAATGTCCTGTTAAGACCGAGTAAAATCATCGCAGAAGTAGGCGAAGAGAAAGCCACAATTCTGAATCAACTCCTAACCAGAAGCAGATTAAATAGTATTCTCATAAAAAGCACACAGACTCATTTAGTACAATTTGTGCCACATTATAAAGGCCCTTTTTAGTAACTCCAAGTGGGCAAACTGGGCAGTTTGGGCATCCCATCTCGTGTACGTTTCTGACTCGTCGCGACTTTTTAAAGCAACCTTTCATTTAATAACGCAGAATTTTGATGACACTGCCATTCTTCTGACTTGCCAAATTATCCAAATCCCAACATCTGCAGTCAGGCTGTTTCTCAAGATTTCTGATCTGCTGCCAACTAGAGAGAGGCCCTGAGTACTCGTGAGCGTGCACGCTGAGGCCGGGCTGCCGAGCGCCGCCCGCCTGTCCCCCCGCACGTCTGTCCCACAGGTGAAGCTCGGCCCCGCAGGGCCACCACCTTCCCAGCGTCACCACCACTTCCAGGACCGCTCCCTACGATGCTTTGTCTGCATCTGCGCCCTAGTCCGTCCGCCTCACTCAGAAATCCAGCTTCCCCAGTGATACAGCGACGGCGGCCAGCACCCGACGTCCCCTGGGCCGCGGAGTCTCGGACCCGAGGAGGGTGCGGAGTGCGACCGGCCGGCACCCGGGCCGCTGCCCTGCCCACCCGGATCGTGGGGCGCTAGTCCCCCCCGTCCCGGCCCCCCGCGGGCCCGGCCCGACAGGACGCGCGTGGGGAACCGGGCCAGCCCCGGGCGAGGGGAGGGGCCGGGGTCGCCGGGGAAGACGGGAGCCAGAAACCCGGGATGGAGGGAGGAGTGGGGCCGATTGAATCCCGGAGCGCCGGGGTTTCATCCAGGAGTTTCGGGGACCTGGGGGTGAGCGGCGGGGGATGTGCCGTGGCGGCGACGGGGAGGGTCTCCAGGGTCTCCGCGCCGACGCCGAGCCCCGGCCCAAGGGAGGAGGAGTCCCCGGGACGACGGAGAGGGACAAGCTGAGAGGAGGCTGAGCAGGGCGGCGCGCGCTTCAGAGCAGAGGACCCCGCGGCTCGCGGGAGGGCAGCGCCGGCAGCCCTGGCAGCCCAGGACACGCACGGGCCGTGGGACTCACCGCGCTGGCGGTGGCGACGGCGGCGCCGGACGACGCGGGGCCGGACGCCTCCTGCCTCCTCAGGCGGGACTTGAGACTCTTCATGGCCAAGTCTTCGCAGTCCCGCTCCTGGCGGCGCGGCGCGCCCGAGCCGCGCGCGAACCTTCAAGTGTGCGGGCTGCGAGCGCGCGGCGAGGCGACGGAGGCGGCGCCGGCGGTCCCGGCCCCACCTGCCACCTGGGGGGCCCCCCGGCTGCCCCCGGCTCCGGGCCTGCGGTGGGGCTCCCCTTCCGCAGCCAATCCTCCCGCGGCCCTGGCGGGGGTGGGGCCGGCTCCGGCCAATCGGAATCCGGGAAGGGGGCGGGACTTCCCTTTCAAACTTCTTAACACCCTTCCTCTCCCTGCTGGAAGAAAAGTTTAGAACTTCAGCCGCGGGACTGGCGGAGGTGAGCGGTGGCTACTTGGAAGGACGTGGGAACCAGTCTCCAGGCCACCGGTGCCTGCCTACTTTAGTGGTCTCAGGTCTAAAGAGAGCAGAGGGTCCAACCTAAGCCAGCTCGCGTATTGGCCGGATCCCCCCACCCCCACCCCAATCTCCTACCCATGTGCTTTTTCCCCAAGTTAAGTTCCCTTTCTTTCGTCTGGTCCCAGGAAGAACACACAGCTTTCAACTTCCCTGCCGTCGGCCGGTGTTTTACTACACAAATCCCAGTGCCTGGAAACAACCACACGCATCTAAACTCCGGAAACATACCACAGCCTCTAAGGAATAAGGTGCGGGCGCTACGGAAAAACATACAGTTAAGAACAGACTTTGAAAGACGTTACAGTAAATGTTAGATGGTCAGTGATTATTTGTTGGGGAAGAACCTGCTGCTTTAGAGAGAAAGATGGAATGGAGGGGGAGAGAGAGTGGGAGAGCATCAACAAAATATAGTGGTAAAGACAGCGGTGAAAAAAGGAGAGACGAAATTTTTGAGAAAAAGAAATAGTCACATTTTGCTACACTTTTTGCTTTCTGACTTCATCTTCCCTCTCTGCTCTAGTATTCCCTACTTAGCCTACTGAATTAGTTTGTACTCCTCCAAAAGAGAAAACGAAAAAAGCTTGGATCTTCCAATGAGAATCCAGGCTTTCAGTAATACTATTTCAGGTAAAAACTTATAAATTAATATGGATAGTAATATATTTCTTGGTTTTCAGCTGTAATTGTCCTCCTTCCTCCTCCCCCCCACCCCGCAACAAAAAGTATTTAACTAATATCTATTAGATCAGTCTGCACAGATTTTGTTAAGACATCACAATTCTCTGAATCCGATCCATTCATTTATTCATTCAACCCACACGTATGTTTAAGGAGTACTATACACAGCTAGTTACCAGAGGGAAAATAATAAACATGATATGTTGCTTTGCATCCAGGAAGTTTACAATCTAGTGAGTAAGACAATAAAACAGGTAATCTCACTAAAGTATGTAGAGTTTGCCTCAGCTGCTAGGAGACAACATAGATAGCCCAGTTCTACAGTCTAAGTTCAAGGAAGAGCTGATGGAAGAAGCAAAGCCTGATTTGATACTTTAACTTATTTAAAAAAAAAAAAAAATGACCCACATAGCCAAAGTGATACAAGAAGTTGCCAAAGGAGAACATATCATGGCCTTTTCTTCAAAATATTTTTCATTTTCTGCAAAAATACACTAAAGCTAATGAATTGATCCATCCTGTCCAGAAATTCGGATTAATGAGAATCATTTAAAGGAAGGACGAAGAGGGGCGCCTGGGTGGCTCAGTCGGTTAAGCATCTGACTTCGGCTCAGGTCATGATCTCACGGTTCATGAGTTGAAGCCCCCCATATGAGGCTCTGTGCTGACCACTCAAAGCCTGGAGCCTGCTTTGGGTTCTGTGTCTCCCTCTCTCTTTGCCCCTCCCCTGCTCGCTTGCTCTCTCTCTCTCTCAAATAAATAAACATTTTTTTAAAGGAAAAAAATTTTTTAAAGGAAAGATGAAGAAACAGGCAGGTGAGCAACACCCAGTAATTTGCTTTTAATATGACATCTTCAATCATCATTAGGGTCCGTTTTTCCCAGCAAAATATTTATTCTAGCAGGCACCCATTTGAAAAGATAAACAGTCCATGTTTCTGACTAACAATGGATTCTTTTTGTCTGAAAGGTCAGTGGCTTCCTTTAGAATTTCCTTAGAAGTAACTCAAGGTTTTATTTAAATACTGTTAAAAAAAATTTTTTTTAGAGCTCTCTTGGAGAAGCAGCATTCAAAGATTGCGTTAGCCCTTAACAAAAAAGTAATTAACAGTGAATTTTGGCTTGATTAGTTCTATGAAAGGAAATTTCTTTGACTCTTCCTCTTTCCTCAGATCCACAACCATTCAATTTTTGGTGGCTCTTTTTTTTTTTTTAATTTTTTTTAACGTTTATTTATTTTTGAGACAGAGAGAGACAGAGCATGAACGGGGGAGGGTCAGAGAGAGAGGGAGACACAGAATCTGAAACAGGCTCCAGGCTCTGAGCGGTCAGCACAGAGCCTGACGCGGGGCTCAAACTCATGGACCGCGAGATCATGACCTGAGCCAAAGTCGGACGCTCAACCGACTGAGCCACCCAGGCGCCCCTTTTGGTGGCTCTTAATAAGAGTGCCTGTGGACAGTTGTGTCTCTGTCTTCACCTGCCACTACAAAGCCAAAATTATCCCATATTGGGATATTATAGAAGTTTCCCAACCAGTCATCCAACCTCTAGTCTCACCTTTCCCATCATTAGTAAATTACCAGCCATCCTCAAAAATCTTAACAAAATATTCCTCCCTTGCTCAAAAACCTTCAGCAGCTAATGAATGAAATCTAACTCCTTTACTTGGCATTTAAAGCTCTACAACATGAGCTCAACCCTGTTCTCCATCTGACGCTCCAAACAAATTACTCTTCAGTTCATTCCTCAAACATGGGTCATGCCTTTCCATTTCCACGTCTTTATGAGGCTATTCCCTCCTCCAGTCATTTGCTATCTACATTCAGCTAACAAAATCCTACTCCCTCCAGGAATGATTGGAAAAAGGCACAAGGTGGCTTCTGGAGTACTGTACTATTCCATCTGGTTACCTAACCAGAGCGTTGGTTATGTAACTAGTGTGTTCCATTTGTGAAAATTCAGTTAGCCTGTAGTCTTTACGAGATGTACGCTTTTAAGTGTGTGTGCTATACTTTAATAAAAAGGTTTTTTAAAGCATACATCTGTTCTAAGTGCCCTCCTCTATCATAGAGCCTTCTCTGATCACTCCACTGAAAGTGATCTCTCCATCCTCCAACGGGTTAAATTGGGTCTCCTATGATACTAACAGATATGTTCTGAACAAGCATTTCGCTACTAGACTCCAAATTCCTTAAAACTAGGGGATAACTGATATATGTTTGAATCCCTTTTGATACTTAGCACGTAGTGGTAAGTGCTCAATAAATATCTCTGAATGGATTGATGCATTCTTTTAGAGTGCATAACGGTTGTTTGTTCCAAGTATTCATGGACAGGATTGGCAACCCCCTGTTTATGAGTAGGAGTAGTGGCTATCTCCTGTAGCATCCAAGTTCTCATGGCCCTGGTAACTGGCTTCTTCTCTGTTGTTACTGGATAAAGCAAAGGAAACAGACAGAGCCACAAGCCCAGCCTGCATCAGTTTCCAAAAATGTTGGGCAAGTTATTTTTATGAACTGTCTGTATGATGTCCCCACGGTGTCTGTGTCCAGTGGCCTTTATGGATTTTTCCAGGCTAGAAACTTGATAGCTGATGTCTGCTTATTCCCATTTGAGAACAGCTAAGTAAATAGCAGTGGCTTGAATATGGAGTGAGGCTTTTTATATTGATCTGGAAGCCCCCTACATGAAGTAAAGTCACTATTATTAGCACTCGGCCAGACAGGTTTGGTTTTGTTCACTATCATCACTATGGTTTATTTTTATCTTCCCTTCAGAGCAAAAGGCACTTGTCAAACGTGGATGGATTTTTATTTGTTACCATACCGAATCTGTATGAAAGCTTTTGTTTTGCTTATGTGTTACAATTTATGAAGCCAGGAAGGGAAATGATGTTTAGAAAAGCATTTTAATGTAAAGGCTCTCAAATAATACCAACGGGCAAAGTTAGTCTCCTTACCACCTCTATCGCTTGACCCCTGTTGTCAAGGAGCTTGTGTTCTAGACCGGGGAACAAAGCTAACATGTATAGCTCAGCTGGCAAACAACTACTCACTGAACTGCAGAGTAGGATCGTGGATGTGGGTGGTATTCAGGGAAGGCAAAAAGCAGGAGATAAGTGTGGATGAAGGGATGGTATCCAAGAGTGGACGGAGCTTCGGTGAGTGCCCACAGGTGACAAGGAACACCAGGGAGGAAGAGGATGCCGAGGGGACCAGCCAGAGTAGGTACAGAGAGCACAGTTGGGAGATGCCTACTGATAACAATCTGACGACAGTGGCAACAAGCCGACGAAGACCATTCCTTAGGAACGTAAAGAACTGACACACAAAATCAAGTGTACACATAAAAAGATCCCTTTTGAAACAGGAAAATCTTCCAGACAAACTCCGGTTATGAACTTCGTGTCCAATGACTTCCCTCCTCACTTTTAGAGCTTCCTGCCACTCCGGGTAGCCCAGGGAACCCAGCCAACAAAGCCCCGTCAAAATTCCTTGGAGGGAACCATGGTCTCCCGGCTCAGATGCCAGGGCATAGCTGCCAGAGGCACGTGTGGCCACGGGGTCATGAAGAAGGGCACCCCCAGCCACGACTCCTACAGCAGCCCCAGGAATGTGAGACCTGAGGCAGTTCTCACAGCCTCTTCTCTTGCCACATTCAAAACTAAAACACGTTGCATGAGAGGGCTTTTAAAAAATGAATAATAGGTCATCTTTGGCCCTAATTTAAAAACCATCTGCATCTCTAGTAAGCTCTCCGATGACCCCATTCTGGAAAATCTAGAGTAAGAAGAAGAAAAGTGGGAAGAAAGGGTGGCTTCTGCTCCCTAGAACCATAGGCACTTGTGTGAGTTTTCTTAGTTACTCAGCTCAAAAACTCGTAGGGATGTCAGTTCCCTCTTACAGAACCTTCTCTAATTTCTCCCATGGAGAAATTATCACTCTGCTATAGCGATCGTTAAGTCTGCTAGCTATCTCCCAAAGAGGCCTGCTTTCCGTCTATCTCTCTGTCCTCCGTGGCATTTACAGACTGCCTTTCACCTACAACACACCAAATGTGCCATGGGTTTCACTATTGAAAAAGGGAGCAAAAGAGCAGGGAGGGGCATGGTCAGCAACTTCCTTGGCATAATTGAGCTTACACCTAAAAAAAGCAGTTGATCTACTCAGTTATTTCTTTGAATCCAGGTTTAATGTTGAAAGAAAGAAAGAAAAAAAGAAAGAAAGAAAGAAAGAAAGAAAGAAAGAGAACAACACATTTCATTTGGTGAAAAATAACTTCTGTTATCAAGTCTTGATTATACAAAGCTCTAGAAATACCAATGGCTTCGCTTTAATGAGATCAATGGCCCTAGGTACACATGGTTCAAAGGCAGAAGCTCTTGATTGCCTCTTTTAAAAATAGTCTTCCTTGTCCTGGAGCCCAGATAAACATAAAGCATTTGGTTCAGGGATCAGTAACTGTCTGACTCCACAGTAAACTTTCCTGGACCTTGGGGTTTTCTTATCTTGGCTAGGATACCAGGATATGCACAAACAGTGAGCCAAAGACTCCCAAGATTCCAGCACTCCTGAATAAGTAGATAAAGAAAGCTTCTTGCTTTTGAGTTGAAAATATGGCCGATAAAGACTATCTCCATAGAATTTAAATGAAATTTTTACTTTTTCTCCTGATAATTTTTGCCTTCCGGATCTTCAGGGGAATTTTTAAATTCTGGCAAGGTATCAGTAAATACTCTGGATTGAATAACTAAATTACTGATAAATTATGTGACTGGTACACTCCATGCCAATCTCTGCTAATGAAAAAACATTGCAGATAAAATAACTCAAGGTAAATCTCATATTCAAATGCACTTGGTAAGTGGCCCAAGCTTTATGATGCACGTTTAACAATGATCTTACAATTACTTAAATTAAAATTACTACTGACCTGAGGCACCTGGGTGGTTAGTCGGTTGAGCATTGAACCCTCGACTTCGGCTTAGGTCATGATCCCAGGGTTGTGGGGAGCCTGCTTAAGAGTCTATCTCTCCCTCTGCCCCTCCCCCACTTGTGTCCTATGTGCCCTCTCGTTCTCTCTCTCAAAAAAAAAAAAAAAAAAAAAGGACTATAGTGATTTAAATTATCCCAAAAGAAAGGCTATAGGCACCATACTGGATAGGTAGATGTTCTAACAAAGTTGTATGTAAACACAGCTTATTACATATATTATATTTCATATTACATAAGACTGCGTATTATTTTTTTTTTAGTTTTTTTTTTTTACATTTATTTATTTTTGAGGAACAGAGTGAGACAAAGCCTGAGCGGGGGAGGGGCAGAGAGAGAAGGAGACACAGAATCCGAAGCAGGCTCCAGGCTCTGAGCAAGCGGTCAGCGCAAAGCCCAATGTGGGGCTCGAACCCGCAAACCGTGAGATCATGACCTGAGCTGAAGTCGGAGGCTTAACCAACTGAGCCACCCAGGTGCCCCTATTTTATATATTTTTAATGTACCATTTGGAATTTTCATAAAATATCTTTACAATTTCATACATCTTTATGTAAGTCCTGATTTTTATATAAAAATTATATCGATATAAGTGTAGATAAAACATGTATTTTAAAAAATTTAATCTTAAAAATGAGTTCCTAGGGCACCTGGGTGGCCCAGGCAGTTAAGCATCTGACTCTTGATTTAGGCTGAGGTCATGATCTCACAGTTGCCGAGATTGAGCCCCTAGTCAGGCTCTGGGCTGACAGCAAAGAGCCGGCTTGGGATTCTCTCTCTCCCTCTCTTTCTGCCCCTCCCCTGTTCCTGCTGGCTCTCTCTCTCTCTTAAATAAATAAGTAGAACTTTTAAAAATGAGTTCCTTGCACAATATTATACAGGATTTATAGATGGATGGATGTATGGATGTATGGATGAATTTGGTTACCAAAAGCCTCAGACTTCTGCTTTTTGGAAAAGAATAGTTGATTAAAAATTTTTCCTGCATGCCCCTTCTTCAAAACGACTTGCATCAATGTTTAAATTAGCATAAAAATTAAAATATAATTTACACCAAATTGGTGATATTTAATTACAATGCTGATTTGAGAGAAATTTTTTAATTAAAATATGATTCTTAAATACTGCAACTTTATTCCACTTTGCATATAAGCCATTAGGGCTGTTTTAAAAGCATACATTATTCAGAGACATTTGTCCACTATTCCACCCTCATAGATAAGCCACATATATATTCTTTATATCATCTGTATCAGTTTAGTACAAGCATCAAGAGATATTCAATAATAATTGATCACTGTATGCTTTTCCTATGGCTATTTTATGAATGCTGTTGCCACAAGCAAATATTCAAAATAACTAATAAATTAAAATACCAATACATCCTGGACTTCAAAAGAGTTACGTTTTAATTTTGCCATGCTAAGTAGAAGCAAGTATGTATTATGCTCTGTAAACTTCAAAACCGTCCCTAACCCAAACAACAATAAAGAACAGCTCCTTTGAACCTTCGAGGGGCGTGGCCCGTGAATCTCCCGAAGATCAAGGCACAGCATTTTAAAGCTAAGCTAAAAGGCGTGTTTCTTCCACTACTGAGACGCAGAGCTCTGAAAGAATAATAAACTCTCACGATCCAACGTCTTAGCTCATAACTCTGAAGTGACACTCATCAAGTCGACAAATGCCAATACGCCTGAAAACCTTACCACCCAGAGGGCTGGGCTCCCACGAAGCAAGTAAACCCTAACTGAGTAACCTTGGGGAATTCCCAAATATGAATCACAGCAAATCACCCAACAACGATAAAGGTTGCTCCCACTCCGACATGAACACATATAGCCAGAAAGCCCCCGTTCGCGAGCACACGATCCAAGGCAACACTATCCAGCCTGTGGCAGAATGTCAACACGTCTGCATGCTTTTGTCTAAGCGACACTTCTCTCCAGAAAGGAGTTGAAGTGACTTACAGCAAATGTCATTGCCATGCTTCCCATAACAAAAGTAGGAAATGAGCCTGAGGAAGGGAGAATTTGTGTGCGCTGTTGGAACAAAGATTACTGCTGTCCTTGAGTCTGAAATGTGGTTTTCAGCTTCCTAAGAGCCAGGGCAAAACAAAACTGGGAACAATCAGTGACAGCTTGAACAGTGGAAAAGGAAAAGGTGAAGCAAGTTCTCAATGGAGGTAAAGTTTTCCCGATGCTGCCTTCCAAAAGAAATTCCTCGTGTGGGTGTGGCTTTCTACGTGGGGCAGGGAACAGTATAGCAGCCGGTCTCGGTCTCCTCAACGATACCAACTATTGTATTTAGAAATACCTTTGTCGGGCGTCCAGAACGTTCATTCATTCACACAGCGGTTGTTGGTTAGTCACAGGTGATGTGTGAGGCAACGCTAGGGACACAGCAGGGGCCAAAATAGTCAAACGATCCACTGGGTCTCATGAGCTGGATTCTAGCAAGGCTGGCGGGAAGGAGACAAAACAGATGAGTGGACAAGATAAATGCAGACGGTAGATATGAGGAAAATACAAAAAGTAACATGCTGGAGAGTAAGCTCCCGTAGATTGGGTGCTCAGGGAAGTGCTTTGGGGAGAAGTGACTGAACTAAGGTCTGAATGACAGAAAGGAGGCTGCCACGTTTAGATGTGAAAGTAGAACACTCCAGGCAGAGGAAAGAGCAAACGCCAAAGTACAAAGGGGCGGTCCAGCTTGGCAGTGTCGCAGGAGCGTATGGAAGGCCAGTGTGGCTGAAGCACAATGGGAGAAAAATATGAGCCAGATGAGTTTGGAGAGGCAGCCTGGGGCCAACACAAGTAGGGACTGTAGGCCAAAGGGAGGATTTGGGATGGTTTTCTAATGGAAAGCTAATGAAGATTTCCTGATAGGAAGCTAATTAAGCAGGGGATGATGGGGTCTTATTTATATCCTGAAAAAAATCTTCCTGCTTCTAGGGAAAGAATTGATCAGAAGTGACTAGGAGGGAAAGCAGGAGGGCATGAACAGGATTGGGATACAGTCTAGAAATAGAAGTGACTTCCTAGTAGACTGGATCTGGAGAGGGAAACCTGAGGCAACGAGGTGGATGGAGATACCACTTACTGAGTGGGGATGACATTGGGAACTATGTTTTGAAGGGAAAGCCAGGGGTTCTATTTTGGTCATGCTGGTCGGAGCTGCCCACTGGGGAGCCAAGGGAGGAGGTATTAAGTAGGCGGCTTAAATAGCTAGAGTGAAACTCCTTGGGGAGGGGGTGAGAGACACAGCCTTGGGAATCCTGGGCAAATGCATAGAGCTTAAGGCCATGGGACCAGATGAGATCTATCATGGGAGAAAAAGGCCAAGGGCCAAGAGGAGAAGGTCCCGCGTAGGAGACAGACAGGGATGGCCAGAGGGCAGGCAAAAAACCAGAGTGTGGTGCTCCAGCAATCAAGGGAGGGTGGTTTTTCAAAGGCAGAATACTGCAGAGAGATGGACGAGCATGAAGACAGTTGAGTGACCATTGGGTTTGGCATTATGGATGCCGCTAATGACAAAACAGCTCCCGGCGGGAAAGAGAAGCCTGAGTAAACTGGGTTCAAGAGAGAATAGAAGGCAATGAGGTAGAGGCTATGACCAGTGCGGTGTGAAGGAGAGCAGAGAAGGGGATAGTAGCTGGAAAGTGGCAAGGGAACCACAAAAGTCTTTGTTTTTTTAAGAACTACCAACACTTTTTTGTAGGCTGGGAGAATGAACCAGTCAAGGAGGAAGACTGAAGAAGGACTGAAGAAGGGGGACACAGATGGGAGTTAAGCTCTTGAGAAGGTAAAAAAAAAAAAAAGGGGGGGGGTGTGATCCTTTAGATAGGAGCTTGGACATGCCATCTGCAATAACACGAGTGAAGACAAAAAATACAGGTATAGACGCACAAAAGTCGCTATATTTGTGGAAGGAAAAGAAGAAGGTCTTTACTGTTGTCATTGCTTCTGTTTTCCTGCGAATCATGACCATCAGTTAAAAGGAAGATGGGCAATGAGGACACAGGGCGTTTGGATGTTTCAGGAGAACAAGAAGGTACGAAGTAGCCAACATTTCTCAGTCTTACAACTCTGAAATATCAACCTGACCTGACTGATCTACGAAATCCGCCTTGTTACTCTGAGTGTATGAAGATAATTTCTCCACTGATCTCTTCCTACCTGCAAAGCAATCCGCTTAGATAGGGACACCCAATATCTCAACTACCAGGCGGCAAACATTGGTTTATTCGTGTTCCTAAGCTATAAAGGGATGGGTCAAAGTATCTGTTCACCAAAGCATTCCATTTCACCCTTTTGTGTGTGCGCTTCTTACAGCTCAATACCTGCCACTATTACTACACAATAAGTAAAAGTTTGTGAGATGTTGCCATGTGCCCAGCACCGTGCCGAGTCCTTTACATGTTATTTTTTTAATACTCCCCGCAAGTAAATGAGCAGTATGTACCATTACTCCAGTTTTAAGAATGATGATGCGGAAGCTGACATAGGCTAAATCACATCAATATTAGAGAAGGGGCGGGACAGAGAGTCAGCAATTATTAATCATGCTATGTAGTTATAAATGGAGTTGTGTAAACAAACGTAAAACCGAAGCCTAATCAGGGATTCCCACTTGTAAAGAATTTGCTCATAGAGAAAAAACAAAAACAACAAGACAAAAAACACACAACAAACGATAAAGTCAAAACTTAAATAAAATGACCTGTAAGTGATTTGCTATAGAAAATTAAAATACTTCAGAGAAAAAGACCAAAACTGGAAAATGGGAATTTAGAAACCCCTGTTGACAAAACTAGGTCTGTTGAAAAAGAAATTCAACCCCTGCTATACTGGTAAAATGTCTGATAGCTGACTTTTTTGGTGGTGGTCAGCTGGTGGGGGTGGGGGGAGGTTTGTAGTAACTGTCAACTTCCAACTCTCACCATGGAGAGACAGCAATGTGACATCAACCGGCTCAAAAAAAAAAAAAAAATCCTTTGAAATTTACCAGTCGGCTCTTGTGAGGTCACCCCAGCACACCACGGGAGGCAGTTAGAATGAATCCTTCTGGAACCACCAGAACTCATGTTCCCTCCGGCAGGTCTAGCAAGATCTCAGACTGTCAGCTGTCCGAGATTATAGCCCCCCCACCCCAGGAGCCAAGTCAATGAAATAAAAAGAGAACTCCAGCCCCGAATTATGCTGAGTCTAATGTATTTTTGATACTAGGGTTAGGAAAAGTATAACAGACCAGCTTGCTTTAGTCTTTGCATTTTGCTGATACTTCCTCTTTTTTCCAAAATATGGAAAAGATGAAGTGAAGAAGATATAATCACATCTAGAGATTCAGAGTAGTCATTTCCTGGGTAACTCCGGGTCTATGTCCTCAAGCAGGAGTCATGGCTTCTTCCAGCAAGTGCCCAGAAGTCAGTGTTGATTTATTGGATAATGTAAGTGACTGAGTTTTCTGAATGAAAACAATTCAGGCACAGATTTAGCTTAATGCCATTTTAAACAAACGATTCGTTGACCTTCTGGTTTCAGGTTTAAGAATATGAATACTCATGGGGCACCTGGGTGGCTCAGTCAGTTGAGCTTCCGACTTCTGCTCAGGTCACGATCTCACAGTTCATGGGCTCACGCCCCGCTTCGGGCTCTGTGCTGACAGCTCAGAGCCTGCTTCAGATTCTGTGTCTCCCTCTCTCTCTGCCCCTTCCCCATTCATGCTGTCTCTCTCTGTCTCTCAAAAATGAATAAACGTTAAAAAAAATTTTTTTTAAAGAATATGAATACTCACAAAAGCGGTGCATTTATAAAGTCATGGGTGATTGTCGTGTGAACTTTCAGAATTACGTATTTGTAGTTTCATCTCTGAGTCAAGTCGGAACAAGTTTGGTGGAGAGTGCTAGGTTGAAAAACCACTCTGAGGTAGACTCAAGCTTTCAGACATGTTCCCTAAGGGTTGTTTTTTCAATTGTTTGCTCTTTGTTTTTAATATTAATGCTCCTGACATCATAAAAGCACTGCATTCTAAATAAAAAATCAAAACATTCAAGAGCCCAGTCAATGCTGTCCAAAACTGAGATTCTAGATAAATATCTCAAGCAACTAGTGGTGTAAACAGCATCATTAAAAACAAGGAGAATCAGGGGCGCCTGGGTGGCTCAGTCGGTTAAGCGTCCGACTTCGGCTCAGGTCATGATCTCGCCGTCCGTGAGTTCAAGCCCCGCGTCGGGCTCTGTGCTGACAGCTCAGAGCCTGGAGCCTGTTTCAGATTCTGTGTCTCCCTCTCTCTGACCCTCCCCCGTTCATGTTCTGTCTCTCTCTGTCTCAAAAATAAATAAACGTTAAAAAAAAATTAAAAAAAAAAAAAAACAAGGAGAATCAAGCAACAGGAGAGCTAGTGATTAAGAACATTCATTTGTTCACTCATTGAATATTTACTGGGTGCTTCTTAAGTGCCAGGCATAGTTCAGACTCCCTGAGACTGATCGTTCTTCCTAAAGAACAAAGATCCAGATGTGAAAAGCACTAGGGTGGCTGCAACAGAATGGAAAAAAAGGGCAACAGATAGAGATAGCCTGAGGGACGGAAATCCAGATCCTGTAGTGCCTGGTAGGATATTGTGAGGGCTTAAGGCTTTTCTGGGAGGGACATGGGAAACCATATCATGGTTTTGCAGTAATCCAGGCAAGAGGCAATGGTGAGCAGACCAGGGTAGTAGCAGTAGAGAAGTGGTCAGATTCTGGATATATTTGAAGGTTGAGCCAATTAAAATTCCTGATAGATTGATATGAAACGCAGTCAGTTATGAATCTGAGCACTTGGAAGTTATCTACTGAGATGGGGAAGGCTGTGGACGGAGTAGGTTGTCGGAGGCAGGGTGGGATAGGGCAGACCAGGGGTTCGGTGTTAGACATGTTCCCTATGAGGTGTCCATTACATATCCAAGTGGAGATGACAAGTGGGAGGCTGGATGTATAAATCTGGAGCCCAGGACAGAGGTCTGGGATGGAGAGATAAACTTGGCTGTGGTCAGCATATAGTTGGCATGAGACGATATGAGGTCACCAAAGGAAGAAATACAGCTACAGAAAAGAGGGCCAAGGACACTCTAGGACATTCCAATATGAACGGGTTGGGAGAAGATAAGGAACAAAGGAGATAGATATGGAAAAGTGACATCCGGTGAAGAAGGAGAAAAACCAAGAGTGTGGGGTCCTGCAAACCAAAAGAAGGAAGTGTGTCTAGGAGGAGGGCATGATCAGCTGTGTCAATGTCGTTAACCAGTTGCACCATTAGAGACTGAAAAGTACCACTGGGTAATCTGAAAACTGGAGAGACTAACAGGAAGTTGCCAAATAAATTTTGATGTACGCAGCTCCATGCACACACTCCAAACTTGGCACTTTTATTATGCTGTTCACATGTTTCTCTCCACATGTTTCTTGTTCAAGAAACAACTTTGTGAGTTTCTTGAAGATAGGGACTTTGTCTTATTCAACTTTGTATGCCTTAGCCTAATCCAATGTATCAGTTTACTGTTGCTGACCACAAATTTATGACCACAAATTTAGTGGCTTAAAACAACGCAGCTCTGGGGCGCCTCAGTTGATTAAGTGTCCAACTCTTGATCTCAGCTCAGGTCATGGGTTCTCAACCCACGGTTCGTGGGTTTGAGTCCCTCATCAGGCTCCGCACTGTCAGTATGGGGCTACTTGGGGTTCTCTCTCTCTCTCTCCCTCTATCTCTATCTCCCTACCCCAATCACATGCTCTCTGTCTCTGTCTGTCTGTCTCTCTCTCCCAAAATGAATAAATAAACTTAAAAAAAAGTCCCAGTTCTGTAAATTAGAGGCCAGACACAGGTCTCACTGGGCTAAAATCAAGGTGTCCATGGAGTGTTCACTTCTGGTTTTTCCAGCTTCTAGAAGCTGCCCTTATTCCATGGTTGGTGGCCCCTTCCTCCATCTTCAAAGCCACATCTCCCTCTCACTCTGAAATCAACTGGGAGACACTCTCTGATTTTAAGGAGGCATATAATTACATTTCTCCACCCCCCAATTATCCAGGGTAACATCTCCGTCTCAAGGTTCTGAACTGAATCACGTCTGCAAAGACCCTTTTGCTTCGTAAGATAGCATATTCACAGGCTTCTGAGGATTAAGACAGGGCCATCCCTGGAGGTCATTACTCTGCCTATCATATCAAGTGACTGACACATAGATAAGCAGGCATTTGGAATACAAAGCTTCTACAGTTTTCCTTTTGACATTTATCACACTGCATCAAAGGCCTAAATTCCTCAAAAGACTGCACTCCCTCCAAGAGCGGATATATTACACCTTCGTTCTTTACTGTAGTCCCAACACTTAACACAGGTCAAGAAATAGGCGCTTAATTAATATTTGTCGAATGAATAAGTGAGCAAACCTATTCTTTCCCGTCAGCTGCTAGAGGGGAAATCTCTTCTCTGAGTTTAGCAGATAATGTCTGAACCTTTCAAGAGAAATAGGGCTCCTTCTTTAGGAACAGGTTTTTGCCTTCCTTGTCCTCTCTTACGTCTGATCTAACAGGCCATGCGTGGTCTAGCTCGGCATAGACAACTTCTCTACATAAGATGGAAGTGTCCCAAGACAGACTTTTCTACACCTTGCTTTTTCATTTTGATGAGGGCAATCTTTCCGACAGCTGCTTAGGATGCCATTATTAAACAGAAGTGCAAGAACTTAGGACACCTTTATAAATAGGGCGCTAAGGTGGTAACTCGAATGTGGTAGGATTTCAGGCATCGGAGGCAGAGAGAAGGTGACCCGTCCTGTGTGGAAAGGACACAGAAAGAACCGGAGTGGGGGGGGGGGGCGCGGAACAGGGTGCAGCCGGAAGCCCAGATGTGGGTCGCAGGCAGATCTTAAAGAATGTTAACATAGAGAAGGCTGCAACAACCAGAAGGCAGCCAAGAAACCTGGATGCAAGGAGAGGGAAGGCCAAGGGAGCCGAAAGAGTGGGCACTGAGGGCTCTTCACAACCCATCGCCACCCACTCAGTCAGGTGCATCTTCCTCTGCCCCCTAAGTGTCTCCACCCCTTGGAGCAGGTGCGGGTCCTGTCCGCACCCCCACCCCTCGGCGAGCGAGCACATTCCTCTGCTCACATCCTCCTGCTTCCCGGGATGCATCGGAAACCATGGAGCACACCCTCCTGCCTGGGCTGTCACCTACCCAGGTTTCCGGGTTCCCCTCGCCCGACTGGTATTCCTGCCACGTCTCTGAACTTCCTTCAGTCATTCTCTGGATCCACGTTCGTATCAGTTTCCCAGGATTGCTGTAACAAGTACCACAAGCTTCGTGGCTGAACACAACCGAGACGTACGGTCTCACGGTTCTGGAGGCTGGAAGTTCAAAAGCAAGGGGTCCGCAGAGCCATGCTCCTTCTGCAACCTGTAAGGGGGACTCCTTCCTTGTCTCTTCCAGCTTCTGGTGTTTGTTGGCAGTCCTTGGCTCATGGCTACGTCACTCCGATCTCTGCTTTCCTTATCACACGGCTATCTCCCTGTGGGCCTCTCTACCTTGTCTTTTTTTCTGAGCGTCTCCTCCTCTTGTCAGGAGACCGGTCATATCAGATAAAGGGCCCACCTGCTCCAGCTTGACCGCATCTTAATTAAACTAACTATATTTGCAGTGACCTTATTTCCAAACACGGTCACGTTCATAAGCATGTGAACCCCCTGGTTCAGGAGTAGGATCTACTGCATCCTACAGTGGGGATGCAGTTCAACTTAGAACATCCTCCTAGAAAACCACGGTCTACAGAGACCCCCTCAGAATGCACAAGATAATCCTTTGGAGAAAGAGAAGAAAATATTAAAATTCTATTTAATTTATTTTTTTAAAAGGCAATAGGCCTTCTTAATGTTTACTGGGTTACCGATACTGGTGATTTCCCCCATGTTCTATTTGTCAGCGTCCCGTGTCCTGCCCTATGAGTCCTGGGGGCATAGCAGAGGGAATAGCAGACACTCCCAAGTAAAGAAGGGGTTGATGGAAGGACCCCTGCGTCTTGTGTGAGTTCAGCGTATCCTTGCATATTGCAATTTACGTGAGTCAGGATAACATCCAGGTGACCACTTTTATAAAAACAACATGTTTATACGGCAGAATCTTTACAATGCTTGGTACTGAGATAAAGCACGACCAGGGAATTACTCTAAAATGCAATCGAAAGACGAGGTTCTACTTTATTTTACAAAATTAAAGATTTTCCAATTCTGCTCACCTTTTCTGTCCTGTGATGACTAGTAAGTAGCATGCTGCCTAGCAAATATCGTTGGGGAAGGAAATGAACGTCTGGGAGCCACAACTAGAAAACCATCGTAAAGCTAGGCGTTGCATGGAGGGGATGGACTAAATGGGCGATGGGCGTTAAGGAGGGCACTTGTTGGGATGAGCACTGGGTGTTATACGGAAGTGATGAATCACCGAATTCTATTCCTAGGTCTTCTGTGGAAGCATGCACCGGAAAATATCCACCCGCTGGCAAAGAGATGGATGGGCACAGGCGTCAAGTGGGAAACAGGTAGTCTCCAAAAAGGATCTTTAACTTCATGCTTGGCCCCACACCATCTGGGGTTTTCAAACTATATTAATTGCATGACCAGGCACCTTGAAGCCAAGAAAGTGGCATTAAAATTGTTTTTAAGGGTGCCTGCGTGGTTCAGTCGATTGGGCGTCTGACTTCGGCTCGGGTCATGATCTCACGGTTCTTGGGTTGGCACCCGCGTCGGGCTCTGTGCTGGCAGCTCGGAGCCTGCAGCCTGCTGCGGATTCTGCGTCTCCCTCTCTCTCTGCGCCTCCCCTGCTTGCCCTCTGTGTCTCTCTCTCAAAAACAAACATTAAAAAAATATTTTTAAAAAAATATTTTTAATCTACTCTACACTCCTGGCAGAAGCAAACTAAAGCAAAGTAAAACCAACTTGGAGGGACACAACCTCAACCTAGGTTGGATATGATTCTTTTCAATACAGTTTTTTTTCATGAGTAAAGTAGTTGCCTGGTTAAAAACTAGTTGAGTTGTGGGAGTCCAGGTTAGAGGTTCTGGCACATGGGTGGGAGTGGGGTGGAAACTAGGAGGTGGATTGAAAGATTTTAGAGGATCTCAGTAGCCTTGAGGACTGATATGAGTGTTTGGCGGTGGGGGGGGGGGGTGCTGGTGAGAATGGAAGCATAAGAATGACTTCCTGGTTTTTAACTTGCACCCCTGGGTGAAAGAATGTTGTCTTATGCTAAGAGGGCAAGCAGGAGTGGAAGCAGCTTTGTGGGGTAAGAAAGTTCGTTCAGCTCAGGACACGTTGAGCTAGAATTGCCTATTCCGGCCTGGAGCGGAAGATAAAAACTCAGACAGATGTTGTCAGCAGATATAAATGGTAATCTGAGCCACAGGAATGGATAGGAAGGGCCAGGAAGTACAGCTTTTAGAGGATGCATGGAGAAACAGAGGCCAACCAAGAGAGGTAGAAGGAAAGTCAGCAAACTCTCGGGTCACAGAGGCCAAATATCAGTAAATATTAAATACAAGCAATATTGACCAAGGTCAATAGCCACTTGCCTTCTGTCATCCCCACACAGGGCACAGCTTGTCGAAACACTCAGAACACTTCTGAGCCACACCTCTGCCCAATTTTCACTCATGAGAGAGCAAATAAACCCGACGCACCCGACGCAGCAAGGCTGTGTTTGCACCGTTGATCGCAATTATTTGGGACATTTATTTGTTCTTCTTTTTTGGTATTTCAAAGTTGCAGTTAACGTGCAGAGCAAAAGTGATGATTACAGCAGTGAATCTTCCACACCAGCAAATGGTCAACCCATTGATATGAGAACCACGGGTTTGCCTAAATGATGGCGGAAGGTCTATATAATGACGTTTCCTCCAAATGAGGCTGCCCAGGATCCAGTGACTCAGAGGCCCTGTGTGCTGATCTCCCTATCAACAGTCTGTGTGCGTTGCACATGTGTTGGCAACTGACTGAGTTCGGACATTAGGCTAGCAAATTTGGGGTCACGGGACTTGTGGCCACATCTTGGCCTATTCCCTCAATATTTGCCCATTGTTGAACACTTTTCTCAAATTGGGATTCCAACACACATCTTTCCTTGGCCATTTCAGCCTGTGGATGTTTCTCCTTCCTACAACCTTCTATCACATTTTGTCATTCACCTGGTTCTTCGTAGCATTTGATTTGAGATTCCCTTCATCCTTGATCTTACTTCTCTGAGTTATTTGTTGTCATTTGGAAGGCTAGCGAAGGCCTTGACAACTTTTACTCATTCCCCTGGAAGCTCAGATGTACCTACATCCTTGGCATAGTTGTTACTAATAACTTATCACTACTTACATAATTGTAATTAAAACAGAGATATTTATAATCATATATAAGCATAATTATGGCATGCTCAGAGTTTTAAAGTCAAAGGTCTTCCTACCCAGGACTGTTTTGTGTTGTGTTGTGTTGTGTTGTGTTGTTTCTGAAGCAATTCATTAATTATTGAGGAATAGAGGTGAGGAGATCATAGAATAGGCTAAGACCATGTCTAGGCTAGGTACCATACAAATGATTTACTTCTTTCATACATTTGAACGTTAAAAAAAAGGACTGAATCAAAGAATCATATATTATAGAATGATAATGTGCCAGTCATCGATTTGTCACATCTCATCTGCAAATCTACCCTTCATTGCCCAGCATGTGGTACTGGGGTGGGAGCCTGAAAATATTTCTCTTCACCCAATGATGGCATGATGTTACGCTTTGTCAGTAGAGGGTTCTGGAAGGACACCGCAAGAGAGCGGTAGAAAGGGACTTCTCTTTCTGGTTCTGACATGCTTTCTTCTTTCTCGTGTGCCTTTCCTGCGGCAGGGGGCCAGGGGATGGGGCACACGCACCTCAAGCAAGTTTCCGTGCAACCCTCAATGGCAGCTTCTGTGGGCTTCCACAAGCTCCTTAGTGGGCTTCCCAGCAAGACCCACAGCACTCCCAAGGGCAGTTTCTCAACAAATTTCTCTAGTGCCTCAGTGGATGACTCCTTGCCTGCCTGCCCAGCCCGGTAACACCTCAAAGAATTTCTGTGCCATTCACTGGATTACAGCTACACGGTCCTCACAACAGCCTTGGGGATAGGGACTCTCCAACTTGTTCCTTCCTTGGATACTCTGTCTCAGCCTGAGGGCAAGCCTGAGGCCGCGCCCTCTAGGTGCTATTCTAATACTCTGCAGAGTTCACTTCACCCCCCCCCCCCCCAGTAACTAGTTCTCTGTTATTAGTGAATGATTCCGTGTATTGAACTTCCCCTGTTCCAAGTACTGTGTGGTTTCTGTCTCCTAACTGGATCCCAAATCACACAGGTAGAAAGAAAGGGAATCGTTTTGTACAACCCCTTCACTTTATAGGTGATGAGATTGAGCCAGAAGTACAAGGAGGTGGACCAGAAAAATAAACGCCTGGCCCAAGTCACACAGCTAGGGAGCAGTAGCATCAGAGGTGGAGGTCACATGATGGTCAATGTAAGTCGTGACTTCACCATACTAACCTGGCACAATAGATGGGCGTTGAGTGAATGGATTAATGGATTAAGGCTCCCAGAGCAATGCTTTGTTAGGGAAACTTGACCAATAGCTTGACTTCAGTCCACAGATGGCCAGGGAATTTGGGGTGATTTCTTGAGGGCATTTGCCCCTCCAGATTCCCGAGCCTCAAACATCCTTGGCCAGAAGGCCTATCTGTGTATCTCAGTGCCCACCCACTGACTTTCCAGATCACCCAGGACGCCTAAATATTCACCAGATGGTGGGAGCTTCCCTGGCCGGGTCCCAACCTAATTGCTTTGTGGTATCCCAGGGAAGACAGCTCTCTGTTGTGGGTGAAAACTAATGACAGTGAAGAAAGCCCCTCCAGAACTTCCCCCATCTCCCACCCGTGCTCACGAAATCCCCACAATCCACAAAGCAATGGTTTGGGTTCTGTAATTAACAGTCTGTCTTTTCCAAGGATGGTTTTGGCATTGTGGGTGCCAATACACAGACTCTTTGAAGCACTGGCCTGGGCCCAGGAGTTGCTTCTGATTTCTAATTAGGGCATGTTTAGATAGCAAGAGAAGAAAGGCCAGTCTAGCATTGTGATTAGAATAAGAAGGCGGGTGGGTTAGCCTCAGGCAGACTTGTTTTAGACAAGTAATTCTGATAAGTTCAGTGAAAGGAAAGGGATTTTCAAGGTAGGAAGATAAAGTGGAAAGAACACTAGCTTTGAAGTCCACCTCCTAGAGGTCAAGTCCCAGCTATGCTAGGAATTGGTTTTATGAACCTGGGCAAGTCACTTTTCCATTGGAGCCTTAATAGTCTCACCCATGGAAGGTTGACCTACATGATTTCTGGATCCCAGCAATAACATTCTAAGAGATTATAGGATTCAGGGGTTCCTGGAAGGAAATAGGAAAATGCCTCTCCTCTTCATCCACTGCTCCTTGCAAGAAATTGACTCCTGTGTGTTTCCGAGGAAGAGTTATTCTTTTGAAAAATGAGTTTCACTTTGTACCTGTCTAGGAAGAAATAACCCAAAGTACTTTTTGTATGCATTAATTCATTCAGTTCTTCTCTGAGCACCTTCCAGGGCTGAAGGAGGCTCTCAGAGCCTTAATTCACTAATTCATTAATGCATTCGTGGAGACATTTGCCATGTCTTTATAACTATACTGTCAGATCTCAAGACTAAGAAGTGGATCTTATACTTTGTATCTCCCAGAGTCAAGTTCAGTGTCCTGCGTGTGGTTAGTGCTCAGTTGATGATCTTTAATTGATGGGTCTATTAGCATTGTGGATGTACAAAAGCATGTAAGGGGAAGTTCTTGTCCTCGGGAAGGATTCAGTCTAACTGTGGGATATAGTCCAGCCTGAAGAGTTGAGTGACCAGGCAAGCAGTGTCCCTTGACGTATGATTCTTTGTATATAAATGAAATAGGCCAACGGCTCCCAAACTGTGGACCTTGGTTCCCTTGTAATCTATGGGTTATATTAAGCATCACAAATCCTTATATCTGTAAGATGACTCAGACACAACTCAGAAGGTACATATACTTATTTTATAAATATATATTGTGACTGCCAAATGCATAGCCACTTAAAAACAATTTCATGCTGTCTGTCCTTTGGTCTTCATGAATTTTTAAAATAGGTGCTCAAAGAACACTTATTGTCATGTGAGTGTGTAAACATTTTTTGAAATTAAAAAGGAGAGATTGTCATACCCAAATAGGATTGTTTAAACCACTGGCATAGACAGCCAAAATTTAGAAGACAACCTGAATTCTTTAGCGTGGCAGTTGGGAGCAGGGAGGGGCCGGTGTCAAAAGATTTTTTTTTTCCCTAAAAGAGATGGGATTTGAATCTAGCCTTGAATAATGATTAAGGGTTTTTTTTTACATTTTTTTTTTTACATTTTTTTTTCAACGTTTATTTATTTTTGGGACAGAGAGAGACAGAGCATGAACAGGGGAGGGGCAGAGAGAGAGGGAGACACAGAATCGGAAACAGGCTCCAGGCTCTGAGCCATCAGCCCAGAGCCCGACACGGGGCTCGAACTCACGGACCGCGAGATCGTGACCTGGCTGAAGTCGGACGCTTAACCGACTGCGCCACCCAGGCGCCCCTTTTTTGACATTTTTTAATGTTTATTTATTTTTGAGAGAGAGAGACAGAGCATGAGGGAGGGGTGGCAGAGAGAGAAGGAGACACAGAATCCGAAGCAGGCTCCAGGCTCTGAGCTGTCAGCACAGAACCCGTCGCAGGGCTCAAACTCACAGAACAGACTGCGAGATCATGACCTGAACCGAAGTTCGACGCTTAACCAACAGAGCCACCCAGGGGCCCCAATGATGATTAAGTTAATAACAGCAAGATCATATCTAAGGTTAAGTCTTAGATATCAATGTCCCAATGTATGTGGAAAGGGAAGGGCCACAAGACTCATACCTACATGCTTTAATTCTCCCCGCGATAGGGCATTATTCTTCAAGAGCAGGTGCACAGATAAACTGGAACACAGGTAGATCCACACCTCCCATTAGTTAACTTACTTTAAGAGCATCCAGAAAATTAGCAAAGACCTGAGAAACCATTCACCCTCGTAATGAATACCAGTCAGAAAACCCTGAAACTTACATTATTAGAATTTTTTAAAGTGCACCTTCTAAGCACTGTAGACAACTGTGCAACATCAGCCACCCCCAAAACTTAGGAAGAAAGCATACGTATACAAGGAATCATGTAAACAAGGATTGTGCTGAAGTACAGTGAATCGGAGAAATACAGTGAAAGACCGGAGAATCTTTAAGATCTCTTCCTTTCGGGCATGTTTCAGCCTTTTAGATAGAGGTTATGGTGGGCAGGGCACAGCCACCTGTCTCCAGGGAAGCTGGCTGCTGCCACTACTCAGCCCTCCGTTCTAGGAGAGAAGGACAAGGGAGTCGCCCAGGGAGATGAGCAGAGGAAAAGCAGATGGTGGGTTCCCAAGTTAATCTGGAAAAAGTCCCCATCGGTTCTCCTTCCTATAGTCGTTTTGTAAAAGTTGTTTCTCTGCAAGAGGTGACACTTCATTCTTTCCCTTCCCGACCTTTCCCTTTGGGCTAAAATTTGCCAGTGAATCTGATTTCTTTCTTTGAACTTGGTTCGCTCACTTCGAAGTGCTGCCTCTTCACCCCTCCGCACTGCTGGGAGATCGTGTAAGATGATCCAGCTCTTTCGGAAAGTATTTTGGCATGAAAGATCACAAGGCTTCAAAATATTCGTAGCTTTTTATCTTATAATCCCACTTCTAGAAACTGATCCTAAGGAAGCAATTCTAAATGTCATTAAAGATTCAGGCATAGCGATGTTCATCATCAAGTTGTATAATTCACAATTGCAAAAAATCAGAGGCAACCTCCGAATAGGGGAATAGTGAAGTAAGCCATAGTTCACTGAAACCATAAAATCCTGTGTTAGCAAATGGTCTTTAAAAGTTTGAAGCAAAAACCTGAAGACTGCTTATTTTGCAGAATGGAAGGTGAAGAAATGCGGCACGAAACCGATGGCGTCGTAGGATTTCAATTCTGTAGACCAAAAAAAAAAAAAAAAAAAAAAAAAAAAAGAATTGAAAAACTTGTATGCTTATCAGAATAAAAAAATGACTCAAACATCAAGAAACAAGACTGGACAAAATATTAACAAGGAAACCGCTTAGTGATGGAAATAGAAATGTTATTTATTTTCTTTTTCATATTTTTCTGTATTTTCTAAATTACGTATTACTTCTATAAGCTAAGGAAAAAAGAAACTTAAGAAAGCCCACAGTGCAGGAGACCCCAGCAGGAAGACTACGGTGGGGCTCCCACACCAACTCACCACCCCCACGGTGGCCCCACGCTCATTAGCAGCTCAGTGGCCTGAGCCCGGGGGTGGAAAGTGCTGTCCCCTGCTCGTCACTAAATTTAGACTACAGGTGGCAGGAAGGACACAGGAGGAAGGATAAAGATCCAAGGGGGTGGCTGGTTAGCAATTCTCAGGAACCTAAATCCGGGTTGCGCTGGTGAGTGGAAACACCACGTTCAAACATCACAGCCAGTCACTGCCACACTTCCTCCTGAGGTGTGCAGGCGGGCTCACTTGTCCCCACAAGCATCACCAGCAAAAATCAGTCGAGAGAAGGTGACAACTGGACAGGTGACCCCACTAGAGACTTAGGAACGTCTCTGACACCTCCCTGGGCTGCTCCAAAAGCTGGCTGACTCTACCTGCTGGGAGGTCAGATTCCAGTAGATTCCAGGCTAGACAAAACCCCGGGGAACACCTATGAGTTCTTCCCTCCAGTTCAAACATCTGGCATCGAGGTGAAGCGTGAGGGCTGTGGATTGAGCTCTATTTGTCTTCCAGCTCTTCCACCAACTGGCCGGGGGACCGTGGACAAGCTTGCTTGATCTGTGCCTCAGTTTCCCCATTAGCTTTGAGCATAGGACCTGGTATATAGTCGATGCTTGGTAAAAGGTGTTGACTGAATGACAAGGAGTAAGATAGGGTCGGCCTCGCCAAGCAGGCCCGGGGAAGGGTCACAGGGGCTTCTCCCCTTTGTTTGTATTTTTAATTTTTATTTCTGAGAGAGGCAGAGAGAGAGAGCAGGGGAGGGACAGAGACAGAAGGAGACACACAATCCGAAGCAGCCTCTGAGCCATCAGCACAGAGCCCGACACGAGGCTCGAACTCATGAACTGAGAGATCATGACCTGAGTTGAAGTCGGATGCCCAACCAACGGAGCCACCCAGGGGCCCTGGGGCTTCTCCCCTTTGGAAAGAGACATACAGTATGGTGTTGCCTGCCATACTACACCCATACCCCACCTATGACAGGTGAATTCCCTTCTGCCCGTGTAGGCACTTTTCTGGCTTTCCTCTTGGTGGACAGGCCCAAATTGACAATCCGGTCCACAGTTAGGGATCACTCAGTCTCGTCTCCAGTGTCGCCAGCTCAGTTTCATCCAGGATCTGTTCAAACGCTTGTTAAAGAAATAGGGACGAAGTGAAGCTGGAAACATAGAAAAGACCCAGTCCTCATCCTCACCAAAGCTCCTGGTTCAGCCAGGGGCAAGGGAGCTAACTGTGGCTCAACATGCTACGTGTAAAGGGGAAGCCTGAATCCAGGGCTCCCTGGGGGCCCCAGGTCTGGGGTTGGGGAGGCTGTCGGGATGGATGAGGCAAGTCTTCACCTATGCACTGATGCTACAGGAGTAACGGCTAGCCTGACGATCGCATGAGAGCTAAAGGGAGAGGAATGGGGGTGCCTCTGCAGAGGACTGGGGGAGCTGCTCCTTCTGAGAAAGGGAGGATCTGTCTGCTCTGGGGACAGAGTAAAGAGACGCAGGGGCAGAGACAGACAGGAGTCACTAAATGCGGGCAGGAGAGTGTGTGCGACGGGGGGAAGAGGGGCTGGAGCACCTGCCCAGGAGGCCAGTATGGGAGTTTCGGAGCTCACGGTGCACAGATGTTGCTTGTAAATCAAGACAGGGCTGAGGTTGGCCTCGGAGCTGTCATAGGATTAAACAGAGACATGCCGCGAGAGAGATCTTAGGTGCAGGGAGCAGAGGGCATCTCTGGGGAAGAAGCCCAGGACTCAAGAATTCGCAGGGAGAGTTTTGTTGGCTCAGGCAGAGAGGTGGTCAAGAGCTCGACTGGCGGGGAGCATGCGCGGTGGAGGGTTTGGGTTGGCGGGGCGGTGGGAACTGCTTTTCTCCATCGGTCTCACAATCTCGATTTCCTTTAGCATTGTTCCATCTTAGTCTCAACCATGATGTTATTATATTATCCGTAAAAATGTGGAAAAGCCCCCCACCCCCGTTTCCCACCACCCCTACCCTACTATACTGCCTCTGGTCACACACTGCGGGGTCGAGGCTTAAGCCAAGTATAACCGGCCCACAAAGATGCAGGGGGCCCCAGGGGACCTTAACCATTAAAGGAAAAATAACAGCACTGATCAAGGCGTTCCCAAGGGGCCAGCCAAGAGATGCCGAAGCCCACGCAGACTTCTCCAAGGGTAGAGTGGGGTGGGAGAGCTTCCCTTGAGGGGGCCTGAGGGGAAAGATAAACAGAAAGGAAAAGCAGCATTCAGAGGAGAGGAGGAGAGAGGAGAGGCCACCCCCAAATGTGGCAAGAACGTCTGAGTGGCCTGCAGGATGGGACCGTTCACTGAGACCTCTCAGTCATACTGAATCTCTCCATGTCCCCCAAACCCACACAGTCTGTGGTACCGTAGTGGTTCCCTTTCAACCACTAAAGTAGAGGTCGGGCCACATGAAGAGCCAGCTGCAGTGACCGGGCCACACTGGGCGACACTGGGAATTCAAGCAGAGGAGGGCACATGTAGTTGGCTTAATGCCTGGCTGGGCTTTGTGGATGCAGGGGCTGGCGTGCCCGTGTGTGTGTGCGCCCGTGTGTGTGCGTGTGTGTGTGTGTGTGTGTGTGTGTGTGTGCATGCGTGTGTAAAATGGAGCTTGCCCGCCAGCAGATCGGGCCCACCAGCAGCAACTGCCCCGGCAGTTGGGGATTAGGGGGCTTCCTGCGAGGCCAGTGTAGCTAATTTAAGTCATCTGTCTGCTGAAACTTAGTTAAAATGAAGTTTTAGTAGGATTCTTCCTGTGGGCTCTGTGGTTAAACAGAAATTCCTTTGAAATGATGTCTGAAGAGTGAGTCAAAACAAGGCCGAAAGCTAGGGATGAGTAACTCCAGGCCGGAGCCTGAGCTGGGTGGAGAGGATATTTACGAGGAGCACACAGGCCAGAGCGGCTTCGAGATGCTCTCCAGCTCTGGACCCAGGGCGTGGCCTCTGCTCCCTCCCCAGCCCACCGCTGTTCCTGGTCCTACAGAATTCTGGGGGTGGGGCCGAACCTCAGTAATCACAGTCAAGCCCCTCTCTTTGCCAAAAAAAAAAAAAAAAGGGTTTCTTTCATTGCTTTGTCTTTCTAAAAAGCACCTTTGCTCATTATAGAAAATTAGACAATACAGACAAGCAAGAGGAAAACAGTATGGTCAAATACCCGTAATCTCACTTACTTTAAACAACCACTGGCAAAAGCATGATAGATCATTAAAATAGCCCTCTAGGTAAAGCGCATAAATTCTTAAGGCTTTTTCTGGATACATTCCCAGAAGTCAAATTTGGATTCTACAATCTGGATAATACCTTACACTATTAGCACCATATTAGATCATTAGAAGACCCTCCTAGATAAAAATATATATTGGTGTTATTATATATAGTATAATGCAGAATAGAATATATGCTTCATATAAGATGTATAATAAATGTTATGCTATGTATAATAAGTTATATGTAATATATATTTCATATACACATACAGATGTACCTTTTTTAAATAGAAATGAATTCATCCTATATAAATCATTTTTTGGTGATATTTTCCCACTTTACCTAATATTTTCTACTCTGTAGATATGTTTCTTAACATCATTTTAATGCCTGTGTATAATCCTACTACCTAAACTACTAACCTTATTTAACCAGTCCCCTGCTGCTGGACACTTAGGTTATTCCAACTTTTTCTCTATTAATAGCAGTGCTGTAATGAACATTCATGCCGCTAAATATTTGCATTAATTCTCAATGCTTTTTTGGGGGGGGTGGGATACATTCCCAGACATCAAATTGCTCACAGCTTCTCGATTTTCATAGGCTAGGAAAATGAAACCCAGAGATTGGCCTAAGGAACTAGAAGAATAATAAAAGGCAGTAGGACAGGGTTATGGACGGCCCACGAACAAGAGCCCAGGCCTGCTGGTTCCAGATGCAGCACTCTTCGCGCTATACAAGATGAGGAAGGAACTCCAGATTCCTCGGACAGTTGGCAACATCAGCTGGGAGAATGGAGGCCACAATAGTGATACAATGTCTTGTAAAACCAGGGGCTCTTAATTCAAAGTCACTTATGGGAGTCACTCGCTTTCTAGAGCCTCAGGTCCGGCTACTCTTGACATGTGTGTGGTGTGCATCAGACCTTGGCAGTATTTACCTACCTTCAGCTTTGACACTCCACTCTCTACCTTCTTTCTTTCCAGCTGGCCACAGGTGAATTGGGACATGTGTCTTTCAATTCTACAGGAATTTCCTGGCCCATTATTATGCGATACCTACTTCTCACTTAACATCTCTGGCCTGACAGTATTTGGAGAACAATCCTAAGGCCTCAGAACAGAAACACAGATCGTCCTGTTTATTGGAAAGTAGGGCAAAGTTCCTGCCACCCATGGCTCCCCCACCACACGTTAGTAATACAACATAAACTGAACCACCCAGCGGCTGAATCTGTGAAGTAGCAATCTTCCTCCAAGGAAGAAGATGGCTGGGTGGAGAAGAGGTCCTGGGGCAGGCAACAGCTTTCTAGAGGACTGCAAATGGGGGTGTGGAGGAAAGGAGAGGTTATGCAGTGAAGTCAAAAGAACGTTGGCCTTTGAGTGAGGCTACTGGGATCCAGTGCTTCCCATGTGCTGTGTGGCTTCAAGGAAGTTGCTTTCTACCCTGGTCTCGTTTATTCATCAGTTAGCCAGGGCACCAGACCAGTTCAGCCTTACTGTTCCTTTCTGCTTTAGCTGCTCTGCCGTTTTCCTCACTCGTTTGGGACATTGGTTCAGCAGCATACTTCAGAGCATTCCTTTTTTGCGACTTTTGACAGTCTTTTTGTGTTTTCTGAATCTTATAGATGAATCACCAGTCATTGATCCTATGTTGATGCCGTGGAAAAAAGTCTAATGCCAGTGGTGTTCTAACGCCAGTGTCAAAGCCCTGGAGGTATCCTTCCCATAGCAACAAGATCTTTTTTAATAACTGACCACACCCTTTGTTCAAAGCCTAGCACAAGGGCTCCGGGAGCTAGAATGTCCACCTCACATGTACCTCAATGCTTTCTTTCTGCCTCCTTCCTACAAAGCTTTTGGGTCACCAGAGTTGGTAGAGTCTATCTGTCACGCCAGCCTGATCAAGCGGTAGTGCCTTCCTCAAGGGTTTTACTACACAGGACTCTAACCTTCCATCGTCAACCAGAAAGACCGCCATGTCTGCCACACAGAGGAATGGGGGCAGGCCGTGACGTCACCATTTCTCACTCTCCCTGACCTACATACACCATGAGAATGTGGATACTTCTCCAGTCCCAGCTTTCCAAAAGGTTCCTATGCTCCAGGGTTCATGGTAAAGAAAAGCCGCTCTCTCGAGGAAGATGAGCTTGGAGAGGAGGTGACACATGTTGTCCAAGCAATATCTCATCCCAAACCTTCTAGCAGCACGGCGTCTCCTACCTCTACCATTCCTCCAATGGCTTCCAATGGCTCCTCCTCCAAGCCTTCTTCAACGTTCATTTTGAATTTCTCTTGAATCACATTTTGTTTTGAGGAGGTGGGGGGGGGGCAGTCACAGTGAAATTGGCTCTGGGCCTCTGTTTTCCAGCAGGAGGACGCTGGCTGGATTCTCTATGGGCTGGGAGTTGGAACTTCAAAAAGAATTCACCATCTTCTGGCAACAGAAGATGTAGAAGCCAGGACCTGGAGGACATGTTTGATGTTTTCCCCTCATTCTTTCTTCGTGGACGCAAAGTACAGCGAGTTTACAGTGGCGATGAGTAAGTAAGGTATCAAGTGGAAAACCCCAGAAGGGTTTTTAAAACAGGCTTCCTAGAGCTGAGGAGAGCATACAGCTCTATTCATGACCGTGTGACCTTCTGGACAAGCCGAGATCTGGAATGGGAAACCGGAGCTCCGCCTCCAGCCTTGTCCCTCACGGGGAGAGTCACTTCCCCCTCTCTGGGCCTCAGTTTCCTGATCCGTTACCCGCCCTGCCCACCTCAAAGGGTTTGGGGGAAGAGGTGATGAGAGAAAGGATGTGAACGGGCTTTGAAAAGAAGGCTCAAGAGCTGTGTAAATGGAAGGGGTGACTGTTTGTTTTCACAAGTGGAGTTGTCTCTTTGCCATTGCCACTGGAGAGGCTGTTCGGGCCGTAAGTATTTGACCTCTGAGCTTTGCTCAGACTGGAGCAGCTGTGGGTGGCAGGAATGCAGGGAGGGAGGAAATATCAGAGTTAGCCAGCATGGGCCTCAGTCTCAGAGTTGGCCAGGCTTCTAGAGGGGAAAAAAAAAATCTCAAGTAGCTCTTTGTGGTCATGAAGAATACACTTATGTGATTGTTTTTAAGTATTTCAGACTCTGAAAAAAAGCTTTAAGGAACCCATCGCAACGGACAACAGTAGAGTTACTCATTCAACTTCGCGGGAACAAATCCACATGAAATGGAGAATGGAAGAGATTAGCTAAATAATTCAGTCCCGTCTTCAATCTAGCATGCAGGTGCACACGCACACACGCACACACACACACACACACACATGGATTATTTCACCCACATTGATTCAGAGTGTGGTTTTAATTCTTGCCCCTTTCAATCGGGTTAGAACCTTTCCAGTCTTCAAAGTTCTTCTCAATCCTTTGTCATTTTATACTCAGTGCCCAGCACAGTTCCCGGCTCATAGTAGGCACTCGGTAAGTTTCTGATCAATGACATACCGCCTGATCTGGAATATACTCTTACCGACACGGCCTCCAATGAACCACACGTCTCTGAATCCATGTGGAGCCCTCTCCACACTGACTCTGGGCTTAATTTGCTTGCCTGGAGAGATTTTAGTAAATGTGATACAAACAGGCACGTGAATGGCACATTGGAACATCACACTTATGAAGAAGCCTGGGCCAGCCTGCAGGGGACGCGTGGCCAAGTCAACAGCCAGCTTCACTACTGCCAGTCATGTGAGTAAGGCTGTTTTAGACCCTCCGGTCCCTATCAAGCTGCCAGATGACTGCAACCAGACAAAATCAGCAGAACAGCCCAGTTGAGCTCAGTTCAAGTGCTGACCCATAAAATCATGAGAAAATATATTGTAGTTTTAAGCCCGTGAATTTTGGGTTGGCATGTCATACAAAGACAATTGAGACGGTACTTTTTTTAAAAAGTGCATAGATAGATACCTTTAGACCAGAAATGACAAATATGTAACATCTCATCTAACACATTTAATGGATTGGTACTGTCTTCCTGGAGGGCCATGTGGAGGGGAACTTGAAGTCCCAGTTACCAGAAGAGAAAGCCATGATTAGTAATGGGTGCAAAGAACGCGGATGGGAATAGTGGCAATATGCGTGCCTTATTTTTGCCATCTTTGTTCCCTTTTATCAATCAGGGGCCAGCGAACAAGGAAAGAATTATCAAAGTGAAATGCTAAGTGGGCCATTTGGTAAGGAGATTTTCCACTGAGTTAGGGCACAGCTCCCAGGGACAGTGATCATGAAGGTAGAACTCCTTGAGTGAACTCAAGCAGACGTTATTTATGTCACTGGAGAACACAATTCCATGACTGCAGAAACCCACAATTTGGAGCTCTGGTTGATTTCCCAGGTTTGCTAGGGGGCAGTGTCCAAGTGGCTTTACTCTGCCCACAGATCTGGTCATCAGCTTCATAGGTACCGAAACTCGGTGTTTTCGGTGCATCCAGAGGTGGTCGGGCTCTTGGGAACAGCCCTACAAGAATCACCTTCATGCGATTCCGTCAGCAAAATAAAATGCAAGGACTTTCCAAAGATACAACAACTCTTATTGGCTCCCCAGACTCAGTCATCAGAAAGGCTCCGTCCCACAAAGAAGATGGAATGAGAAGAAAGGAAGCGGGAAGGTTCAGAGGGAATATTTCACACGAGTCAGTAAAGGCGGATAAAATATCTCTGTCTGACGAGAGTACCCTCTCTGTAGCAGTGGGAAACCATGAACCTCAGGTCCAGTGTCTCTCTCCCTTGAGAATAATTGGAAGCACACTGACCAGTTGTAGACATTGACTTATCTTCTGACATCTCTGCAGACCCCATTCCTTCTGGAAGATATGCTTCTTCGGACACATTAACATAATTGAGTAAGCCATTGCCATTTTTTTTGCTTCAGCAGCACCATCTGAAGATCCCACCTTCTTTAGAGTTTGCCTGCCCAAGCTCCTGACTATCCACTATCACCTTGATTTATAAGGCATCTTTCCCCTTCCAAGATTTGTACATAACGCATGGATTTTGTCCCATCTACCCATCCATCCGTCCATGCATCATTTCATCTACTTATTCTATAAAGCACATGCACTCAGTTGGTCTGGGGGGCCACAAAGAGGAATAAACATGGACCCTGCCTTTGAGGAGCCTCAAAGGTGAGAAAGGAGATGGGAGTCGAGGTGAAGACTCATCCTAGAGAAGCCCAGGAAAGACAAGAGGATACTGTAACTAAGACTGAGCAGCGGTGATAGGGAAGAAGGGGCAGATACCAGTGTTACGGAGAGAAAATGAACAGTGATTGCCCAGTGGGCAGGCAGTGAGAAAGAGGGAAGAGACCAGAGCAATAAAAATGGTTGTAAACCACTAAGTATTCATTAGTATCATCATTATGATCATTAATAGCTGGCATTTATTGAGAACTTTCACCATGCCAGGGACTATTCTGAGCCCTTTATATGCACAAATTTACGTAATCCTCAACCAAGTGAGGTAGTTACCATCATTATGTCCAGATTTCAGATGAGGAACTATAGGAGGAAGATCCACAGAACAGTTCTAGAAATGTGTCATTTGGCATGCCTGGGACCGTCCCAATGGCGAGCTCCAGCAGGGAGTGTAATGGCGGGAGGCCAATGAGAGCATCTGTGCTAGAAACATCAACTGAGACACCATCTGCACCTACACGTGGTGGTAGGAGCCACAGGTCTGGTATGGCAGGTTGAGGACAGGGACAAGGTCAGGACCCAGGAGAAGACCCAAGGCTTCCATACCTTGAGTATGGAAATGAATGATTAAACAGTTAGGCTATCTCTCTACCTTGGTGCTGCCCGTGGAGGTGGCAGCCATGTCTTACTGGGCATCATGTCTGCCCTCAGATCTCTGGTGAATCCCAAGATCAGTAAAAACAGAACCGGGAAGCTCACCCAGCACCGGTCAGACCAATATGTCCAAGTTGAGGGCAAACGGCACAAATCAGAGGGCCCAGCCCGATCTTGATGTCCAACACTGGTTACGGGAGCAGTAAGAAAACCAAGCACGGGCTGGCCGTTGGCTTCTGGAAGTTTCTAGTCCACAACGTCAAGGAGCTCGAAGTGCTGGAGGTGTGCTACAAATCTCACCATGCACAGATTGTTCACGATGTCTCCTCCAAGGAGCCATGAGCAGTCCAGCCGGCCTCCGGAGTCACCAGTCCCAATGCCAGGCTGCGCAGCAAAGGAGACGAATAGAGAGACAGCTCATGCACCCACTGCATTTGTGTTAATAAAACCACAACACCCCAAAACTTTTTTTTTTAAAGTTAGGATACGCACCAGAACAGGAGGTGTCAAAGCAGCAGGGCGAGCCAAAAGTTTCAAAAAGGAGGCAATGTTCCAGCGGCTTCAATCCCACCCGAGAGAGAGCACACAAACGTGTATGAGAAGCAGCCACTGAATTAGACATTCAGGCAGTTTGACAGCTAGTGACGTCGAGAAGCACAGTTTTAGAGGCATACACACCGTCTCCCAACACGCCTGGATCAGTGGTTCTCAGATGCTGGTGCAGAAGACTTTCCTGGCAGTTTATTAAAATTCAGATTCCTGGTGGCAGTTTATTAAAATTCAGATTCCTGGGACTACCTCTGGAGATTTGGATTCATGAGGCTTGGGTCAGGGTCCAGGAGCCTAAATTTTTAAACACCAACCCCCCACCCCCACCCCCGTCCCTGCAAGGTGATTCTGATGCGGTTGTTTCCAAAACTATACTCTGATAAGCACTGCCCTGAAGACATAAGCATCCTTTCCCCACCTGCCCCAGGTTCCGGTTTCCTGTTAAATGATCCACAGGCTCCCTACGGGACATCAACACGGTGAGTGGCCAGCCTTCCCGGTTCATGCCTTCCCACGGAGGCCTTGCTTCCCGGGCCCTAGTGGTGGGATTACGTCTCAGGACTACAGTTAGCAAAGCGTTCATACGTACCAGAGACACACGTGCACATTCTGTGCATATGCAGAATAGGAGAGAAAGCATTTATCCCAGAGACGAACACTTAGAAGCAGATAGATATAAATACAAGTGACTGATCCAATCGAGACAGAGGAGGAGCCTAGAATAATGCAAAAGGAGGCAGATTAGCACTGGGTGTTGTATGGAAACCAATTTGACAATAAATTTCATATATTAAAAAAAAAAAGGCAGATTTGCTCAAGTGAGTCAAATACCACCAAAGAGAGCCTGTAAAAGAGGTTCTTAACGGTCAAGTGCATGATATTTACTCGAAGGGAGTACACCCTAACTTTTTAATCATTCATTTCCATACTCCCTACCCGGCTCCTTTTCCTTCAAATGCCCCCAAGTGCAAAAGGAACACAGACGAAGGACTAACAAATTCTACTCGGAGAAGCTGGTGAAGGCATCCCCAAGGAGGTAGCACGGAGTCCTTCCCCAGTAAGAGCTCCCAAGGCAGAGAAAGGGAAAGGGATCTGAAGGCAGAGGAAAAGCGAGTATAAGAGCAGGGGGTGGGGGGGGGGGGAGGCACAAAGGAGCAGGGTGTTTCCAGGAAACCTAGGAAGCTTGGCTGGAAGAGAGGAAGTAGGGCTGGAGGGAGGGAGAGGCAGATAGAAGAAGAGTGAACTAGCTTGAAAAGCTAGGGTCTTGGAGGTTCTTCCTCGCATGCTAAGGATTTTAGAGCCGATCTCAGCGGAAAGGGAGAGTAGAGTCCCTGCGGTTTCTAAGTGGGGGCCGCATCTTTTGCTTTAGGGAGCTGGGGATCCCACGCCGGGGAAGCGGGCCGACTCCTTCCCTTCCACCCGCCACGGGCATCCAGTGGGAGAGAAATCTCCAGCACAGCCAGGCTCGTGAATCCACAGGGTACTTGCAGGCACAGCTTTCGAGTCTGTTTCTTCTCCCCGAAGCCTCTCATTTAGGAAATAAACCGCAGGGAACGCGGAGGGAGAGAAAGAGGGGGGAGAAATAACACTCAACTCCAATTCCTCAAGTGGAAAAAGGGAAGGGTGACGCCCTTCCTGTCTAAACATGGGTGGAAAATAATCACCAAAAATGAAGTTTGGTTTTGCAGGGTGGGCTAGGGGAGGAGAACCAAAAATGACCGAAGAACAACAAAGCAGAAAAAACAAGCAGGGGAGGCAGGAGTATAAAAACAGGAAGACCCCAGGGGCAGATTCTCTGCAGGGCGTGGGGCTGGGGAAGGGAACGCTGGCCTGGCGTGCAGGCCTTTCCCCGTAGCCTTGGGCACTAGAACCGTCCAGGACGTGCATGGGGTCAATGCCAGACACACCTGGAAAAGTTCAAAAACCGTTTCTGGATGGGATGGGGGAGGGGTAGCTTCCAGGCTGCCCAAGGGGGCCCCCGGGGGTGAAGTAGGAGGCAGCCGCTAAATTCAAGTCAGAAACCGAGTCCTGGGTGCGGGCCTATGTGACTTTGGGCAAAGGGCCTCTACCTTCCTGGGCCTGTTTCCACATCCGGGATCTCGTGTGGTTGGCCAGGCCTCTGTGCATGGGTGGCCAAGGGACACGTTGAAATCCAGCTGTGCACTCTGGCGTGAGCGGGGACCGCGAAGACAGAGCGTTTTATTTCTCTAAATTTACGCCAAAGGATTGTTCCGCCGGCCAAACCAGAGGCCACAGGACTGGAACCGCTTAGGTCACCTTTTTTCTCTTCTCCGGGGACTTCAGGACCTAATGGGGGCCCTGGGTGCAGTGCGCTCGCTAGGCTGGGAAAATGTGCTGAGCCCCGACTCCCCCTGCTCGCCGGGGAGGGTGTCCCATGCCGTGCTTAGGAACTTGGACTTCAGTGTGAAAGAAACAGAAAGCCAGATTTGCTGGAGCCCACCCGCCTCCCCCTCGTACTTCTCCTGGCCCTGCTCAATGTCACCTATCTCCCAACACAGCAGGCTGCCTTAGCCACCTCGGGGGTGAGCACTGAGTTTGGGCGTGACCATTACTGTGCCCCACTCTGATGGGAGGAGCTAAAACAGCCCCGGCACCCACATCCAACCTGACCTGGACGCACCGGGGCTGGCCCCAGAGCTGCCCAGAGGGCCGGGGTTCACAGCCCAGACGTGTGAGGGAGTTAGTGCCCACGGGGTGGGTTTTGACCAGTGAGAGACCTGAGACAGAGAGGAAGCAACAGAGAGACCCCTGAGTCTCCTCCCCAAGATGGTTCCCAGGCGCGGGGCGTTTATGTGGTGTTCCCAGAAACATCCAGCATGGCCACACGATCCTTCCTTACTCGTGGGGCCGCAACCCCACAGAAGAGACCATTTTGTGTTCGCTTTTGCTTTCTCTCCACCTCACGTCCCCTTTCTTTCAGTGTCTCTGCCCTGGGATTACCCTCCCCTCCCCGTAGAGCCTTGGCACGTAAGCTTTGCCTCTTGCTTTTTAGGGAAAATGGGCGAAGGCAGAGGGCTCGATGGCTCGTACTGGCCATCTTGCTGACCGTGGCAAGTGAGGGCTGGCCACGTTAGCCACGTGACTTTTCTCACTTGGGTGCGTTAGAACGAAGCTTTACTTGTCACACACGTTTGGGCCGCAGAGTCCAGAGGGCATGGGGTCAGTCAGGCCCGGGGCGCGAGTCCTGGCTCTGTCTCCCATGCTAGTTTACATGCATGAACTTGGACGACCGAAGACCTCACCTTGCCTAGTCTTGGTTTCCTCTTCTGTGAGGAAGATGGAGACAATAAAACTTACTTCACGGACTTGGTGATGATTCAATGGTGACATGATGTTTGTTGAATAGTCAGCCGACTGCTGGACGCATGGGATGAGCGCAGACAATGCTGTTTCTGTTGTAACGATTAGGAAAATTGAAGAGTAGGCATCCAGGAGGCCTTTGAGTCAGCGCCCTGCCACAGCAACTCAGACAGGGACAGACGCGGCCTGCAGGAGGGGTGTGGCCTTGGTGGCCGAGGCCAGCCTGGAAGATTTCCCAGACTAGATTCTGAGCATGGGGACTCTCTGTTGTCTGACCCCCTAATGTTCTTCCTGGTCACCCATTTCATCTACAGGCTGCACATGCCCATCAGCCACCTACTCTGACCTTGGCCTGGAGCGTGTCTACCTCTCACCCCTGAGCGCCTTATCCGCTGCTGTTCCTGCCCCCATCTGACCCTCAGAAAGGACAGGCTTCTTGCCCGGCACATTTCCACTCTGGCCTTGGTCTTGGAGACCAGAGGCGTGATTTGGCGGGAGGTGAGGTCCGGGGCAACCTAGGACAGAGGCTCTCACTGCCCGCGGCCTCAGCAGTCTGCGGAAGCCTCTGATGCCAGCTCCCATGTCAGCCGCTGGACCTCAGGGACATTGCCACATTCACACAGCAGCGCTATTGCCCAGGGCCCTGTGTTCACAATTCCCGTCCCGCTTCTGAGTGGTAACAGACTGCAGGTGGGGCAGGGTGGGGAGAAGAGGGGGGGCTTCGACCCCCTCCTTATCCCCCTGTGTCTCTACACCTGACCCACATCGGAAGCTGAGCACCTTAGGTTCGAGGGAACTGAGGCAGGCTTGAGAATGTGCCCACAGTCTTACGGGAGGGTTTTGTTTTGTCCTGTTTCATTTGTCGATGATGAGGGAGCCTGCACATGGAAAAAGCCAGAAAGAGCAATGAAAGTTAGTGGAGTGCTCAGCCCTGGCCTCTCTTTCCTAGATGCCCCAAGCACACAGATGTCAACCAAGCGGCCTGGCCTTTTAGGAGAGAGATTAGCCATGTAGCGCTCTCTCTCTCTCTCTCTCTCTCTCTCTTTAAATTAATTTATTTTGAAAGAGAGAGAGAGTGCATGCGCACGTACGAGCAGGGGAGAGGCAGAGAGAGAGGGAGAGAGAATCCCAAGCAAGCTTTGCACGGTCAGCGCAGAGCCCGGTGCGGGGCTCAAACTCACAAACCCTGTGATCATGGCCCGAGCGGAAACCAAGAGTCCGATGCTTAACTGACGGAGGCACCCAGGCACCCCTCACTTTTTTTTTTTTAACACCACTTCAAATTCTGCCAGTTTGCTTATATACAAGGATAAAGGTCCAAAACCAAAGAAACAAAAACCCCTCCTGTGCTGCGTCTGTATCTCCAAGTTCAGGGATACCTCCCTCTCTCTTTGGCGCCCCACAGACTCTGTTCTACGGTGATGTTTGTTATGTCGCCATCTGGTGGCGGCAGAGGGTAACGGCCTATCCACGCACTGGGGTCATGGTCCTCGTTTCCACAAGCGCCCTATGTGTTGAGCGTCCACTCTGTATCAGGCACTGGGTGGTACCTGCGGTCATCCCTTGACATTAAAACTAAGCGGTAGGAACCTGCCCCCGGGATTGGTGCTTACTGCCCTTCCACGCCTTCCATAGCAGCTGCATCAAAGGACTCCAACCCCCTCCCTCCCCACTGTTTGAGATTTTACCCAAAATCTTGGAGGCTGTTAGGAGCCTGATGGAACAAGGCTGCCTGAGGCTGCAGAATCCATTGCAGGTGCCACAAAACGTGACCTCTTCCTGCTGTGGTAATCTCTCATCCCTACACGCCAGTGGTTCTCGCCCTGGCTGCCCATTAGAACCACCGACAGGCTTTTACATTATTATTATTATTTTTTTAACGTTTATTTATTTCTGAGACAGAGAGAGACAGAGCATGAACGGGGGAGGGGCAGAGAGAGAGGGAGACACAGAACCGGAAGCAGGCTCCAGGCTCTGAGCCATCAGCCCAGAGCCCGACGCGGGGCTCAAACTCACGGAACATGAGATCGTGACCTGAGCTGAAGTCGGACGCTTAACCCACTGAGCCACCCAGGCGCCCCACCGACAGGCTTTTAAAAACAGCGCTGCGCGGGCCTTACCCCCAGAGACTCTGATTGAACAGTTCAAGTGAGGTATTGGGTATTTTTAAAGCTCTCCAGGTGATGGTAAGGGGCAGCCAGGATTGAGAAATGCTGTAAAATCGGTAAGCGCGGGTCAGGCCGTCACCCTTCTTACTGCTATTATATTTGAGAGAATTACTCCCTCACGTACACATAGCCCTCCCCACTCCCCACACTCAGCCATTGGGAGCAGACGGGCCCCATCATCTAAGAAGTTCATCTGTCTCTCGCGTCACAAGGAATATCTTCCAGATTTCCGGGGGAACCTTTGAGAGGCTCCACAGCTACTATCCAAAGGTATACAGCCCGTAGGCCCCTTTGCTTTTTCTTGGCCAGACTAAGGGAGCACTATTTGAAAGTAGAATGGGTAGGGCAAGAGTTGAACATAGAAGCATATTCTGGTCACCAAAAGAATGTAGCGTAAACCCCAAGGGGAGGGCTTGCAAAGTATGGGAAGTTGGGGAGGGAAAGTTTGTTTTGTTTTCTCCCTAAGGGTCTAAAGTTAGTCTGTGCTGCCCCGGGGAATTGTGGGTCACGGCAAGGGAATTGTGTGCACTGTCACTACATGGATATTTGGAAGAATAAAGAGGTCCCTTTTCAATTCACATTGGTGGAACACGGTCGAGAGGACCAGATACGGGGTCCCCGCATTCCCCCATAGTTTGTCTGGTTCTGACGGACTTGGAGAGCCCAAGGTCCTCTCGGACTATTTTGCTGAGCCCTTCGGGGCGGTGTAACTGAAACTCGGTTAAATGAACTTCTGGGGAGTTGGGTGGGGGTGGGAGACCCTTGTGCGACAGGCCAGTGTCTAAAGGTGGGAGGTGGGGTTTCCTAAGCACAGGAGGGTCTTCACACCCCAGAGCAGGGAGGTGAGGAGGAAGGCTGTCTCTCCAAAAGGGAGACACATATAAGGTCACGGCAACAAGATTAAGTTCTGGAGAGCACTGACCTAAAAAGTTTCCTCCTCTGAAATGTTTCATTTCTTGGGTGTTTTTCCAGGAAAAATGGTATTGGTGGCCATTTAAAATTCTCCCTCTTAAATGTTGTCAATTTAGGGGCACCTGGGTGGCTCAGTTGGTTGAGCGTCCGACTTCGGCTCAGGTCATGATCTCCCGGTTCATGGGTTGGAGCCCCGCATCCTGCTCTGTGCTGACAGCTCAGAGCCTGGAGCCTGCATCGGATTCTGTCTCCCCCTCTCTCTGTCCCTCTCCTGCTTGTGCTCTGTATCTCTCTCTCTCTCAAGAATAAATATAAACATTAAAAAAGATTTTTTTTAAATGTTGTCACTAATTTTTCCAGCTTTTAGTAAAGTCTGATATATTTAAACTTTTTTTTTTAAACGATCATTTATTTTTTTTTTTAATTTTTTTTTCAACGTTTTTATTTATTTTTGGGACAGAGAGAGACAGAGCATGAACGGGGGAGGGGCAGAGAGAGAGGGAGACACAGAATCGGAAACAGGCTCCAGGCTCCGAGCCATCAGCCCAGAGCCTGACGTGGGGCTCGAACCCACGCACGGACCGCGAGATCGTGACCTGGCTGAAGTCAGACGCTTAACCGACTGCGCCACCCAGGCGCCCCTATTTAAACTTTTTTAAATGCTTATTTATTTTTGAGAAAGAGAGACAGAGAGAGAGAGAGAGAGATGGAGCTCAAGCAGGGGAGGGTCAGAGAGAGAGGGAGACACAGAATACGAAGCAGGCTCTGGGCTCCAAGCTGTCAGCACAGAGCCCAAGTCGGGGCTTATGAGTTCATGGCCTGAGCCCAAGTTGGATGCTTAAGTGACTGAGCCACCCAGGCGTCCCTGAAAGTCTGATATATTTATTCATGTTTGTGTGATGTTGTGAAGACAGCAAAAGACACATTAGTCTGTCTTCATTGGCACGTAGGTCATTATTCAGGAAGTAACAAGATGCCGGGGGCGGCCTGCCCAGGGTTGACCTGAGTCGGGCCCACACAGAACCCAGAGCACCAGAAGGAAAACAGGCCTCAGAGGGGTTGAAGCCAGGGAAAGTCGGACTTGGGAGAAGGGAGACAACCCGCATTTCTCTCCCAGATATAGAGGGAGGTGACCCTTAAGATAGAGGGGAAAGCCATTCCTTCGGCTACACCATAAATTCCTTCACTGTCAAGGTAAAGGCGGAAAAGAAGCTTGACTCAGAGGACGATCTCAACATGTGATTGGTAACTGAGTTAGTTTGGGGTAACGCCAGGATACTCAAGCAGAGACTTCCCATAGCTATGAGGACATAAATGGTAAGGAGAACGTGGACAATGTAAGACCAGAGGCAAAAATCGGAGAATCTAAGCAATATGAAACACTTCCAAAACCGAGACTCTAGAGGGGCAAGGATCACTGATGTCCCCAAGGCTACAGCACTACTTGACCTGAGGTCTGTGACTTGAGCCCACCTCTCCTGACTCCCAATTCAGGTCTTGTATGTGTTGTCCTTTTCCCCAGGGGTCATCTTAATCCTGGTAATTTGAGCATTGACCACGGTGAATACTTGAAAGACCGTGTGTGGAATGTTCTGGGGCACTCACTGACCCATACTCTTTCACTGGGTTTTCTGGCGCTGATTAAAGGTAAGTTTTATTTTCCGTCTTTCAAAAATCTATTTTTGTTTTTGTTTGTTTGTTTGTTTTTAAGTAGACTGATGACCAACGTTTGTGCAGGCAGAGTTAAATCTGAGTCAGGACTCTCCCTTTGATTTCAATGTACTCAAAGACTTTAGGACAGCAAAGTGTATCAAATGGTTTCCATTTAAAAGGGAACTTGAAATTGAGCCATGGAGCTTGGCTGCGGTCCTCATGCTAAGTGATCCCAAGGGAGGCAGGCCTAACCCTTTCATCAAGGAGACGTTTGCCCATGACCAAGGTGACCAGGGTTTAGAGGGGGAGAAAAAAAGCAGGAAAGAGGTGCAGAAATGTCCAGGAACCAAATGAAATGCCCCCTTTGAATGGGAACTGGCTACCACGGGACAGCAGAAAGGAAGGAGTCAAGGATTCTCAGAGCTCCGGCTTATCTCTCTCTCTCTTTCCCTCTCTCTCCAACAGGATTAACGTCTCCGTAGCCATTTTGTCAGCCTGGACTTGGGGGTTTGGGTTGGTGATCTGCCGCCAGCCACAGGGCCCAGCAAACAGACACCACGATTGGTTTTCGAGAATCATCTCTTTTCTGCATTAGATGAGAAGCCACCTAACTAAGTGGTGACTCATGGGCCTCCCGACAGCCTTGACTATACTCATTTTCCAGTGTTTTCTGAGGTCAGAGTTGCCAGCCCTTCCCAGGATGCTCTGTTCTCCACGGGTAAGCCTCACTTGTGCGTGAGGAGTCGGGATAGCAAAGAAACCAGCCGCAGGGAGGTGTTCAAACTTGCGTAAGCCTCCTGAGCGGTGTGTTTATAGCAACAGGGCCCAAGCCGTGAGCTGGGGGAAGCTGGCAATAAAGCTTCTGTGGTCTGGCTCAGGTCACCCTGTACCTGGGACCCTCTGAAAGCCTGGAGACACCACATTTGTTTATTCTGAGAAGGAAGGCCAAGAAAACACATCGGAAGAAGCGTGTCCCTGCATCACCAGAGTTAGCCAGACGAGGAAATTCTGTCTAACCGCAAGACAAGGACGGCATTTTAATAGCAAACTGTTTTCTTCCCCTTCCCATTCCTCAGTCCCAGTCAAATGTTCCAATGATTTGGACCTCTCCTCTTCAGATCTGATCACTTTCCTTTCTAATTAATCCTTCTGAGAAAGGAGAAAAAGCCCTTTTCCATAGCTCGCTAGTGTGCGTCCATTCTCCACATGGCAGCAAGGACGATCTTTAAGAAGCTCAGATTCGAATCCAGGTGTTTCTATGGCTCTCCCCGGGCTGGTCTTGCCCAGCTGTCCGACCTCGCTGACCTCGCTGACCTCACCGTGTTTGCTATGCACTCCCCCTGGATTTTCAGTCTCCAGCCACACTAGCCTTTGGCTCATTCACCAAGGACTTCAGGATTGGGGGGTGGCGGTGGGGGTGGGGCAGGGATCAGCTGCATATACGCCTGAAACCACCCACCCGTCATTTTTACTGCTTAAAAACTTTTAGGTACAGTACACTTTGCTTTGGATGTCGTACAGTTCAATGACGTTTTCCACGCGTACAGATTCTTGTAATCACTACCGCAAACGGGATACGAAAGAATTCCAACACCCCAAAGAATTGCCCCATGCTGCTTCTTTGTCCTTGCTTCCTGTCCACCCCCCGGCAACCGCTGATCTGGTCCTAGAGCTCAGCCTTCTTCAGACTGTCATACGAAGGCAGCCGTACAACAGAGACTCTTTTGAGACTGGCTCCTTTCACCTAGACTAACGCATTTGGGATTCTCCCACATTGTCGCGTGTGGCGAGGTTGCACGTTGCGTGTTCCTAATCTTTGCCGAGTGGTGTTCCGTTGTATGGCTGTGTCCCAGGCTTGTTTGTTCTCTCCAGTGACCCACGAAAGAAGATTTGAGTAGTTTCCAATTTGGAGCAGTTACGAAGAACGCTGCTATTAAACATGAGTGTACAGGTTTTTGTGTGAGCATGCTTTCACGTCTATAGTAAATACCTACAGATGAGATTCCCGGGTCAAACGGTTAAGTATCTGTTTAAGTTTGTAAGGAAAAGTCGAACTGTTCTTCTGAGCCCCTGTCCTGTGCCATACTGCATGTCACCAGCCACACGTGAGAGCCCACTTACTCTACATCCTTGCCAATGCTTCGTATTATCAGAGTTTCTGGATTAGCCTTCCTAGTGTATATGTAATGGTATCTAACTGTGATTTGTAATTTGCGTTTCCCTAAGAGCTAGTGATGTGAAGGACTGTCTATATGCTCATTTGCCATCTATATATTTTCTTCCATGGGGTGCATGTTCAAATCTTCTGGCCACTTAAACAATTTGGGTTGTTTTTCTTTCTTATTGTTGAGTTTTGAGAGCTCTTTATATATTTTGGATACAAGTCCTCTGTTGGATATGTGATTGGCAGGTATTTTCTCCCAGTCTGTTGCGTATCTTTTCATTCTCTTCACAGTGTCTTCCACCAAGCAAAAGTTTTTCATTCAAGGAATTCCAATTTATAACTTTTTTTTTTTTAAAGAATCTTGTTTTGTTATCCAAGAGCACAAAGAGTTTCTTTTTGTTTTGTTTTTTTTTTTTGGAGGGGGGGTTGTTTTTATTTTTTAATTTTTTTTTTTTAACGTTTATTTATTTTTGAGACAGAGACAGAGCATGAACGGGGGAGGGGCAGAGAGAGAGGGAGACACAGAATCTGAAACAGGCTCCAGGCTCTGAGCTGTCAGCACAGAGCCCGACGCGGGGCTCGAACTCAAAGACTGTGAGATCGTGACCTGAGCCGAAGTCAGCGGCTCAACAGACTGAGCCACCCAGGCGCCCCTGTTTTTATTTTTAAGTAGGCTCCTCACACAGCACAGAGCCCGATGCAGGGCTTGAACTCATGACCCTGAGATCAAGACCTGAGCTGAGATCCAGAGTCAGACGTTTAGTTCTATAATTCATTTTCAGCTATTTTCTGTATACGTTGGGAGGCGTAAGTTGAGGTTCAAACCTTCCACGTGAAGATCCAGTAGTTCCAGCACCATCGGCTGAAAAGACAATTGAGTTGCTTTCATACGTTTGTCCAAACTTTGAACAGACACTTCACAAGAGAAAATATACGGATGACAAGCATGTGAGAAGATCTTCCACATAAGGAAAAGATCTTCAGTGTTAGGAAAGCGCAAATGAAAACCACAATGAGGGGACGCCTGGGTGGCTCAGTCGGTTAAGCATCTGACTTCAGCACAGGTGGTGATCTCATGGTTTGTGAGTTCGAGCCCCGCGTCGGGCTCTGTGCTGACAGCTCGGAGCCTGGAGCCTGCTTCGGATTCTGTGTCTCTCCCTCTCTCTGCCCCTCGCCTCCTCCTGCTCTGTCTCTTTCTCTCAAAAGTAAATAAACGTTAAAAACAAAACAAAAAAGCCCATCCTGAGTTATCGCCACACATCTTTCAGACTGGCAAAAATGAAGTTTTGGCGAGAATGTGACGGAGCTGGAACTCTCCTACACTGCTGGTGGGAAAGTAAAAGGGTACAGCCACTTTGGAAAACAGTTGACCAGTTTCTTTAAAAGTTAGACTCATAGTTACCGTTATAATAGAACCATTCTACTCCTAGGTATTTACCCAGGAGAAATGAAAGCATATGTCCATACAAAGACTGGTTTGCAAGCATTTCTAACAGTTTCGTGTGTAATAGTCAAAACAAAATACAACCCAAACGTCCGTCACCAAGTGAGTGAGTAAGCCAAGTGCGTTACATGAATACAATAGAACAATGCATAGGAATAAAAAAGAAGGAATTCTTGATAATATGCTATGACATGCGTGATTCTCAAAATAGTTTTGTACGGTTCAAGAGGCAAGATGAAAAAGTATATTCTGTATGATTCCATCAATAGAAAGTGTCAGGAAATGTAAAGTAACACAAATGGGAGAAAGCAGATCGGTGACGACCAGGAGATAAGGTGGAGAGAAGCAGAAAGGAAGGTTTACTAAAAGACACACGAAAACCTTTGGGGACAGTGGATATGTTCATTAACTTGATTGAGGTAATGTTTTCATAGATACACCCATATGTCAAAACTTATCCAATTGCACACTTCAAAAAGGTTTTTTGGGGGGCGCCTGGGTGGCGCAGTCGGTTAAGCGTCCGACTTCAGCCAGGTCACGATCTCGTGGTCCGTGGGTTCGAGCCCCGCGTCAGGCTCTGGGCTGATGGCTCAGAGCCTGGAGCCTGTTTCCGATTCTGTGTCTCCCTCTCTCTCTGCCCCTCCCCCGTTCATGCTCTGTCTCTCTCTGTCTCAAAAATAAAAAAAAATAAAAAAAATAAGTTGAAAAAAAAGGTTTTTTTTATGTTTATTTACCTTTGAGAGAAAGAGAGACAGAATGCGAGTGGGGGAGGAACAGAGAAAAAGGGAGACACAGAATCTGAGGCTCCGAGCTGTCAACACAGAGCCTGACAGGGACTCAAACTCACAGACTGTGAGATCATAACCTGAGCCAAAGTCGAATGCCTATCCAACTGAGCCACCCAGGTGCCCCTTTCCAATTGCACTTTATTTTAAAAAAATTTTTTTTTAAGTGTATTTATTTTTGAGAGAGAGAAAGAGCACGAGCAGGGGAGGGACAGAGACAGGGAGGGAGACACAGAATCAGAAACAGGCTCCAGGCTCTGTGCTGATAGCTCAGCACAGATGCAGGGCTTGAACTCAAGTGAGATCGTGACCTGAGCCGAAGTCGGACGCTTAACCAACTGAGCCATCCAGGTGCCCCTCCAATTGCACACTTTAAACTAAACTATTTGTAGTTTGTTTTAAATCAATTATACCTCAATGGAACTCTTTAAAACCATTTTTATGAGTGTCCATTCTGTTCCATTCACTTATGTCTATTTTTTAGTCCAAACCATACTGTTTTGATCCCTGTCGTTTTTTTTTTTTAATTTTTTTCAACATTTTTTATTTATTTTTGGGACAGAGAGAGACAGAGCATGAACGGGGGAGGGGCAGAGAGAGAGGGAGACACAGAATCGGAAACAGGCTCCAGGCTCCGAGCCATCAGCCCAGAGCCCGACGCGGGGCTCGAACTCCCGGACCGCGAGATCGTGACCTGGCTGAAGTCGGACGCTTAACCGACTGCGCCACCCAGGCGCCCCGATCCCTGTCATTTTTTAATAATATATATTAAAATCAGATAGTGTGAGTCTTCCAGCTTGTTCTTTTATTTTCAAAATTATTTTCTGCATTAGAAAAATGATGGATTTTTATATGTTGACCTACTCCATGACCTCACTAAACACACTTGATTGTTCTAGAACTCGATTCCTCCTTTTTGTTTATACAATAATATATGATGTATATATGATGGGGGACAGTTTTATTTCTTCCGTTTCATCTGAATGCCTTCATGTCTTGTCTTCTTATGCTTGATGGGATTTCCAGGACAATATGGAACAGTTGTGGTCAGAGCTGACATCCTTCACCCTTCACGTAAGAAAGACACCCAGACAGCAAGTTCGTCTTAATGTGATGCAAGAGGGATACACAGTCAGCTATGAAGTATTCTTTTTTAAAAAACATTTTTATAATGTTTATTTATTTTTGAGAGAGAGAAAGCATAAGCAGGGAGAGACAGAGAGAGAGACACACACACAGAGACCGAAGCAGGCTCCAGGCTCCGAGCTGTCAGCACGGAGCCCGACGCGGGGCTCGAACCCACGATCTGTGAGATCAGGACCTGAGCCGAAGTCGGACACTCCACCGACTGAGCCACTCAGGCGCCCCCAGCTATGAGGTATTCTTGACAAAAACTCGAGCCGAGACTAGGGAATGCCAAACAACTCAGTGATCAAGACAAACAACGTTTTCATGCAATATTTTCAAAAATCAAAATTAAGGTTAAAAAACAAATTCACCATGAACAAAATATCAGAATTTCAAATAAAGACGGAATCAGTGTTTACTGGGTTTTCCTTTGCCTCAGTTTCCATTATGGCTCAGTTCTGCTGCTGATCTTGTCCTGGTCTAGAGTCAAGATCTAATGACCATTTTATAGAAAATGTAGCGAGAGAAGAAATGTTGAGTGATGACCGGTTTCTTCAATAAATAAATTGCAGGGCAAAAAACAAAGTTGGGGTCCCAGAGTGGTAGTTACACAGACATGGTCACTTTATGGTAGGTACTTCAGCAAGTTACATCCTTACGATATGTGTACTTTTCAACAGTATGTTGTACAGTGATAAAAATGTTTGGAAGATGGGGAAAAAAGCACTTAAATTCAAACAGTTACTTAGTTCAGGTGATTAGATTATAGATATTTATATAATTTTATTTTTAATAAAATAAATTGTTTTTTTAATTTATTGTTTAATACAATGTAATTAATTTAGAATGTTTAGCAATTATTTTATAATATATAATTTTATGGGGCCCCTGGGTGGCTCAGTCGGTTAAGCATCTGACTGACTCAGGTCATGATCTCACGGTTCACGAATTCGAGCCCTGCATCCGGCTCTGTGCTGAGACCTTGGAGCCTGGAGCGTGCTTCAGATTCTGTGTATCCGTCTCTCTCTGACCCTCCTCCGCTCACGCTCTGTCTCTCTCTCTCTCTCAGAAATAAGTAAAGATTAAAAAAAAACCCTTATTTATAATATATAATTTTATAATTGTATGCTATATAACTTATATAACTGTAATTACTATAAAGCATCTATGTCATATAGTTATATAATTTTATAATCTATACAATATAATTTTATGAATTATAAATTTATTTAAGCAAAAGTTTTAGAAAATCTTATCTGGCCCTTAATCGTTAGAGATGTATACTGAAGTATGCAGGGGTGGCTGTTTGTTTTTATATTTTTCATAATATGTTTATTTATTTTGTTTTATTTTATTTTTAAATATTTTAGCAATTAAATCCAGAAACGTTGCCCTGAAAAACAGAAAAAGGTAAAACATATTTTAGCAGGGGTGCCTGGGTGGCTCAGTCGGTCATGATCTCATGGTCTGTGAGTTCGAGCCTCGCGTGGGGCTCTATGCTGATGGCTCGAAGCCTGCTTGGAGTTCTGTGTCTTCCTCTCTCTCTGCCCCTCCCCTGCTCAGACTCTCTCCCTCTCTCTCTCTCAAAAATGAATAAACATTTAAAAAATATTTTACTAAAAGAAGAAGGAGGTGGGGGGAAGAGAAGAAGAAGAAGAAAGGAAGGAAGAAAAGGGCCAAATGAAGCAAATGAAGAAAAATTAGTAATTGTTGAATCTGAGGAACATATTAATAAGATTTTCTCATACTCTCTGCTTTTACATTTGCTTGAAAGTTTTTCCTCATAAAATTAAAAATAAATAAGATAACCTTTCACCCCACCTGCTGTCATTTTATACCCCATTATCTCGTTTCATGTTTCCTAAACTATTACCTGAAATTATCTTGTTCATTGGTGTATTGCCTGCCCCCTTCCAGAAGAATGTAAACACCACGAAAGCAGAGTACATATGAGTCTTATTCCCTCCTTTATTCTCAGCAGCTAAAACAGTTTAAAACAATGAACTTTATCGGCATCCCACATCTAATACGATTTCTCGAACAGGAGAAGTGTTGTAGTTGAGGGTATTTTAGTTTCGATATTATTTTAAGAACGATCTCAATACAGTCTCGCTTTTTCTGTCAAAGGGATCCCAGCTCTTCACACAGGGGTCCCAGCTCATTTCTCCTCGGAGGGTCGGCCAGATTTTGATGGAGGCAGAACTGAAACCCCCCTCGGGAGTTCTCCGCAATCGTTTCATGGCCCCCGAATCTGTTTATTTCCGAACTGTAATGGCGACAAAACCCAGCACTTTATTTGACCTGCTGTTGAGTTCCCCTGTGAAGTTGTTAGTTTCAAAGAACTTTGGTTTGATAGCTCCGTCTTCCTTAAAGTGTTTTAGGGCTCTACGAGACAAAGAACAGATGTTGCACTCTACAAACCTGCGGTTACCAGCCTCTGATCCGTTCTCAAGGTCGGTCAGCTTCTCCATCTTGTGAAGAGGCTGCTCAAGTCAGAACAAGCAAGTTTCTCTTCCCAAACGGAGCTCGTTTAAAGTAAAACACAGTGGAAGTTTCTTAGAGTTCTTGCGTTTAAAGACTGAACAAGTCTGCTTGTCTGTCTCATTTATTTTATTTTGTGGTTGTCGGTTTGTGGACGTGTGGCATTAGGAGAATCGTTCTGGGATCAAGAAAATATTTATTCATGTTCATAAAGCTTCGTATCTGCTTCTTCTCTCAAGTCTGCGCCGTGGCCACATGTGATGAGATATGAGAGACCCAAGTATGTTTGTATTACTGAATTCACCTGGGTGTTTGTTGACTAGGTTGGCCCTTCAGGGTATATTCCAGGTGTTTCCGGATGGGACCATCACCCTCATTTTGCATACAAAGCAGGCAGCTTTGGTGATCCCTTGGTCCTGACTTCCGAAGATTCCTACTGGCCCTTGGCCTCCATCCCTAAGCTCCCCTCCATTTTTCTTAGGTACTCTCCTTTTCAGATTCCTCAGAGTTTAGAGCTCAAGAGTCCCCACCCCTGACTTAATCATACAGAACGCGCTTTTCCATACCTTCTGTTGGAACCTACAGATACTCCAAGATATATTCCAGGGCCAGAGTATTTCAGGACAGGTGGAGTTCTCAAACAGTGCTGAACCACAGAGCTCTTGGGATCTTTATGGCCTGTGAGAGGATGTGCTTGGATGTTTGGAAACACTGAATTTATATCACATCGCACTGTAGATTTTTTTAAACTGGGGGAAATCAGTTTTTACTCATTTTCCATTCAACAAATATTTCCTGAGCTCCAGCCATGGGCCAGGCAGTATTAAGATGATTTGAGATCTACGGTTCCTACTTCATGGTTCATGATCCAGCAAGGAAATGGTAGGTAAACAATTGACTATAATGTGAAAACACTAATGCCCTTGAGAAGTCTTGCCCCTTCTTCATAAGTTAGGATGAATTCATTGCCGAGAGTTTTAGTGGATGTGTTTTTTGGAGCAGTGTCTACATTCCGGGATGGTATGAAGTGCTTTCCTATATTACCCCCTCTAATCCTTACAAGAGCACTGATGTAGGGTATTATCATCCTCACTTTACAGGCGAGGAAACCGAAGCTTACAGAGATGGGATAGTCCTCACAGTTTGGCAAGTCGTCTTAAAAACTAGGGTCTCTTTTTTTCCCCAACCGTGGGAGTATAAGCTGGACTCTATGCCCGTGCCTGGTTATGAAGGCCATGTCTCCGTGTGGACACCAGAGGGCGATGAGAGAGAGAGAGAGCAAAGCAACGGAAGGAATTTGCCTCTGGGGCCACCTCTCCGAAGTCACAGCGAATTGACCTTCTCAAGCTCAGTCTTTGAAGATGCGGGGTGCTGAGAGGGCAGATCTGAACCTACTGCACATTCCGGTCACAGATAAGGGCAAGGATCACTTAGGATTCATCTTTTGTCTAAAGCACGTCAGCTCGCTGCTGCTTCTACTCATAGTATGGAACGTTTGTGGAATTCAATGGGATGTTTTGTACGGTCACAAGACACATGTCTTGCTTGCTTCTGCTCCTCCCATAGCTGATTCCAAATCAGGGGTGTTGTGCAAACAGCTGCTCAACGAGAAACTGCTCCAAGTGAAAGCAGCTCCGTTCACCCGTTGGGCTGGCCACGTGCCCCACCACCCCATTTGTTCCAGCACCCGGAACACTGTGTGGCTGGTGTGGCCACTGCTCCATGGGCAGCCTGCCAAAGGACTGATCCGTCAACATGACGGTCATCCTGAGGGATGCTTCGTGAAGACAAAGTACTCCGGCTGTAGCCTCCAGGGGTACCTTTCCATTAAGGGAACGTGCTCTCACCAGGATGGAAGCCAGTGTCGGGGGAATAAGAAATTGACATTCCCTGTTTCAATCCGTTCCTCCTTAGAGCTTTGTCGTTAGTTTCTCGGGCGCTTTTCCATCCTGTTTACAGCTCACAACGAATAGGATATGTGGCTGAGGACGACTGGAGAAAGCTAGCTCACATTTTAAGGGAAGTCTTTAAAAATAATCAATGACCAATGTGTCTTCAAAGAGTACTTTTTCATATGTTTCAGTCCCATGTGGCCGAAACCAAATAGAGCCGTTTTCAACCCAGCCACACCCTGGAGTGACGCATTAGTGAACGAGAACAGGCAGGAACCCATTTCTGGATATGAAGCTGGCCTGTCAGCTCAGGAGGTGACCCCACAGTCCCACGGGTTGTAGATCGACTGAGCTAAGGTTCCGAGAACCTTACCCCCAAGATACACGGCACAGCAGGGGATGCAAGGCAGTTAGGCCCTCACTCTGCGCTTAGGGGAAAGGCAGCCAGCACTTTTTTTTTTTTTTTTTAAGTGAGGAAGTGATGCAAACAGAATTCTACATAAGTAAGATGGCTTTGGTGGCATTACGGGATAGGTCAAAGAGAGGATTACAGCCAGGGAGAGCTTGAGAGGACAGATGAACGGAGGTAAGTGCTTGGGGACAGAGGGAGCAAATAAGAAACAATTCAGGGCTGGAACTCACAGCTCGGAATTGTTGATTGAACGTGGGCAGTGGAGAAGGAGAAGGTATACATAGGACATCCTCACGTTCCCTGAGCGTTTACCGTGTGCAAGTTGCTTAGCATTTTACGGGTCTAAACTCATTTAATTTTGGCAAACCGTATGAGATAGGAATGATGATCCTCCACCTTTTACAGGAGAAGAAACTGACACTCAGAGAGGCTAAGTCATTGGTCAACGTTCACCAGGATTTGAACCTAGGCTGTTGGACTCCAGAACGTGCCCCCTTCACAGAGGCCACGCGGTCTCTTCCCGTCTGGGGGACGTGAAAGCCAGACATACTGGCTGAGGTGGGAAGTCAGGAGGAGCAGATATGCATGGGGTGGGGGGTGGGGGGTAGACAAGGTGGTATTCGGACACGTGTCGCACTAGGATGTTCTGCCAGCCCTTCGATGGGAGGCGTCCAGCAGGCTTTGGGTCCCAAGGTGGAGAAGGAACTGGTTTTCATTAAAAATAATGAAACATCTGTAAAAATACTGTTGGCTGGGTTTCCCAGTCAAGCTATTCAAGAGAGGCCTGCTGGGCTAGCAAACAGGAAGCCCATGCCCCAGCTGAAGGTTTGGCCAGAGACTTAGAGGGGTCAGGTTCATCAGCAGGTGCTCCAGGGCTCCCTGCCACCGTGAGTGGGGGATGGGTGAAGTGCGCCCGGAGCTCCACAAAAAGAGAGAAAGCCCAAATCCTGAAAAAGAAGGAGAGGAGGGATGCCTCTAAGCCTTCCTCCATCTATTCCACACTCCTCCTTGTTCCGACAGATCAGGGCTTCTCAGTGCTGCCTGCCCAGTAAAGTCACCCAGGGAGTTTCGAATACCGCTCGTCCCCAGGCGTCACCCCAGGACCAAGGAAATCAGACTGTCTCAGGGTGGACACAGGCAGTTTTGAAAAGCTCTCTAGGTGATTCGAATGTGAGGCCAGGCTTGAGCACTAGAACAATACAAGGAAGGTTGTCTTGGGGGGTGACCGGAGACCCAGGTAAAGACTAACACCTACAAAGTACGTTTCGGTTCATAAAGCACTCTCGCATACAGGCTTTGTTTCAGGAGCGTCTTACCGTCACCCCCTGGTTAGACGGGGAATCACGAGTCAAAAAGAGAAATGACCTGGGGCGCCTGGGTGGTGCAGTCGGTTAAGCGTCCGACTTCAGCCAGGTCACGATCTCGCGGTCCGTGAGTTCGAGCCCCGCGTCGGGCTCTGGGCTGATGGCTCGGAGCCTGGAGCCTGTTTCCGATTCTGTGTCTCCCTCTCTCTCTGCCCCTCCCCCGTTCATGCTCTGTTTCTCTCTGTCCCAAAAATAAATAAACGTTGAAAAAAAAAAAAAAAGAGAGAAATGACCTGCTCAAGGTCAGTTACTTACCAAAGAACCACGCCTACAACCCAACTCTGCTGACCTCCAATTCAGGGTTCCTTCCTAAGACCACAGAGGGCAATACTGAGGACAGAAGGCCAAGTTCTTCTGTATTCACATAAAAAGGTGAGGGTGTAGGCATTTCTTTTAAAGCAATCAGGATTGACAAGAGTGAATCTAAAAAACAGAGCGGCTGCTTGTGTGCTGGAGCATAAAGGGGGTGGAATAATCAAAATGTAGCCAGGCCAAGGAGAGGTCGTGAAGCCCAGATGTCCCCATGGCCCACGGGCAGGGAGGGGGCAGCTGAGGGGAAGGGGCAGGGAGGGTGAGTGGGAGCACAGTGAGGGAGCAGGCCCAGGGAGGGGACTGAGGCTGGGCTGTGGCATTGCCCCGGGGGGGGGGGGGGTGGTTGGGGGTGGGCCTTTGGGCCACCTACAGCTAACAGCGGTGGAAATGGCAAATCTAAATAACTCCTGGAGGCACTTACCAGTTAATAGGTATTCTGGGACTGAAGGGACACACGGTCCTACCAAGCAGATAATAATCATCTGCTAATTTTTATAAAACGGTGTAATTAAACATACACTCTCCTTTTCCATTTCCACAATGGCCTGAGCTATTATCGTACCTCAGCGGCTTCAGCGTACGACCGGTATAATAGTATCTTCCAGGGACACTGACAGAATAAATGAAAGAACGTGTCTAGCAAAACGCCTAGCACATAGGAGGTGCTGAATAAATACTAGCACCTTCTGTGGTTGCTTCTTTTTGGAACGTGGATGGTGAGGTTCAGGGATGCTGTGTACCATCTGGTGGCTAAGAGTAGGGGCTCTGGAGCCAGACTGCTAGGTTCAAGCCAGCTCTACTAACCTAGCCCGTAGGCCCTGGACAAGCTAGTTACCCACATAAAGTCTGTTTCTTCCCCTGTAAAAAGGGGATAATATCTGAAAGTTTCTTGAGTGGTTTGGGGGGGGGGAATTAAATGAGATAATGCATGGAAAACTCTAAGCATAGTCCCTGGCGTCTAATCACCGTTCAATAACTGTCAACAAATTTCATTAAACGGCACTTGTCTAAACTCCCCCAAAGGGCAAGTGGATAAGCCAACGCTAAAATCCAGGCCACTACTCCTTCTACTACATCAGAAGCTGCCGGTGACAATGGACATTCACCAAGGAAAAGGAGCCAGCCTGGGGACCGTATCCAGAGAGCTTGGTCTTTACGAAGCTGCCTCTGCCCGGGTAGGATTCACTGTGACGAAGAGACGCGGTACTCTCATATCTGCACAAACTCTGCCGACCTCTCAGGCTGCCGGAGCCTCAAGGAGAGCCCCAGGGCTGCCCTGGGCAGGACCTCCAAGAGATGCGTCTCCAGTTAAGCTCCTCAGGGCCTCCTGACCTACCACCCACAGCCTTGTCAGAGGGGCACAGACTTCTGTCAGCCACGATCTAGGACTTCAGAGGCAGGACTCCCAGTCGGATGTTTTATTATTTATTGACTTGACAGGAAATATACATTTGGTCCCACGAGACACCATGCTACCGGCTTAACGAGTTGCCATTACACAACAGAGCTCCTGGGGGTCCTCAGGAAGCTCTTGCGTGGCCAGCCGAGGTCGGCTCAGTCACCGCAGGCAGGAGCTCTGTCCTGGGGAAGAGACCCACCGCCCGACCCGCCCTGGAGGAGCCTCTGTCCCACAGCTCTGCGGAGCCGCAACATTCATACACGTTGGGCATCATCAAAATAAAGGTCATGCTGGTTGTTCTGAACTAGAAGGTGCTCTTAAAACCATGGCGTAGCAGACAACCTATGTACATTACAAATATATAAATTAAGAGGTCTACACGTATACAAAATCTGTCAAAGGGGACCTAATCGCATTCTGTATCATGCCAGGTATCTTGATGGAGCGGGTATTAAAAATAGAAGGTATTTATACACAGGCCCTGCCTCTCTCGTGTCCTCCGTGGAACCCTCTGGTGTTGTCAGGGCCTCTGGGCAACCTCAGCACCCCCACAGGTAACCCATCGGCAGTCTGCATCCTCCGAGACAGCAGGGGACTCGCCCCGGGGCTCTTCTCCTGTGTCCCCATCTCGGCCTGGCGGCGCCTCCGAACCCAGGGGCTGCCGGAGGGAGTGATGCTGCTGTCGGAGGAATAATCCGTGCACTTGCGAAAGATCTCAGGGCTGGCGCTACAGTTCAGCCTCCCTTCCTCAGCCAGAGGGGATTTTCTGGAAACGCCTTTGCGTTGAGCCAAGGGGCTGCTCCAGGGACTGGAGCATGGGGAGGCGTTGGGGCTCAGGAAGAGATTCTGGTGGCCAGCAGGGCTGAGCTTGGTGGTGACCACGTGCCGCCGGCCGGCCATGGGGGACGTGGGGTTGCTCTCGGGGTCGGAGGAGCTGTTGGCAGAAGACTCGTCACCCATGTATTGAAGCTCCTCGACTCTCTTGTTTAGGGACTTGTTCAGGTGGATGCTCGCGGTGGGCTCCTCATCCTGGTTCTTGTCTTTGGGAGGTTTCTTTTTGGGTGGCTTCATCCCAATCAGGACGGCTTTCATGTTCTCCCTGCCCTGAGATTCCGTGACCATGAACTCATGCGCTCTGATGGCCGCCTCCACCTCCTCGAACTCCACGATGGCGCACTCCTGGGTCCCCACCTGGCTGTACCGGCTGCTGACCCTCCGGATGTCAGGGGGCAGCTCCCTCCCGGGCTTGAGGATCCGCACTGACGAGATGACTCCGAAGGTCCCGAAGAGCTTGAGCAGGTGTTCCATCACCTTCTCCTGCACCCTTCCGTTCTTCTGGGGCGTGGCCAGGGCCCAGAGCTTGGGGGACAGGTAGAGATCGTAGACCAGGAGCATCTTGCTTGGCAGGTTCTCATTGGGGAAGAGCGGGACGGGGGTGGTCCTCCTCACCTTCCGGTGGTCCTCATTCAACTCGAGGCTCATCGAGTACTTCAAGGCGTGTGCCGTGGTTCTCCAGTCCCGGGTCAGGTGTTTCACCTGAAGAAGACAAAGCAACCTCTGAAATGGTACCTATCGTCTTTGCCCCTCTCGTGTCCTCTATAATCTCCCTCCCCTACCTCCCTCCCCCCCCCCCCCCCCATAACACTGGTCGCTAGAATCACACCCGCTGCGTGCAGGCATTCAAAAATCTAGTGAGCTCTCCACAATGTCAAGCCAGGCAGCACAGTTTGGAGCAGTGCCGTCCAGCACAACTTTCTGTGGTGATGGGGACAGTCTAGTCCACGCAAGTTTAGAGGTTAAGCCTGTAGGGCCTGGGACAAGGCTGTTAGATACACAAATCCAAAGCCCACCTCCGGCCGGCGGTAAGACCTGACGTTTTCCCACCTCGCGGTGCCTCAACTCCCCCATCTGTAAAATGGACACGTTTACAGTGCCCGCCTCACAGCGTTGTCGCGAGGAGTGAATGAATAAATCGATACATACGTACCTACATCCAGACACACATTATGCAAAACTCAGAACGGTGTCAAGCTCATGGAGAGTACGCAATAAATATCATGTGTTATCATCATTTCAAACATCACGTGCTATCGTTTTGACAGGGCTCGGAGATTTTTAACATTGAAACGCTTTTCTGAAGTTGTGTTTCTCCGTTTATGCGTTGGATACCCAGAAGGTTCCAAAAGAGCTTTCGTATTTCACTGGAATATCTCCTGAAAATGATGTGGACTGTTTCAACTTGGAGTAAAACCCAACTAGGGCCTCAAAGAGAATGATGAAATAGTCCCTCCCTCCCTCCTCTCTGAGTGGAAATTGTGCGTATCAACGCGCAGTATATGAAGGCTATATTTATGCTGTAAAACAGTAATTTTCAAGAGGCCCACTTCCGCTGGAGGGAATGCCAGGGAGAATGAGTCATCGCATCCCGCAGGAACTGTGGAGGTGGGTGGGGTGGGTAACCTGAGCCAGGAATGGCGAGATCACCCTGCGTCCGTCCTCGGAGGCCAGGCCAACGCAGCCACTCTGCAGAGGAACCCTGAGACCAAACAGGAACTTCCCAGAACTCAATGTGGGAGGCTCCCTAACAGGGCAGTGTCGGGGGGGGGAACCTCGCAGAGCTCTCAGTACAGGCAGGCTCCTGCAGACAGGGCGCTGTCCGCTCGAGCCTGTGGCCTCTGGGTGACATGGCCCAGATGTGGGCTTAGGGGTGTGGGAACCACAAGTCACCTACACACAGAACCCACGGGCTGATGTCCACGGCACACACCAAGGACAGAAGGTGGGCAGAGGTCCAGGCAAAGGGTCGGACTTCAGGCGAACGGGGCCGATCAGGGCTCCAGAAGGGGTGAGGGTGATGATGGAAGGTCACTGCCAGGTGGTGAGGAAGCTAGGCAGTGGCTCGCTGAGGATGGGACAGCGGGGAGCCTTCTCCAAAACCAGTGGGGGAGAGGAAGAGGAGCTCCTGCCTCGACCTGGACCCTGAGCCAGGCGTGCTCGAGGGAAGGCCAGTACTGCCCTGCTCCAAGGGCTAGAGAAGCTCACAGAAGACCTCACACGATGGAGAGAGAAGCGGGCTCTAGCAAGCACCCGATATCCCTCCGGAGCCAGGAGCACAGTCCACTGGGAAATCTCCGTGATAGTCCGAACATCCTCGGCCTGTCTGTGAGCCGTGAGAAGGCGTGTCCGGCACCACTTAAGGGGAGGAGCCAGGGAGGTGATATCTTTGTGCAGTCACTAGAAGAACCTGCTAACATTTTCGGAAACTTCAATTCCCCTGTTCGTCATATGCATTTCCTATGATGATTAGCAGGAAAGCCTTTAGAATGAAAATAGCCTTGGGGGCGCCCGGGTGGCTCAGCTGGTTAGGCGTCCGACTTTGGCTTAGGTCATGATCCCCTGGTTTGTGAGTTCGAGCCCCGCATGGGGCTCTGGGCTGACCACTCAGAGCCTGGAGCCTGCCTGGGGTTCTGTGTCTCCCTCTCTCTCTCTCTGCCTCTCCCCCCGCTCGCACTCTGTCTCGCTCTCTCAAAAATAAATAAACGTTAAAAACAGTGAGAACGAAAAGGGTCTTTGTTCTCATTTTGAAGGTGTTGGGGAGTCTATGGCTACTGTGCAGCCACTTTTCAACAAAGAAAAGCCCTCGTAAATAGATCTAGAGTGGCAGCTTCAAAACGAAAGAAAATCGGGCTGCCTCTTCAGGTCCCTGGGGAGGAATGAAGGAATGTTTACTGGCTGCTTCATTTTGGGATCCCCCACAAACACTTCTTTGTTCTCTGGACGTGTGTGGTATTGTGATTTATCATTCCGAAAGGACTCGGAGATGTTAACGTTCAAACACGTCTCTGAAATTGTGTTTCTGCACTGATGCGTTTGATACGTACAAGCTTCCAAAAGATCTTTCACATCCCAATGCCGTAGCTCCCGAAACTGACGTGGACTGTTTCAGCTTGGAATGAAACCCAACTTGGGCCTCCCAGAGAATGATGAGATAGTACCTCCCTAAAATACATATACATCGCTCTTTGTCCCCGTTCTTGGCACGGGGTTGCTGGCACCGGGTACATTCCCAGGTCATAAGAACACTAGGAGTACCGTTTGTTCTGATGAGGCGACTCTGGGTGGGCTTCTGGATGGCTCCTAGTTGACGGCCGGTCACCAGAAAGACCAAATCGCGGTTAGAAGCTTGGGATTTTCAGAGAAGGGAGAGGGTCAGGAAATTGAGATAATGGTTGATCAAGCCCACATGAGGAAGCCTCCCTGAAAACCCCAATACCTTGGGGTTCAGGGCACTTCTCGGATGGAGGGTGATGCACCCCAATTCCTCTGGGACAGAAGCTCCTGCATTCGGGGTCTCGTTTTGGGTATGTCTTCATCTGGCTGTCTGTCTGTATCTGTTATCAAATCCTGTATTACACTGGTAAACGTAAGTAAGTGTTTCCCTGAGCTCTGTGAGCTATTCTAGCAAATGATCAAATCCAAAGGGGAGGAGGTCATGGGAACCTCTGATGTGCAGCCACTTTGGACAGAAGCTGTGGGTAACCTAGGTGACTAGCTGTGGGCCTTACCCTGGAGGGCCTGGTGCTGTCTCCAGGTAGACGCAGAACTGCTGGGTGGGGATGCCCTCCCCCCACAGGCACATCTGGCGTCAGCGTGTGCTCGCGGTGTGAGACAAAGGAGACGCGCAAGAGGAAGCGGAGACTTTTCCACTGCAACACGAAGTGCCCCTTCCCTCCTTCTCCTATACCCTGGAAACTCCTAGTCACCCTCCAAGATCCTCTTTCTTTCTTTTTCTTTCTTTCTTTCTTTCTTTCTCTCTCTCTCTCTCTCTCTCTCTCTTTCTTTCTTTCTTTCATGTTGCTTTATTTTTGAGAGAGACAGAGAGACAGAGTGCGGGCAGGGAAGGGGCACAGAGAGAGAGGGAGACACAGAATCCGAAGCAGGCTCCAGGCTCTGAGCTGTCAGCACAGAGCCCGTCGCGGGGCTCGAACTCACGATCATGACCGGAGCCCAAGTCGGAAGCTCAACCGACGGAGCCACCCAGGCAGCCCCTCCAAGATCCTATTTCAACGTCACCACTTCTGGGAAGGCTTCTCAATTATCCAGGCAGGGTTACTCGCTACTTTGTTCTTTCACTGCCTTTGGTCCTATTGCAATCCTTCACTGATCTCTCGCCTTTCCTGGACTTTGCAAGGGCAGAGAACCCATTCATGTCATGTATCTTGTGCCTAAGGCAGCCAGCACTCAGGGTGCGGCGTGAATAGGTTCGATGAATGAATGAAGGCCGGAGAGCAAGAGGAGAGGGCCGACTCTACCAGCAGGTGAGGCAGAGAACAGCTTCACAGAGAGAAGCTCTCCTCCGGGAACGTCTGACCAAGGGCACAGGCGGCTTGGCTGAGACCCAGCTGTTACACATCCCGTTATGCAATGGGCCACGTGGTGCTTTTCCATTCTGGTAAATACGCTTCCCCCACGGAAGATGCACGGTGCTGGCTCCAGCTAGTCCGTCCACACTTTGAGAAGTAAGGGAATTCACGCACAGTCCAGTTGCTGGGTCTGTGCACCGGAGGGACGTGCGGTCTGTGGCCCAGATGGCGGCAAGCATCAGATACCCCACGTCCCCATTGTATAGATGAGAATGTTGGTCTTACAAACACTGCTGGAGTCTTGAAGGTTCCTCTCCCTGAGTTCTGGGCGCTCCTTCTTCCTCTTCCTATTCATTCGACTGGGCAGGTGAAAAGCTTGGGTTTCACGTAATTCTAGGCCCAGTAGGTATCTCTCAAGGCCACGGAGTCCCCGTGTCCTGGCACAGCACCCTCCTGGTCATCCACTTGCCTGGCAAGAGTGCTTGAACTTTACTAAGAGCAAGCACTATCATTTCACAACTGCCACCGGCTGACATTTGTCCCAACACCCAGGCCGCTTTTAATACTTGGGAAGATACTCGCTGTTTTTTTTTTTTTTTTTTTTAATGTTTATTTCTTTTTGAGAGAGAGAGAGAGAGAGCATAAGCCGGCGAGGGGCAGATTGAGAGGGAGACACAGAATCCGAAGCAGGCTCCAGGCTCTGAGCTGTCGGCACAGAGCCTGATGGGGGGCTTGAACCCATGAACCGTGAGATCATGACCTGAGCGGAAGACAGACGCTTTAACTGACTCAGCCACCCAGGCTCCCCCGCGATGTTCCTAATAATGATCCTAAATCTCTATTCTTGATCATGTTTCTCTACGTCAGGGGGCAAAAACTCGCTAGTTGTCAGGTATCATGTGGGCAAACAAGATTGAGAACTGAAACCCCCAAACACCCCTGAAATCCTGGAGGCAGCGTGTGAGGATGAAGGCTTACCTTTTTGAAAGACGTGAGTAGCTTGACGCTCACATACCCCAGCTTGTTCCTCCTCACGTGCTTTAGCAGGAAGGCGTCCTTCTCCAGGTTTGCATCAGAAAAGTAGAATTCGATCTGATCCACCAGCTTCCTGATCAACTCCTGGTCTGGGGGCTTCCACTCCTGCTCCCCGTCTTCATGCTCGTTCTCGCCCCCACTTGTGGTGGTGCCACTGAGACCAGAAGGAGACACGGGGCGGGGGGAAGGTTACAGGCTGAACTGCTGCCCCCCCCTCCAAATTTCTTGCGTTGAAGTCCCAAAGCCCTGTATGTCAGGATGTGATCTTACTCGGAAATGGGGCCCCGTAGATGTAATCAGTTAAAGACGAGGTCACACCAGAGCAGGGTGGCCCCAATCCACTACGACCGGCGTCTCATCAAAAGGGGAAATCTGGGCACGGGCACACAAGAACGCCGCGTGAGGATGAAGGTGGAAATGGGGGTGATGAGCGGAAGTCCAGGACCGTCAAGGGTGGCCAGCAAACCACCAGAAGCCAGGGGACTGGCCCAGAACAGACCCTCGAGGGGAGTGCATCTTGCTGACACCCGGATTCCCAACTTCCGGCCTCCAGAATGTGAGGCAATACATTCCGTGGTTCTAAGCCACCCAGTTTGTGGTGCAGCTCTAGGAAACTTCACTGGCTCCCACTCGAACTGCGCTCCTCAGAGGGGGTATCACCTGGTGATCACAAGGGGCTAAACTGTGCCCAACGAGCCAAGAAATCAAGCTTTTGTTCTTAAGGTGGACCGAGGGTCACTAAAATAACAACACCGTCTACGAACGTTTCTGTGCTGCTGTGCCATTGACGGGATGCTCTTCACATTCCCTCCTTATTCTTCCCTCCCCACTCCACCCCCCAATCCTGATTTCTGGAAGGTAATTTAGCAGACTCACTAAGAGTCCCAATCCTAGAGGTAGACCATGGGGGTTCGAATCCCTTCCTCCCCCTCTCCCTGAGAATCTTAGGATAGGAGAGCAAGCCAAAGAAATCCTGACAAGGGTTCTTTAGGCAGGCAAACCTTCCACCAAGGGATTACAAACACTTCAAAACCATAAACATATAGGGACTTTGTGACGATCTGCCTCGTAGGTGACACCATTAATTCGAAGCTCTAGAAGGTGGCTTCTTTTTTGTACGTTTAATTACCACTTTAAATTATGTATTATCCACTATGATACATATCTTATTCAACAAAAAGGATTGGTTAAAAATCACTTCCAGAGGGGCGCCTGGGTGGCTCCGTCGGTTAAGCATCCGACTTTGGCTCGGGTCACGATCTCACGGTGTGTGAGTTCGAGCCCCGTGTCGGGCTCTGTGCTGACAGCTTGGAGCCTGGAGCCCGCTTCAGATTCTGTCCCTCTCTCTCTCTGTCTGTCAAAAATAAATAAATGTAAAAAAAAAATTTTTTTAATTACTTCCAGAAAAAAAATATTACCACTTTCCTATGTGGCTGCTTGATTTCCAGACATGACCATCAGGCCCGGAGTCTCCATTAACACGTTCTGAGTAGGGAGAGCATCTCCTGGGAGGGATGCAGACACCGAGCCACCAACAGCATTCAGTGTGCTTCGACTGTGTTGGGAGCACCTGCTTGAGTCCCCAGCAGGCTCAGGAAGTTCACAGCGGCATGTTCACAGTAGACAAAAGGCAGAACCAAAAATGTCCACTGATGGACGACTGAATCAGCAAAATGTGGCACATCCATGCATCGGAGGGAATGTTATTCAGCTTTGAAAAGGAAATTCTGATACATTCTGGCACATGGATGGACCCTGAAGACACGATGCTAAGTGAGATGAGTCTGTCCTCAAAACACAAATACCGCGTGATGCCGGTGACATGAAGGATCTAGAGTTGTCAAATTCACAGAGACAGAAAGGGGACCGGCGGTTACCGAGGACTGGGGAGGGGGGGATGGGGAGCTAATAGTTAATGGGTATGGAGTTTCAGGTGGAAAAGACAGAAAGTTCTAGAGATGGAAAGTGGTGATGGGTGCACAACGGCGTGAATGTCCTTAATGCCACTGAATTGCACACTTAATAATGGTGAAGATGATAAGTTTTGGGGGGAGGGTTTGGTTTTCTTTTATAAGTTTATTTATTTTTGAGAGGGCGGGTAGGGGGCAGAGAGGGAGGGAATCCCAAGCAGGCTCCTCACTGTCAGTGCAGAGCCCAACATGGGGTTTGAACTCAGCAACCGTGAGATCATGACCTAAGCCAAAATCAAGGGTCAGACACTTAACTGACTGAGCCACCCAGGCACACCTAAAAGTATGTTTTTTAAAAAGCCTTTTAAAAATGGGATGGCACACTAAAGGAATATTTGAAGGCAGCCTATAAAAGCAGATAAAACAGGTCAAAGGCAACTTAAACATCAGACAAGCTGAGTATTTTAGAAGTTTCTAGAAGATAGCTGTGGTAGATAATAGATTCAACCAACATCTGATAGCAAACTCTCGCTTAACTTTCTTTATTATGGAGGCTACAAAAAGACAAAAACAAAACTAAACATGTACTTTCTCAGCATCTGTTACAGGTAATAGCCATCTGAGCCACCTGTCATGATATGACCAGTAACACACAAGTGAAAATCTTTTGGCCCTACCTCTTCCCTTTTTAACTGATTTGAGCGTGGATGTGATGGTTGGGGGCGGTGGCAGCTATTTTGCTACCAAAAGAAAAAGGCCAAAATGGGGCATCTGGGTGGCTCAGTCAGTTAAGCATCAGATTCTTGGTTTTGGCTCAAGACATGATTTCGTGGTTCAAAGGTTCAAGCTGCACATCGGGCTCTGCGCTGACAGTGGGGAGCCTCCTCAGGGTTCTCTCTCTACCCCCCCCCTCTTTATGCCCCTCCCCAACTCAAGTGTGTGCACACATAGGCACACACGCGCTCTCTCTCAAAATAAATAAATAAATTTAAAAAAAGGAAAAGGCCGCAAGAATTAGCTGGGCCTGATTTCTTGACATTATTGGCTCTGATATTATTGAGTTGCTGAACCAATTCCTCTAACTACCTACCTGCACATTTCTGATTACACGGGAAAGATAATGTCCATTTGCATAATTCACCTGTTAGCTGGGTGTTCTATTACTTACAGCCAAATAGTAGGAGAGTAATACTGTTTTGACAAAGTGGTCCTTAAAGCATGCTAACTGAAAAGTGTCAGTGGCACAATCAATGGGATGAAAAAGGAAAGGCAACATGGACAGAACAGATTTTCACTCCATTAGAGAAAGTTCACACCCTAAAAAGCAGTTCAACTAGATAAGTTGAATACACCAGATACAATAACTACAAACGCATGGGAAAGTCTGAGCCCCAATGACAAGGATGAGAATACAGAGGAGTTGGGATGAGGTGTATGATAATGATCAGTGAAGAGCTTTGAGTGGACTCAGATATTAGCAAAATGGTCTAACTTACTACAAATCGCAAGTATATCAGAGGTGACCAGACCATCAAAGGCACCCACACACTAGTAAGTCCTACTCTGCAACTAGAGTAGTTGAGGCTATTATAAAAAGTAATCTCATGGGGCAGCTGGGTGGCTCAGTTGGTTAAGCAGTGGACTTAGGCTCAGGTCATGATCTCGTAGTCTGTGAGTTCAAGCCCTGCGTGGGGCTCTGTGCTCTCCAGAGCCTGGAGCCAGCTTTGAATTCTGTGTCTCCCTTTCTCTCTGCCCCTCCCCTGCTCACACTCTGTCTCTGTCTCTCAAAAATAAATAAATGTTGAAAAAAAAAAACAAAACAGGATCCATCAGGGCACAGGGAAGTCACAAACCCAATGGAGGGGCTCCTGGGTGGCTCAGTTGGTTAAGCATCCGACTTTGGCTCAGGTCGTGATCTCACAGTTCGTGGGTTTGGGCCCCGTGTGGGGCTCTGTGCTGACAGCTCAGAGCCTGGAGCCTGCTTCGGGTCTCCCTCTCTCTACCCATTCCCCACTCACGCTTTGTTTCTCTGTCTCTCAAAAATAAATAAATATTTTTTTAAAGTTATCTCATAAACAAAACATAATGGAAGGATGGGGATGTAATTTCTCAATTTCTCCAGTGCCCATTCTAGAGCCTCCCATTCTTTCCAAGGTCATGGGAAGCCTTTACTCCCTGCAGATGATTTTATGACAAACTTCGTTGAGAAGATGACGTTCATCGAAGCAGACTTGCCCAGACCTCCCTTGGACATGCCCTCCCTCCCCACAAGCTTGTTTTATATGTCTGGGCATCTGCCGAAGCATCCACCGCATCCAGGGCCCTTTTCTCCACCTTGGTCCTCTTATGCCTGCGGCAGGAAGGGACGCTGTTGACCTCTTTCTTCTCGGTACCTCTCACCCTGGGCTTCTGTGATTTGTCCTTTTCTGATTCTTCTCCCCATCTAATTGCCCTTTCAGTCTCCTCATTCTGCTCCCATTTCTCCAAGGATCTATCCTTGACCCTTTATCCCCTGGCAACCAATAGGTTTCAGCTGCCGGACAGCACATCCAATTCAAATCTGCCTCTACCTACCCCTCCATCCTTCTCTCATGCCTGAGACCCCATCCTCAATTCCTAGCTGCCTGCCTGATGCTTCCACTTGGACAGCCCGTTGAAACTTCAAATCTATTATGTCCAGAACTGAACCATCACCTTCTGCAGAGCTTGACCTTGGGTCGGATTGAAGCCTAGACCTGGCAAGGGGCTTTCTATCTGGGTAGCTCCTCTTTTCATACAGTCTGATGGTAAATAGTCCACACTGTGTGTTTGGGGGCAGACGGGATTCTGCATCGGTTATTTGCAGCCAGTAAGCAGACAGGCAGGTAGCCAGAGATTCCAGAACAGGTGGGCAGTCCTGGGGAGGTGATATAAACCATTCTGCGAGGTCCTTGCACCCTAAGGACCCCTCACTACATGGGTGCTCTCATGGGCAAATGTATATCTCCAAAGGGGGATCCTGAGAGGCAAGGCCTTTTTGCACATCTGGGAGCACGCTGCCTTCTTTCCTGCTTCGTGCAACAGCCTTTGAATGAAAAAAGACCAGTATCCTTTGCGAACATTAAAGAAGTTTATATCTCTTAAATATGAATGTTGGTAACTTTCTGTCAATTACAACCGTCCTGCAAACCATGTATCTTTCCTCCCAAACTGCCCCACTGACTACTTTCCCTATTCACTCTTCTCTGCTTTTAGGCTCAAAACCCAAGATGCATCTTTTAGCCCTCTCTTTTTGCCCCCACATCGAGCCAATTATCAAGTGCTGATTTTATTCTGCAGTGTCTCCCATCTGTTCCCTTTTCCATTCCAACTGTCCTCATTACTTCTCCCTTGGACACTATTAATAGCTCATCAAAAATGAATCTTAAACACTAAAGTGAAATAAACAACACAAAGCAAAAGATGAGACAACATAGTGCATAACTTACAAAGAAAGCAACGATCCCCCCCGCCGCCACCCTCTCCAACTTCACCTCTCCTCCCTAAAGGCAACCTCTAGTCAACCATTTAGTTCTTAGGAGAGTTGCCTTATGGCTCTATAAAATATGCTCATTCTACTCCTCACATGCCAATTTTCAACATTGGGGTCACTCGTCTCCCAAAGCCTCTTTTTCCAATTTTTAAAATTTTGTATTATTTTGGTTTTTTTTTTAATAGCCTTCTAATTGTGTTTTAAAATAATACATTTAAAATTCTGTTCCTTATTCCATCAACATTAAATGATACTTCTCACTTCCTCACTACATACGATAGGTGTGTTCTTTCCCTCTCCTTCCATTTCCAACCTTTCAAATTCTCCCAGATGTACCTTTATGTTATTTTGTCATGGTCCGTATTTACATTCTACTCTGTAATATTCCAAGTTTTGTCTATAGATACTAAAAGTAGAAAGTTAATCAGTTGTGTTTACCTTTATGATGGTACAAACACGGATCTGTGCAGGGTGGAGGCATTTGCCCAGATTGCATTTCTTTCTTAAAGTCCTGTTAGTTGACCACCTGGATTGATCCTCTATAACTCTTTTTTTTTTTAATTTTTTTTTTTAACATGTATTCATTTTTGAGAGTGAGAGAGACAGAGCGTGATTTGGGAGGGGCGGAGAGAGTGGGAGACACAGAATCCAAAGCAGGCTCCAGGCTCTGAGCTGTCAGCACACAGCTCGATGCAGGGCTCAAACTCACAGACTGTGAGATCATGACCTGAGCTGAAATGGGATGCTTGACTGAGCCCACCAGGCGCCCCAATCCTCTATGACACTTACCCTCTTTTTCATATTGACCTCGTTGTCTTTGTCTTTGATTTACATTGCAAGAGATTTTCTGACATTACCTTCTAATCATTTTTGATGAATTGTTTAATTTCAGGAATTATGTATTCTCCAAGAACTCTTTTATGTTTTCAAACTGCTCCTTTTTAAAAGCATCCTGTTCTTGTTTTGTTGATGCAGTCTCTTAAATTCCCTCTTGGGGCACTCTCCAGAGTCTACATTTTTAAAAGTCTCTTTGTTTTAAATTTTGTTTTAATGTTTATTATTTATTATTGACAGAGAGAGAGAGAGAGAGACAGAGCACAAGCAGGGGAGGGTTAGAGAGAGGGAGACACAGAATCCGAAGCAGGCTCTAGGCTCTGAGCTGTCAGCACAGAGCCCGATGCGGGGCTGGAACTCACAAACTGCCAGATCATGACCTGAGCCGAAGTCGGACGCTCAACCGACTGAGCCACCCACGCACCCCAAAAGTCTCTTTGTTTCCAACAGCATCACCTCTATATCTTCTGGGATCAGTTTTTCATTTAATTTCATGTAATTGGTTTTCTTCATGTGATTGGTAAACAATTCACCGTTTCTTTATTCAAAATCTGTTTAAATAAACTTATTATAGGATAATTTCAGATTTATAGAAAAATGGTGAAAAGAGTACAGAGAGTCCCCATGTATCCCACATCAGGCTTCTTCTGTTATTAATATCTTGTGTTAGTACAAAGCATTTAACAAATTAATACGAATACATTATTGTTAGCTAACGTCCATACCTTATTCAGATTTCCTTAGTTTCTACCTAGTGGCCTGTTTCTCCTTCAGGATCCCATCCAGGATACTAGATTCCAAGTAGTTGTTGTGTCTCCCAGGCTTCTCCTGGCTGACACAGTTTCTCGGGCTTTCCTTATTTTTGATAACCTTGACTGTGCTGAGAAGTACTGGTCAGATATACTGTAGACAGCTCTGCATTTGGGATTTATCTGATATATTTTTTTAGGATTAGACGGTGGGTATGGCTTTTAGGGAAGAGAAGCACCGAGGTAAACTTCCATTCTCATCACAGGATATCAAGGGGACTATCAACATACCTGATCACTGTGGACGGTGACCCTGGCTGCGGTAGTGTTATTTTGTGTCTCCACTGTGAAGTTACTGCTCCCCCCTCTCTTTCCATACTGTGCACTTTGGAAGGGAGTCACTGTATACAGTCCACACTTAAGAGGTGGGGAGTTCTGCTGCGTGGCTATTCATTTCGAAGAGTGAAGGGAGGGAGGTCTGGGTTGCTTTTTCTTGGCGGGTCCATATCGGTTCCCTCCACAGCTGTATACTCTGATTTTCTTCCTAGCTGGTTCTATATCCATGGGTGGCACATGCCAACTGGAAGGCTTCCCTTTAGGGTGGACAGGCAGGGAGTGATTAAATAGGGGCTTTATATGGAGAAGGAGTTACTCTGCAGGTGCAAGCTCTACCTTAGCAACCCCAGATCATGAGCTGATTCGTTCGGCCCCTTTAGAAAATAACCTTGTTTCTTCCTTTCCTCCTTGCACGTAAACAGTGATGTTGGTTGCTCCTTTTTATGGTCAGGCAGAGAGGTAAGGCAATTGTTCTAAAGGAAGAATTTAAATTACCTCTTGGATATCAACATCCTTTTTAATCCCTGCATCCTTCACATATTTCCTAACCAGAACCTTTCTAGGGTTCTGTCTTCCCACCTCCTGCCATCTCCCTCTGCTTCCACTCTTGCTGTATTTCGGGTTAAGCCTCTTCCACTCTGTGCCTTATTACATGTTCTGAAGAACCGCTATGTCCCTGCTCTACTCTAATACTAATACTAATGTTTTCTATTCTATTAAATAAAATCCAAAGTCGTTAGCCCTTTATTCAGATTCACTTAGAATCTGGCTGTAAGCAGCTTCCAAAGGTATTTTTGTCTATTTCCCTTCAGATCCTTTGCTCTAAAATAAAAGCATGTAAAAGACTCACAGATCCCTGTGTCACCAGGTTTCTGGACTCTGTCCCTTTGGGCATACTGTTCCATCTCCTTAAACATCTTGCCTTATCTCTCAGGTCCAAATCCCTGCCATACATCAAGCCCCATCTCAAAGCAACTCTCTCAGGAAGCAAATCATTTCAACTTCTCCTAACCCTTGCCTGTACTTGTATCGGAGCTACCGTGTGCATATCTTATTAGTGCCCTTGAACCGTATCAGTGTCCTTCATTCAGGCATGAACCGACATAGCAGGAATTTACAAAGTATTGCCGGTGTAAAGTGAATCGTTTCTGTAAGGGCAAATCTGCAGGATTCTTTGAGACAGGAAGTATGGTTACCGGTGAATAAGCCATTAGTGGTCTTTCAAGAGGACTTTGAAAAAAAGTTTTACGTTTACAGTCTCGTTTCCTTTTAAATAAACCATTGTAAATTAGGAGTACTGACGTGTTCTTTTTTTGTAACGGTAAACCTGCTAGAAATTAAAGTAAAGGGTAGAAATGAGGAGGTACACTTCAAAACAGATGATGGGGCTCCACAGATCAGTATTGAAATATTAATCATATTTACAGATGATCTAGGGAAATAAGTACAACATAAATCTCCAGGGCTGCCTTTCTCATAAAATCTCAAGATAATCTGGAGATATTAATTAAGTGGTTATTCAAATGACACCTTATGAATAAAAATATCCAAAATAAAACGGGGGAATAGTGAGCTCCTCACTATAGCTTTCCATACAGCAAAGATTTCTTGGATTCATCACCTATCTTTGCAGATGGTCTAGTCGAGTATGGTGCTTTGGCCACCAATACCAAGAAAATGGCGGACAACAAGAAGGAAGATATTGAACAAAAAGGAGCAACCTTTTGACTTGCCTTTAGGAAAAGATAACGAGGCTGAAAAGGTTCAAAAGGTAAACAAAATTGATCGTGCAATATAAAAACACAAGGACAGATTCCAAAAAGAAAGGTTTTTCATAGAGACAAGTTGGAAACATACACGGGGATGTGTCCAAGTTTGGAAAAGGCAGTATGGGAACAATTACATTTCGGATGCCACTAGCAGAGGCCCCATGCTATGTCTGGGTGGCCAATGGGTTCTTTGTTATTACAGACATCATGACCTTCTTCTCTAACCCTGTCTTCTGCCATGCTCTTCTGGAATCTTCCTAGCACCTGCAAAAGGAGTGCAACCAGTGGACGTCTCTGCAGGTCTAAATGGTTTGCGGTGTGAAGCAGAAATGTTTACATTGTATTTAGTTCCACATCTGGTACACAGTTGGCATTAATAAATGGAGCCTTTCATTATCATCATCCAGAGCAAAGATAGCTCGTGCAATGTCCCAGAAACATCCCGAAGAGAAAGGAGCCTAGATGTTTCTGTCTGTTAAATGAAGGTGTGCTTCAGTGATTGTATTCTTCATGCTAATATTTAGTATTATAATTGTAAATCATTTTTACACATTGGAAGACAAAGCAAACAAATAAATATGTGAATGTTATTCGGAATCAAGATTGTCAGTGTAAAAAAAATAAAAGTAAATAAAAAACCCTATTATGTTAAATATGAATTGGAATTATCAACATTAAGTTATTTTTTAAAATGCATTTCCCAGCTCTATGGAAAGGGTCTAAAACCAGTGTTGCCCCACTAGAAATTAGCACTCTTAATTCCAGGTCTTGGTTTCTAAATACCCTCCTGCTAGTATTTGAAAAATACTAGCCACAAGGATTCCTGTGGAAATGGCTGGGTCCCATGACCAGAATAGGAAAAGTACCAAGTATAAGCCCAGAATATCTAGCAAGAGAAAATAAGAAAGTGCTCAGAAACCAAAGGGCATGTTCCAAAAGGCTATCCTGAAGCCAACCTGAAGGGGTCTCCCTACTTAATCAAGGACATTCTGAACACCAAAAAGAATGAATGTAACTAATTTTCAAAAAGCAAATAAAAATCGATGAATCGAGGAGAGCCCCAAAGGAGGGCTCTAATTTACAATATTTGACGTGACTATTACAGCCACTCCTCTCTTTGAAAGCTGGTCATTAAGCATTTATGTTGCCTCATTAGGAGGGACACTTGTTCAATCCCAGATGATGAGCAAGGCTCTCTGATACAGAAAAATGCCAGTTAATAAGTGAACAAAGGCTAATAAAATTAGAAAATCACCAATTGGTAATTCCTGAGGAGTTGACTCTCAGGCAAGGATCAGTAGATGGTAAAACCATTAGGTGAAGGGCACTGGTGAAAGAATATTCACAGGAAGCCCCCATATCACTTGTTCTTTCAAAAGAAGAGACACAGCTTCACAACGGAGAGATCAAGTGGTCTCTGAGACAAGCGGTCAAATTAGAGCATCACTTTGGTGACAGCCACCTGAGGTGAATGCAACAAAAAGTCCGTGGCATTGCCTATGAGGTGCTCTTGCCAAAACGTTTAATCCAAATTGAACCAAGCCCTTAGCCTAACTTCCAGTTTACAGGAAACACAGGGTACAAAGGAGCAAGTTAGGGGCGCCCGGTGGCTCAGTCGGTTGAGCGTCCAACTTCGGCTCAGGTCATGATCTCGCAGTTTGTGAGTTCGAGCCCCGCATTGGGCTCTGTGCTGACAGCTCGGAGCCTGGAGCCTGCTTCGGATTCTGTGTCTGCCTCTCTCTCTGCCCCTCCCCCACTCATGCTCTCTCTCTGTCTCAAAAATAAATAAATATTTAAAAAAACAAACAAACAAAGGAGCAAGTTAAATAGATGATGACACCGTAATCAGACCAATTCAAACTGGGAAACATTCAATGAGACATCTGGCCTCTTATTTCAAAATAGCAATGCATTAAAAAAAAATGTGAATGTTCTAGATGAGAAGATTCTAAAGGGACATAATAGGCAAATGCCATTCCCTGGATCGGATTCTGGTTGGAGGGCAAAAAGGAATATCTATAAAATGCAGTGTGGGACGACTCAGAGGACACCCAAATAAGGAACTTGGTTATTGGATCATTTTAGGGATTACACTAAAGAATCCCTGTTAATTCTCTTCCTTGCAATAATAGCATTATGGATACTATGTCATTATTAAGAGCTCCAAAATAAAGTGCTTAGGGTATAGTAAGTCTTGTGTATAACTTATTTTCAAATGGTTCTGAGAAATCCATACATATGTCCATCACACAAATATGGCAAAATATTACTAACTGTTAAATCCAGATGGTGGATATCTGAATGCTCACCATACTACTCTTTCACATTGTATGTTTGAAATCTTTATTTCCCAAAGGTGACAATAAAAAGAAAGACACCGTTTAGCGAGCAAGACGTGGGAAGAAGGCTAAAGAACATTTTTTTTCATTTCCGCTATTGCTTGTACCCCAGGGAAAAACCTAGTATTGGGCTAAGTACTGGCGGTGTAGAGAGGACTAAGGCAAGGTCACTGCCTTGAAGGATCTCCGTTTGGTGGAAGAAAAACACACAAATATTTCAACCCGACGGTGTGATGCAATCATAGAGACGTGCATTCATTCAACAAATATTCCGAAGCACTCGCTACATGCTGGGTGCTGAGGATACAATGAGAACAAGGCAAGCTTGGTCCCTGAATTCAGGATGTCCACATTCTTGTGAAGGAGACAGAATTATACAGTTTCAACGAGGCAAGTGCTAGGTACAAAACGTGCAGAGTGCTACGGCAACAGCAACAGGGAGGGCAGGAAACAAACAGCTTTGTGAGGGGGGGTTAGGGGTAGTGGGAATGAAGCAGTGAGGTTTTAAGGCCGACTAGAGATCAATCAATCAACCAAGCAATCGATCAGAGCCCCAGAGGAGGGAGTGCAAAGGTATGTAGACACGAAACTGCACCCTGTGTTCAGGGACCCAGCTGGGTTAGTGCTGCGGGAGTATGAATTGCTAACACAGGCAGGGAAAGAAACAATGGGCCAAGGGTGGTGGTAAACCTGGGTGCTAAATCTCTAGGAACAGCTTTAGGAACCTGGGCTTTCTCCTGCAGACTTTAGAAGCCAAGAAGTATCCACACAGAGTGGCGGGGAGCAGGGGAGGGAATGCTGTGCCAGGCTAGCCCAAACAGGGGGCAGCACGGATACTGTTCTTGGCTACATCCTCCTGCTCTGGACGTCTGCCTGCTGGGCTCTGTCGGCTCCACCGCCCTAAAGAGCCCCCCAGGGGTTTTCTAGCGTCAACTCTCTGCCAGTGGGCAGCAAGAAACGCTTCAAACTGAATGCTCCATGAGGCTCCAAGTCCCTGGAGCTGGGAGCGAAAGGAGGCTCTGGAGGGAGAGTGGTGGGGTGGGGGTGGGGGTGGGGGTGGGCGTAGGAAGCCCACCCAGTGAGGATCACTTCTCCTAGATTTCCACAGAGGGATCTTTCCTAGATCTCTCAAAACTTAGTCCCCTAGTATAGGGGACAGCTCTTTGCCAGAGTCACAGGCAAATCAAATCAGAAGGGATCAGCCACTCTGAGCGATTTTATGTAACTTCTGCAATTGTTTGACTAGGTGACTGCCTTCCCTTCAAGACTGAGATGTCAGTGACTGTGGAGTCATCATTTTTACACTCTCAATACTCAGCACGGAGCTGAGTGAATGAGTGAATGAATCAAGCTTTACAGTATACAGAGTTCTGCTATGTCGACTGTGGCTACTGTGTCATCTGCTGTGGCTCAGCTTTCCTACTCTCACCTGCTGGGCTGGCCTTTCCTCCTCCTCCAATACCTCTGTCTCCACGGAACCGCCCGGAATCTCTGGGTGCCTAAATCCAGACCCCTTCCGCTGCAGAGGGGTCAAGCCAGTGACGGGGAAGGCTCTGGACCCAGTATCCTCACGCCCTTCAGTTGAGTCCTCTGCCAGTGAAGTAAAGCTATGCCTGCCAGGGAATCATCCTGCAGAACCCTGACAGCTAAGAGGCATGGGCACAGGAACCCAGAAGAAAGAGGGCTCTTACGAAGTGCCTGTTGGCATTGCCCAGAATTTGCAAGTTCCACCACTGCGCTACTCTGGTATCCGCGGATACTCCATACTGTACGTCCTTTCAATATCGGGAGGGATATTGAATATCGGGGGGGGGGGACCCACAGACCTGAAAGGCGTGGGCGTTAGTGGACATAGGTCCGAGGTCTCCGGCTGTTGACAAGAGCTCAGGGCCCACTGGCACCGTTAGACAGGTGGCCTACGACAGCCATAACAGCTCCAGACTACCCATCGCTCAGGAACCCAACAACAAGGCAGCAAGATGATGATGCAAGCATGGGAGTCAGGTGGGGGAGGCCGCCTGAAAATGGGAATCCCCGGCCCTCGAGAAGGCGAGCAGCAAGCCTTGAGCCGATTCCAAATCCGAGCAGGAGAGCTTGCTACACCCGTGGAATCACTCCTCGGATCCCCCAGCAGCAAGTGTCAGCTGGGCCTGGCCTGCCCCCACCCATTCGGACTGATAAACAGGGCGATAATGGCAGTGAGGGCCCTCCTCTCCAGGGGAGGTGGGCCACTCTCGGAGGGTTAGGGGGGAGACGGGACCGAACCAGGCTTTTTGGAGGGTCCCGGGTGAGCGCACGCAACGAGAACCTCCTCCGGGGGAGGAGGAGATGGCGAGGGTGGCCCGGGAAGGACTTCCTCCCGGGTCCCAGGGCATGCCGACGTCCAGGCCCCTGAGAGCCCCGCCGCCGGCGCCAGGAGCTCCGGCCGGGGCGGGTGACAGCTGCGGAGCGGGGCCCCCACAGCCGCCGAAAGCAGGTTCCGCCCGGGTGGGACGCCCCGCGCCGGCGGCCCCGCCGCGGCCGACTCGAGCCGCTCGGCCCGCGGAGTTGTCCCCGCGCCCCCCGCTCGGCCGGGCCGCGCCCCCGCGCCTACCTGTGCCCGCGGCTCGGCTCCTCCTCGCTGGCGCTGCCCCAGCCGGGGCTCAGGTACCGAGCCGGGTCCCCCGCGCCGCGCGCCTCGGTCCCCTCCTCCTCGTCCTCCGGCTCCTCCACGTCCTCGGCCTCCTGGATGGCGACGCGGATCTGCACCGCGGGCTCGGGCCCGGGCAGCGCCTCCTCGCCCGCCTGGGCCATGGCTCGCGGACCGGCCGGGAATGCGGCGCCGCCGGTCCCCGCGCCGCGAGGCCGAGCCAGCCGGGCGGCGGCGACTGCGGCGAGGGGGCGGGGGCGCTGCGAGCGCGCCCGGGAGGGGACGGGGGTCGCGGCGCCCCGCCCCGCGGCGCCGCCGCCGCCGCTCCGGCCGCCAAGCCGCGCGCCAGAGCGGGCGGGGCCGCGACTGGGGAGGGCGACTTCCTCCGCTGTCCCCGCGCAGCGCACGTCCCGGAAAGATGCGCTGGACCCCGGCTCCTCCAGCGAGCGCCCGCTGCTCCCTCCTCCCACGCGTCGGGGCCCCGGACAGGGGAGACGGGAGGGCGCAGCGCCTCTGACTTGTCAGCGTGGGGATGACTTCTGGGGGTGGCAGGCACGGACAGCACCTTAAGGGGCTTCTGTGCCTCCCGGTGTCTCCCCCACCGACCGACATCTCCACCATTAGTCCCCTTGCTACAACCACCCTGGACTGTGCGCCCTGTGAGGTCACACACTTGGTTCCTGCCGTGCCCTATACCACTGGTTCTCAAAGTGTGGTCCCCAGACCTGCAGCCCCAGCCTCACCCGGGACCTTGTCAGAAACGCACCTGCTCGGGCCCAATCAGGTCTCCCGAATCAGGATCTACGATTCTGAACTTCGTGTTGTAACAAGCCTTCCAAGTACCGCCAAAGTTCACTGAAGTTTGAAAGCCACTGCCCTGTAGTGCTTCTTAGAATATACCCTGCATATAATAAGCACTCAAATACTGTTGAACAAATAAAGGGAGCTATTGAAATGCCAGTATGTTCGAAAAGCCTGTTCACATTCAGCTGTGAATGAGTTCCATAGCAACCCTGCAAATGTGACCCAGAAACTAGGGACAGAAGCATCGACATAAATACACTCTGAATGTGCTTTCATGAAGCTCTTAATTTACCTTCTTAAACATAATTTATTATATTAATTTGCCAAACTAGGTCTCCGAAAGAACAGACCCCTGGACCAATACGTTTTGATAAGGGGAAGCAGATCAGAGAGGCTCAAGAAATGGGATCTCTTGGAAGGCACTCTCCTTGTAAAGGAACACCATGCACCGGGCCCTTGGTATCTGGGCTGGGGCCAGGAGAGACCCGGGGGGGGGGGGGGGGTGTGTGGCAAGGACAGCCCGTCTCTGTAAGGTTTGACTAGAATCTGCGTCCCTTTCTTTGTCAGATCTCTCTTTTGATTGAAGGGGCCATAGAGTGAGTTAAGGGAAGGAAGAGAGAGACCCTTGGTGTCCGTCCCAGGATGGCTCAGAGCCTATGTCTGAGCTATGGGGAGGGAAGAGACAAGAAGTGGAGAGGATCTGTTCTAAGCTAGCAGCGCCTCCTGTCAAGACTGTAAAGCTTATAGAACCTCTGTATACCTGGTCCACTCTCATCAGGATCAGGAGAAGATTTGCAGCCCTCTCCACACCTCCTATTTTGATAACCTTACTTCCTGATTTTCACAAACCAGTACACATTATTTCATTTAAACCCTCCTGTGTGGTGAAGACAGCAAGGATTATTATCCTTACCCACAATAATGGTTCATATTTGTACCAGGTTCTACAGTGTATGATGAACTCATTCATACCTATCTCAGAGCTCCCAATTGTCTGAGCCTAAGAGTTCCCTGGGGAATGTTCTGAAAACACGGACTCCTAGGCTCCTATAATTTTAACAACTGGCAGCTGGTGGGTGAATCTGGTCTGCAGAAGTGTTTTATTTGGTTGGGGTTGAGAAAAAAATAAATGGCATCGATACGCCCTTAGGTTCAAATATATCTGCCTATGCTGTCTCTGATATTATTTATTTCTGACTCCTCAGAGAAGAATTCTGAATCCAGAAGGGATGTCAGACATCATCCAGCCTTGAACTCCTCCTTTTAGGGAATGGGTACCCCCAAGTGTACGAACCTTCTCTCCACTGAGAGAAGAACCATATACCACACACACACACACACACACACACACACACACACACACACCTTGGAATATATCATGAATTGAATGCAAAACTTGCATAGGACTTTTAAAGCAACTTCACATAATTTTCTCATATGTAGTAGCTGGCTTAGCATGATGCCTGGGGGAGGGAAAGACAGACACCCCCATCCGCATTAGGATAGTGCTTCACGGGAGGAGTCCGACTCAGTCACTATTCAGATGAGGATAGTGAGTTCTAATGAAGCTCATGGGTATTTATTATATGCTTAAGCAAATGATTCAATGAGTAAATTTATTAATGAGAGAAGGACCTCTTCCATTCTATTACGGCGCCCGTTCTGTCCAGCAGAAAGCCCTGCATCTAGAAATATTTGTTGATTTGATTTGACTTGTCCTAACCACACACCCATCATTTGTGCCACTGGTGAAGGAATTTTTTAGGTGCCCTTCTCATTTCTAGCTCCTTCCTTTCACAGAGCTGTGGCCAGGAGATGAGGCCAGCCCCACCCAGGCCTGTGTTGAATATCACTGCGGGGAGTTTGCATCAGCATCGAGATGATTAACAAAGTCTCCTTCAGCAAAATCATGACCTCAGCCTGGAGTTGGTATCCTTCCCTTTCCCTGGAATCCTGAGGGCTCATTTTTATAATAAACTTAAAATGGGAAACAGTTTTTCCCCCCACAGCTTCTGAAGATGAAACAAAAGGAAATATATTAATGAGTCATCAGGATGGACTGAGATTAGGTTGAATCAAAAATACAACCTCAGGAGATCTTTCCAGTATACGAAAGATTGTTGTTTGAGAATCAATTGGAAATATTTTTTTTAGCGCCCCTGGCACTAGAATTGCAAACCAAGGACTTAGAATAAGATATTAATTTGGAGAAATTAGGAGTGGGCTAAGTATTGATGGTAAAAACTGGTAGTATGAGGGTGGGGGTTCAGCAGAGGGTCTGGTTTTAACTGTAGGGGAAGGAGGGTGGTTTATTTAGTCATTTACTCATTTGTTTAAGCGTGTAACAAACACCAGGCCCTATGCTCGCCTTAATTTTGTAAAATGACTAAGACATGATCCATGGATACCAGGAGAGGAGGGAGCCTGGAAAAGACGTCCTTCAATAATAGAATGTGTCTACGGGCAATAAATGCCACAGCAGAAGTCTGTACAAAGAGGCACAGCCGGTGAAAACGTTACCGAGGATGTCTTGAAGCTTAGAGTAAAGCAGTGCCCACATAAGCGATAGAGTGTGGTGGAAAAAGCACTCACTCTGGTACCAAATAGACCTGGATTCCGACACCAGCCTTGCCACATCTTAGCTACACAACCTCTCTGCTCTTCAGTGTTCCTACCTGTAAAATGGTCCGAATGATCCTTACCTCATTGAGTCGGGTCTGTAGGTCAAAGCAGATTGTGGAAGACGTCTAGCACAGCCCCTGGTCCGGATTGGACCTCAGTATCTACTCGTATACACTGTGATGTGGTTCTAGGTACCTCCAGACCAGGAAAATCTTAGCCTGAATGGGGAACACAGCATTCAAGTTGTTGATGTGTATCTATCTCCGTTGTCAGTTAAGTAATCGGTATTTTTCTGGCCAATACACCAAACTCTCATAAGCTGAGGGAGCCTTTCAGAGCCAACTTAATTCTGAATACCCTGACAAAACAGAGGACCTCTCTGGGCAGGAAAGCAGCATCTTCTCCAGTCCATGTCTAGCTTCAATCAGAACTAAGATACTCATCCACAGGCATGAGGTGTTCGATGAGACTTGTCCATCAACATACATGGTCCCTTGCTTAATACACTCTATCCCCAGTTGTAGATGGATACAGAGCCACCCAATTAGAGATTACATTTCCCAGCATGCTTTGTGCATCGTTATAACCATGCAGCTAAATTCTGGCCAATAAGATATTTTGTCCTACTTCTGGGTTGTGTTTCTAAAAATGCAGATGTGCCTCTCTGGCCTTTTCCATCTACCTCTTAGCTGGAGCAGCCATGGAAGATCTGGGCATAAAAAGACAGGAGGCAAGTAACTAGCACATGTTAAAGGTGACAGAACCAACAACCAGACCTTGGACTTGTTCGGTGGACCATAATCTGGACCATCATTTGGAAAAAAAAGAAAAGAAAAGAAAAGAAAAGAAAAGAAAAGAAAAGAAAAGAAAAGAAAAGAAAAGAAAAGAAAAGAAACACATACCCTGTTTAATCCTGTATTCTGAGATATTTTTGTTACAGTAGCTTAGTCTATATCCTCACTAATACCCGAGGATTTATTAAGATTGAATGAGATAACACATGAAATTACCCAGTTCAGGATGCAGGACATAGCAGCCACTCAATAAATTAGTGCTGAGTTTGAATTTGAAAAAATTGACAACTCAGTAATATTTATTGCATACAAAAGTGTACAGATGATGTGGTGAGAATGATGTAGAATTCAAAAAGGAATAGAATAGGGTCCCCTTTTCTAGGAGCTCATATTCTACTTTTTGTTTTTTGAGGGAGAGAGAGAGAGAATCCCAAGCAGGCTCTGTGTTGTCAGTGCAGAGCCCGACTGGGGGCTCGATCTCACGACCCTGGGATCATGATGTGAGCCGAAACCAAGAGCTAGATGCTCAACCGACTGCACCAACCAGGCACCTCTAGGAGTTCATATTCTAACAGGAGAATTGGCTTCTTTCCTCTTTCTTCTCATCCTCTTGTGAGAGTCCCATCACCTGCATTGTTAGTGGAAGTCCAGCCGTTGCCACAAGTGGGGAGAACAGTGGGAGCTTCCAAAAGGCTGTCAGCTACTGTCTCCCCACTCCCCTAGGTTTGAGGTTCCCCCCGCAAAAGCAACAACCTCTCAAGTTTGGGTCCCACCATTTAAAAATAACACCTGGCTGTTATGACATTGTTTTCTTTGCGGTATATTATCAAATTGGGTTGGCACCTACTTCAGAGAGAGTACTGAAGTTTTGCCTGCCACGTATGCCTTGTGGAGAATTAGCCTGTCAAGCTGAGGGTGCGTACGCAACATTAAGAATAGATGGATTTGATGTAGGAGGAGGGAAGAGAGAGGAAGGCTGGGAGAATGTTCAGAAACTTCAGGGGTATAGGTCATGGGCAGAAAAGCCAAAGAACATACACGGAAGAACTCATTATCTTCTTGAGGAAAAGCCTGAAGAACTTATATTGAGCTGGACCATACAGAATAAGGCAACCAGCTGCGTTCTGTGGTCAGAAGGGTGAGCTCATCCCTGGTCCTCCAATTCTTAGGAAGACACATAGCAGCCAATGCATCTCCCTGATTAGGGCGAGGACTCAGGTCAGAGATTCTGCACCTTACAATCACCTGAGGAGCTTTAAAAAACTCTGATGCCCAGGCTGCACCCCCACTCAAGTAGGTTCTGGAGGTGAGACCCAGGCATCAGGATCTTTCAAAGCTCCCAAAGCAGTTCCAATATGCAGCAAAGGTTACGACCTCTGTGTTAGATCTTTCGAGCTCGAATTCTCCAGACCCCTCTCCCCACCAGATCTGGAGACTGGCCACTGGCTCACCCGATCTCCAGGAGCAAGTAGCCAGCACAATTCAACCCCAGATTTTTCCTAGGGTTTATTGAGATATTGGGTGACTGACTCCAAGATGAATTTCTCAGTTGTAGCATTTCTCAGCAGGCGCAGGCTTCAGACCAGGTTGCTCGAACCATCGCATATATTGTGCATAACACAAGAATGCTTGGCAGAGGGGGTGAAGGGGCTGACATTACTTTGCTTACCAAGTTGTAAGCCTTGGATTTGGTGCAACTGGAAAGGGAAAGGGTGCCTAATTCTCAAAGGAGCTGAAGGGCTAGTAGTGTTCCTGGTTCGAGCCTGCCTGAGGCAGAGGCAAAGAGAGACTCAAGGACCCTCTGCATCATGATTGCCTGGGATCTTATTAAAACACAAGTTCCTGGGCCCTCACCCCAGATCTAATGAATCAGGTCTCTGGGGATGGGGCCCCAGAAATCTGTGTTTTAAACAATATCTAAAGTTGGGTGAATGCTGGTCTAGGGTAGGGGATGGTCTTTCAATAAAAATAGAGTACCCCTGGGGTAGCTGGGTGGCTCAGTAGGCCGAGCAACCAACTCTTGATTTCAGTTCAGGTCATGATTCTAGGGTCGTGGGATCATGCCCTGTGTTGGGCTCCAAGCTGAGCGTAGAGTCTCCTTCAGATTCTCTCTCTCTCTCTCTCTCTCTCTCTCTCTCTCTCTCTCTCTCTCCCCCCCCCCCTGCCCCTCTCCCCTGCTCGCATGCGCTCTAAAATAAAAATAAATTGGGGCGCCTAGGTGGCTCAGTCGGTTGAACAGCCGACTTCAGCTCAGGTCACAATCTTGCGGTCCGTGAGTTCGAGCCCCACGTCAGGCTCTGGGCTGACAGCTCAGAGCCTGGAGCCTGTTTCAGATTCTGTGTCTCCCTCTCTCTGACCCTCCCCTGTTCATGCTCTGTCTCTCCCTGTCTCAAAAATAAATAAAACGTTAAAAAAAATAATAAAAAAAAAGAATAAATAAATAAATTGAGTCCCTCTTACATGCCAGGCCGATGCCACCTTTCAGGGATTTAAGAGGCAGATAAAACCTCACCTCTTATTCAAACATCCCTATCTAGTGGGAGACATGAACAGAAAGAGTGGGTCCCAGAAGGAGCCCAAGCTAGGGTTCACACGGGTCTGGCATATTCGGAGAACCAGAGAGCAGACCCAGAAATCTCTGCCGGAAGGACAGAAGCTCCTCCCAGGAGGAGTCATCCCAGGGAAGTGGGAGCCAGGCACCACAAGCCAGACCCACCGACAAAGCCTCCATTGTCAGAAAGGAGGAGCGGTTTGGGGGGCAGCTTAGTGCGTGACATGTCTTTGCGCGTGGGCCAAGGCCCCACCACCAGCTCCTGTCGATGCCTCGTGTTTATATATCTGAGTGTGGGTGGAAAGCTGGGGCTTGTGCATGAAAACTGAAAGAGCTGTTTCCTTATAACCCCTGTAACTGGGCAAAAGGAATAGGTCTTTGCGACCTCACTAGCTGAACATACACACGAAGCAGGAGCCATTCTCTGCCACTGCGTATGACAATCTCTCACAACTCTGACACTTCCTGCGCCCTTCCTTGGCTGCGGGAGGAAGCCTGTGGCACCTGTTGGACGCAGCTGTGCCCAGGGGAAAGGGCATTGTGTAGCAGAGAAGTGCGGAGACAATCGAAGAAGGATAACCAGGTGATGCCCAGCCTCACTTGTCCATTCAGACATGGGAGACACTGCAGGGAATACCCACAGACACTTGGGGAGTGTTGGGGTGGGGGAGTCGCTAAGATCCTACTCATCTTTCAGATTTCAGCTAAAACATCACTTACTTGGGTGGACCCTCCTTTCTAGAGTCAGCAATTTAGTGCCTAATAAAGTCCATTAACTCAGATGTGGAGACAATGTAACTCTTTGCGGTAAAGGAAACTGAATATTAGTTTTAGTTCAGGCTCTTCCCATAACTGGGATTTGGATAAAGATTCCAGGCATCTGGTCACCAGGCAGCTGTTTCCTCATGAATCCGACTACTGAGATGTCTAGATCATCAGTCAGGGGCTTTTTTGGCTGTTTCAAGGCCAACTTTGGGGCACGGAGATGTTTGCGAGGCTCACTATGATCCCGTGTGCCTAGAGTCCATGCCACTGACGCACAATTATTTTCCTCCCTTTTAGTCTTGCTTCCATTCGAGAGGAATCATTGTCTGGTTCAAGGAGAAGCTGCTCTCGTCTCAAACCCTGTTCTGCTCAATGGTTGCTGGCTTCTTTCCCAAAACTTTTTATTATTTTTACACAGAACGGTTGAGCGAATAATAAATAAATATCCCTATAAACCCTACTGGGTTAAAAATTGTTAGGGGTGCCTGGGTGGCTCAGTCGGTTGAGCGTATGACTTCGGCTCAGGTCATGATCTCACAGTTCGAGGGTTTGAGCCCCACATGGGCTCTGTGCTGACAGCTCAGAGCCTGGAGCCTGCTTCCAATTCTGTGTCTCCTTCTTTCTCTGCCCCTCCCCCCGCTCATGCTCTGTCTCTCTCTGTCTCTCAAAAATAAATAAATGTAAAAAAAATTTTTTTTTGTTTAAATTGTTAAAATTTTGCCATCATTGTTGCCTCGCCAGTATGTACTCACTCCGGCCTATGTCTTCTAACGATAAAGGCATTTGCCTGCATAACTCTAGTACAATGGCCACATGTAACAAAATTATCAGTAGTTCCACAAAATCACCACTATCTAGTTCATATTTGCATTCCCCGTAAATGTTCCATTCCAATAATCTTTTATGCCTAACAACAAAAGCCAAGACCAATGAAGAGTCACACATTACATTTTCCCTTTATGTCCTTCTAGTCTGCTTTTTTTTTAATGTTCATTTTTTGAGAGAGAGAGAGAGAGAGAGAGAGACAGAGCATGAGCAGGGGAGGGACAGAGAAAGAGGGAGACACAGAATCTGAAGCAGGATCCAGGCTCCGAGCTGTCAGCTCAGGGCTCACCGTGGGGCCCAGACTCACGAACCACAAGATCCTGACCTGAGCCGAAGTCAGATACTCAACTGACTGAGCCACCCAGGCGGCCCTCTTTCTAGTCTATGTTAATCTAGAACGACGCCTCCAACTTTTTATATGGTAGTTGTTGCTGCTTCACGGCACTGGCTTTTTGAAGGAAGGGATTGGCTTTTTGAAGTTAACCGAAAGGACTCAGGCTTTTGGAAACAAAACCCAGAGAATCAACTTCATACCTTCTGTGAGGCAAGAAGTGTAACAAACTCTTCCTGGTTTCCTTGGGGCTGAGGGTTTTTTCTGACCATGGGACTTTTAGTGCCCAGACGAAGAAAGGCCCACAGAAACAATGTTGAGTTGGTCACATGAGAGGCCAGGAGGCACAAAATCTGACAGTTGCTTGAATGGTTGCAAGGTAACAATTTTACAGGGTAAAACTCTAAAAAATAATAATAATAATAGCCCAATATGATGCAGCCACACTTGATCAATAAATGCTGTCATAGTGTTCTGTGCTTACCTTTTCAGAACGCTTGTCATATTTTTGACTCTGTTTCACATCTAAATTTTCCAATAGACAGTAAACTCCATGAAGGCAGGGACACATATGTCTTCCTCATGACTCTAATCCCGCTATATCCCTGTAATCCCGCTACATATATATTTATTTTTTAATTTTTTAATGTTTATTTATTTTTGAGAGACAGAGAGAGAGACACACACACAGAGTGCGAGTGGGGGAGGGGCAGAGAGCGAGAGGGAGACACAGAATCCCAAGCAGGCTCCAGGCTCTGAGCTGTCGGCACAGAGCCCGTCGCGGGGCTTGAACCACAAACTGCGAGATCATGACCTGAGCTGAAGACGGACGCTTAACCAACTGAGCCACCCGGGCACCTCCTTTTTTGTTTTTTGGGTTTTTTTTTTAATTTTTTAATGCTGGTACATATTAAGCACTTATTAAATATTTATTGAATGAAGGAATAATTGAATGGTGTCAAGGAATTTTAGAACTGAATGTACAAAACAAAATTCAACATGTATTTTCAGAAGGCCCAGCTAAGAAATTTTTAAACAGTCAGAACGCAGTGCTGGTCGGTAATCTCCACCCCTTCATTACTGAGTGTTGTTATTAGCTTATGTTGCTTGCATGCTTGTCTTAACCAGCATCCTATGTCATTGTTCTGGCCTTATAGGTGAGACTCTGGAAGTTTCAATAATCTTCAGGATCAAATTCATACTTTGGCTTCTAAGTTCTCAGAGACTTCATGTGATGAGGGGAAAGAGTATCTGGGAATCTGGAAACATTTAACCCGGTACTAAGCAACCCTGGCCCATGTACCAGGGTCCCAAGGAAATCAATCACACTGTAAGAAATTTCAGTTAAATCAGGTGGAAATTAAAATAATAATTCTCCTCAGTCTTTATCCTGTTTTCTAAGTTTGAACCCCTCAGGGCCATTGCATGACTGGTCTCTGAGAGGCCAAGAAGGAGGGGCTGGAGTTCAGAAGGCAGTTGAAATATATGTAATTCTGGACATGGCCTGAGCTTTAAGTCATGTCTGCCCTTGGGGAAGTCTGGACTGGGGATTTTGTGATGGACTTGAAGTAGCATTGGGTACCTGTTGGTAAAGAATTCAGTTGGAGGCTGATCAGGGCTGGAATCGTGAAGGCCCAGGGCCCGGGACTGGCAAGGTCCAGGCAGATAACTCATCTCGATATAGGCTTGCTCATTACTTTCTCCCTCCCGACAGGAGGCTCTGGTTGGGACCCTGGCTAATTCATAAAGGGATGCCTTTTTGCAGACTCCTTAGTTCAGAAGCTCACCAGAGAAAAGAGGTGTCGGGGTCACTGTGAACGATCAAAGACTGATAGACAAGAGCGTTTAGAAAAGAAAAGAACTTCCTGACGGTGAAGGGATTTTGAACTTCGTGATGAAATTTCTGTTTCTGAGTTTCAACAGAATATTTTTTATGTGTTCCTCATACTAGGGTGGGGACAGAGGTAGTGAAAAGACACCAAGCCCTCTAAGGAGATAAAGGGAATGACCATTTGTGAAACAACGGCTGTGTGCCACGGGCCTGACTCTTTGCAGCGGTCTCAATGAGGTCATGTTCAGAAACTGACGTTTAGCAAAATTAAGTGACTTGTGAAAGGTTACGTGCCTGCTGTGTGGCAGAGTATGAAAATTACATGTGTGCTGACACCAGATCCACACTTTTCCTGCTCTACACCCTGCATTGTTCTAAGAGGTGCAATGGGGCTAAGGCCTGAACAGCCTCAAAAGTGGGGGCTTTATCAAGTCCAGGTGAAGAAGACGGCTGTTGCTGCCATGCTGTGTGCAGGCTTCTAAAAAGACTGAAAATCCCCGATTTTTTCTATCGCGCCTCCCAGCTGCCTTGAGATCCTGGCACGCGTTACTTTTTTTTTTTTTTTTTAAGTTTATTTATTCATTTAGAGAGAGAAAGAAGGGGAGAGAGAATCCCAAGCAGGGTCTATGCTATCAGCGCAGAGCTCAGTGGGGGGCTCAAACTCGTGAACCATGAGATCATGACCTGAGCAGAAATCAAGAGTCTGACGCTTCACCCACTAAGCCACCCAGGCGCCCGGGGATGCATTGCTTTGAGATGAATACTGGGGGTCATGCCTCCCAGGGCCACTCTAAATGAACTAGTTTCATTCAGGGGCGGTGGGGCGAGGTGCTCTGTACTCCTCTGTCACCTCTACTCTGATACATTCCAGATGTTCCAGCAGCTCCATTTCTCAGTATTAGCTGTGAACTTGAGAGCATTGTGTTATCCTTTCTCTTTGGCTTGATTGTCCTTGGCCCTTGGGGGAGGGGGGAGGGGTAACTAAGAGCCTGGAGGGTAGCCAGATTATTCCATTTTGCAATCTCCAGACACAGCTGCTAAAGAAAACTTATATTGTGCTTTCGTTCAGTGGGGAAAACATGTTTTGTTTTGCGCTGTTGCGTAACCATGGAACATCTGGGGTAACTTAGCTTCAAACTTCCCTCCAGTGCCTCATTTAGGCTAAATGGTACAGAAAAATGTTCACCTTGAAATGTAAGCTACAACAGTGTAATAAGTCATTATGACGTGCATTTGGATCCATACCCAGGGAGTCACACAGGACTTATAACTCGGGACTCTCCAAACTAAAACTACCGCCTTTATCCTACGTTAAACAGTTTCTTATAAATGGTCAGGGCTCATAAACTAGCACTCAAAATGGGGAAGCACTTGGGAGGGCTTAGAAAGGATTCTCCAATGTTTTCAGCTGGTGGTTCTCAATCTTGAGTGGGCATGAGAGTCACCTATGAGACTCATTCAAACTCAAGATAGTTCCACCCCCAGAGTTTCTGATTCAATAGGTCTAGGGCAGAGCTCAAGAATTTGCATTTCCATTAAGTTGAAGGTGATGCTGATGCTACTGGCCTGGGCACAATTTTTTTTTTTTTAATGTTTATTTATTTTTTAGAGAGAGAGACAGAGAGCAGGGGAAGGGCAGAGAGAGAGGGGGACACAGAATCTGAAGCAGGCTCTGGGCTCTGAGCTGTCAGCGCGGAGCCCAACGCGGGGTTCAAACTCACAGACCAGGAGATCGTTGGCTGAGCCTCTGACTTCAGCTCAGGTCATGATCTCCTGGTCTGTGAGACCAACTGAGCCACCCAGGTGCTCCTGGGGACCATATTTTGAGAATTTCAGCTTTAAACTTTAGTCAGCCTAAGTGAGAAATTAAATAGAATACATGGCATTGGCAAAAACTGTACACAGTGGCAATGTCCAATTTCGTGCTTTGTTTTACTTTTCTAAATGGGTAAGAGCTGGTCCTAAAATGAGCTGACCACACAGTCATTGCTGGTGGGGGGGACATGTTGGCACAAACTTTCCAGAAAATGAATTGGCAGTAAAAAAAAATATATTTAGGTGCATTGATCTAGTAGTCCCATTTCTAGGTATCTCTAAGAAATGATATGCACAAAGGTACAGATATGTTTATTGCAGCTTTATATTAAATAGTGGAGACTTGAAAATCACATAAATATCTAATAGTTGATATATATATATATATATATATACTATAGTTTATATATATATATATATATATATATATATATATATATATACTAGTATTCATACAATGGAGTATTATGCAACCATCAAAGTGCTTGGAGAACATTCTTAATGATGAGAGGAAATGGTTATGATATACAACTAAACAGAAACCCCAAGGCATAAAGATGTATGTATAGTATATGAAGCATATTAATACATGTATATTGCTATAGCCAGCATATCATCTAAGGGAACACATTGAAATGTTAACAGGATGGCATTACATTTGCACTATGAATGTCAATCATTTCCTCCCTACCTGATCTTCTAAAATAATATAAATAGTATGTCCTACCCAAAGCCCCACCTTTTGAAATCCAAAAGGGGACTTTTTAGGCTCTCTTCCAGTGATAGGCGATTGGACCCTGCACAGACGCCCGACCCAAGGTGAACCTATCAGGGACTCCCTCACAAAACTGGAGTATTAAACCCAGAGAGTGTTTGATAGCTGTAGAATGGAAACATGTAGATTTAGGGCTGTGGCCATCTTGGGGGGTATGCCAGTAGAGGAGGCTGGCCAGCACAGATCTATAGATCTATTGGTTATTACCGTCTACAATACAGGTTCAGTAGCTAAGTAGCACATGCAGGGGTACACACACACACACACACACACACACACACACACTCTCCTTAACACAGTGGGGAAACGTTGTAGATATTCAACTGGAATACTTTTGTCTCTGTTATGACTCCAATAATGTCCCCCCCTTTTTTTGCCTTGAGCTAATTAGAGACGGTTTCTCTTCTTTGCAATGGCATCTTAAATTAACAGGTGACTTTTAAAAAAAATTTTTTTTTCTATGTTTATTTATTTTTGGGACAGAGAGAGACAGAGCATGAACAGGTGAGGGGCAGAGAGAGAGAGGGAGACACAGAATCGGAAACAGGCTCCAGGCTCTGAGCCATCAGCCCAGAGCCTGACGCAGGGCTCGAACTCACGGACCACGAGATCGTGACCTGGCTGAAGTCAGACGCTTAACCGACTGCGCCACCCAGGCGCCCCAACAGGTGACTTTTGTTTGTTTATTCGTTCATGTTTTTTTTTCTCTTAATCTCCCACACTGTGTTGTTGCGTTTCTTGATGGGAAAATATTATTAAAATGAAAGCACTGAGCTGCAGCTGAAAAATAATTATTTCCTGGAAAGCTACCAATTTGATTACTAGCCTCCACTGATAAACCTTCCTATTTTTGACACTCTGAACTTGAGAGGTCTTCTCTGGTTTCTTTCAGTTTGGCTCAAAATCCAGGGGACAGTTTATTTAAAGCTTGGAAATGTCCGTGCAAAATCTTTGTCCTCTACTGAGCTAAGCTCTGTCATTTCCCCCCAGCAACTCTGTGAGGAGTTCAACAGCAAAGACAGATGCCGAAAAGAGTCATGGTTTTCCCCATTGACTTGAAGATTGGAATGGGTGAGTCATCCTCAAATTGAGTTGGGAGGGATTGCTACAGAACAGCCCACATTTTGTCACAAAACTTTTGCTGTAATATCATACTAGTTCAAGTGTGGTTTTTCAGTTTTAGAAATACGCGTGAATGCCATATTGGTTGGTTACCACTATTTTGTGACAGGTCAGATTCACGTGAAGTTGCATCAACCAACCCCAAAGGGTGATACAGTTCAGGACAGGACTATTTGGAAGAAGCCTGTTAGGTCATTGTTATCCTTCTCAGGATCATCACCTCACCACCTCTTCCACTGAGAACCGAATTCTAACTAGCGCATGGCTGGACTTAATTTTAAGAATTTTTAGATATGCTGTATGATATTTAAGGGAAGGACTGACTCTGCCATGTTTGATGAATGAATGAGAAATCACTCATATTGTGCTAGAGCTGAATGGAAGGGATGAATGCTTAGAAGTAGCATCCCAAGGGGTCCAGTTTGAGGGACCTAGACTGTGGATTAGAAGCCTGGGATGATGTTGGGGATAAAATCATGATACAATGTAGGGGTTCCCAAAGTGCGTGTTTTCTAAAAGGATGAGAAAACTGTCAAGAAGGAGAGAGTTATTGGCACTGTAATAACAGAGGAAGTTTGGGGCATCTGGGTGGTTCAGTCGATTGAGCGTCTGACTCTTGATATTGGCTCAAGTGGGGATATCACATGCATAAGATTGAGCCTCACATAGGGCTCTGTGCAGAGTATGGAGCCTGCTTGGGATTATCTCTCTCCCTCTTTCCTTGCCTCTCCCTGGCTTGTGCTCACACACACATTCTCTTTCTCGGAATAAATAAATAAACTTAAAAAAGAGAATGGTATAGGAAATTCAGGCAGAGAAGTTAAGTTCCATAGGCAGAATCTAAAAAAAGCTGTTACGGGGGCACCTGGGTGGCTCAGTTCGTTAAGCGCCAGACTTTGGCTCAGGTCACGATCTCACAGTTCCTGAGTTTGAGCTTGCATCAGGCTCTGTGCTAACAGCTCAGAGCCTGGAGGCTGATTCAGATTCTATGTCTCCCTCTGTCTCTGCCCCTCCCTCACTTATGCCCTGTCTCTCTCTCTCTCTCAAAAATAAATAAACATTAAAAAAAATTTAATAAAAAGATCAAAATAAAATAAAGTAAAAAAGCTCTTGTGTTCATGCATGAGGAGAGTGGTCTGGATCTGAAACCGTGGAGTAGATCTCTGCCTACAGAGACAGGACCTTATTTTCCAAGACATTCCAATACCTGTGAAAGACACGACTTTTAATGATGCATTGCCAAGCAGAGAGCACCTAAGTCTAAACCTGCAGTTGACCCAATTTATTAACAGCCATACTCTGCTAATCCCTTATTTAGGTAAAATATCATGTATAATCAGAATGACTAATTAAACCTAGGATGACATACGATAGGATGAGGGGAGGGTTAAGATGAGGTGGGAACTAGAGAATACTGATTGCCATTTCTTTAAGAAGTCTTTGCCTCTATCTATCTATCTATCTATCTATCTATCTATCTATCTATCTATCTATATTGGAGCATTTCCTATATACTATGCTACCCCACAATTTAATGACTTAAAAAGCAACCATTAATTTATCTCATGATTCGGTGGGTTGGTTGAGGTCTTCTGTCTGAACAGGTATGGCTGATAACCTTGGGCTTGCTCATGTTTCTCCACTCAGCTGGCATGTCAGCGGTGGCTGGATAAATCTAGAATGGCCTCACTCGCATGTTTGGTATTTAGAAGGCTCTAGGAAGGGTCTGGCTGCTTTTCTTCTCTTCCTCTAGTGGGCTGGCTTGGGCTCATTTACGTGGGGGTTCCAGCGTTCCAACCACAGCTAGAGGACAACCCCAGTGCTCTAGCACTTTCAAAGCCCCAGCATGAATCACTTTTGTTAATGTCCCATTGGCCAAAGTGAGTCATATGGCCAAGTCAGATTCAAGGAGTGGACAAAGAGATTGCACCTCTTGACAGGTATGGAAGAATTTATGGCCATTTAGAAAAATCCACCCCAACAGGATACTAGAGTTGGTAAAAATAAACAAACAAACAAACAAACAAACAAACAAACCAGTAAGCCATTAGAACTGTAGAGAAGGGGCTAAAAGGTAACAGTGATTGACTATAGAAATTCTTCATTTCCTGGTGGTGTTAGCAAAACAGAACCTGAATGTCATTTAGTGCAGCCAAGGAATACTCTGTTTAGAGATTGCCCTGGGTTGTGTTATCTCAGGGCCCAACACACTTTTGAGGCTCTAGATAGAACTGTAAATACCATCTTGGAACAATCCTGGAAGTGTCCTAGATGTCTGGGATTCATCTGTTTTGAAACTAACCAGGCAGGGATAATGCCCTTGGAATATCTGAAACCCCCATCCCTCCTGGTCTAGGTAGGGGAAAGGACCTACCTTCTCTTTTCAAGGACAGGGATTAAGAACCAGAAGGGCACACTGTTGGTGGGTGAGGAGCAATGACAAGGTAGTCCTGGAGACGGGAAAAGGAAGGACGTGAATGGTAAACTTGCTCTCAGTGGGAAGCAATCAAAATTAATAATAATCTGGAGAATATGACCTGGAGGAAAGGTTAGGAAGCCTTTAAAGGGCAGGTGGAAGAAATGTGATAGTCTCTTGAAGCAGACTGAATGATTTTTAAGAATGATGAGCTAAGGGAGGTTTCAATCTCAATCCTGCCACTAGCCAGTTAGTTACGTGACCGTGCACAAACCACCTACTTTAGTGTTTTCATTGACAAAACTACCATTGACACAATCACCATTTGACTGGGTGATTTTTTTCTGAAGGTCTTTCCAGCTCTAACATCTTCACAGAAACTAGAAAAAGAAGAAAAAGATTGATCGGCATGTTTACGTGAAGGGAATGGGGCTGTGTTAGAAGGAATCCCCTTCAGAGAGCATTGGAGCAGGTGTTAGGAAGATTTGCAATCTCTAGAACTTTCACAGGGCTCGAACTCATGAACTATGAGTTCATGACCTGAGCTGAAATCAAGAGCCAGATGCTTAACTGACTGAGCCACCCAGGTGCCCCACAGAACTTTAAAACCATGATAGATCCCCATCATTCATTCGATGAACGTTAACTGAACATTAACCACATGCCAGACAAAGCAGTCAGCTAACGATGGCAGCTTGCTCCTGCTCCTGTGGAACTTACAGGGTCATTTGGGTTGGATCAAATGATTCTAGAAAAAAATTAGGATTTGTGAGCACATCTAGCTTTACTATTCAGTCATTTCTGATGAAGAGTGGGATTGGATTTCTCAGAAATGGGGACACTGGATTGCTGAGACAATTGCAGGCAGGGATTACATCAGATGCCTTCTCTGATCCTTAGTTTCTTCATGTGCAAAATAAAAAGGGCATACTAGAGCATTCCTAAAGTCTCATTCAGCTCCAAAAATTTAATGTGGCCGCCCGGCAGTCCTTACGTGCTTTAGCTCAGCAACCCCATCTAGTGTCACTGTGTGCACCTTAGTAGAAAACAGCCATTAGTCATTCTAGCACTGAGGAAGGAAGGGCAGTGAAGAGACCCGACATAGCTGGAGACCGGCTCGAGGCTCAAGATATCAGAGGAAGGGAGCGATGGTTGTCATAATGAACACTGACATGATTTTTGCTATGTGTCAGCCAGTGTTCTCGGTGGCTACTACTCATGTAATTCTCATAACAAACCTGCGATAGAGGTGCTCCTAACACCCTTACTTTCCAGATAAGGAAACAGGGCACAAGAACATAACTTGCCTGGTAAGTGGCAGCACCAGAATTCAAGGCCAGGTAGTGAGTGAGCTCCAGAGGCCATTCTCCTTTCCACCATACTTTCCTGCCTCTAGCTAAGAGTCACAGAGCGCTTACCATGTGACAGGCACTGTTCTAAGAGCGCTGCATGGTGGACGTCCTCTAATCCTCTCGACAAAAATCAGATGTAGATAATAAAATCCCCGCTTTTCAGATGAGAAGACATAACCCCAGGGAGATGATGTAATTTTTCTAAACTCATATAGTTGATAAGTGGTGGGGCTTCGGTACCCAACCAGGGTGGAAACCAAAAGATGCATCCAGGCTGCTGCCACCTCCCTAGAATTTTTCTCCCATTTTCTCAAATGTCACGGCTTCATTTTTATTGGTACAAAAGGGGAGAGGCAAGCATCAAATGCCAGGCAGAGCTTGTGTGCCAATTATCTGAAGAGCCCATTCCTGAATATTCAGAAGGTTGTTAATTGCATTAATGGATAATGCAGGCTCGCATGCATTTTCTTGGTCCCTCCTACTTATCATTTTGCAGCAAATTTGCCAGGTAAGTAATGAAGACATTAAGTGCCACAGGAGATTTATAAGCTGTCCTTTAGGAGTCTTATATCACAGCCTCAACAATCACTTTTATGTAAATACCTCCCCAGACTATATCTCCTAAACTCACCACTGTAATCGACTAAAGGACGCACCCACTTTCCAGTTCCATTATCCTCTCAAACTCAACTTTCAGTACTTATTTAGCAAATATTTACAAGCACTCACTGTGTGCTAAGCACATACGCAAAACCCTTGGGCTCTCAGAACAATGCTTGGCACATGGGAATACTAATGTAAGTCCTTACTTTCAAGTTTTACAGAGCCTACTGGGGGAGATTGGTCAACAGTCACAATACAAGGAGATAAATGTTGTGATGGCTAAGCATGACACACTTTGGTGTATGCAGTGACATTTCATCCAGTCTTAAGACAGAGGTAAGTGTAGGATCAGGATCGGGGCACCTGGGTGGCTCAGTCAGTTAAGCGTCTGGCTCTTGATTTCGGCTCAGGTCATGATCTCATGGTTCGTGGGCCCGAGCCCTGTGTAGGGCTCTGTGCTGACAGTGTGGAGCCTGCTTGGGATTCCCGCTTTCTTCCTTTCTCTCCACCCCTCCCGCACTCTCTCTAAATAAATAAATAAACTTAAAAAAAAAAAAAAAAGACTGAAGAGTAGGGTCAGGGAGGGTTTCTCAGGCAACTGACTCCCAAAATTGAAATCAGAACCTTTCTCCCCAGACTGACTGCTTCTTATTTCTACTAAGTGTTCTCCCATTTTAGCTGCCCCGGCTTGGAAACTCACTGTTTACTCCGTCCTTGTTCACAAATCCAGAGACTAACCTAATATTCGTGTCTAGGATGTCCAGTCAATTCTTCCTTCTCAGTATCACCTCCCTTCTGTGCCTTTCTCACTCTAGTTCAATCTTGGATCTTCTCAAGCCAGGACTATTGCAAAAGTCTGTTCTCTTAGCCCCAACAACTTCTCTCCTTGCTGATTCTTCCCACACCATACTCCAGATTCAGTCACCTAACGTACTTCCCGGCTCAAAAACCTGAAAATGTCATTCAGCACCCAAAGGATAAAGGCCGATCTCTTTTCTGGCAACATTCTGCCCCCTTTCTCCTCCCTCCATCGGAATCTTCCACAATTCCCTTGTAAAAGCCTCTGCCTTCAGTCTAAGGATGCCACCACCATCCCTTCAAGCCACCCACTCTGCTTCTTTCTGCATTTATGCCTGTGTTGACTTTTTCTTTGCTCAGTTTTTTAAAAAAAAATTTTAGTGCTTATTTATTTTTGAGAGAGAGAGAGAGAGAGAGAGAGAGAGAGAGAGACAGGGGGCAGAGAGAGAGGGAGACACAGAATCCGAAGCAGGCTCCAGGCTCTGAGCTGTCAACACAGAGCCCAACTCAGGGCTTGAACTCAAGAGCCGTGAGATCATGACCTGAGCCAAGGTCAAATGCTTAACCGACTAAGCCATCCAGGCGCCCCTGCTCAGTTTTTTGTTTGTTTGTTTGTTTGTTTGTTTTTAATGTAGCATATCTATATCCTCTCTCTCCTGAAATGGCAATACCAATTTTACCTCTTCTGTGAAGTCTACCTTAAAAAAACTACAGAATTTATTGTTTGTACTAGTGATTTGGCAATTAGCGTGTATTGCTGTTTTCTTTAGTCAACTTTATAAAGGTATCATCTACACCGCCACAGGGATATGTACCAATGTAACTATCACATCAGGAAATAAAACACCCACATTAGCCCAAACATTTCCTTCTCCCCTTTGCAGGTCGTTTCCTACCTGCCCCAGTCCTAGGCAACTGCTGATTTTCTTTCTGTTACTACAGATTGATTCTCTCTCTCTCTCTCTCGAATTCTGTGCAAGTGGAAATATCAAGCATGTGCTCTTATTTGAATCTGGATTTTTTTCACTCGGCATAACGTTTTCAAGATTCATCCATGTTGTTACACACATGCTTGTTCTCTTTTATTGTTCGGAGAATTCCATTGTCTGGATATACTATAATTTGCTTCTCCATTCACCTGTTCATGAACATTTGGGTTGTTTTCAGTTTTAGGCTCATAAACATCAGTGTAAAAGTCTTTGTGTAGACACGTATTTTAATTTCTTTTGGATAAACACTTAGGAGTTGAATTGCTTGGTTGAATGATACGGGTTGTTACCTTTATAAGAGTTTGCCAAACTGTTTTCTAAAGCGGTTTTAATATTTTACATTCTCATCAACCATGTCTCAGAGTGCCGGATACTTCCTCTCTATCCAACACTTGGGTTATTCTAAACCGTTTCTATTTCTATATTGTAAATTGTATTGATTTTTTAATTTCACTTTCATTGTTCATGGCTAAATGTAACAATACAATTGGTTTTTATACATTACTAAACTCACTTTTTAATTCTATTAGCTTTTTTGTAGATCCCATAGGCATTTCTATGTACGTGATCTATATTTAAAAAGCTTTATATTTTCCTTTTATTAAATTTTTTTTTTTTAATTTTCGAGAGAGAAAGCACCTGCAAATGGGGGAGAGGAACAGAAGGAGAGAATCTTAAGCAGGCTTCAGGCTCAGTGTGGAGCCCCATGCGGGGCTGGATCCCACGACCCTGGGATCACGACCTAAGCTGAAATCAAGAGTTGGACGCTCAAACAACTGAGCCACTCTGGCACCCCTATATCTTCCTTTTCAACTTCTATGCATTTTATTATTTTTTTTCTTTTTGCCTATATTGCACTAATTAGGATCTTCACTACAATGTTGGCTAGAAGTACTGACGAATGGATATCTTTGCCTTGTTCCTGATTCTTATTCCTGATAAAGCTTTCAGCCCTTGAACATTAACTATGGTATTATTGGTATATACATCATGGCTGCCATTTATCAGACTGAGAAAGTTCCCTTCTATTCCTAGTTTGCTGAAAGTTTTTATCATAAATGGATCTTGATTTTTGTCAAATACTCTCTCTAAATCTAATGAGGTATTCACGTGATTTTTCTCCTTTATTCTCTTAACGTGGTGATTGCATTGTTTGATTTTTGAGTGTGAAGCTAATCTTGCAGCGTTGAGCTAAACTATATACTTGGACATGATGTATTATTGTTATATTGCAGGATAGGTTTGCTAATAGTTTGTTAAGGATATTTGCACCTACATTCACATTGGGATATTGCTTTGTAATTTCTTATGTCTTTGCCCAGTTTTGGTAATAGGATAATGTCGAGCTCATGAGATGGAAAGTGTTCCCTAATCCTTCTCTTGAAAGAGTTTACGTAACATTTACATTTTTTTCTTATGTGTTTGATAGAACTTATAAGTGAAGTCATCTGGGCATAGAATTTTCTTTGCGAAAGGATTAGAATTACAAATTCAATTTCTTTAATAGATATAGAGTGATTCAGGTTTTCTGTTTCTTCTTGTGTCAGTTTTGATAGCTTGTCTCTTTTCAGCTCTAGAATTTCCATTTGGTTCTTTTTTATAGTTTCCTTTTCTCTTCTTAGATTCTCTATCTCTTCATTTGGTATTACTGTATTTTTCTGTTTGAACACATTTAAAACAGCTCTTCTAAAGTTCTTCTCTGCTCAGTACAACTTCTGGTTATCGTGGAGTTGGTTTCTATTATTTCCTACGTCTTGATTATGGATCACACTTCCAATTTCTCCATATGACTAGTAATTTTTAGTATTATGCTGGACATTTTAGACGATAAATTCTGTCATCTTATTCTAAAGCATGAAGGATTTTGTTCTAACAGCTAGTTAACTTGGCTGGACTCAGACTCCAAGCTGTTTCCCCTATGGTGTAGCTAAGCTAAGACTTCCAGCTGTTGCTTTTTACCAGGATCCCTGAGGTCTCTCCATACAACATATGTGTACTTCAGTGATTAGTCAAAGATTTGGGTGGTTGATAAGCAGATTTGGTCCTCCTCCCCAGTGGCTTCTACTTTTCTTCGACTTGCCCCACCACTTTTCACTTCAGGCGTCCTTAATTTTCAACTTTGACTCCTCACGCCAGTAAGATGGTAACTTTCTGCTTGAGTTCCAGCTGCCCTTCACAGCATGGAACAGGGAGTGTACTCAGGCGGGAAGCCTCACAAAGGACATCTCGCCCACTGCAGTTCACCTCTTTTAAGGCTGACTTGCTATTTCTACCCGCTTTTGATGCTCCCCAGGTCCTTCAAAGTTGTTCTCTATACATGTTATCCATGGGACGGTTAATCTGATACAAGCTTCCTTGCCACTAACAGAATAGGAACTGCCCTATTTGCTTCCATGGGGAAATGTGGGGAGATTTAAAAGAAAATGACACCATCACCACCATCATCTCTTCAGAATCTCCATTGAGAAATATTTTTGACAGAGCAAGCTTTATAGTCACACACTCTTGACGTGTCTCTCTTCTCTTGCCTAAAGTCCAGTGACTTTACATGTGAATCCACTTATGTTTTTTAAATATAAGAGATAAATACTGGCAATGTGCCAGCCATAAAATACATTTAAAATAGAATTTAAGCCTAGAATAAAATAAAAATTGACAGCGGCCTCAAATGCCTTATGTGGTCTGGTTCTGTATACCAATCCAATCTCATCTCTTATCATTCTCTGCCTAGTTCATTACCTCCAGCCACCCTAGCCTCCTTGTTGTTCCTCAAATACCAGAGCACCTGCCATTCCTATCATGTGGAATGCTCTGCCCTCCAATCATTAGATGGCTGCTTCTTCTGATCATCCAGGTCTCTGCTCAAATATTTTATCTTCAGAGAGACCTTTCCTGATTACTCTACCTAAAAGACCAAACTCTCTCCCCGACCCCAATTATGTTTTAACATCTTACTCTGCCTTGTTTTCTTTATAGCACTAATCATTATCTAAAATCATTCATTCATTTCCTTGTTTATTGCCTGGCTCTCCTCTAAAAGGTAAGCACCAAGAGGGCAGAATCTTTATCTTGTTCACCAATGTACCTTGGTATCTAGAAGTCATCTGGCAAAGAGTATGTTTAATAAATACTTATTAAATAAACAAATGAAAAATGATACGGGACGTTTTGAGGTATATCTCATTATTTCCCATTAAACTCTTCTGGGAACAACAGAAATTTAGATAATTGAAAATGTACAAAAAGTAATCAGTATTATATAAACCAGAAGTTCCTTATATTTAATTTAAAATAAAGCCAGTATTTCACTTTACTTCAGGACAGTGAAACACTGTACATTATAAAATCATGTGAATCAACAAACCAAACATAAATTCTCAATTGGTAAGAGAAGAAAATTCTAACTGAATAGAAAGTGAGAAAGAAAGAAAGAAAGAAAGAAAGAGAAAGAACTGTTACAGCTCTCAAAGTTGTTTAACACGTAGAAATGAAGTATACTCATGGCGTTGGAATTTGGGGATGAATGGGCATATAATATTCATTATAATTGAATTAAGGAGATTGGCTGTTTAAAAGCTCAAGGGACAACAGGTACTTACTGATAGTATCAAGCTTCAGAAGATTTATGTGCTTAGTTTTAAAACATAAAGGTCTCTCGGGGCTCCTGTGTGGCTCAGTTGGTTAAGTGTTCGACTTCAGCTCAGGTCATAATCTCGCGGTCTGTGAGTTCGGGCCCCGCATCGGGCTCTGTGCTGACAGCTCGGAGCCTGGAGCCTGCTTTGGATTCTACATCTCCCTCTCTCTCTGCCCCTTCCCCGCTCATGCTCTGTGTCTTTCTCTCTTTCTCTCAAAAATAAACATTAAAAAAAAATTAAAAAAACAAAACAAAACATAAAGGTCTCTTAAAACATAAAACAGTCATCTCAAAGTCAAGCCAAAGCAGCAATAATAATAATGATAATAATAATAATAATAATAATAATAATAATGCTAAATGTTTACACAACGATGTTCAGGCTCACAGCTTCTACTAATATTTTGTTTTATTATTCTTTTTTATTAAAGTTACACTGTTCAAATTAAGTCACACATGAAGTTGGCTTTGGAAGAAAATCGCTTTGGTATATCGTTTAAATCTTCTAGGGTACAAAGCATGCAAGTTCTTCCAGTCATGCACAACAAGACATGTGAGGTATCAAATGGACATTTGTTTTTATTATTCTCACTAGAAGACTAGAGTTCTAATAAGTTTCTCAGAAACCGCTGTAACAAATTTCTTCATGGTACAAAACTGGCATGGACGTTGTCCTGATGGAGCAGCTAAGTTTCACGTGCTTACTTCCCAAATGTGGAATTCAATAGAGTGGTATCAACAGAGGAAAACCTAATTCCCGAAGTGGGGATGATGCTAGAAATGTACTAATTTTTTTTTTGCATGATGTTAATAATTTCAGTGTTAAATGAATCAAGCTCATTGGTTGCTTGCAATAGGAACCAATGCAGATTTCATCAACAAGATAATCTAAGTATATGAAATTCTGTCTCTGTTTCAATTAATTCCCTTCGAATATCTTCTGCACGAGTCATAGCTTCACCAGAAATGCGCACGGGGACTGATCCCCAGATTGAAGAGTATTACAAATGGACAAACTAATAAATATACAACATAAAAAAAATCATAATCAAGGGTAAATCTCCTGACTCTACCCCCAGGTCATTTAATAGTATCAGACTTGGCTGTGCTTACTAGTATCTTCAAATTTAGAATAGTGACATTCCAGCTTATAAATGTCAAATAAGTCCCATATGGGTGTTGCTTCTGCAGCAAGCTTAAATATTCAGTGCTTAATCTTGATCTGGAAATGTTGCTATTGTGGTTCTGTTTTATAATCCGATTTCCACGGAGGATTAAAAAGAAAAAAGAAAAAAAGGTGCAAGTGGGAGGTGGGGAGATTTGTGGACAGTATTATCTTCATTATCTTGGCAGGCGGGCACATTTTTGCCTTAGAGCTAAACAAATTTTGCTGATCCTCAACTATCTCAAAGCGAGAGAGCTATGGGAACAAAGAAGTAATGATGTGAGCAAAGATGTGAGAACCTACAGCACGTCAAGTCACCTGATGTCGCGTTTTTAACAGGATTCTTCTTTCACCTGCACAGCAACGTAAGACAAACCGCTCTGCTCACTCTCAAGGTCCCAGTCTGCATCTGTCTCTGAGTCACTGGAGTAAATGTCAAAGAGAGAGGCACTTCCAGACCGCAATTCATCTGTCTGAGTAGTGGCATTACACAGTTGTTTTCCAAACACTTTTACCTTGGCCTGAATACCTGAAGGGAATGAACACAATCGCCTATGAATGACACTTGGCTTGTCATGTATCTTTCATATACAAAAGATTAATTCAATTATAAATGAATTGAAGAGTCAAAACGTACCAACACTTCGGTGAGGGGGCCTTTTCAGAGAAATCTGCGTACTTTTATGCACTGGACCTTCTTCACAGTGAGTAGGTACTGAAGTGACACCAGGAGATAGATTATCAGCGCGGGCCTGTGTTTGCGTAATTTCATTTTCACATGTAATCTAAAAATATGAATCAGAGGAGAACTATATCAAAGGTAAGCCTAAGTAGTATGGTTTTATCTTTCAAAAGTGAGAAGTAGTCAAAGACTATAAATAATAGTTTTCAAGGTCACATATTAGGAAGACTGGAATTTGAACCCAGGCAAGCTGGCTCCATAGTCCAAGTTCTTAAGAACTCTGCCATACTGTTCCTTACTATTCGTAATCACGAATTGCTACGCATTCTGGTCAAACCGCAATCTATAAGCTATTAAGCTATTTGCTTACAACTCATTATTTTTCCCCCTAAATGAGTTGCTGTAAGAGACACTACTACTAGCATTAAATTATTGGATAGTGTAGCAGTAGCATTACTCTAGAAAACCCAATCATCGGTCCTTTATACCTTGCAGAGAAATGCTTTAATCCAATAATATGATTGGCTTTAATGTTTTTATGCTTTCCTGAGAAAAAAAAAATACAACATGAAATGGAAATTTTGACTCTTGGGGGAAGTGAGAGGTAGAAAGGAGGAGGATTTGGATACTTAGAAGGCAACATACGACTGAGTACCTAACAATAATATGGAAGAGGCTAAGAAAGGATATCTGGAATGTGTAAGGGGGCCTGTGAGAAGAAAAAATAAGATGTGATAAAGAAACAAAAACAAAATTTGGAAAGTGGGTGATGGGCACTGAGGAGGGCACCTGTTGGGATGAACACTGGGTATTGTATAGAAACCAATTTGACAATAAATTATATATTAAAAAACAAATTAAAGTATTTTGCAATTTTATCTAGTGGCCTGGTAGTGACAAGTGCATTCAGACCACTGAAAAAATATTTTAGCTGGCATCTATGGTTGCTGTAACACAGCAAGACATTAAAGATACTTTTGTGAAGAGTCCTTTTGTGACTAATAATTATATCTAATATTTATATCTAATTATATCTAATATTACTGAGGACTTAAATCAAAACATAAGTCTTACCTTTATTTGTGTTTATAATTATGACTAATTTCCACTGGCTATATCTACTTCTAAGCCAAGCCAAAAGTCTACAATAAGTTCATTATTTCTTTACAGAACAGATTTATGCTTGATAAAAATGGCATTTTAGTTATTTACTCAGGCTTTAAAAAATAACTTCTGTTCCCATTAGAGGAATACATTTTATCACTGAGAAAAATTTGCTTGCAGAGAATAAACTAAAATAAACTAAAAATTGGCCATAATCTCTTTATCCATAGCTAACAACTTTATGGTTTGGAATTTTTTTGGTCTTTTGCTATTTATTTTTTTAAAAATGGGGATAATCTGTTTTATAACCTTTTATATATCCTTTAATACATCATTTTTCCCTATAATATAGTATGTTGCTATATTATTAAATAATCTACATAATTTTTGTGGCTGCATACAATCTATTGTACAGATATACTATAATTTATTAAAATAATCTGTATTGGAAACCTTTGAACATAAATCTTTTGTGCACATATCTGATTACTTCTTCATATTAAAAGGTTAAGAAGCAGAATTTCCAAATATGTATTGATCAACTGGAACATGTGTCAAAAGAAAATATTTGAAGTGAGGCAGAGAGAGACAAAAGGATGGAAAATATAGAAAAGATCACAAGAGACAGCAGATATAATGGAAAAGTATTGTATATGATATGAATTGTAGTCCCAGAGAAAAAGGGAAAATGGGACAGAAGCAATGTTTGAACAAATAACATCTGAAAATTGACTAAACTGGACAGAAGACATTAAGACACAGTTTTACAAAAGTACTACTTGTATTAATCAAAATAAGAACAAAGGAAGCCACACCTATGCACATTACAGTAAAGCTGGAAAACAAAGAGAAAAACTTAGAAGCAGCTAGAGGAAAAAGATACACTCTCTTCCAAGGGGCAACCATACATAAGTGAGTAAGGATACAGAAAGACTGAAAGTCAAAGGATGTAGCAAGATACACTATGCCAAAACAACCTAAAGAAGGCCGATGTTGCTATATTAGTATGTAACACAAAAACTGTTAGAATTAGAGACCAAATATGTAAATTCAACATCACAGTGGAAGATTTTTAACATGTCTCTCCCAGTAATCAATGCAATAAGTAGACAAAAATTCCAGAAGGACATAGAACATTTAAACATTAATAGACATAGGGAACATTGTACCCAACTGCAAAACGCCCATTCATCTCAAGTGGATATGGAATATTTACAAAAGCTGACCTATATTTTGCGTAATACAAGTTTCAATAAATTTCGAAAGATTAAATTCATATGCTATATATTCTCTGGCCACACTGTAATTGACGTAGAAATCTGTAACAAAAACAGAACTACAACACGCCTGTGTGCTTGGAAATTTTAAAATATACTTCTAAATAACCCATGAAAAGATAAACTTAAAAGATAAATTTATAGTGAAAATAAAAAGGTAGTTTAAACTAAATAATAATACTCTACATCAAAAACTTATGGGATTCAGTTAATGCCATGCTTACAAGGGAGTTTTGGGCCTTAGATGCATAAAAGGGTATAGGAAAATTGATTAGGCTTGGTTAATTTAGACTGGAATTAACATCATGCAAAAAAGTATTCCACAAAAGATTTCTAACATAGCCTCATTTCAGGAGTCAATTTTTCCTCCATTAATACCATTCTAGGGAATTCTACAATTGGGAAATAAGCATATGAAACTTATCCCCCGTGTCCATTCAAATGAAAATTCTGAAAATCGATGATCCAATTTAACTTCTTAAGAAGTTAAAGAAAGAAGAGTGAATGAAAATTTAAGAAGTAGAAAAACCAAGAGTGAACTATAACGTAAACTATGGACTTTGGGGGATAATAACGTGTCAATGTTGGTGTATCAGTTCTAACAAATGTACCACTTTGGTGGAGGATGCTGATAACGGGAGAGGCCATGCATGGGTGGGTGCAGTGGGAAAATGGGAAATCTCTCTATATTCCCCTCAAGTTTGCTGTGTACCTAAAATTACTCTAAAAACAATCTTACAAAAATAATTTTTAAAATATTGGAGAAAAGTGTTTTAAAAAATTTAGGCAGCCAGGCAAAATTTGAAGTGTGGTAATTCAGTGTGTTGTCTTCAAATAAGCAAGTTAGCTATTCTTAAGATGTTCTTTGTATGAAATATCACATCTGAATATGTAAGGATATCCTAGTGTAAGTGAAGTTTTCCACTTTCTAACAAGTTTATTTAATGGAAAAGCAGATATGAAAACATCTATGTTAACCATTTAGCTCAGTAATGTACAAATAGAACCCATCAACTAAAAACTCAAAGTTGAAAAAAGTACATGGAAGGAAAAATGATAGAAAATAATGAAAAAGAAAAAAAAAATACCAGAGAAAAGATCAACAAGGCAAAGTTTATTCTTTGAAAAGACTAATAAAATTGATATACACCTGGCGAAGTAGATCAAAAATGAAATGAGAAAGCAAAAATTACTACATAGCATAAAGAATTTCAAAAGATAAAAGATTATCATAAGCAATTTTGTGTCAATATATTTGAAAATTTAATGAATTTATAGGAAACACAATTTATCAAAAGAAGTATAGAAACAAAAAACTGAATAACCCTATAAATATTTTTAAAAATTGAACCCATCATTAAAAATCTTCCCACAGGGGCGCCTGGGTGGCGCAGTCGGTTAAGCGTCCGACTTCAGCCAGGTCAGGATCTCACGGTCCGTGGGTTTGAGCCCTGCGTCGGGCTCTGGGCTGATGGCTCGGAGCCTGGAGCCTGTTTCCGATCTGTGTCTCCCTCTCTCTCTGCCCCTCCCCCGTTCATGCTCTGTCTCTCTCTGTCCCAAAAAAAAAAAAAAAAAAAAAAATCTTCCCACAAAGACAACTCCAGGATAGGTATCTTTATCATTGAACTATACCAAATATTAATACCAAATTTATTAATGGCTATATAATGCCCATTTATAGAAATGTTTCCAGAAAATTATATAAGAAGAAATAACTCCAAATTGGTCAGCATAATCTTGACACCAAATCTGAGAAAGGAATTTCAGGAAAGAAAGACTATAGATCAGGTTTGCAAAAATCCTAAATATTAGCAAATCAAATGAAGCCATATGTAAAAAAAGAGTACTACACTTTGGCCAAATTGTGTTTACTTCAGCCATGAAAAGTTTGATTCTGTATTTCAAAACCAGGCAATATAACTCACCACATTAACAGAATAATAGACAAAATATAGGATCATGAATAGATTCAGAAAATATATAAAGCACTTGATATGATTCCACATCACTTATGATTAAATCTGTTATCAAAAATTAAGAACAGAGAATATTTCTTTTTAGGATAAAGAACAGCTGCAAAAAAAACCTATAGCATAAATCGTATCAAATGGTAAACCTAAAGGCTTTCCCTCAAAACAAGGATGGGAAAAGGATTCCTCATCATATCTTTGGTTCTCAACACCATACTAAAGTGTCTAGTTAGTGTAGTAGGAATAGGAAATAGAAGCATGAACATCAAAAAGTATTTACCAACATGTTTTAGACATGAAGAAAATTCAAAAGTATTTACAAATTATTGGAATAAATAAGGTTACACAAGGTTTCTGGATACGAGGTCAACAGAAGTCAATTTATCTACATAAATATATAAAAAAATAAAAATTTAAATACTATTTATAATAGCAAAATCAAATAGGGATAAATCTAATAAAAGATGTGCAGAACTTTTACATAGAATGCCATAAAATATTTTTAAGAGAAATGTAAAAACCCAGAGAGAGGGATGCACTATATTCATGGATTGGAAGAATCAGTGTTGCCAATACGTTCTTTCTCCTCACATTCATTTATAGATTCAATGTAGTCCCAATCAAATCCCAGTAGATAATTTGTGGAAGTTGACAAACCAATTCTAAGATATATATGGAACTTACGTCACCTATGGTTGGATAAAAAAACAAGAATGCAAAATTGTTAAGGAAAAACAATAATCTTAGCTCTTGAAGCAAAATATCAGTGCATAGTGCTCCTCGGGGCCCCCTTTCCCCTTGGAGATAGTCCCTTATCTTTTTTCAAGCTTCCTACAGATAAGGAACATTCCATTGCATTTACCTACATGTAGCACCAAACATCCAGAACAGTGTCTACAATAGCTCCTCGGTAAAAGTTGTAGAATGCCTGGAAATTGTCTGTCAGTTGGCCCCGGAACTGGGAAAATAGTGACTGGTGAAAGGACTCAGAGGTGGCACAAGCAAACCGTCTTAGCAATGTTACTGGGGTTCTTGGTCCAGACCTGGCTACCAATGTATTGCTGCCAACTCTAAACTCTTTTTAACATTATATACATTTAAAGTCACTACTATGAAAACACATAGTTTGCTAATAACTCGACAAGTGTATTAATGTAATATGGGTTGTTAGAAATTCTGGCTGGATATACTAACTGGAAAATAGTTTTGGTATCTTTTCTGGATTTCCTCAACATTAGCCTTTGTTATAGTATAAAATCTTTGACTGCTTCACTAGCCTGACTTTTCTTCTCCCAATTTATATAAATATAAATATTTATATTTATCTATTTATAGATGTACCTGTATGTGCTTAGGTAAAGGTTGGATAGGTAGTGATAGTGGATAAATAATTGAAGGGGCAGATGTCTTGACTGGTCTATAGCTTGGTGAGAAAGGAAACTGGCAGAGAACTGAACATTCTATTATAGTACAAAAAAGTGTTCTTATGGTCACATAATCACTCCACAATTCCATATTTATTGAATTCCTAAAATCTGCAAATTAATGTTCTAGGTACTGCCAGTACAATAATGAACACGTCAGATAGGATCCCTGCTCTCATGGAGCTTACATTCTAATGTGAAGACAAATATTAAGCGAACTACACAACTGTTTTGTGACAGTTGTGATGAGTATTACTGAAGTATATGTGCTATTGAAGCATATGAAATATATGAAGAAAGTATATAATTAGGGGGTCAAAGAGAAGGGTGTTTGAACTGATTTTTAAAGTAAAAAGACTTAATTGATGATGATGGGGAGTGGGAGCAGCATAATTGCAGGATATTACATGAAACAGCTGAGTGAGGCTTGGTTGGTAGGAATATAGCATGTTCAAAAATGGAAAAGATCAGCATGACTGGTGTATATTGAACAAGGACAGTGGCCTTGGATAGGACTGGTATGGTAGACAGGGGCAAAAAGCACTCAGGGACTTGCAGGCTGTGTTAATAATTTTGTTCTTTATCCTAGAAATGTCAGGATGCCTTAAAAGGGTCTTAAGCACCCACTCCAATGTAGGAAGCAGGTTGGTATTGCAGAAAAAAGTTTTGCTCTGACAATTAGACCTAGAGCAAATATTACAGGCCCACGAGGAAATTATTAACCTCCAGGATTGGCATCCTTGTGTATACATTGCGAGTTTGGACTAGATGAGCACCTAGTTTCCCTTCAGCTCTAAAATTCTAGGAATGCGTTTGAATATTCAAAGTCAAAACATCAGTTACAGATCAGTTAGTTGACTTGTCTTCCCATCTCTAGAAATTGAACACCTTTTAGATCCAGTTAACAGTCCTGATTTAATCTACCTAAGGGTGCTAGGGCTGAAGCCTGATGATTTCAAAGAAGGCTGGGGAGTCTTAAGATGGGAAGAGGGGAAGATCGTGACCAGAGGCAAGGTAAGTATAATCTACGCTTATGAGGATTACTGAGATAGCAGAAGAGGGCAAGGTGGAAAAACTGAGCTCACTTAGATGATTTAACTTAAAGGCAGCTAGTCAAGAAGAAAGAAGCGGGGTTTACCAGCAAGCCCCCTCCTCCTCAGTAGCCCCGCATCCCCTCAACCTCCCCCCTCCCCATCATTCTGGCCGTCATAATGGACATCTCCTCCAGCTTATGTAATATGTTATGCAAAGACAGTTTCAAGCACCCCAATTCCTTGAGATCTGCCCAAATGAAACCCTTTCTATTTAAAAAAAAGCCTACGAGAGTGTGTGTTTGGGGGAGGAAGAGGTAGAAGGAACTATAGTCCCAAGGTGTTCATGTTCTATAGGACCTTGAGGTCACCAATACAGCGCACTCCTAATTTTACAGATGGGAAAACAGAACGCGTCGAGGCGAGGTGACCTTCCCCAGGTGACACTAGTGGGAGAGCCGAGCCACAGTCCGGGGGTCCTCCCGCGACCCTCGGGGGACTCCTGGTGTCCCTTTACCTGTGAAGCCGCAGCCCTCTTCCTGGCCGGGAGGAGCGTACAGGTGGCTGGACCCGGGGCGGCCTCCGCCTGCCTCACCGCCTGGGGCTCTCCTCCCTTTTCGGGGCCGCCCGCTTGCTCTCCCTCTTCTTCCCCCTGGGGTGCCGGGCCGGACAGCCGGTGCAGGGTGGGCACGGCGCCCGCCACGAGCCTCAGGCGCTGCGAGAAGCGCAGATTCTTCTGGATAACTGAAGACACGTCAAAACAGGCCGGAGCGAAGTGGTCCGAGCAGATGACAGAGCGGTCGTTGCCCCCGTACCAGTCGGCGCGGCGGCCCCGCACGAAGCGGTCCCACAGCAGCCGCACGGCCCGGTCCTTGGGGAAGCGGAACAGCGACTTCCCGGACTTGGTGGTGTTGCCGCAGTGGGCGGCCACGCAGCGGGCCGGCATGGTGGCGGCCTCCGCCTCGGCACGCCCGCGCCTTCCTAGCCGGGGCGACGCGGGCCCCCTTCGCCTGCCCGCGCGGCGCAGGGCCACCGGAAGTACCGAGCTCGGGCGCCACAGAAGAGTCCGCGGTGCCTGGAGGTCGGCCTCTGCCGGCTCGCGCCGGTCCTCCCCCGAGAGCAGGTGGCCACGGGCAGAGGGATCCAAATTTCGCGCGGGCCGAGCCGAGGTGGGCCGGAAAGAGGAACGGACCGGAAGTGGTGGTTGCCACGGCTACCGAGGTGGCCGGCCTCCTCCCCGCCTCCTCCTCTCCACACTCCCGCTCTGTTTGTAAGACGCCTGGAAAGTAGGACGACGAAGTGGGGACGCAGTGGGCCCCCACGAACATCACCAGAGGTTCTACCGACCGGGTTGGCCAGCCAATTTAGGAGAGGACCAGACCGGAAATGGTCGTCTCCATGGTAACCCATGAGCGGGTTGCCTGGGAGATGACCCCTTTCGGTCTCTGAGTCTCCGCTGTAGCGTCGCTTCTAAGGCAGATCTAACAGATCCTGGACTGTCTCCTGCCATGATTCCCGGGAAATACCGCTCTGTTTCTGGCCGGGCTGCGAACAACGTAGGTTGGGTCTCCTACTTTCCCCTTCTTCCCATTCGTATCGTTCTTTCTGACGGGCGTCTTTGTCCTAGGTGATGGGCTGTGTTATTGGGATCAGGACCGCTGAATCTCCTCAAGCTATTGTCTGACCGAGGCTTGAGATTCGTGGACTGGACCAAGGCTCTTGGAGGGTATTTGATATAGAATGATGGGTATTCAAAGTCTTGTCCAGGTTCTTGGTTTCCCAGAAGGTGGAGCTGGTCTGCTGTGAAAGGCTACGATTCATTTTATAACCAGTCAACCCCTAGCCCTTTTTTTTAATTAAGAAAGATTATTATTATTAATAGGCACTCCCACCTCCTTTACCTGTCCCACCGAGATATTTACTTAGACCTGACATGGCAAGTGTCAAAAACCTGAAGTGCTAAGGTAGAGGGTTAAATCGCCGCAGACATTTTGGAAAATAAATCGCAGTGAAACCTTTTTAATTCTCAGTCCTGATTTTATTGTTTTCAGCAAATCCTCAGAACACGATCATTTAGCACAAACAAAAAACAAGCGTTCTATTTTATCCTAAGTTTTTGTTATGTCTTTATCTGTACTGGTTTGGGGAGGAATATGTGTGTGTGTGTGGGGGGGGTATTTAAGTTAAGAGCATATTTGATGCTTTAATTTTTACATTGCAGGTGAACTGTGGGCTTCATCTGGTTATTCAGACATCATCGCTTCCTGAAAAAAGCAAAGTAAGATTTAAGCAGATTTGTACTTAAATTGAAGATGAATTATTTTATAATCTACACAAATAGCATGATTTAAAGAGCAGAACTAAAACTAATGTTTATTTTCTGCCCACATAAAGTCAAAAAGCCTCTTTTAAGAACTGGTTCTTATTTCACCAATTACAAGATGTGAGTTTTCCTTTCTTTTCTTTTAAATGTTTATTTATTTATTTTGAGAGAGAGAGAGAGAGAGAGAGAGAGAGAGAGCATGAACAAGGAGAAGCATAGAGAGAGGGGGAGAGAGAGAATCCCAAGCAGGCACCACACTCGGCACAGACCTCTAAGCAGGGCTCGATCTCACGACTGAGAGATCATAACCTGAGTGGAAATTAAGAGTCCATCACCTAACCAAATGAGCCACCCAGGAGCCCTGAGGTTTTTTTTTTTTTTTTCTTTTCTTTTTACATTTAAAAATTTCTTAAATTAGGATTCTTCTTGAAATTCATGGCACATCATAGTTTGATTGGGAAAGTTTTTTCTTTCTTAGTAGTGGGTAAAATGATTGGTCTTACTACCAATGGCCTCTTATAATGAATAAAATGTGATAATTTAGGGGGATACATCTCCACATTCCATTTAAAATCAGGGGAGAAAATAATACATTAGCAGTGGAAATATATTAGGCTTCATGCTATTTAGAAGTTAAGATACGAACCTAAGATTCTTTTTTTCCCCTAATTTGTGCACAGTATTTCTGACGTTTCCATTACGTCTAGCTTTAGATTTGATACACCTGTTTTTCTTTCCCTCCTGTCTCACCTCAGCATTCAAACATATTTACCTACCTCCCACACTGTCTCAAGACATACAACAATTTTTCCCCGTTTGACCAAGTTGGATACCTCCAACCGTCGCAATTCAGATTTCTCCTAAAAAATTGTTCAATAGATGTCACTTTACAGTTGTAAAGTGAAGGACAGTTTACAAATAACAGCATGAGGAGGGTAGGGAGGGTCAATTGGAGGACAGACATTATTAGTCAAGGAGGCAGTAGTTGATGACATTATTATATGAAAATAAACACTGGGAAAATCGATCATTTGATCATCTTAGGTAAATAGCAGTTAGCTAGATTAATTGAAAATATTCTTTATTATAATTGGACATAATGAATTCCCTCCAAAGTTTTACTAGTTGATTTCACTGGACAAATCCTGTTCTATCATTAGAATGTACTTCTAGGAACTGTGTGCCTCATCCAAATTCTCTTCAAACCATTTGCTCCCTCTAGGGTAGACATATGTTCTGAGAAAATACCTTTAACTCATATACTTCATAAAGTTAGAATACAAATGCTATTATAATGTTTATAGTATGTATGAATCAGAAGCATCATAGTTTTTAAGATATGTATTTAGGGTTTTTTCTGTGACTAATCATGAGAGGTTGTTTTGATTTTGTTTTTCTCAGTTCTGCCAAATAATTTAAAATCAATTTAGAGGAAAACCTTCTTAGAAGGTTTAGATACACAATTTTATTATAATTGAACATAAAAGAATTGTGATGATAAAAACATAGTGATTTTTTTGCCAACAGAATTTAGTTTCTGTTGTATGTTTTTTGCTTTTGTTTTCTAGAAAATAGTTCTTTTAATCATGGTAGTTTTGGTGAGGGTATGGAGGAATTGCAGGTGGTTTGGAACGTGTTTTCATTTGACCTCATGAAATCGACCCTGTGTGCGTGTGTGCGTGTGTGTGTGTGTGTGTGTGGTAAGAAACACATAACATAAAATTTACCATTGTAGCCATTTTAAGTATTTAATACCATTTTAAGTATTTAATACCATTTACCACTAAATGGTATTAAATACATCCACAAGGTTGTATATCCATCATCATTATGTAGTTCCAGAACTTTTTGTCACCCAGAAGGGAGTCCCCTGTACCCATTAAGCAGTCACTCCCCATTCCTTCTTCCCACCCGCTTTGAAAGCCACAAATCTGTTTCCTGTCTCTGCAGATTTTCTTATTATTAGTACTTAATAGATGGAATCATACACGATGTACCATTTTGTGTCTGGCTTCTTTCACTTAACGTGTTTTCAGGGTTCATCTCTGCTGTAACGTGTATCAGTATTGTATGTAATTTTATAATTCTCTTCAATCCTTACTGTGAAATTCTTCCCAAAATATGTGTTTTAGGTTGAATTCAAGCTAAATAAAGAAACACCATCATTCCCTGGTCGACTCTTACAACATGACCTTGAAAGAAACTACTCAAGTAGGCAAGGTAGAGATCAGCTATGGTTTATCTTCTTCGGGTAACATTGCTTAATGAGTTTAACTACTTAAATCCAAATAGACTTGAATGAAAAATGAAATGGTTCATTAACCCATGGTTAATTAATCAAATTGGTTTTGTATTTACTTAGATACGAATGGGTTTTATATACACAGCGTACTAGATTATTTCCAATACAGAAAAAGCAGTGATACTGTAGTTTGGGGTGAGCTATGTACAACATAATGGGAAAGAATCTTCCAAATACTGTATTAGAACTAGGAAAAATGGCTAATCAATGGGGGATAAGAGTATGGGAACACAGATTTTAGGAAATAAGGGGAGTGGAAAGAGTGACAAATCACGAGTAGAAAAGAAAATCTCTTTCTTTCCCTTACTAGTGCATATAATTATGGATATTTTATATCAAAGGCCTTAAACTTTAGTGTGTATCCCCCGAGATTTTGTTAGAAAGGCAGGTTCCTAATACTCCCCTTCCTTTCTTCCTCTTCCCCATTCTGATTTTGTGGGTCCTGGGTGGGATTTGGAAATGTGCATTTTAATGTCTTGAATGATTCTGATGGATATGGCTTGTAGACCATGCTTTGAAAAACACTGCCTTATATGATCTGGTCATATTTCTGAAATGTATTTTTCAGTTCAAGGAGAAATTTCCTTTAGTACATTTGAGTTGTTAGTTGGTTGCTGACAACTGCGAGCCATCTGTAATGGGCTAGCTTGAAGCACTACAGAATCCTTGTATACGGAACCACCCCCACCTTCTAGGAGTTTGTATGAGAGTGTTGATCAGTATAGGCACGTCTAGACTGTTCATCTCATTACTGTATGAGCATGTGGTCATTTTGAATATTTAATTAGTTTTCATTTTTTGTTTTGTGGCTTCAGGACCTTCTTGGGCCTGTCTCATCTGACATATGACTTTTCTCTTTCCTGTATCCTACAGTCTTGTCTTGGCCATGCTAGACACGGGATCAACCTAACTGCAGTCCCACACTGCAGGAAGCATCTGTCTTTCCTCTTTTGTTCAGTTCAGTACATGTCCATTGAGTATGTACCATGTGTTCGACAATGTGTTAGGCATAGAGTTATAGACGTGAACCTGAAAATTCTCAAGTAGGATTTTCTATGTTTGCATGGTGAATTTCCTTCATATTTTTGCTAATAATATCTTCAATTTATTTTCTATATCAGGAGTCAAACTTACATACTTCTCCCGAGCTACTCTTGAGTTAGAAGAGTAAGTTGATATGCAGATTTCTGGATGACTGGCCAGGTTAAATTTATTTAAGTGGTAAGGTGTTACTAGATATTAGTAATGGGAAAATAGTGTGGAACACTGAATTTTGTGAACCTACCAGAAGAATAAAGTTTTATACATAAGTGATGACTCATAAGATACAAAATTCTCTAGGGAAAAATAAAACCTTTTTTTTTTTTTTTCATTGAAGGATTTTATTCAAAATCATTCTCTGGAACAGGCTACTCATTTGTACCCAGTTGTTTCTAAATGTGCCTCCTCCATAGTTCTAGGCAGTTTCATGCAAAGAAGGCTACATGGCGTGTAGCTGTTTTCTCGACTTTTGTACTCACCATTCTACCCGCAAAGGCATAAAACTTTGGAGAAATTATAAGTAGCACTTTATCAGGAAAGTTTGGGAATCTTTATCGAATAAACTGCATCTTGATACCCAATCATTATAATTAATTTCACTCCATTTCTTATTTTTCTCTATTTTTTCAAAATTAATTAAATGTATATGGTAGCCTGCCAGCATAAATTAATCAATGATACTCTCAGTCTAAAGGAAAGAAGCTCAATTTTTTATTTGAGCTGGTAAGTCTAAAACTTGGTATGTAATTTCTTTTGGGCTTTTTGGAATAGTATTAAGAGTTGATACCTGTATCCTTGAGATTTTGTAAGAGCCATATATTCCGGGGATACAATAAAATCCCAGTTAGCCAGAGTTTAATTTGTTAGATCCCTTAAGTAAGAGTTCTAAAATATGTATAGAGAGAGGAGAAGGCAGTGCTTCAGTCTTAAGATCATAATAAGTCAGTGGAAAATCTAGAATCAGAATCTCAAAGATAAGGCTGAGTGGACACACTCATGTATCACTCATCCATTTGTTTTTATCCATCCAGCCACTTACCCATCCACTTCCCCATCCATTGATCGTCTGTCTAGGGTGCAGTGCAGTAAAGATTCTCACTGAATAAGGCCTTTATTGAAAGAATGCTCAGCACTTTTATACCAAAATACAAGATTTTGATTTTCTTTTTTTTTTTTTTTAACAGAAATAGTATATACTACCCTTGATCTTAGCCAAAAGGCCGAGAAGCGATCACAGAAATAGTATATACAAGACAGATTTCCAGTTAACTCTTAGTAAATTGGAAAATCAGTTAATTTACAGATTGCTTACCGAATTTAGATGTGGCCAAGAATATAAAGAGTGTAAAATGAGGTCTGTGTCCCAAAGAGTTTATAAATTTAATTGGGAAAACAAGGGCTTCATATATGGTCAATTAAATAGTGACATATGAAATAATAACAGGAAATGTTTAATTAAAATGTTGCCACATAGTAATGTGGTTTATATGTAGGGTGAAACATCCCACACAGATATATGGGTGTTTGATCCACAAATATATGTGCATTTATGTGGGTGTTTATATATCCACATAAATATGTGTATGTTTCAGTCATAGTTCATTCTGGTTTCCAGTCATTCAGAGGATCTTGTTTGTGGGTTTTACGGCCTTTCTCCTAATCATTCTCATTCTGTGCTGTTTATTGTAAGATATGTATCTTATCTCTATGTATATCACACTGATCATGATAGTAAGCTCATCATGGGGATTAGGATTATGACTTCTGCATATAATAGGAGCTGAAAAGTGTGAGGATAAAACTCCTTTGTTCACTAAGCATGACTGAAATTACCCTTTGATTATTTCCTCTATACCTCAGGTCTTTTGAAGTTTAAATCTGCCTCTTAAACTGAGGATTGGTTTGAAACCTTAACAAAATAATTTTAAAAATCTAACTCTAATGCTAATAAGAAAAATCAAGTTTGTCCATTGTTTGGAGTTTTACCTTTGTAATCTTTAGCTGACCAGTTACACCTTAATCAGTCAATTCTGAGACTAATTTTTGTTTGTTTTTGTTTTTTTTAACCATCTGAATTTTGATTTCCACATCAGTTTACTGAATCATGGTTGCTTTCCTATTCTGCCAGGAGCCAAATCCTATTCCAAGACCGGTTCATTGGCGAACATGATGTCAGTTCTGAATGCGTATACTCTAGAACCTCATTATTAGCTGTAGTGATGTTTTGTAGAAGTTAGAAAAGTGGAGTATTAGCACTGATTATTTTGTGCAAGAAGCTAGCTGTGTGATACTTCGGTTTATACCTTGTAGACCTATGGAAGCCAGCAGAGACCATTGCTTTACAGCTTTTTAATACTATCTATATGGAACTTGATTTTAATTTGCCATCATATTATCTTATGGTCTCCCCAAAAGTATGTTAGCTTTCTAGATTTGGTTTTATGATTTTCTCTTGTTGGTCCGTTTGAGCAGAATTCTGTGGTAACCATAGTTTCCTTTTTACTGCTTATTGCTCCCTCCAGCATCAATTGCTGCTTCCAGGAATGTTGTCTTTATAGGAGAAAATACAGTAGATTTCTTCTGGCGTTCAAACTGCCTCCTTTAGCCCATTACTCAAATCCTACCTCATCTCTGGAACTTCCCAGCATCTTTTCCTGACCATTCTACATTATTCTGGGTCTTTAGAATATATCCTAACATCCACCTCCCCCCAAACCCGTTTGTAGCCGTCTTCTTAAGTGAAAAATAATTGTCACATTTACGTGTGATTATATAAGAGACACCATTTTTATTCTGCATTTTGTGTATAGTTTGTTAATTTCATATGTGTTTGGCCATTAGGTTGAAAGCTACTTGCTGGCAGTCAGGTTAATAGGACCGCAGCCCATTCACCCCATAGGAGTGTCATACCCTGTGGACCCTAACTACGATTGTACAGCATTTATCACATCCATTGGTCTCTGCAGTATTTTCAACTAATAGTAGCTGAACGTACACAGGAAAAGTGACGATGCCAGCTTTACATTTGCTCTCCCAGACTACTTTCTCTGTATTTCCAGTAGCAAAGTCATGTATTGTGTAGCTTTGTGACCAACTTTTTGATATTTTGAAGGAGACGGAAGAGTAATAAGCCCTTCGCCTCGTAATAAATCATCATGCATCTCGTCCACAACAAACGTGACAGATCTATGTGGGCTGGAAATGAAAACTACCATGAGCTCCTTATCAGCATTTGGAGATTCTTCCTTTCAGACACCTTCAAAGTCCAGAACCCGGCAGGGCTGTCATAGTGCTGGCCCAAACGTATCTGGTAATGAGGGACCGCCATGTCAGTTATAAGAGAGTTAAATTTTAGTACGAGGAGTCAGCCTTATAAAGGGGTAAAGATAACACTAGAGTTGTTCTGTCCTCTCAGCCAATCTCTAGGGTGAGGGAAAAATGATTTGGTCTAGACAGAACGTATATGCAGAATACATAGTTGAGGTTTGAGGAGGAAAGAAACAAACTCAAATGTGATCATTTTAAATGTGGAGAGCTATGGAAACTGTACTTTCCAGAAAAGATATTTGTAGGTGCCAAAGTTCTCCAAATATAAGATGACTTCAGTCTTGAGATTTTAAAGGTTTTTCTTAATCAAGTAATTTGTGTATCGTTTTCAATAGGTGATCATATTAATCTCGCGAGCTCATCAATGCCATCATTTCCCATTCTCCAACGTTCTTCTGAAGAGAAAATTCTTTACTCAGACAGGTTGACCCTAGAAAGGTGAGGACAATTTTATTTTATTTATTTTTACCAGATAATACATAAGCCTGGTACAAGTTTGGAAAAGTACAAGTCTCTCTCCCTTCTCCTGTTCTCTAGCTCTTCAGTTCTCCCACGTACGTATAAAACTGTTACCACTTTTTTATTTATCCTTCCAGGGGTGTGGGGAGGGATTTTATAGCTATATAATGTAACAGAGCTTACCTATATCCTGAAAGAGTAGTATGGTAATTCTGGAGTATGACATTGATAAAAATGGATTTTAGGATGGAAACACTTTATCACATGGTCCTCATATGGGCCCTTAGGGCCCTATCCAGTTACCTCACTGGTCTCACCTCCTCCTAATCTCTCCTTCATTCACTCTGCCACATTTACACCTACCTCCTTGCTGCCCCTTGAATACACCAAGCATGCTTACACCTCAGGGCATTTGCACTTGATGTTCCTTCTGCCTGGAATGTAGTTCCCCCACGTATCAGTAGGCTCACTCCCTCACCTCCTTCAGGTCTTCACTCAAATGTTATCATGCTGGGGACGACCTTCCCCGGCCACCCTGTCTAAAGCTACTATCCCTTCCACCCTGCTACTCCCCAGCCCCCTTCTCTGCTTTATTCTTCTTCTTAGTCCTTATCACTTTCTCACATTAAATATTTTACTTATCAAGTTTATTGTTCATCTCCTCTTACTGGAATATAAGTTCCACAAACACTGGGAGTTTTGTTCAGTTCTGTATCCCCAACCCCTAGAACAGAGCCTGAGGAAAAATAGACTAAAAAACGTTGGAATGCGTGAATATATTTAGGATTTGATCCCTAGCTTTAAGTCTAGGAAGCCCTCTGCAACAGAATGGTGGATGAAGCACCCGTACCCTACCTTAGTGCTATGAGCAGCCTAGAGGAGCCATCTCTGCCGCACATACCTTTAGCTTAGCGGTGCGTTTCCAAGAGCAAATTGGTAAGCAGACTTCTGACGCTGGCAGTGCCTGACAGTAAATTGTCATGGACCATTTGTGTGTCTGGTTGGGAGAAAGCTCTCTGGAGGGCTGTTGTATTGTAGGCAGAGCACCACTTGAGGGCACTAATTCTCGTGCCAGGTTGGCGGTATTGCTGGGTTTTGTGATCTAACGCCGTCTAATGTTTGTAACTCTTCCGATACCATTTTAACGTTTTGAGGGATTTTCTGGAAATTTTTATCTCCATCTTTACAAGCCCAGCCAGGAATAGTACCTCAGCCCTGCAGTTGCGTGGGCCTTGATACTAACAGGAGCCGGTGTTTGTGAGGCCGAGAGATAACAGGTTAGGCACTTGTGTGGTAGCTTGTGGTGGTTCAGGCAGTTGTGAAGATGGTCCTTGTATCATGGGCATCTGGGGGGAAGAAGCTGGCTGGTCAGGTGGAGACTTGCTTACCAAGGAAAGGCAGGACCAAGGAGTCGATTCGGTTTCAAAGGCTGGGTGTGAAATGGCAGGACTGCAAAATGCCGTAAGCTCAAGCATAATTTGATCAGTACCAGGGTGTGACCAAGAAAGTGGGGCTAGCAGCAACAGCCTTAGGGATCATTATTTGAGAGCCAGGGATAGTGGCCGTGGTTTCCAAAGGCAGATCTTCCTCACTGCAGCTTCTGAGCCAGGAGACTGAGGGGTCAAGGGGAGAATGTAGCCCGAGAAGAAATGCTCGGAGAGCTAGGCTCTGGCTGTCCTGGGAGTTAGGGTAGGCCAGGAGCACCAGGAAGGCAGCCTTCCAGCACCAAGCAGGAAACACAGAGGCAAAAGGACAGTCCCCTGGTATGGGGCAGGAGGTGTAGCAACTGGGCAATTTTGTAGGCAGGATGACCCCCGCGGAGAGCACTGCCTTTTTATGTGTGTGTGTTTGCTTCCTTTGCTGGATGGCAGGGACTTAGGGGGTTAAGGGGTGGACGCGTGAGCCTTGGATCTGGGATTTAGTCACTGGATTTGGAATCTGAGAAAGTGACTTTATTTTAAGCTACAATAGTTTATGTAAGAGGGAGGTCCGAGATTATTTATTTTCTTTTCTCAGTAAAGGCTGACTCAGAACTTGGATGAACTAGAAGCTGGGGGTATTGGTAAGTTTAATTATGAGAAACAGACGAAGTCTGGAGCAGGAAAAAATGAGACAATATAAGTTTTTTGCTAAGTGGATAAAGATATACATTTTAAACTAGAATATTTGTAATTTATTAATTTATAACTGATAAAACACAGAGCAAATTAGTATATTTGAATGCATGAAATGAATTCAAAATACTAAGCATACGTGAAAAGAATTCAACTATTATCTGTTATGTTTTACTTTTCTATTTTAAACTGATTTTTTCAGGGTCTGTATTTTTAAACATCATATCTTTTTTGTTTAATTTTTTTTATGTTTATTTGATTTTTGAGAGAGAGAGAGAGAGCGCGCGCTCACGCGTGTGTGTATGTGTGTTGGGGAGGGGCAGAGACCAAGGGAGACACAGGATCCGAAACAGGCTCCAGGCTCTGAGCTGTCAGCACACAGCACATGAGGGGCTCGAACTCACAAACCGTGAGATAGTGACCTGAGCCGAAGTCCCATGCTTAACCGACTGAGCCACTTACTTAGGGGCCCCTAAACATCGTATCTTTGTTGGCCATTAGCATTCAGTCATTTCCTTGTGCTAATCACTCTGTTTTCTCTAAATGAGGTTGATTCTGATCACTTCCACAGTTTTACTCATGCTTGATTTATTTTCTTTAGAGATTCTATTGACTTGATTTTTACTGAAAGGAAATAGTTCTAAGAAGTCTCCCCATTAGAGTTGTTCACATGCTGGTCGATAGAACCACGTTTTCCTCGAACACTGTTGAAAATCTCAGAGTAGAATCCCTCCTATCTGCATATGTTGCGCTAGTAGAATTCTTAAAGGGCCCTGCACATATTCACTTCACATGTAATATATGATAGCTTTTTGCATAATAGAGACTGAGTCTTTCAGATACAGCGAAAGGCATATATTAGTAAAGGTTTCATCGTACCCTTTAGCATCCTAAATGTTCTGCAAAGTCTAGAGTTAATGTTGAATGTGTAATCATATTTTTAAAATCTAAGTTTCTGAGGATTACTTTTCCATGCATGGATTTCAGGATGAAACTGTTTCCATCAGGTGAACTGTAGACGGCCGAATTTCTTCCTCTTCCCAAGATGTCATTCAGCTCTAGAGTCAGTGATTCTGTGAGACACCTGTATATATGTGTTTTGTTTTTGTTTTTGTTTTTTTTCCTGATGACTTAGTTGCCTGGGAGGTCCTTGTATCAGTGGATTCACATCAAGGTCATTTCTCTGGTTATGTGACGTGGCTCTTTGAATCATCTCAACTTTGACCACAGAATGCAATTACATTGAGTGTTTTCTGATGTTAAGTCCATTTTATGTGAAATAATCGATATTGGAGATTTTTTTTAATATAATGAGAGCTTAGACTTAATTTTGATAAATGCCTTTGGCAAAGTACACTGTCTTTTAATAGAGATGATTTACAATAGTTCCTGGAGGCAAGAAGTGGTTGGTTGTGTTTACCTTTTTCTCCTCACAGCATGGGAGCACAAAGATACTATTAATAACATTCTTAAGAGGAGGCAGATTGTCACATTGAAGCCTTATTTACTTTCAAAAATGTTTTCTAGGCAAAAGCTGACTGTGTGTCCTATCATTGATGGAGAAGAACACCTTCGTTTGTTGAACTTTCAACACAATTTTATAACTCGGATCCAAAATATTTCTAATCTACAGAGGCTAATATTCTTGGATTTATATGATAACCAAATTGAAGAAATCAGTGGGCTTTCTACTCTGAGATCCCTCCGTGTCCTTCTGCTGGGAAAAAACAGGTAATCTTTGTAGAGCGTATTTGTTTATTTACTTAGGGCTAATGTTGAGTCTCCTGGTGTTCAGATAACGTGTCAGAATTGAATAATACTTAAGAAACTAATAGGCTAAAATTTGGAAAGAGTATTTGCGTGGATTAAGATTCAGTCATAATTTGTCTTAGGAGATTCAGTCTAACAGCCAAACCAAATAATATTTATTGAATGCATATTTTATTATTTCCATTGCTTTCCAGTGCCGTATCTTACATGGAAGTGAATAGCAAACTTTGGCCTTAACTTTATGTTTTCATGGGCTATATTATGTAAACATGAGTAGTCACTTCAGGCTTATGTGTTTCACTTGTAATTCTCAGTGCTTGACTGAGGGTAGATATTTGATATTTCGTGCTTGTCAAATTACTGATTGATTCTTTTTTGGATGGTGTTTTCAGTATGTATTTAATATTATATCCTTTATAAACTTCCCCGGTTCCTTTAAACATTTTTTTCTTTATTTTTTTGAGAGAGAGAGAGAGACAGACAGAGCATGAGCTGGGGAGGAGCAGAGAGAGAGGCAGACACAGAATCCAAAGTAGACTCCAGGCTCCAAGCTGTCAGCAAGGAGCCTGACGCAGGGCTCGAACCCACAAACCGCGAGATCATGACCTGAGCCGAAGTCTGAAGCTCAACGACTGAGCCACCCAGGTGCCCCGCCCCAGTTCCTTTTATAAGGCTCTATCGTGTAGAGCAGTTACACAATTTCTGACTAATTTCCTTGAGATTTGTCCATGATTTTCTCTCCATTCTGTTTTACTATTTTTTGCAATGCCTACAAAGAAGGGCTGTTTAGCAAACCCCAAAATGATTTTTGTATTATCAAATAATGAATTTTAAATACAGCATTATATCCAAGCTTGGTTCCCCTCCCTTCTTCCTTTCCCCCCCACCCACAGCATGGATCTTGAATTACCTCTTTATTCTCACTGGCTGGTGGTAATAGTAAGGTGCTTTTTCCAAGAGCATGTCCCAGAATTCTAGGCTCTTGTCTCTTCTCTGTGGTTTCTGTCTCTGTCTCTGTCTCTTTTTAATATATATATATATTTTTTAAGTTTATTCACTTACTTTGTGAGAGAGAGACGTGGGAGGGGCAGAGAGAATCCCAAGCAGGCTCTGCACCATCAGCAGGGCCGGATGCAGTGCTCAGTCTCACGAACTGTGAGAGCATGACCTGAGCCGAAACCAAACGTCAGATGCTTAACTGACTGAGCCACCCAGGTGCCCCTTTTCTCTGTGGTTTCTCGAAGGTGCCCACCAATGTAGTTTATCGCCTATACTTGGTTCAAGCGTCAAACTGAGCATTATGGTAGCTGGACGGAATTTGGGGAAATTATAGAAGTGTGGAGTATTAGAGCTTGAAGTGACCTCAGAGATCAACTTTCTCATTTCACAGATGAAGAAATGGAGATGTAAAGTGACTTTTGCAAGGTTGGATATGTAGAAACTGTACACAGTAAGAGTATGCCGGTGGAGTAGTTTACTGGGTAAAGTAAGAAGTCAACTTTTCACACATTTAAGGCATTCTCTTCTACGTGTTCCCTGTTCGCTCTCCCAGAGATTTCTTAACTACTTTCTGAGCCTTGGAGTTATTGATCTGTTCGTGTAGCTTCTATTTATTCTTTAGTAGCATTGCCTTTGGGCTCTTCCTTCAGTCCCGGGGTAAGGTGCTTCATAGTGACATTTTTAATCTCCTTTGCTAGTTTTATTTATTTTTATTTTTAAAAAGATATTTAATGTGCGTTTATTTTTGAGAGAGGGAGAGTGTGTGTGAGCAGGGGAAGGGCAGAGAGAGAGGGAGACACAGAATCCGAAGCCTGATGTGGGGCTTGAACCTGTGGACCACGAGATCAGGACCTGAGCCAAAGTCAGACGCTTAACTGACTGAGCCACCCAGGTGCCCCTCCTTTGCTAGTTTTAAACATAAATTCTAAGAGCAGCTCCTGGGTCCCAATGTTTTAAATCCTCTCTCAATCTACTTTTATTTTTCCTGCTTCTACTTTGCAGCTTCTCTGGCTTCTCAGAAATAAACTTTTAAGTTTTTAAAAAATAATTTATGCCTTGGAGACACCAGTCCCATCTGGCCTTCTGACCTTTTCAGAGGTCACTTTGCTCTTCTAAGTCTAAGGGACCTAACGCCCTTTTCTAGATCCTTATCTTGGTCAATCAAGTAAAAGCAATCTAATGCACTCTCCTCTTTCTACTCCCATCTTTTTGTTTGTTTTGTTTGCGTTTGGTCCTGTTTTACTTTATTTTTCACATAGAGAAAATAGCTGTGAAACAGTTTTAGAGCTGCTAGGGTTCTCTAATAAAAAAGAAAGTCAGAAAGACAGCTTTTCACATTCTCCCAAAATGCATATTTCTGAAGTATCAGAACAACCCAAATCTTTCAGGTGTTCTCTGGCCAGCAGACTTTGTCACAGCAAGGGGCCTGTGAGCCTTGAAGATGCAAATCTATCCTGAGGCAGTACAGGAACAAATCTGGCTGAGGGATGCTGGAGTGGGGATGAGCTTACCCTGGCTCCTCAGGTTTGTCTTGGGTGTATTGTTGCCCCCTCCTGGGCGAGAGTCCAGAAGGTTTTCTCCCTCTCACTTTGCAAAGCACTGCACCATGTTTTAGTTCAAGACAGTGGAACCAGGTGTTAAAATCCAGGGCAACCACATTCCTCTAAGTTCAAGCAACTGCGACAAAGATTTCTGCTGAAATGTACTGAGACTCTGTATGTGAAATTTACATTGCTTCGGAAGAACCCCCTACCGCTCTGTTACTGAAGTTCTTGCCATCTGACTCCTCTGCTTTCTATATTCCTATTTATCTTTGTGAGATTCTGGTGCCCTCAGATCACAGGCTAATGGGTAGAACTTCTATGCCCTTTTGTCTGATCACCCAGGACTATAGATCTAAAACTCTCAGCCAGGCCCTGGGATTCCATATTCCTTTCCTATTGATTCCTTGAAGGTCTCCACTTAAGGATTTGTCTTTGACTCCGAAAAAGCCTAGCCTTCATAGAGATTCTATAGTTTAGTCCTTACGCAGGCATCATAACGTAGCCTGCAGAGATGGGCTGTGATGTACCCCTCGTGGTCTGCAGCTGAGGTGATGGGTGGGGCTTGTCTTTTTCCAGTTTCAGTCCATTTAGTAGGAGAACTTCTTTTAAAAAATCTTTCAGGTCATATTGAGAATTGGCTAGAATTCTGCAAATTTCACACATCGGTATCTAATCTGACCAGTGATCTCCTGGTCAACTGATGCCTTAATATGCCTCTGAATTCATTTTGATTGGATCTGTTTTTAGGTAATTTCAGGTGCTGGGGGTAGGGAAAGAATCTATGACAAAGGCAGTTCTGAAGACAAGACAGCAAGATGTTTGGTTGGTCTTGGGTTTCACTGACAGCGACTTGCCTGCTTTTTTCCCTAATCACTGGGGCAGTCCAAATCGGAAGTGAGAGTCGCAAAGCCACCGTGTGTCAAAGCTTAAAGAAAGCTGGAAGTCACAACATACAGGAACTGTTTTACTCGACAGCTTAACGGTATGTGAGGCCCTGGTGGAATTCTATGGGAAGGATTTACTGTGCACGAAGCTTTCTGAGATTGAAGTACCTTAAAACTGCCCAGGGTTTCTGATAAATACAGAAACAGAACACATGGATCCTCCAAATCAGAGAACTTCAGGCTGAGACAGTCTCCATCCCCTGTGTATCATTTTCAAAATGTTAAGCATATAATTCCCAGACAAATAGTAGTTACAGGCCAATGTTTTAATTAACTCAACAATGAGGGAACTAGTAGGATGACAAAGCTGGCTCAAAAGGAGAATAAGAGAAACTGATGCATAGTCAATGAGAAATAAAAAGTGCCAGAATATGATTAAGTTATGAAACAGGCCCATGTCCTACAGAGCAGTGAAGTTATCACCCTGTGGGTTATTTTTTCTAACAGACAAAATTAAATTACATTCCTACCTGGCAAAAATCATCTCATAGCTTAAATCCGTTTTCTGTGAGTTAGTACATAACTTTGCAGAGTTGGGGCTCTAATCAGTAGTAAATGGGTGATCCTTAGGTACGCTTGTTCCCAGTGCTCTGATATGACATTGAAGGGACATGAGGTCATTCCTTTGCCTTATTTCCACGTTTTGGTAATCTACACTGAGAAGCACTCCTACTCTACCTACCTGATCACAGTTTTATAAAATTGGTTTTTATGCTAGTGTTTTTCACTTGAATATATTTTATTATTTACATCTTTCCAGGTCATTAAACATTCTTTGAAAAAACATTTGTTTTGAAAATATATCTTTAAGAGCTGTGTAATGTATAGTTATGTAGACAGATGTGTAATAGTTAATATTTTCCCTGTTAGACACTTACATTGTGTCCTTTTTTTTTGCTATGATAATGCTGTGATAAATATCCTTATCCATAAATCTTTGTCTGCCTCTCTGATTATATCCTTAGAATATGCTTTAGTATTTTCTAAGTAGGTGAGTTCATTCTCATGAAACTCATACGAGAGGAGAGTTGAGATTTGATGTGGAAGGTCTGAATTTTAAGATCACATTCTCGAGATGTGATCTCTAGACGAGCAGCATTAGCACCACCCAAGAACATGTCAGAAATGTGAATGTTTGGACCCTATCTCAGAAACTCTGGAGGTGGGGCCCAGCAATCTATATTTTAGCAAGCCCGGCAGATGAATTTGATACAGAAGTTTGAGAACCACTGTTTTAGGGAATATGGGCTTGGGGGTGTAAAACCAGTTGAGTAAAAGACTTCTCTGAAGTTGGATTGCTGTTAGAGAGCATTGCTCTGGGGGCGCCTGGGTGGCTTAGTTGGTGAAGCATCCTACTCTTGATTTTGGCTCAGGTCGTGATCTCACAGTTTGGGAGTTTGAGCCGCTCTGTGCGACAAAACGGAGCCTGCTTGGAATTCTTTTGCTCTGCCCCTCCCTTTCTCGCATGTGTGCACACATGCCCTCCCCCCCCATATAAATAAATTTTTAAAACTTAAAAAAAAAAAGAAAGCATCATTCTGTCCTAATCCATATTATCAGGGTATTGTAGTTTTCTCCAACTATTCTACATATTTCAAGAGCAAAGCAGGCAGAAGACTAATTTTGTTGAAAGTTTTGTCTTTTCCTATTTGATAGTGTCAGCATAAGCTTGAGAAACTCTTTTAAAATACTAAAGAAAAATAAGGATAGGAAGAACAAAAGATAAGACGGGGGTGTGGCATGTGTGTGTGATAAGGGAGAGAAGATGAACATAATCGCATTGTGATAGTGCACAGTAGTAGGTGCACTTATCATAGATAAGTTGGATTCAATTGGTTGTGGTGATATAATTCTGGATTTGGCAATGATGTAAGATGACTGAGGTCAAATGGAGATGGAAATTCATGAAGTTTAAATTTGCATTATGTTTACATGGGGACTCATGTGAAAACGTTGGGGTTCTGAGCAGATGGTCCAGAAGGAATTCTTGAGATGTCTTGGGTGCAAAAAAGGTGGTTTTATTAAATCACGGGGATGGGACTCATGGGCAGAAAGAGCTGCACTGGGATTGTGAGGAGCATTTGATTATATACTTTGAAGTTGGGAGGGGGTTAGAGATAGCATAAGTCTGTAAGGAATTTTGGAAGCAAGGTTTCCAGGACCTTGAGGGGACTACCTATTCTTTAGGAAAAGGTCATTTATTACTGTCTAATAAAACCTTAGTCAGGAGACCCTTCATATGTATGTCAAGGGCCATGTGCTTGGAGGATGATTGCTAACATATATGTTGGGGGATAGAGATAAAGGAAGTTTCCAAAGGAGTTTTTATATGTTAAAGGAGACTTATAGGATGCCGGTGTTCGAGATAATGTTACGCTAAGATTGCCTTTTGCCCTTAGCAAAGTATTAACATCGAGGCAGTTCTGTTCCTAGAGAACAGAACTTTTGCCTTTGTTCCCCACATCAGTGATCAGCATATATGAAATTTCAAGGGATGATCGAGGTTCTGGAAACATTTAGCAATGTAGAAATGGTTCTTTGAGGCAGTAGGTAATGACAACAGAAGTGAATAGTGATAGGCAGACGATGGCCAAGATGGATTGTATGAACTTCATTTCTACCCTTTCTTTGCCGCTGCTCCTTTCCCTCTACTGAATTATGGTAGCATGAGAAATTAGGGTCTGTAGTAGGGAAAAATAAAAGGGAAGTGGTTTTTGTTTTATTTTTTTAGAACTGTCTATGGTGCCCTTGGGTGACTTAGTCGGTTAAGCATCCAACTCTTGATTTTGGCTCAGGTCATGATCTTCCGCTTTGTGAGTTCGAGCCCTGCGTCCAGCTCTGTACCAACAGTGTGGAGCCTGCTTGATATTCTCTCTCTTTCTCTTTCTGTCCTCCCCTGTAGTGTGCACTGTCAGTCTCAAAAATAAATTAACATTTAGAAAAAAAAAAAAAAAGAATTGTCCTGTTGGAGGCAGTTGGACAGATAAGGTGGCCAGAAAAGATAGGCATGAGGGAGACAGTGGGTGGCCCTAATCATTAAGGGATAGAAGAGGGGGCATTTTAGAGATAAAATGCTGTGTTTTTTCCTTTATAGCAATGTTTTAGCTTTTCACAGATGGTGAATCAAAAATTCCAAATATTCACTAAATGAGCAGGTCCAAACTTACATGGCGTCTAATTTATCTCTGCAATAAACAATCCTATTATGAATACCCTTGTACATAAACCTCATCCATTTAGTTAGTATATGTTTATTTATTCATTAAACAAATATATATTGGGTTCCTACTCAGTGCCAGCCCCTGTTTGGAGCGTTGGGGATATAGTAGAGAATATGTCAAAGTTTCTGCCCTCTTGAAGCTCACATTTTGGTTTGAGGAAGGAGATCATAAGAAAGTAAACAAATAATATAATTTTAGGCAAGCATAAATTCAATGAAGTCAATTACAGCAGGGGAAGGAGAGAATAATGGAGACAGGCAGGGGGAGTGAACCGTGCGAAGTTCTGGGGGAAGAACACTGAGGAAGAAGGAGCAGCAAGGGTAAAGGCTCCAAGGCGTTTACAGAACGCAGAAATGAACTTGTCAGGTTAGAGAGCGCAAGAAAGCCCCTGTGGCCAAAGCAGAGAGCCTGAGCCATGGTAGGAGATAAGACTGGAGGAAGCAGCCACAAGGGTTAGGGCCTTGAGGACGGAGGTAAGGATTTTAGATCATATTCTGAAGTAAAAAGAGCTGCCTTGAATAAGTGCATTGTCCTAAAGTTCTTAGAAGTAGAGTTGATTTTTCATAAAGATACGACTTTTAAGCTGTCTTTGGGACTTTCCTCCAGTGGGACTGCATCTTAACATTATAATTAAATCAATGGGAAATATTTTTTTGTTTTATATATATACAATTACATATACTCTCTTACTATATACAGATTTATATAGATAGGTATATATCTATCGTTGTTTCTATGTCTGTCTACTTATCTGTAGAAAGAATAAATTTAAAATGAGTTATGCAGGGCGCCTGGGTGGCTTAGTCTCTTGTCAGTGGACCTGATCTCGCGGTTCTTGAGTTTGAGCCTCTGGTGGGGCTCTGTGCTGACAGCTTGGAGCCTGGAGCCCTGTTTTGGTTTCTGTGTCCCTGACTCTCTGCCCCTCCCCCACTTATGCTTGATTTCTCTCTCTCTCTCAAATAAATAAATAAATGTTAAAAAAATTTTTTTAATAAAAATAAGTTATGCTCTAGCATGTTTTGATTTATGATAAATGCATCCCTATTTCTACTCTGCTTATTTTGATTTTCAGAATCAAGAAAATCTCAAATCTGGAGAACCTTAAAAGCTTAGATGTCTTGGACCTTCATGGAAATCAGGTATTGTAAAGCCCTTTCGTTTTTTTCTTTTCTGAAAAAAAGTCTAGGAAATTAGGTATTATAAAAATTTTAGCAATGATACTTGTGTTGAATTTTTCAAGACTACTGATTCACTGAAATTTCTAAGGTATTAAGCCTATTTATATAAGTTATGGTAATTCCATGGCAGTAAACGGCAGTTGAAACTTATAAAACATTCAGAATCCTTATATTGATGACAGTTTTTTTTCTTATTTATTTATTTATTTATTTATTTATTTATTTATTTATTTTTAAATTTTATTTTAGAGAGAGAGAGTAGGGGGAGAGGGGCAGAGGGAGAAAAAGAGAGAATCCAAAACAGACTTCTTGCTCAGTGTGGAGCCCAACATGGGGCCCAATCCCACCACCTTGGGATCATGATCTGAGCTGAAATCAAGAGGCAGATGCTCAACCGACTGAGCCACTCAGACACCCCAGTCTTTTGTTATTTTTAAAATATATATTATACAACCCTAGCCCAACAACTAGAATATTACTAATGATCTTCTTCTACTTAGGTATTCCTCCTTTATTCTGAGGTCACCACTCTTCAGGATTTCACATTTATCATTCCCTTGCAGATTTTTAAAGTTGGTTTTATCACATATATGTGTGTCTAAATAATAACTTGTTTAGTAGTATTGTGTTGTAATTTTAAAAAGGTATCATACTCTATATTGGCATCTAGTATTTGCTTTTTGCATACAACATTAGCTTACTGAGATTAATCTATTTTGATTTATGAAGCTATAGTTTACTCCTTTTTGCTGTTGTGAGTTCCATGGAATGATTACATGAAAACTATTTTCTCTGGTTTATTATTGGTAGACGTTTGGGTTTTTTCCTTTTGTTTGTTTGTTTGTTTCCTTTTAGGAATAGCACTTCTATGAACATTCTTGTACGTGTTTCTTCCATGTGCCATATGTAGTCTAGGGTATATATTTAGGAATGAAACTGACAGATCAGAGATTATCTAATGTCTAACTTCAAAAGATAATATCAAATTGTTTCCCAAAGTGGTTGTAGCAGTTTATACTCCCACCAGTAATGCATAATCAGTCCTGTCACTTCACATTCTTTTCAACATTTGGAATTATCATACTTTTTTTATGACTCAAGGATTTATTAAGTCATACATGCAAAACATACTGCTAATTGCATTAGCAAAAGGTCAATGTGAAAACACCCCACAATTCTGTAACTGTCAATGTGGAAATTTTGTTCTGGGGGTCGAGAGGTCCAACCTTGTATTCTTGCCAGTGGATAAGTTGTACAGAACTTCATTAGCACGAACACAGGCTTCCAGAACCTCACAGACCTACAGGAACATGGTTAGGCAGAGCAACAGGAAGCATGTGTCCAAGGGGGTGAGGCAAAGAGGAGGCTCAACGTTAGTCAAAGTACAGTGTTGGCCATTTGGCAAGATAGTGATGTTAAGAAAGTTCATAGTTTAGGATACCTAAAAATATCAAAAACTGTATAGCTGCAACACATGATTTTTACACCTAGTTACTACACAACTAAAGAAAGTGCTTATTGGCTTTGAATAAAGTAATAAGTAAACAGGAATGCACTTTTATTAATCTACAAAAAAAATTTCTAATGCATTATCAGAGAGATTTTATAACACAAGGAGGCTTTATTGCTCCTTAAGGGGTTCTGTAAGAAAAGCACTAAGCTAGCAACAATAGGAATGATGAGTTCAAAGATGAATTAAATGCCTGGTTTCAGGACGGATGGGAGGTCTAAGAGTAAGGAAAAGCTTAAAACACTTAGTAATAATACCAACCTTTCTTCATCATTTACTGCATTTGACAAAGATTAGCCTTTTAAAATTTTACCCGTGACACGTTTACTCAGTTTAATTATGATGTGTACAGTGTAATGTAAATTAACCTCCATATTTTATCAGAATAACTGTCTTCATTCTTTGATTGTGTCACGGGCTGCACACACCCCACACTGATGCGGCCACCACTAGAGCACACACTTCGCATCAGAGGGACACAGGAGTAAGGGGGCTGTTCAGAATCTCAGCCGAAGTGAAGACACTAAGGTTTTTTGGGGGGGTTTTTGTTTTTTGTTTTTTAATCTCACTACAAAATCAAAAAGATTGATCCAGGGCATGTGGGTGGCTCAGTCGGTTAAGCATCTGACTTCAGCTCAGGTCATGATCTCACGGTCTGTGGGTTCGGGGCGTGCTGACAGCTAAGAGCCTGGAACCTGCTTCAGATTCTGTGTCTCCCTCTCTCTCTGCCCCTCCCCCACTCACACTCTGACTCTGTCTCTCTCTCAACAATAAATAAACATTAAAAAAACCCAAAAACTCTGCCCAGGAAAAAGCTTCGTTAAAAAAAAAAAAAAAAAAGATTGATCCAAAGAGTTGAGTCATTACACTCATTCCATTAGGACGCACAGTACAGTGTTGGGGAATGGACATGGGCTGATAAATTACAGGTGGTCAGATGGCAACATTTCATGAAGGAGGATGCTGTGCTGCTTTCCTGGAAGAAACTCGTTGGGAAGTGCCTGCATTTCCAAACTTGAGACAAAGGTCTTTAACGGTGCAGTGCTTCGTGTTGTCAGCACGACAGCGTAATTTAGTTCACAAGGTATTTGGGCAACTCTTAATCTGAGCAAGAATAAGGGCTTTTGAAAAATAAGGCTTTAAGAAAGATTGCCATTTTAAGGCTATATTTTAATATCATGTCAAAGTTTGAAGGCTTACACTTTAAATGAATGAAACCTAAAAATTACCGATTGGTTCAAAATGGTTTAATGGAAAAAAATCTGTAACAAAAACTTTGCATTGTGTGCAAAGGCTCCACCATTTTTGAGCAAAGTGGACAGTGGTTCCCAGGGGGACGGGGCAGAGAGGGGTCCAGACATTTACAGCAGCAGGCATTTTCTTTTCCTCTTCTTGACGGGAGCGGGCAGAGAGCTGCTCAAATAACTTCATCAAACACTCTCTTGAGGTCTTGCTGCATGAAAACCAAGCACTCCAGGCATTTTCCAACATCAGTCTCCTTAGCCATGGCCAAACCCTGCTGGTAGGTGATGAGAGTCAGTTTCTTCTCCTTCAGTTTCTCAATGGTGTCTTCGTTGTCTCTGAGATCAAGTTTAGTCCCCACCAAAATGATGGGGGTGTTGGGGCAGTGATGTTGCATTTCAGGGTACCACTTTGCTCCAACATTTTCAGATGATGCAGGACTCACAAGAGAAAAGCAAATTAAGAGTACATCTGTTTGTGGATAGGATAAGGGACGTAACCTGTCATAATCTTCTTGTCCAGCTGTATCCCATAAGCCCAGATTCCCCATCTTCCATCTACCATAACATTGGCAGAGTGGTTTTCAAAGACACTGGGGACAATAGTCCAGGAAATGCATTGGCCGTGTAACCCATCAGGAGGCAGGGTTTATGGGCAGCTCCGTCTCCTACCACCACATACTCTATGGCCTGCATCTGGGCTGCTTACTGGACTGGGGTGGCAGCAGGGTGTAGACGCAAGGAGCGGTGGGCTTGGGGCACAGGGACTGGCAGAGCATGGGGTGTCGGGGCCGCTGTCCACACCACTTCACTCTCTGCTGGTGGGAAGCCAGAGCCCAGCAGCGGCCACCACTCAAAGCTCTGGACTTGTCCTACTTCTTATTTTTTGCCATTTGAATTTGCATAAAGTGGTATCTCTTTGTGGTTTTGATTTCCATTTCCCTGATTACTCTATAATCTGGACTATTCTCTTCAGTTATTTTGTCTGCCTCTGCGTCTGTCTGCTTGAATTCCTCTATCTGGTTTGTTTGGTCTCCCCACTCCCCTTCTTCTCTCTCAGCGCATCTTGGCTGTTTTTTAGTCTTTTGCTTTTCCATTGAAATTTTTGTCTTTGAAATGTGGGTATTTATTTATAAACAGCTACATGAGCTACATACTCATGCAGAAGGTGAAGCCTCTCTTGAGGTGGTGACTGTACATTCTGGGATGATCCATGAGTCCCTGCCTGTTGATGAACAAGATCTGTCACTGCCACCTGCAGTTGGTCAAGTACAAACTTCAGCATGATCTCTCTAGGCTTTCTGTCAGCTGTTAGTCTCCATCGTTTTGGTGAAAAGCCAATGTAATGAATGAAAACCTTGACAGATCTAGATGGACCACATCTGGTAGGTTCCACACTAACCCCGCCCCGTCTGTGTGTCTTCTGTGTGCGCACAGAGTGGGAAGAATGTTGGCCCGAGAACTGCCCAGCTCTACGGGCTGGTTAGCATCACTCTAGCAGGGGAGAAGTTAGTTACCCAATTAGGTGGTGATGGAATGGGAAGAAGAATGAAGGGGTTTTGTCGGTAAAAGACTATCATATACAAAGGCACTGAGACTAAAAACTACGTAGTAAGTTATTTTTTACTGCTAGAGAGTTTAGCATGTGTTGAAGAATGGGGAGGAATGAGGCGAGAGTGGCAGGTAAAGGCTAGACCACGGAGGGCTTTGTATGCTGCACTACAGAATTGCCCTTCCATCTTTCAGCCCCCTGTTTTTAAAGCTATTCCTAACTAACTGAAACATTTTGTGGTAGCAATATTTTAAGGTTTTTTAAAAAATGTGTATATGAGAATTAACATATTTTTGTAGTTTTCACATTATAATACACCTTTAAGAATTCATTGGGCATTACCAAAGATCTGTGAGAGGACCTGATAAATGAATAACATATCACTTGATCATATGTAATGTGTAGGAATTATTTACCAACCATTATGCTGATGAAACATGCTCATTCCTTGTTAGCTGACCTGTGTGATGTTATATAATTTCAGCATCGTGTTTGTAATATTCCATGTATTAAGAGTAAACATTTGTAACATACAAATTATTTCTTAAGGCTCTATAATTATAAGAAGGAAGGTTTTTTTTTTTAAGTTTATTTGTTTTGAGAGAGAGAGAGGCAGAGGGGGCAGGGAGAGAGAGAGAGAGAGAGAGAAAGAGAGAGAGAGAGAGAGAGAATTCCCAGCAGGCTCTGCACTGTGCAGAGCCTGATGCAGGGCTTGAACTCACAAACTGTGAGATCATGATCTGAGCTGAAATCAAGAGTCAAACATTTAACCAACTGAACCACCCAAGTGCCCTAAGAAGGAAGTTTTAAATGAGAATCGAGTCTTATTTGAAAATATCCAAATGCAATAAGCAGAAATTTGGAATGTTCCAAAGTGAAGACAGCCTTGGTTGACCTTAGGTTTCTAAAAAATCTGGAGATAGAATATTCAAGGTGACATGTCCAATTAAAAAAAAATAGCAGCAGGTAGTTAAAAAGCTAAAAGAAAATTAAGTGAATATTTTTTGTTTTTTGAATTTCCTTTTGTTAGAAATAAAAATAATACTTGGTATGCACTGTGAAATAAAACATAATTGGTTTATGGATGTGAAAATGTTCTGAGTAGTGATAACAGTGTTCAAGAAATAGGTTTTGGGGGTGGAATGAGTTGGAGAAAAGTGAAAGTGGAGACAGAATGGTTGAGAGACCAATCTAATAGTCTTTGTGAAAAGGGATGGCAGTTTCATCTGAAGTAGTAGCAATAGTGATATAAGGGGGCAGATTAATAGAAACATCAAGATTTAGCAATTGATTATATGTGAATGGTGAAGAATACAGAGGAATCTGGGAGGTTGACTCTTGATTTCTGACCTGGATTTTTTTTTTTGGTCTTCAGAATTTGTCCTCTCGGTAAATGCTTGCTTTCACATGGACAGTAATATGCTTCAGGAAGAATCTGTTCTTTCGATTGTATCTCTTCCTTTAGGGACAGCTTGCCCTTTGTGTGATTGCTTGCCTGAAAACAGACATTGCCCTTTCAGCATTGCTGAATAGGAAGGTTGTCTTTATCCAGACAGAGCAGTGTGGGCTACTCTTATACACAAAGACGAGATGAGAATCTAGCCTTCCTAGATGTAACAGGAAGCCCTGGAGTCTGTCTGGAGGCCCTCTCTCTGATCAGTATGACCCACAACTGGGCTTTCCAACATTCCCATCATTTCTTCTTCTTGCTGTGAACTTTATTAACTAATCAAGAGGTCTGCTCTCTCCCTACACCGTCTTTTGCCTGAAATTTCTGCCTTTACTCAAATGCTTGTGACTTTGTCCACGGCTGCACTGCGTAACAGGGCTCCATCAGAGATGTTGCACATGGTTCTGTTGCACATGGCCTATCTGATTGCAAACCAAAAAGCTGAATGGTATCCCCACTGATTTTTTTAAATCACAGCCTGATACCTATATTTTAGAATTAATAATGTTCCTTTTCAGAGTTACCAAAGAAAATAAAAGGTAACTCTGCTCTGTAAGCATTCTAATTATAAGTCCCACCAGGACCAAGGAGTTAGAGAAAGGTGGTTTTCTAAAAGAAATGCCCCAGGATTATTAGCAAGAGGGGGAAGACATCTTTTGCATATCATATAACAGTTGTGCCCCTTCATTCTCTAGATCTTTCCTGAGCTCAGGAAAGTTTTATTTTATATATTTAAATATTGCTTTTCCATTTGTGTTTGTTACTTCTATACTGTTTGTCTTCCATATCCCCATCTTACCTTTTATTCTTCGTATCTCCATTTTCCCTTAGTATTTTAGGAGAATTTCTCAAGCTTATGGTGACCTTACTGATTTTGTACAGCGTCTATTTTGCTTTTTGCTGATTCCATACATTTCATTTTTTAAATTTAAGTTTATTTATTTATTTTGAGAGAGAGAGAGAGAGAGAGTGTGTGAGCATGAGCATGGGAGGAGCAGAGAGAGAGGAAGAGAGAAGATCCCAAGCAGGCTCTGTGCTGTCAGCCGATAGCACAGAGCCCAGTGCGGGGCTTGATCCCATGAACCATGAGATCATGACTTGAGCTGAAATCAAGAGTCAGACTCGCTTAACCATCTGAGCACCCAGGCACCCCAGATTACATACATTTCAAATTCTGTCATCTGTTTAGTTTTGAGATGCTTTTGTCCACATTTAATTGTACAGTTCTGTCACCTACAAATACTGATAACCTTGTTTCTTCTTTTACAATTTTCATTTACTTTCATTTTATATTAGTTAGACCAAAAATCTTAGGACAAATTTTAAAACATACTCAGATGTCCCCTTTGTATATTACTGAATTTATAATAAACATAGTTAGGTTTTCCCTTTTGAACCTAGATGGAATCTGGATGGTATTTCTTGAATGTAAGGGAAGGTCCAATAACAACATACAAACTGGATTATAAATCTAAAAAGAAGTTCTTTTAGCCAACATCTGCTCTGAAGTGTTAAATAAAAAATTGCAAATAATACTGGGAGGACAGTACACGTGAGAAAATTAATCTCTAGTGATTGTGAATTTTTTTTTTAATGTTTGGAAGAAAAGCGTTATGTGTATGACTCATTGTTAACTTAAGTACATGACGGTAAAAAGTTTACGAAGTCCCCTGCAAGGACCCCCACCTCTGTGTCCTACAGAAACATTGTGCTGTGCTTGCTGTATTACACTAGTGGGGCTTCAAGTCACATTGTGCTCTCACCACTTCATGAGTAAGCTTTCCCTTACCCTACCTTACTGTGCTCAGAACTCCTCTGCCGCGGGCCAGTGCTCATGAGTATGTGCCTGTTCCACGACTCAAGTCCTCTTGTGCTAAACGCTTTACATCCGTCATAGTGCACTCTGGCCAAACATTATCTGTCTCCTCTCTTAAGCACTTCCACCCTCACCCTCCACTGGGGATCCTAGTTCCTTGTATCTTTTCCATTTAGACTCTTGACAGGCTTTCAGGATCCTGCAGAATTGGTGGGAGGCACAAGGGGGGCGTGGTAGCATTCCTTCTCCCTGCCTTTTCTCTCAGAGGGCTGGCTTGCGTGGCCAAAACACTGTGAGCTCCTGCTGTGGGCTCAGAGTAATTTTTTATTTGGCAACTAGTATGTATACTTCACCTTTATCTGGACCCGGCACAGTATTGGGCAACGAGAGATGCCCCCAAGGATGGACTTGTTGGTTATTTGATAAAATTAACTTCAAATATTTACTATGGCCAAATTATAAAATATGTTCCTTTAGTTAAGTTTTGCAAGTTAAAAGACTTCTTATTATCCACAACAGAGGAAATTGGAAGTAGGTTTTTAAATGTCTTCATGTAAATGTGTCCCTGAATCCAGTGACTATATTTTATTTTTAGGGTTTTTATCATATCCATGATTTATGCCTGCTATTCATCATTTTTTCATTTTTTAACAGATTACCAGAATCGAAAATGTTAGTCATTTGTGTGATTTGAGAGTTTTAAATCTTGCTAGGAACCTTTTAAGTCACGTTGATAATCTTAATGGGCTGGATTCACTAACTGAACTTAACCTGCGACACAATCAGATCACTTTTGTGGTGAGTATTAACATGGAATCGATATATGATTTCTGGCTTTTCTTTTAAGGAATATGGTAAATGTTATGGCATTATGCAAAGTAAGAATCTACAGTAATTTCATTCTTTTCTGAATTTCATTGTGGATATAATTATTAAGCTCTATGTTTTGATTTGGAAGTGTTAAGGTGTTTTTCACTTTAAAAGATAAATGTAAAGATAATAGAAGTATTATCAATAAATGAATTAGCTAATTTAAATGGACACTGAATTCTTTCCTGTTTTATCATGGGTATAGAATTAACAAGGAAGGAGGTTATTGGTGACTTAAAGTTGATAAATGGTTGTACCAGGAGGAAAAAGACACAGAGGGGAGAGGCTGTGGGCTGTGAGGATGTGCATAAATATATCTTTTGCGGTGTTTAAAGAGGCAGCCTGGTGTAGTGGAAAAAGCATTGCATAGGGCATCAGAGACCTCCTTCTGGTCACAGCATCATCTCTCATTAGTTGTGTGACCTTGGGTAAATCCTTAACTCTATAAGCATCAGTTTACTTTTCTCTAAAAGGAGGGCATTTGGGCTAGATTCTTTCCAGGATCCTCTTGAGCTTGTTGAATCTGAAGAAAGACATAAAGGTGGTCAAGAACTGGCATGTGAGCAGGAGGAAACAAGTTAGCATTGTGGGGGCAAAACTGCAGAAAGGCAACTCCAAGGGCACCTGGGTGGCTCAGTCGGTTGGGTGTCCGACTTCAGCTCCGGTCATGATATCATGGTTCATGAGTTCGAGCTCCGCGTCCGGCTCTGTGCTGACAGCTCAGAGCCTGGAGCCTGCTTTGGATTCTGTATCTCCTTCTCTCTCTACCCCTCACCTGCTTGTGCTCTGTCTCTCTCTCTCTCTCTTTCAAAAATAAATAAACGTTTTAAAAAATTAAAAAAAAAAAAACAGAAAGGCAACTCTGGAGCTCTGCAGGTGAACTTTGTTAGATTTATAGCTTTACTCGAGTTCAGCAACGAAGTAACAGCCTGATGCTCAGGTGTTTTGTACTTGTGTGAATGTGAGAAGCACTAGACATAGGGATTTTGGCTGTATGATGTGGCACAGGCCAAGAAGACTTCTAATGATTTATAGAAACATTTGTTTTTTTAACAAGCTTCCTTTCTTTTACATGCAATAGAAAAATATTAGGTTCTCTCAGGATGTCATTCAAGCACTTTTAAAGGCACGCTCTCTTAACTTTTTTGAGACATTGAGTTCCTTACTCAGTAATTAAGTGTAATGTAAATGGTACACTTGGAAAGGTTGGGGGACACTTGATGCCTTATCTCTAGGCCTCCTTGTACAGTACAGATTGGTTTCATTTTGAAGTTTTACCAGAAAATATGAGCTCAGTAATAGTCAAATCTTCTAGGAGGTTGGGATAATTTCAAAACCTTTTCCAAGACATGGATTTATTCCAGAACCTCTAAATTCTGTCAGCCCCTCCCCAGATTGAATTTAAATAATGGAAATGGCTTATTTCAAAAGACATCCAGATTGAGTTAATCTGTTACATTGCTGAATGTCTAGGAACTGCTCAGGCTGGACTTGATCTGTCCTCAGGACATTGGGTGTGGTAAGAATCCAAAAGGCTTTGGTAGAGTGGGGCACAGACATCTATTGACTTTTGCGTATTCCTTTCTGTGTTCTGTCTTTCATTTGGAAAGTACATAGTGCATATCCAGGAAATTGCTTACTGAATTTCCCAGTGAGTATTCTGTCTGATCATTACTATTATGGCTTAGTCAGCAATGTCTATGGAAAAGGAAATTGTTTTCATTTATGAAAGTTAAAAAGATTTAATAAGTATTATGCTTATGGTATTATCATGATAATAAGTAGCATGCATATTAATTTATAGGAAATTGTGAATATACATGTAAGGTTAATAAGTAAGACACTGGGTCTAACTTTTGTTTGTTTCTTTTACAAAGCATCCTTTCCTAAAACAGCCAAGAGACTTTTTAAGTCTGAGGATTCTTTTTTTTTTTTTCCAGTATCTTCGTTTCTCTAGGGTCAGTTATCACCCTTATATTTTTGCTTTTTTTCTCTTTCATGGTTTTGATTTTCCTCGGTGGCTGGTAATCTTTAAATGAAGGACCGTGTTCGGTAGTAGCTGGGTCTCCTGCGGAGCTGAATAGGTCTTTTTAACTCTAAGATCTCTCCCTAGAATGATCACTGAATTTGTGTAAGTTGTCGAATCCCACACATTGGCAGGCTTCCCTTTAGAGTGAGTGGAAGGGAAAAGGGAGGCTCACTCTGTAATTGCCAGAATAAGAGAACGACTATTTGGGGGTATAGAAGGACTTTACTATCTTTTGTGCCAAGTCAAATGCCATTCCTCCCCCCGCCCCCTGCCGCTGGGTCTAATGTAGCAGTTATTAACCATCTCCCTGGATAAAACACCCACACTGTCCATCCGTCTTTGACAGATACTGTTTTGTTTAAAGAACAGACCCTGAGGCTCCAGCTGAGTGTTTCTCCAGCCAGCTGCTCTGTTCGTTGCCTGTGTGTGTGTGTGCATGGCAGGGGTGGGCGTGGGCTGAGGGTGGGGTAGGTTTGTTGGTGCTCCCTGATAGATCCTATCTGCTTTCCAGCTTCCTGAAATTCATCAAAAATGTGGATCTCTTAATGAAGACTCTCTTGGCTTTATCATTTCCATGGAGTTATTCGTTTTGTGTATTTTTGTTGCTTTGCCCATTGACTTTTGTAGAAGAGATGAAGTATGTTATTACCTGTTTCACTATCTTGTCAGAAAACTTCTCCGATGTTTTTGATGTAGAAAAGTTTTTGTTGGTTTATTGTGGCTAAAGTCACTGATCTTTTTCTGGGAGGTTTTATAAATTTCAAACCAAATGTCTTTTTTGTTTATATATCTTTCCCTTTTAAAAAACTGTGGGGCACCTGGGTGACTCAGTCGGTTAAGCGGCCGACTTCGGCTCAGGTCACGATCTCATGGTTTGTAGGTTTGAGCCCTGCATCAGGCTCTGTGCTGACAACTCAGAGCCTGGAGCCCGCTTCAGATTCTGTGTCCCCTCTCTTTTTGCCCCTTTCCTGCTCACACTTTGTCTCTGTCTCTCAAAAAATGAATAAATGTTAAAAAAAATTTTTTTTTAATTATAAAATGATACAGACGTTCTGAAAAGAATGGGAAATGATATTACCAATATGTGTAGATCGAGCAATCAACTTAATGAGTAAAAATCTTTTAAATATAGTTAAGGCCCAATGTGTAAACCTCCCCCATCCTATTTCCTCCCTCCTTTGCAGAGGTAACCACAGTTCTGTATCTGGTGTTCATGGAACGAATTCTTTTCCACATATGTATGCACTTATCCCTAAATAATATCAAGTTGTTGTTTTGCATGCTTTTAAATGTTGTATAAATGGCATCATCATACTATGCACATTTTTAAGTTGCTTTTATTTATTTATTTTTATTAAAAAAATTTTTTTAATGTTTATTTTTGACAGAGAGAGAGAGAGAGAGAGAGAGCGCGTGCGAGCATGAGTGGGGGAGGGGCAGAGAGAGAGGGGGAGACACAGAATCCGAAGCAGGCCCCAGACTGCGAGCTGTCAGCCCAGAGCCCGACACAGGGCTTGAACTCACGGACCATGAGATCATGACCTGAGCCGAAGTTGGACGCTCAACTGACTGAGCCACCCAGGCACCCCTAAATTGCTTTTTATTAACATGCTTTGAGATCTGTGTTGTTCTCTGTAGCTCTAGGTCACTAGTTTTCATTGTTATATAGCATTCCATTGTATGATTGTGATTAAAAATATTCATTCTTGGGGCACCAGGTGGCTCAGTTGATTAAGCATCTGACTTGCGCTCAGGGCATGATATTGCGGTTCATGAGTTCGAGCCCTGCGTCGGGACTGACAGCTCAGAGCCTGGAACCTGCTTCAGATTCTGTGTCTCCCTCTCTCTGCTTCTACCCTACTGGTGCTCTCTGTCTTTCTCTCTCAAAGAATAAATAAACATTAAAAAAAATTTAAAAAACATTTATTCTTTTACTTATGGACAGTAGTATTGTTAAAAAGTGTCACAAATAACATTTTTGTACATGTCTTTTGGTGCATATGTGTAACAGTTTCTCTAGGACAGCGGCTTTCAGACCATAATCTAAGGTAATAAATAAAATTTACATTAAAACCCAGGTATTAAATGCCCAGTTATTAAAAGCCCAGTTATTAAATATTTATGTGGGTACATCGTAAATAATGAAAGTAAGCATTTCATGAAGCTATACCTACCCTTGCCGTTATCCATTCTGGTATATCCTGTTCTGTTCTAGCCTATCAAAAATGTTGGTCTAAAAAAAATGTTGGTCTCAACCTATTGAATTGATTTCTTGACCAATGAAAAATTGGTTGCAACCTGCATTTATCAAATGATGCTCAGTGATAGAGCTTGGGAGAGACATTGCTGGGTGCCAAGATCATGCTCACTATTTCATTTTATCAGATATCGTCAAGTTTTCTCCAAAACTTGATACAAAAATTTGGTGCAACCAAATTACAGTTCCATCAGCATTACCTGGGAGTTCCTTTAACTTCACATCTTTGTTGACACTTGATATTGTCAGGCCTTTTATTTTTGCCAGTCTTTTAACTATGAAATTATATTGTAGTGAGATTTTAATTTGAGTTTCCAGTGAGGTTGAATGCCTTTCATCTTTTTTCTTTTGTGATAATTGAGATCTCTTCTGTAAATGGTCCTATCCTTTGCCCATTGTAATGACAGAGTATTTTCTCTTTTTCCTCTTGATCAGGAGTGTTTGTTTCTGCTGTATTTTGAGGAACAGAAGTAAAAACTATCAATAGTTTTTTTTTTTTTTTTTACTGTTTCTGGGTTTTTTTGTTTGAAAAATCTTTCCTTAAAGACTGAGGATATAGGGGTGCGTGGGTGGCCCAGTCAGTTAAGCATCCAGCTTCAGCTCAGGTCATGATCTCGTGGTTCGGGGGTTTGAGCCCTGTGTCAGGCTCTGTGCTGACAGCTCAGACTGGAGCCGGCTTTGGATTCTGTGTCTCCCTCTCTCTCTGCCTCTTCCCAGCTTGCATTCTGTCTCTCTCTGTCTCTCAAAAATGAATAAACATTAAACAAAAATTTAAAAAAAGACTGAGGACATAAAGATATTTTTCTGTATTAACAAAAGTTTTAAAGTTATTCGCATGTTTTATCTATTTGCAATTGATTTTTGCTTGTGGTGTAAAGTTAAAATTCGATTTTGTTTCTTCTTTTCTCATTTGGATTGCTAATTGTCCCGGCACCATTTATTGACAAGTGGATTCTTTCTGTCCTTTTCTATCACCTTGGCAGTATTTCCTTCTAGCAAATTAAATATCCACATATGCATGGGTCTGTGCTGGCCTCTCTGTTCTGTTCCATAGATCTCTATGTTCCAGTATAACACTATCTTAATAACTGTAATAACCTCTGTTATGTCCTAAGAGCTTGTAGCATGAGGGCCCCAGTCTTCCTTTTTCTTGCCTTTCCTTCCTTTCCCAGCTTTCCTTCTTCCTCTAAAGAAAAATCATCTTCTTTTTTTTTCTGTTTCTATATACATTCTAGAAATAGCATATCAAGTTTCATGAATACCCCTACTGGTATGTTTGATTGGAATGTCTTTGAATTTGAAGGCAATTGAGATTTTTTATGATATGGAACCTTTAATACCATAATATGAACATGGCATATTATTATGAAGGCATAATGTGAAAACAGCGTATCTCAATTCACATGTCACATTTAATGATTTTTATTCTCCTCCATAAATAGCTCATTTGTTTTTTGTTAGATTTCTTCCCAGATATGTTATACCTTTTTTGCTATTGTAAGTTTTTTTGATCAGAAATAGATTTCTTACTGTTGTTAGTAGTGTATGGAACCACAGTTGATTTGGGTTCATTGATCATATATTTAGCAAGCTTTCTCTGACACTTAATAATTTTAATAATGTATCTGTAGGTTATCTTAGGTTTTATATTTAGACAATTATAATTTTTTGTGAACAATTATAGTTTTTCCTTAATCATTATGTTTTGTTTCTTCTTGTTTGAGCTAAACTGAACCTCCAGTTTGACTAAACCTCTAGTACAGTTGAATAAAGAAGCAAAAGTGGGCATCCTTGCCTTATTCCTGAGTTTAAGGGAAACATATCACTAGCTGTGTTTGCTAAATGCCATTTAGTAATCTGAGAAAATTATCCTCTGTTTTTAGTTTGCTTAAGTTCATGTTATGAATGTTTGTTGGATTTTATTAGATGATTTTTCTACAGCTCTTAGACTGGTTGTATGGATTCTTCTTTATTAATTTTGCAAATTGTTTTATAAGATTTTGTAATGGTAAGTCACTCTAGCACTTTTGGTCATATTATGTATTTTGTAGGCTATATTTCATATACATTCATGAATTTTGTTTGCCAATATTTTATTCACAATATTTATATCGATGTTAATACATGAGATTTGTCCAGGGGTGCCTGGGTGGCTCAGTCCGTTAAGCATCTTTTTTCAGCTCAGGTCATGATCTCACGGTTTGTGAGTTCAAGCCCCGCATAGGGCTCTGTGCTGACAGCGCAGACCCTGCTTGGGATTCTCTCTCTCTCTCTCTCTCTCTCTCTCTCTCTCTCTCTCTCTGTCCCCCCCCCTCTCTGCCCCTCCCCTGCTTGCTCACATGTTCTCTCTCAAAAATAAAAAAAATAAACTTAAAAAAAATAAATGAGATTTTTCTGTAACTTATTTTTAATGTTCTTTTCTGATATCAAGGTTATATTAGCCTCATAAAATGAATTGAGGAGTGGTTCCTATTTTAATATTGTGTGATACCCTACTTATTTGGTATAAATCTCACTTTATATGAAATTAAAGATGATCTGCACCTTGAATAACTGGAAGAATTTATCTGTTAAATAGTTTGGGTAGTTTTAAACCATTGATTTAGTAATAATAGTATCAGTTTTGATACGTTGTAGTTTCCTTTCATCTGAATTTACTTTTTTTTAGCTGCTCTCTCTGTAGTCATGGCCCCTTTGTCACTTCTCATAATGCTTATTCATACTTTCTTATTTCTTGATTAGTATTGCCTGAGATTTCTTTATGTTACTAGTAGTTTCAAAGAACTGCCTTTTGGCTTTGTTGAGCTTCTCTTACAGCTTTTAAAAAATACTGTTTATTGATTTTTGTTCTTAACTCTCTTATTTTCTTTTTCTTTCTAAAATTTTGTGTTGGATATCTGATACATTAGTTTTCATTATTTTTTATTTTCTAAGATGAGCACTAAAGGCTATAAATTTCCCTCTAAGAACCACTTCAGCTTCTTCCCACAAGTTTTAAAATTTAGTATTTTTATTCTAAATATTTTATAAGTCCCATTATGATTTCTTCCTTGATCCATATAAAATTTTTGATATGTTTGGGTTATTCTTTTTTTAGTCATTCTTTTCTAATTTAATGGTATTGTGACCAATGAGTGTGGATTATATGTAATCGGTTCTGTGAAGTTTGTTGAGGTTTGCTTTATTGCCTACTAGGCAGTCAATATTTACAGTCAGTACGTGGTCTCCATATGTTTCCCTAGTATGTGGTCAGTCTTTGAAGCTGTTTCTAGGTGCACACAAGTTTAAAATTGATGTATCTTGTTGGGATGAGCACTGGGTGTTATATGTAAGTGCTGAATCACTAAATTCTGCTCCTGAAACTATTATTACACTATATGTTAACCCACTTGGATTTAAATAAAGTAAAAAAAAAATTGATGTATCTTCCTGATAAATTGTTCCTTTTATCATTGTGTAGTAACTATCTTTGTTACTAGCTCCTTCATTGAGCAAGTGTTTTACGAGCATGGGCCGTATGTCAGGTACTGTTCTAAGTATGTAGTATAGCTAAGGAAGTTAATACTTTTTGCCTTAACATTCATTTAGTCTAATGTTAATGCCAACTTTCTTTTGGTGATTTTTTTCCTGGTGTATCTTTTTTATTCCTTAACCTTCAGAAAACTGTAATATTGGCACAATTTCAGAAAAGGATGCAATAGTAAAGAAGTCCTAGTACCCCAGTCCCCAATTACCTAAATGGTTATATTTAGTACATTTGCTTTGTCTTTTCTTTTGATTATTCTCCTTCTTCCCTTCTCTTTATGTCTACAAGTCTGTCTCTCTCTCTCTTTTTCTGAACCGTTTAAGAGTAAGTTGCAGGCATGATGCCCCTTTATATTCGCATACTTCAGTGTATATTTTCTAAAAACAAGAATTCTCTATATAAACACATTACAATAATCAAAATCGGGAAATTAACATTGATGTGATGCTATTATGTAATCTGTAAATCCCATTCAAGTTTTCTTAATTATCTAATTAGTGCTCCTTTATAGTTAAAAAAAAAAAAAGCAAATTCCAAGATCATGCATTGCGTTCACTAATTATGCCTCCCTAGTCTTCTTTAATCTCTTTGTATGCCATGACATTGACATTTTTGAAGAATATTAGCTTCTTATTTTGCAGAATGTCCGTCAATTTGGGTTTGTCTACTGATGTGTCCTCATGATTAGATTCAGTTTATGTACTTTTGGCAGGAATAGCAGCAGGAGTGATGCTAACTTCTTAGTGAGTCATATTACCTATTCTTTCATCCGGGGGGTGTTTGTGTACTCATGCACTTTATTGTGGGCTGATGGAGTTTTCTCTGTTCTTTCCTATTCACTTTAATGGTTACTCTTAACATTTTAAAATATACACTTGACTTAAATTATGGAGTTAATATACATCCCTACCCTCTTCTTCAACGTTTATTTATTTTTGGGACAGAGAGAGACAGAGCATGAACGGGGGAGGGGCAGAGAGAGAGGGAGACACAGAATCAGAAACAGGCTCCAGGCTCCGAGCCATCAGCCCAGAGCCTGATGCGGGGCTCGAACTCCCGGACTGCGAGATCGTGACCTGGCTGAAGTCGGACGCTTAACCGACTGCGCCACCCAGGCGCCCCTCTACCCTCTTCTTAAATAAGGACCCCAGAATCATTTAATTCAGGAAGCCTGTCCTGTTTCACATGGTTTTGCTTCCTAGACTTTTTTTTTTATCTTTTTACTTCCAAAATTAGATATGTTAATTGTTGGTGTTTTCAGTCGGTGCTTATTTGGATTCACCCACATGCGTGTCTGGGTTTACCACTCTTTCCAAAATATACAATTTAGAAAAATCTTTATGATGACTCTGGTGGTGGTAAGCTCTCTCAGTTTATGTTTGTCTGATAATGTGTTTATTTTGCTTTTATTCATGACTGATGGTTTGACTTGGTGGACAGTTATTTTTTCCCCTAGATGTTTGAAGCTCGCTGTCTTTGAACTCTGTTATTGCCATTAAACTGTCTACTATCTTTTTTTGTGTGCATGGTTTTCTTTTTCTTTCTCTGGTTGCTTTTAAGATTATGAGATTTCTTTTTGAAGTTCTTCAGACTCACCAAGATGTGTATAGATGTGGAACCACCATATTTCTTCAATTTTAGATAAACATTTTTTCCATATTTCACCAACTCTGAAATCTGGATATGTTTTACAATGCATGGCATCTTAAAATCACTATTGGATAGGTTATAGTAATTTCATTGCTTAAATATACGTGAACTTGCTTTTAACTTTATACTATGCTCATTTCAATTATTGGTGCTACATTTTTGATTTTAATCACTGCTCAAAATGTATTTAAAAAGATTACACCCAAATGGCTCAGTGGGTTGGGCTTCCAACTCTTGATTTTGGCTCAGGTCATCATCCCAGGGTCATGGGACCGAGTCCCACGTTGGGCTCCATGCTGAGTATGGAGCCTGCTTACGACTCTGTCTCCCTCTGCCACTCTTCTTACTTGCGCATGCTCTCTCTCTCTCTAAAATTAAAAAAAAAAATGCTAAAAAGATTACACCAAGGGGGTGTGTGGGTGTCTCAGGTGGTTAAATGTCCAACTCTTGGTTTCTGCTGAGGTCATGATCTCATGGTTCATGGGTTCAAGCCCCATATTGGGCTGTGTGCTGGCAGAGTGAAGCCTGCTTGGTATTCTCTCTCTCCCTCTCTCTCTCTCTCTCTTCTCCTCCCCAGCTCATGCTTGCTTGCTCTCTCTCAAAATAAATAAATAAACTTAAAAAAAGATTACACCAAGACTTAGCACGAAATGAAACATTTCTGAATTCAAAAAGGCATGGAAAGCAAAGACACACATTTAATATTAGTGAAACATACTTTTCATTGGAGGAATGACCGTAATTCTACATTTTCTTGCTAATTAACAATCAAATACTTTCAAAGGAAGAAAACCATGTTTGCTAAAGCTGTGTTATATTTTGATACTGAGATAGATTCAGAGAGTTTGCTCATCACATGGCAAGCAATGTACTTGAAGGCAGGAGAAATTGAGCAAGCTCCTTGGAAGAGATGACAGCATTTGAAAGCAAGAAGAAGCTGTGTGTATAATTCACACTGGTGTCTTAGACTATTTGGGCTGCTATCACAAAATACCACAGGCTGGGTAACTTATAAACAAGAGAAATTTATTTCTCACAGTTCTGGAGGCTGGGAAGTCCAAGATCAAAGTGCCAGCCTGGTTGCATTCTGGTGAGAGCCTTCTTTTTGGTCTACAGCTGGCGCCTTTTCACTGTGTCCTCACGTGGTGGGGGAAGCTAGACCTCTTTTATAAGGCACTAATCCCATTCGTAAGGGACCACTCTTGTGACTTAAGCACCTCCCAAAGGTCCCACCTCCTAATACTATCACCTTTGTGGTTAGGATTTCAATTTGGGGGAGACACAAACATTCAGACCAGAGTACTGGTGTTTCTTTACCTTAACAATATAAAAATATACAGAATGTATGTCACTAGCTTGGAAGAACATTCTGTGGACAATAATGGAGCACACTTTTAGGATACTCAGCATCACCAATGTTCATGATGGCACAGAAGACAGTATTGTGTGAAAAGCATGGATATTATTGGTTAAATAGTGATTCAGAAGTTGGACTCTAAATGTGAAGACTATTCCTCCATACTTTATTGAGGTGTAATTTGGATACACAAATCTCAACTGTGCAGTTCAATGTTTTTTTTTTATATAAATGTACTTTCATTTGACCACCACTCAGATCAAGATAGAAAACATTTCTTTTGCTCCAGAAAGTTCCCTTGTGCCCCTTCCCAGTCAGTCCCAGCTTTTCCCTGCCCTAGAAGTTTTCTGACTTCCTTCCCCATAGATTAATTTTGCTTGTTTTTGAACTTTTTATGAAATATATATATATACATACATACTTTTTGTGTACTAACTTAATGTTTTGATATTCATCCATTTTGTTGTGTGTATCATTAGTTTTTTTTTTTAAATTAGCTGAGAGTTGTATTCATTCTCTAATTATAATGCAAATTGTGGTTTCATTCTTCTCTTCATAGCCATCTTGATTATTTCCAATTTTTGGCCCTTACAAATAACACTGATAGGAATATTCTTATAGTCTTTTATTTATACATTTATTTTGGTGGACATGTACCTCATTTCTCTTACGGAGCCATAAGGTAGGTGGATGTCTAAATTTACTAGAAACTGCCAAACCATTTTATGAAGTGATTATACCATTTTACATTCCAACAGCAATAAGTAAGAGCTCTAATTACCCCACATCCTACCCAACATTTGATGGTGATGGTCTTTATAAGTTTAGTGATTCTGTGATTATCAGTGGTTTTAATTTGCAGTTCCTTGATGACTAGTGATGTTGAGCATGTTTTCAAGTACTTTTAGGCCATTCTAACATATCCTTTTATGACATATCAGTTTATGTCTTTTGCCTATTAAAAAATTAGGTTGTTTATCCTTTTATCATTGAGGTGTAATAGATCTATGTTCTAGCTTCAGGTCCTTTGGCATATGCATTGGGTGGCTTTTTTGCATGGTTTGCCTTTTTGCTTTCTTAGTAACGTTTTTGATATGTAGAAGCTTTACATTTTAGTGATGTACAGTTTACCAATTTGTTTTATTTTATAATTGGTGCCTTTTTTGCCCTGAACAAGAAGTCTTTGTCTATCCTGGTATCATGGATATGTTCTCCTCTGCCTTCTTCCAGAAAGTTTATCGTTTTACCTTTCACTTGGGGGTCTTGACACTTCTTTAATTACATTTTGTGTATGGTGTGAGGTAGGGGTCATGGTTAATTTTTCTGATATAGGGATATCTATTTGCTCTACACCCTTTACTCATTAATTGATGTGTCCTTGTTGAAACGGAATTATAATCAAATGAGTCGTTTTGTGGACCTTCTCTTTTATTCCATCTATTTGTATATTATTATGCCAGAACTACACTGTCTAACTCTATGCTAAATGGAGATATTTTGGAGTTCATTAATTTAGTAGATTCATTTTGCTTAATTTTTATGTATGCATAAGAATGATATTTGGCTAAAAATATGGTCAAATAAATCTAAAAGAGCTCTTTCAGCAACAATGAAATAAAAATTCTAAGTGATATTTTGTTATTGGTTAATCATAAGTTTATTTCATCAGGTGTTACATAAAATGAACTTAAGATGATACCTTAGATTTGACCAAATATGGTAATTTTACTAGCATACCTAATATTTGTGTTTCTGAAGCTGCAGATGCATATCTTTCATTAATTATGGGAACATACTGAGTCTTTATATTCTCAAATATTGACCCCTTCCATTTTCTCTCTTTCTACTTCTTAAACACCTACTAGATATAGTGTGGACCTTCATGTTCTATTCTTTGTGTCATAAAATTTCTATCATTCCTGGGGCACCTGGGTGGCTCAGTCAGTTGAGGGTCCGACTTCAGCTCAGGTCATGATCTTGCAGTTCGTGAGTTCAAGCCCCACGTTGGGCTCTGTGCTGACAGCTTGAAGCCTGGAGTCTGCTTCGGATTCTGTGTCTCCCCCTCTCTCTGCTCCTCCCCCGCTCGCACTCTGTCTCTCACTCAAAAATAAACATTTTTTTTTAATCTAAAAATAAATAAATAAATAAATAAATAAATAAATAAATAAAAATTTCTATCATTCCTTTTTCTCTCTGCTACATTTCTGCATTCTTTTTACTTATTTAGTGCTATCTGCCAGTTAAATAACTCTCTCCCCAGTCTTATCTAGTCTATTTTCAGCCCATCTACTGACCATAATGACCATAATTTTTTGTTTCTAGGAGTTCTACATGAATTTTTTCATAAATGTCCAGAGTACCTTATTAAACATGTTTTTTCATGTTTTGGTTTCTTTTATTTCTCTAATAATTTTAAACATAGATCTTTCCTAGTCTTTATCCAGTTACTATATTTTCTTAATTTTTGAGCAGTTCTACATTTGCTGCCTGAAGTTTCTGCTGACTCTTGCTCATGCTAATTTTTTTCCCATACGTTAGTTGGGATAGAATGCTATAAGCCTGAGTTGAGTTTGTGTCTTTCCAGAGAGTGTTGCCAGGAGTGTTAAGGGCATGAATGCCAGGGATCAGTTGTTATGAGGGGTCTTGTTAGATCATGTACGTGATAGAAAACTACAAATTCAAGTGAGGAAAGGCCTATGATAATGAAATTGAGGTCTTTTCTTTTCCCTCGTTGCTACTAACTCTAGCTCTCCTAGATTATAAATACTGGAAGTCTTCATAGTCAGAGTATCAGTAGCCTGCTTACTAGTCGGGTTTTTAGTCCCCCACCCCACCATCCCACCTCTTTCCCTATGGGAATTAAATCATGTGCTGAAAAAAATCAGACTGGAAGAATAGCTTGCAGCTAGTTGAGAAAGAGAGAGAGAGAGAGAGAGAGAGAGAGAGAGAGAGAGAGAGTATGTCTGTGTATGACCATATAAAGGGTGGTAAAAAATATAAAAGGCAGATATATATATTAATGCCTTTGGGTAATAGAACCAGAAAATAGACTTTTTAAAATAGGCATTTAAATATACGATTGGACTTGTTGATATGATGGCTTACATATAATTTCTCATGGAATATGTGTCTGTGTCAAAAGGGATGGCTGTAGCTAGTAGTTAGTTTGGAATTAATAAATCTTTTTATAAAAGGGAGTGCTTTTTGAACTTCTTCATTGCTTTGTTAATAAACCTCTTTTCAGTTCTCAGAATGAAAATAATTACCCCTATATATTTATTTTTATTTTTATTTATGACAGAATAGGTAACAAAATGAGAGTAGCTGTGATTTTTTTAGTCCTCTTTGTCCTACTTGGTGCATGCCAAAGCCTTCATCTCTTCACCTTTCTTCCTTACTCCTCTGCAGGAAACTGCTCTAAAAATAGCTCCAGTAATAGATGTTCTACACATGGTGAGATTGCTGAATCATTTAGTTCTTTCGTGAAGTTTAGGAATATGGAAAATAGTGTCTGAGCTGACTCGGACAAGCATCTTTCTCAAATGGCAAGTCTCTTTTCTTTTGAAAAATAAAAAATTATAATCCCCTCAATAATCTGTAGTAATTTTGTTTGTCTAACTTTTAAACGATTATACTTTTAAAATACAGAAAATTACCTTGAATCTTACTTCAATTTTTTTTAATGTTTATTTATTCTTAGAGAGAAAGAGAGAGAGAGAGAGAGAGAGAGAGAGAGAGAGAGAGAGCGAGCACGAGCAGGGAAGGGGTAGAGAGAGGGAGACACAGAATCAGCAGTAGGCTCCAGGCTCTGAGCTGTCAGCACAGAGCCCAGTGCGGGGCTTGAACTCACTAACCGCAAGATCATGATCTGACCAGATGCTTAACCGACTGAGCCACTCAGACGCCCCAACTTTGAATCTTACTTCAAAAAATGTTTTGAATGTAATCTTAGAATTGTGTTTTGTTTAATATAGTAAATTTGAGACTGTGAGCAGACTAAACTACACATGAAATACAAATATTACCTTTTATGTAAATATTTTATTTCATCTTCCTCTTCTCAGGTTGCTTCCTTGCAGTAGTTTCTCCGCCTATGAAAATTTACCTTCAGAAAAGAACTGTTGGGAGGGTTTAACACTGTACAATTAAATCAATGTGCTGACTTTTCCTTCAAGTTACAAAGATTTGGCTTTCTTACATTAGCTTTAGCCCTCCACTTCTCCTTTCCCCATTATTCCAAAATAATTATATTTTTTTGGATAAGTAGATTGTCAAATGCTGGCCTCCCAAAATACCACTGGAATAACCTGTTAGTAAAGAGAAGGTGAGGTTGTTACTTACCGGCAAGAAAAGCTCACTACCTTGACATAGTCTTAGTCACGTCTTCAAGGGCAAAGGCAGGATATTTATTTTTGAGATTTCTTGGGGGTCCGGTTTAAAGGTGCATCTGTCAGTGAAGGGGCTTGATTCATATTGATGGATTTATGATGTAATAGGTTGGGATTGTCTGGCAAAGAAAGATGAGATTTGCAAAGTGAACATTGGACCTTGGTTTTAAAGCACGAGATGCCACCCTTGGAGTTCTTTTTGCCTGCCTCCAATGGTGAATCCCCTTCCTGGATCTTAGGTGTTTCCATCTTTGTTTCCTCTCTCATATTAGAGGAGCCATCTTCCAGTAGCTGTCAACAAGTCTTTTTTGTTTGTTAGTCTTCTGTAAATAACTCACACACAGATAATTAATATGATAAATATGTTTTCTTTTTGTCTATGCCTTACAAAGTATATCTAAGAGTTGCTAGCAAAATTAAAAGCTATAATTTTCTTGTAGAAATGAAACCTGGAACAACAAAAATGCGGGTAATCGTTTTGCTTTTTAAAGTTCTAGAAGGGCTATCAACTAAACTGGTATAGGGATATGTAGCTAAATTCTGAGTTTTCGTTTTTCAATCTGTTGTGAATATTTTTTTATAGCTCTATCAGGTAATGACGGCTAATGACGGCTAAAATTTGATAAAGACTTCTCCTAAAATTTGGTTTCATACATGACGATAAATACAAAACATTATAATTTAATCAAGTAAACTTTTAAAAACCTGTCTCACAAATTATAGCCTGATATCATTTGAATTTATATTTTAATAGCAAAAACTTACGTCTTGGAAGGTGTCTGCAGTCTCTGAAGGTGGTAGGCCGGAGCTAAAAGTGACAAGTGTATTTTTTTTTTTTAAGGCGCCTTGATTTAAAGGAGAGCCAGGCTGCTGCTTCTCACTTTCTCCTGGTTAGATGTCAACAAACAATGTTGGTGCCCATAAATATCTCGGGTAGATTTCAGAAAAGATCCCCTGAGAGTACAGAGAGGGCTTTCAGTTCGGCTATGACTCCCTACTTGTAGAGACCAGATAGGAAGAAAGCTACCACTTCTTTGGAAAGTAGGGCCCTGGAGTAAAATGAGACCAACCGCTAGTCCATCACTCCTCCACTTACCTTCCAGGCACTTCTGGGATTATCAGGAGAAGAAGCTGGTAGAGATGATTCCAGAAGTTGGCCAACATTTAGAGCTTACAACCCACTGTGGGGAATTTGGACGCCTTCCTGTTTTCTGCAGACTTATCTTTGGCCATGGTTGAAAAACTCTAAAAACCACCATTCACACCTATGGAACAGGCTTTTCAAGGGTGGGCCCGAGAATAGGAATGCCAAGTGAATGGTGCACATAGCCCATGGTCCGATGACTGGCAACTGTATTTGTTTTATACTGCTTAGGATCTGCAGAGTTGACAAAGTGTTGGAGAGGGGTGCACAAGGGAAACCCCATGGGAAAATGTCTTAAGCCAGATTCATTTCTCCTCTACCCTCTCAAAAACCAGGGAGATGTGGCTGTCACAATTCCATCACTTTTATATTTTCTTTATATGGCAAACTTAAATAAATGAACCATTTTAGGAAAAGCTAGGCTTTGCTGTAATTTTAATTTCCTTGTCTTAATTCTTACTGGGGTCTTGGAAATGGTAGTTTTAAAAGGGAGGAAGGAAAGGAAGGAGGAAGAAAGATAATGACCTATGGAAGCAGTAAAACAAGTTTTGATTTGGGTTTAAATATTCGACACAGTAATATGTACAATGTATATACTTGTATTAGCATTATTCAAACTCCTATAACTAGAATTGTTATAAATGATATTGCCCTTAAAAATTAATAGCATTTATTATACACCTGAAACTAATATAATGCTGTATGTTAATTATGCTTCAATAATTAGTCCCAGACACACAAAAAAAGAAGAAAGAAATGTGTCCCAACTTTTCATACTAACATATTAGTATTAACAGCAGATATTTTAGCTAGCTCATCATCCAGCAAATTAAAGTGAGTCTTTAAAAACACTTTTTAAATGAAAAGAGAGAGAGAGAGAAATACATTTTATAAGAGAAGTGTCAGTGTGTAGAATTTTAACGGAAGTCAAGATAACCAATCTTGTCCTGTCTCAGCCTCTAAGGGCAGTATGTAATCCTGGGTCACCTTTCCATCCCACCCCCACCCTCCCTCTGCAACAACCCCCACTGTTCACTTTTTCTCATGTGCCTAATGAGGTTGTAGCCTAGGTAATTACTAAGCTGCTTCTTAAGATTCTATTTCTTCACATATGTCAGATTTTCAAGAAGTTTGTGTCTTTCCATTTGATGAAATTAGATGGCTTTGTACTTATTTTGTGATTTTTAAAAAAATCATTTGAGCCAAAACATTTCAATATTTGGTAAGGATAAAACCACGTTTAAACAGCCATAGTTTACTCTGGGGTGCTGTTCCCAAACAGAACGGGGTAGATTTCCAATTGTAACGTCTGTTGTTTGCTTAGGTTGGAAATTGCCCTTCAGTGACACTCACTGTGATCTGCTTTTAGTTTTATGGGGAGATTGTCAGCATCTTGGTTCATTTGTAACTGGTCTATTTCCAAAGGATTGAGAATAGTGGGGGAAATGGCTTTGAAATTCTCGGTACTGTTGGGAAAGCTAACTGCATAAATTTAAAATTTAAAACATTTGAACAGCTTCCTTTTAAAAGTGATTTTTAACAAATGTTTGGTCATACTATATTTGTGCTACAGTTGAAATGCTGAAGTAGCATTTTGGCTTCTTTCCCAAAAGCATGCTTAAAGAGGCTAGCGGCATCTCTCCCTGTTCTCAGTGCTTTTTACCTTGCGAGTGGTGCAGCTTGCTCTGCGGATGTAGTGAAACCCTCCCATTTAATCTGCAGTGGGGAAGAATGGAGCTCGGTGTCCAGTGGAAATCAATGGTCTAGCAAGGTTGCAGTAAACAGCAATGACTACATATTTCAGCAGCCGAGCCAGAAGACGTTGATAATATTTTTTTTTCTTCCAGCTGATAAATTTTTGCTTTCTGTTTCCTTCTAGAGAGATGTGGATAATTTGCCCAGCCTCCAACGTCTGTTTCTCAGCTTCAACAATATATCTACGTAAGTGGAAACTCCCGATTTGTCATTTATTAATAACCTGATTGTGTGGGTTCTAGTGCTTTAAATGAGGATTATAAGTACCTTGGAAAATTTTCTTGTCATGGAAGATCTTACATTTGAAAATGACAGGGCCATATGACAAAGTTCTTGGTGGAAAAACAAAGCTCTGGTGAGGATTAGAGACTCTAATGCTAGGATGATGACATTAGCATAGCCTGTGCTTTTTATTTAATTATACTGTAGAGTTGCTCTTTCGTAAAATGTGTATGTGGAAATTTCAACATATATTTTGCTGTCCTTCGTTTGACACTTCCTGCACCGGTCAGTTGAATTAGAATTTCTTCCATAAATTGTCATCTACACTCCGTATAGCTACTAAGCAATTTGGATGTAATATTTCAGGCTGTGTCACTGAGCCTCTTGCTAATTAGGCCATAACTTCTATCTTGTTATCCCTACTTAGAACGAATGCTGCTAAGAGACTGTATATTAGAGTATACACATGCATACATTTTGTTTTCCAAAGATTTGAAGCCTATCATCCTCACATTGTGATGCTGTCTCATTCAGTGTCAATGTGGAAGATTTCAGAACTGGCGCTGAGATAGGCAGACTTTTTGATGCAAAAGGAAGGACCTCTACTCCTTCCCTAATCCTTTCCTCCTCCTCCTTCCCCCAGCCAGTCAGTTTGAACTATGCTTTATGACTGCCTCTCTGTTCTCTACTTTTACCTCGGGGCTATTCTTTGAACCATCTTTTATAAGAGGGTAAGAACTAAGTGTAAGAGTTTAGAGCACATCTCTTCCTGAGCTCAAGGTCTATGCTTCTGATTATTAAGAACCAATGTAGGGACACCTGGCTGGCTCAGTCAGTAGAGCATTGACTTTTGATCTCAGGGTAGTGAATTTGAGCCTCATGTTGTGCATAGAGCTTACTTAAAATAAATAAAATTTTTTAAAAAGGACTTTAGTTTTTGTGCAGTTTTGTTGGCATCTTTTTCCTCCCTTATCAGACCTAAGGGTTAACCCCATATCTCTGTACTGTATCTCTAAAGGTTAGAGATTAAATCCAGATGGTTAACTTTGCACAGAGGCATTATTTCAAATACCCTTCCTCTGTCTCTCTTCTTCTCTTCTGTGGAAAAAATATTGAAGTTTTCTGACTTTTCATATTTTTTCCAGTTTGTGTTGAATGTGTTCCCATGGTCTTATTGGGGAAGGTAGGGTTTCTTTTCAATAGCAGTGGAAGGGACACTTAATTTTCTTTGGGGAATTTCTACCTAAAGACCATTAGCAACTATTGTGAGAAGATAGTTTCTCATTCTTACCATATTCATTGTTTAAGGTGCTGGAAACCTTTAGATTCCCCCAGCTTATGGTGGAACTTATTACTTTTGCTTCTTGCCTTGATTATGGGGAGTAATTTAAAGAGAGATATAAATCTGGGTATATAGGGGCTCTGATGTTCCCAAGTCCCCAGGATACTTGAACTTCTGAACTCCTGACTATAGAGAGTTGGCTTGAATTACTTCTATTTAGGGAATTTTCTTCCCAATCTGGAAAAGAGTTTTACCCACTCAGCAAAATAAAGATATGACTAATGAGATTAATATCTTTCTTTTTAAAAATCATTTTTAGTTTTATTTCAGCCATGGTAGGTTTTCCATGAGCTGGGGAAAACTATGCTACTTGATAATACACCTATTGGGTCAATATACTACTTTGTAAGTTGGACCTCTAATTTTCATATCCCCCAAATCAATTATCTTTTGTGCCTTACGGAGAAAAATTCCGGAGAAAAATTTTCTCTGTCACATATACAATAAATCCTGCGGTCATTACCACATTGTTTTTAAGGAATATTTGCTTTGTAAGGGCAATTAAAGATAACCAATGCCATATTCTTCACTGTCCTCCTCCCTCTCTTTTAAGTTTCTTTAAAAAGCATGATTTCCCAAGAAATTGAGCTAGAGGTGAGTCAACGATTTCAGTGCTTTCATTTTCTTACTAATTGTTTTCTTACGTTTCTACATAGGCACAGCCCTTAACCTTCCTTTAGTGCTTCCAGCTCGTCTGCTTTTGAGGCTCAGTACATTTTCTGCTCTGTTCCTGTTGACGCCTGTGGTCCAGGACGTGGTATACAGAATAGATTTGATCTGCTGGGGGAAAAATCAGAGAGTGCAAGCCTTGAAATCACTTCTGTTAGCTTTACTCAAGATATCTCAGATACCTGGGCCATCACATGATCTGTACTGATAACTGTCGTTTCAGGGCCCCAGTGCCCTGCCATAGTCCTGGCATAATAGAGTTGCCTGGTTTTAGACTTAGTAGCCCAGGAGTGGCAGAGGTCAGGAAGAGTAGAGACAGCGGTGAAAAGCTGAAAGTCAGTACCTTTTATGACTCCCTCCGGAAAACTCACAGATGATATTCAGTAAATGAAAGTATCCAATTGTATATCCATTTCAGGGAGACAAAAACATATTGATTGTTATGTGGTAGGGCTTCCTAGTTTTTGACCAAATTACTGGATTCGTAGAGGTCCGTTTGCATAAACAGTTAGGAACCTGGTGGAAATTCAGAAAGTCGCAAAATGTGATGGCATCCTATTGAATTCAGAGAATTCCAACATGGGACGAATAGGTACTTTAATGCTGTGTGTACAGAACCCTTTCTGTTATTCTTCTTCAGCTATTAGAAGTGCATCCAGTGCTACCAGTAGGCATGTAAGATATATTGAGAGGACAACTGACATGTATTCATGTCTCTGTAGCTGAATAATACCAGTGTTTTTGGTTAAAATATCCCTCAGGGCACCTGGGTGGCTCAGTCAGTTGGGCGTCCGACCTTGGCTAAGGTCATGATCTCACCATTCCTGAGTTTGAGCCCCATGTCGGGCTCTGTGCTGACAGCTCAGAGCCTGGAGCCTGCTTCAGATTCTGTGTCTCCCTCTCTGTCTCTGCCCCACCCCGGCTCATCCTCTGTCTCTCTCTCTCTCAAAAATAAATAAACATTAAAAATTTTTTTTCAAATATCCCTCAAAACTGAGGAAGACAGAGACACAAATAGGTTATTATATAGAAAGTTAAACTTAGCTGTGCTGATCTGTGGGGATGTTCGAAAATGTAAAATCAGCCTGAGGATGGGAAGTGAAGAAAGCCTTCCCAGAGGCACGTGGTACCGGGACCCAGGCCTAAGTGAAAATAGGCCTTGGTAAAGTGAAGGGTACTTGGACATTCCAGGTAGAGGACACAAGCCGGGCAAAGTTGATCCAGAAGGCTTAGGGTGGGCTCATTAGGTCTGCCCTCTCTAGCCCTGCAGTGTGATCCTTGCCTATTCTTTCTCCCTCCACGCCTGGGCCCTCCTCCAGCCCACGGAACCCTGGCGGGGCCTGCCGAAGTTGTTTATGATGATCACCCTGAGAGTCCTATTCTGTGCTTGATCAAGGGGATCCGTTGTACCTAATCCATTCTTCAGATATGTTCATTCCGTCATTCACCTCTTCTTCTGAGGTGCTGTTTGTCTGGTTGATTTGTTTTTCTTGGCTCTCATGGTCTTAATTTCTAAGTACTCTGATTGTATTTTTCCTTTTCTAATGGCTTATTCTTATTTTATGGATGAGAGAAAGTTTCCCTTGATTTCTAGAATTTACTTTATTCCCCTTGGAGTTAATCCTGTATTTGTTCTCCAAATAAAAATGCTTTCTTTCTTTTGTTTCTTTATTTCTATGCTTTTGTGATGGCAGTTCATGTTAACAAATGAGTCTGTGGGCTTGTTTTGTCAGCAGTGGTTAAAAAAAAAGTGTGCATGAAAATTATGAGTGCGGGATCTCTTCCTGCAGAGGATGTAGGGTAGGGGGGAAGGAGGAGGGCTACCCAGCTGGACTTTCTTTTAGGATGTGCACAAGAAACTTGCCTTCTGGAAATGGGGGCTCCTTTTTCCTCTTGGCCGCCAGACTTTACCCAGAACACTGCCTTTCCTCTCTTGTCATGTTCATCCCGGGGACAGTTCACAAGTCAGCTACTCTTGAGAGTAAGATGCTGGAAAATTATTACCAAAGCCTTCAGTAATTACTGGACACCTGACCCACATCTGCTGCCAACACTTGCTGCCTCTGATCTAGGGAATATTCTGAGGTTCTGCCGGCAACACTTACAATGTAAATGATCCTGTTCATTTCAGGCTCTTTAGCAATTTGGGGTTTTACTGATTCCATCTGCTTTATATCTTCCAGAAATTCCTTAGTGTTCTGGTCTACTGATGGAACCCTTCCTGGTTTTCTAGTACTGTTATGGGTATTTTCATACTTTTATGTTCATTAATTTCAAAGAGATTTTGAGAGGGTGGAGGGAGGTAAGTGCATGTGCTCAGGCAGCCATTCTCCTAACTGTCTTTTCTTTGAGTGATTTTTCCCAAATAGGCTACACATAAAAATATCCTTGGAAGCTTTAAAATGACCTAGTCACTGGTTCACTGCTGGAACCTACTGGGTAATCTTCTCCAGTAGAGTTGGAGTGGAGCCAGGGTTCTGTAAATTTTTAAGGTTCCTCAGAGTACTCTGATGTGTAACTCAATGCTAGATTTGGGAACCACTGAGTCGTGGCACCCCAAAATGAGAATACGTGTTAATTTGGGCATTACGCAAAATTTTCCTTCATGAAGAAAAGCTTCATAAGCAAAAATATTTGTTGAGGATAAGTAAATATTTGTGACCCACAGGAAGCAGTTTATGATCTTTAGCCAAAACTTATAGTGTTCCATTAGTTTCATCTCTTCCGCTGAGGCGGTTACAGGGCTCTGCTCTTCATCACAAGGTCAAGTTGTAATCGATTCTTCTCTCCACTCTCTCTCTCTCTCCTTTCATTCTCCAACTTAGAAAGTTTTTACAAGCTTTAAAAAAAAAAAAGGAAGAAGGGTTTATGATTCTAGTGTCTTGATTGCTTAAAAGGGAATGGTTGCCATTGCTTCTAGAACTGAGGGGAATTCGGTATCATTGGGAAAGAAGTCGAACACTAGTGAGGATCAGATATCAGCTTCGGACTCTTGGACTCGTGTATTCTTTTTTTAAATTATGGTAAAATACACATAAATGTACCATCTTAATCGTTTTTAAGTATACAGTGAAGTAGTGTTACATTCACATTGTTGCACAGCCAACCTCCAGAACTCTTTTCATCTCGTAAAACTGAAACCGTGTACCCATTAAACAATAATTCTCCATTCCTCCCTCCTTCAGCCCCTGGCATCCACCATTCTACTTTCTGTCTCTGGGATGTGACTGCCCTAGGTACTTCATACGAGTGGACTCACACAGTATTTGTCTGTTTGTGTCTAGCTCTCCTCAGAGTTCATCCATGTTGTGGCATTTGTCAAAATTTCCTTCCTTTTAATTATTCTTGAGGGATTGTGGAACAGACTAGAAGAGAGAACTTGCAGAATGAGCCACGCATGCCTACTTCTCCATGCTCGTTGCCTTCCCAAGTGCCCTGGACTCTTGTTCCTTTGAACTTCCTTAAACACAGCATGCTCCCGCTTGCCCACTTGGTCTTTGTATCTACCGTGGCTTCTGGCACTAACATTTGTCTACCCTCTCAGTGCCTGAATAACTCCTCATCATTGAGATTTGAGATTAAATGATACCAAGGGTTCTCAAACTTTAATATGCCTAAGAATTATCTGGAGAGCCGCTAAAATGCGGCTTTCTGGGATCCGTTTTCCATGGATTCTAATTCAATAGCTTTAGGTGGGGGTTCAGGAATTTGTACCTTTAGCAAATGATGCAGCTGACTTAAAAATGCCATCAGTCTGTTTTTCCATCTTTGGGTCAAAACCCATAGAAGGATCCTAAAATCAATCTTGTGGTTGAGGCTGGGAAAATAAAAATGAAATAGAAAATATCAGAGTTTGCCACACATTTTCAGGACAAATACTGTTTCATGAAAAATGTCCAGGTTTAATTATATATGGATGTGTCTGTGCATGAGTTTGTGTGTGTATATTATTTTGCTATAGATATGGGGGGCAGGGTTACAATGTAAATATATTTCTCAGTATGGATTGGGCTTACAGAGTTTGAACAACACTATGGAGTCTTGCCACACGCTTTCATCATAGCTTCCTGTACTTTTATAATTATTGCAGTTCCATAGTTTATTGAATTTTAAATTGTCCTCCCTGCTAGACTATAAACTTGACAAAGGCAGAAGAATATAAAGTGCTCACTACAGTCTCTCCAGCATCTACTATGTGAATAATATTACTAGTGTATCAAAAATTTTTCAAGAAGAATTAATTCAATCCCTCAAGTAGAGATATTCTTCCCTATGGTTTAGCAACTTGTTTTGGTGGGTCTGCTTTCACATCATTGCTACGTCATTTGGACTGTTTGTTTACTGCCTGGACATGTGAGGTTTAACAGCTTAAGCAATCAAAATTCTCTTGGCCGTTGTTTCTGGCTTCTAGGTCAATCTATCAATTTGTCGGTAAAGATCTCGCGCAGAACTTCTAGAATAGAGAAAAATCTGTAGAAATTAAACCTTCCTGTTAGATGGGTTGTATCAAGGGTTAAGGTCATGGGTGTGGTTGGCCTCAGGGTACAGGCAAGAAGGATTTGCAGTACCTCTAGGGCATTTAAAAACAATAATAAAATTGGGGCACCGGGGTGCTCAGTTGGTTAAGCGTCCAACTCTTGATTTCAGCTCAGGTCATGATCTCATGGTTCCTGAGATCAAACCCCACATCAGGCTCTGCACTGATAGCATGGAACCTGCTTGGGATTCTCTCTCTCTCTCTCTCTCTCTCTCTCTCTTTCTCTCTCTCTGCTCCTCCCCCACTTGTGCTCTCTCTCTCTCTCTCAAAATAAGTAAATAAACTTCAATAAATAAATAAAAATACAATAATAAGACTGACTAAAAATAATTTGCTTTTTATTATCACCACACACTGGAAATTCTAAACAATGTCAGGGATTCCCCCCTCCTGCCCGTGTGGGCCTCTCTTACCCACTTCCTTCCTTTCTTTTAGTAAGACAATGCTATTTGGGCTCCGCTTTCTCTTTATGATGTCACTGAACATTTTGAGCTAGGTTTCCATTTTCTTTTTTGAGGAAAGAAGACTATTACAAGTTCTCTAATGATCTCTTTTAGTAATTGTAGTATGACCAGAGGTCACCAGACTGCAAGCTTTTGGGTGTGGCTTTTCCCTCATCGTGGTTCTCCAGAGTAGCCCCCCAGGCTCTTTTCCAAATTTGTAAAAGACAGTTAATAATTTTACCGTTGTCAGGAAACAACTCATTTTGCATTTTTTTCAAGCTATATTTCAACATGGTAAGACACACCATATGAATTACATATCCAGTCAGAGAAACTCAGACTACCCGGCAGTTGTCTTTTTTCGTACCGGTTGGTATTTTAAGGAGGAAATGGTTTTTTTACTGACCTTCAGAATGGATTGGTAGTTTTGACGAACAGGTTGTTACATAAGGTGTTCCTACAGTGCAGGCTTCACTCTTGTACTTTCCAGAGTTCCAGGTGTTGCTTATGTCATTTTGGCTCGATGGAAATTAAGTTTTCTGAGTTCTAGGATCCAGCGAACTGTTAGAATGGGTTCATTTTTTTTCCTTCATGGCAGATGACCAACGATAGGCAAATCTTACCAACTGAATTAACGCAAATCACCAGAATAAAACAGAAACCAACCACTGACAGATCCTTTCTGACTGCCTTCTAAGAAAAATGTTAAATTTAAGAAATGACTACCTTCGTGCCAAGGAAATGCCACGATCAGTACCCGTTTAGCTCTGTCACCCCGCTTGGAGGTGTTTGCCTAATGGCTCCCACATGATTCACCTTCAGGCAGACCTTTAATTGCATTCTTCTAGATGTGATAGGCATGGGCTAAAGAGGACCTACAAAAACAATTCTAAAACTAGGGGCTTTTTAATTAATATATTTATTTTTTAATCCATTGCTGTTTTACTCCGCCAAGGTGAGCAGCCCCCCCAGGGTTTGCTGAGGGCCTTGTGCCTTAGCGTCTGATTGTCAAGCTTAGCTGCAGCATTTCAGTCCTTTCAGAAAGAAAACAGGTGAACAGAGTCCACAACTAATGACGGATTTGTTCCGTCACTTCAGAAAAACAGACTTAACATAAGATAAATTTGTTTCGTCATGTTTAGAGTTGACCTAATTATTGGATCTAAATGCATTTAAAGCATGGAACTTTTACTAAAATTGTATAAAATCTTCTATGTATACCTTATTTCAGTGTTGCTTTATTACTGGTGACTTTTCCATTTAGATATCAAGAGTAGAAATCATTCTAAAATACTGTAGCATATAAAAGTGTTTAAAATAGACCAACTTTATTTCCTTCATCATCTTAGGACATTCGGTTTGTTAGATGACCACGCTATTTGTAATACCCTGCATTCTAACATGAAGTCTTGTGTGGGTTTTTCTACCCTAAGCGGAGGGTTGCACAGTTTAGTTCATCGATTTTCTCTGACTATTGTTTTATTTTTCTGTTACAGTCAAAATTACTTTTTCTTTATGTCAGTTTTAAGTATTTGTTGATCTCATGCCAGACAGATTGGTGGCTTCAGGTAGATTATTAGCACCATGATACCATGTACTCTTGGCAAGTGGCCGGTGATTTGAACACACTGGAGAGCTTTTTCTCATTTAAGGGAATCAACCTACTGCCCTTCACCCGTTGACATTGTAAGCTTATCCCCTCAATATTCTATAGATAAGTGAGCATCAGAAACCAATCTTTTTTTTATATATGCTTTATATACCTATATGGTGTATTTTGTACAGCTATAAATTCTATAATTATTTTGCTTCGAGCAGCATTTTAAAATGAACAGAGTATGTTTGCTTTATATCTTCCCATTTATTAAATTGCATATAGATTTCACTGCCAAGAGAAAATTATTTCAGTGACCCAAATAGAGATTAAAGACTTCATTTAGATGTGGTGTCAGGGAGCCCCGAAAACCAGCTGGCCCTCCAGCTGGAGCAGGATCAGAGATTGTGCGGGACCCTGGAAAGGCGAATACGGGGTCTTGCACCCTTACCACAAAGAGTAGTTTTCCACCTTACCCCCTCCAGGGCTTGCGGGTTGTTCCTTCCTTCATGTGTCTTGCTTGAGGATTGTGTAACTATCGGAACATATTTTCTGAGGACTGTTTTTGCAAGCCTTGTGGTTTCTTGAAGAGCCAGAGTTCATAGGGCAAGGGTGGCAGATAGTAAGGAAGAAAGAAAAGGCGGCAAAGGTACAAGGCAGTAGGGAAACTGGGGACCCTCTTTATGTTTATGTTAATTATTCTTTTTGCATTTACCTTTGAAGGAGGGAAAGGCAGAAAAAAAATCAAGGAGATAGTTCTTTTTTTATTATTATTATACCTCATGTTATTCTGTTTGCATCAGCATCTATAGTCACTTAAAACATTAATTCTGCGGTACAAAAATACACACAAATGTTGTCATGGGTTTTATTTATCAATTATGAAGGAACTTCACTGGAATTTTTTCCAGATACTCTTATCGTCATCGAGGTTTGATTTTCACTAGTGTAGAGGTAATATTTGTGTGTATATGTGTGTCAGTTATTCTCAGAGGAAAGATTCTTGAAATCAAATTAAAGTAAGGCCCCGGGAGCAAGCTGTTCATACACCTCAGCTCAGCCTGGGCTCACACATACACAGTTGAAAGGCTGATAGCTACTTGGGGAAGTGGATTAGCATTTTGATTTTTATTTTTTTAAGATTTCATTTTAAGCAATCTCTACACCCAACACGGGGCTTGAACGTGCAACCCCGAGATCAAGAGTCACATGCTCTTCCAGCCAGATGCTCCCTTGAATTAACATTTTTAAAAACATTGACCAAAGGCCCTTTGGGGGGGGGGTTTGTTAATGTGATGGCTCTAAACGTTACGGGAAAAATTTTGGTGCATATTACTAAGGGGAATTTTGAGTCTTAAATTTGCTTATGATTAAATATTGTATTGGGTGGTTGTTCTAGGTTCAGAAACAAACAAGTCTAGTAAATCGAGACCAATAGGTATTTTCTAATTTCCTTTTCCCGAATACAGTGAACGTCAACATTTAAAACAAGTATCAATGAGTAGATATTGGAAAGAGTGAACACATTGGTCAGTTCATTTCAGGAAAAAAAAACAAGCTCAAAATTAGTTATGCCAGAAACCCAAATGTATAGTTCTACCCGGAGGAACTTCTGTTAATCCGTATGATCCAGTCTACTCCCAGACAAGGAGAAGTGTTTCCTTTTCCTGATACCTCTCCAGCATCTCTCAGTACACTGTACTATCTGTTTGTATTTATGTCCAGTTAGGCCACATTTCACTTCTCATAGTAGTGGTCACATGATGCACATTGTAGGCATGTAATCATCATTGTTTTAATCAGTGTGTAAATAAAACTGAAGTGTAAAGCTCGTGTTTTCCAATATTTCCCAGTATCCTTAGATAATTCTTAATAGCCCTATTCAATATGCTATGTAGTGTCCTAGGATTCAGTTTGCAGCAACTTCATCATGGCTGTCCTGGGATATACTATCATTGCCAAAGTGCAAGTTCTTTCTATCAGATTTTCAAAGTATCATGTTATATATCATCTATTTTTTTTTCTGCCATTTATCTGTCTGGTACTTAATAAGATATGAATTCCAGGGGCGCCTGGGTGGCTCAATAGGTTAAGTGTCTGACTCTTGATCTCAGCTTAGGTCTTGATTTCAGGGTCATGAGTTCAAGCCCTGCACTGGGCTGCGCACTGGGCATGGAAGCCTACTTAACAAACAAACAAACAAAAAGATGTGAATTCCCTTTATGTTAACAATACTATGTACCTATAGATATATAGGAACCAATGATATAATCTAAACCTGAAGTGGCAGGTGTACAGTTTATCTGAAAAGACTTCCTGGTATTTAAAATGAACAGTTTAGAAATGGGCTAAAAATGGATTCTTTAGATTCTCTAAACTCCACTCCAGTATCATGTTATTCGTTCAGAAAACTCCATGCTCTGTCTTTATTTCTTTATCTTCCTATAGAAATGGTTTCAGAAACTATGGTTTAACAGATTCTAATCTTTACTGAAGAGACTGAGGAAAGAACTAATTAAACCAGAAACCTGTGGCTGGTGAAAGATACGAATGAGCAGGTCAAACTGAAAAGGGAATGCTACAGATGTATGATTAAATTGTTGGGATACTTTTTCATATGCACGCATAATAAATATGTCTACATTTAGCCATTCTTGAGCCCGTGTCTGAGACTGCGAGATCATGTCATTTTCAAAAGAAAAATATTTTCCCTATTTGTGATGGAACAATATATATAATCTAAAAGCAATGATAAATTAGGAATACATTGATAGGGATTGCATATTTGTATGAAAGCTGCTGACTTCCGACGTTTGAAGGACTGATTGAGAATCGTACTCTTTCTCTTCTGCTAAGTTTTGAATCAATTGAAAGATGTAGGAATCAGACAAATGGAGTACAAAATAGCAGAATATAGTTTAGATACACACCTACAGTCAGGCTTCCTAATACACCTGTCCTGAATTGGATACTTGACCCGCTCCGTCACTGGCAGAGGAATTGGAAAACAGAGAGCTACCTCTCTGGGAGGGCTGGTGCTGAAGAGAACACCCCCATCCTGGAGACTGGGTGGCCTGAAAGAAAAATAAGAGAACCTATGACTATTATGTGTGCATTTTTGGAAGTTTACTTTTTAGGAAGTGCGTGTGTGTGTGTGTGTGTGTGTGTGTGTGTGAATAGGTTATTGAATGGGTTGAATTAGTTGCTCTTTCCCTATTAGTGTTTAGTATTAAAGCTGACTTTTATGAAGGGCTGAAATGTAATTTGGTCGGGAAGGAAAATTATTGCCTGATCCTGAAAGTTAGTGGGTTTCTAATCAAGCCTTGGTTAAAACAGGAGGGTATTTAACTCTTTAAGAAATCTTGTTTAATCCAAAAACAGGAGTTAGGAGTTGGGATTCTCTGTAAATAAGGAGGATACTTCTGGATTCTTGCGTTGAAGGGAAGTGAATCAGTTAAGCTTGTTTGTTCTGGGCGCATAAAAAGGTATCACAGTGACTTAAGATTCCTTAAAGGGTAGTTCAAACTGTCAACTAATCTCTGAGAGTTGTTTTTGGTAAAACTCCCTTCTTATGGCTTGAAAAGAAATTGACACTGTCACTTGTAGACCCCAGGTTAAGACTATAGTTTTGGGATTAGGTATCTCCCAGAAAGCACTGAGCAAATCTGTAAGTACGATTAATAATATTTTTTGCTAGTTCCTTTGATCTTGTCTTTGAGGCTTGCTTTTTTGTACTGAACAGGTATCGCCCTTATAATTCTTCACAGTGACTCACTTGAGGAATGATGAGAGTAATGCTGGTTTTTCATAGCTGCATAGGTTCAGGATCTAGGACTATCTTCAGGATATCCAGAGGATAGTAGCTAGAAACTGATCCTTCTTCTGCTTTACCATTTCCTTAAAACATCTTCTCCACTTCTTTCATCTAGGAATTTAAAATTGTTGCCCAGTGGGTGTTAAAGAACATTGATTATGCATTTCTAAATGTAAAACACCAAATAAGGCATTTGGGGGAGTGACAGAAGACATGTATATGGCTTTGTTTTCTGTGAGTGTGTATATGATGTAATGAAAGAATACACAAAGTATTGAATGATGGAAATCTAAAACAAACAAACCCTACATGTCATAGAAAAGCCAACAGGCCCAGAATCAGTTTGTCAGCTTTGCAGCTCTGGTGAAGGTCAATTATTCCCTGATAAGTCTGACAGGAAGTTTCTGAAGGGCCTTAATGTTCATAATTATGACTCTGGACCAGCAGCATCAGCATTACAAGGGAGCTTATTAGAAATCCAGACTCTCAAACCCTATCCTAGGCCTACTGGATCAGAATTGTCATTTTTAATAGATCCCCAGGGAACTCGAATGTTCATTTCAGCCTAGGAAGCACTATTGCAGAGGATTCCGATGGCGCTTATTTAGGTCAGGTGCCCTGTCGGAACTAGTCATTCTGGCCAGGAGCATATAGGACACACTGAATGCTCAAGCCCGGGACATATGTTCCCTATCCCCTAGGACAATGGGGGTGGGATCAGTATGTGGATTGGGCTTACTGCACAACAGAGGTGTTCGTTGCTAGGGGAAGGGAAGCTGAGCAGGAAGATAATAATAATAGATATCCAATTAACTTATTTCCTCCTTAACGCCTGTGCTCACATAACGTTAGGGCTAGCCCCTTCACGTTGGGCTGTTTCATCCCATTTTGTGTGTGTGCGCGTGCGTGCGTGTGTGTTCCCCTCCCGGCCTCACCTCACAATGCCATCTGTCTGCTTGACCTAGATAGCAGAGATTTTTTATTCTTCCACAGCATGGCTCTTATGTCCCTTCTCAAATACGTATTAACACTTTAAGGATAAACACGCACATACCTGTGTCTCAGGCTGACTTCACGCCCTTGCACTCTGGGTAAGCATGTGTGCCTCCCTTACTGCCTTTCATTCTACCACTGGGGCATTAATCCTTGGAGTCCTGCCTTTTCAAGCTGTGAACTGTTACAATGCCTTTGTATTTACTAGGGGGAGTCATACTTCTAGCCCTAAGGAATTAAACTCCTAAGTGACTACTCTTCAGAAAATTTTTATATACGGGGGAAGAGAAGATTATAATCATTTGCTGTTATTCATTTTGATGCTCAAATTTCCCCCGATTTGTTGAGCTGACTCCTGTTGTCTTTTGATATGTCCTCATCGTTTTTTGAACTCTCCCTTACTTCTTGGCACAACAAGCCATTCCAGTCTCATCTTTTGCAGTCCTGGCTCTGGAATCAAGCCGGAGTTTTGATTCCTTTTGGTGGCAAATGGTATTTAGAAAGCAAGATTTGAATGCTAAGTATGTTCACGGTTGTTGGCGTGCCATTGCTTCTAGGCTTTCTCAATGGGCAGTATTAGGATATGTGTGCACATATGTGTGAGTGTATTATACATCTTTATCTGTCTGTGGATATTAAAAACTGTGGCTTCATACTGACACCCTCCATGAATTCAATCCTGAAACTTGCGATTACAGTCTGCTATCACCGGGCTTATTTTAGCCATCCACGATCACCCCCTTTCCGTTTTTATAATTCCTTTCTCTGACATTTGCTCCCATTATATATTTGAATATATGGAAAGTAGCTTCAGAATCGCTAAGCCATATTTCTGTGGGAGGAAAAAGACTACTAACTGGGGTTCAGTATTTACTGATACTGTTTTGTCTTTAACTTAAAGGTATATAATCAAAGAACTGTGTTCAAAAGTTGCTTGGGTTAGTTTTTCACCAGTTTTCAGGGTGATTATGTTATTCATTTGACCTACGAGAAAAATTTGTTTCTGTTTGTATTCCATTGTTTTTGTTGTTGTTGTTATTTTCCACCCTCAACTTTGCTATAATTTGATGTATTTATTTTTCAGTCCGTGTAACAATAACATGGTTCTGAAACTCAAAACTATGCAAAAAGGTATCACTCAGAGAGCCACTGCCTTTCCTTTCTTTCTACTCCATACCCAACCCTACTCCTTCCATTCTGTTTTCACCCACCCCTATAGAAAGTCAATTTTGTAAGTTTCTGGTTTTGTCTTTCTTGTGTTTCTTTTTGCACAAATCAGCAGATACATGAGTTACTAGAGATAAATTTGCACATTTTTTTTTTTTTACTACTTGTATGTTTTAATACTTGCATTAGAGCCCTGTTTGGAGCTAATCGAATTGTTTTTCAAATGTCTATTAAGTTGTGCCAGAGCGATTTATTAAAAAGCCCATCTTTGTCCCGGTGATTTTGGATGCAATCTTTAGTATCATCAACTTGTCTAACCCCCAGTAAGATGTTGGTATTTTTTATTGGGATTGCATTATGTTTTTAAATTAACTTGGGGAAGTGATCTCTTATGTTAAATCATTCTATCAGGAACAAATGGTGTATTTCCATTTAAGTATGCTTATTGTGTCTTTCAGGTGTGTTTGAAAGTTTTCCTCATATAAATTTTGCACATTTCTTGTTACACTTATTCCTAAGTATTTTCTCTTTTCTATTGATGTTATTATCGTTATGCCTTCTAATGGGTCATTATTTGTGTATATGAAGCTCTGAACACAGATTTCTGTGTTAATTTTATATCCTGCTACATTACTTAATTCTTTTATTGTTTGGGCTAGTTTTATCATTGATTCCCTAGGGCAGCACTGTGCAATAGAACCTTCTGAAGAGAGTGGAAATATTCTATAACTGCCCTCTTCAGTATTTTGGCCATTAGCCACATGTCACTATTTAAGTCTAAAATAACATTAAGTTAAATAAAAGCTGAATAAAATTAAATAAAGTTAATAAACTTAACTATTTAAATCCTCAGTCACACTAGCCACATTTTAAGTCTTCAGTGGCTACATGTGTCTAGAGGCTACCATATTGGTTCGACAGCTTAGCTCTGTGGTTTTCCAGGTATACTCTAGGTCATCTGCAAATAAAATCAGTTTTACTCCTTTTCCAATTCTTACACCTCTAACTTATTTCGTGTATTTAATTACATTGGCTCTTATCTTCAGTAAAGTATTGACTAGCAGTGGATTAGTGGGCGCTTCTGCCTTATTCCTGATTTAGTGGAAACGCCTCAAATGTTTCCACATTAAGTAAAATAACTGGCTGTCACGTATGTATTTTTATCATTTAAGATTTTTTTATCATATTAAAAAAGTATCCATCAACTTCTATTTTCTTGAGTGTTTGCTTTCAAAAATAGGTGTTGAAATTTTTCACAGGCTTTTTTCAGTATCTATGGAGATATCCAGATTTTTTTCCAGAGATCAATTAATATCGTAGGTTTTATTAATAGATGTCCCAATATTGAACAAACTGCATTTCTAGAATAGATAGAATTTGGTCAAATTGTATAATTTCCCTCATGTGGTGTTGAATTTTGTTTCCCAATATCTTATTTAAAACTTTTGTTGGGGCGCCTGGGTGGCTCAGTCGGTTAAGCGGCCGACTTCAGCTCAGGTCACGATCTCGTGGTCCGTGAGTTCGAGCCCCGCGTCGGGCTCTGTGCTGACTGCTCAGAGCCTGGAGCCTGTTTCAGATTCTGTGTCTCCTTCTCTCTGACCCTCCTCCGTTCATGCTCTGTCTCTCTCTGTCTCAAAAATAAATAAACGTTAAAAAAAAAAATTAAAAGAAAAAACTTTTGTGGGGTGCCTGGGTGGCTCAATCAGTTGAGGAACCAACTCTTGACTTCAACTTAGGTCATGATCTTGTGGTTTGTGGGGTTGAGCCTTGTGTCAGGCCCTGTGCTGGCAGTGAGGAGCCTGCTTGGGATTGTCTCTTTCTCCCTCTGCCTCTTTCCCCCACTCAAGTTCTCCCTCTATCTCAAAATAAATAGATAAATATTTTTAAAATATAAATAAAACTTTTGTAACAATACCTGCAGGTGGCATTGATCTATTATTTTTTCTTGTTTAAAAGTACTATTTTTACCAGATTTAAGAGTCAAGGTTATATTTGCTTCATAAAAAGAATCAGTAAGTTTTCCTTAGTTTTCAATGCTCTTGAACACTATGTGAGGCATTTGTGCTCTCTGGTCTTTGAAGTTTTGGTAGAATTTCCCCGTGAACCCACATGTGTGTGTTCATTCAGAGAACGGAGGTTGATATAATGTCCTTGATTCTTTGCAGGCAAAGTCTGTTTCAATACCTACCTCTTCTTTTGTGCTACATAAACAATACAAAATGAATAGGAGGGCGGTGGTATTCCAATAAAACTTGATTTATGGACCTCTGTCTCTCTCTGTCTCAAAAATAAATAAACATTTTACAAAATTAAAAAAAAATAAAAGGGACGCCTTGGTGGCTCCGTCGATTAAGCGTCTGACTTCGGTTCAGGTCATGATCTCACAGTTCATGAGTTTGAGCCCCACATCAGGCTCTGTGCTGACAGCGCAGAGCCTGGAGCCCGCTTGGAGTTCTGTGTCTCCCTGTCTCTCTGCCCCTCCCTCACCCCTGCTCACCCTCTGTCTCTGTGTCTCTCTCAAAAATAAATAAACATTAACAAAACAAAAACAAACTTGATTTATGGACACTGAAATTTGGATTTCCTATAATTTTTACATGTCATGTTATTTACATGTTATTCTTCTTTTGAGATTTTTACAATTATTTAAAAATATAGACTGTTACTAGTTTACGGGCTGTACAAAAACAGGTGCTATTTGGTCCATGTCCTATACTTTGCTCACCACCAGTCTGTCTTTCTTTCTTTTTCTTTCCTTCCTTCCTTCCTTCCTTCCTTCCTTCCTTCCTTCCTTCCTCTTTCTTTCTTTTATATTTATTTATTTACTTTGAGAGAGGGTGGGGGGGGAGGGGCTGAGAGGGAGAGAAAGAGTCTTTTTTAAAAAAAATTTTTTTTTTTTACATTTATTTATTTTTGAGACAGAGAGAGACAGAGCATGAACGGGGGAGGGTCAGAGAGAGAGGGAGACACAGAATCTGAAACAGGCTCCAGACTGAGCTGTCAGCACAGAGCCCGACACGGGCCTCGAACTCACGGACTGTGAGATCATGACCTGAGCCGAAGTCAGACGCCCAACCGACTGAGCCACCCAAGCACCCCGAGAAAGAGAGTCTTAAGCAGGCTCCGCACTCAGAGCAGAGCCCGACATGGGGTTCCATCTGACAACCGCGAGATCCTGACCTGAGCCTATACCAGGAGTCAGAGGCTCAACTGACTAAGCCACCCAGGTGCCCCGACCACTGGTCTTTCTGAAACCCTTTATTGTTGGCATCTCTCTTCTACGCAGAAGATATATGTGGGCCTTGTTTTGATGGCCGGATTGAAAATCTTTTTCTTTTAATAAATGAGTGAAGCCTGTTTACATTTCTTCATGTGACTAAAGTCTTTCTGTCATATAATCTTCCATGTGTGTTATGTTTATACTTGCTATGTTCTTTACATGTTGTGTTTACTTTTTCAGATTTCTTTTGGTATTTGGGAAGTTTTATATTTTTGTTTTATTGGTTCCTTTTTGTTTGATATTATTTAATTGCCTTAGTCCCAGTTTTTTTTCATTGACATATAATTGACATAGAACATCGTGCAAGGTGTTGATGTGACACACTTACCTACTGCAAAATGATTGCCACCATAGCATTAGCTATAGCCTCTGTCATGTCCCATAATTATCATTTTCTTTTTGTGGTGAGAAGAATTAACATCTGGTCTCTTGGCGCTTTTGTTAACTACTTTCACTCTGCTGTGCATTTGATCTCCAGTCGTCCCGTTTTCTTGCTTCCTCCTTTACCACCGTGCCATTTTTAATGGTATCCTTCAACTCTTACATATTGTCTACCCGATAATCATTAGCTTATTTTACTTTTCTCTTTCCTTCTCCAACCTTCTGTTTTTTTAGCTGCATTGCTTGTACTTCCCTGCACATAAAGCACACTCTATGTAATACATAGCATGTTGTGGTTCCACCTGGGTTCCTGCCTTTAGTTTAGTCCCAGAACGACAATTAGTCATTGAGTGCTCGTCCCTAGTCCTTTCACTCGGGCTTCCTCGGTCACCTCTCAAGGGTGAAGGCCAGCCGGTGTATTCCTCAGCAAGGGCTCATGGGTACTGAATGGTCCCATACCTCTTGTGCTTCAGAGTTTTTCTGTACCTTGATATTTGGAAGATAGCTTGTCTGAGCATAGCATTCTTGATTCACTCATCCAGTCTTTGAGTTTTTCAAAAAGAATACAGCTGCATTATTTCTTTGCATCCAGTGTGTAGGGTATCTGATGCCAGTCTGAACTTCACTTTTGATCTTTGTGCTTAGAGGTCATGAGGCTTTTTTTCTTCTATTTATTTATTATTATTTAATTTTTAAAGTCTAATAATTTGTGAGGATATGTCTTCAGATGGATCATTCTGGTTCCGTTTTCCCAGCTACCTGTTGGGCCTTTTCAGTATGTACATTTTGGTCTTTTCTTATTTCCAGAAAGCTTTCTTGGGTTATAGTTTTAAGTATTGGTTCTGTTCAGTTGTTTTGTTTTTATATTTAGGATCTCAAATCACACACACTTGGTTTCTTCTTTGGTTTTCTTCTGTTTCAGCTGCTATTGGCACACTTTATTTCTTTGCTTCGTTTCATTCTCTTGGTTGTTTTTCTGTCTTTCTTCAGTGTTCCTTAGTAAACTTTTATTTGTATCTATTTTCCCTTGGGGACATTGTAATTTAATCTTTGTGTGATGATTTTGTCTTTTCCTTCCATTTCTTTCCTAAATTCAATCAACACTCTTGTCATTTCTGTTTATTGTCCAAATCTGCTTTTAATTTTTAATATTCTTATTCAAGGTGGGTTATCCTAGCTCCAGATGCTTACTTGAGGATATTGAATTCAGTGTGCAATGTTGTATTACAGTTTTCTCCATGTTTCTTTTTGGGGGGTGGATTTGATTTCTGTTCTTCAAATACTTTGTATATATTTAGTCTGGTTTTGCCTATTTGTTTTATGGGTTTGGGCGACTTATAAGAATCTTTGGTCAAAGGTGTCTTCTGTTAGTGCAGCAAAGTACAGTTGGGGCATGTGTGTGTGTGTGTGTGTGTGTGTGTAAAAGGGATTGTATATCCTTTTTAATCTTTAATTTTTTGGTGCTCTTTTACCTTGCAAGGCTCTCAATCTCCCCTTTGCCCATTTTCGCTTTCACTATCCAGTCTCCAAAGAGCTCGTCTACTTTCCTTTCTATCTTCTCAAAAGCACTGACTTTTCGAAGACTGCCACCTCAGATCATGTGTTCCTTAAAGTCCCTTCCTTGTAGTACATGCTCAGATCAACTAGCACTCTTACAGTATTGTTGCACCTACTGTGGACCTTCTCTTTCTGCTAGTGATTTTGGATAAGTTTTAGACCCACTATCAGCTCCTCTTTTCTTTCTTCCACACAGTTTTTCATATCGCCCTTCCGTATTCCCTACTTACAGGTAATTTGATGCTTGGGCCTTCTCTGTCTTTTAGTTATGATATGGGCATTGGTTTTATGTAATTTGTTCTTCTTGGCAGTTCTGTATTGTTTTTGGAAGGTGAGTTGGGACTTTCAGTCCATCTCTTTATTTACCTCATATATATGCATATGTGTGTATCCACGTGTGTGTGTAGTAGGTGTATATACGTATTTCCCCTACCAGAATGCAATTTCCTTAAGAGTAGCAATTGCGTCGTACTCATCTGTCTTTAGCACTAATGTCAGTGCCGATCATGTAGTGTTCTTTCAACTTTACTTTATCCTGTTAATGATTAAAACAAAGTTGCAAATAAACTCATCTGTCACTTATGATAGCAGCAGCTTGCATCCTTGACTACTCTTGTTGTCGCTTGCTGCCATCGAAGAGGATGCCAGAGCAGGTGGGATAGGTAGTTTTGAAGATCAATATAACTTATGCCCCCACCAGTGGACACTTATGTTGTTTCCATTTGGTGCTGGTCATGAACATGCCAGAGAGAGAGAGGAATAAAATAGGTACTGTGCCTACACATTAAAAAAAATTTTTTTTCAACGTTTATTTATTTTTGGGACAGAGAGAGACAGAGCATGAATGGGGGAGGGGCAGAGAGAGAGGGAGACAACAGAATCGGAAACAGGCTCCAGGCTCTGAGCCATCAGCCCAGAGCCTGACGCGGGGCTCGAACTCCCGGACCGCGAGATCGTGACCTGGCTGAAGTCGGACGCTTAACCGACTGCGCCACCCAGGCGCCCCCGTGCCTACACATTTTAAACTGCATGGGCTCACTATATCCCTTCTCCCACCAAATGATTTTATTCTCTGTTTGCTACACAAATTCCTTCCAAACTCTACTTCAGAGCCTCTTTTGAAATAAGATTTAAACTATTCAGTATTCCTTTATATTTTCTCTCCATTATTATCCCTAATTATCATGCCAAGACCAAGATATAATTATTTATATCTGATAATAATTCTGTTTTTGCCAACAAAACCTTACAATATAGCCCCCCAAATTCATTACCACAAACAGAATCTCTGCCAAGTTTACTTCTCATATATGTATTTGTTATAATTTCTCTCCATTTTAATATGGGAGGTTCCTTCCACAGATGAGTAGAATTCAGCAGGTTAAGTAAATTAGGTTATTCCCCAAACATTGAAATATTACACATGTACTAAAATAATAACATAGGAATAATTAGTGACATGGAAAAGTATTGGTTAAATGTAAAGGAAGCAGCATACAAAGCTATTTTATGTAACATGATCTACATTATGTTAAAAAATATATAAACTAGTATATCTTTAGGAGAGATTTCACATGGTTTAATTTTGGTCTTACACTTTTCCAGATTTTCTTAATGATTATGTGTTTTATATTAAGAGAGAAAAAAAAGGGAGGCAGAAAGGAACAGCTATGGAGCAGGTGGCTGATGTATTCTCATTCCATATTTAAGATTTTTGTTGCATACTTTGGGATGAGGTGAGTTTTTTTTAAATTTTCAAATGTTTATTTATTTTTGAGAGAGAGAGAGAGAGCACGAGCCCGGGAGAGGCAGAGATGGAGAGGGAGACACAGAATCCAAAGCAGGCTCCAGGCTCTGAGCTGTCAGCACTGAGCCCGATGCAGGGCTCAAACTCACGAACTGGGAGATCAGGACCTGAGCCGAAGTTGGACACTTAACTGACTGAGCCACCCAGGCGCACCCTTCCCTTCACCTTTTTTTTTTAAAGAAACACTACTATTATTATTTCGTTCCATGTTTGTTATAGCAAAGACAAAGAGTGCAGAAATGTGTAAGGCAAAAAGCAAATGTACCATGCTACAACCCCCAGTCTCAATTGCAGAAGTACCACTCTTAAGAGTTTGATGAAAACCTATAAGGAAGGATTCCACTAGATTTTTGTTCCTAGGCCAACACTACTGACACACGAATAATATTTTTACAGTATGGAATCATGCTATATAGATTTTTCCTCGGCTTGCTCTTTTAGGTAGCAATATACTATAGATATTTTTCCATGTTAGTACTTGTAGGCGGGGGGATAATGTAAAAAACTTCACAAGTATAGCATGTATACACTAGCAAGGATAGAATAGTGATTCAGAAATTTTAACCGATGTAGCATGGGCACTGTTGAGTCAGAATAGATGCTAAACTGGGTATCAAGGCCCCTGCTGTGCCAAGGTTACTCTTTTTGCTGCCAAAACAACAGAGGTTCAGGACACTTCATAGCTGGGTCTGGGACACTTAGGCCTCTTGGGGGCAGTGGCCTTTACCAACTGGCATGGAATTATTTCAGAATTTTAACTAATACAGTTAGTTGTACCATGTAAATATCAGCCTTGTTTGTCTGTCTCATTCTTTTTAATGGCTACATTTAATTTCACTGTATGAATTTATTTTATGAGGCCCTTTTAGACCATTTGTCATTTTCAATGATGAAGTTATTCCTTTGAAGAAGTTTACATCAGTGGTCTCAAACCCGACTCTGCATTAGGATCACTTCTAGAACTATTAGAATAATATAACCATGACCTTACCCCTAGCAATTCTGATTTAGATATGGATGGGTTCTAGGGCTTTGTGTTTTTTAATGAACTCCACAAATGATTATGATGCCCAGTCAGTATTAGAAGCTACCGAAATATGGGGGCACCTGGGTGTCTCAGTTAAGCGTCCAACTCTTGGTTTGGGCTCACAGGTCATGATCTCACGGTTTGTGAGTTCAGGCCCCGCATTGGGCTCCTCATCGAGCCTGCTTGGGATTTTCCCTCTCCCTCTCTGTCTCTGCCTCTCCCCGCTCACTTGCTCTCTGTCACTGTCAAAATAAATAAACCTGAAAAAAAAAAAAAAGAAACGTAGAAGCTACCGAAATATGGAAGAATTAATATTTTAAAGGACAAGATTGTACAATTTGTCTGTGTATACAATGTGTACAATATGTCGATATAACAAGTATTGGTGAAGATGTGAAGCTACTAGATAGAGCTCCCGTTCCTGCCAGTAAGCGTGTAGATCAATAAATCATTTCGTAAAGCTCTGGAAGTGTCTATTAAGTCGAAAGTAATAGCAACCCTTATGACTCAGCAATGCCACTCCTAGGTATAAACTCCACAGAAATGCTTAACATGTTCACCTGAATGTTCTTAGTTGCACGATTTATAATAACCTCATATACAAACAAGCCAACTGTCCTCCAACAGTAGAATAAAGTGTGTTTAGTGGAATACTACCCAGCAATGAGAGTCATCAAACTACAGCTACAGGCAGTATGAGGCATCTCAAAAAATATGTGAAGCATAAGAAGCCAGATTCAAGTGAGTGCATATGAGTGAATTTCATTTACATAAAGTTAAAAAATAGGCAAACCTTATCTATAGTTAGAATCAGATGAGTGGTTACTTTAGAGAGGAGTAACGGCTATAAGGGGAAACGGGCAGGGGGCATCGGGGTGTGGGTTGTGGGGACGGAAGTCTTGTCTTTCTAGCTTGCTAGTATCTTTGGCTAGTTTAATAATTAAATTGACATAGCACAGATTAACAGGAGAAAAACAAATATAATTGCATATGTTCGGGAGCCCCATAAAAATATGAGCCCCGAGGGCAAATCGAGCAGTTGCTCTGTCTCTGCCATCAGGGCGAAGGAATGGGATAGGGGCGTGGGGCTTCAAAGGCAAGGAGGATTATTCACAGGACACTAAGAAGAACAGATATTTGGTAATTAGATGTCTGCCCTGCCGTATATATAGATCTTTCAGATAAAAAATTATCTCTGATAATAGCTCTCTTTCTGAGCCAGGCCCCCATCTAAGTTCTTTTAGGTAGTTAAAAGTTTTACCTTTTAGAAAGCTAAGAATTTTACCTTTAAATAAGGTAAAAGTTTTTCTTGAGCCTCTGGGTCTTAATTGCCATCAGCTCAAAATAATCCACAGACCACAGGGGCATAGTTTGGAGTCCTGTATTTTTTCCCCATCAGTCCCACTTCTGAAACTTCCCCAAGAAGATTCACAGTCCAGAAGCTGAGTTGGTAGAGTGGTGCATTTCTTTGAGCTAGTCTCTTAGTCCCGAGGGTAGGTCAATTCAGTTAGACAGTTGTGTCTCCTTGGAGGAGGTAGTAATGCATGTAGACTAGGTGCGTGCACTCAGGTATTTAATATGAGGCATTTCTATGGAAACAAAAGAAAAACAATAGTTAATGATTGGAGCAGATTATAATCACAGTTTCTGGGATTCTGAAAGGCAGCTAATCAAGAAGATACGTAGATGGTTGGCTCAAAGCATCTTTAGATAGAGTAAGGGCAGGTGGTGGCAATCTGATCGGTTCTCCTGATTTGTACTTTAAATGTGCCTGGTGATCTTTCTAATTGGCCATATAGCAACAGGCATGGAGATTGTCCATACATATACTGTTGGGCTGATTTCTCTAAAGTTTATATCACATGGTAGCTTTAGCTTACATGACTTCAGAAAAAGGGCAGTTTTAGTTCTCACTGATTCCATGTCAGAGGGTGAGAGAAAAATTGGGAGATGCTAGTTCAGAGAGTTGCAACCAAATATTGGAGGAAACTAAAAATTCGGATTCTAGTCCATTTCACCAGTAGAAAACAAAACCTCAAAGACAATTAATGTATTAGAAACTGATATCCAGAAAGGGCTATTACTGACACATAATTTTTCTCTTTACAGTCATACATGTTTTAATCAGAGATAACCACAGTAAGACTAATTTGTTTGCAAATTAAGCCTAGTTTCAATAAACTTTGCTGGATTCTTTACGTAAGTGCAGCCAGAATGATGATTGATCATGTAGAATCTTTTAATCTGCTCTGTTGGAACTTTTCTTTTCTTTTTTAATATTTATTTATTTTTGAGAGAGAGAGAGAGAGAGAGAGAGAGAGAGAGAGAGAGAGAGAGAATATGAGTGGGGAAGGGGCAGAGAGAGCCAGAGACACAGAATCCAAAGCAGGCTCCAGGCTCCGAGCTGTCAGCACAGAGCCTGACATGGGGCTTGGACCCATGAACCCATGAACCCTGAGATCATGACCTGAGCCGAAGTTGGATGCTCAACCAACTGAGCCACCCAGGTGCCCCGTCTGTTGGAACTTTTCATAAGGAATCTCAGATTAGTCTTTTAAAAACCCTCATGAAGGAAACAAAGATGCCAAGCCAAGGTCTCACCATCAGACGTTGCACGCAATACCTGTAGATCTGAATGGGTTCCTCTCCTATTGAGGTCCCCCAAATATCCTGAGGTTTCTGAGCTTGCCAGGAAGTAACATTCCTTTCTCACCTAGTGAGACTGCTGGGAACCCTGTAAGCAAGGTATCGGGCCAGTTTTTCCAAGGGGTTTTATTGGCTCCATAAAGTCAACCTTAGTTCCTTAAAGCTGTCTGGCATATCTGATTCTATACACATGCTCAAATATGACATTCCAGCCAAAGCCTTGGCAATATAATCGACGTTTCCGGTTGTGTCCTATTACAATGAGAATAGACTCTTATTGAATTTATGCAAATAGCTGTATTGGCATGAAAATGAGAATACTAAATTCCCCAATTCTGGATGGATCAGGTAGGGAGAAAAAGTAATTGTTTCCTCTTTGTTCACAAATTGTTGTACCATTTGTACCAAATTGTTGATAGCTTAAGAGAAAAGAGAAAAAGGTTTCCTTCAACCTGGTAAAACAAAACATAACAGAACCAACAATGTTCCAATGAAAAAAATCATAAAATTTATAATCGTTCTCATCATTTCATTCAGTCTCATGTTATTCTTTTTCTCCTTGAATCCAGTTTTTTCATGAGTTCTGTAAATTCTTACCCAGTTCACTTTTATGATCTTACAGTTATCAAAAGCCTAGATATTTCAAAAGTCCTTTCCTTGAACCTCCTTGAAAATGAAGTACTTTTGAAGGAATACTTTTGCAGAGCATCAGAGTGAAACAATAACTATCTGTAAATGACAAAAAACTATAAAATGCCCATTGTTAAAGATCTGATGAAATTCACTATAACAGTATTGATAAGGAAATATGTTTATTTTTGTGGCTCACAACATTTTGAGATAATAACTGGAATTATGATAATACCATAATCAATAGTGCTCATACTGGATCTTTACCAGAGTCACTGTATCCAAGGAGGTAGTTCTACTAATCTGCTAATTTAGAAAATTACACTACTTTAGCTTCCATCAGATCCTGTAGGCAGAAATCTGGGACACTGACATGATGATTCTTCCCTTATGCTGGATTTTGTCCAAGGTCCCAACATCTCTCAGCTACATTGCTTGCTGAAGCAAGCAATGTCCAGTCAGTAAAGAACCCTTCGTGGTCACCAACTGTAGGGGAGGAAAAATTTCCCTTCTACCATGCTAGGTTCTTTGCCTGGCTTAATAATTAAATTGACATAAGGCAGATTAATGGGAGAAAAACAAATTTAATTACTTGTGTACAGGAGCCCCATAAAAATGAGGCCTAAGGGCCAGTCAAGCAGTTGCTCTGTCTCTGCTGTCCTGGGCTAAGGAATGGGATAGGGCCGTGGGGCTTCAAAGGTAAGGAGGATGATTCATAGGATGATAAGAAAGCAGATATTTGGTAATTAGATGTTTGCCCTGCCATACTCTTTCAGATAAAAAGTTATCTCTGGTAAAGCTCTCTTTGTGGGCCAGCCCCCACTCCCACCTCGCCCTGCCCCTGCCTATTTAAATTCTTTTAGGTAGTTAAGGAAAAGGTAAAAGTTGTCTTTAGCTCAACGTAATCCACATACCAAAAGTCATGTATTTTGGGGGTCACATGTTCTGCTCTCCATCAGGGTAATGTTTTCTTTCTTAACCTGGGGACTGTTTACATGGGTATGTTCAGATTGTGCAGAATCATCACACTGTGCATTTATGATTTGTGGACTTTTTTGTATGTGTATTAAAAGTGATAGAAAGTTCAAAAACCACTGGAAAATCATCAATAGAAAGAAGTTCCTCCAAATAACGGAATTATTTCATGGTGGAATAATAAACATACTTCCATTAACTTTAAAAGAGGAATTTGGTCTGCAGTGGTATGCTTGAGCCAGCTTGTGTTGGCTCACTACACCAGTCTATGTGCATCTTTTCAGTTCAGCAACGTCATCTTGGTAGTTTGAAATCGGCCATACTGGGAATATTTACACCATAGGAATTGACAAGTACTTTATCAGTTTGTTGTTGTTTTCCCAGACTGCTGCTTACCTACACGGTGCTGAACTTAGATCTCTTTGCAATATTATTTGGCTTACTTTATAGCCAGTGTAATTTTTAAACAATTAATATTAATGTTGAAAGTGGTTAAAATGAGCATGCTTTTTAGAATTGTTATCACACTTTGGGACTGCAAAGAATCCTTCTCTTTTTCTTCTGTAAATTTGAGGAGACTTAGGGGTGCCTGGGTGGCTCAGTCGGTTGAGTGTCTGACTTAGGCTGTGGTCATGGTCACACAGTTTGTGAGTTTGAGCCCCGTGTTGGGTTCTGTGCTGTCGGTTCAGAGCCTGGAGCCTGCTTCGGGTTCTGTGTCTCCTTCTCTCTGCCCCTCCCCCACTCACAGTCTGTCTCTCTCTCTCAAAAAAATGAATAAACGTTAAAAATTTTTTTAAAAAATTTGAGGAGACTTATTTGTATCCACATGTCGATTCGTAAGAGGAAATATATCATCAAGAACTTTGTCACCTTAAATTTGGTTTCAGTGTCATAAATTAGCATTATAAGAATGTGACCAAGACTTGAGATCTACTTTTGGTAATTAGAGTCATTGTGAATCTCCTGAGACTGAAGCTGTGTTGCTTTTGTCTTTTTACTGCTAGAAAATGAGTAAGCTAATAGAGAAAGCTAATAGAATTGTCACCTAGAATTCTGAGACACTCAGTTCTATGCTCATGTCTTTTGTCAACCAGGTGCTTAGGGACATGATAGATACTGTCCTTGTTGAATTGTTGTCAGTGTCATTGTTGCAGCAAAAGATGTCTAAAGAGGCAGTTTAACATTTTTCTCTATTTTGTTTAATTCTTCATGTCTCTACCTCCTCCTCTTCACTTTCTTTCTGTTTCTATCATAGCCATAGTCTTCTATTTATTTCTCTCTGGTATCACTTCAGCTTCTCAAATATTAAAATCTTGTAAACACTGTGACGAGTGGGTTAAACTTTTTGAATAGTTTCCCCAAGGGAAATTTGGCGATCTTTTTCATGTATGTGAAAAAATTTTTTGTTTCAGCCATATTTTTGCTTTGTGACAAAAAAGAATGGGCTATTGTTAGAATGCGTCTTTAGAATCTGTAGAACCATCTTGTTTCTAGGAACCCCTACTATTGTTGTGCACTAAAAAGAATTTTAGTGACTGAGTAACTAACATTACTTAACAAGTAGCAACATAGATGATTGTTTGTTAAGGAGGACCAAAAGAAAGGAACAAGAAAGTAAAAGAAATGTAAATGGAAGAAAAAATGTGTTCTAGTTTTGCTTAAGGTATGTTAAAACTAATTATTGGTTTCAGCTGTTGTTCATCTATTCTTTTTTAAATAAAGTTCCTCATCATCTTTTCAGTGTTTTAACAGTAATTGATGATCATTGTCTGGATCTATTATTTATTTAGTGATTACAAAATGGTGATATTCCATCATTCTTTGTCCTTTTAAGTTCTATTTCTTCTATAAGAAAAAGACTTTCATTAGCATTTTGATTACCCTGAAGAACAGTTTATGCAGGAAAGGGATGTAAATGCTTTATTTCCTTAATTAATATCCACTGCCTTTGACATTTTTACTTTAATTTTTAAAATATTTTTCTAGTCTGTAGAAGTTCTGTGTCTTTTCGGATCTTCTTGGAGTTTACTGGTATTTTCAAACCTGTTTTTATTTCTTGAAATATGTTTTTATATCCTATGTTTTGTAATTCAATTATGTGAAAAAGTCTTAGACAGTCAATGTCATCTGTGGTTTCTGCTGGCTGTCAGTCAGAGTGTTTTATTTCCTTTTGAACTGTGAACTATATATTTTGGGGGGGGGTACCTTATCTTTGGGAACTTTTTGAGATCTTGTATGAACGTAGCTTCCTCCATGGAGAAATTTCATTTGTTTCTGTCAGATGCCAATAGGTATAAGCAGCCTTAGACTTCTTCAAAATATCACTTCTCTTGAAATGTTTTAGACCACCCATTTAGTGTGGATTCAGGATGCAAATTGTGGTTTGTGGTTTCAAGTAATCAGGGAAGAATTCTCCTCCCCTATTAGCTCCATGTTTTGAGATGGGCAATATATCTGGGGTAGTGGGTAGGAAAGCTTATGTCTAAATAACTCTATATTGAAAGTCTAGTTTTTGGGTCTCAGATATAGGACAGATCTCCAGTTAGACTCTCCAACTTGGGTAGCCTCTGGTATTTGTTTTCTGTCCCCCAGCTTTGAAGATCATAGGAACCAAAGTTCAAGTTCATTGGGTCCAGTAAGTGTCCTCAGAGCTCTCTGGGTTCTCACCTTCACTTTTTTTTTTTTTAACCTGTGTATTTCTCATTTTTTTAGCAGGTCATGGATGCATTTGAGATTTTTAAAATATATTTTATTTAGCATTTTTAGCTGTTTTTGCAAGAACAAAAACTCAGTCTACAAACTTCATTCTGTCCAATATACAAACACCTTCATTATATGCTATTTTAACTGTGCTTCATTCTTTAATACTTAATTATATGTTATCATATAGATTTTTCTAGCTATTTTATATTTATCAGTTGTGTATATGTCAGTCCTTGTGAGAACACTTGATTATTCTAGTGTTCCATTTCATTCCAGCCTGCTAGATACATAGTAACTGTCCAGTAAAATTCTCACTGATCAATGTAAAATAAGTGAGCTTTTTATTAAGATTGTTTTCAGAGAATATGGTGCTTTAATGGTATGAAAGAGTAAAACCCCCTTTTCTAAAGCACCTAACTTACTTTTGGGAGAAGTTTCTAATTGGAGAAATTTGACTGATACTTGGGGGTTGTTAGTTAAATATCTATGTGCTCTGCTTGTATATATGGGAATTTTATTTTTTCTCTGTATTTTATTAAGTAAGCCTAAAATGGACTGAAATATGTTCCTTTCCTTTTGAGATGTGAGTTTTGGTCAGTAGGGACACACTGTTCCTCCGTAGGTTCTTTAGCAGATAGGAAGCCGATGCGGCGTCGGGAGAAGACCACTAGGGGAAGAACAAATACATGAGTAATCTGGAAAAAGATTAAAGTCAAATTATGAGTTAGGTGTCGGCCTTTGGACCCAAGCTTTTCCATTCTGGGGACTCCGAAGAGGCAAGCAACTGAGTGTTCTTAAAAAAAGGACTGTTCTTAAAAGGCAGTAGTACTTTACTATACTTACCGTTCTGTTTCCAGGTGGTTTTGTTTTTGTTTTATAACCTGACCTTGATTTTCTCTGGTTAGGTAGTATGTAACCCTTCATTAGCCTGGATTTGTACTTAATGAGACTTCTTTCATTTGATTAGAGAATGTCTTTAAAATCGTATGTACCTTGTCAGTGCATTTCTAGGAATGTCTGGCGTGTTTATTGGTCAAATGCCTGGCAGATGGAAATGAAATTTTGTGAGGAATCTTCTGGATCAAATATGGATTTTATTTTTACCTTAATGAAACTATTCAAAGCATAAAGACTTTAGTCTGAGTATCAGTGCTAGCAGCCGACCTGGAAAGGGTTGCCAGGATAGTACCTGCTAAGGATTGCAATGATTTTCCCACTCCTGGTGCCTCTTTGGTTGTGCTTGAATTACAGACACAGACCAGATGGGCATCAACAGATCTCCTAGATGTCTGAAGTGCTTCATAATGACTACATTCAGTGGACATAATATTTTCTTCTGTAGTCACTAATGTGCTTTGTATTTGAATTCAATGAAGACAGTGTGTAGTTTTGTGTTTAACACCACTAGTTACATTCCCCAAAGGAATACTTGGGCTAGGAACAGTTACAATCATTTTAGTTTGCAATTATACTTGCAATAAGAAATAAATCATAGACTCTACAGTCTAAGTTATAAATAGACATTAAATAACAATAGGGTGCCTGGGTGGCTCATTTGGTTAAGTGTCTGACTCTTGATTTCAGCTCAGGTCATGATCTCACAGTTCGTAGGATAGAGCCCCATGTCGGGCTGTGCATTGACAGTTTGGAGCCTGCTTGGGATTCTGTCTCTCTTTCCCTCTCTCTCTCTCTCCCTCTCTCTCTCTCTCTCTCTCTCTCTCTCTCTCTCTGTCTCTCTGTCTCTCTGTCTCTCTCTCAAAATAAGTAAACAAACAAACATTTAAAAAATAACAATAAAATCAGGATTTACTTGCAATAAAATGTTTTCCAGCTTCCCTCTGCTTCTGGACATATTTCCACTTTTCAGTGCATATACCTGGTTAGTGACAGATATCAGATCATAATGATTCCTGATAACATGATATCCTTTAAATAATTCTAAGACTAGTGTAAGAAAAAATTTTTATTAAGTTTTAGATCAAAGATAAGCCTCTGGAAATCATATCAATTCATCATAGTCTTTCACTCACTCACCAAAATTATTGCACACTCACTAGATGCTGGGGCTATGATAGGTTTTGGAATAGTGATCACGGTACATTTCTAGCCCTCAAGAACCTTATAGTTTAATTCTGTTTAGATATGCTGGGCCATTGAAGAAAAATACTCTTCAGCACAGAAGAGTTCTCTTGCCTGTACTGGCTCTGCCTCCGCTTTTCACATCACTGCATCTCTTAAAGGTCGAAGTTAGTATCCCATCCTGTGGTAGTTGGAGGAAAACTTAAAGAAAGCCTTTTTGAAATATGTCCTAAGGGCCATGGGTCACCAATATAACATACCGTTCCAGACAAGGGAGACCTGATAGATGAAAAGGTGATTTGTCAAATGACAAATTTTTTTACATTTTAAATGTCTTTGTAAATCAATTTATCGATATATAATTTACATGTAACAAAAAGCACGCATTGTAAGTGTCAAGTCAATGAATTTTGACAAAGTGCACAGCCTTGTAACCACCACCCAATCATTATTAACCTAGAGAAAAAGCCGGCTGTTACTCTAGATTCCTCCCTTCCTCGCATCCAAGTAAGTACTAGTTTCTGTACGTGCTACATCCTAACTTCCATAGAACCTATCCTGTCCTCTTTACTCTCTTTCGCTTCTGCCTTAGTGTTTGATATGTTAGAGGCTGGTTCCTTTTTTACCTCTATTTACTGCAATCTGTAACTAATTTTTTGCTCTTAATTCATTTCTTTCCTTTATACTTTCCATAACGTTACCAATTATGTTGATAGTTACTAGTTATTGTAATCCTGTTAGCACCCGCCTCCCTTGCTTAAACTCCCTTGATAGGTCTTCAGTCAGTTCACATTCTCAGATCTCAATTTCTGAGTAAGAGATTGTTTCTCAGCAACTGCCGTGATGGTGACATTATTTATCAATAGGAAGTATACATAGAGAAGTAGGTTTGTGGATTGAAGACGATGACTTTGTTCACATAACAATGTAGAGAAACACAAATTTGCCTTGTGTTTCAGTTTTGAACTTATCAGAAGCATCTTTGATTTTAGCTTTATGTAAACAACTATGAGGGAAGGAGAGAAGCATTTTTCAAACGTCCGTTAAACATCAGAAACTATTCTGAGATGTTTTATATTGATGGGGAAAAACGAATTTTGTTACTGCTAGGTGGGAAGAATTTGCAACGTTTGTTCAAGTTTATTTATACTAGTAGTGATTATTAAATTTAACGATCTCTCATTTTCATCTGCATATGCTAGCCTTTTAAAAAAATGTCTTCCCAACTGATAGTGTTTAAATGCCAATACCCCCAAACGCCATACGTAGATTCAGTGCATTCCCTATCGATATTCCAACCGCATTTTTTGCAGAGGTATAAAAACTGCTCCTAAAATATATAGGGCCACAAAAGACCCTGAAATAGCCATGGGAATACTGAGAAAGAATAACCAAGCATCACATTTCCTGATTTCTAAGCTACAGTCATCAAAACAGTATGGTACTAGAATAAAAACAGACAAATACACCAATGGAATAGAATCGAGAGCTCAGAAATAAATCCAAGTATATCAGGTCAACCAATATGGACAAGGGAGCCAAGAATACTCAATGGAGAAAGGACAATCTCTTTAATATTCACAGGTAGAAGAATGAAACTGGACTCCTGTCTTATACCACTCACAAAAAATAACCCAAAATGGATTAATGACTTAAATGTAAGATCAAAACCACGAAAGCCCTAGAAAAATACACAGAAATAAACCTTCAGGACCTGTGTTTTTATTATGATTTAAAAAAAATATGATACCGGGGCGCCTGGGTGGCGCAGTCGGTTAAGCGTCCGACTTCAGCCAGGTCACGATCTCGCGGTCCGGGAGTTCGAGCCCCGCGTCGGGCTCTGGGCTGATGGCTCGGAGCCTGGAGCCTGTTTCCGATTCTGTGTCTCCCTCTCTCTCTGCCCCTCCCCCGTTCATGCTCTCTCTCTGTCCCAAAAATAAATAAACGTTGAAAAAAAAATTTTTTTTTAAAATATGATATCTAAAGCACAAGCAACAAACAAAACAAAAAATAAACAAGTACTGCATCAAAGGAAAATCTTCTGTACAGCCAAAGAAGCTATCAATGAAGTGAACAGACAACCTATGCAATGGGAAAAATATTTGCAAACCACGTCTCTCATAAGGGATTCATATCCCAAATGTATGAAGAACTCATACAACTCGACAGCAAAAAAACAAATAACCCAATTAAAAAATGGGCAAAAGACCTGAATAGACATTTCTTCAAAGGAGATATACAAAAGGCGAACAGGTACATGAAAAGATGTTCAACATCACTAGTTATTAGGGAAATGCAGATTAAAACCGTGGTTTTAATATAATGAGTTATCATTTCACACCTGTTAGAATGACCATCGTCAAAAAGAGAAGAGATAACAGATGCTGGTATGGATGTGGAGAAAAGGGAACCCTCGTGCGCTGTTGGTGGAATTGTAAATTCATACAACCACGATGAAAAACAGTAGGGAGAATTTTCAAAAAGTTGAAAACAGAGCTACCATATGATCCAGCAATTCCACTTCCTGGAATAGGTCCAAAGGAAATGAAAACTAACTTGAAAAGGTATCCGCATCCCCCTGTTTATAGCAACATTGCTACAATAACCAAGCCATGGAAACAAGTTAAGTGCCCATCAGTGGATGAGTGGATAAAGAAGTTATGGTGTATATATATGAATGTTGTTCAGCCATAGGAAATAAGGGAATCCTATCATTCGTGACAACATGGATGGACCCTGAAGGCATTATATTTTACCCTGAGTGAAATAAGTCAGACAGAGAAAGATAGTTACTGTGTGATCTCACTGATATGTGGAATCTAAAAGCAAAACCAAAACCAAGCTCACAGAAAGAGATCAGACTTGTGGTTACCAGAGGTGGAGGATGGGGGTAGGGGAGAATTGGAGGAAGAGGGTCAAAAGTCCAAACTGCCAATTATAAGATAAATTAGTACTCAGGACTAATATACAATATGATGACCACAGCTAACACTACTGTATGACATATAGGAAAGTTATTAAGAAAGTAAAAACTATGAGTTCTCATCACCGGGAGGAAATTTTTTCTTCTCTCTTTTGTTCTTTCTATTGTATCTATATGAAAAAATGGATGTTAGCTGAAGCTATTATAGTCCTCATTTCACAATATATATAAGTCAAACCACCATGCTGATGTATGTCAATTGTTAATAAAACTGGGGGAAATTGTCTTCCTAAAATTATCTAAATTTGTCTCAAAACCCATAATGAGCATATGAGTTGTGAGATTTACCTATTAGATGGTAAAGATAATCTCTAAGGTAAAAAAAAAAATAGGAGAGGATCTTTTTACCTTGAATGGGAGGAAAACAGAAGAAATATTTAAAAGTGACAATAAAAAAAGGGAACTTTAGTCTTACCATATACCTTGCCTTGACCTTAATTGTCAACATATAGGTTATTTTCTATACCATAAATATTCTATATCCCCTAGCTTTTCTTACACAGGAAGAAGGGATATTCAATATAGTGCCTGAATAAAGAAAGTACTCTTAGGCCTAAATGTTTACATTAGTTATTTGAATGGTCATCAAATTTTGATGATTCTAACATAATGATTTTAACTAGTTATGATTCTAACATAAACGATTTTAATGATTTTGACTAGTCTTCTCTAGGGTATCATTTAGAAAAGCAAGTATTCCCTTCTTTAAAAAATGGAAGTCCTCAAAAAATTAAAAATAGAACTACCATTGAGTAATTCCACTTCTGGGTATTTATCCAAAGAAAATGAAAACACTTACTTGAAAAGATATCTGCATGTTCATTGCAGCATTATTTATAGTAGCCAAGATACGGAAACAATATAAGTGTCCATGGACAAATGAATGGGTAAAGAAAATGTGGGATGGATGGATGGATGGGTGGATGGACGGACAGACAGACAGACAGGGAGAGATATATAATGGAATATTATTCAGCCATAAGATAGAATGAAATCTTGCCATTGGTGACAACATGGATAGACCTTGGGGTATAATGCTAAGTGACATAAGTGAGACAAAGAAAGACAAATACCATATGATTTTACTTATATGTGGCATCTAAAGACAAAAACAAAAACCAACAATAAAAAAGCAAAACAGGTTCATAGATACAGAGAACAGATTGGTGGTTGCCAGAAGCAGGGGGCTGGCAGTGAGCAAAATGGGAGAAAGGAGCCGAAAGGTACAAACTTTCAGTTCTAAAATAAATGAGTCATGGGAATGTAATGTATGGCGTATTGGCTCTTACTAATAATACTGTGTTGCATATTTGAAAGTTGCTAGGAGAGAAGATCTTAAAAGTTCTTACCACAAGAAAAAAATCCTGTAAAAAAGTTCTGTAACTGTGTGTAGAGATGGGCATTATACTAGATATATTGTGGTGGTCATTTCACAATTTACACAGATATTGAGTCATTATGTTATATATCTGAAACTAATATAATGTATATCAATTATACCTCCATTTTTTAAAAGACCCAATCAAAATCCCAGCAAGCTGATATCAATGAATGTGTTCTAAGGTTTAAGTGGAAAAGCTAAGACCTTGAATAGCAACACAATACTGAAGAACACAGCTGGAGGACTCATACTACCCTATTTCAAGACTTATATTAAGGTACAATAATCAAGACAGTGTGGTATTGGTGAAAGAGTAGACATATATATAAGTAGAAAAGAATAGACGACCTAGAAATAGATTCACACAAATATAGTCAAGTAATCTTTGACAAACGAGCAAAGGCAATTCGTTTGAGAAAGGGTAGTCTTTTCAATAGATGAGACTGGAAAAATAGGATATTTACATCAAAAAAAAGAATCTAGACGTAGACCTTATATGTTTTACAAAGTTTACTCAAAATGGATTGTAGACTTAAATATAATACACAAAGCTATAGAACTTCTAGAAGAAAATTTAGGCAACCTTGGGTTTGGTGATGAAGTTTTAATGTTTATTTATTTTTGAGAGAGAGACAGAGAGACAGAGCTCGAGCAGGAGACAAGCAGAAAGAGAGGGAGACACAGAATCTGAAGCAGGCTCCAGGCTCTCAGCTCTGAGTATGTTTCAAGTATGTTAGCAAGCTATCAGCACAGAACCTGATGCGGGGCTCAAACTCATGGACTGTGAGATCACGACCTCAGCCGAAGTGGGTCAGTTAACCGACTGATCCACCCAGGCGCCCTTGGTGATGAATTTTTAAATAGAATACGAAGACCATGGCACATGAAAGAGAAAATTGATAAGTTGAACATCATTAAAATTAAAAACTTCTGCCCTGTGAAGACACTTTTAAGAAAAATGAGGGGCACTTCGATGGCTCAGTCGGTTGAGCATCCCACTTCAGTTCAGGTCATGATCTCACGGTTCGTGGGTTCGAGCCCCGTGATGGGCTCTGTGCTGACAGCTCAGAGCCTGGAGCCTGCTTCGGATTCTGTGTCTCCTCCTCTCTCTGCCCCTCCCCGGCTCACGCTCTGTTTCTCTCTGTCTCTCAAAAATTAATAAATGTAAAAAAAATTTTTTTAAAAAAGAAAAATGAAAAGGCAAGTCACAGACTAGGAGATATATGTGCAAATCATATACCTGATAAGTTATTTGGGTATATATGTATATATTTATATATCCATGATATACAAAAATTAAAAACACAAGAAATAACAGGTGTTTGTGAGGATGTGGAGAAAGGGGAACCCTCCCGTACTGTTGGTGGGAATGCAGCTGGTGCAGCCACTCTGGAAAACAGTATGGAGGTTCCCCCAAAAAGTTAAAAATAGAAGTACCTTATGATCCAGCAATCATACTACTTTGTATTTACCCAAAAAAAACATGAAAGCACTAATTCAAAGGGATACATGCACCCCAATATTTATAGCAGCATTGTATACAATAGCCAAGATATGGAAGCAGCCCAAGTGTCCATCGACTGATGAATGGATAAAGAAGATGTGGTATACACACACACACACACACACACACACACACACACACACAATGGGATATTATTCAGCCATAAAAAAGGAAATCTTGCCATTTGCAATGACATGGATGGAGCTAGAGAGTGCTATGCAAAGCTACATAAGTCAGAGACAAACACCCTATGATTTTACTCATATGTGGAATTTAAGTAACAAAGCAAACAAGCAAAGGGAAAAAAAAATGAGAGAGAGAGGCAAACCAAGAAACATACTCTTAACTTTAGAGACCAAATTGATGATTACCAGAAGGGAGGTGAGTGGGGGAATAGGTAAAATAGGTGATGGGGATTAAGGACTGCGCTTGCCGTGATGAGCACAGGGTGATGTATGGAAGTGTTGAATCACTAAATTGTACACCTGAAACTAATATTACGCTGTATATTAACTAAATGGAATTTAAATAAAAACTTTAAAAAAAAGATACAGAGATGGCAAATGCATATGAAAAAATGTCATCCTTTGACATTAGGAAATTGCATATTAAAACAATGAGACCTCTACACACCTTTTGGAGTGACTATTATAAAAAAAAAACCCTGACATATAGCAAATGCTGATGAGAATGCGGAGCTGGTAGGAATGCAAGATGTTACAGCCACTTTGGAAGACAGTTCGGCAGTTTCTCATAAAGCTAGTCTCACTATATAATCCAGCAATTGCACTCTTAAGTATTTACCCAAATGAGTTGAGAACTCGTGTTCACTCAAAAACCTGCAGACAAATATTTATAGCAGTTTTATTTATAATCACGAAAATCTGGGAGCAACCAAACTGTGGTACATCCAGACAATGACATATTAGTGATAAAAAGAGAGAGAGAGCATGTGCTGTGAAGACACAAAAAGACACGGAAGAAGCTTTTTTTTTAATGTTTATTTTTTTGAGGGAGAGCGTGAGTCGGGGAGGGACAGAGAGAGGGGGGACAGAGGATCCAAAGTGGGCTCTGCGCTGACAGCAGGGGGCCCAGTGTGGGGCTTGAACTCACAGACTGTGAGATTATGACCTGAACTGAAGTCGGACACTCAACTGACTGAGCCATCCGGGTGCCCCAAGACATGCAAGAACCTTAAATGTAAATGGCTTAAGTGACAGAAGTCAGTCTGAAAAGGCTATATTCTGTATGGTTCCAACTATATAACATTTGGAAAAGGCAAAAACTGTAAAGACAATAAATAGATCAGTGCCAGAGATTCAGGGAAAGAGGAGGAGGGTTGAAGTAGGGGATTTTTTTAGGATCATGGAACTATTTTGTATGATACTTATGCATTTGTCAAAACACACAGAACTTTATAGCACAGAGTGAACCGTAATATATGCAAATGTAAAAATAATATTTAGGAGGTTAGAGGATCCAGGGAAGGAATGAATATAGACTATGACAAGAGAAGCTAACTGTATTTCAAATGTATGAACCAACCCCCCTTGAAGGGGTGAGGGGGGAGGTGTTGACCTAAGTAACTTTGGAATGAGTATGTAAGACTAAATGCTAAAGGAATTACACATCACAGTTATACTTTAGTTAACAAAGTTGTTTCCTGTGGGGGTTCAGGTTGAAAAATGCTGATACCACTACGCATATATTCTGGAATTAAACAATTAAATAAATGGATGAGATGGTGGGAGTCAGATTTCTCCTTGCTGGAGTAGGAATTTACAGATAAGTGAGGGAAAGAGGCTAGAATGATCCTTTTGATAATAGAATTGGGGTACATCAGTGTGAATTCATGTTTAGCCTAACATAGACATAAATGATTAAATATTATAGGTGTTTGTATACACACATGTTAATATTCACACATACATGTCCTTGCTCTGTTGGCAGAGGGCCTGAAAAAAATGACACCCCAGGAGCAAAAAGTATATCCAGCCACCAGATCTTTGGTTCCATAGCCTTCTCCAATAAAAGGAACCATGACTCCTTCGAGAAATGGCTGATTCTAGGACTGGGGTCGAAAATACATAATACGAGTCTAGAGAATCTTTTAGTGCCAGAAAGCAAGGGATGAATTAATTAATTGTAAATAATTGTGAATTAAAATGTGCTATACTGCTACAAGATGTTAATAACAGAAAAATGGGTGCAGAGTATATGGGAACTCTATGCTATTTTTTCAAGTTTTCTGTAACCCTAAAACTATTCTACAGTAACGTATAGTAAATAAATGAAAGTACTGTTGGAAGGTCTCACAATAATCCAGCGGTTTCTGTCTCTCCCGCAGTTTTGAAAGTGTTTGCTGTCTTGCTGACTCTTCTTCTCTCTCAGACATCACTTTTGATGGCAATCCAATAGCTCAAGAGTCATGGTACAAACACACTATCCTTCAGAATATGATGCAGCTGCGCCAGCTAGATATGAAGAGAGTTACGGTGAGAACTCTTGTGAAGCACTTGCCAAATTGTCTTCCTTACTGTGGATTGGGAGATTGGGGTGCATGTTCTTTGCTCGAAATGCTTCTTGGTTCTAATAAACTATGTTATCATGACAATATAATTCATAATTATACGTACAAATTTTTTTTTACCACCCGTCCCTTATTCGCAATTTCATCAAATAGCGCTGTTTAAATAACAGAAATTCACCTGAGTACATTTGAAAGATCTAATTGACTTTATTAATCAATTCATGAATTGGGCAGCATCCTCTCTAGCAAGTAGAGAGGTGCTCCCAGTGATTACAGAAAAAGAAAGGTTTTTAAAGGTAGAGAGGGAGTGGAAAAAGGGAAATTATTAGCAAGTTGTTGTAGGCAAGGTCACCCCTCTGAAGGGAAGGGAAGGGAAGGGAAGGGAAGGGAAGGGAAGGGAAGGGAAGGGGGGAAGGGAAGGGAAGGGAAGGGAAGGGAAGGGAAGGGAAGGGGTTTATCAGTAAACTTCCTAGTGCTGATGAGGAATTTCCCAGGTTGACTGGTTACAGGTTACATTTTGGGAGGGTCAAAACTACACTTAGGTTAGGTAATAAGTCTTGGTTTATTTGCTTGGGGCCTTAACAAGTGACACTATTTTCGGTCTTCTTTCCCTCTTTCTTCTTCTCCTCCTCCTCCTCCTTCTCCTTCATTCCTAACCTTTTATTTAAATTAATCATCACAACTGGTTTCCATTCTGGCTTAATACCCAACTAATAGTTTAGTTTGGAATGGATGAGTAAAAACATCATTGGTAAGTTACATAATGTAATGTTTTAAGAACGTGAGTGCCAAAGCCAGACCGCTTGAGTCTGGATCCTCGCTTGACCATATTCTAGCCGAATGACCTTTGGAGATTTACTTAACCTTTCTATATCTCATTTTCCTCAAAGTAGAATGGGAGGTCATGATTATGTCATAGAGTTGTTGTCAAGATAAAATAAAGTACTAACCCTTAGAACAGTGTGAGGCTCATAGGAAGCATCACATCGAGCTGTTGTGTGTAATGCCATACCTCTCAGAGTCATTCTCTTTTATTCGTTCTATCTGCATGTTAGGTATTTTCTATACTTAGATGTTTTAATATGGCTCCTGATCTAAGTGAAATGCTACACATGCACCTTCTAGGCATACAGTGCACATTAGCCTATCATAGGTTTCAAGAAGCTCTGTAACAAACTTGCCTTAATTGGTTTCATTGCAGCCCATATTTATTCAAATATTTTCCTATCTCAGAAAACACCCATTAATGATCTCAGTTCAGTAACCCCAGAGCTAGAAAAATATCCTAAACTTCCACTTGTTTTCTGACTTCTAGACTCTGCTAATTTTAATGTGGATTTTGAGTGGTCAGCTGTTCAAGTGCCAATTGACTCATTGTCTAGAATCCATTTTCACAATGTGCACATTTTACATTTCTGTCTCAGCAATATCGTGGCCATCTAAGGTAGCCAGCAAATAGTTACAAGTGTTGATGAATTCGTGCATGCCAGGGGTCTTCTAGGGCTCTGCCTGTCTTTGTTCCAGCATGGAGATGAGGTTCTTTGTCCTTAGTTTCTTCAGATCTACCCTGCGAACACTGTTTCATACTTTTACCCTTATCTCCATGTCTTTCTTAATTGAGCATCTTTGGTACTTACAGTTGCTCTTCCTGGTGAGATTGAGATGTTTGGGGTATGAAATGTTGCTAACTCATTTGTATAAATTAGTACTTAATTATATATTATGTTTCTCATAGTGAATTTCTGTCAGTCTTGCCTACCCAACTAATGTATACAATCCTTAAGGACAGAAGCCATTCTTCCTCCTTGCTCGATACATACAGATGGTCTATATACATGTTTATTTCCTTTCCTTCTCTATCTCACACAATGCTGAGAATGTAGTAGTATGCAATAAAGTCCCGACTGAGTGAAATTCATCTACTTTCATGCCTGAAATAAAGGAGAATAATGCTATATATAATCATTGTCTTTGTGCATTCCCGTGGGTTGTGTTTGTCTGGTGAGGAAATGAGAGAAAATCACCTGGGATGGGAGCAGAGCCAACTGTTCTGCTAAATACAGAGCAGCAATCCTTGTACATCTCCTCCTTCATGGTTTAATTTGAGAAATAAAAAAAAAATTAATGTCTTACTAAAAGCTTTCTTTGAGGTATAATTGGCATAAAATTAATTGTACATATTAACTATACAGGTTGATAAATTTCAACATGTATATCACCTGTGAAATATCACCACAGCTAAGCTTATTAATAATTCACCACCCTTGGGGCGCCTGGGTGGCGCAGTCGGTTAAGCGTCCGACTTCAGCCAGGTGACGATCTCGCGGTCCGTGAGTTCGAGCCCCGCGTCAGGCTCTGGGCTGATGGCTCGGAGCCTGGAGCCTGTTTCCGATTCTGTGTCTCCCTCTCTCTCTGCCCCTCCCCCGTTCATGCTCTGTCTCTCTCTGTCCCAAAAATAAATAAACGTTGAAAAAAAAAATTAAAAAAAAAAATAATTCACCACCCAGAAAAGTTTCCCAATGCCCCTTTGTTATCCCTTCTTTCCACCCCTCCCCACCCTACGGGAAAGGACCTGTGCTTTAATAAAATAATCTTTTTGCATCAAAGACATCTCAAGAAATCTTTCTTGGCCTTTGGCTCCGGACCCCACCACCATTCCAAAACCCCATCATAGTGAAGACAGGTTATAATGCAAAATGCCAAGCTAGAAAAGATAGGTTGATAGATATGTATATGTGCGCGCGCGCGCACACACACACACACACACACACACACACACACAGCACAATAATATTGGAGGATAAAGCACCCTTGTGTCTGCCAGAGAAATAGGAAAAGTTCCAAAGGAGAAAATACTTGATGTGGGCTTGGAGAGTGGTCAGGAAGAAGAGGATGTATCTGTGGAGAGTGTGCAGGGAAGGTGGAGGCATGCATAATGCAGAGACATGTGAGGGACTGAAAGCAGTTCAACATGGCTGGGCACTGAGTGTACGTGGAGGAGAGTAGCAGGAGCAAAGGGTGTCTCACAGGCAAGCGGTAGGCTATGAAGGGCATTTTATATCACAAGAAAGAGATTAGCTTCTTTTGTTTTGGGACATAACAGGAAGCTCTTGAAGAGTTTAAAGTGGTTAAATTACAATTGCCTATTAAAAAGAGTGTCTGCCTTGGTAGCAGCCCAGGGGATGAATTGGGAAGGATAGGATGGGTGGGATGAGAAACAGGGAGATTAGTTACAGTGAGAGCTTCCGGGGGTCTGACCCAGAAGAATGGCATAAGATAATATGAGGTCAGGAGACATAATGTGAGTTGATGGCCTCAGGTCCTATTTTGCTTTTGTTATCTCTGTCAAGAAGAATGGCTTATAGTCTGTTAAGAGTAGAAATAAATATTAATAGGAAGAAAGTAAAGCCTTGGATAGGTGAATAGATAAGCTTGATCTAGAGCCAGCTACCTGGAAAGGATCTGATAGTAAATATTTCAGGCTTTGGGAGCTATATAGTCTCTGTTGAACACTACGAAACTCATTGTAGTGTGAAAGAAGGCATAGACATTACATAAATGAATGAGCATGCCTCTGTTCCAATAAAACTTTATCTACAAAAATAGGTGACAGGCTGGATTTGGTCTGTGGGCTGGAGTTTGCCAGTCCTTGATCTACAGAACTGAATAAATATAGTGAATAAATAATTACTAGAAAGAATCTTTCTCTCTTTGAAAGAAACAGTGTAGAATAGTAAAGCATCTGCACGGTAGGATGAACTGATCTGTCTTTTTATCATAAAGGGAAAGAATATAAATTTCACAAATTGTGACAGTAAACTTGATGTTGAATACGAAGGAAATCTAAATTGGATTATTGGAGGAGTTGTCAGTACTAAAGGCATTGATCACTAGGAGGCAGCAGTGGTTCACTAAAAACAATTCATGCCAGACAAATTAATTTTCTATTTCAGATATTGTAAATCGGCTCTCTCCGAGAAGTGTTCCAGTGTTTTGCTATTTCAGCCAAGCTTTTGACAAAGTCTTTTATGATATTGCTTTGAGTAAGTTGTATGACTACAGCACAGTCAAGTGAATTTGGGATTCCAGCGTCCCTACAACACAGGAAGCAGTGGATTAAGGCCAGCCTGTAGAAGAATCTGTACTGGTGTGCCTTGAGGCTTTTTCCTCAGGCCCTTTCGATTCAATATATAAATATTTTTTAAATGTTTATGTATTTTTGAGAGGGAGAGAGAGACAGAATGTGAGCAGGGGAACGGCGGAAAGAGAGGGAAACACAATTCAAAGCAGGCTCCAGGCTCTGAGCTGTCAGCACAGCGCTCAACACAGAGACTCGAACCCATGAGCCACGAGATCATGACCTGAGCTGAAGTTGGACACCCAACCAACTGAGTCGCCCAGGCACCCCTGATTCAATATTTTTGTTAATGACTAGATGAGAATATTTCTGTTTTTCTGAGAAAGTATATAATTGACAGGAACTAGAGAACTTGGAGATCCTGATATACTGGTTAATCGAATCACAATCCCAAAGTAGCTCAATAATCTAGAACAGGGTTTGGCAAACAACAGCCTGTGGGCCAAATCTATTCTGCAGACTATTTCTGAGCAGGTCTCGGGCTAAGAAATGGTTTATAGATTTTTTTTTAAAGCATTGTATTTTTAAAAAATAAAAGAAAAACCATGCGTGATAGAGATCTCATGTGGCTCACGAAGCCTGAAATATTTACTATTTGGCTCTTTCCAGAAAAAATTTGCTGACCTCTAGTGTAGAAAAATAAGCATAATTTAGCAAGACAAAAATAGATAAACTGAAAATCCTGCACTTTACTCCATAACAACAAATAATCTCCAGCACAAATGCAGAGTTATGTGAGATGAGACTCAGCAAATTAAGTTACTTGTGAGATGTGATCATTAGAAGTAAATATGGTTTAAAACAATATCATTTATAGAAACAATTCAGAAAAATGGAGACAGTAGTCCCCATTTTTTCTTTAATGATCAGATTTCACCTGAACTATTAGTTTTAGGGGGTGACAACGAACTAGAGTATGTCCAGAGAACCTGGCACAACTCATTGACAGAGGGGAGCCATAAGGAAGATATTACAGTGGTCTTCAAATATTTTCACAACTGTCCATAAAATAAGAGAATAGACACATTTTGGGGGCCTAGAACAAAGACAATCGTATAGACAATTCTACGAGGCAGAATTTTCTCCTTTTAATTTCTAAGGCAGTGTTTTTCTAACACAGGCACTATTCTCAGAATTCTGAAACAGACACGACTTCATAATTTCTAAAGTTTTCACTTCAGACCCACATTTATTGGCTGAATATGACCTTGTCTACAGTTTGCTCTCCAAGAATTGGAACAGCCTTATCTGAGACAGAAGTGAGTTTTCTGTTTTGGTAGCCATTACTGATGCTCGCCAATACCTTCTGATTCGCCTCCTCTTTTTGGCAGGTGGAAGCATTCCCCTTCAACTTAGGTGTGGTTGTGCAACTTGCTTTGGCCAATGAAGTGTGAGCAGAAGTAATGTATATAATTTTCAGGCAGAAGCATTTAAAAGCCGATGTATGATTTTCACTGCTTTTCTCCTGTGGTGGTCATTGTGGAGGCATGTATTGAGTTGAAGATGCCGTCACATCACAGCACCCAGGAATACTTAGGCAGTACATGGAGGGCAGTTGTAGTGTTCTTTGAACCATCAAGAAGTAAGCTTTTGTGTGGGCACCCGGGTGGCTCAGCCAGTTAAGCGTCTGACTCTTGATTTCAGCTCAGGTCATGATCTCACAGTTTGTGAGCTCGAGCCCTGCGTGGGGCTCTGTGCTGGCAGTGCAGAGCCTGCTTGAGATTCTCTCTCTCCCTTTCTCTCTGCCCCTCCCCTGCGTGCTCTCTCTGTCTCAAAATAAATAAACTTAAAAAAAAAAGAAGTAAGCTTTTGTCATAAGCTCCTATAACTTTTGAAGTTGTTACGGCAGCATAACCTAGCCTATTCTGCCTCCCCTCCCCCTAATATTTAAGAGCTAATATCCCTGGGCCAAGAGAAGTCAGGTGACCTGGCTTCCAGCCTTCACTCTGACATTAACTGTGACCTAGAAAAATCAGTTTTCTCTGTTAAGAAAAAGGTTGTTTAAATGAAAAATATCTCTTGTAGACAAAAACTCTGATTTTAAAGTCTGTTTTAATATTTGTTGGAGTCAAGGAAGTAATGTCTTTTATAACTAACTATTCTAAAGTATATGGTTAAAAACCCACATTGCCACGTATTTTTCTAAATTCCACATAATAAATTACTGCCTATATTAGGACCACTATTATTTATTGGAGCAAAACTTCTCATATAAAATATGCATTGTTTAGAGCCTTAATAGTCTGCTAACAGAGTATAATCTAAGTTATCAAACACCTATTAAATCACAGTACTTCTTAATTAATTTGAAGTCATTTCTATATTTTATCTTCATGACAGACTGAAGTAAGGAAAAAAGTATATATTTTTTGGTCCCAGATAGATCCTTTTCCTTTGCTATATAAAGGATATGGCTTTGATCCCAGACATTGAACTATTATCATGAAGATGCCAGAATTTTACAGTTTTTTCCTTCTTACCAACAGATTTATAGCTTATCTTTACAATTAGAGGTTTATTTTTGTTTCCAAGTTTAGTTACTCTATAATTATTTGGGCTGAAATATAGTCATCAGATGTATAAATTCCTTAAAACACTCAATATTTGAGTTGATTTGGCATGTATCCAGTTTTCTTAGGTTTAGCCTTCCTTTTAAAGTCCTACTGCCTTTAATAGAAGCTCAAATTCTTTTTGAAAATCTGATGAAATCATCTGTTAAGTATGTGTAATACGTGATCCATACAGTTTCCAGTACTGTTTGAAATTGGCTCTTTGAATTACCAATCTGTTTCTAGTTCACATTTTATAGATGAATCAACAATTGAACATCAATATAGTTTGCTCTTTTAAAAAGTTTGTTCTGAAATAGGTTATACTTAATAGGTTCCAAATCAGTATTTACTGAACCAAAGAGTTTAATTGTTAATCCAGCTATTTTGGGAAGCTAGGAATCAAGCTTCTGAATTTCCTATTCACTATATTTCTCCTCATAACCACTATTCAGCCTTCAAACACCAAGAATAACTATTTTCCATATTGTAAAAGACTTCAAATTCACCAAAAGTCACATTCAATTTCCATTCCCTTTAAAACAATTAAATCATATAGCAGATTACTACTGAACTTTAATAGCTTTCATATCTTTCTAAAATCAGTAAAATACATTTAAATGTGTTCTTATTATAAAAAATACTACAAATTCCATTTCTCACAAGACATGGCTTCTGATCCTGATCCTGACTTTGTCACTAGCCATGTGACCTTGTATAAATTACTAACCTTCTCAGAATATTCAGTTCTTCATTTCTAAAATTAGAGGGTTCCAATGGATGCATTTCTGGTTTTCTTTTTAGCTCCGTGATAATTTTTCTTCATGCATTTTTTATATACTTCTTTAGTCTAGGTCTTTTCTTTCTTTTCAGAAGTATTTATAATGGCTCACCCCCCAGAATACATTTTCATGACCTCTTTGACCTTCCTTACTTCTAACATAATATATGTACTGATCAGGATAGGCTAGATGATACTGTAGGAACAACTTCTCTGACCTCAGTGGATTAAAGCAACAAAGTTTATTTCATGCTCATACTGCCTGTCTGCCCATAGTATGTGGTCTGGGAACTTTGCTCTGTGTTGTCCTCGTTCCAGCACCAAGGCCTTCAAAGTACCCACCATGTGGAGCTTTACAGATCCGATAGCAGAGGTGAGAGAGAGAACAGCTATGCCATTCACGGTCTTTGAAATCTTCCTCCAGAAGTAAACACATGTTACTTTTGTTCATATGACATTGGTCAAAGGAGGTCACATAACCGCACCTAACTTCCAAGGGACAAGAATTGCTATCATACAGTATGCCCTGGACGTGGAAAGACACAGGAATACTTGGTCAACAGCTCTTGTGACTATCTGTCATGTTTTAAATCACACACTGACTTCTGGTAGGGGTGGGAATCAATACTACATTTATGGAGGGCAGTTTGTCAACATATCAAGAGCCCTAGAAAAAGGTGTCTTCCATTTGATTTAGTGGTCCTGGTTTTAGGAAATTATTGAACAGATCTATGAAGATGTATATTTAATAATTAATTCTTCAAATATATATTTATTGGCTATCCTGTGTCAGGAGCTGACATGGTCCATACCTTCAAAGAGCTTTTGGGGTAGGACAGGAGAGAGAGAGTAGCAGAAATAATTAAAATGGAACTGGTTAAGTCCTATTGTGGGGGAAGATACGGTTCTATGAAGGTATATGGGAAAATTTTTTCTGACCTGTTTTCCAGTTGCCTGATTCTCTTTAGCTGTGTACAATTTGCTCTTCAACTCCCTTCCACTGGATTTTTTCATTTCACTTTCTGTATGTTTTCATTTCTGAAAGAGTTCTTCAAATGTGCTAAATTACTTTTTGTAGTTTCTATCTCTGAAGATATTTTCAAGCTTGTCTTTTCAGAAGGAATTGTTTTCTCAAATTGTGACATCATCTTGAACACCTGCAAGTCTTTTGATACTAAAATTTAAAGTTACATGGTTATAATTTGCAAAATGTGATAATCTTTAGGGGGAAAAAAGCCCATGACCCACATTGTGTATACATATAATATAGTGAATATTATAAGGTGACACAGAAACGACAAGATGTGATTTACCGTGTTGGAATTGTGGCCGAGTTTTAAAATTTTTTCTAAACCATAATGTTATTTTGTAGTTTTTAGAATTTAAGAAATTAGACTGGCCAAATCAACTTAAAGAAAGTAAAAGTAATGTATTAATGGAGAATAATTTTATTAATATTCAATGTGGAGAGTTTTAAAAGGCTTTCACACTCGTTTTATTATTTAAAAAGCTCTGATTTACATCCATAGATCAAATTAAAGTTGTGAGAAGTGTAATGCTCGTCATATCTTCATAGTAGAAAGATTTTAAGTATTTCTATGTGAAACTGTAGTGCATGGCTCTGGAGAAAAAACTATGTAAACCTGCTCCCCCTTTCTTCTTGCTCTTTTCATTCTGTTTTCTTTCGTGTACTAGCTAGGCTCAACTCACATCAACAATTGGGAGTAGAGTTAAGAACATAGTTTTTTTTACAATTGGGAAGGAAGCAGAAAACGAGACATTTTTCTACGAGCAAGTCGTACGCTTCTCACAAAGAGAACCAGGCTTGCCGAACCCAAGAAATAAAGGTTAAGTACTTCATAACACTTGTCAACACTTTTTTCTTTTAGGAAGAAGAAAGGCGTATGGCATCTGTTGTAGCCAAAAAAGAGGAAGAGAAGAAGCGGGAAAGTCATAAACAATCCTTGCTGAAGGTACTTTCTCGAACGAGTGCATGCATGTGTGCGCCCGCACGCTCACCTACGCCGAAACTAGCTAGCTAGTCAGCTGAAAGCGCAGTTTCCACATTTGGTAAAGTTTTCATTCCTATCAGTAGAATGTTTTTAACGCTTACCCTGAAAACTTTTAGCAGTTACCTATAAATAAACCTGTGCTTCTGAATTGCGACATAATGTACAGTATAAAACACATGCAAAAGCTAGACATTTTAAAAGGAAGAGATGGAAAATAGAGCACAAGCTACAGTTGTTTTCCACACCAGTGCGTCACCCTGTGTGTCCCTGCCATGTGGGCTTCATTTCAGAAGCCAGTGTTAATAGACCACTGTCTTTACTGAGCTATTTTAATGAGCTCTGATACATGGGTTTCTTTTGTGATAATTGCTTCTTACATTTAAAAACTTTCTCTACTAGCCTCTCTTCTGTAGAGGTGGTAAAGATTTTGAGGATTTAGGAATTAAAACTTGTTTTAAACTAGATTTAGATAATTTAGCATATCAGATAAATTTTCCTTAAATAAAATGCTTCCTCTTAAAATATTTTACATTCGCATCACAGAAGTATGATGAATGAAGACAGCTTACAGTTTGCAGCCTGGATCATGCTCATCCTCTTCTAAAATTAAAGATATCACCCTGGTTATCATTACTCAGTCTTGTCTAATGTGGGTGCTTTTCTTTTTAAAAATGAAACTGCCGTTTAGAATTCAAAAAATGACTAGTAGGGATACAAAGTTGTACAAAATAAACTTAGGAAACAAGGGAACTTATTGGGGCGATGGAAATGTGTGTCTCGATAGGGGTATGGTTACACAGGTGTATGCATTTGTCAAAAACGATCAAGGGGTATACTTGAATCAATATGTACTCTATGAAAACTACTCCGAAATTCACAAAAAAGAAAACCAACTTGGTCCCAACCCTCTTGGCTCAAGCTACTACTTCAAAAGTGTTTAGAACTCTTACCCGTTGTGCTACAATTTTCTCACTTGCTGTTGTTTCTAACCTCCTGACGCCTCCCCAACTTTTATGTTTCCCCTCATCCCATTAATTAGATGTACCTAAGCCCTCTCTTGACATCTCTGTCATACTGATTTTAGCCAATAGGATATTAGTCTTAACTATTGACTAAGGGGGCCAAAAAGACACTTTGGTTTATAGGAAATATAGTTGTAGGCAATATTTTTTCAATGTGTAGGAGCAAGATTTACCATTGCCAGATGATACTATTGGTAAACTTTTGGAATAGTTCATTTACAAAAAGTAGCAGAGTTGATTCTTGAACAATATGAGTTTGAACCACACATGTGCACTTATTACATGTATTTTTTTCAAAAAATACAATACAGTACTGTAAATGGATTTTCTATTCCTTATGATTTTCTTAATAACATTTTATTTTCTCTAAGTTACTTTATTATATGAATACACTATATAACACATATAACATACAGAGTATCTGTTAATCAACTGTTTATGTTACGTTATGTTATCAGGAAGGTTTCCAGCCAACAGTAGGCTCTTAGTAGTTACGTTTTTGAGGAGTCCAAAGTTCTATGCAGATTGTCAGCTCTCCTAACCCAACCCCTATGTTGCTCAAGGATCAACTATATTTCCTATTGTACAGCTGCTGCTTTCAGATACATAAGTGAATGAATGAATAAATGAATAAAAATACATAAGTAAATAAATAAAGCTCTCGGACCAAAAGTAGATTTTTGTTTGAGCACTGGAGCATGGAAAGGAAGAAAAACAAAGAAGCTCCATTGGCGATTTAGCTTTTAAAGGCACCATTGTACGTTGAGCCTTACAACTTACAAGTTGAGGCAACAAATTGCACTTGACTCCACCTTTGCACTAAAATGTTTTTCTTATATACCCAATTCAGATGCTTTCCACTGTCGGCATTTTTGGAAATGTGCCATTAAATATTTAGCCAATGTGGTTTTTACATGTTTGGGAAATTTTTATAAAAACTTAAAAAAAAAAAGAATGCTTCGCTTGAAGTCACTAAATAGGACCCTTTAATTATGAGAGTTATTTAGCTTTAAAATTTTTTAATTAGGAGAAAAGCATGGGAAATCCAGAGATCTGGATTCTAGCCCTAGCTCAGATTTGAGATCACAGTACCAAAGACCCTCAGCATTTGCTGGCTGTTGTTTATGCGACAACACCTATTGATCGTTAAGAAAAGTGGGTGGGTGGTTATGAAGGGACCAGAAGAGTTCATTGACACGTATCTTCTGCCTTGTTGCTTTTCTATCTTTCTGTTTTCTTTGCAACCTTGGAAATAAATGGAAGTGATGGTTACAGGATATACTGGTGTGGAATTGCTTGGATTATGAAGAATAGACTCAAGTGACAAAAGCTGAAATTTGGAATCTTCTAAAATAATTGCCACCTTAACACGGACTTGGCAATGTATTGCTGTCTAGCTGTAGAGACATGTCTATAACTGATATGCCAAATGCATCCATGATCTTCAAGCAGAAGATTTTCCTTGGGGACCCCCTCTTCTGCCTTGCAGAATCTCTGGCCTTTCTCTTGTTTTTTCTCTTGCACCAGATACCTAGAGCCCTTATGTGGCCCCCTGGCCAGCCAGTGACCTCCACCTGACCCCAGACTGCACTCCTGTTTTAAAATATGTCTTCCTCTTCCTGGCCCCAGTACTCTTAGTCATCCATTCTCTTAGTCAACCTGGTGTTGATCTAATTTCAATGATCCAAATAAAGGAACTTTAACTTTGGGGTAGGTATAGGAAAGTGTTTGTATTTTCAGGGTATCTTATAAATTTGTTAACATACTCAGTGGTATAAAGATATTGTGTATCTCTTTTCTAAACATAGCTGTATCTGCCTCATTAAGAATATTTCTTTCCACCAACTACCAGTCAGCCAGGAAACCAAATGCATGGAGCCAGCGTGACAGCCATCTGCCATTATTAACTCACTGCCCCTGGCTCTTTCAGAGTAGCTTGATACTGAGTAAAAATGACACTACTTAGATTAAGAATTGGGTTGTATCAGTTATCCATGAATAACTGAAATAGAATTCCTTAGGGTAGGATGCTGTTAATATAGATTTGGAAAAAAAATTTTTTTGACAGTAGAATAGCAGATTCCTACTTGCTTTAGACAAGGGGGATACACATAAAATGCCCCAAAGTCTCAGAAGTATACACATATTAAGCATAACCCATTTAACGATATAGACACACTTGAAATGCCATGCAACAGAGAACCCATGCTAAAAACATTTTTAAACACAGAACTTCTAAAAAGTTTAGTTTTAATTAAGCTTTGTTATCAGTTTTCATTCCTACCCAGTGCCATTTTTCCATGCTAAAATTTTAGATCTCCAAATATAGGCAAAGAGATGGAACCAAAAATGTATTATTCTGCATGTACATATTCCCTGAGGAAATGGGCAAAGAATCTTCCTAACAGCCCTCACCAACTCCAGAGGCAGCAGGTGAGAAGTCAGTATCACACAGCTGACTGGATGAGCGTGCTGTCAGTAAAGAGGAAAGGGGAAGTGTCTACTTGTAGCACTCTGACCATATCGACATGCCATTTAAAAATGTTAACTTTTGATAATGGAGACTTTACCAGAGTAGTGATTATTTTCTTTATCAACTTAATACAAGCTGAGTAGAAACATTGCAGCCTGGCACATTTTCCTTCGGGACCAGTAGCCTTAACAACAGCTGGGAGCTTTTAGAAATGCAAATTCTCAAGCCCCACCTCAAACACGCTAAATCCGAAAGGCGTGAGAACCCGCAGTTGGTGGGTTAAGAAGTTCTCCAGGTGGTTTGAGGCACGCTAGGTAAAGTACGAAAACCACTCTACTAAGACATCCATTGCAGATACTGAATTACTTCTTTCCTATTCCTCTGGGATGGTACTAGTTACCTAGAAATATTTCAACCTAGTACAATTTCTTTTAGTGGTCTTTATGTACTTCTTCATTTTCAGACATTGTAATTCATGCTGTGAAGCTTGGAACATTGACCAATCCCCCCTTCTTCTCCCCACCTCTCAACCAAGATTATTGCATCGTAGTAGTCTGAATTATTAGGTAGGAAAATTAAAATATTATTAGTTTTCTTCTCACTACGTTGAAACACAGAGGCATATAAATTTCTGTCCAATTAAAATCTCAGATAACAAGTATAAAAACTTCTGCCAAATTAAACTTTCAGATAGCTAATTTTCGTATCTCCAATGGGAGTAATTATTGTTTGTGTGTAATTTTTTCTCTTTAAGGATGACAGACCACGGTTGAGATGTTTGAATGCACAGGGTAAATAAGGCCGCCGTACTTTTAGGAGCCTATTTGCAGCTACGTATAAGGAGTAAGACTCCTTTAAAAAGTGTGATAAGTAGTACAGACAACTTGCTTCAGGGATACTCGCCTGCTGCAAAAATTGCTTTATATAATTCTTGTCACAATAAACTTCTTCATAGGAGAAGAAAAGGTTAACAATTAACAACGTAGCTCGAAAGTGGGACTTGCAACAGCATCGAACACCCAACATTGCTACAAATCAAGATACAAAAGTTTCTGACTCTCCTTCTCAGGACCCCTCTCAGCTCCATGGAAGCGCCGTCGTCTCTGCATTTCCAGAGGAAACAGGGTATGAATGGTATTCTTTCCAGGTACTAGTGTCTTTGGGGAACTGAGTTTGGAGCAGAAATGGGGAACTATTTCACATATAACTATTTAAAAATAGTTATCTTAAGAAAGCCTACTAAGATTAGAAATTTAAATTTATTTATTTTTACATTTATTTATTTTTGAGAGACAGAGAGAGACAGAGCGTGAGCTGGGGAGGGGCAGAGAGAGAGGGGGACAGAATCCAAGGCAGGCTCCAGGTTCCGAGCTGTCAGCACAGAGCCCAACGCGGGGCTCGAACCCAGAACCGTGAGATCATGACCTGAGCCGAAGTCGGACGCTCAGCCGACTGAGCCACGCAGGTGCCCCTAGAAGTTTAAATTTAAAAGTGAAGGTAGAAATACTGAAAATATAAACTGACCCCTAATTAAAACACACACACACACACACACACACACACACTCTTCAGTGCTTTCCTATTTTTCATGGGAAAGAAACCCCAGATTACTTAATGTAGCCTAGGAGGCCCTCTACCCACCTAACCTATTTCATCCCTCACCATCGGACACTAATTTGACCGTGCGTCAGGGCCTTTCAGAGCGGTTACTTCCCATCTCAGAGCCTTGCTGCTACAAACAGCTGTGTTGTCCCCTGCCACTACTTCCCTGCCCTGCTTCCCTCCCCCTGCCCTGGCTAATGCCAGCCTGCCAGTTTTAAAGTTAAACCTCACGTCCCCGGAAAGCCTTCCCTAACTACCCCCTGGAGACTAGACTAGATCAGATACGCCTCTTATCTCTCTCAGTACTGTGCACTCCCCCCTTCTCAGCACTTACATAACCATGATTAAATAACTAGTGGGTAATTAGTTGTTTCCTGTCTTCCCTACTAGAGTATAACTTGAAGAGGAAAAGAATCCTGATTCCGATTGCTGATGGTCTTGACCCAGCAGCCAGCACAAGACCTTACTCCTAACTAATAGTATTAAGCAATTTTGGCATAAAATCTGAATAATTACTCCAGTTGTGTTCTATAATATCGATCTATCCCAGTGTCTTACAGCCTCTTTTCTTCTGTGACATAGGTGCCACATAATTACATATCCCCTGGTTTGTGAGCAAATCTGAGTACATTATGTAGATTTTACATATTTCTCTTCCTCTTAAGAAAGTATATTGGAATCAAGTAAATGTGAGGGATATAAAGCATATTTATGTGTATAGTTTATTTATAATTTTAAAAATATATTATATGTAACTTAAAAATAAAGCCTAAAAGTCAAAGATAGAATGCATACCAATTTCATTTCATTTGATGAAGCTCTATTACCTAATGACCTTAACCAAATTACGAAGCACACTTCAAACTGAACGTGATGTAGCTTTTCTTTTGAGTTTTCAGGTCATATTCTATAAACTTTTTCATACACAAAGAATGCCATGAAGAAAATAATTTAAGAGGCATTAGACTAACATTTTGGAAGTTTTCCGGAGTTAAAGAGTGTGACATATATTTAGACAAATATACTTCAAAAATGTTAGTTATAGGATTAATTTATATGGATCCGTGTACTTACTTTAGCTCACGTGGGTATCATATCCACATGCAGAGCCTCTCAGCCCTTTCAGCTAGCAAAATAAAGCAATAAGAATAGCGATTTTATAAAACAATTTATAAAACAATTTATAAAACAAATATATATCCTTCTTATATTGCCCTAGAGCTTTATGTAATATTCTTTTACTTGGTCAGAACTATAACATTTTATAAAGTTAAAACTTTAGATTTATGACATACACTACACAAGTCAGTTTATTTCTGATGGCTCTTTTTAAAAAAATTTTTTTTTCCTATCTTCCTTAAGATGGTTTCCTAGATCCAAGTTTATCCAAATAATCTTACACATTATATTCGAAAATTTTAATAAGGTTTAGAAGTTAGTTCTTTCTACATCAACTTTATTTTCATATGTAGTGTTAGGTGAGAGTCTAACCTGATTTTATTTCAATTGGTTAATTGATCATAGCATTGCTTAATTAAGGTATTCTCTTTTTTAATGAGAATGCCATTTGCCTCTTACATTAAGTTCCTGTAAATATTTGGAAATATTTCTGAACTTCCTATTCCATTTCACTTATCTGTTTATCTGTGTTAATAATCATAACTATTTTGATGATAGTAGTTTTTTGGTACATTTTAATATCTATGTAGGGGAAATCTTTCACTATTCAGAGTTTTAATTCTCCCACACTTGTTCTTCCATATGAACTTTAAAATCATTTAATCTATGACTAACATTGTATGTTGAGTATACTTCAGTGAAAAATTATTCATCTAAACAGAAACGTTAAAAATCATATTCAAATGACATTTAAGGTATTAATTTCAGAGGTATTGACATTCTTAAGATAATAAATCATCACTTTAAAAAGCATGGTATATCTCCATTTTTCCAGGTCTTGTTTGGTATCCAGAGGGAGCTAATTAGGGAAGTGTTGAAAGATTGAAGGAAAATTCTGAAGAACTAAATGAGCTTAGAGACTATGAAATTGTAGCAACTATAGTCAGAATTGTTGAATGAGTATTCCAGGAGCACAGAGTAGGTAGGTATAACAGTAGAGAAGCTATGTGTTTGATAAAGAATAAGGAGATAAAGGATCAAAGGTAAACAATAAAAAATTCAAGTATAATGATAAAAGGAAAAATGATGGGTCATATGGTCTGGGCTAGACTTTTAAAGAATTAAAAAATAGAAGGTTGCCTACAGATTAGGAGAAAATTTAGTATTTCTGAGACCAGAAGTCTAAATGAAGTTGAAGATGAGAAGCCTAGGAAGTAAGAGGGTTAATAGTGAGCTCAGATAGTGGGAGTTTATGGTCAGGGTTAAGATGTTGAAGTTGAAGATTTTAAAGGCAGGACATATCTAAGTAATGACAACATTCAGAGCAATTTGGAGGCCACTGTTGTGGCCATGGCGTGGGTCGTTGGAGAAGAGAAGTGAAGGTCACCAGAGGGAGATCAGTTGAAGCTGTTATTGAACATATTGCAGTTGATGGTAGAACTAGATATGGAGCAAGGGGTCAATGCATTCAGCAGTGATCAGCCTTATCTCCCTCCAGTCTGAGTCATGCATCCTATGCTCTTGTTAAACCATTCACTATTCCTGTTTTATTGGTGTTGGCGGCTACAGCGAGTGCAGAAATGTCTTTGTTTATTAACTTGCTCTTTTACCTCGCAAAACTATCTCTGACAGGTGAATCCCAGACTGCTAATATGATTTTCCCAACGCTTTGAACTTTTTAGGCAGCTTATGGCCAAACGTTCTGTGATCCTCTAAAATCATTTAAAAGTATAGAGTCTTCACTTTTATGGCCTCAAAAACAAGCGATGAGTTCCAAGAGAAAGAGGAAGTATCTGTTAGTGAAAATTGTTATGCCTTATACTTACTGCCAAGAGTTTCAGAATTTTTATTAAAAGTTCCACAAAGTCAGAGAGGCCTTTTAAGCAAGAAGTACAAAGGAAGAGTTTGGGAGAGATGGGAAAAGTGATGTATGGGTTCAGTGGAGAGGATGTGGAGAGCAGTAATGAATCATTGGAAAGGGATCCACGATTTCTGGCAAAAGATTTGTGTTTTACTGATGTAAGTTCAAAGTGCCATGGAGACACCATTTTCTCGGTCTGATCCTTTTAAGAACTTAAACACTGTGAAGTCAAGGAGACACCGATGATATTTGAAGTCAGAAAAGTAAAACTCTGAACATAGTGAATTATTGGTGAAACTTTAACGTAAAATTACTTGTAACTTCTACAATGGTTAATGATAATTTCTTCCATTTAGTTGGCAGTTGTGTGATTCATGTAAAATCTCTTGCATCTGCAAGATAGAAATATTTCTGAAAGCTGATTATACCTTGTATATGTATATACCAGAGGCTTTTTTTAAAGTTTGTTTATTTATTTTGAGAGAGAGACAGAGAGAGCATGCACAAGGTGGGGGGGGGGGGACAGCAGAGAGAGAGGAGAGAGAGAATCCCAGCACACTGTCAGCACGGAGCCCGACATGGGGCTCAATCTCACAAATCCTGAGATCATGGCCTGAGCTGAAATTGAGTCGGACACTTAACCAACTGAGCCACCCAGGCACCCCTACACCAGGAGCTCTTAACCAGAGTATCCAGACTGACTGTTTGAAATTGAAGTCTTTGTTTCATACTTGAGCTCTCCACACCATTTGACATAGTTGACACTCTTCATCTTGAAGGGCCCTTTGCATTCACTTTCCTGATAGCACATTCACCTGATTTTCCTTTTACCTGTGTGGCTGCTGTTTTTGTTTGTGTTTTGTTTTAAATAATACCTTGCTAACTCCTTTTCTACCAAATCTCTAAATGTATATTATGCTTTCTCGATTTACAAAGTTTAGATAGACTTTTGTGGGGCGCCTGGGTGGCTCAGTTGATTAAGCGTCCGGCTTTGGCTTAGGTCATGATCTCACGGTTCATGAGTTTGAGCCCCATATTGGGCTCTCTGCTGACAGCTCAGAGCCTGGAGCCTGCTTCTGATTCTGTTCTTTCCCTCTCTCTCTGCCCCTCCCCTGCTCTCTCTCTCTCTCTTTCTTTCAAACATAAACGTTAAAAAAATTTTAGATAGACTTTTGGCCATAATAGACAAGGATTCAGCTCACTCACTTGTTACCCCCCAACACTATATACCTAGAGTTTTTTTATTGAAAACTTTTGTAATTTACTATAATTAAACCTCTATTTTTTGTTCCATCTGCTATAGACAGTAGCTCTCAAGTTTGCATTGTGCAAGATGAGTCTACCCTTCTTTTTACTTCTCCCACTTTTGTCCACTGCAACTTTCTATGAGCTATACTTTTCTTATTTCCCTTGTGATTTCTTCATTGACCCATTGTTTAAAAGTGTTTTAATTTCCATAAATTTGTGAATGTTCCAGGTTTCTGTTACTGGTTTCCAGTTTTATTCCATTGTTTTCAGAAAAGATGTTTTATGTGAGATTTGTTTTGTGATGTAACATATAGTCTATTCTGAAGAATGTTCCATGCACACTAGAGAAGAATGTACAGTCTAATGTTTTTGGATAAAGTCTTCTATGTATGTTAGATCTAGTTGATTTATAGTGTTCTTGAAGTCTTCTATTTCCTTATTGATTTTTCTGCCTATTCTATCTATTATTGAAAGTAGGATATTAAAATCTCCAACTATTATTGCAGATCTATCTCTCCCTTCAATTCTGTCAGTTTTTGCTTTATATATTTGGGATGTTAAATGCACTATATTTATAACTGTTCCACCTTCCTGATGGATTGACCTTCTTATCGATGTAAAATGTCTTCCTATATCTCTTGTAACACTTTTTGACATGATGTCTATTTTGTCTGGTATTAGCAGCCACTCTAGCTCTCTTTTGGTTATCATTTGCATGGAATATCTTTTTCCATCCTTCCAATTTCAGTCTACTTGTGTCTTTTAAGCTTGTTGACTGCCTATAGTTAAATCTTATTTTTTTAATTCGTTCTGCTAAAAACCTCCTTTTATGTGGAGAATTTAATCTATCAAGTCCTCATAAGAAAGCACTTAATTCTATCATTTTGCTCTCTGATTTCTTTATATATCTTTTTTGTTCCTCAATTCTTCCACTACTTTTTTTGTGTGTTCAAGTGATTTTTAGTGTGCCATTGTGATTCCCTTCTCACTCCTTTTACTGTATATATTTCTTAGCTGTTTTCTCAGTTGTTACCCTGGGGATTACAATTAATATCATAAATAATAACAGTTTAGGTTGCATTAATACCAGTATAGTTGCAATAATAGATAAAAATTTTGCTCCTATATGGCTTCACTCTGTGTATGTTCTTATTATCACAAATTTCATCTTTATGTACTATGTGCACGTTAACATAGATTTATAATTATTATTTTATGCATTTGTCTATTAAATCATATAGAGGAAAAGAAGAGGTACCAGTTGAAAATACAGTTATACTGGCTTTTATATTTACCTATGTAATTACCTTTCCTGATATTCTTTATTTGGCTTTGAGTAACTACCTAGTGTCCTTTTATTTCAATCTAAGTGGCTACCTTAGCTTTTTTTTGTAGGGCAAGTGTACTAGCAGTAAGCACAGCTTTTATCTGAGAATGTCATAATTTCTCTCTTCATTTCAAGTGCAGTTTTTCTGGATATAGAATTCTTGGTTGAAAGCTTTTTCTTTCAGCACTTTAAATATGTCATCCCATTGCCTTCTGCCCTCCATGGCTTCTGATGGGAAACTGGCTGTTAATCTTATTGAGGGTCCCTGAGGGTCCCTTGAACAGGACCAGTCACTTAGTCATTTCTCTCTTGCTATTTCGAGATTCTTCCTTTGTCTTTTTCTTTTAACAATTGGAGATGATTGTTTAGGGTCTTCTCATTCCCTGAAAAGCACAAGAACTTAACAAAGCCCTCAATCCCCCAACTATCTTCTTCCCCAGCCTCTTTTTGTCTTAAGGTTTTTGCTCTATTTTTTTGTCCCACAGGGCAACACCTAAAACATTTTTGCATTAAATGCTTTTGACAAATGCCACGCACGAAGCCACCTGTGCCCAGGGGAAACTCTGAGGCACGTGAAACAAAGGTGGGCTATTTAGCTGGGACCCACCAGACATGTCAAACGCATGACCACAGCTCTTTGAGAGTAAGGCATGGGTTACTTTTTCTAGTACCAGCAACCTGCACAAAGAATATGGGCTGCCGTCTTCAAACCACAACTGAGCTAGGGAGTAGGGGATGTTAACGGTGTAAGTTAAAATGCACAGAACTCTCATACTGAAATTCGGCATGTTTCTTCTTCAGTATGCATTTCCCTGGTGGTTGTAATGTTTTTTTCTTTTAGATTCCAGAGTTCTGAAAGAGTTGATTCTGAAAGTTTTCGCTAGCATATTTGTTACTTTTGTGGAGGAATGCAGTTTTGGAGTTCCCTATTCTACCATTTTCTCTCGTTTGGGAACCACAATTTTGCTATATACTATGAGCTATGCTTTTACATTTTGTTATTAAAATTATTTGTGTCTGTTCTATAACCACAACATTGTCAATTGGTAGCTTCTAAAGATTGAACACTAGTAGGGGCACCTGGGTGGCTCAGGTGGTTAAGCATCCGACTTTGACTCAGGTCATGATCTCACAGCTTGTGAGTTCAAACCCTGCATGGGGCTCTGTGCTGACAGCTCAGGTCCTGGAGCCTGCTTTGGATTCTGTCTCTCCCTCTCTCTCTCTGCCCATCCCCCCACTGTCTGTCTGTCTGTCTCTCTCTCTCCCCCTCCCTCAAAAATAAATAAACAATTAAAAATTTCAATAAAAAAGATTGAAAACTAGTAAGCAGTGTTTACATTTCTGCGATTATGTAACTATTTTTTACTTGAGCATTAAGTAGTGTACTGTAAATCTCATTTTCTGCTTCCTAAACCATTCAAGGAAAATAATCTTAGCATCAAATGCAAATAGTCCCCCGCTTCATCACACTTCAAAATGTGTTCAGAGCCATGCCACACTCTAGTTTGCCTCACATTTGAGCCATGCCTTCTTACATAGTTTTTTTTTATTTTTTTTTTTGACGTTTATTTATTTTTGAGACAGAGAAAGACAGAGCATGAATGGGGGAGGGGCAGAGAGAGAGGGAGACACAGAATCTGAAACGGGCTCCAGGCTCCGAGCGGTCAGCACAGAGCCCGACGCAGGGCTCGAAGTCACGGACCGCGAGATCATGACCTGAGCCGAAGTCGGACGCTTAACTGACTGAGCCACCCAGGCGCCCCATACATAGTTTGTTTTTATCTGAAGTTTCTGATTTTCTGTCTTTTATTTATTTATTTATTTATTTATTTATTTATTTATTCATTTATTCATTTATTCATTCATTTATTTATTATTGTTTACTAAATGAAGAAATTTGTGCTGCCTTTACTACATTCAAATTTCTTTGAACTTCTCACTTATCTAGTGAGTAGAATTTATTCTTCTTGAAGCCTGCTATCTTCCGGACCTAATTCAGTCTTAATATTTCCTTTTGGACCATTGTTTACAATTTATTATTTTACATCGTATTACTAGTAGCCTTTTCTAGCCTATGTGTCTTTCTAATATCCTCAAGTACTTCTGTCCTCTCAACCTGTAGATGGTAGAGTTACTCAGATTTTGGTCCTGGGCCTTCTTTTCACTCTTTGCTTCCCCCCAAGCAATCTCAGATATGTCTTTGCCTTTAAACAACATTTGTATTTTGGAAGATACCAATTTATATATCTTTTCTTTTGTGGTTTCGCCATTTGGATTGTGTTTAAGGAAAAATATCCTTTACTACACTGAGATTATATAAATATTCTCCCATTTTGTCTTCCTAAAGCTGAAAATTTGGCCCTTCGTATTTTAGTGTTTATTACACTTGGAATTGATTTTTAAGTTTGAGACAGAGGTCTGATTTGTTTGTTTTTCCCATATGGGAATAGCCAATTGGCCAACTCCTATTTAATGAGAATTCTTTCCTTTTCCCACTCATCTGTGATGCCGCTCAGCCTGACTGTTTTATAGGCAGTGAGAGAAGTAGGTGGTAGGATCCTTTTACAGATCTTCAGTCTTACTTCTACACCCATCTTCTATCATATCTACTGTTCTTTCCTTTCCAGAGCCTTCTGAGCCGTTTGGCCTACATCTTTGTTCTTGTCTCCAGTTTGTACGTATTCGAAGCAATGACTTTTTTGTTTTTCTTCATCACTCAACATTCTTTACAGTTTCCAGAAGTTTTCTGAAACTTCCTACAGCAGATTGTCCCCCAACTATTGTACTTGTTGTGGGTTTACACCAGTTCAACTGCTTTAATGGGCTTTTAGAGCGAGATTTCAAACACATGTGTCCAGTCTTTGTGCTGGTTTATCTGAAAGTACACAGTAAAATGTTTTAAATTTTAGAAGTTGTGTTACTATATTCTCTGTAAGTCTTTAAAAATATAATTTAATTTCATCTTTCTGGAATGATATAAGCCTGGCTCTTTCTGACGGTAGAAGGCTAGAGGGTCAGAGAGTCCCTTCCTTAGGGTTCCAATTTGTTTTTTAATGCTACATAAGTTTTTCCATTTTTAACAATCCCATTTATAGTCTTTAGTATTTCATAATGCCAGAAAAGTGGCTAATTCTTGTGTTAGAGTTTCTGTGACCTTTGGCTTATGGGTGTGTAACTAAATGCCTGGAAACAAGTATCCATGAAAAAATTACAGGCACATAAAGAGAAGAAATTCTGTAAAACTTTGGTATATCCCATTAATGATTTCACTGTTTCACTGTACTTGGGACAGCTCTATAGTAAAATGACATATTGCAGGTTTCTTTTCCGTGCCAGAAATGGGAAAGTACTTGGTGTAATGTTTTCTTTGCTTACATTGGATGCATACAGTGAAGCTGGTTTATTTTTGGTCATTTCCTGTCTATGAACACTGTGGTACTTTAGCCAACACTACCATAATAAAATATAATGCATAAAATGAATTTCTACACCTATGAATGTTGTAATAGAAATTCATAAAATACATTATTATAGGAATCAGCACCACTTTTTCATTGGGAAAAGAATCTTCCGAAATATTTTAAGTCTTTCTGTTCTAGCCTGTTATAGAAAGCCTAAAGATTTTTTTAAACAAACCAAAAAACTCCGTAATCCTCTGAAATATTGCCCTTTTTTGCCCATTCAGGCATTTAAGAGTATATTCTTTATTTAGCCTGGCTTTTAGGGACTCATTACTTTATTGCATTAAGTTAATTACACTCTCGTTTCTTAGAGTCCTATACTAATCAAGAAGGCATTGAATATGCCTTTTCTGACTCATAGAAAGATCAAGTTGATTAAATAAGCATTTGTACATGTAATTAACCACGTGAGTGTGAAGGTCTTGAAGAGAATTCCTATTTGATGGCAGACTGCCTGCTGTTCCATAAATAATATTTGAGGGGGGAAATACACATGGAAATGTATTGGGCTTCATGGGAAAACAAATTTTAAAACATGGATCCTTCGCAGAAAAATGCCACACTTCTCAGAGTGCTAATTTAGACTAGACAGGGGTAGAACACTAGCCCACTTGATCCAGTCATTTACTCTAAAAATTTGAGTCACATTTATTCATTCTTCTCCTTTATTCCCTGTAATCAGTCACTAAGTTCTACTTTTATTTTCTCCTAAACATCTGTTACATCTATGTTCTCTTATTAATAATAATCACTATAATGTATTGAACTAAGCATTAGATAGGATTCAGAATATTTCTAGTCTCTGACAACTTTGAAAAAACATGTATTGTAATCACCATTTACACATTAGGAACTGCAACTACAAAGAAACTAGATAACCTGCCCCCCAAATCATCTGTTTGCCAGTGGCAGACCTAGGATTTGAACTAAGGTCTGTCTGGCCTTCTTGCCAATTCCATTTCCAGGGCACCATGCCCTCCTTTTTGTTATGCCCTTCTATGATCTAGTCAACACTATTGCACTGGTTTTCCTACTATTCTCCCTCCATTCAGCCTCTCTCTGCTACATCTTCCACAAGGTTGACCAACTTACTGGTCTGAGGTCGATCCTTGAGGATCGAGAAATGTCTTGCTCGTCTTTGTGGCACCAGCACCTAGCTCCATACGTGTCACATTGGAGGGGCTCAAAAATATGCATTGAATATGGTCCTATGACCTTTCTGTTTTGCTATTTTATTACTTTTTCTGCTCCTCAACCTCTGTAGGATAAAATCTGACTTTTCAGATTCATCTTCAGCTATGACTCCAATATGTTTCAGTGTTGTAGCCATATCAAAATTTCTTACCTGAATATGTTATATATAATTAGGCTTCTATGCCTTTCTTCATTTAGTTTTTCTTACCTGTGTGTGCTCCCTCCTTCTATTTCTGGTGAAATTCTACTATTCATCTTTCAAGGACCCGTTCAGATGTTACCTTCTTTTGAAAACTGACTTCTCCCTACTAGAAGAATTCCTTCTTCTGTATTCTCATAGCATATCTTTTAAATACTCATTATATGAAAATAAGTACATTGTATTACAATTAATGTATATATTTGTCTTGTTCTTTACCCACCATTCATATTGGGAGCTCTTTAAAGACTAATAGGTCTTTTTTTTTCTTAGTCTTTTTAAAAATTTTATTTGTTTAAACTCAAGTTAGCTAACATACAGTGTAGTGTTGGTTTCAGGAGTAGAACCCAGTGATTCATCACTGCCGTATAACACCCAGTGCTCATCCCCACAAGTGCCCTCCTTAATGCCCATCACCCATTGAGCCCATCCCGCACCAGCCTCCCCTCCAGAAACCCTCAGTGTGTTCTCTGTATTTAAGAGTCTCTTATGGTTTGTCTCCGTCTCTGTTTTTTTTTTTCTAATTTTTTTAGCATTTATTTATTTTTGAGAGATAGAGACAGAGCACAAGCAGGGGAGGGGCAGAGAGAGAGGGGGACACAGAATCTGAAGCAGACTCAGAGCTGTCAGCACAGAGCCCAATGCAGCCCTTGAGCTCACAAACTGTGAGATCATGACCTAAGCCAAAGTTGGATGCTTAACCGACTGACCCACCCAGGTGCCCCTTTCCCTCTCTGTTTTTATCTTATTTTTCCTTCCCTATGTTTGTCGTGTTTCTTAAATTCCACATATTAGTGAAATCATGATTTTTGTCTTCTCTTTTTCTTCTTTCACTTTTTAAAATTTAAATCCAAGTTAGTTAACATATAGTGTAATATTGATTTCAGGAATAGAATTCGGTGATTCATTACTTACATATAACACACCGTGCTCATCCCAACAAGTACGCTCCTTAATGTCCATCACCCATTTAACCCAGCACCCCACCAGCAACCCTCACTTTTTTCTCTGTACTTAAGAGTTTCTTACGGTTTGCTTCCCTGTTTTTATCTTATTTTTCCTTCCCTTCCCCTATGTTCATCTGTTTTGTTTCTTAAATTCCACATATGAGTGAAATCATATGATATTTGTCTTTCTCTGACTGACTTATTTTACTTAGCATAATACACTCTAGTTCCATCCATGTTGTTGCAAATGGCAAGATTTCATTCTTTTTGATTGCTGACTAATATTTCATTGTATATATGTATACATCTTCTTTTTCCATTCACCAGTCGATGGACATTTGGCTCTTTCCATGGTTTGCCTATTATTGATAACAATGCTATAAACATTGGGGTGCATTGTACCTTTCAAGTCAGCATTTTTGTATCCTTAGGATAAATACATAGTAGTATAATTGCTGGGTCATAGGGTAATTCTATTTTTAATTTTTTGATGAACCTCCATACTGTTTTCCAGAGAAGCTGCACCAGTTTTCATTTCCACCAACAGTGCAAAAGTGTTCCCCTTTCTCTGCATCCTCACCAACATCTGTTGTTTCTTGAGTTGTTCATTTTAGCCATTCTGACAGGTGTGAGGTGATACCTCATTGTAGTTTTGATTTGTATTTCTCTGATGATGAGTGATGTTGAGCCTCTTTTCATGTGTCGGTTGGCCTTCTGGATGTCTTCTTTGGAAAAGTGTCTATTCGTGTCTTCTGCTCATTTCTTCCCTGGTTATTTGCTTTTTGGGTGTTGAGTTTGATATGTTCTTCATAGATTTTGAATGCTAACCCTTTATCCGATATGCCTTTTGCAAATACCTTCATCCATGCTGTTGGTTGCCTTTTAGTTTTGTTGATTGTTTCCTTCACTGTGCAGAAGCTTTCTATTTTGATGAGGTCCCAATAGTTCATTTTTTGCTTTTGTTTCTCTTGCCTCTGGAGACATGTCTAGTAAGAAGTTGCTGCAGCTGAGTTTAAAGAGGTTGCTGCCTGTTTTCTCCTGTATGATTTCGATAGTTTCCTGTCTCACATTTAGGTCTGTCATCCGTTTTGAATTTATTTTTATGTATTGTGGAAGAAGTGGTCCAGTTTCATTTTTCTGCATGTTGCTGTCCAGTTTTTCCAGCACCATTTGCTGAAGAGACTGTCTTTTTTTCCATTTGATATTCTTTCCTGCTTTGTCAAAGATTAGTTGGCCATACATTTGTGGGTCCATTTCTGGGTTCTCTGTTCTGTTGCATTGATTTTTGTGTCTGTTTTTGTGCTGGTACCATACTGTCTTGATGCTTACAGCTTTGTAATATAGCTTGAAGTCTGGGATTGTGATGCCTCCTGCTTTGGTTTTCCTTTTCAACATTACTTGGCTATTCATGGTCTTTTTCTGGTTCCATACAAGTTTTAGAATTGTTTGTTCTAGCTCTGTGATGAAGAATGCTGGTGTAATTTTGACAGGGGTTGCATTGAATGTGTAGATTGCTTTGGGCTGTATAGACATCTTAATAATATTTGTTCTTCTAATCCATAAGCATGGAATGTTTCTCCATTTGTTTGTGTCATCTTTAATTTCTGTCATAAGCTATCTATAATTTTCAGTGTACAGATCTTTTACCTCTTTGGTTAGGTTTATTCCTAGGTATCTTATGGTTTTTGGTTTAATTGTAAATGGGATCAGTTCCTTGATTTCTCTTTCTGCTGCTTATTTATTGGTGTGTAGAAATGCAACTGATTTCTGTACATGGATTTTATATCCTGTGACTTTGCTGAATTCATGTATCAGCTCTAGCAGTTTTTTGGTGGAGTCTTTTGTGTTTTCCATGTAGAGTATCATGTCACTGGGATGAGTGAAAGTTTGCCTTCCTCCTTGCAAGTGTGGATGTCTTTTATTTCTTTTTATTGTCTGATTGCTGAGGCTAGGACTTCTAGTACTATGTTGAACCATGGTGGTGAGAGTGGATATCCCTGTTGTGCTCCTGACCTTAGGGGGAAAGCTCTTAGTTTTTTCCCTTGAGGATGATTTTAGCTGTGGGTCTTTCATATATGGTAAGGGCAAGTACATCTTAATTGATCTTTGTATCCCCAGTGCCTATCATAATACCTGACATATAGTAAGCTTGGCAAATAAACCTGTTTAATGAGAAGTTGAGGTTTAGAAATTAGAAATTATATTTCTAATTTTAGAAATTATATTTCATGTGTTTATTAAATTAATTCCAGAGTATGATTAGAGCAGTTCTATTTCTGGGACTAGAGGCCAATGAAAGCGAGGAAAGTTTTGATATATTCAACACATGTCCATGATCTCTATACTGACTGTTTTTATCAATACAGATGAGTTAGTTGCCTATGCCCAAATCCTTAGCACAGTGCCCTATATATAGTGGGCTTTCAGTAAATGTTTGATGAATAAATGAATGAATGAATGAACAAGTGAAGTAATATGTATGTATGTATGTATGTATGCATGACTAAAGATGTGGACATGCCTGCCAAGCATACAAGGAAAGCTGGAAGAACAATCCCCAATGTGTAAGCATTTTTAGCAAATTTTCCAAGTCATTTTTTATGCACATCATAAAAAAAACCTGTTCCCCAAAGAACAGATTCCTCTACTCTACATTGGCCAGAGTTTGAGGCTAAGTTCAAGGCTCATTCAGATAATAACTGAAGTGGGTTAGATATTCTATGACCTGTTTAACAGGTGCTACATTTTCTGTTGACAAGGATGAACCTTTATGTAGCACAGAAAAGTTGCCATTTGTTTTTTTACAGAATGCCCACGTGAGACCTATATAAGTTGGAAATTACTTCTCCTTTCTTTTGTAACCATATTGCTGTTTTGCTGAGTCTGCACTTATTAATTATTTCACTTATTTTCCCAACAGTTTGCTTGACAAATCTTTATACAAAATAAATAATTCCTTTCTGATGCAAGACTTATCTTGGAGCTTATGTTCTTTATCTTTTAATCATATGGAAAAGAAAAGAAAGTCAAAACACTTCCAAATATACAACAGAGAATAATACTGCTTTTCAAAGGATTTATTCATGTTTATGGTATATACGTCAGATTCCCCATCATTTTTACATTAAAATGAACTTAGTTTGCTGGGTATCGTGGCATTAATGTAGGCATCATGACATTAACTAACTAGTTTGCTGGGTTTTTTTTTTCTTGCCTTGCCCTTACTTCTTCAGTATTTGCCTTTGCCTCACCCAAGAAAACCTGCTAACCCTTATTCTGTATCTGTATCACTGATTCTGCCCCTTTGCTCAAATCACACCTTATAGTCAGAACATCCTTCATAAGATTCAATAGATAGTCATTAAAAATTTTTAATTGTCTCACTTCATTAATTCATGCAAGAGATATTTATTGACCACAACATGTGCTAGGAGCTGCGTTAGTTGATAGAGCTACTAATGTGACAAAGTTGGAGCCCTCAAGAATCACGGTGTTTGGTAAGAGAGACAGGCAAGTAAGCAGCTAATTGCCATGCAGTGTGGTAAGTGCTGTAACAGGGGTATGCACTCTTTACAGCAAGCCTTCTGTGTTTTAGTGGCAGTGAAATACAACTCCTTTCCTTTCCTTATTCCAGAAATGATTGTATGCTTTACATAGCTCAGCCCAAAGCTATCACATAAAGCCCAACGTAAGGAGCTCTTAACTCCACCTGGTTTTTGTTCTGTTATCATCCCTTACCTTTATAGGATTTATCATCTAAGATTATTCACATACTACTGCTTATTGAATGTCTTACTGCTGTCATATAATAATCATTGTTTCAAGGACCAGAGTGGCAGAAATTAAGCCTCTTTGTATTTTCTTGCTTGTATATTCAGTTAGAATTGACTGATGTTATTACCCAGCTTGTTACTATAGACACAGATGTGTTAGAAGTTAACTGGTGCCTCTGAAAAAGTACACATAAGTCCAGTAAAATATAATAAGCCAACAAGGTTAATGGTTTGTTAGTCTTCCCCTCCCCTGTCAGCATTATCAAATGTGAAGATCTTTAATAATTCATTTATTCAATATACACGGTGCAACACCCACTGCTGGGCCCCAAAGATGAGAAAATTGTCTTTAGCTTCAAAGAATTCACTGATCAAGAAGGCAAATTGTAAGCATATAATTATGATATAGTATGACTAATGATATATTGGAGGAGTATACAGAAGTTAATAGGAGCACAAAGGAAGACAAAGCACTAATATTAGCAGGGGCAAATAAATACTGCCTGAGAACAAAAATAGCAGAATGAAAACACATGGAACAAAAGCCAAGCGTTGTTTGACTTTTGAGATTGGGTAAAATAAATAGTTACGTCTGTATTCACAAATCCAAAAATTTGAATTGGATTGAGCTACTTCTTGTCTTCTCTGGCTAACATTTGGGTACCTTTTACAGAAAATGTGGCTCCTGCTTTGGAAATAGTAACAATTCTCATATTCAGTAGAGTACGTGAAGTGATTTTATGTGTATCATACATATGTGTGTGTATGTGTGTATATATATATATATACACACAGAGATATTAAATAGTGGATTGTTTTTCATCATTTTTAACTTCAAAATGAGGAGGATATTGTCATTAATTTTACTGCTTATAATTTTAGTATACAATTACAAATTTTCAAACAACATTGAGGTATTCAAAAGTAGAAAGTCAAACTTACTCCTTAATCTAACTTCTGAGAGGTAAACTATTGTTAGCAGTAATTATATGTCTTCCCAGGTGTTTTATAAATTTATTTTTATATTATATGGTTCTTAATATAGAAAAAGTGTTCTGTAAAATGTGGGGGGTTTTTCCCAGCCGCTCAGTGGGATAGTTTATAGATTAGGAAAACATATTTGTTCTAACGTGAAAAGATATCCGTGATATACTAAATCAGTTGTTTTAAAACTCCGTAAGATGTCAGTTATCTTTAACTGATATAAATAATTTGGGTTTAAAGTGTTATTTTTTATTCACTTGTGCCTCTTTTTGAATTAAAATATATAGCCAGAAGAATGCAAAACTTCTAGATATTCTTTTGAAAGTCTTTGGTGCCCTGGGTCTAATTATTGAAACAACGAAAAATGAACATAAAATTTCCAAGTTCACATACCTTTTTCAACAGATTTTCATTGGCTCTTCTTTACTTTGCATGATAAGACTTTCATTTAAAATTGTGTGTTGCTGGGGTGCCTGGGTGGCTCAGTCGGTTAAGCATCCGACTTCGGCTCAGGTCATGATCTCACGGTCCGTGAGTTCGAGCCCCGCGTCGGGCTCTGTGCTGACAGCTCAGAGCCTGGAGCCTGTTTCAGATTCTGTGTCTCCCTCTCTCTGACCCTCCCCCGTTCATGCTCTGTCTCTCTCTGTCTCAAAAATAAATAAATGTTAAAAAAAATTAAAAAAAAAATAAAATTGTGTGTTGCATTTTCCAGGTCTCTGGACTCAGGACTTACCAGCGCTTTACAAGGTTTATCTGTCACAGACACACACCTTGTTGAAGTGGACGGGGACACACTTTCCCTCTATGGCTCAGGAGCACTGGAGTCTCTAGATCGGAATTGGAGTGTTCAAACGGCAGGAATGGTGACAACCGTGTCCTTCACTTTCATAGAATTTGATGAAATCGTCCAAGTGCTTCCAAAATTGAAGATGAAGTTTCCTAATTCTCTGGTAAACATTCTCTTTTAGTAGCATAATTGAATTATCCCCGGTCATGACTTGTGTGTTTAGGCCAAAGGCCTGTCTTAACTTTTATGTATGCAGTTTCTATCTGGTGGGGAGACTAAGCTCTTGATTTTCTGGATCTGGGATTTAAATCAGTATTCATGAATGGCTTTGCAATTTTCTGTTAATATTGGAAATTGTCTCTCTATAAAATTATCCTTTATGGAGTATAAAGGACTAATACAATTTTATTCAAACCATATATTTCTCCTTTATAAAGCATTCAGCAGGACCTCACCTAATCCTATATTATGTATTCATGTATTGTACCTAGTATCAATGGGACATGTACATTTATATATGATTATTACAGTAGTCCCCTTACAAACATTTAAAATAATTTTAGACTTTAGGCTCGTGAGTGTCTTCGCCATGGGGCTGCGGGAGGTGTGGAGGCTTATGTCCAGGTTTAATTCACCCAAAAGGGCTAATATCATACTGAAACTTTTGGGAGGACACAGTGAGAAGACCGCCTTTTGTGAACCAGGAAGAGGGACTTCATGAGACTGAATCTGCAGGTGCCTTGATCTTGGACCTCCAGCCTCTAGGGTTAGAATGTCTAGGCACACGGATGCAGTAGGAAAAGTACAATTGGAAAGAAAATGTCGTGCAGGAGCGATAACGCTAAACAGACCAAAGTTCCTAAATGCACTGAATCTTAATATGATGTGGCAAATTTATCCACAGCTAAGGAATTGGGAACAAGATCCTGAAACTGTCCTGATCATTATTTATAATGATTATAATGATTATTCCATTTATTATAGTGGAAAGGCTTTCTGTGCTGGGGTGATATCAGAGTGATCTCAGAAGGTGATAAGGCAAACCAGAAGATAGCTCAAGATTTCTTTAGAGAAAAATATATGCTGAACAATCCATTGGTTCTTGCCAGAAACCATATGTTGCACTTATTCGTGGCATCACAGGGGGTGGGGGAGTTGGTCTCTCAGTTCATGGGCAATTCCAAGCGGCTACTGAAAAGTCTCTCTCTGTGATGCCGGAAATAGCAATTTAATAGTGATTAACCAATTGCTGTTTGGACTATTCCCTGATGTGGGTGGAGGTTATTTCTTGCCATGACTTCAAGGAAAACTTGGTTACTTCCTTGCATTAACAGGATTCGGGCTGAAGGGAAGAGATACATACACCGCAGGAATTGCGACACACTTTGTGGATTCTGAAAAGTTGGCATGTTAGAAGATTTGTTAGCCCTAAAATCTCCTTCAAAAGAAAATATTGTAGATGTCTTAGAGGTTACCATACAAAGTCCAAGACTGATCAAGACAAGTCTTTTATACTTGAGGACTACATGGACAAAATAAACAGTTGGTTCTTGGCCAATAGTGTGGAACAGGTTATTGAAAATTTACAGCAAGATAGTCCATCTTTTGCCTTAGAACAGTTGAAGGTAATTAATAAAATGTCTCCAGCATCCCTAAATATCACACTAAGGCAACTCATGGAGGGGTCTTCAAAGACCTTGCAAGAAGTATTAACTCTGGAATATCAGTTGAGTCAAGCTTGTGCGGGAAGCCATGGCTTTCATGAAGGTGTTAGGGCAGTTTTACTAGATAAAGACCAGAGACCAAAGTGGAAACCAGCTGATCTAAAAGAAGTTACTGATGAAGATTTGAATAATCACTTAATCTCTGGGAAGTAACAATTTGAAAATTTAAGGTAACTAGATTTTTTTTAATGTTTATTTTTTTGAGAGAGAGAGTGAGTAGAGGAGGAGCAGGAAGAGATCAGGACAGAGGATCTGAAGCAGTCTCTGTGCTGACAGCAGAGAGCCCAATATGGGTCTTGAACCCATGAACCCTGAGATCATGACCCAAGCTCAAGTTGGACACTTAACTGACTGAGCCACCCAGGTGCCCCTTAAGGTGACTAGATTTTTAAGGGATTATTCTGGAGCAGGTGTTGGCAAACCTATGGCACATGGGCCACATCTGGCCTGCTGCCTGTTATTTATTTTTCCACAAGCTAAGAATGATTTCTGAATTTTTAAATGGTTGGGGGAAGAAATCAAAGACTAATATTTCATAACATGTGGAAACTACATGAAATTCAAATATTGTCCATAAAGAAAGCTTCATTGGAACATAGCTATACTCATTTCTTTACATATTGTCTATGGCTGCTTTGAGTAGTTGCAACAGAGACTGTAAGGCTTGCAAAGCCTAAAATATTTACTATGTAAGCCTTTTCAGAAAATTGTCAACACCTGCTTTATAAGATGGGAAAATCTGAAGTTCTTTAGAGATTATTGAGTTGAAATATCTAATTGAAATGGGAACCTTATCTTTTGGCTTTGGGTAGTAGTTCATGCATTGATTAAATAAACCTATGTATAGATTATTTTTTAAAAAATAATAATTTTAGTAGCTCATTAAAATTAGTTTGAGGAAGGGAATATGGTGGAGTAGGAAGATTCTAAGTTCACCTTGTCTCATGGATACAAGTAGACAACACCCACATCAGTGTAAATAACCCAGAAAACAACCTGAAGACTGGCAGAATAGATTATCCACAACTAAATGTAAAAAAGAGGCTACACTGAAGAGGGTTGGAAGGGCAGAGACAGGTTGGGAGATGAACAAACCTGTGGGACTGTCCATGGGAGAGGAGAGGAGCAGACCCCCATGCCAGGCACCCAGGCATGGAGGCCCCACACTAGGAGACAAATCCCTATAACATTTGGCTTTGAAAACCAGAGGGGCTTAACTCTGAGTTCTTACAACCAGTGGGCCTTAATACCTATAAATTTAAAAACCAGCAGGCATAGGGTACCTGGGTGGCTCAGTCGGTTAAGCGTCCGACTTCCGATTTTGGCTCAGGTCATGAACTCACAGTTAGTAGGATTGAGCCCCACATGGCGTAGAGCCTGCTTGGGATTCTCTCTCTCCCTCTCTCTCTGCCCCTCCCCTGCTTACACTCTCTGTCTCTCAAAATAAATAAACTTTAAAAACCAGCGGGTGTGGCTCTGGAAGAGCCAGAGGGCTAGAGGAAACAGAGTTCCCACCCTTAAAGAGACAGCACAACAAACAGTCCTACTGATATACAACATAGAAGCAGCAGTTCGAAAAATTCCCGGGATATACGGGATACACGGGGAAGATTTGTTTACTAGTGTCAGAACATGTGCTGGAGGGGCAGGGATCTTTTGGAGACCTTTCCAAGACCACAAGAGCAGGCAGGTGCCATTTCCCATCCCCCACCCCACAGCCTAGATACACAGACACCTGCAGGAACTAGTGCAACACCAGCACTCTCCACCTAGCTTGTGAGCAGTATGCCCCATCCCCACGTGCTTCTACAAACATGTCCCCTCCATCCTGGCCTGGGCAGGAGGTATCCTGGGTGGCTGCCTCTCCCCTCCTGTAGTGGATGGGTGCAGACCTTGCTGGCACCATATGCCCTCCACCTGCAGTCTCTTATAGACCTGCCCCCTTCCGATACACCCTTGGCCAGAGCCCATCCAAAGTGGTACCTCAAGCCTGGCACTGTGCAAGTGGCCTCGAAAGGGGCCAACACCACTCCAAAGTGACTCCTGCCCTGGGGAGAGGGGAGGATAACCACACAGCAGTCTGACTGAGGCCCCAGCAATAGGCTGGGGTCAGATATCGAGTCTGACTGTAGGCCTTGACCACCAATAAAAGCTTCTCAGGGGACAACACAGAGAAAGTGCCCAGCAGTTCAGTGCTACTGCAGCTCTGGCAAACACCTAGTCTGACTCAACTCCAGCCAAGGTGGCCCCCAGACTGGCCCGCTAACAACACAGGGACCAAATCCTGCCCACAACAAAGAGAGCCATTGCAGATGACTGGACTAAAGGCAAACACAGCTCAGCCACAACAGTAGATTGTACGAAGCACACATAGGAGACACCTCTGAAGCACCAGGTTCTGGTGAACAGGGGACATTCTTTTGCAGGGCACTATAGGACCTCTTCTTCGTAAGGCCACTACTTTCAAGAGCAGAAGATGTAACTGACTCTCCCAACACATGGGAAAAAGCACAGAGAGTTAGACAAAATGAAGAGACAGAGGAATACATCCCAAATAAAAGAACAGGACAAAATCACAAAAGAGCTAAATAAAGTGGAGATAAGTAATGTGCCTGGTAGGAATTTTAAGTAAAGATACTCACTGGACTTAAGAGTGGAGGACCTCAGTAAGACCCTCAACAAAGAAAGAAAAAACATTTAAAGAGAACCAATCAGAAATACATAACTCAATAATTGAAATTAAAAATACACTAGATGGAATAAATAGTAGGCTAGAGGAAGCAGAAGAATGGATCAGTGACCTGGAGGACACAGTAATGGAAACCAAACAAGAGAACAGGGGAGAGAAAAATAATAATAAAAAATGAAGACAGACTAAACAGACTAAGGGAACTCAGCTACACCATCAAGCATAACTTCCACACAATAGGGACCCCAGAAAAGGAAGAAAGAGAAAAGGGCAGAAGGAAACAAATCCAGATCCAGGAGGCACAGAGAGCCCACAATAAAATCAACCCAAGGAGGTCCACAGCAAGGCACATAGTAATTAAGATGGCAAAAAGTAGTGATAAATACACAATTTTAAAAGCAACAGAAAAGGAAACAGTTACACAGAAGGGAAATGAGCTGATTTTTCAGCATAAACGTTGCAGGTTAGAAGGGAGTGGCATTATATATTCAAAGTGCTAAAAGAAAAAAACATGCAACCAAGAATACTCTATCCAGCAAGGCTATCATTCATAATAGAAGGAGAGACAAAGGATTTCCCAAACAAAAGTTAGAAGAATTCATCATCACTACACCAGCCCTACAAGAAATGTTAAAGGGGGTCTCTTTGAGTGGAATGGAAAGACTAAAAGCAGGAGTAAGAAAAGTAGAAAGCACAAAAGCAATAAAATTAAGTATATCTATAAAAATCAGTCAGAGGATTCACAAAAGGATGTAATTTATGACACAATATCCCTAAAATGTGGAAAGGAGAGGAGTAAAAATTTAGTGTCTTTATAATAGGTTCACACTTAAGCAGCTGTCAACTTAAAAAGACTGCTATATGCATAAGATGTTACATATACATCTAATGGTAACCGCAAATCAAAAACCTGAAATAGATATGCAAAAAATAAAGAGAAAGCCAAGTGTATCACTAAAGAAAGTTAGCAAACTGTGAGAGAAGAGAACAAGAGAAGAAAGGAACAGAGAACTACTAAAACAACCATAAAACATGCAACAAAATGGCAACAAGTACATACCTATCAATAATTACTTTGAATGTAAAGGGACCACGTTCTAATCAAAAGATATAGGGTGATGGAATGGACAAAAAAGCAAGACCCATCTAAATGCTGCCTACAGGAGAGTCATTTTAGACCTAAAGACACATGCAGATTGAAAGTGAAGGGATGGAAATGCATGTAACATGCAAATGGAAGTGAAAAGAAAGCTGGAGTAGCAATACTTATATAAAACAAAATAGACTAGGGGCGCCTGGGTGGCGCAGTCGGTTAAGCGGCCGACTTCAGCCAGGTCGCGATCTCGCGGTCCGTGAGTTCGAGCCCCGCGTCAGGCTCTGGGCTGATGGCTCAGAGCCTGGAGCCTGTTTCCAATTGTGTGTCTCCCTCTCTCTCTGCCCCTCCCCCGTTCATGCTCTGTCTCTCTCTGTCCCAAAAATAAATAAACGTTGAAAAAAAAAATAAACAAAATAGACTTTAAAACAAAGACTGTAACAAGAGACAAAGAAGGATACTATATAATAATAAAGGGAACAAGAATACATAATAATTGCAAATATTTATGCACCCAACATGAAAGCATCCATATGCATAAAGCAGCTAAAAACAAATATAAAGGAAATAATTGATAGTAATCCAATAACATTAGGGGGCTTTAACACCCCACTTGCATCAGTGGATACATCAACCAAATAGAAAATCAACAAGGAAAAAGTGGCTTTGAAGGACACATTGGACCAGATGCGTCTCACAAATGTATTCAAAACATTCCATCCTAAACAGCAGAGTGCACATTCTTTTCAAGTGCACATGAAACATTCCCTGGAATAGGTCACATATTAGGCCACTTCAGCAAATTCAAAAAGACTGACATCATACCATGCATCTTTTCTTTTCTTTTTTTAAAAAATTTTTAATGTTTATTTTCAACAGAGAGAGAGAGAGAGAGACAGAGCATGAGCAGGGGAGGGACAAAGAGGGAGGGAGACACAGAATCCGAAGCAGGCTCCAGGCTCTGAGCTGTCAGCACAGAGCCCGACGCGGGGCTCAAACTCACAGTCTGCAAGATCATGACCTGAGCTGAAGTCGGACGCTCAACCAACTGAGCCACCCAGGCGCCCCATCCCTGCATCTTTTCTGATCACAACACTGTGAAACTAGAAATCAACCACAAGAAAAAATCAGGAAAGAACACAAGTACATGGAGATTAAATAACATGCTACTAAACAGTGAATGGGTCAGCCAAGAAATCAGAGCGGAAATGAAAAAATACATGGAAGTAAATGAAAATGAAAGCACCATGGTCCAAAATCCTTAGGATGCAGCAAAAGCTATTCTAAGAGGGAAGTTTAGAGCAATAGAGCCTACCTCAAGAAGCAAGAAAAATCTCAAACAACCTAATCTTACATCTAAAGAAGCTAGAAAAAGAACAAACAAAACCCAAAACCAGTAGAAGGAAGGAAATAATAAAGAACAGAGCAGACATACATGAAATAAAAACAAAAAGCAATAGAACAGATCAATGAAACCAGGAGCTGGTTCTTTGAAAAGATCAACAAAATTAATAAACCTTTAGCCAGATTCATGAGAGAGAGAGAGAGAGAGAGAGAGAGAGAGAGAGAGAGGATTCAAAATCAGAAATGAAAGAGAAGAACTAACTACTGACACCACAGAAATACAAAGGATTATAAGAGACTATTGTGAAAAATTACATGCCAACAAACTGGACAACGTAGGAGAAATGTATAAATTCCTAGAAGCATATAAACTACCAAAACTGAATCAAGAAGAAATAGAAAGTTTGAACAGATTGATTACCAGCAATGACATCGAATCAGTAATCAAAACCTTCCAATAAACAAAAGCCCAGGACCAGACAGCTTCACAGGTGAATTCTACCAAACATTTAAAGAAGAGTGAATACCTATTCTTCTCAAACTATTCCAAAAAGTAGAAGAGAAAAGAAGGCTTCCAAGTTCATTCTATGAGGACAGCATTATCCTGATGCCAATACCAGATAAAATCACTACAAAAAAAGAGTTACAGACCAGTATCTCTGCTGAACATAGATGCAAAAACGCTCAACAAAATACTAGTAAATCACATCCAACAATACATTAAAAAAATCATTCACCACAATCAAGTGAGATTCATTCCCAAGATGCAAGAGTGGTTTAATATTTGCAAATCAATCAACATGATGCATCACATCAATAAGAGAGAGGATAAAAATCATATGATCATTTCAATAGATGTAGATAAAACATTTGACAGAGTATAATATCCATTCATGATAAAAATCCTCTCTCAGTGAGGTCTCAGGATACAAAATCAATATATAGAAATCCATTACATTTCCATACTCTAATAATGAAGTAGCAGAAAGAAATTAAGAAAACAGCCCTATTTACAGTGGCACCAAGAATAATAGAATACCTAGAAATAACCAAGGTGAAAGACCTGTACTCTGAAAACTCATTCATGAAGGAAATTGAAGATGACACAAAGAAATGGAAAGATATTCTGTGCTAATGGATTGGAAGAACAAATATTGTTTAAATGTTCATACTATCCAAAGCAATCTACAGATTTAATGTGATCCCTATCAAAATACCACGAGCATTTTTCACCGATCTAGAACAGACAATCCTAAAATTTGTATGGAACCACAAAAAAACCCGAATAGCCAAAGCAGTCTTGAAAAAGAAGAACAAAACTAGAGGTATCACAATCCCAGATTTCAAGATATACTACCAAGCTGTAGTAATCAAAGCAGTTTGGTACTGGCACAAAAAATAGGTACATAGATCAGTGGAACAGAATAGAGAGTCCAGAAATAAGCCCACGATTATATAGTCCATTAATCTTCAACAAAGAAGGCAAGAATATGCAATGGAAAAAAGACAGTCTTTTCAACAAATGTTGTTGTGAAAACTAGACAGCTACACGCAAAAGAATGAAACTGGACCCCTTTCTTACACCACACACAAAAATAAACTCAAAATGGATTAAGTACCTAAACGTGAGACCTGAAACCAAAAAAATCCTAGAACAGAACAAAGGTAGTAACTTCATTAACATCAGCCAAAGCAACGTCTTTCTAGATATGTCTTCTGAGGCAAGGGAAACAAAAGCAAAAATAAATTATTGAGAATACTTAAAAAATAAAAAGCTTCTGCACAACAAAGGAAACAATCAATAAAACTAAAAGGCAATCTACCAAATGGAGTACATATTTGCAAATGGGTCAGTATCCCAAATGTATAAAGAACTTCTACAACTCAACACCTAAAATAATCTAATTTAAAAATGGGCAGAAGACATGAACAGACATTTCTCCAAAGAAGACATACTGATGATGGTCAACAGACACATGAAAAGATGCTCAACATCACTCATCATCAAGGAAATGCAAGCCAAAAACACAATGAGATACCACCTCACAGCTGTCAGAATGGTTAAAATAAAAAACACGAGAAACCGGGGCACCTGGGTGGCTCAGTCGGTTGGGCATCTGATTCTTGATTTTGGTTCAGGTCATGATCTCGGTTCATGAGATTCAGCCCCACATCAGGCTCTGTGCCGATAGCACAGAGCTGCTTGGGATTCTCTCCTTCTCTTTCTGCCCCTCCCCTGTTCATGTTCTCTACTTTCTCTCAAAATAAATAAATAAACATTGAAAAAAACCCACAAGAAACAAGTGTGGAGAGTATATGGAGGAAAAGGCACCTTTGTGCACTGTTGGGGGGCATGCAAACTGGTGTAGCCACTGTGGAAAACAGTATGGAGGTTCCTCCGAAAATTAAAAATATAAGTATGCTACCATCCAGTAATTGCACTACTAGGTATTTACACAAAGATTACAAAAACATGTTGGGGCCCCTGGGTGGCTCAGTTGGTTGAGCGTCCGACTTCGGCTCGAGTCATGATCTCATGGCTCGTGAATTCAAGCCCCACATAAGGCTTGCTGCTGTCAGTGCAGAGCCTACTTTGGATCCTTTGTCCTCCTCTCTCTGCCCCTTCCCCACTTATGCTCTCTTTCTCTCAAAAATAAACATTTAAAAGAAAAAGAATACAAAAAAGATTAATCTGAAGAGACACGTGCACCCCTATGTTTATTGCAGCATTATTTACAATAACAAAACTATGGAAGCAGCCCAAGTATCCATCCATAGATGAACGGGTAAAGAAGATGTTATGTGTATATCTAATATATATATAAATACATACATACATACGTACAATGGGATATTATTCAGCCATAAGAAGAATGAAATCTTGCCATTTGCAACAATACGAATGGCTCTAGAGGATACAATGAAATAAGTCAGAGAAGGACATACCATATGATTTCACTCATATGTGGAATTTCAGAAACAAAGGAAAAAAGAGACCAAGCCAAAAACAGACTCTTAACTATGGAGAACAAACTTATTGTTGCCAGGGGGGAGGTGGGTGGGATGGGTAAAATAGGTGATGGGGATTAAGAGTACAATTATCATGATGAGCACTGAGTAATGTATAGAACTGTTGAATCACTGTATTGCACACCTGAAACTAATATAACACTGTATGTTAACTCTACTGGAATTAAATTTTTTTTTTATTTAAAAAAAAATTTTTTTTTAACATTTATTTATTTTTGAGACAGAGACAGAGCATGAACGGGGGAGGGGCAGAGAGAGAGGGAGACACAGAATCGGAAGCAGGCTCCAGGCTCTGGGCCATCGGCCCAGAGCCTGACGCGGGGCTCGAACTCACGGACCGCAAGTTCGTGACCTGAGCTGAAGTCGGACGCTCAACCGACTGAGCCACCCAGGCGCCCTGGAATTAAAATTTTTAAAAAATTAGTTTGAGAAATTAGCTTTTTCCAGTTTTTCCAATTAGCTTTTTGTCGTACTATTGGCATTATTTATTAGTATCTATTTGCAGAAACTGTGAGTTCTTCCTTGAATTTTTATTATTGTTATATTTTCCTCTGTTAGCCAAGTGATTTCCCTCACCTCTCCTTTTATAGTGACTTTTTCTTTTGCCACATCATCCTTCCTAAAGAATACAGATAGAAGTGGAGACTATATGTTTAAAAAAAAGCATCCAATTTCACAGAAAGAACATTTACATTAGCATTTCCATTTTAGTGATTTTCTTTTCCCATAGCCAATTGAACTAGCCTGCATAATGATTAGCAAAATACAGGTAATAATGAATAGCTGGTTCTTTTCAGAAACATTGTGAGCCCTATATTTTTAAAGCTTTGCAAGTTTTATTTCTAATCTTTCCTTTGTAGACTTAATTCAGTGTAAAGCATGTAAAATCTTTGTAATGCCTAAAGGTCTGGCTTATTGAATATTTATATAGTTTTAAGAATCTTAGTTTGCTAGTATGTAGGGAATGTCCTTTGCAGATAGGAAATCACATAGAATTCAATACTGTGTGGATTAATGGATTCCATCAACAATGCATCAGATGGATTTAAATTATGTAAGTTTAGTAGATTCAGTTGATTGAATGCAATTGAAAACGTTAGCTAAGCCCAAAGTTTACAGATTACTTGGGGGAATGATCGGTGAAGCTTTAATGTTAGCATTTTAAGGTGGTTAAATTCAATGTTCAGCTTTTCTGTGTGTTTTATCTTTGTAGCACCTTAAATTCAAGGAAACAAATCTTGTAATGCTGCAGCAATTTAATGCACTAGCTCAACTCCGCCGCGTCGACCAGTTGACAATTGATCCTCAAGGAAATCCAGTTGTCAATTTTACACTCTGGAAATACTATGTACTGTTTAGGCTGAGCCATTTTAGTATGCAGAAAATAAACGGGACAGAGGTAAGCTAAACATAAGTCAACTGTAGAATTAATATTCCCTTTTAAGGAAAATAGTCATAAAAATGGGCAGGAATTTCAGTAACCATGATAGAACTTTTGAAAAATATTGTGGTTTTTTTCCCCCAAATCTTGACATTTACAATGTCAGAGAGCTAAAAATCTATCAAAAAACTTCGAAAACACTAGACAGACTTTAAAAATAGCAACCAAATCATGGTGAATAGCAAATACTTTTACTGTTGTTTGAAAGTACTTGAGAAGTAAAATGTTGGTGGGATAACTTAAAAAAATGTTAAAAGAACACTTATGTCAAAGTGTTTTACAGGCTGCCTGGCATGTAAGAAGGATGGAGAAGTGGGGAAGTAATACCCAAATGTCAGCTGGTAAGGGTCATAGTAGAGGAAGGGAGGAGTAAAGGGATGAAAAGAAGAGAATATACACAGGGAAAGAAGAATGATTTTAAAAAGAAACAATGAGAAGGAGAAATAGGCAAGGAGGAAAGGCAAAAGAGGAGGAAGTAAACATGAGAGAAAAAGGAAATAAACCAAGCGTATGTAAATGTCTGGACTGCTTTTTAATAGTCTGTAACAGCTGCCTGTGGATAACTTGCACTGGATAACTCAGGCCTGGAATATTTTTAGTGAAAAGCTATTTTTCAGATTGATTCTGCTAAGCTTGCCACAAGATTAATCTTCCTTTTACCCAAAGACCGTGTTCTCTAACAATTATTTTGGAAGAGAAGAGAGAAACTGGGGTTCTTCCTCTACTGAGGAATTCCTGAACTGAATATAAATAATCCTCCAAAGGAAGACAATCTCTCTATGCTGTTAGTATTATTATGATTATCTCTTAAAATTCCGGAGACCTCCTTACTGTAAAATGAGGAGTAATCAGGTTTGCCAGCATGGTGGTAACAGCAACTGTATTTCTCTGTAGCTTATGCACTACAAGTGCCTCTGGCCTAGTACTCCAAAACCCAACATAGGGTTAAGAGGCTGGAGATCTCTGGGTCAGTGCGCAAGAGTCAATTGAGATTTTTGCATCAACCACAGGAGGCTCGTGACCACGGTATCAGCTATCTGTTGAAGATGTAGGACAAATCTGGAATCTTCAGAGGACTATTAATTTCTCCAGCTAGTTCTCACGAGATCTGGTTCAGTCTTGTGTACTCTTGTGTACTCCCTTGGTACTTGCCCAGAGAGGTCATGAGTCATTGATCAGACCTCATAACTAGTCCCAAAGTTTTCCAAATCTGGAAAACTTCATTTTATTTTAGTTATTTTAGCTATGGATGAGTAATTCTTTATTAATGGCCAAACTCTTGTCCCCATTAACCTAAATAGTGTATTTATCCAGACATAGACCACTACTAGAAGTGTATACTAAATATTATTGAACCTTGAACTAGGAAGGAATAGTACAATATAATTACATTAAAGAGAGAAGAGTTAGAAAGAGCCAGTATAACTTATTCTGATTTAAATTTCCTTAAATGTCAGCTCCAGGGATATTGGACCCTTTCTTAAAAGTCTAAAATAAAGCTACTTGTCTCAACCTTGAAGATATGTAATAATATTATATATCTAAGAATTAGAAAGAACCAGTATAACTTATTCTGATTTAAAGTTCCTTAAATGTCAATGCCAGGGATATTGGACCCTTTCTTAAAAGTCTAAAATAAAGCTACTTATCTGAACCTTGAAAATATGTAATAATATTACATATCTACTTTTCTTTATATATGAGAGAATAATATTACTTGAAGTAGAGTTAAATTGAATTGTGAGTGAGCAGCAACAAGAAAAGATGGCGTAGTGGCCTACACTGGCCACTAGGTGACTATGTTAGACCAAACAACTGAGTCGTCCGCTAAAGGAAAGATTTGAGGGAACAGCAACCTCATGAACTCCAAAGGTCTAGGGAAAGTGTCTGCATGGAGTCCTGGGTTTAAGATGCTGGTGAACTATGGGTTTGTTTTTTTGGAAAACGCCTGTGAAGTGTATTACAGCTAGTATTAGTGAATGTTTTTATGTTCCAAAATTTCACTATACCAGGGTTTCTCGACCTCAGCTCCGTTGACATTTGGGACCAGGTAGTCCTTTGTTGTGGGGGCTGTCCTGTGCATTGTAGGACGCTTAACAGCATCCCTGGCTTCAACACACTAGATTCTGGTAGCATCCCTCTGACAGTTGTGATAACCAAAAATGTCTCCAGACATTGTCCAGTGTTCTCTAGGGGCCAAAATGGCCCCTGGCTGGGAATCACCAAATTTATATACACAAACTAATCGTATTTAAAATGCAAACAACCCTATTTTACAGTAAAGAAAATATGCCCAGATATTAATCCAAGTCCTAATTTTAGCTTTTAGTACTTCCTTGTTAAGATAGGAATAAGCCCTCACAGAGAAAACCTGTGACAAATTATTCCTTGTGGAGAGAAAGGTAGACATAATTTTACAATGAACAGGAGTGTCTTTGATTGTCTAATGTTCCATCTCTCAGGAAGGGACAAAATTACTGTTATAGAAGCAAGGTATGAACAACACCTTCGCTTACCTTTGGCATGTTATTAAAGTGAATCTATTCTGTTGACACTTGAGAAATTTCCCCTTAAATCACTCTACTCCAAGAAGCTAAAGGATTCCTGAAAAAAATTTTCATAAAGAATTTAAGGTGCCTCAAGTCTAATTCTCACGGAACATTGCTTTAAGTCAGAGCTAACTCATCACCTCCATCATCCTCCATCACCATGAGCAGCACCTGTCATCTTCATTCCAGTTAAGCTCAGGGAAGAAAGATATGTCAATGAGAGCTCTCCTCTTACGGCCCCAGAGAAGGTATTTTCCTGGACTAAAAGAAAACACTCAAGCTAGACATCTCTTTGGAAATGTGTTAATTGTATCAAGCTAGATACAGTGTCATTTTGACCCATGTCCATTGTATCTCTTCAGGTGACGCAGAATGATATGATCATGGCTGAAAGGCTCTTTGGAATCCTAGCCCATGTAGCATCTTCCGAGTTACCCCAGTACCGTCTGATTTCAATTCTGGGTGATGCCAGGTGATCTTTAATTTCTATCATTTTAATAGAATTTCTGTTGCTGTAGAAAAAAAAGAATAACTCTTAACTGCCATATGTGCATCCCACAAAGATTTATCCTAAATTTGTCTTGTGGCTAGCCCTCTTCAAAGTCTTGGGGTATAAAGATGAAGAAGACAAGATTCTTGCTCTTGTGTGGCTTATAAGCTAATAGTTTAAAGATATGTGTAAGCACTTATAATGCAAATGTTTCAGATGTTATAAGAGAGGAGTGAAAGAGTATAGGAAAGACCAACTTTAGTTTAGAAGAACATAACAGAAGGCTTCACAGAGGAGGTAAGGTTTTATCTAGCTCTTCAGGAATGTGTAGTTTTTCAGGTACAGGATACAGGGGAAAGAGATCTGCAAAGGCACAAGGAATTGTAAAGAGTTCAGCATAACTGGAGCATGGGATAATTGTGAATAGTGACAGGAAATGAAGCTAGAAAGACTGTGGTCTGATTTTGAATCCATTCAAAACAAAAGTGAATATTTGTGCTTTTGTAATTCAGCACAAGAATCATGTGATTAGATGTTTGTTCTAGAAAGGCTGCCATTTGAGCGGACAGAAATGCAAGGACTGGAGACCGATGAAGAGGCTAGTTATAGTTTAGGAGGGAGATTTTGAAGGCATGAACTAAGACAATGAGAATAGAGAAGGGGATAATTTGAAAAATACTTAGAAGACGTATACCTGGCAGACCACACTGACAAAATGTGCATGAATGGAAGGAGAGAAGTGGGGGACGGTATGTCCATCATGATTCAGTTATAGATAAGGGAATTCACTCTGGTTAGAATAAGCAGAAAACAATTGATGTACAAGGAATTTGCTGTCTACAAGATCATTGGAAGAGGTGGGAGTCTCATGACTCCCAGAACGATACCACAGAACCAACCCACCAAGGAAACTGCCACCTCTGCTCAGGGAGTTGGCTAAGCAGGACACTGGCACCCCGGTTGCAGCCTCCAGAATCATACCACTTCAACTACATTGAGGATCAGGAAGTTCCCCACTCCTGTCCCCAGAACTTGGTTGCAGAGCCATGTTGCCCTTCTGTAATTTGTGCCAAAAAAAAAAAAAAATGGGTATCTTGTGTGTTACCTCTACTTCCCCACAGAGCTCAGTTCTCATTTCAGATCTTATCCAAGTGTGTCTGATTGGTAGAATCTAAATCCCGTAAAACACCTATAGAATCACTTGGGAAAAAAGTACTGAAGGAGGGACTGCCATAAAATGAACAGTGAATGCAAGAAATAGGAAGTATTGGGGGTGCCTGGGTGGCTCAGTCGGTTGTATGTCCGACTCTTGCTTTCGGCTCAGGTCATTATCTCACAGTCATGGGGTCAAGCCCCATGTCGGGCGTGGAGCCTCCTCGGGATTCTCTCTCTCTCTCTTCCTTTACCCCGTCCCCCACGCACATTCTCTCTTTCTCTCTCAAAAAATAAATTTATTTTTTTATTTAAAAAAATGTTTTTATGTTTATTTATTTCTGAAACAGAGAGAGGCAGAGCATGAGTGGAGGAGGGGTAGAGAGAGAGGGAGACACAGAATCAGAAGCAGGCTCCAGGCTCTGAGCTGTCAGCACAGAGCCCAACGTGGGGCTTGAACTCACAAACCGTGAGATCATGACCTGAGCTGAAGTCTCTCTCTCAACCAACTGAGCCACCCAGGCGCCCCTCAAAAAATAAATTAAAAAAAAAAATAGGAATCATTGAATTCAAGAAATGATGGTGTGGGAAGAAATAAGTAAAAATTAGAGCTGTCTAAAAATATTAATGTATAAGGAAAAAATTAATAACTGGAAGATAAAAATCCCAGAAATTCATAAAAGAAAGGAACTTAAACTTTGCTAAGGTTTTTTTTTCCCTTTGGGAGTAATAATAGGTACTAATTAACATCAGAAATTGATGGAAAAGTACATGTTTAACTGTGTGTATTAAAATTTTAAGGACTACTATTAGGAAGAAAGGCTAGATGTATAGTTTATTAACCACTAAAAAGAAAAAGGATTGGTCAACAAAAATGTGGAAGGGAAATAAAAATAAACATATCAGTTATAATAAATATTAATGAATGAAATTCTCCTATGAATAGATATTCGCTATCAAATTGAGTTAAAAATTGAGTTACATGTTGTATTTGAGAAATACCCCTAAAGAAAGCAATATATAAGGTTTGAAAATACAGGAATGAAAATATATAACAGGCAAATGCCAACAACAGTAACAAACAAATCTGGGAATATTAATATTAGTGATAATAAAATTGATGACACCAAAAGCTATAATCTACCAAAAAAGATGATAATTATGAAGCTTAATGTAACTAAGCTCCTAAATATCTCAACAAATACTAGTATACATTAACAAATTCACAGTTATTGTGGTAGATATTAATCTATTTGATCAGTAGACAAATAAGCCAAAATAAAAAAGAATATGGGGGATTTGAATAACAGTTAATACACTTTGTCAACTAAATATGTTTATAATTATATTCCCAGAATATTATTCCCAATTCTGAAAAAAATTTATTCAAACACCTATGAAATGTTTGCAAAAATTGGATACATATTAAACTCAAAGAAGGTCTCCGTGTTTCCCAAAAAGCATACTCAGATTACTTTCTGTAATCAGCATAAAATTAGAAAATAGTGAGCCAAAAATTTACTCAGATGAAATTAAAAAAACAAAGAAACAGGAAAAGCAGTTACCCAGAAAGCAAAATACAAGTTCCTTTAAACTTAAAAAAGATGTTTGACCTCAGAGTTACAGACATGAAAATTTTAAAACAGTGAGATACCTTTGTGGGAAAGACTAAAAGTTTGATCACATACAGCATATGGAAACAGAATTCTTATACACTGTCCATGGTATAAGTTGAGGCAACTCTTTTACATAGCAATTTAACAATACCTAACAAATTTTAAATTTACAAGCCCTGTAACTTAGTAATTTCCCTTAAAGGAATCTTCTTCAGATGGTGGTTTTTACATGAGCACAAATATATATGTGTAAGGATTTTCACTGCAGTGTAGCAAGAATAGGAAAACTCACTAAATTTCCACTAATAAAGGACTAATGACTTGCAACTCTAAAAATAATTAGAGGTTCTGATATGAAACAGTCTGTAAGATGTCTCAGAAAATAAAAATGCAAGTTATAGAACACTTACATAGTGTACTGCAATTTATGAGAAATGGGGAGTATGTTTCAAAGGTATCCGTATGTTATTTTTAAATGTTTGATTTTTTAAAAAATGACTGTCTCTGGGAGTTGAACTGAGGACACTAAGAGTTCCAAAGGGTGTAGAAGTTTACTTTTCACCGTATGTCTATAGATACTGCTCGAATTACCTTTTTGGGTTTTGTTCTTTTTTATTCTTTTTATTATTATTATTATTATTATTATTATTATTATTGTATTCCTTCTTTAAAAAATTATTTTGAAAAGTACTTTCTTTGGGATAGAAGAGTAAATTAAAACCAAAGTCATAAATTACATATAAATGAACTTGATAACAAGAGAACTCTGTCACAGCCTGTGGGATGTTGCTAAGACTGTACTGAGAGGAAATGATATATCTTTAATATACTTGTTAGGAAACAAGAAAGATTAGAAATGAATGAATGAGGCTTTCAATTCAAGAAAGCTAGAAAAACACCAAAGTAAAAAAAAAAATAGAGGCAAGAAATTAATAAAGACAAAGCAACTTAAAAAAAATAAGAAATTGAAAAAAGAATAATTGATTAGTAAAAGCAAAAATTGACTCTTTATAAAGACCATTTTCTAAGGAAAATCCAAGAACTCAACCATTAAATTTTTTATAACTGATCAGATTATATACTAAGGAAACCAGATACTGTATCAACATACAAAAATAATTGGTATTTTTTCATTAAAATAATAAATTATTGAAAATAGTATTAGAAAAAGTATCCCATTTATAGAGGCAATAAAAACTGTAAAACATCAGGAAATCTACCTGACACAAAATAACTATGAAATAAACAGTGAAATTAGGAATAAAAAAAGTGTCTAAAAAATGGAGAGGTTTGCATTGTTAATGAATTCTGAGGCTTAATAAAGATGTCAATTTATTTTAATGAAATCATATAGTTACTAACTTTCCAATCAACAATCCCAGTGTGATTTTCTCAGTAAACAAGGTGATTTTTGTATCTGTTTTTTTAATATTTATTTATTTATTTTGAGAGAGAGCGAGAGAGAGCCCATAAGCAGGGGAGCGGCAGAGAGAGAGAGAGAGAGGGAGAGAGAGAATCCCAAGCAGGCTCTACACTGTCAGTGCCAAGCCCGACACGGGACTTGAACTCACCAACCATGAGATCATGCATGACCTCAGTGATAAAACACAAATGTACTAATTGTTCTGGTTAAAAGCCAAAGATCGTCAGATTGAGTAAAAAATGAAGCTCAGTTATATGTTGTTAACAAGAGACACATCTGAAACATAAGGTTACATAAAGTTTGAAAGTAAAAAAGTGAGGAGTGCCTCCGTAGCTCAGTGGGTTAACCATCCTGTTCTTGATTTCTGCTTAGGTCATGATCTCAAAGTTCGTGAGTTTGAGCCCCACCACATAAAGCTCTTCACTGACAGTGTGGAGTCTGCTTGGGATTCTCTGTTTCCCTCTCTCTCTGACCCTGCCCTGCTGGTGCATGTGCGTGCATGCGTGCTCCCTCTCTCTCAAAATAAATAAAATACACTTAAAAATAAATTAATTAATTAAGGAAACATTAAAAAAATAAAATAAAAAAGAGAGAAAAGATAAAAAAAAATGGTAACCAAAATAAAAACAGAACAGCCATTGAGGACTAAATTGACTCAGGTGAAAAGCAATACTAAAAATAAAGAGAATCATTTCAAAATGATAATGAGTTCAATTCATTGCAAATGTTAATATAAATTTACTAATTTAATATTTATGCACCTATTAGCATAGCCTTAAAAAACATGCAAACCAAAAATTGACACGACTGCAGCTCCACAATTACAGGGGGAAGTTTCAATATACTCTTGAGTAATTTTAAAAGGATATAAAATACTTGAGCACCATGAATAACAAATTTGACTTAATGGACATTCAGAGAGCATTGCCCCAACAACTGTAGAACACATGTTCTTTTCAAGTATACATGGAATATTTGTAAAATTGACCAAATACTATCCGTAAGGAAATTATCAAGATTCCAAAGGATTTACGTAGACAATGTGTTCTGTTCACAATACAATTAAGCTTTAACTCAATTACTCAGTGTTAAATCAGGAAAATCCCATATATCTGGAAATTAAGAAGTCCATTGCTAGGGGTCTGGGTGGCTCAGTCAGTTAGGCATCTGACTTTGACTCAGGTCATGATCTCACTGTTTGTGAGTTTAAGCCCCGCGTCGGGCTCTCTGCTGTCAGTGCAGAGCCTGCTTCGGATCCTCTGTCTCCCTCTCTCTGCCCTTCCCCCACTCACTCTCTTTCTCAAAAATCAATAAACAAACAAACAAAAAAACACCCCACATTTCTAAATAACCCACAGGTTATTTTTTTTTATAATGGAAACTACCTTGAGCTGAAATATAACAGTTTTATATTGGAAACTACCTTGAGCTGAAATATAACAAAAATACCACATTTCAAAACTTGTAGAATTGTTACAGTGATGCTAAATGAACATTTTAACCTTTGAAATGGCTATAAAAGGAAAGAATAAAGGCTGAAAATGAATGAGCTAAACATTTATCTAAACAAGTTAGGGGAATAAAAACAGTAAAATAATCCTAAAAGTTAAAAGAAATAATGATATTAATAACAATTAATGGAAAATTGATTATTTGAAAAGACTAAGTGATATAAAATATATATTTGCATTGCTTTTGTAATTAAAAAATCAATAAATAAAATGTAGGTAAAGATATACATGTTACTCACTTTCTTCTTTATAAAAGTGAGAATATTATACTACCCAAATATCAAAAAAAAAGGGCCCGATTAGGTAAATTGATGAACATCACAACTGAATGTTATTCATTCATTAAATAGAAAATGCGTATTATATAGCATTGAGTGAAAACAAGCGCACAAAATTGGATGTTTAATAGGATCTTAACTTTTTATAAAATTTCATAGAAAAAGCCTGCAAAAAAATACATTGAATGTGAGCAGTGTTATACATATATATAGATGTACAAGCTATAGATTTATGGGTAATTTTTATCTATTTCTTTATACTTTTCAAAATGTGTACTCCTTAAAATTTCTAAAATTGCTGTGTTACACTTAAAAAAATTTTTTTTACTGGAGACACAGTGTGAGCAGGGGAGTGGAGAGAGAGAGAGAGAGAGACGCAGAATCCGAAGCAGGCTCCAGGCTCTGAGCTGTCAGCACAGAGCCTGACACAGGGCTCAAACCCACAGTGCTGCGAGATCATGACCTGAGCCGAAGTCGGACACTTAACCGACTGAACCACCCAGGCGCCCCAACTGTCTTACACTTTTAAATTGGAAAAAGGAAGAAAAAATTTAAAAGATCTATTCCTCTTCTCCTCCCAATCTTTAGTTCAGTTTGCAATAAAGTAGATATATCACTTCACTTTAGAGACACCTTAAGTCTGGCAGAAACCAGAAATCGACTTTCACCAGAGATGAGTTGCTGTTCTCTATCCAGGCTTATGGGTCTGCCAGTGATGCTATGAGCACTGTGTATGTTCTTCATAATCAAATGAAGTTTCCAGGTTCATTATTTCATATATTTCACTATGCTAACAGTTGGAAGTTTGGGGATTTTGTTTATTTTGTTTTGCCTAAACTTAAACCAATATCCCATGCCGTTTTCTAGCTATGAGTAATACTACCAAGCTGCATAATGGAATTAGGAACTATTTGTGTCATTTGTAAGAGATTACTGTATGTTTTTTGGAAGATAACGACTTAGAAACTTTGGCCTACTACATCTTCAGTTGCGTTGTTTTGTACTCTGTGATTATTTAAATGTTGTACTGATTTCTTTAAGGTAGAGTTTCTTTAAGGTAGAAATGGTTGAGACATGTTTATGTTGCTGATTGGTAGTTATGAAACAAAAGAATTCGGGTTGAGTAGCTTAATAAGAAGAAAGATTGGGGTATTGAACTAAGTTCAAATAAATAACTCAAACTCATAAAATGAACATTCCTAAGAGCATATGCTTCCCTCTAAAGTCAACAAAAATAGACACATTTTAATAAATCTCACCAGTAACTAAATCTCTTTACTGTCTTTCTACAGAAAGAAGCAATTCCGGTATCTGCTAGAAACCAAAGGGAAAAAACCAGGTCTTGTCAATGAAGAAAATAACGATAGCAAAAGACTTGTAGGAGAAAACACGAACCGTGCTACGCTAAATTATACCACAAGAGACTTTTATAACGAACGGCTAGAGGTAAAACTACCATCAGTCTTTGGAATCCGGTGCCTGGATATGTCCCACATGGCTTGGGACTTGGCAGTTGTACATTTCTCCCTTTAATCAGTTAAGATAACATTTTTTGTTTGTTCTGGAAAGCTATATACAGCTGGAGACAGTAGGCACCAAGGTGTTTGGAGGAAGTAGAGCCCATAGTTCCAGTATCTTTATTTCAGCAGAAAAAAAATGTTCAAAAGAATCTGTATCAAAAACCTAGACCAAAGTGGACCAAAGGTTCTGATCTCTTGGAATTAAGAGAAGGGATAGATAGGCTCGCTGTGAGTACTTAACTAGCCCATGTCGGATTGGCAGAGGGCACGGCAGAACCTCCATTCCTGTTCTCTTTGCTTGCGTCCTTGGTGTTTTAATTCTCTTCTTTCATTCTCCTGCACCATTAACTCCTGTGTCCTTAGTCGTGTAATATAATTTTAACCTATCTTGTTCCCACTGTAGCTACTTAGCCAGGAAAACTGGAACTAATTCTTTACTTCTTTGTGTTCGGAGGTTTATTGGAGGAATACCATGTCAGGGTGTTGCAGGAGCTACAAAGAAGACAAGTATTCAGTGCCTGTCTTGATGGAACTCCTAAGAAAGCTGAAGGAACAAATCCTTTAAATAACAACAGAATGTGAAGATGCTGCAGGAGATTTTGAGGGGACTAAAGGGCACGAGAGCAAGACCGAGAGCAGGAAGCACTGATCGAGCATCTTTACGTGCAAGGCACATTTTATATATACATTTTATATATACATGGAAGTGAAATGGCCTGGCAAGTGGTTTTCAGATGTTTTTTAAGAGCTATGAGACTTTTTATTCAAACCATATTGTAGCTGAAAACCCAGTATGTCAAAACAAAGCAAAAACAGCAGACCAGCTGTTGTTGTCGAGGGAAAGGACACTTCAGAGCTTCAGTTGACTGGATCTTCTATTCTTTTCCTTTCCTTTCCCCTCATCTCCGTCCCCTCATGCCCAATCCTGAAGCATCTCTTTGCAACCCACAGGGCTCTAAGGGTTACAGCTTGAAAATACCTTGAAAACTCAATGTAACAGTATTTTTATAGCATCCTAAAAGATGTTCGGATTCTGCTTTAAACTCTCCTGACACAAAAAAGATCACTGCTTCGTGAGGTGGCTCTTTATCTCTGAGCGACTCCATTGGTGAAGAAATTCTTACCCATGTGAAGCTGAAAGCTGCCACCTAATAACTTTTACTTCATGATCGTAGTACCACCTTATGTAGAAAAGAGATTAAGTCTCTTTCTCATGAAAACTCTTCAGATACTTGAATACCTTGAAATCCTCCCTCCGTACAGTCATGCTTTCACTCACTCAAAAATCGTGTCACACACTACTTGGGCTGTAGAAGTCACTGTCCTTATCCTCATGGATGTCACATTCTTTCTTTTTTTTATTTTTTAATGTTTTATTTATTTTTGAGAGAAAGAAAGACAGAGTATGTTGGGGGGGAAGGGGGCAGAGACACAGAATCTGAGCAGGCCCCACGCTCTGAGCTGTCAGCACAGAGCCTGACACGAGGCTCAAACTCACAAACCATGAGATCATGACCTGAGCCAAAGTCCGACGCTCAACGAACTGAGCCACCCAGGCGCCCCAGGATGTCACATTCTAATGGAGGAAATAGACATCCACAGGGATGATTATAAATCAGTATATCAAGAGAATGGAGGAGGGTTATCTTATCCAGGTCAAGGGAGGCTTTCTAGAGAAGAAGCTTCCTGATCTCAGTCTTAAATGATAAAATGTAGCTATATGCAGAGGGGAAAGGGCAATTCTGAGAAATAGCACACTATGAATAAAAGGCATGGAAAGCGTAAAAAGACAAGGAGAGAGCCAGGAGCTACGAGCAGTTCACTCTTCAGAAGCACAGTGATTGAGGTAGATGGTGTTAAAAGAAGAGACTACAAAGGGTAGTGAGAGGACTGTGTGAAAGGACTGAATTTAATCTTTGCACAAAAGGGGCTTCCTGATGTGGCCAAAAGAGGAGAATGAAAGCCAAACTGGCAGGATTGTGAGTCCTTTTCTTGAAGGCACTTGGTTCCATGAGTCAAAAATTAACACTAATTTCAACAAAAGACATTTAGAAAAATGTTAAAGAGCTGCATGCAAAACAAGAACAATGTCATAGAGAGATCAACCAACTCTATAAAGAATAGACAATTCCAGTGATTTTTAAATTGTTCAAGAGTATTGAAAAAGAAGGAACATTTATGCTGCAGACAGCATAACATTCCATCTAGAACCTGCCAGGATTGCGCAGAAAAAGAAAAGCCATACCAGAAATCTAAAAACATTGATGATACAAAAATCCTTTAAAAAAGGAAGGGGAGTGCGCCTGGGTGGCTCAATCAGTTAAGCATCCAACTTTGGCTCAGGTCATGATCTCACGGCTCGTGAGTTCAAGCCCCTCATTGGGCTCTGTGCTGATAGCTCAGAGCCTGGAGCCTGCTTCGGATCTGTGTCTCCCTCTCTCTCTTCCCCTCCCCCGCTAGCGCTCTCTCTCTGTCTCTCTGGCTCTTTCTCTCTCTCAAAATAAAAACATTAAAATTTTTTTTAGAAAAAGGAGGAGTATCAAGGGGACTATAGCAGAACATTAAATGAGTAACAGAACATACAGCCAAGCGTGGTTTATTCTAGGGATGCAAGGAAGATTAAATATTAATAGATTGATAGATCTAAGGTAAAAAGTTAAGATTACTTCTGTAGACATTAAAAAGGCATTTCACACAATTGAACATCTATTCTTAATTTTTTTAAATCAGCAAATAGGATAAATGGAAATGGATAGCAAACATCCTGCTTGATGGGGAAACTCTAGAAACATTAGCATTAATGGCAGGCAAAATTCTGAGTAAGATGGTCTCCGTGATTCCCATCCCCCTGGTATCCACACTCTGATATCATCCCCTCTCTTTAGTGCAGGTAAACATGTGATTTGCTTCTAACCAATGGAATGTGGCAAGGGTAAAGGGATTTTGCAGATATAATTAAGGTCTCTGATCAGTTGGAAAGGGAGATTATCCTGGGTAAGCCTGACCTAATCAGGCAGGTCCTTTAAAAGAGGATTCAGTCTTTCCATAAGAGATTCTACTGCTGGCCTTGAAGAAGTAAGCCACCATGCGAGAGGGTAACATGGCCAAAAATTGCAAGAAGCTTCTAGGAGCTGAGAGCAGCCCCCTGCTGGCAGCCAGCAAGAAAGTGGGGCTTCAGTTCTACAACTGCAAGGCGCTGAATTCTGCCAACAATCACCAAGATTTAGAAGAGGACCCAAGCTTTAGAAAGGAACACCGCCTGGCCAACAGCTTGACTACAGCCTTGTGAAGTCCTGAGCAGAGCAGCCGGCTAAGCTGTGCATGGACTCCTCGTGCACAGAAACTGTGAGATGATAGATATGTGCTATTTTAAGCCACCAAATTTGATGTAATTTGCAATAGAACCCTAATGTACCGTTGAAGTCAGCTTCAAGACAAGGATGGCCAATATCACCATTATTATTTATCAGTACAGACAGTGCAAAGAGGCAAGAGAAAGAAATTAGTGGTAACTTCAAAGGAAGGAAGAACTGAAAACATATAAGAGTAAAAGTGGGGAGAACTTACCTTAACAGATACCAAGTACTGTTGTAAAGCTGTAGTAATTATGGCAGTGTCAGAATAGACAAATAGACCTGAGAATACAATCGAGATCCAGAACTATCCTGTGTATATGGAATACATATACCCCATGTATATGGGGATATAGATAGGAAGTATTATAGATTAGTACAGACAGTTTAATAAATGCTAGTTAGGAAATTGAGCCTCAAATCAGAACTACATATTGAATCCCTGCTTTATACCATGCAACAAAAATTAACTCTAGATCAAATAAAAACCCAAGTATGAAAAGCAAAACTTTAAAGTTATTATTGAAAAAATAGGTGAAAATCTGTATGACCTTGATCGGGTGGGCTATGATTTTCTAACACCTGCAGGACACAAACAAGAAGAAAAAAATGTCATAAACTTGGCAATCAAGGTCATTGTTGTAGGTTTCTAACAGGAGTGGTTTCAGTGGAGTCATATAATCAGAGTCTCAAAGTGGTTTAAGGAGTAAATAAACAACCAAGAATTAAAAACAGGGAATGTTGACTCCTGTTTTGAGAAATGTCAAAGGGAGAAGAAATCTGAAGCCATATAATATTTTGTACAGAACACTTGGCCACTTGGAGACCTGGATTTGAGCCCCTGATTCTACCACTTACTACCTGAAAGACCTTGCCCTAGTCCCTTAATCACTCTCTTGACTCACAACCTAGCATGCTTTCACTTATAAAACCTTATATACCCTCCTTCTTACCTTTTGAAAAATATTGAAACCACTGCAGTACAGAGTGCTCAGTCTCTCTCTTCCGTGGGTCCTGAGTTGTTGAGGGAATGAATTGTAGTGAGTGCCTCACAAGTCAGGGTAAGCAAACCCTTCCATTATACGTATGACACGTATAATTATACAGATGACGCGTATAATTCTGTTGCCTGGTAGCTGTCCATCCTTTCTCCTAACTTGTTCTAAGAAAGATTTAAGACCAACATAGAATCAGACAGCTGAAAGGAATGAATGATTCCAGTCCGGTTCTTAGACAGATGAGGAAAACTGGAGACTCAGAGGAACTACTCGGGACTGCACGGTGAGTTACTGCCGGAGCTGCCTCTAGAACTCAGACCTCCTGACTCCTGACCTTGGACTCTTTCACAGTAAATCATGCTGCTTTCTGAAATCTTTCTGACCACCCCAGCATAAAGGGCTCTCTCTTCTCTGAACACCGACTATATTTGTTGTCTCAACAATCTCATTCAGCACTCACTTACGGTTTACTATTTCTCAGTTAGCTTTTCCTATCGTGGGCCCGTCTCTCCAACCAGCCTGCAGGTCCTTCAAGGACTAGATTAGAGTTTTCTCTAAGTAAGTGTTAGTAGATGATACCTAATCCTGAGCAAGCCCCTCAACTTCTGTTGACCTCAGTTTCCCATTTATGGAATGGAGATATAGCTTATATCCTAGTACAAGTACCGTTAGAGCTAAAATGGCTCTACAGCAAATCCCACTCTGACCTACTTTGTTTCCAAACCATCTTCCTGACAACAAAATCGTAGTCCAGTGAAATAAACAACATTGTTTAGGGTTCATCTCATCAGGATTGAACTTGTATAATACTTGTTTATGAACCCCACAGGGATATTGTGGGAAAGAAAAAAATAAGTATATGAAAGCATTTGAGAATGGAAAAAGCATTATTCAAAGAGCAATAACTCCTTGACGGGTCAGGGCAAGAGAGGTATCTCTAATGTGCTTTTAACAGGATCATTCTGGACAGGCAGAGTGAGCCGCCCTGGCAGACCCCTGATGAGTATAGAGCACACTTTATGGAGATGCGAGTAATTGGCTTGGAGCAGAGAAGAAATGATGAAGTAAAACTGCCTTCAAACAGTTACTAAATTAAGGGTTATTATGGCAGATACAATTCTGTAGCAATATGTCTATAAAGAAGTAATGGAAAGGAGCTATAGCAAGAAATTTTAAAACCAAAAACTGCACTATGCCAATTATGAAAAGTTTAATTTGTATTTTGTATAAATTATTTAACAAAGTATGTCATATAAAAATTCTTTAAATTTTTGTTATCCCTACGTTACCATGGTAACTTTCCAGTCTTACTGCTAGAACTTTTCTTCCTTAAAAGACTCAAAATTGTGTTTTAAGAAACTTAGCAATGTGTAAAAGGGGCATTCACTAAATACGCTGTGGGCCTTCTCGTCGTGTAAATGTATTGCACATTGTAAAATATTGCTCGTTTCGGCTAGTGATCGATCTCCAGTGATTCACACTTGTCTTTCTCCTTGGTAGTCCCTACGTAGCCCAGATTTACTGAGTGTTAAAAGGGAACAGCTCAATGCTGTTCTCATCAACAAGCTAACTTAGTGCAGGTGACTAAGTCCCAGACCATATTTCAGAGTTAGAGAAAGTTAGGTTCCTCGGAGAAGTAGCCAGCTGGAACCATTTGTTATTTATCGCCCATCACAATCTGTACATATTTTTACGAGAGGTCAACTCGTGACCAGTTGTTTTTAGCATATGAACTAAATCAGGTCAGTATGCTGACCCCTGCATGGTGAGTGATTATTTAGAGAACTCATACATGTCATAAGAAAATTTCTAAAATATGTCTTTGTCAGGGAAAGTTGGCGACAATTGTGATTCATCATTAATTTATGTGAATTAATCAAGAATCTAAAACATCTTTGGTTGTTTTAAAAATTGTAAACATTTGGAAAAGGAAGAGAAATAGAACAAGGGAGGAAAAAGCACTTGTCATCTCACAACCCAAAGGCAATCTTAATGATACTGGAGTATATTCTCTTCCAAAAATTTTCCGTATACTTTTTCTGACATTTTCTTGAAAATTTCGAACATACAGCGACGTTGAAAGCATTTTACAGTGAACACCCCTACCCCCAACCTAGATTCTGTCGTTAACATTGTACTACAGTGCACGTGCTTGTCTCACACCTGTACATTTCCCCATCCTGTCTTTACCACCAATACACCTTATAGTGTTTCATTCATTTCAGAGTAAGTGCAGACATTAGCATGCTTCTTCCTAAATATTTCAGCATACATATCATTTAGAGTTCAGTATTTTACATAGTTTCTTCTTCTGAGGTGAAACTTACACACAAAGATGTACGCTTGCCAAGTTTTGACAAATACATACACATGTATAATGCAACCTCTTTTAAACCTCAAAATTTAATTTTGTTTTTTCCATTTAACATTGTAATGTATTTTCCTTGTTATTACAAGTCCTTAAAAGTATAATTTTAATGACAATATCTGTTAATATACATTTTTTAATGTTTATTTATTTTTGAGAGAGAGGGAAAGAACAAGCAGGGGAGGGGACAGAGAGAGAAAGAGAGGGGGACACAGAATCGGAAGCAGGCTCCAGACTCTGAGCTGTCAGCATAGAGCCTGACAGGGGGCTCGAACTCACAAACCGTGAAATCATGACCTGAGCTGAAGACAGGTGCTTAACCGACTGAGCTACTCAGGCACCCCTGTTGATACTTTAAATTTAACTCTTTAATTCATCTTGAAATTATTTTGGTATTTTTATGAGTTGGAGGTGTGAGTAGATTCTTTTCCAAGAAGCTAAGCCCATTGTCTCGTTGACATTTATTATTTCTTTTCTCTTTCACTGATGTGAATTGCTTTCCTATAATTCTGACTGTCTGATCTGTTCCATTAATTTTTCCATATGTATTGTGGCACTTTCCATCATAATGCCTCGATACTCCTCACAAGTATTAATAGCCAAAATAAATGTTGAATACTTATATTGAAGAAAATGGGTTTGTTTCAGCCTCTGTCGTGAAATTGGGGCCCAGTGCCTGAGTAGCCTCGGGCCCAAAGCTTCTCTATGGTGTTTTGGACCCAGGTTTTTCATTTGCAGGCTTCCAGACCCAGAAGTTGAGTGGGAGCACTGTTTCTCTCAAGGCCAAGTTCTGGGTCCCTGGCTTGTATATATCTCCTCTTCCTGCTTGTACATGTTCTCCCAACTTTGTCCAAGTGGTCTAGGCTAATAAATCAGTGTAGTACCACTACACAATTTCTTAAAATACAGACTAAATTCAGCATATGGGTATTTCAAGTATGTATATGGATATTAACTAACCTCATACCAATTAAGATTGTCGGTATCAGTGCCATGATGCATTTAGCACCACAAGCCATGAACCTCTGCATTCATCTGTCTTACGTGAACTAACCTGTCTTAACTGAGAAAGGAGAAAGTCTACCAACAGAGTAATCTTTACCATCTGAGTGATTCCGATCAAAACCCACTTCCAACAGAGCTGTCCACCAGAGGTAGGAGTAGACTGGGAAGTAGAGAACTCCCTACTGCTGGCTTTACTCAAGCAGGGCTTTGTGTCAAGAGTGTCTAGGAAAGCACTCCTGCTCCAAAGGATGGGGCTCAGAACAGATCATTTCAAGTTAGTCTGGTTCAGCCTCTTGTTCCTTGGCTCCTGGGTTATGACTCCATGCACCATTTTTTTTTTAACAGGAAATAAAGGAAAAAAAGAAATTCTGCAAGATGTATATGGAGGACCTTGTGAAGGAAGCCACGGACATCAACATGAAGAACGAGGCTCTGCAGAAGCTCTGGCCGCAGATGTTCATCGAGCTTGTTAGGGACGCAGTCATAGAAATCCGCAATAAAAACTCCTATATGAAGCTTTGCCTACAGCAGATAACTGACCAAAAATAGAAATGGCTTGTAGTTCCAGTTGATTTTAGCAGCTCTGTGTTTTTGAAGGTTGAAAATAAGTAGGTTAAACATGTTAAAACGACACTGTGCTGCAAACTACAAAGACTAGCATCAAAGCATTATTGCCTACTGTTCTCGTAGCTGAAGGTTAGGAAGGAAGGAAGGAGAGAGAGAGAGCGAAAGAGGATTAGCTTCATGTGTAAGCTGACCAAGCCACCTTTGGGAACTAGGCAGTCTCTAGAGATAGCTGGGCCTTGAGTTGGCACTGCGTCTGCGGTTCTTGCTTCGACCGGTGCCCCTGCTCTAGCCCAGAGCACGCAGCGTGCTCGCTCCTGCTTCGGCATCGGTTGCTTCTACCTACCCGCAGCTGATAGTTTCCAGTTATTTGCCTTTTTATTTTATGTCATGATTTCAAAGCCAAAAATATGTTCTTTTTTATGAGTGAAGAATAAACTTACTAATAAATTAGTAAAAAAAAAAAATCGTCTGTTTGCGTCCTTCCTCCAGTCAGAATTGTCATATTTATTTTATGTTCCTTTTGAGCTGAGTAGGAGCCCTTCTCTTCACTTATGTAGGAGGAGGCGCCATTCCAGGGATGCGTCCTCAGGGCACCACCGGGACTCATGGGCTCACTGTGGGCAGAAAATATGAAAATGAGTACAACGGGGGCAGGAAGAAAATGCTCTGTCTGAATGAATCCCAAGCCAATGTAAAATGCAGTGACAAATCAGTAAGTCTGCTTCTCTGAAAGGTGTTTCTTTCTGTTGCTAGCCACTCTGGGGGCTCTTTTTTTCTGGTAGGCCTGGGTACCTGTACCTCAGAAGTATTAGAAATTCATGGGTGAAAGGTTCTAATTTTTCTGATTCCATTTGAAGTCCCAACAGGTAACTAAGACGTAAGCAGGGGTTTGCCCGAGTTCATGCTGGTGAGGAGGCTGTTGTGAGCCCATTACCATAGCTGGAGATCATACAACTTCAGCAAAACAACCTTACAGGTCAATAAATTGGAATTCTCCAGTTCGCTCAGATTTCGCCTGGCAGGACCACCAGAATGTGGGAAAACAGCGGAAGTTACAGGATGACAGAGATACAGATGTATTCCAGAGTACATACAGAAATGCTTGGAAGGAAGCTAGGTAAGTTGTTTGTGCAGTTCTGAGAAACACCCACCTCCTTAAGAGCTCGCCCAAGAGGCAGTGGTCAAGGTTAGATGGTTTGCATAATGTTTCAGAACGTGACCTTGTGAGTCATGCTGTCCTGGGTTTGTATCTTGGTGCTCAAGCTACCAGTTCACTTGCCTATGATCTATCTGAACCACACCTGCCTCATAATACTACCCAGCTTATAACAGTGTCGTGAGGAGCAAATGAGATGAAGCATTCAAGGCATGTATCATAATACCTGGCACACAGTGAACACCAGTAAATGAAGCTATTCTTCTAGAAACAGACTGAACCACAGAATGGGTGCTCCTGGACGGGAACAACTATTAGGGTTTCTTGATGCTCCTGCAGTCTCTCAAAATTAAAATCTGAACCATCTCTCATCTGGCTGGTAAAGGGTGATTTCTCTCGGGGGGGGGGGGTCTATCTTGTTTGATATGGAAATGAGATCCCACCTAGTGGGTGATGTTGAGAAGAGAAACAAAGATGTCTTGTTCACGGGCTTTTAGTAGGTAGGGAAGGCCAGAGCTTGTGACGCCTTGGGCATGTGGGGAGCTTGCTCACTCGAGGTTTTGCAGGTGGATGGCCTGGCTGTTTAATAAGTCATCTGTCTGGCTTCCTGAATGCTGCCTCTTCTCCCCTGGCCCTCCCATCCCTGATGCTAAAGGCATCTGACCCTCATATTCACATGCATTCTTGGCCCTCCCCAGTTATTGTGGGAATTTAAGAACCTTGGGTCAGCACTCAGTGGCTTGGCAGCAAGCCTGCAGCACAGGGGCTCTACCCAGACCTTCTGCTTCAGGCCTAGTCATAGGCTTTCTGTCTTGTTCCTGAAACCAAATCTTTTTATGGCCCAGCTTTAGTCGCTTGGTCTCTCATCCCGTTGTACCTGAGCTCTCTCTTGTCTGCCCCCACTATCCACACTGATTGATTTCTATTTCTTGAAACCTTATTTTGCCTGGTCCCAAACTCCCAATGGCTGTGTCCTCCCCTGTAATTCTTATCCCCTCCAGCTCAACACCACCCCCCCCAATCCATTTTGCTTACTGGAGTTCCTAGGTGTAGATAATCCCCAGATGAAAGGACAAGAGGACCCGAGTCTACTGGGTCTGGAATCCAGAGAGGGTCTTACGTTGTTAGTGGTGATCCCTGGAACGAGTTGTCCTCTCTACGTGGGGCTTTCCAGGGTCTGTAGGAAAGGAGGAAATGCACACCCCACAGTCTCAGGCTATCTAGGCTAGTGTGTGCCAAAGGGTTCCTTTTTTCCAAAAGCATTCTCAAGCGGAAACAACTTTGTGGTTGCCTCAGAAGCAAAAAATGGCTAGTATCCCCCCATTTGGAGAGATACTGTCCCCCATGTTCTGGCTCAGCACTTAAATGGTTAAATGTGCTGCTAGATGTGGGGATGGTTGGTAGGGGTACCGTTGGATCTGAGGCTAGTTAACCGTGCTAGTCTGAGGATGGTGCTGGTATCAGCCTCCCCCTTCCTGAGCTTCCCTCCACTGAAGGCCTGGCAAGTGAGACCACAAAGCCTTACCCTGATCCTCATCTATTCCTGGCCAGGGCAGGGAATCCACCCACCGGGATTCAGGTACTCCACTGACTAACAATAATCATAACAACAACTCAGATCGATTAAGATCTTGTGTTATTCTAAGCTCTTTACATGCATTTTCTCATTTAATCTCCCAACAGTCATATATATACATGTGATAATTATCCCATGAACATCTGAAAACTGAGGCACAGAGAGGTTGAAAACCTCACCTAAGGGTATTTCAGCCAACCAATAATAGATAGGACCCGCTTTCATAACCACTGGTCGTTGTAAGGATCTGGCATCTGAACCAAATAAATGAAAGAATGAAAAGAAAGGAAGGAAAGGAAGAAAAGAAGGGAGGGAAGGACGATGGGAGCCAGGGAGGACAAAAGAACAAAAATGAAAGGAGAACCTGACTAGTCAGCGAGGCAAAATGCAAAACAATACAGAAAGATGGCTTAGGAAAATATTAAGTTTAAATCTCGAGGAACAAAGGTTAGTTTTTGTAACCTGCTTTTCTGGGTCAGCTATAGATGCTGGGTGCTGTTGCCAAGAAGTTCAGAGCCAAGTTTGAAATTTGATCACAGCAACCGTGGTTAGCCAGTATGGGTGAAATGTTTGTTATCTTTGATCCTGATTTTCTAGTTATGTTTATGTTTTCCTGGCTCAATGTCTGTGTCTTTTGTTGCAAGCTACTTTAAATCCTTTGTGGAAAGAGTAAGGGTATATAAATGAGCTAAAGTATACTCAAAGCTCAAAAGAATACATGACTCCTAAATTTCTTGGGCAATGGGATAGTTTGCACTTTCTCTTCAGGAGACAATGAAACTATGTATCTATCCCTTACCCAGTCTCTGGAACCTTGAGTTGGAAAGTTGACTTCTTCCCTTTCTTTATCTTGAAATATTTCAACATATAGCCATGCATGTAGAGTAGTAGTATCTCAAATAAATACCCTGTATCCACCACCAATCGTAACATGTTGATATTTTTCCACATTTGCTTTAGATTTTAAAAATAAAGCTTCACAGGGTGCCTGGGTGGCTCAGTTGGTTAAGCGTCCAACTTCGGCTCAGGTCATGATCCCACGGCTTGTGAGTTCCAGCCCCACGTCGGGCTCTGTGCTGACAGCTCAGAGCCTGGAGCCTCTTCAGATTCTGTGTCTTTCTCTGTCTCTCACTGCCCCTCCCCGCTCACACTCTGTGTCTGTCTCTCAAAAATAAATAAACATTAAAAAAAATTTTTTAATAAAAATAAAAATAAAGCTTCACAAGTAAAGATAGAGCCTCTGTGTACTTCATTCCTTCCCCAGAGGTAACCACTATTCTGAATTGTATGCTCATTATTCATTCATGTTTTCATAGCATTTGTATTTGTGCATTTATGCATAGGGAGTTTATTGAATTTTCTTATTTTCAAATTTTATACAAATGATATCACGCAGTGTATATTTTTCTGTGCCTTCTTTTTCCCCCCATTCAGTTTTCTGTTTCTGAGTAAAGGTACTCAGAAACATAAATGATGGGAGTAATCCTACTTTATTTTATCCTTTTTTTTTTTTTTTTTACTGCTGTTTGCTATTCAGTTGTATGTCCCATATGGGGTTTGTATATCCATTTTCCTATTGGTGAGTATTGACTGATTTCTAGTTTATAACTATTACATACAATGCTGTTTTGAATATACTTGAATATATATGCCTTGAATATACTTTGAATATATGTGTGAGTTTAGGAAGTACACAGTTACTAGTGGAATTTCTGGGTCATATGCACACAGTCAACTATATTAAATATTGCCAAATTGCTCTCTGAAGTGATTTGTATCAGCTGGCATTCCCATAGCAGAGAATACAACTTCCAGTGCTTCCACATACAACAATGACAATTAGATTTTCATATTTGCAATCTGATTATATTATGCAAAGGGTGTGTCTGCCCAGAAGAGACTGTTCTAGGGCTTTGTTAAAAGATGAATTTTCTTTACAGTGAAATGCACTTAAGTGTATAATTTGATTAATTTTGAAAGTATGTTCAACATCTCAATTAAGATATAAAACATTTTAATTGTTTCAGGAAAATTCTTCGAATCAGTCCTTGCCTCTCCCCATGAACAACTATTTTTCTAATTTCTTTCACCATTGATTAATTTTGTTTGTTCTAGAACTTCTATACATGTAACAATAGAGTATGTACACTTTTTTGTGCCAGGCTGTTTTTACCCAACATAGTGTTTTTGAGAATCACCCATATAGTTTCACATGTTCGTAATTGATGATTTTTTATAGCATAGTATGAAGATACTATGATGTGTTTATGCATTCTATTGGGTTGTCTCTAACTTAGGGCTGTTACGAATAAAGACATTGTTACACGAGACTTTTTGTTCAGTGGACCTGAACAGTTTTAAAGTTAACTTTATAAGGAACTGCTATACATTTTTACAAAGTAGTTGTATTTTATACTCCCTCCAGCAATGCATAGAGAGTTCCAACTGGTCCACATATTTGCTAACATTTGTTATTGTGAAGCTTTTTAGTTTTTTTTTTTTTAATTTTTAGATGTCTAGTGTGGCTTTTTAGCCACCTTTATTTATCTATTTAATTTTATTTTTCCTGATGTCTACTGATGTTGATCACATTTGTATGGGCTTTTTGGTCATTTATACATATTCTTTGTGGGGTAAATGTTCAGGTCCGGTACCCATCTTTAAAATTTGAATTGTCTTTTTATTATTGAATTCTATGAATTATTTATATGTTCTAGACATACGTTTTTTATGAACTATGATAAAGTTCAGTTCATCAACTCTTTTATGGCAAGTGCTTTTTAATGTTCTTTCTAAAATGGTTTGCTTGCCCCGAGTTTGCAAAGATATTCTCCTATGCTTTTTTTTCTAGAAGCTTTATAGTTTTAGTTATTCAAAAATGTGATCTTTCTTGAATTCATTTTTGGGAATGCTGTGAAGCAGTGGTCAAACTTCATTTTCTTTGGTGCAAAGAGTGCCTTTCTTCCATTGAATTGCCTTGACAATTATTTTTGAAAATCAACTGACCTAAATATATATGAGTCTCTTCCTAAACTTACTATTCATTTCTATTTTCTATTTTTACATAAATACCACACTGTCATGATTACTGTGGCTCTGTAATGAGTCTTGAAATCAGGTGATATAACTCCTTAAACTTTGTCCTTTTGCAGATTGTTTTAGGAGCACCTGGGTGGCTCAGTCATTTAAGCATCCAACTTTGGCTCAGGTCATGATCTCACAGTTCATGGCTTCCAGCCCCATGTTGGGCTCTGTGCTGACAGCTCAGAGTCTGGAGCCTGCTTCCGATTCTGTGTCTCCTTTTCTCTCTGCCCCATCCCTCTCTCTCTCTCTCTCTCTCTCTCTCTCTCAAAAATAAGTAAACATTAAAAAAAAAATCTTAAAAAAAAACAAATTGTTTTAGCTAGTCTTGGTGGTTGCATTTCCGTATAAATTTTAGAATTAGCTTGTCAATTTCTCTAAAGAAAGAGACTCTTGGGATTACTATTGGGATTGTATTGAATCAATAAATGAACTGTGGGAGATGGACATCTTCATAATATTGAATCTTATTCATATACAAGATATTTCTTTATCATTTTTTTTCAGCAAAATTGTTTAGGTTTCAGTTTAAATTTTATTCTGAAATCAATTTATTCATAAGCATTTCATTTTTAAAAATATTTTAAAGGTATTTTAAATTTTCATTTCTAATTATTTTGCTAACATATAGTAATACAATTTATTTTTATTTACAGTCGATCCTCATTATTCGTAGATTCTGTATTTGCAAATTTACCTCCTTGCTAAAGTTTATTTGTAACCCCCAAATCAATACTCACAGTATTTTCATGTTCATTCACAGACATGAGTAGAGTGATGAAAAATTTGAGCCATCCAACATGAGCACATGTTTCCAGCTAATGTCAAGGAAGGTAACATTCTCTTTTTGGTTGTCATAATGTAAACAAGTGTCCTTTTCATGGCATAGTTAGTGTCACCTTTGTTGCATTATTATTTTTTTTGTTGGTAACTTTGTTATTTAAAATGGCCCCACGGATCATGCTGAACTGCTTTCTCATGTTTCTAAGCACAAAAAGGTTGTGATGTACCTTACAGGGAAAATACATGTGTCAGATAAGCTTTGTTCAGGCATAAGTTATAATGCTGTTGGCCATGAGTTCAATGTTAATAAATCAACAATATACATTTTACAAGATGTCTTCAAACAAGCAAAAGAACCCTAAATAAAATAAGGTTACATATTGATTGATTGACAAAAATTTGCTTAGAGGCTCGCAGGAATCTAACCCTCTATTTTCCTTAGGAGAAAATAACTAATTTGCTATTCCCAGCAACTTTGTAGAACATAACTACAGTGAACAATGAGAATATATTATATTGACCTCATATGTATGCTTTATTAATTCTGACAGTTTCTTTTGTGGATTCCTTAGGATTTTCCACATGAAAAAGCACTTAGTCTACAAATATGATGTTACAACTGCCTTTCCAGTCTTTATACCCTTTTTTCTTTTTCTTGCTTTATTGCACAGGCTAGTACTGTCAGTTCAATGTTTAACAGAAATGGTAAGAGTGTTTATCATTGTTCCTAATCTTACAGTAAAAGTGTTCAATATTTCACCATTATAAGGTTAGCTGTGGGTTTATATAGATTGCATTTGTTATACTGAGGAAATTCCCTTTTATTACAAGTTTTCTGAGAGTTTTTATCATGAATAAATATTGACTTCTGTATAATATTGTTCTGCATCAACTGGCTCTTTTCCTTATCATATGGCTCTTTTCCTTCATTCTATTCATGTTATTGATTACATTGATCAATTTCCTAATGTTAAACCTACCTTGCATTACTGGAATAATAGAATTATATCCTTTAACATACTAATAGATTTTATTTGCTAGTATTTGTTTAAAGGTATTTGTGTCTAGGTTTATTAAGGATATTGGTCTGTACTATTTTTTCTGTTGTATCTTTTTTCAGGTTTTGATATCAGGGCTAAGTTGTCCTAATAAAACAAGGGGGAAAGTATTCCCCTCTACTCTGTTTTTTCTGGGGGAGGGGGTGGGCACAGAGAAGAACCATATTCTTTGAAATATATTCTAAAATTCCTTGTGATTTATTCTTTGACCCCAGAGGTTATTTAGAAGTGTGTTGTTTGGTTTCCAAGTATGTGGCCCCATTATGTGAGTAATAAACCTTTTCATGTTTTGTTAGTATGTGTGATATCATCAGTATCAACATCTGAACCAAAGTTTGACTGATAGTTCCATCTTATTTCTGAAAGGTGACTATGCCATCTATATATATCAGCTTAGGTCAAAATTGTTAAGCATGTTGTTCAAATCATCTATCTTCTTTTTTTTTTTCCCCCTGAGCTTGGTCTATCAATTATTGAAAGGCTCAAAGTCTCCCACTAAGATTGTAGATTTGTCCATTTATCTTTGTGTTCTATTATTTTTGCTATATATACTTAAGGGCATGTTATTAGATGCATACAAATTAAAAACTGACACATTTTACTTGAGGTGATGTTTTTGACATTATGAGGTAACTCTCATCTTTAGAAATATTTTTTCCTTAAAGTCCATTTTGTTCAATGTTAATGTAACTACACTAGCTTTCTTTTCATTAAAATTTGAATGAGATTTTAAAAGGTTTGTTTGTTTGTCTTGGGGGGCGGCGAGGAGCAGAAAGAAAGAGAGACAGAATCCCAAGCAGGCTTCGTGCTGTTACCACAGAGCCCAGTGCAGGGCTCAATCTCATGACCACGAGATCATGACCTAAGCTGAAATCAAGAGTCAGACGCTTAATTGACTGGGCCACCAGAGGTCCTGAATGAGATCTTTTATGCTTTAACTTTCAACCTTCCTATATCGGCTATTTAAAAGAAACACACCGCCTAACATTTATATTTCTTTCCAATCCAACAATCTAGCCTTTTAAAAGGTAAGTTTTGTTCATCTACATTTGCTGTAATTATAAAACTAGCTGAGTTTAAATTAACCACCTCAATTTGTCCTTTTACTTGTTTCACCCATTCCATATTTTGTAATTTTTTTTTCCTTTTTCCTTGCTTCCTTTTGAATTACTGGGTATTTTTTAGCCATACATTTTCCTCGTATGGATTTAGAAGTTATACATTCTGTTTCTATTTTTTTTTAGTGATTTCCGAAGAACTTTCAACATATATAATATAAATATATTTGTATTTCTATAATAGACAATGAACTGAGGGCTAGGAGTAAAAGTATCACCAATTCACTAATTTTATGTAGACTAATGTACACACCTCATATTCACACTTTTATTTTTTATCTATTCACGCCAAATTATTTTACATGATTCTATTTGCCCAGCATATTCATTTTCTTAGCCTGTATTTACACTGAAATCAGCTCCCTATTTAAGTTTATGTTATTTGCATTAATGTAACATGTTCATCATTATTCTTGACCTTCAATAAGCCATTTTTGCGATTTGAGACTGAACACACCGTAATAGAAATGATGAGTATGCATGGGTGCCTGGGTGGCGCAGTCGGTTAAGTGTCCGACTTCAGCCAGGTCACGATCTCACGGTCCGTGAGTTCGAGCCCCGCGTCAGGCTCTGGGCTGATGGCTCGGAGCCTGGAGCCTGTTTCCGATGCTGTGTCTCCCTCTCTCTCTGCCCCTCCCCTGTTCATGCTCTGTTTCTCTCTGTCCCCAAAATAAATAAAAAAAAACGTTGAAAAAAAAATTAAAAAAAAAAGAAATGATGAGTATGCAAATTAAGGAAACTCATTCATTCAACAAGTATTTACTTAGTACTTATGAGTAAATGCCAGGCACTGTGCTGTGGCCAGGGAAGTAAAAGTAAGCAATATTAGATGCGGCCTCATCAAATTTGTGGTCAAGTGGACAAAACAATGTGAATGATGAGAAGCTACATTAGCCCAAAAGAATTATACTCTCATTCTCACCAGAAAACAACTGATTGGAACGTGGATAATCTTTAAGAACATAAAAATGGCAACATGTCTATACTTCTGTGAAAATAATTAATTTTATGTTCCAAATTTGTGGAATATAATATAAAAACAATGTTTAAAGTAGTTTGACCTCTCTGAAACTACCAAACTATCCATAGGCCTCTCCTTCATACTGCTGGGGTCCACCAGCGGTCTAGAGACAATGGTTGGATATATAAACATATAGTTGTTGTTGTTGTTGTTGTTGTTGTTGTTGTTGTTGTTAATATTCCCCTCTAGCAGTGTAGCAGAATTTTGGCTGGTAGGATTGATTTCACTTCCTTGCCCTGGGGATGGGCCTTGACTGACAAACTGGTTAACCTACTTGCACGCTTCTTGCTACCATCGTTGAGTGCTGAATAAGACCTAAGCCAATCAATGTAAGGAATTTCTCTAACACCAGTAATGGGCTTAAGCAGGACCAATCAGAGAGAAGTGCAATTTTTGTTTTGTTTTGTTTGTTTGGGCATAAGAGAGCTTTCTCTTTTTAAAAAAAATTTTTTTAATGTTTATTTATTTTTGAGAGAGACAGAGCTTGAGCAGGGGAGGGGCAGAGAGAGAGGGAGACTCAGATTCTGAAGAGGCTCCAGGCTCTGAGCTGTCAGCACAGAGCCTGATGCGGGGCTCCAACTCACGAACCGTGAGATCATGACCCAAGCCGAAGTTGAACGCTTAACCAACTGAGCTACCATGGTGCCCCAAGAGCTCTCTCTCTTGCTCTGAATACAAGATATGAAATGTGAAGTCTGGCGCTTCTGCAGCAATTTAATACCATGAAATAATCCAGCCACACCCAGAAGAGGAAAGCTGAGAAACTAAAGAGAAGTAGAAAAGGAGTCCTGTTCAAACCATCCTTGAAGGCTTCTCTATTAATGAAGGTTTTCTCTGTTGAATGGCATCTGGGGCCTGAGCGAGGAGGATGCAAAGGCTGGAGTCTGGAATAATCTGAAGGCTTATTCATTCGTGTGTTTGGCGGTTGATGCCAGCTACTGACCAGGACATCTTCTGGGTGTTACCCAGACGCCCACATATGTCCTCTGCAAGTGGCTGGCTGGGCTTCCTCATAGCATGGGGGCTGGGTTCCAAGGGCAAGCATCTGAAGCTCTCTCATCTTTTCTGACCTTGCCTTAGCAGCCGCATGACGTTACTTTCAGATCTGAGATCATATAGATTCAGCTCTGGACCAGTGGAATATCAAAGCCACATTGTCAGAGAAGCACGTAGAATGGGAAATAATGTTGCAGCCATTTTGAAAACTATCATTTGCCACACATATCATGCTATTTCTTGTCTCTAAGGCCTTGGGTGTTTTACAACATTTCTCTCTACCTTTTTCACTTGGCTAAACCATACTCAACCTCTGAGTGAGGTGTCCCTACAAACATGCGCACAGCACCCTGTATTTCTGCAATAGAGTTTACTTCTCACTAACCTGCCTATGTCGTCCATCAGTCTGTGAGTTTCCTGACCGTGTCTTCCTTCGTGTCATCCTCGTTGTATCTCCGGTATATTTAACAAAATAGTTAGATGAGTAATAAAGCTTTATCTTGGGCTTTGTGTAGTAAACCAGTTTCATTTAAACTGGATCCTCACTTTAGTGACAGCCCTCCACCTCTGACTTTTAATATCCTTACATCCTGCAGTTTTGAGCACTTGGCTCTGACACCTCTACGCACCTTCCAGATGTAAAGTTTAGACTTTTATAAGCCGAACGGCAAAGAACATTCTGAGCTACCTCATGGTGGCTGTGCTCGGCAGCCAACTGTTCAGTCTTATAAGCATCACCATGTGTGCACAGCAGAGCAAGTGAAAACAGAAAAAAATATGTTAATTCTAATACTAGTGATAAGAAATGAAACCCCACAGCTACTACAACAGAGTCAAAGATGGAAACCATTAAGCATGATGCAAGCGCCATAAAGAACAAGAAAAGGACAACGTGTAAAGAACATATACAAAATGCTGGGAAAGTATATCATCAAAGATGGAATCTGAAAGGCAGGGTGTTACTATGGATTTTATAATTTTTTTAAGCATTCTGGGAATGAAGCCCCTCACACTATATAAATTCCCCTGTTGAATGTTTGCTTTTCTAGCAGACTTATAGGGACATATTCTGTACTAAACGAGTGGAATGCCTATCTTAAGTAAGATGTGAAGCTCGTAATTAGATTCTAGCAACTCTGCAGGTTAAGTTTAACAGGTTACCCAGGCTGAGATCTGATGTTGAATATGGCGACAGCAGGATATGTGGCCTGGGGGAAGACTTGAAGAGTTGTTGTATCTGTGCCTAACAAGCAAGCAAGATACCTTCTAAAACATAAGCAAAGACCTACTGACATTACTCTGGGAAAAATTTCTCAGAGAACGGCATGGAGATGCCCATATCAGAATCCCATGTGGGACTCTTACAATTCGGATGCCTGCCCCCATCCCCTTTATTTGGACCACATCGCTGTAGATGGATCCCAAGGTTATTAATAGGCTCCCAGATGACTCTTCCTCATACCAGAATTTTGGACTAATGCTTTGGTAGATGCTGACATTGGAGCCATGGGTCCCTTGGCCTATGCCTGCAGTCCGGAAAGGAATCCACTTTAGCCCCTCACCCTGAGAAAGTCACGCTGATCAGACCCCAGGTGATATGAGCCCATATTAACAAGGAGAAATGGCTTACAACAAGAAAATAAGAAGAATCCAAGGAAAGTTTTTGTAATAGACTTTGCAAATGCTAACTTTATGCCTTTTCAAATGTCCGAGGTCTCTGCCTTTCTCCCTAAGCTGACATCGGAATAGCAGGACCGGGTAGCCATTCTTCCAACAACATTCTTACTTGCAGCCATGGTCACGTAGTCCGGCTGAATAGAAAACTGGACGAATGGAAGAGACAGGTGGCCAGGGGCAGAGCCTTGTAATGTAATAAGATTGTAATGCAGAGACTGAAGGCTTTGAGTATTCTTGAGAATGGTTAACACTTTGGCTTCTGCCCTGTCGAATGGACTGCTGGCCACAATGGAAATGGTGACAGGATGGGACTGACAGCCAGGGTGTGGGGCAAGTGAGACTGCTGACTTCCAGCTAATCCTAGCACTTAATGTATGGTTGCGGAGATTTTCGACACCACGGATTGTGGGAAGTTAGATCCAGTAGCTGAACTTACAAAGTTTACCTACTACTCTAAGATGGCCAAAAGATGGGGGCGCCTGGGTGGCTCAGTTGGATAAGCACCTGACTTCGGCTCAGGTCATGAGTTCATGGTTCATGAGTTCGAGCCCTGCATCAGGCTCTGTGCTGAGAGCTCAGCCTGGAGCCTGCTACAGATTCTGTGTCTTCCTCTTTCTTTGCCCCTCCTCTCTCTCTCTCTCTCTCTCTCTCTCTCTCTCTCTCTCTCTCTCAAAAATAAACATTAAAAATAAGAAATAAAATTAAAAGATGGTCAAAAGGTAGACGTGAAGATGCTGTAGTAAACATGACTGGAGGACCAGTGCCGAAAAGAATCCAGCAAAACTGAGAATGGAAATGGAAAATGGCACTCATCCCATGGAGCTTAGTTCTTAATTTTGGTTCAACTAAAACCATTCCAATTCTGCTGGGGCTTTTTTCTGTCAATGAATCTATGGCTTATATCTATGGTCTAAGTAAGCTTTTCTTTCTACCTTTCTGTCTTCTCCTGTCCATTTCCCCCCTAACCGTCTCTATATCTCTCCCCACTTCTCACATCTTGCTGTAAATCCTTGCTCAAAATCGATTATTTTCTTCAGATCTGTCTTCTTTCCTTCCATTTTATTCCCGTTACTTTTTGTTCCAAATATTTCTGTGAACTCCCTGTTTTTCCCTGCCTCACCTCCTTAGTGTTCTCTCTCTTCCCACACTTCTCCTCACTAAAACACACCTCTTCTTCCCTCTCATTCCATTAATCTCTTTGTGTCTCTGTTTTGTTTGTTTCTGAATATCTCCAGCCACCTTCTTTCTATCTCAGCCTTTCTAGACCTCTGCGGCTATTTTTAAAAATCTCCAGGGGTGCCTGGGTGGCTCAGTTGGCTGAGTGTCTGACTCTTGGTTTTGGCTCAGGTCATGATCTCATGGTTTGTAAGATCAAGCCCTGCATCAGACTCTATGCTGCTTGGGATTCTCTCTCCCCCCATCCCCCTGCCTCTGTTCCTCCCCAGCTTGTGGTCTCTCTCTCTCTCTTTGGCAAAATAAATAAATATAAACTTTAAAAATTAAAAAACAAAATCTCTGTATTGATCTCAATCTCTGTGAAGTTACTCTCAGGAGTAATACGTGCCAAGGGAAAGGAAATATTCTGACAAGTAATGTCTAAAGCCCTATGGCAAAGAGAGTAGAGACAAGTTACATCCAGCTTATCACCTACTAGACTGTGAATTCCTCAAAGTAGGGACAGTGCTTGGACTGGATTAGGAGTACATATATTTAATGAACTGGTTGTTGTTATTGAGGAGAAAGTCTTCATATCAGGAGATACCATTTAGTATCTTTAAATTTGAAAATCACTGGAAACCATGATTTATTTTGTAAAGTCACATTTTCCAGGGCCAATGGCTCAACAGCAGTGGTGGAGCTTTTGTTCGCCTTCCATATGCACCCTCCCATGGCCACTATCCTAATCCTATTGTCAAGGAAAAGAAAACAGGGCTTCCCAGAGGACAGATAGCTCCTTGTGTTGGGAAGGGGGTAAAAAATCAGAATGAGCTTGGAATATCCTGTTGTCATCAGAAAGCAAGAATCTTATATTAAAATATGTTTAGGGGCAACATCAAAAGGCCAAAGGACTCAAATTTAAGGGTTTCCATTGACCAAGTTGTAACAATTTAAGCACAAAATAATATTGTTATTATGGCCACTTGGAGCAAGCTGAGTCTATGAAAGACCATGAACTTCATCATTATTCTCAAAAGAGAAAAGTTAACATAATGAGTACAAAAATATTGTAACACAAAAAATGGATAACCAATTATGGATTTGTTTCTTGTTAATGGATTTTAACAGTCATTGTTTATATATGGATATTTTGTTTCTCCCACTAAATTACTGTTTTTTATAAAAATAAATATTTATTGGGAATGCAAGCTAGTGCAGCCACTCTGGAAAACAGTATGGAGGTTCCTCAAAAAACTAAAAATAGAACTACCCTACAACCCAGCAATTGCACTACTAGGCATTTATCCACGGGATACAGGTGTGCTGTTTTGAAGGGACACATGCACCCCCATGTTTATAGCAGCACTATCAACAATAGCCAAAGTATGGAAAGAGCCCAAATGTCCATCAATGGATGAATGGATAAAGAAGATGTGGTATATATATATATAATGGAGTATTACTCGGCAATCAAAAAGAATGAAATCTTGCCATTTGCAACTACGTGGATGGAACTGGAGGGTATTATGCTAAGTGAAATTAGTCAGTCAGAGAAAGACAAAAATCATATGCCTTCACTCATATGAGGACTTTAAGAGACAAAGCAGGTGAACATAAGGGAAGGGAAACAAAAATAATGTAAAAACAGGGAGGGGGACAAAACAGAAGAGACTCATAAATATGGAGAACAAACTGAGGGTTATTGGAGGGGTTGTGGGAAGGGGGATGGGCTAAATGGGTAAGGGGCATTAAGGAATCTACTTCTGAAATCATTGTTTCACTATAGGCTAACTAATTTGGATGTGAATTTTAAAAAATAAAAAATTAAATTTAAATAAATAAATAAATATTTATGCACATAAGTACAAAAATAAGGAAAAGATAAAATTATGGAACTAAATAAGCCAATAATCTAGGAAAAAACAGAAACTCTATCAAGAAGAGGGAGAACTGTTTGGTTGGCACTAGGATTAACTTATACTAATTTAGGTGGAAAGAAGTTCTACCACTTAATCAGGATCAGTGATCACACGAAATTGCCAAGTAGGAGAAAGTTTCAACAGGGTCTTCCAACAAGATGAATTAGTCAAATGTCCCCAAATGGAGGAATATACAACCCAGACCCAATGCCCAATGCCTTATCTCACAAGAAATGAAACCACTAGATGGCCCTACTCATTTTAACAAAACACAAGTAAGGAATACATGATTTTTTTTTTTTTTTTAAGTTTACAAACCAAGTCAATATATCATACCAGTAAGGCATTGGGTTTTGTAAATCTGGCAAAGTGAGATTTAAAAGTACATCATTTCCTGAAAGACACCATATTGTAAAATAATTAATTAATTAATTAATTAATTAAATAAAACCCTAGTGGAGGTGTGACTTTAAAAGTCATGTGGTGGTAACACTGGAAGCTAATGCAGGCTGATGTTGAATCCTGTGCCCAGACCAAAACTGGATCAGCCAGTAACTCAGACCCTGTAGCCTTGGCTGGGCTGAGCAAGTGTACTTTTTCTTTCAGGTCTAGTAATATTACTCCACCCCTGGGAAGAAATAAAAATATATTACTGAAACCCTAGAAAGATATTAAAATAAGTATACTAATATCCCCTAGGAAGGTATAAAACAAGCACATAAATTATCAAAGAAATGAATAAGTCCATTGTTCTGAGGATTTAGAATACATTCAAGTGTAAGTGTAATAATAAGCTTTGTAGTCACTGCATTTGTGAAAGTTTTATGATATTCGAAGTGTTCAAAAAGTCAGCCATAGTAAATACGTAATTGCATTTTAAATGATTTAAGAGAATTTAATCAAATTTCCAGGATAATTTGTTTTTTTAATGGTTGTTTATTAGGTAGATGAGTTCAATAATTTGGACATTAAACAAAATACAAGTTCCAGGTCCTGACAGGAAAATTAAAAAACCTGGGCTGCGAGGTCCCTTCCCCCAAAATCATCCCGGAGGAAATTAGAGACAGTGATTAAAACCATTCATTACACATTAGAATTACCCAGGGAGCTTTAAAAACTATTGACAATCAGGGGTCCTCCTTGGACCGATTGATTTCAGAAACAGAATCTGGACACTGGTGTTTTTAAAATACTCTTTAGATCCAATTAATGTGCCCCTAGGGTTGAGAAATTGATAGAGGAGAAGTCAGAGTCTATGGCACTAGCATAAAGACATTGAGAAGGTCTTTGAAAAATAATAATAATAACTTGGAGAAGGCCTTGAGGAGACCAGAGACAGTTGTGAGCTGGTCGCAGAAGCTCGTGGCAGTATGGGATGCGGACATAGTAGGGCAGTAGTTGGGAAAATTCTGCAGGCTACTTTGTGGCTCTATCCCCTCTGTAGAATGGGAATTAGCGAGAGCAGTCCAGATGTCAGGTGTGCATGTGGGGGAAGGGGAAGTGTTGAAGACGTGGGGCGGGGGAGAATATCAGGGCAGCTTCCCGACCCTGCCAGGTTGAGAATCTGGGGAGAACACATGTATAATGACTAGCTGCATTAAGGCATTTGCTTCCTCATTCCCTTTCTCCCCATCCCCTCAATGACAGTGGATTGCAACCTAAGTTAATCTGCTTTTTCCCCAAGAATTTAAGGGAGATTCTCTGAATGGAGGCAATGCCTGATGAAGGAACTGGGAATGGGTTAGGTCTGCACGGTCTGTGATGTGTGATGCTCTCATTCCCAGAGGCCTTTCCAGGCCTCCTCTATGCTCAGGCTATGTTCTCTGATCACGGCACAATTATGTTAGAAACAAATTACAAAAGAATAATTGTTGGATGATGATTCTCCGTGGGTCTCTTATGTTTCTGTATGTCTTCTGAGTAGAGACATTGTCAGCTTTTGCTCTGGACTGTATTTTCAAGGATGTGCATATAAGCAAACAGCCTTGGCAAGTAAAGATTAGTTTCTCCCTCTTTGGTACAGGGCAGGTTTGTCTGCTGTCTAGTAAAATGAAGATAATGTCTCATGCGGGGGCACAGATTGGGTGGGTTGGCTTACACCCCCTTACAAAAGATGAGAGTTTCCTAATCTCAAGGCCCTTCACTTGTGCAGGTGCAGCATCCTCCTGGACCCACAGATACATCACTCTCGTGGGGCTTAGGAGGGAAGGTGAGCCAATAAGACAATGAAGTAGTTAAGTCCTTTGTTTCTGATCTAGGAGGCTCATGTCTGCCAGCATTTTTGAAACTGTGACTAGCTCACAAGTAGGGTAAAACCCAGAAGTCTTCATAGCTCTAGCTAATAACTTTTACAAACCCCTGAAGTCTGCATATGAAATAGTGTACCCCTAAACAAGCTTTAGATTAAAAAGGAACTCATGAGGGGCACCTGGGTGGCTCAGTCAGTTAAGCGTCCGACTTGGCCCAGGTCATGATCTCGAGGTCTGTGGGTTCAAGTGCTGCATCGGGCTCTGTGCTGACAGCTCAGAGCTTGGAGCCTGCTTTGGATTGTGTCTCCCCCTCTCTCTGCCCCTCCCCTGCTTGCTCGCTTGATCTCTCTCTGACTCTCTCTCTCTCTCTCTCTCTCTCTCTCTCTCTCTCAAACAAGGGAGATCAGCAAAATTAAAAGCTGATTTAAAAAAGAAAGAAAGAAACAAAGAAAATCAGAATAGTCTTCTGCAAAGACTGGTAAAAAAAAGAGAGGGGTGCCTGGGTGGCTCAGTCAGTTAAGCATCCAACTTCAGCTCAGGTCATGATCTCACAGTTCGTGGGTTCGAGCCCCACGTCAGGCTCTGTGCTGACAGCTCAGAGCCTGGAGCCTGCTTCGGATTCTGTGTCTCCCTCTCTCTCTGCCCCTCCCCTGCTCACACTCTGTCTCCTTCTCTCTCAAAAATAAATAAACATTAAAAAAAATTAAAAAGAGAGATCATTTAACAAAACAAAATGCAAAACGATAGAAAGGAAATAACTGCAGATGCATAAGAAATTTTATTTTTTAAAGTTTATTTATTTTGAGAGAGATATAGAGAGTAAGCAGGGAGAGGCAAAGAGAGAGGGAGACAGAATACCAAGTAGGCTCCATGCTGTCAGCGCTCTCTCTCTCAAAAATAAATAGTAAACATTAAAAAAAACATTGCAATAGGGAAAAGTTCGCAAATAACAGAGGGAACAAAATAGAAACCAAACAGGGAAGCGGAAGCATGTCACTAATGGCGTAAGGTGAGAATGATGGAAATACCAAATTTTAAGGCAGAAACTGTCAAATTGAATAATAAAACAACATCCCACTATTTGCTGCCTATAAGCAACCCACCTTAAATATAAAGACACAATAGATGAAAAACAAAAGATACAAAATGATCCACCGAAGTAACTGATCGAAATAAAGCAAGAGTAGAAGTAACTGATCGAAATAAAGCAAGAGTAGCTATACTAACACGAGACCAAGTAGGTTTCAGAGCAAATCTTAGCAAGGGGCAAGTGGATTATTTCATAATTATGAAAGAGTCATTTCACCCAAGGACATAACAATTCTCAATGTTTTTGCACCAAGTAACAGGGGATCAAAACACATCAACTAAAAAAACTGATAGGCCTGAAAGGAGAAATTGGCAGTTATAATTACAGTCAGAGTTTTCCACATCCTCTCTTAACAATTGATAGAACAAGTAGAACATCCATAAAGACACAGAAGACTTGAAAAACACAATAAACACTATAAACCAAAGCATTTGTATATTTATAGAACACTCCCCGCAATGACATAATTCTTAACAAGTGCACAGGGAATATTCACAAAGACAATATTCTGAGATGTAAAACAAGCCTCAATAAATTGAAAGTAATTCAGCTCATTCAATGTATGTTCTCTGCCTGCAATGGAATTAAATCAGAAAACAATAAGAGAAAAATATCTGAAAAAAAATCCAAATATTTGGAAACTAACATACTTCTAAATAACCCACGGGTCAAGGAAGACATTAAATGTGAAATTAAAAAGTGTTTTGAATTAGGGGCCCCTGGGTGGCCCAGTTGGTTAAGTGTCCAACCTCAGCGCAGGTCATGATCTCATGGTCCGTGCATTCGGGCCCTGCGTTGAGTTCTGTGCTGACAGCTCAGAGCCTGAAGCCTGCTTTGAATTCTGTGTCTCCCTCTCTCTCTGCCTCTCCCTGCTCATGCTCATGCTCTGTCTCTCTCAAAAATAAATAAACATTAAAAACAACTTTAAAAAAAGTATTTTGAACTAAATGAAAACACAACATATCAATATTGTAGGATTCTGGGAAAGTAGTACTGAGAGGGAATTTATTAGAAAGCTTTCACATTAATGACCTCAGTTTCCACCTTTAAAAAGTAGAACAAATTAAACCTCAAATCAAAGAGAAAACCAATGGAACCAAACATTTGGTTTTTAGAAAGTTAATAAAATTGATGACTCTCGAGTCAGATTAAGAAAAAAAGAGAAGATACAATTCATTATTATCAAGAAGAAGGAAGTGACATAATCAGTTTCCACAAATATTGAAAGTACAATAAGGAAATACTACAGACAACTCTACACACATAAATCTGACAACATAAATGAAATGGACCAATTCCTTGAAAGGCACAAACTGCAAAAGCTCATTCAAGAAAAAAAATTGATAAGCCATATAGCTCTATATCCATTAAAGAAACTGAATTTTTACTTAAAACCCTTTCCACCAAGAAAACCCTAGGCTCAGATGCCATCACTAGTGAATTCTATTAAATACTTAAGGAAAAAACCCACTAATTTTAAATAAATCCTCCCAGAAAATTAGAATGGGGAAAACACTTCCCAATTTATTCTTTAACATTACTCTGATACCAAAACCAAAGACATTACAAGAAAGAAAATTACAATCCAAAATCCCTCATGAACATAGATTTTAAAAATTCTTAACAATATTTTAACAAATCAAATCCAATACTACATAAAGAGATAATATATCATGACCAAGAAGATTTCGTCCCAGGAAAGTAAGGTTGCTTCAACACTTGAAAAATTAATCAATGTAATTCACCATATTATGGACTAGAAAGGAAAAATCAGATGATTATCTGAGTAGATGCAGGAAAGTTACTTCGTGCCATCATCACCTCCCCTGTGGTCCCCAGACAGGGGCAGGGGAACATCAGGGGAGAGGAACCCTAACAGGCTCCAGAGTGACCACAAGAGTCATCCCTCCTCATAGATATCCAGATTGCTCCTGGGGTCTTGCTTCTGGGCTGGCTCCAGGGAGTGAACAGAGAGGGCTTCTCTCTGCCTCATTATCAGCCCCTTCCAGACCTGCTCTGTGTGGTGACCCCACCTGCTTCCTAGTCCATCAGAGTTTTAGTCCCTAGTTTTGGCTAGTGGCTTCATCAACTGACATGACCAAATAAGGTTTCTGGTAGGGTAGGGTTTCTGGTAGCCAGGTGCTTCTCCCCCAGTCAGTGGAACGGATACCACCCTTCCCCCCCCCCCCCGACGTACTCCCCTACCCATTTGCTTGATAATAGCTAAGTGGTCATTCTAGGGCTTTGCTAAGACAGAAAAATACTGTTTACCATTCAACCCACCCCACTCTTTGGTCATCCTGGATGGATTACAAAAGTGGGTTTGTGGTTTAGTTTCTATGTGCTCCAGGGCCAATACCTGCTTTCTTGCTTTTATGCTCAAATCCCCGTAATTTTCACATGGGAATCTCCATACTTTACTATTCCCATGGCACGCACTCTCTAACCCAAGTTCATTGACAAGACTGTGGGAAGAGGGCCGCTGCTTTACATTATAAACCTTGGAAGCACTATTTGACTTTTAAAGCTGTATACACGTAACTCTTTTGTAAAATAAAATTAAATCTAAAACGAAAACAAAAAGACACAGTATGCTTGCTCCTCCCCTCACCCCCCCCCATCCTGTGCCTAATGCAGGCATCACGAATCCATAATGGCGCTCCTTTCCGCTGACCCCCAGCCTCCCAACCCCTCAAGATACGGTACTCCAGGCCGGCACTACCAATCAACTAGAGTTGATCTGAAACCAGGTTTTCCATTCCTGATCTTTTCCATTGGCTGTGCAAACAGATTTCACTTTTACTTTCCTAGCTCTGATCTCTGTGCCTTTTCCAGAATGACTTCAAGCTCCAGCCCCCTGACGTCATCTGCCACAGCCTAAGGTGTATGCTGTTCCTAAACCAAGCCATGCCTCACTGCCATGGAACGTTCTCTGGCCACATTCTGTGGCCTCCCTGCTCAATAGGGAGGGAGATCGGACAGCTATAGAGTACAGGAGCAGGTTCATTTCAAGAGGTCCAGATAGCCATTACCCCTGAGAGAATTCCCCCTTTGGAAATAGTGAGTGCCGCTCACTGACAGGACACCTTATTGCTTCAAAGTTCTTCAGTCCTTTCTCATAGGTCACAGGAAGTTACCTCTAACCTTTCAATACTTTCCTCCTGTGGGCATTCCAGTGGTGGTTGGCTTACACCAGGTGGAGAGACCTTGCATTATATCCGGTGGATGTGGCCCAGGGAAGGTTACAGCTGGGAAAGCTGTTACCTTACTCTCCCTCCCATCAGGAAGAGCTCTGACATCCCCCCCCACCATTTCCCCTTGCAAATCTTCAGTCTCAGAAGCAGAGCAATCAATCATGTTGTCAACACAAATAGGCCTCATAAAATTCAAAGTTAAAGTCAGCACTGACAGTTTCTTCACCCATAAAACGAGGGGGTTAGACCAGATAATCTCTAAGGATCTTTCCAGTTCGCACGTCTAGTGACTTTATGGCTTCAGTCAACAATATAAAACAAAGCAAAAAGACTTCCTCTCAAACTTCGCACAGGTTCTGGAGAAAAAGAGAGTTGATCTGAAAGGTAAGAAGGCCAAATGAATTCTGAAATGGAGTGGGACGATGATAAGGTGCTTGTAAAATGTGTCACCGCCCGTGTGTCTTCCGATTGGCTTTGGGTAATTTCCAGACAGTGGTATCTGACTGATAAGCATCTTTCTTCGCTAATGTAACCACAGTTTGTTGTGTTTGCCAAAGGTTGGAAGAAAGCTGAGCCAACAGCTGGAGGCCAGAAGTTCCCCCACACCTGCCCTACACATCTAGACTCTGGGCTTTTACATTTTCTACTACATTCCAAGGCAAGTAACTCTAATTGTTGCTTCTCTGTCCTCAGTGACTATGAAACGCCACATCTCCATGGCAACTTGGGATGCATTTACCTTTACCAAACCCGCCAAAAATCCTTCTGGAACACGCTGTAGCAGCAGTGGCCTTTCAACTGGGGAGGATCAGAATGCATCTTGGGCCAGGGTGCTTGTTCCTGGAATGCAAACACTCCTTGAATCCAGAGATGCAAGAGATCTCTCATGGAGGAAGGGGACGACGGCTGTAACAACTTAAATGAAAAAGCTGTAGGCAGGGAAAACTTGCCTCAAGTCTGGCACAGAATTTAGGACCATCGCTTTGGGACCCAGTGGCACCGGGAAGAGAATGGCAGCCTCCGGGATGGGTGAGGCAGCTCAGCGAGAACAAGTGCGTGCACGGAGAAGGGGAGAGGACCTGGGGCAGGAGGCTGGCGGGGTGGTGCCATCCTGGGTCTGTTCCTAAGAAGCGTGTGACTCCAGCCTCTTCATGCCTCACACACCTCCAGTTGGGCCGGTAGTGTGTTGCATTTCTTCCGTTATTATTGAGTCGGCCACCGTTTCACTTACTCACTTGCTGATTCATTCAATAGGCGTTTATTCAGCACTTACCGCATGCCATGTGCCGTCTTAAGTACTGAGTTCACACAGATGAATAGGACACGGTTCCTGGCCAGCAGGACTCACAGCCCTGGTTGGGGAGGCAGATGACCACACAGGCAGATGCCTGTCCACGTGGCCCATGCCGTGGCGAGCAGATGATGTGGTGGGAGCATAGGAGAAGGGCAGCGAAGCCGCCTTGACAGGGGGCATAACAGGCTTTTCAAAGGAGGGCTGCCTTAAGGGTCCTGAAGGTGTCGTGTTATAGGTGACGGGTGAGGAGGAGGAGGAAAAGAGGCATAAGGCATTCTAGACTGGGGAGAGGGCAGCTTTCGCAATGGCTCAGAGACCAGGAAGAGCCAGTGGGGCTTAGAGGTCAGTAAGTGGTCCAGAGAGTTCGGCTGATGAACTGACGCCACATTTCGTCATGGGCTGGACCCCCATCCTCACTCAAGTGTTTACTGAGAAGCCTTTCAGAAGAAACTGGCTTGCTTAGGCTGGCCTCGTGGAATGATTTCACTTGGTTTGCTAGTATTTGAACTCTGTTCAGTTGGGTTTAATGAAATGGTGCCTCTTCAGAAGGGAAGTGTGGATTTTTGAACGAGAACATAACCTGAGAAAAATAGTGTAGTCATAAACAAAGCGATTGCTCCGTGAAGAGACTGGAGGGAGGGACCCTCAGGAGAGTCCAGCAGCCCTTCGGAGCATTCAGAAGACACAAACACAGGAGAGAAGGGACACGGTGTTAACTGAGCACCTGCTTTGTATCAGGCTCCAGGAGAAGTGCTATTGGCCAATCACCTCACTGCCCTCCCAACAACTTAACGGAAGTTGGTGTTTTTACACCCATTTCACAAAGAAGGAAGGAAAGGGTTGGTGTTTGTGAAAGCCATTTGTCTTGTATCACTCTGAGAGGTTTGTCATGGCTTTCTGACTTGAGCAGAGACTGAGTTAAGTCATCATAAATAAGACCCCTGTTGGGCAAAGAGCACAACTGAGTGTCTGTTTAGAGGTGAGCAGGTCGGGACCATGGGATAAGTAGTGGTGTCAGTACTTTAAAGCAGGGAACTCAGGAGTGGTTGTGGATGTTTAGCATGGAACTTTAACTCATTCATTCATTCAATTTATTCAGTAAAAGATTCTGCTAGAGGTGCAGCTGCAAAAGCAAACAAAAAGAGAAGATCTGTGCTCGCATGGAGCTTACTCGTAGTGGGGAGGTGCAGATAATAAATAAGATAAAGAATCCACTCTGTGGAAGGGTAAAGGGTGATGAGCCCTGTGGAGCAAAGGGAAGAAGCATAGAGACATCAAGGTGGCTGCAGTTTTACGTGGAGTGACCAAGAAAGTGGCGTTCGAGTGGAGTCCTGAAGAAATGGAAGGAGAAAACCTGGGGACCTCTGGGGAAAAGCAATTCTGGCAGAAGGGAGAGCAAGGGCAAGGGCGGGAGACAGGAGTGCACCTGGTGAGTCAGAGAGCCAGCATGGAGCCCCTGCAGGTAGCTGGGAGGGAAAAGGCAACAGAGAAAGGGCTAGACCTCACAGGGCCTTGAAGGCCATCCCTCCCGAGTACAGCTTTCCCTCCATGTGAGATCGGAAGTCCTTGGAAGCTCCTGAGCGGAGAGTTGAGACTTCCGTTTCAACAATGTCTGCCTGGTTTCTGTGTTGGGGTCCATGGTCCAAAGGGGCAAGGGCAAAGCGGGGTGAGGAATCGGGCAGCCGGGGCAGTAATCCAGGTGACACCTGATGGTGGCCCGGAGCAGCGTGCAGCCGCGGAGGGGGTGAAAGCGGCCAGACCTCAGCATATTCGCAAAGTTGGGCCAACAGGATGTGCTAGCAGATTGGGCATGGGGTGCGAGAGGAAGAGAAGGCAGATCCCGGGATTTGGGCCGGAGCCAGAAGTGACTCTCCCTGAGGGCGGAAAGCAAGGGCCTGGGGTAAGCTTGGGGCAGAGATGAGGAAGACATGAAGGTAGGACGGCTCCACAGAGGCCGGGGAGAGAAGGACAACGTCGGATCCCACAGAAAGGGCCTGGGAGTGAACTTGGAGAGGAGGTCCTAGGATTTGCAAATGAATGGCCCTGAGATCACGGAAAAGGCGCGCAGCGTGCGGTGTGCATTTCCGCCCAGTCCCACAGGCCCCCTGCTTACGTGTGGGGTTCTTCGGGCCAGTTTCTTTTTTCTTTTTTTCCATTTTCCTTACCAGGTCTTTTCAGACCGGTGCTGGCTGGCCTGCGCCTGTCCACTTCTCCAATACTGGCTTTGAAGCCTATTTAATTTAATGCTCACTCCAGGGATCTCTTGGTAACGGGTGGGAGGGTACCCTGTCCCTCGTATGGTATTTTTATGTTCATTTTTATGGGGCACTTATTTTTCCTGCTAAAAATATCCTGTGCCTTTCTGGAGGTGGGGGGGGGCAGTGGAGTGGAAAAATTATTTCAGCATCTCACGTACCAATCTGCTCAGTGGACCAGAGTCCTTTACCTACCGTGGGTTTGAGCACTGGCTTTCCATGCCGGTTTCTGGATGTCCTCACTAACATGTTCCAGCCCAGGCCCTTCCTGTCTTAATGAAAGGAAAGCAGTGTAGCTCCACCCACTCATCTTAGAAACTCCCTCTGGATGGCCTGGTGAGTTTCCATTCCAGTAGATGGCATGAAGCTAACTTCATGGAGCACAGAGAGCCCGAACATCTGTTCCTGTGGGCCTACATGATGTCATTTGTCCTGAGCAACCCCTTCCCGCCAGCCTCACGCATAGACAGCCCAGATTCTAAATTTGGAAGGAAGCAAAAACCAGAAGGGGCATTCCTGCTGGGGTCATGTTCTGTGTAGAGAGAGGCACCCAAATCTGGCTTCCATAGTGGACTGATTGAGCCAGTAGACTTTAGAGGGTTAATCTCTTCTCACTGCCTCCCTAAATTCTGTCCTTTGACAAAGAAAGGAAAAATGAACGGGGCAAATGGGTCTGGGGATGAGGATTTCCTTGATCTAAGCACAATTGAGTCATTACCATTGCATACATTCAAGGTTGACTTCAGGGTAGTTGAGTTCATAGATCACAGGATATTTGAGAAACTGTCTAAAGAAAATTGCTCTGTGACCCAGCCTGAGCCAAGGTCGTAGCTTGCTTCAGAAAGGCGAAAATAATATCACTGTAGAAGGATGTGGGAGTTGCATAGAGAAAGGAGAAGGATGCGTGAAGGTGCTCTAATGTGACTCAGAAGAAAGGGCTCCTCTCTGAGCTTCACTGTATGCTGTCCCCAGGTGAGTCCCTGAAACAGTTCTCCAGGATGAAGATTGTGACCCCCTCCACGTCTGGGAACCAGGACTTGGGACCACCGTGCTGGGAAATTTTAGTTTGGAGAAGGGTGAGAAATGGATGATCTGTGACAATATTTAGCACTCTAAATCAAACAGGCTGCTTTGAAGCTTAACTCGGTAAGGGTTCCCAACACATGATAGTAGTAGAAGGAAGGGGTACCTGTCGATTGGGTATGGGGCGTGTTCTGGTTTGCCAGTCTAGAGCACTAGAATCTTGATGGCACATGGGGTCCTCCCGGTAGAAAAATAAGTCCACATCAATATCCGGAGCAGTGCTTTATCTTAGGACTTTATGAAGACAGCAAAGGATTCGTTGATGACATCTGAACCCATACTCTTGAATGTGAACGTTATATTGTTACTCTGCGGAAGAGTTGAGTGACGTTGGCCCTTGGCTGGTGTGTGGGAACGTGGCCACTAAACAGGTATCGGAACTGATATAAACCTTCCCTAAATGTACCTACCTATTTGTACAGTGGTGGTTTATGCTGAACACCTGGTTTCCTTCTGGGAGTCTGGAATTTTGGTACAGTTAAGTGCCTATATGACCAGTCTCTAATAAAAACCTTAGACACTGAATTTCTAATGAGCTTTCCTGATAGGCAGTGCTTCTTATGCGATGCTAACTCATTGCTGAAGGAATTAAGCTCGTCCTATGTGACTCCACTGAGAGGACTTTTGAAAGCTTATACCTGGTTTCCTCCAGATTTCTCCCCATAACCTTTTCCCGTTGCTGATTTTGCTCTGTTAGCCCTTTACTGTAATAAATCCCACGAGTGTGCTGTGAATGAGACCATATGCTGAGTCCTGTGAGTCCTTCCAGCAAATCACTGACCCTGGAGGTAGTCTTGAGGACTCTGACCCAACACTAAACCATACATGCTCCAGAGTCGGGTTCTAAAATTAATGACAAAGATTCCTCTGCACTAAGTAATTTAAAAAGTTCTCTAACCAGGTGGAGTTAAAGGGGGGTGTTGGTTCCAGTCTGGATAGCTTTATTGAGCCTAGTTTGGGTGACCCCAACTGTTCCTGTCCCATGTCCCATCTCATAGAGTAATTGCTTCCCTGTACTAGGACCTTCCCTCCTGTGTGCACATCATTCTCAATCTTTTTTTGTTTGTTTGTTTAATTTTACTTATTTTGAGAGAGAAAGAGCAGGAGAGGGGCAGAGAGAGAGGGAAAGAGAGAGAGAGAGAATCCCAAGCAGCTGACAACGTGGAGCCCAATGCGGGGCTCAATCCCACAAACCGTGAGATCTCAGTCTTGATTTTCTTATTCCGGACCAGAGGCAGATCAGAGATGAGGAAGGAGTATTTGGGTCTGTCAGTGGTTAATTCTGGGAGCTCCATAGCTGTTTTCAGGTCAGCTCCTTCATCAGTGGGAGGGTGACTGTGAAGGAATGGCCACAGGTGATGTTCAAGATGGACTCCCTCCTGGGAGCAAGGCCTGGATGTGCACTTCTAAGTGTACCTTTCTCACTGAGGTTTTTCTAGATTGCAAGCGGACCTACTTCCACTTGATTTCGACACATTCTTTCTTTAGATACACTAATGTAATAGGTCACTTATTCAGAGTCTTGCTCTGGCCTGTGGGCTTCACCTGTGAAAGATGTCAGTGTCTGTCACTCACCTGATGTGTTGAATTGACTCTGGAAGAGCAACTTGATCCAAGTTTGAGGGCACTTTTCACTCATGTCCATCCCCCTGGCTCAGTATGTATGCAGAATTGCTTTGATGCCTGGTGCCCTTTTGGGACCATCCCATAGAGAAAAACAAGTTTGTATGTGCTGTTCAGGGTCATAGAAAGCAACTTGCCATGTCCCCAGTTCTGGGCGAATACAGTCCCTCAGATGTGGAGGTTTTCCTGGGGCTACAGGTCTATTTCTCCAGCCTCACCCCCTTCTGCACTCATAGCATATACCCATGGAGATATGAGAAGGGGGCTTGGGCAGTACATAGGAGGTCATTCTTGGAAGTCTGGGAGATTTGATTATCTTGTGGACCTTTAATTCTGAGGGCTGGTTTTCTAAATTTCCTCTTTCTCATTAGCTCATCCTTGGGAGAAAATCGTCCATGGGTCTGATAGCCCTCATAGAAGGCCAAAAAGAAACGGAACTTCTGGGTGTGGAGGTAATGGGAATGAGGGAACAGAGTTTATAAGTGGCAACAGGACCCAAGGGAGTGGTGGGAAAAGGAAGGAGAGAGTGTCTATGGATGAGACAGTTCTCAAGGGACCAGGAAATCCCAGGGCCTTTCCCCCGCCCCCCACCCTGATTAAAGTCTTATCATCCCAATGGATCAAGGAACCATGCATGATTGTTGACCCAGTGTGGACCTTCATAGGTTGCTATCAGTGAGCTGTTGTTAAGTGGCTTCAGATACAAAGTGAATGATCTGCCTCAGCGTGATGGATAGGCTGAGAGTAAAACTTTGGATTAAAGCATTACTCATCCTCCCAACATAATGAGTTTAGTGGGGAAGCCTCACAATTGCCACTGTGGAAAGTATTACATGGCCAGGGAAATATACCAGAACTCCAGACTTTCCCATATGGAAGCTGTTTCTCATTGTTAACTTCAAAAGTCTATCAGAGTCATTTGGGGTCTAGGCTTGGGGTTTCAGTGATAAGCTTTTAAGGGAATGTGATATGAAGAGGGTCTCCTTTCGTATCCGGGGGATCTGCTCTAAATCTCTAATGACTGTGAGCAGCAGGCCCCATCGTGTCTGCTAACACGCATTGGCTAAGCACCTGGGTAGTTAGGGAAGCCAAAGAGTATTGACTAAGACCTGGCCTCTTTTTTTTCAGGGAGCTTGCAATCTAACATGTTAGGATTGGTAAGTGGGACTAAAAAGATGCCATATTTTTTAATATAAATATCTTTATTATCATCAAATGTTCCAACCTGTGGTGATTTGATTACCAAAATGTTTTGCTCTGATATTTTAAAGTTTTTTTTATTTTAATTCCAGTGTAGGTAACATACAGTGTTTTTTAGTTTCAGGTGTATAATATAGTGATTCAACAATTCTACACATTACTCAGTGCTGATCATGGTAAGTATACTTTTTAATCTCCAATGCTTATTTCACCCATCCCCCATCCACCTCCCCTCTGGTAACCATCAGTTTGTTCTCTACAGTGAAGAGTCTATTTCTTGGTTTTTCCCTGTCTTCCCCCCCCCCTTTGTTTGTTTATTTTGTTTCTTAAATTCCACATATAAATGAAGTCATATGGTACTTGTCTTTCTCTGATTTATTTCACTTAGCAGTATAGTCTCTAGACCTATCCATGTTGCTTCAAATGGCAAGATTTTATTCTTTCTTAGGGGTGTATAATATTCCATTGTATCTATATACCACATCTTCTTTACCCATTCATCTATGGTTGGACACTTAGGCTGCTTCCATATCTTGGCTATTGTAAATACCACTCTCATAAACAGAGGGGTGCATGTATCCTTTCAAATTAATGTTTTTGTATTGTTTGGGTAAATATCCAGTAGCGCAATTGGATGGTATGGACTCTACCCTACTGGATGGTAGGGAAGTTCTATCTTTAACATTTAGAGGAGCCTCCATACTTTTTTCCACAGTGGCTGTACCAGTTTGCATTCCCACCAATACTGCACAAGGGTTTCTATTTCCCCACATCCTCATCAACACTTGATGTTTCTTGTGTTTTTGATTTTGGTCATTCTGACATGTGTCAGGTGATACCTCATTGTAGTTTTGATTTGATGGTGAGTGATATTGAGCATCTTTTCATGTGTCTGGTGGTCATCTGTATGTCTTCTTTGGAGAAATGTCTGTTCATGTCTTCTGTCCATTTTTTAATTGGCTTGTCTGTTTTTTGGGTGTTGAGTTGTATAAGTTCTTTATATATTTTGGATACTAGCCAAAAAGATGCCATATATATATATATTTTTTTTTAACAGAGGCCAAGTCAGTGAACCAATCCCAGTTCTTCACGGTAGAGGGTTCTGTCCTTCCGCATTTTCCATCTGTGGACAGATTTGCTCAGAAGACTGTGGAAGCTATATTAATTCCTCAGAATAATGGCTTTCTGCACCATCTGTAAGTATCTTTTAAGTAGGTCTTCAACAAATGAATTTTAATTTCTCATAATTCAAGTCAATCCAATATTTATTGAAGGCCTACAAGGATGGGAAAAAATGTGTTCTCTGACCTCATGTTCCCTGCTTTCACTGTCTTGGGATTGGCTGTGAACCCCAAATCGTTGCTTGGCAGGCAGCACAAAACCTCCAGCCCCTGCTGAGCCATTTAATAAGCTCTTAAGTTGAATTGGGGGGGATTTTCTAGAAAAAAGAAGCAGTTGCCCTAAGCATCCAGGAATATTTCATGCAGCTGTATTTCTAGCCTCTGCATTTCTTCCTGTTGCAAAGGATGACCTGTCCCTGCCTCTGTTCAGGACAACCTGCCGCTTGTGCACAGGGTCTGCAAACATTTATCCAGCCTAGTCCTCCCTCCTAAGCCAACTACCTTCCTATCATGTCCGCTTGGACACCTACTGGACTGGTCAAAGTTTGCGTGTTCAAAATAGAATTCTGGATTTCCCACAAGAACCCTTCCCCCCTCCCCTTGTACCTGTCTTCTCTAGTTTGACCTTCTTTCAGTCAAGGGTACCATCATTTTCCAGATGCTCAGGCTCCAAGCCTCTATTTTTAACCGAGTTTTCTCTTTGCACTCCACTCCACATCTCAACCATCAATAAGTGTGGTTGGTTCCATCCGCAAAATACATGCCAGACTCAACCACAGCTCAACATTTTGACATATTCAGATCTTTACTATTGTCACCCATCTGAACCACCCCCATCTCTCTCTGGACCTGCTCCAGTAGCCTCATAGCTCATACCTCTGTGTCCTCTCCTGCTATCCCTCTCCCAGTCTCTTCTCTCCATGGCCAGCCAGGAGATATTTTATTTTTACTATTATTATTTTTTAATGTTTTTTTTTATTTTTGAGAGACAGAGTGTGAGCAGGGGAGGGGCAGAGGGGGAGACACAGAATCCAAAGCAGGCTCCAGACTCTGAGCTGACAGTACAGAGCCCGACGCGGGGCTCGAACCCACGAACCGTGAGATCATGACCTGAGCCGACATCAGGCGCTTAGCCGACTGAGCCACCCAGGTGCCCCACCAGGAGATATTTTTTAAAAGTGCAAATCAAGTCATGTCAAACCCTGCTCAAAACTTAGAATGAAATCCAAATTCCTAATCACAGCTGCCTCTCCCTCTCACCTTCTCTAAGGCAGTAGAATACACATTTCATGGCAAGAGTTGAGTCTGTTTTGTTCACTGATACATCACTGAAATAGGATCTGACACAGGGGAGAAACTTAATAAATATTTGTTGAATGAGTGAGAAATTATAATAGCTAGAATTTATTGAGTTCTTACTATGTGCCAGATGCTGTGATAAGGGCTTTCCATGCCTTGTCTCATTTAACTCTCAAGCAACCCTATGAGAGGTTTACTATTATTTTACTCAGTTTCATAGGTGAGTAAACATCAGCGTAAAAAGATGAAGAAATTTGCCTGAGAAATTACATGAGCAGGGGATGAGAGCAGACCTTGCACCCAGCTCCAACTCACCGCAGGAGATTCTAGTGCCCCTGATGAGGGCTGCTCTCCTATCAGTTAAAGTCCCAGTGAAACCATTTTGAGATCCCCTGCTTATGAATTCTGCATGTGGCCGCCATAATGCTCCTGCCAGTCTAACGGGACTGGAAAGAGCCATCGTTGCTTAGGGAAGAGTCGTGAGGATATTCTCAGCCTCCAGTTCTCCTGCCCAGCCCCTGGAAGTGGATTCATATTTCAGTTGTGGGCGGGGGAGGGGAAGAGGAGGAGCACAAGTGGAATGGGACAGAAGCAGTTCGCCCTGGAAGCTGAAATGTCTGATCTTCCAAGTGTAGGCTTTGATGTGGGGCAAACACCGCCAGTTTTCCTATTGTCTTCATCCTCCCACTTTACTTTTCTCTTGCTGCCCTCCCTTCGTCCTCTTCTGGATGGTGGTGGTGCAGGGGTTCTCTTTAGGAGACGACCTTGGTCCTCCCATCACATCCCCTGGGTCTGCCTTAGAGGTCCTTCCCCACCTAAGGATGTTCCTGGATCTCTCCACCTAAGGGCAGTTTCCAGCCCAGGAGTTCACTTCCTCTGGGCAACAGGCCAGAGGTTCCAGTGAGTTAGCGCTACAAGAATGACCCACTGCCCCTGAGGGACGGGAGTTGGTGGATGGAAACCTCTCCCCCACTGCTCTCGGCAGGAGGACTCTGCAGAGGGCTCCAGTTTCCCAGAGGGGCCCCAGCAGGGCTGAACGCCAGTGTCCACAGTGGTAATCTACTCATCAACACACCCTCCATCGGCTTTCCTTTTTTTCCTGTCCCTCCCCCCGACACCCTGTCCAGTGCTTCCCAAGATTATCTCTCAAGTTACATGTCCTGGAATCCTCATCTTGGGGTCTGCCTTTGGGAAAACCCCACCCAAGACAGTGTCTGACCCACCTAAGTTTGCTCTTCTCTTCTTCTATTATTCCAGTAAGTGGTCTTAAAATCATTTTGTCAATGGAGTTCGGTCCATACTTCGTAAAAAAAAAAAAAAAAAAAAAAAGAAAAAAAAGATGCACTTCAAACATTTCCTTCTCCTAGGTGAATAGATGCACATAGTTCAGAGGTTCTTCACAGTTCGCCCCTTTCTCCCCACAGATGAGGTTTACGGATGGACCAGCCCGAGCCTTGACTCTGGACAAGCCACCCATCTCCGGGGCTGGAGTGTCAGCCTCTGTTGACCACGGATTCTAACCTGTCTCCAAGGTTCTTCTGAAGCTCCCAAAGAGGGAAGGCACCCGGTTCTCTCAAGGGTAAGGTTGGAACAAAAGAGCCAGGAGTGGGATCCCCGGGCCAAGCAGAAATCTGGGCGGGCTCCTGATCCCAGAGTGGAGCACCTCTCCCCATCCAGCAGGTCCTTGCTGTGGGTCTGCAGCCGGGGAAGTCGATCTGTTTCATGCTCACTCTGAAACACATGTCAGCTACCTGAATGTGGCTTCCTCGGGGTGGAGTGTATGCTCTGTCCGTTCATGTTGAGTTTTCCCCATGACTCCTTTTGCTATTCCACAATAAGGCCGATCTGCCATAGCAACGCCTACAGACAGTGGCACCATGCAGTGTGTTCCTTCTCAGCTGCACAATGTTTCCTTAAAGAAACACACACCTGGAAATGGAATTTCTGGAACGATTCCTGGATGCTTTCCAGAGGAACCCTGGCAACATGCGCAAATACCCTTTTATTTTCCAACATGGGAACACATATTTCCTATCTTTCTTTGGTGTGGAGGCTGCTCTCAGTAACCACTCAGGTGACACATTTCTGGGTGGCAGGGGTGGATGACGGCAGCGAGGCTAACGCAATACCTGTCAGTCTGTCTCATTTCCACCAGTACTAAGTGGGTTATTATTTTAATATCCCAGTGGAGATTATGAACTGGAACTCAAGAAAAAAAAGACGGAGATGAAAATTCTGGAGTTATCTTCAAAGAGACAGAATTTTAAATTACGAGAATGCATGCAATCTCTGTGGAAGAGAAGAGAGAGAAGGTGAGAGGAGACAGACAGGAGGAGACTGGGCCTTAGGCAGCTTGATCATATAATTGTTGCCCCAAATGGAACAAGTTTGAGAGAGAAAGGGGCCACTATTAATAATGACATGGGGGGGGCGCCTGGGTGGCTCAGTCGGTTGGGCAGCCGACTTCGGCTCAGGTCATGATCTTGCGGTCTGTGAGTTCGAGCCCCGTGTTGGGCTCTGTGCTGACAGCTCAGAGCCTGGAGCCTGTTTCAAATTCTGTGTCTCCCTCTCTCTGACCCTCCCCGGGTTCATGCTCTGTCTCTCCCTGTCTCAAAAATAAATAAAACGTTAAAAAAAAAAAAAAATAATGACATTGGGACCTCAGATGGAAAGCAGGATTGTCTTGGGCACACATATGGTCACCTAACAGTAGGGTCACCCCTGTTGAAGGGGTTGGGTGATGACTGCCGTTGGCACAGCCCTGACACGTGTTATATGACCGCAGGAAGTGGCGAAGAGGCGGTCTCTTGCTATAGCCCAGAACATGTGTCCTTTTGGTAGGGTCTTCAGAGGGGCAGTTGTAACTTTTGTAAATTGTCTTCTCTTGGCTAGCAAAGCCCCCCAGCCTTTTGCTTGTTTTCGTGTCCTTCCTTGGTGATGAGGAAGGTATGGTGAGGAAGGACACAGAGGTGCATGTGCCCTCCAAATGACTCAGGGCAAGTGGGGGAATGACGATTGGAAAATTGATAGAATTATCAAAAGACTACAGTCAGCTACATAAATTACTTAACCAAAGTTACAATTACATGATAAAAATTAAAATTTTCTTCACATGATATTAAAACTAACCATTACCACATCCATATGATTCTCCTCTTCCCCCAATTTAATTACAATATACGTTTGTCCCTACTTTGTTTCCGACCCAGTCCCTCTATTCTATGCCTTCCTACCTCTTCTGGGGTCTTGATCCATATTTCCTTAAAAAATCATTTCCTGGGGCGCCTGGGTGGCGCAGTCGGTTAAGCGTCCGACTTCAGCCAGGTCACGATCTCGCGGTCCGTGAGTTCGAGCCCCGCGTCAGGCTCTGGGCTGATGGCTCAGAGCCTGGAGCCTGTTTCCGATTCTGTGTCTCCCTCTCTCTCTGCCCCTCCCCCGTTCATGCTCTGTCTCTCTCTCTGTCCCAAAAATAAATAAACGTTGAAAAAAAATTAAAAACAAAAATCATTTCTTGATCCTGACTCTCCATGTTGACCTGTATCTAGAAGAGTATAGATAGAGCACCTTCTGTTCCCCCCTCTCTGCCTTTTCTCCATAACCTGGATTTCTCCCTAACCTGTGAAATCTGGATTTCTACCATCCTCATTTTCTTTAGATGTATCAGACCACATGGAAGAGTTCTAACTGATTTCATCCGGGGCAGTAGCTTCACAGTAGGCTCAGACTAGCTAAGCCATGTCTGAATGTCAGGTTTCTAAGGGGAAGTAGCTATCATAGTAGCAAATGGATTCCAAGTTGGTTACAGTCCGGGTTTTTTTGTTTTTGTTTTTTAAGTTTATTTATTTATTTTGAGAGAGAGGATGAACAGGAGAGAGAGAGAGAATCCCAAGAAGGCACCACGCTCTTAGCGCAGAGTCAAATGCAGGGCTTGAACTCACAAACTGTGATATCATGACCTGAGCCAAAATCAAGAGTTAGATGCTTAACCGACTGAGACACCCAGCTGCCCCAACATCAGTTTTTAACTGGTTCTACCCATGTCAAAACCAACTTTGCTGGATCAGATTGGATAAGGCCCGTTCAAATGAACAGTTTAAAATGCTCCAACTTGGGACCAATCAAATTGAGAGCAGTTCATGCTGATTGAGACCAGATAAACCTGGTTCCCACTTGTCCTTACTGGGTCAGACCGACACGATCACAACGGTTCAGAAGGAGGAAACTGGATTCAGCCAGGTGACACTGCTTTGTGTTAGGAGAAAATAGTGCAAAAAGCTTCTTGGCAGGACGATGAATGATTCTCAACAAAGAGATTCTAACTAAATCAAACTAGTTTAAAGTCACATTTGTCAAAGTAGCCTAGTTCAACCTAGATCAAATCAGCTTTAATGTCAATAGTTTTGCGTTTGCTGATTAAAACCAGCTTTGGCCGGTTTAAACCTGATCAATCTGGCAGCATTGCCAGACGGCTTCAAAAATATATTAACTATTTATTGAGGGGGAAAAAAAGAGACAGATTATAGATGCCATTACCTGTTGTATCTTACATTTTGCTTATATAGGTCATTAAAGGGCATATTTTTTAAAAATCCAAAGCAAGCTCTTTACTGATTCAGTACAGTATTTATAATGTTCATTGATCTATAGTTGACCCCCAGCCTTAAAATGATTTCTTACAGGGGCCCCTGGGTGGTTCAGTCAGTTAAGCATCTGATTTCGGCTCAGGTCATGATCTCACGGTATCGTGGGTTTGAGCCCCACGTCCGGCTCTGTGCTGACAGCTCAGAGCCTGGAGCCTGCTTCGCATTCTGTGTCTCCCTCATCTCTCTGCCCCTCCCCTGCTCATACTCTGTTTCTCTCTCCCAAAAGTAAATAAACATTTTTAAAAAGTGATTTCTTACACTGTTGAGTGTTCCAGGTTTTAATCACGTTGGGGCAGTTTCTTTGCAAAAACAAAACAGTTTTTTTTTTTTTTTTTTCTGATTATATAGAGATGAGAGTCCCATCAGTGGGAGTGAACCTATTGCCCCCACCCTGGTTTCGCTTTCCATTACTCCTGGTCACGTGTGGTCCAGAAGCACATGACTTTCCTCTAATGTAGATCATAAGGTCAGTAGTAGCCTAAGGCTATGTCACAACCCCTACGTCATTCACGTCACTTCATCTCATCGTGGAGGCATTTTATTATCTCACATCATCATCATAAGAAGAGTGAGTACAGTACAATAAGGTATTTTGAGAGAGAGAGACCACATTCACATAACTTTTATTATACTATATTATTATTACAGTGTTTCTATCTTATTATTAATTGTCATTAATCTCTTACTCTGCCTAATTTATAAGTTAATTATATCATATGCATGTATAGGAAAAAACAATATATTAGGGGTCAGCACTGTCTACCATTTCAAGGCATCCCCTGGGGGGCTTGAAACGTATCCCTTATGGGTAAGGGGAGGCTACTGTACATGACCATGACTGACCTCACAATGTTGTTTTGGGGAAACCTCTTTTTTTCATTGGGACAACACTAAGATTTGAATTACTTTATCAAAAGCCAGAACCATAATAAGACACACTTTCAAAGAGAAAAGATGTCCCCAGTTCTTTGAGGGCTCTGTCCCAGGTGGTACTGCTTCTATGGAAAATATGTTGACTATATGAACTGCTGACCATCCTTCCAAATTCTGAATATAACTCTCTAATTAAACACCTTTACATATTTTTTCTCAAAGAATTTCTGAATTGAGTCTTATTTGATATAGGGATATTAGACACTTTTGCTTAGTTCATTTCCTGACTGATGGACAGTGTGAACATGAATGAATTCAAAACTATGTTGACCTCCTAGAAGTCACCTGAATTGATACATAATCATACTTCTTTATCCAAAAGGCAAACCAGTACAGAAGCAGAAAGAAGAGATGTGGAGAATGAATGAGAACACAAGTTGGACTGCAATGAACAGTAAAACTGAAGTGGAAAGGTAATTTACGTGAACCACATTTATTTTATTTTTTTAATATAATTTATTGTCAAATTGGCTTATATACAACACCCAGTGCTCATGCCAACAAATGCCCTCCTCAATGCCCATCACCCACTTTCCCCTCTCCCCCACCGCCGCCCCCATCCACCCCCAGTTTGTTCTCTGTATTTAAGAGTCTCTTGTGGTTTGCCTCCCTCCCTCTCTGTTTGTAACTATTTTTTCCCCTTCCCTTCCCCCATGGTCTTCTGTTAAGTTTCTCAAGCTCCACACATGAGTGAAAACATGATACCTGTCATATTCGGACTGACTTCTTTCACTCAGCATAATACCTTCCAGTTCCATCCACGTTGTAGCAAACGGCACGATTTCATTCTTTCTCATTGCCAAGTAGTATTCCACTGTGTATATAAACCACAACTTCTTTATCCATTCATCAGTTGATGGACATTTAGGCTCTTTCCATAATTTGGCTATTGTTGAGAGTGCTGCTATAAACATTGGGGTACAAGTGCCCCTATGCATCAGTACTGCTGTATCCCTTGGGTAAATTCCTAGCAGTGCTATTGCTGGGTCATAGGGTAGATCTATTTTTAATTTTTTGAGGAAACTCCACACTTTTTCCAGAGTGGCTGCACCAGTTTGCCTTCCTACCAACAGTGCAAGAGGGTTCCCATTTCTCCACATCCTTGCTAGCATCTGTAGTTTCCTGATTTATTCATTTTAGCCACTCTGACTGGTGTGAGGTGATATCTCAGTGTGGCTTTTATTTGTATTTGCCTGATGATGGGCCAACGTTCTTATATCTGTTGGCTATCGAGATGTGTTCTTTGGAAAAGTGTCTATTCATGTCTATATGAACCACATTTAAAACACATACATTTCCAGGGTGCCTTGGTGGCTCAGTCGGTTGAGCGTCCAACTTCAGCTCGGGTTGTGATCTTGCAGTTCATGAGTCTGAGCCCCATATCAGGCTTGGTGTTGTCACCATGGAGCCCGCTTCAGATCCTCTGTCCCCCTCTCTCTCTGCACCTCCCCCACTTGCGTGCACTCTCTCTCTCTTTCTCAAAAAGAAATTAACATGTAAAAAAAAACACCACATACATTTCCCAGATAAAATGTTGGAATTTGTGTTTCAAAACTGGACACCTACAGGCCTGCAAACTAGGTCTGGTCAGATCAAACTTGTTTAAGCAATTCTGTGCAAGTGAAATTTGTTCTCAGTTGTTTAAACTGCTAGATTAAACTGGATTAAAATCAGAATTGCCTTTTCACTTCAGAGTCTGCACTGACCATGGCCCCACGATGTCCCCTAGGGAGCCGGCTGGTAAAGTAAGAGAACGCCTCTCCTTCTGCGCCCTACCACCCACCTCTTCTCTATTTCTCTGGCTTCCTTTGGGAAGAATTGTTTGTGCATCAGGAGCTCCAACGTGTTCCGTGCATACTTGGAAGGAATGTGTGTCCTGCTGTCGGGTGTTCTATAAATAGCAGTTGGTGTGTTGTTCAGTTCTACATTTTTGCTGATTTTCTCACTATCAATTACTGAGAGAGAAGTTTCGAAGTCTTCATTTCTAACTGTGGATTTGTCATTTCTCCGTTTCTATCGGTTATTGGCTTTGTATTCTGAAATCCTGTTGTTGGGTACATACACATTTAGGATTGCTGCCTCCTTGGTGAATTGGCTCTTTTGTCACTATGCAACGTCTCCTCTTTATTCCTGGTAATTTTTCATGTTCCAATGCCTATTTTAATATAAAAATAGCCCTTATAGGTTTCTTTTGATTAGTGCTCGCATGGTTTATCTTTTTTCCTTATTTTTATTTTGAACACACCTGTATCAACACATCTAATGTGGGTTTCTTTTAGGCAATATATAGTTGTGTCTTGTTTTTATTATTATTATTTTAATTCATTCTTTAAATCCTGGTCTTTTAACTGAGAGGCCTGATGGACATACTCTAAAATGGCCCCAGTGATCCCTGTATCTTGAATTTATGTCCTTGCTTAATCCCCTCTGGTTAAGTGTGGAAAGGTCCTGTGAGTTGCTCCTAACCAATACGATGTGGCAAAGGCAATGGGATGTCACTTTTTTGGTTACATCACCTGAGGTTATAACTTCCATCTTGATAGACTCGTTCCCTTGCTGCCTTTGATGAAGGAAGTTGCCATTTTGGGGAGACTCACATGGCAAAGGACTGATGGCAGCTGCCAGTTAACGTCCAGCTGAAAACTGAGGCCCTCAGTCCAGCAGCCCGAAAGAAACTGAATCATCCTAATGACCATGTAAGTGAGCTTGGAAGTAGATCCCTTCCCAGTCAGACCTTCATATGAGAGCACATTCCTGGCCAACATCTTGGTTGAAGCTTCACGAGAGCCACTAAGGCAGAGGACCCAGCTGAGCCATGCGTGCCTTGACCCCTGACCCACAGAAACTGGGAGATAATAAATATTTATTGCAGCTAAGTTTGTGGCAATTTGTTTCACAGCAACAAATAACTGGTGTATGTGTTTGTACCATTTATATTTAATATAAGATAGGTTGGTAATTAGATCACCATTTTATTTGTTTGTCTCTTCTGTTTTTCATTTTCCCTTTCCTACCTTTCCTTGTATTACTTGAATATTTTTGTACTCTGTTTTAATTTTCTATTGAGAATTTTACTATAGCTCTTTGAAAGGAAACCTTTTTAGTAGTTGCTCTAGGAATACATACTTAACTTTTCACACCCTATCTGGAATTCTATTCTACAATTTCAAGTGAGCTATAGAAACTTTATCACCGTGTAAGTGCCTTTGGCATCCCCTTTCGTGTTGTACACGTCATAGTATTACATCTACATACATTGACAACTCCATCAGACAGAGCTACAAGTTTTGCTTTAAACTGTCATATATATTTTTAAAACTTCAATCCTATTATATTTCCCAGATATCTTCCATTTTGGTTGTTCTGCCTTCATTACTGTTCTTACAAATTTTCCTCTGCTGTAATTTCCTTTTATGAAGAATTTCATTAGCACTTATTAGAGAATAGTTCTGGTGGCAATGAATTCTCTTCCTTTTCCTTTGTATGAGAATGTCTTCATCTATCTTTATTCCTTACGGACATTTTCACTGGATACAGAATTCTGGGCTGACAGTTCTTTTCATTTACCACTCAAAAATTTATTCTACTTCCTTCCTGTTTCCATGGTTTCTGATGAGAAAAAAGCAGTCATGTGAACATTTGTTCCCCTGTATGAAATACATCATTTGTCTTTGATTGCTTTCAGGAATTTTTCTTTGTTTTTGTCTTTCATCAGTTTGATTATGACATCTGGGTTTCTTTGAATTTATCCTGTCTGGAGTTCAGTGAGTTTCTTCAAGCTGTATGGTTATGTCTCTTGTGAAATGTGGAAGTTTTTCTACCATAATTTCTTCAGATATTTGTTCCCATTCAACACTCTTTTTTCTTTCCTTCTGGGAGTCTAATAGCACAAATATTAAATGTCTTGTTATTGTTCCAGGGATCCCTCAGGCGCTGTTAGTTGTTGGGGTTTTTTTCCCCCAATTTTTTCCTCTGTTATTTGGATTGGATACTTTTTATTGATTTATCTTAAGTTTATTTCCATTCACAGACTTTATTTCAGTTACTGTACTATTCAGTTCTGAAATTTCCATTTGGTTTATCTTTTTATCTTCTCTTTTGCAGAGACTTTCTATTTTTCCATTTGTTTCAAGAGTGCTTGCTCTTACTTCTTGGAGCATGGTTATAATCACTGCCTTAAAAAATCTTCTCACAGTTGATATCTGTTGCTTGTTTCTTTCCTTGTCAGTTGTGACTTTCATGGGTCTTTATATGCTGAGTGATTTGGGTTTATATCCTGGACCTTTCAAACATTATGTGAGACTCTGAGTCTGGTGTAAGTCATAAAAGGAACATTGATTTTTTTTTTTAATCAGGCTATGGACCAGGTTATATTCTGGCTGTAAGCTCTGACCTGCCTCCATGGGCTATGGTTTCAATGTCAGTTCTATTTTCAAAGTGCATTGCCATTCCGATGAGTCCAGTGTGTGTGCAACCCAGTGGTCAGTCTTGGGCCTGGATCAGGGTCTATCCTATAGTTCAGTCCTCAAAATCTGTATGGTATGCTGTTCAGTGTCAGATCCACACATGTGCAGCTTGGAGGGAAGCCCAGGAGTTCATACATCAATTTGCGAGATTTCCTTCTTAATCCCTCCATTCTCCACATTCTCCCCCATGCTGTCTGGCTCCGTGGAGCCTCCACTCCAAGCCCTCCAGCCAGCAAGCTTGGGCTTTGGTTTCCTTGCTCTGCCACATGCTTCCTGTAACTTTCTGTATCGAAAGCCAAGTGATGGGAAGAAAGATTGGAAGCACAAAAAGAATACTGCACATTATGATCACCATTCCTCTGGTCAAATAGAACTATTCCACCCATTAGGTGCCTGCCCATTACCACAGCTGCCACAATATTGTCTGCGGGCACGGCTGGGAAAAAAAGAAATCAGACCCAGAGGATTTCCACACACCCCCCCCCCCAACTCTTAGGAGTCTCCTTTCTTGTTTCTTGAAGCAGAAAGAGAGGACTTCTCTTGGAGCTCTTTCTCTCGGCCTCTGGTGCACACCTCTGAGTTTCTGACTGCCTTGGAGTCCAGGTGGGGCAACACTGGAGGGAAAGAAAAATGGCAAGCTCACTGCTGGTTTGGTGGAACTTTGCATTCTGGTCTCTTTCCCTGACCTGCCTGCTACAGTCTATGTGGCAGAGCCCTCAGATACCTACTCCATCTGTTCTCTCCAGGATTTATAGTTGTATTCAGTGTGTCTTCCCTTATTCTATGTTTCTCTGGAATAGCATCTCCTTTTGCTTCTGAAATCACTGATCTTTTGCTGTGTGGAAAATGCTATCTTTATACGTGGCATTTATTGCAAAAAAAGAGTTGCATTTTAAAATTTTCGGTAATAGCTCTTTGTTATGGCCAAAAAGAGTTAGGCTGTCCACATTCTATTTTCTGAATCCACAATTAGAGGCATTTTTCCCGAAGACAAATTCTCAAAGGAACACATTCACATGAAGATTGAACCACAACCTCATTAGGCCTGCATAATACTTTCAGTGCTTTTCCTTGTTTGCATCCTCCCTTTTCACATTAATGGGGGAAAAAAAATGCTCTGAGAAGGCCATAAAAACTCTGAGATTTTGAGCTTGAGTGGCCGGGAGAAGGTGCCCTTCACCCAGACATGGAGTGTAGAGTGGGAAACAGGTTCGGCGGGGCGGGGGGGGGGGGGGGGGGGAGGGACGGGGGTATGTTCTGTGTTCTGTTCATCACCCATTGACAGGAAGAGCCTGCCAAAATATCCGGGCAACAGGAGCCTGGAGTTGAGGGGCAGAGGTCAGATTTAGGTGGTAGCAAGAATCACTCCCCAAGAAGTTATCATGGAAGATGCGAGGAAGAAAATGATGATGGGAGGGGAGACGATGCAGTGTGGCAAGAGAGGAGAGGCAGGGGCCGTGTACAGAGATGTGCTTAAGCCTCCCACGGCCCAGGACTTGCCCCCCTGGTGCTGGCCTCATTTCTGTATCACTGCCCTGCAAAGCTGTCCCACCGCTGTGCCTTCCTACCTTTCCTGGGTTTCACTCCACCCCCCCAGATCCTGGCGAATTCCCCCTCAGCGTCCCCCCTTTCAGGGCAGAGACTGGCCCTCTATCTGGAGCTTATTCAAAGGCAGAGGTGGTATTTTGGTCACCATGGCAGATCCACTGAGGGAGATTTTCAGGATCTCCCTGATTCTGGCTGCTAGTGGAGACAGTCTGGGGTGAACTTGCACCTTTCTGTGGCTTGCCTGACCCGTACAAGAATTTCCCTGGGCCTCCTAATCGGCACAATTCCCCCTGTATGGTGAAGTAACAAGACTTTTCAGACACTTTAGCCTTGCCAAATTGTGTTTGGACACACTGCCATATTTTATTGGAACAACCACTGTATGAATCCCAGCATGCCAGGTTTTGCCACAGTAATAAACCCAAATCTCAGTGGCTTAACACACCAAAAGATGCTACACGTGCTTACACAACAAGGGGTGGTGGGTGCTGTGCCCTTCAGAGACCTCTGAGACCCAGGCTAACCAAGGCCACATCTTCGCCATTGTTTTCACAGTCACAGCGCCAGTGGGAAGGGGACATGATTTGTACACTGAGACTTAGAGCATCTGCTAGCTTTTCTCTTCTCTTTCCTCTTCTCTTCTCTTTTCTTCTCTTTTCTTTCCTCTTCTCTTTCTTCTCTCTCTCCCTTCCTCCCTCCCTCCCTTTCTTTCTTTCTTTCTTAGAGAAGTCACATTCCATTGTCCACAGCAAGCCACATGGCCACATTTAACTTGAGGACAAGGAGACAGGGAAGTTAAATCCTCCCTTGCCCCTAAGGGCGAAATGGAGAATCTCGGTAATGACTACCCAAACCATACCCTCAAGAGTTGTCATCTCGACTTACAAATTGAAAAACTCGGACTCCATTAAGTCACCTTTCCAAAGTCACACAGGTAATAAGTCAGCAGAGCAAGGATCCAGGTGCATACTTGTTTAACTGTAAAACCCACGCACCTTCCACAAGTCGGATGTCTCCTCTTCAGGAAACCATTACCCAGAAGATGGTTCTTATTAGCTTCAAGGGAATTTCAGATGCTGACAAGTAAAAAGTTTGACCCCCAATTAAAGTTAATCTTGTGAAAATGTGTTTCTTTTCTCTCTCTTCTTCAAACAACCTGTTTAAAAAAAAAAAAAAGGAAAAAGAAAAAGGAAGAAGGGGGAAAAAAGAAGAAAAGAAAAAATAAAGAAAAAAAGAGGAATAAAAAAAAAATGAGCCCTTTGGGTGGACCTCTGACCCGTACCACAATATCTAATTGCATGTCAGGTGATTTGTTTTTTTTCTCACTGTGTGGTATTTTCCACTCACAGAACTGGGTCAGAAGAAGTCTGTATCTTAATCTACACACTGATTCTTGCTTCTGTTTGTTCTCTGCTTGATCCTGTCCCCTTCACTCCTCCTGTGGAATGTTCCCATGACAATGGAAGAATGGCCATACAGCTAGCCAGACCGAAGGGACAGACCAAGTACTCAGCCCAACTTCTGTCAGACTTACAATCCTAAGTGGGAAGGTAGAGGGCATGAGAGTACTCGCAACCCATTTGCCCACTTGGGAGAAGTCAGCAGTGAGTGCGTAGTCCCACTATGCAGATGAGGAAACTGAGGCGCAGAGAGGGTAAGTGATTAAACCAGATTAAAACAACAAGCTGTGATTCTTTTTTCTGAATCGTAGCTTAATTTCCTGTCCACTCCACACTGCAGCCTTGTATTTGCCCTTCAACTCCTGGGAAACGTGCCGGTAAGTATACTAGCTGACTAGGGGGAGCTCTGCCTTGTCTAAAGACTTCTGCCTTCACGTGACTTGCTCTCTGGTGGTTACAAGAACAGGTGTGGCCCTTCGCCAGAGACATAAGAGGTGAGGCAGTGACCCCACTGCTCAGGCAGCTGGGCCCTGGAGGTAGGAGGTCCCCCAGTGCTTTAAAAGAAATGCTTCTCAGGTCTCAGAACACTTCCTGAACAAACCCGGAATCCACACAAGAGTTCTAGGAAGAGGCATAGGTAGTCGTAGAAACTTGGGCCTGTTCTGCTGGGCTGAGCCTCTGCACCAGCCCATGAAGGACACTTAGCCGTGTTCTTGTTTTGACTCCAAAGAAGGAAAAAAACACCACTTGATTCAACGTGCTTTGAGTAGGGCCTGAAATCCTCAGCCTCGGTGTGTATGAGATTTGGAACTCAAGATGATGTTCGTGGTTTTGATGGCTGTTTCCGAAAGCACGAGACCCCCAGTGTCCTCCATCCATGGACTTATGAGGGGTGGAAATGAAAGAAACCATTTCAAATGCAGCTTGAAATTAAAAAAAAAAAAAGTCACATACTTTTCTGTGTATGTCATCTTTTCCCAGATGGATCCGAAATGAGCCACATCATTTCCCTGGTGCAGAGTTTCTGAGAGAATCAGAGATCTGAGAGCTGGGAGGGGCTTCAAGTCTCGGGGTGAGTCAGTTAGTCTCCTTTTCTTCCAACAGGTATAAATATGTTCTTCCCATTTTATAGACGAGGCCACTGCCATTCTGAAGTTGGTGATTCCATGACATGGCCAGTGGGTGATGCTGGTGTAGAGGTTGGGGGGGTTGGCTGATTGCTTTTACTGCATGGAACTGCTCCTTGTAGGCAGAAGATTCCTTTATCACACAGAGAGCAGCGAGACAGGAAACGTTAAAGGAAAAAAAAAAAAAAAAGGAAAAAGGAGCGTAGGAGCCACGAACATCTTGGCAGCAAAGTCTGGCAAGATGTCGCAACTGGCACCTGGCTGGGTCTCTGTATACTGAATAGAGGCAAGATGAAAATAGGCAAGGTAAAGCAATGAACTTGGAGGCTGACCTTGTGGCCCGTGGTGCCCTGGGTTTATATACCAACCGTATCTGGCCAGCGTTCAATGGCTATGCAGTATCTCCGAGACTTTATAAAAATGAATTAATTCAACAAGAAAGCCAGTTTGCTAAAGAGGGAAAACTGCCAGTGAGGTCAAGGTGATGGCAATTTCAGGCACCGTGTAAGGTGATTAGCCTCAAACAGAGAAGCCGTTTCCTACACTGAGACCCCTAACCCCCAGGCCATCTTGGAGGCCTGCAGCACTGGTCACAAGGTCAGCATGGGCAATGGGCAAAGGACAAGACCGTATTAGGAGAGTCTCCCAGGAACAGGGGAAGGGAAGCACAGGGCATTCCTTTAGAATGATGGATTTGTTTTATTTTGCATTTATTTTTTTCATTACAAAAGAATTGTGGAATGATGTTTTTGCATTACCTTTTTTTTTTTTTTAATAACAAAGGGGATTTTTTTTTTCCCTCTCTTTTTGGATAAACACAGATCTGATGGTGTCAGCCGCTGCTTAAACCCCCTCCGAGGCTCATTTGAAAATAACCCAACTTACAAAAATGGTCATAAGCATCACCGACCTTTAACAGATTTGGACAGGACAGCTCTCCCAATCATTTACAAAATGATTTACTTCTATATTGGTATAGAAGTCACCTCCCTTCTTCTGATCTGGAATCCCTAGACCCTCCAATCCAGTATCTAGGACAGGAGGGGGCTCCAGGACCCCACTCCTTGTATGTGTTCTGATGGGACACCCCTGTTTTTGTGGTTGTCAAAGGATTGTTAACTATGCCTGCAGGGCTCGGCTCAGTCAGACCTCAGCCCATCCCCTCCACCTCCCTCTCTCTGTCTTAGGTTCTGCGTCCTGGCCACATCCCCCTTCCTTCTGCTCCATGTGTTGTCTCGCTTCTCTCGGGGGCTTTGCAAAGTGTGTTTCCTTCTGTCCAGAACAGCCTCTCCCACCCTGTCCTCTTTTTCCTTTGGCTAACTTTTCTCATCCTCCCTGTAATCCTTCACTGTGAGCTTCAATCAATATAGGTTGGCTGGATGAAGAAGAAGATGACCAACCAATCGTGTCTGAGAGGAAGCACTTGCAAGTGGACTTTTCCGAGAGATGACGATTGTCTTCATCTAGGTAATCGGCGCCGGAAGGAGAAAGGGAGCCTGTGAACCTGGAGGCCAAGATGCCCACTTTTCTTCTTGCTCGGCATTGCCACTCCCGGAGAGAAGCGGCTTCGATCTGGGTGATGCCTTTGAGCTGTGAGTATTATCACTTGCAAAGAGGGAAAAGAGAAATAACCTGAATACTTGGGATTCCAAAAGTTGTCTTGTACCAGGTAACACGAAGTTTCCTATCTCCTCTGACCAGACGTAGGATAAGAAGAAGAAAGAGCGAAGGGAGAAGAGGGAACAAGAATTGGGCAATCTGAAACGGAGCTGGTCACCTCTGATGTTTATCAAACATCAGACCTTGATGTGCCGTTAGAAGCCATTTTGCCTCTGTCCTCCAAGCTTGTGGCCTCAGCCCTTCTCTTGCATAATTATAGATTATACATAGGTCAAGTAGGGGGCCGGCCCCAGGCAGGGGCATGGGAACTTGGGACTCAGTTTTCAGGCTGACATCCCAGATCCCCTGGAGGAGGGAGAGAATGAAGTGAGTTAATGAGGCAAGCAGGGGAGGAAAGGCTCCTTAACACTCACCCAAGGCACTCAGAAACAGCTTAAAACATCGGACAAAGTTTCCAGCTCACAACAGGTTGTGTTGTGTTGTGTTTTCATTTTATTGTGCTTCCCTTACGTCCTTATTGTTCGTTGGGCACAAGCTTGCCTTGACTTTACAGTCTACAAAGGTTTACAACCAAGAAAATAAAAGGAACAATTTTATAAGCATTGTAATGGATCCTGGTACCTCGCTGGAGCCTGAAATTAGGGGTTTGAAAATGTGTCTGTTTCCCTTCACCTCCAAATGTTAACAAAGTAGGGATAATACAGGGGTTTCCTTCCCTGCTGGGACACAACCCCCTGAAATGCCATTAGGGTGAAAACACTAGTGTTTGTCAAGAGCGTAAAGCAGTATTTTTTCAAAGCATAATTTTTGGAATTCTAGCCCCAAGAAATGTTCTGCTGGTAAAAGGATTCGTGGTCGGTGCTTATTAGCGAAGTACGGAAGCCATGTTACTCATAAGTCTCCCCGACAAAGGTCTGGTTGTCCTGAGTTGCCTTCCTGCAATCTGTTCACACTCTGCTCTTACTCAAGTTCCACATGCTCTGAAATCCCAGGACGTTGCTCTCAGCAATTTGCCATTCTTCCTCAAGCATTTGGGGGTCTTTACCATGGACCAGGCTCCGGCCTGGGGCCCCTTGGGAGGAATAGCCCACGCGAGATGTGGTTCTAGCAGGGGACAGATTTAGTGAGGTGGGGCAGTGGAGGTCTTCCGTAGGGTGGCCGGATCATTTACCGTCACAACTGGGACTCACAGAGTGAAGGGGCACTGTTAATTGATAATTATGCCAGGATAACAGGTATAAATGAGGACTGTCCTACAATAGGACGTACGGGCAGTAGTTACGGGGGAAAGGTTTCAGTTCAGAATGAAAAGGGGCTTTCTAACAGGGAGCCTCCACTAACAGTCTGAGCTATTTTATGAAGTAGTGAGCACTTTGTCACTGCAGATACGCAAGAGCGTAACTAACAACTCAGGCTCCAAGATGTTGTATATGGGAGACACTGACGCACCAGGAGACACTCCGGCTAGGATGACCCCAGCTAATCTGGGGCCCCTGCTCTCCTTTGCCTTCTTTATTGGTGAGATTCAGTAGCTTATCTCATACACGAGGACCAAATCCTGCCAATCCGATTTACACATACATCCACACTTGGATACAAGTGAAATTACAGCAGGACTGAAAGCTGAAAAACTTGCTGTTTTAATGTAATTAATATTCACTGGTGCCTATGCATAATGTAAATACCTTTTTGTTTAAAATGGGATTGGAGGGGCGCCTGGGTGGCTCCGTCCGTTGAGCGTCCGACTTCGGCTCAGGTCATGATCTCACTGTTCGTGGGTTTAAGCCCTGCGTCGGGCTCTGTGCTGACAGCTCGGAGCCTGGAGCCTGTTTCAGATTCTGTGTCTCCCTTTCTGTCTCTGCCCCTCCCCTGCTCGTTCTCTCTCTCTCTCTCAAAAATAAATAAACATTAAAATAAAATAAAATAAAATAAAATGAAATGAAATAAAATGAAATAAAATAAAATGAAATAAATAAAATGAAATGGAATGAAATAAAATAAAATAAAATAAAATAAAATAAAATAAAATAAAATAAAACGAGACTGGATTTCACAGTATGGCATTGACATTCTTTCTTTTTTTTTTTTTAAGTTTATTTATTTATTTTGAGAGAGCACAAACGGGGGAGGAACAGAGAGAGATGGGGAGAGAGAGGATCCCAAGCAGGCTCTGACCTGAGCCAAAATCAAGAGTGGGACGCTTAACTGACTGAACCACCCAAGCACCCCTGGCCTTGACTTTAAATAATGGGAACATTCTGTGACAGGCCAGCAAAACACGGCCACCACGATTTGACCAAGTTTGAAGGGGATCGGAATCAGTTCTGAAGAACCAGCCTAGGTCAGCTGGGTCAAGCCTTCAGGCCTGTTCATACCTGCCTGAGAAACTCCCCTCAGCCTTGAAGACTCAGCTCAGGCAGAACGGATGGACGGACTACACTTGTGCTCCCCTCCCAGGAGTCTTTAGCTACTTCTGCATATCCCCCAGGTACACCACCTACTAGAATCATTTCCCAGCTGTGTGATGCCTCTCTCACCTCACTTTGAGCTTCTTTGGGACTGGAACTTTCTTCATTTCACTTCCTGCAGTCCGTACATGTCTTTTAAATGGATCCACCCAATGTGAACAAGTTTTATTCGTTTTGCTTTCTTTTTAAAAGTTGTGGCAAAGGGGCTCTTGGGTGGCGCAGTCGGTTAAGCGTCTGACTCTTGGTTTCGGCTCAGGTCATGATCTCTTGGCTTCGTGGGTTTGAGCCCCACAATGGGCTCTGTGCTGGCAGCTCAGAGCCTGCTTAGGATTCTCTCTCTCTCTCTCTCTCTCTCTCTCTCTCTCCCCTCTGCCCCTCCCCAACTTATACTGTCTCTCTCAAAATAAATAAACTTTAAAAAATGTGGCAAAATATGCATTACATAAAAATAACCATTGTAACCATTTTTAGGCATACAATTCAATGGCATTAAGTACATTTCAAGATGGTCTAAATTTTCTATCATTTTAAATGATTTAAACTGGTCAGAATTTACTAGAGCTGTTAGAGCTGCTTACCCGGGACCCATGGGACCTGTGACACCCAGAACTAATTTAATCCCACTCCCACCAGGTGCCAGCCATCAAAATCTGTATGATCAAGTGTGGAACTGTTTCCTCCCATTTGAACCCGTGCGGATCAGTCAGGACTGGCTCTGCCCAGGCTTCTGGCACTCAGAGTTGGTTTCCTTTCTTTGGCCTGATCTCTTGGGTTGCCACTTTCTTTTGGTGAATTTTTTTTCCCTGGGGCTCCCTGCCCTGTTGCTCTCCTTTCTCCTCCCACACACCGCACCCATCCCAGGGTGCTTGGGGCAGGGAGCTCGCTTCTGCCGTCACCGTCACTGTCCCACTGAGCACCTGCACTTTCAAAACAGCTCTTGCAAACAGGCTTTGGAGGCGGGATAAACAAACAGGCCGACTGGGTCTCCCTCAATAGGGAGACTACCTATAGCTGGGCAGCCTCTTCAGATGTTTGAGGTCATCCCACCCCCACCGGGGAAGGGGAGAGGAGGCGACATTTTCTCAGTCGCTGCCTCATTAGCCATAAACATCTCAGTTTGATGTAAAGAACGTCGCATGGCGTTAGGAGCCAAGAAACCGGGTCCTGCGGTTCAGTAGCTGTCCTCAGGCCCTTCTTGGGACAATATTGCCCAATTACTAAAAAGAAGGGCTTGGATACACAGACCAAAGCTTGATGACGATGACGATGATGATGGTTTTGCCGCCAGCTTTTTCCTTCCCACACTAGTACCTTGAATGAGACAAGTAACAAGGCTGAATCACCCTGGCTGTCCGGACTATGTTTCATCTCTCCCCTCACTGAGCACTGGAACTTTGGTGAGAGCCTGAAGGCTCTTGTCCTGTTCCTTTGCCTTCAGGAGCCCAGCGAGTCTTACTTGGCGAGTGAGCAGTGAGTGAGTGTGACTGTGTGCCCTTTGGAGGAGGGCACTCCTCCTTCCCTGTCCTTAGAGTCATGTCTTCTGCTCTGGTTTACAGAGAAATTTTCCGTGCTGGCTCCCTGCTTCAGCCTCAGCCTGCTGCAGCTGGAATGGTTGTTCCAAACACAAGGATGCCCCTGTCCCTCCTGAACCCCAGTCCTTCAATGGTCCCACAAACCCCAGGAGAAGATGAAAGAGGGATTCCACCATTTGGCGCTGCTTTACCTCCTGGTTTCAGCCCTTTTCCTCTCCCTCAGCGGGTCCTGGCCGGCCCGGACCACACTCCATTCCACTCTCGCCACCCTCACGGGACGACGTCTGTTCTCCCCGTGCCCAGGGACCCAGGGCTCAGTCCCGCTCCTGTTTGTAAGGGCCCCCTCCGGGGTCACGGAGGGAGGTTGGGGGGGGGGGCGTTCCTTCCCGAGGCGGCCGCCAGGGGGCGGCAGTAGCGGCTCCAGATGACAGCGGGAGGCCGCCGGTGGGGGAGGGAGGAGGGACCGAGGGAGCGCGGATCCCGGTTCTCCCGGTCGCAAACTTCGAGCCACAGCTTTCCGCGCGCGCCCGAGCCTCTGGCCGCCCGCGCAGCCCGACGCCGAACCGGGGCGCAGCGGGAGCCCGTGCAGGGCGGGCGCGGGGCGGAGGCGGCGGCCGTCCATGCGGCGGGCTCGGGGCTGCCCGGCGCCGGGAAGCACGCGGGGGCGAGGCGAGGCGGCCGCCGGCCGCTCCGGGACGCGGACCGCCAGGTGAGCAGAGCCGCCCGCGCCCCCTGCGCCCCGCCCGCGCGGCCCCGACCCGGCCCGGCCGCTGTCCTCCTCCCGGGCCCGCTCTGGACCTCGGGGCGACGGCGCGGGCGGCGGGCGCAGTGGGTGTGTCCGGGGAGCGGGGGGCTGCGCCCGCACCGGGCTTGGGGAGCCAGCGCGCGCTTGGTCCCAGCCGACGGCTGCGCCGCCTCTCCCTCCTTTCCCTTCTCTTCCCTTCCCGGGGGATCTGCTGTGTCCCGGCGCCAGCACGCACTCCTCCACTCTCCAACTCTGAAACTCTAGAGACAGCCAACCTGGGCCGTCCTGTAGTCGGGGCCCCGCGCTCCCCGGGTCGGGGCGGAGGGGGGCCGGCGAGTGCACACCCAGCCCGTGCGCCTCGACCCCTGCCTCGCCTGCCTTCTGCCCCGGGCCGGAGAGCTGATCCGGTCTCGGTCGGCGCGCATCGAGCCCCAGCCCGGGGCCTCGGCCACGCCGTTTTCTAGAAAGCCTCAAATCCTGGTGTGTGTCTGAGCTAAGCCGCTGCAGCCCTGCGCCAGCGAGAGCCGGAGTGGATGGGTTGTTTCCGCCAACTCCGGACACTTCCTCAAATGCAGCCCAAGTACCTGCAGCCCCTTGGCGCGTTTATAGGATTGGCTTTTGCAGAAGTAGCTCGTGGAGCTTTAGAGATCTGGAAGTTAGTATTTTTTTTTTTTCTTTCTTCTAAATAACATCAGCCCTAACTTGGGAAGGGGCTTTCAGGGCGTTCTCAGGCCCGCTTAGCATCTGGAAATTGCGGGTCTGGTGTTGGCCAAGCAGCCCACACCCAGCCCCCCTCGCCCCCCGCCCCCTCCCACCGGCCTTCCCTACTGCCTGTTAAATGTGCATGCTTGTGTCTCTTCTGCCTCCTTTGTGACCGACCCCCACCCCATTCCGCTCAGTAAGTGAATCTGAAGCCTCGGACCTGGGTAGCTGAAGCGATTGTGGGATGCCTGTTGGAATTTGGAATAAGAGACATGCAAGTCTAAGGAATCATCTTGTCCAACCGTCCTGCACAGCTGAAGGCACCCAGGCACAGAATTATAATCTAAAGATTTTTCAAAGATCACACAGCTCTTAAAACCTGCATAACCTGCATATGTCTTTACTTCATTGATAAAGGGGTGATGAAGGGCTTTATGGGATCTTACTGGGTCTCGATATACAAAGATGCAAACATTTTCAGAACGTGATTGAAATACAGTACTACTCAATTCCTATAGATTTTTGTTGGCACCATAGTTGAATTCCTTTAGAAAACAAAATCCTAGCCCTGGAATTAATTCGAGGAAGCAGATGGGAGTCCTGGGACTTTCCTATAAAGCTCTGCAGGGTTGGAGCAGGGATTTCCCAGAGGTCCCGGCCTGGGAAATGGGTTTGGGTGATCAGCATCCTGGAGCCTCTACTGAACAAGCCACCGGGCTGGCCGTCTTGTGAAGAGGGCTGGTCAGATGAGCTCCCGTGATCGCCTCCACGCCCAGACCGGAGCAGGCAGCAGGTCTTTCTCTCAGTAAGAAATCTAACTGGCTGCTAGGAAAAAATGAATAAAATAAGATACAGTCCAGGGTTTGTGAGTAAGATCAGGGTTGGATATTTTGGCTTGGAGGCTTTTTGGGGTTTTTGTTTGTTTGTTTTGTTGTGCTGCCTGGAAATCTGAATGTGATTGCATCCAATTATCCTAAAGAGTGGCTGGGCACTGCCCCATCCTTCTCGGTCCCCCACATTTCCCTCCATGGCACCACTTCCTCCCTGTTGGCAGGCAGCCTCTGGGTTTGAGAGCCCCATCCTGTCCCCCACGTTTAGAGCACATTCATTACCAAGTTCTGTCCACATTCTTTTGTGATATCACAGGGGTTCATTTTCCTGTCTCCGTTCCCTCTGCCCCCTCCATAAACCCTGTCCACATTACAGTCATCGTCTCGCCTCTTGACTCCCAGCCATGAGTTACTTTTTTCATTTTAATCCATCTCCTTTCATGCTGACAGATTAATATTCCTAAAATTGTGATTTCGCCACATCATTCCTCTCAAGAAATCACAATACGACCCCCCCTTCCCTGCATTCACTTCTGTTTAATTCTTCTCCAGCTGATGTTTTTGGGCATCTGCTGTGTTCGAGGGACTATTACTATGTGCTGAGACTTAAACCAAGCACAGGACAAGATCCTTGCCCTGGATTTGTTGACAGGCTAACAGATGATAAATGGCCACCCGGGGAGACGAAAAGATGTTTAAAAAAAAAAAAGTCACCGCGAAACTAATGCAAAACGTTGGTGATGTGCAACATATCAAGGAGACACAGATGAGGAAGAAGTTTTTTCTGCATGCGAGGAGCTATGAAAATTACAGCTGGGCTTTGAAGCCTGAGGAGGAGTTCAAGGAGATGGGAAAGCCGGAAGGAGAGGGGGCATGCCAGGCAGAGGGAAGAGCTCCAGCAAAGACCTAGCGATGTGAATGTGCTGGAATGGACGTGATAGACCAGGACAAGGCCAGGCTTCGTCTGGACAGTTAGGGTTTGTCTTTTTTTTTTTTTTTCAACGTTTATTTATTTTTGGGACAGAGAGAGACAGAGCATGAACGGGCGAGGGGCAGAGAGAGAGGGAGACACAGAATCGGAAACAGGCTCCAGGCTCCGAGCCATCAGCCCAGAGCCCGATGCGGGGCTCGAACTCACGGACCGCGAGATCGTGACCTAGCTGAAGTCGGACGCTTAACCGACTGTGCCACCCAGGCGCCCCAGGATTTGTCTTAATTCAAGTCCGCTGATCCAAGAGCAGCCCACCTCCTACCTGCCTGATGTACCCAGTGTCTTTATGGTGGTCTTGTATGCTCTCTAACTGCCGCTCAGAAATTCATACCTCCCGTCTGCTCCTCTAAATTCTGCTAGGTAAGTGTGCCTCAGCCCCTCCTGCACACACCCGGCTCTCTCCTCCCTGAACCCATCTGAAGTGCTCCCCTGCCTCCTTTTTTTTTTTTAAATATTTATTTATTTTTGGGAGAGTGCAAGCGGGGGAAGGGGCGGAGAGAGGGGGGCAGAGGATCCGAAGCAGGCTCTGTGCTGCCAGGCTGACAGCAGCTAGCCGGACACGGGGCTTGAACTCAGGAGCCGAAGTTGGATGCTCAACCGACTGAGCCACCCAGGTGCCCCACTCCCCTGCCGCCTTTGCACAGACCGTGTGTTCAGCCTGGACACGATCTAGCAGGCCAGCCGCCTGTCCCAGGCACTCTGAGACTTCTCTTCCCTCCACCTTTCCGGGCTGCGTAGCACAGTGCCAGCCTGCGACCAGCACCGGGTGACTTGGAAATGCAACTGGGTTGGACCTTCCAGTCCCACTTTGCCTTCTTTGTCCTCTTGTCTCTACTTCTCCCACCTTTTATCTTTTTCTGTGCGTGCAGAACTGCGGTATTTATGTACGTAGGTGTGGATGCAAAGGTTTCTCGTGTCCGTATGGACTCTTCTCTGTGAAAATAACGGATTGGCAGTGTTAGGCCAGGAGCTACCGCCTACCACAGGCTGGCGCTGGGGAGGCGGAACGTCAGTGGGAAGCTCTGGGCGGCCTCTTGCCGTCTTTCGGTACCCCTCTCCCCTCCTCCTGCAGGACCCGTGGACTGACGCTGGGGGCGTCATTTCTGGGCCTCTTTGCCCTCTCTTCTCTCTCCGGGCCCTTCAGAACTGACTCCTCCGGTTTCCGGAGCCTCGCTGGCCCGATGCTCTCATGCTCAGGTCGCGGTTCGTGAGCACTGGGGTGTGCTACGCCTGGTGCCTTAATCCTCCCACCAACCTGCGAGAGAGCATAATCCGCATTTTACAAGGTAGAAAACTCCAGCTTACTTGCCTTAGGTCAACAACTCGGGTTTTGAACCTAAACCTTAGAACCCAGCACTCTAAGCCAGGTGCTCTTCCCACTATACCCCTGTTTCCTGAAAGGGCTGTGTTTGGAACATCTGAGTCAGGATTAGGATCTGCTGGGACGACGCTCAGACTCCAGAGTGGAGGCAGGGCCTGGAAGTTGGCATTTTTCAGACTGCCTCAGTGATTGTTCTACAGACGGGCTTCGAGGACCCCTGCCCTCGGCTGCCTTAACAATGAGGATCCAGGGACAGGTGGTGAGTTAATAATATTAGCCACTTTATCCCAGGTCGCATGGTCCTTTTTAACAGAAGCTCTGACCTTGACTCTAAGGAGGGAGTGCCGGTTTGTCATGGCCCAGGCCAGGCAGAGAGCCCTCTTTTAGTCAAAGGGGTCTTGAGTTCACTCCTGGAAGCGTGATCCCCACCTCTCCCCGCAAAGGCGTGCAAGCCCAGCCCCCATGAGGCTCACTGTGAATTTATTTCTGGGCCTGAGCCAGTGCTGAGGGAGAAGGGTCAGGTGGGTTGGTTCCAGAGCCCCAAGTTTCCTAGGGTAGGAAGTGGGTTGGGACTCCCCGGATAGGGCTGACCCCGTGTCGTGCCAGCCACTCTCTCCCTCTCTTCTGAGTGGGGTCTGCTCCCTGACAGATCCCTTTTCTTCTACAAGCCCTTATTATGCACCCTTCTTCGGTCTCTGCCACGTGTGACAAAGGGATGGCCAAAGCCTGGGGGCTGGTGGGGGGACCCGCCCTGGGTGCTCAGTGCCAGGGCACATCCTATTTGTCTTACCTTCTCTGTACCCGGTCAGGGCTTGGCAGGCACTGTGTGCTAGAAAAAAAAATGTATATAAATAATATATATTACTTTATAATATATATAAATTATATATATATTCTATATACATATATATAAATATACACGTGGTATATATGTGTATATATAAAACTTCAGGCCCCCTCAAGTCCAGGGGTTTGTGTCTGAAGGGCCAAATATTGCAACCTTTTATTCCAATCCAGCGAATGAACCCCTTCCACTGTGCAGTAATAATAATAATAATAATAATAATAATAATAATAATAATAGTGAGTTATCCACTCAACATCCTCTCCCCTCTCCGCTCCCTCCTCGGGTTCCCGTTAGAATCCTCAAGGAAGAACCTAAGATCCAGACAAGGAGCAAGTGTCCTCCTCATGGTTAGTTGTCCCAGCCGAGCAGCCTCTGCCTGCTCAACTCTTTTCACCTCATCTTTCCACGGAACGTGCCGCGCACGTCCCTCCAACGAGGCTGGCAGAAGCCGCTCACTCATGCGGTGCCCCACAGTGCTCTCCCTGGGCCCCTCTCCTCCAGGGCGCGGTCCCGAGGACAGAGAGCCGGGCTGACGCTGTGGTGTCTTGTCTAGTGACACCGGGCAGCCTGCGACCTGGGCTGGGCAGCGGGCGGGCCCACCCCACCCGCCCAGCCAGCTGGCTGGCTGCCTGAGGGCTGGCCAGCAGTGAGGACCCAAGTAATGAGTGATTAATGGGCGCCCCATCTAATCTCCTGCCAGGGGAAATGAAGGGCCAGCCGTGGGCTGGGGCTCGTCGTGACCTGCTCCAGGTGGGCTTGGAATGCACCCAGCTCAGGATGGGGATTAAGGCTTGAAAGACAGAGGAAATGAGATGTTAACCCTTTAGGCCATGGCCCTCTGAGCCCCAGCGGGGAAATCGCTAGGGAATTATCTGCAGGCACCTGATGAAAGGGGAGCACGGCCTTTGATTTATGGCGGGGATGCAGCCGCAAGACTACCAGGGGGGTGGGGGGCGGGGTGACAAGCCACGCCTTTGACTTAACCATTTTTCTTGGAGGCTCAGTCAAGAGAGATTAATTTCTTGCGAACATGGATACGTGGACAGCTGGGAGGCCGCTCTACCTGACTCCTTCTTGGAAACCTTCCGATCGTATCAGCGAGTTACAAATTGGTAGTTGCCAGACAGACCTTTCTTCCTGAAACGCAGTGCCTCGGGTCACATGTCATTTCAGGGCAGAGAGGAGGGGGTGTGGCCCCGGCTGGACCACAGCTCTAGTGGTAGGATCCACCTTTTCCTGGGTGGGGCAGGAGCACAGTGGTGCTGAGGGTGGGTGCCCCCTGGAGCCGGCTCCCTGGGTTGAGGCGTTGGCCCCACTAAGCGGTGGGTTCCTGGACCGCTTCCTTTTGTGCTGTGGTTCTCCCGTCTGCGAAATGAGGGTGAGAATAATACAGACCCCGGGTGAGAGTCACGAGAGTGTGAGGTGCTTACAGCAGCCTTAGACCTGTAGAAGTGCCATCGTTTTTTTCTCACTTCTCTGGCTAAACCCCGGAGACCAGACCTTCTCCGGGAAGGGCATAAGCAGCTACTCTGCGGGGTCTCTGAGAATGGGTGAATTGCTTTGGCTGAATTGATGACGTACCCTCTGATTGATCTCGCTTGTTTGACCCTTGACCCTCACATGCCTTGAATTCTGATCCTCCTTTCCCCTCCCTTTGCTGTTGGGCCTCTGGCCTCCAGCTGCCCTTTGGATTGCACTGCCCTGCCCCTTGCCCCCTGCCTCCATGCTCGGTGGCCGGATGTGGTGCATCAGGACAGTGATGCCTGCCTGGTCCGGTCATGGCACGGCCACTTCCGCACCAGTTCTGCCCACGGCCAGCCTTGCCGTGACCTGACGGCTGAGGACGAAGAGGGCAGCTGCCTTGCGAGCAAAATTAGGAACAGCGGAGACAGTCTGATCTGGATGCCAGTCACAGCGCTGTCCCCTTTTCTGGTTGCTCTCAGCTTCCATTGCCTCATCCTTGATCGAGGCTAATAATAGTAACACTTATCTAATGTTTGAGAGAAGGTCAAACCCGACCGTGGACAGGCGGCCCTTTGGACTGTGGTGGGGAGTTTACTGCTGGTTACAAGGCGGGCCTTAAGCCTGATAACGGGGTGTGCCCTGACATCTAGCCCCTCGAGCCCGTTTGTATCTTTGTGAGAACAGACAAGTGCCCAGGGCCTGCTTGACTTCACTGATGTTTTAGCGAAGGCCCAGGTTTCATTCTGCTTGAAGTTCCAGGGATCTTCCGGCCAGCGAAAGAGAAGGAGCTGCCATTTACAGAGCTCTGTATCAGGTCCTGGGATTTGCCTGCGTTGATTTATTTCATTCTCTCGACGATTCGTGTGAGCTAGACATTATTATTCCTATTCTACAGCCTGGAAAACCAAGGCACAGAGAGGTTAAGGAATTTGCACCTGCTCACACCGCAAGTAGGTGTCAGAGTGATGTTTGAATTTCCAGTCATCTGACTCCAAAGCGTCATGGGAACTCATGGGCTGGTTCGTGCCGCAGTCTAATCGTAACCCACTGGAAAGTCTGATGGTAACCACTTAAAAGTCTAACTGTAACCCACTTAAAACCTTTTAAAAGTTGAGATGTCATTCACATACCATAAAATTCACCATTTTAAAGTATACAATTCAGTGGTTTTAGTGTATTCACGGAGTTGTGCAATCATCACCCATTATATAATTCCAGAATATTTTCATCACCTGCAAAAACTCCATATCCTTTCGAAGTCACTCCCCGTCCTTCCTCCCCAGCAACCCCTGGAAACCTCTCATCTACTTTCTGTCTCCATGGATCCTGGACATTTCAGATAAATGGAATCCTACAATATGTGGTCTCCCGTGATTCGCTTCTTTCACTAAGATTAATGTTTTCATCCGTCTTGAAGCACAGATCGGTGCTTCGTTCCTTTTTATCACCACGTAACCCACTTTGAAAATAAAATAGAAGGCTCTTCTGCTTAGAAAAGGGGGGGGGGGGAGCTGCCGTCCCAAAACAGATGCAGCGCAAAGAAAGGGGCCCTCAGTCTTTACTGTGGGCAGACGTGAGAGGATTCTAAAAGTAGGGGCAGGTGGAGCGAGCGCTCCTGCCGGGTGTGGAGGTGGAGGCAGAAGCAGGTGCGGGCCTGGCTGGGTTCCTGCGTCCGGGAGTAGCAGGGGTGCCCAGCTGCGCTCCTCCAGACACCCTGGTGTTCGTGCCAGCGGCGAGGTCTGTCGGGATCCGTCCTGCAGAGGTGGTGTGGGTGCAGTGGGCCGACCCCCCGAGAGACGGGCAGGGGGGTTTGGGAGCGCTCTTTGCCATAGTCTGTCCAGTGTGGGTGCCGCGTGGACATTTTAGTGGCTGCACAGTCTGCTGCGTCCCTTCTAACTTCAGGGGGACTGTGGTGGCAGGTGCTGCATGCTGGTGACAGCTCCGCGGATTTGCTTAAGTTTCTAGATACAAGGCTTTTTTTTTTTCTGATTAGAAAGGGAAGATACATTTATTGTAGAAAAGTTAGGAAATGTGGAAAAACACAGAAAAAAATAAAAATTATCCATAATTCCCCAGCCAGTGATGACCATTATTTTTAATGTGTGTCTTTGTAGTCTGTCTTTCTGCACACACACCATGCACACACACACACACACACACACATACACACACACATACACACACACACCACACACACATACACACACACATACACACACACCACACACACACACACACACACACCACACACACAGACACACACACCACACACACACACACATACACACACACCACACACACACACACACACAGACACACACACCACACACACACACACACACACAGTTTTATAGAATTGGTATCTTGCTGAACATCTTGTTTTGTTTGCGACTTTTTTCACTTAACAATAAACCACAAACATTTCCCCTAGGTACTATTCAATATTCTTGCAAAACATGGTTATCTTAATGGTGGCAGAATATTTTTAAAAACATTAATGTTTGGGGGCATCTGGGTGGTTCAGCTGGTTAAGCGTCTGACTCTTGATTTCGGCTCGGGTCATGATTTCAAGGTTTGTGAGATCGAGCCCCATGTCGCGCTCTGGGCTAACAGTAAGGAGCCTGCTTGGGATTCTCTCTCTCCCTCTCTCTCTCTGCCTCTCTCCCCAACGTGTACACTCATGCTGTCTCTTTTTCTCAAAATAAGTAAATAAATATTAAAAAATAATAGAAAAATCCTTATTAAAAAACATTAATGTTTGCTTATTTGGGGACATGTTGGTTTCAGTTTTTCAGTATTATTTATAAATAAAACTGCTCTTGTGCATTTTTTTTATACTTTTGTTAATGCATAGTGCTGTTTTGGGGACAAAAGATATAAATACTCCAGAGGTATTTGATACATATGGTCTGATTGGCCTCCCAGAAAGACTGTATAATTTATAATTCCACAAATGTGTTATCTTTTAACTTGACTTTTACTGTACATGTAACTTTACCAAAACATCCCTTCCCCCCTCCTCTTCCTCCCTCTCCTCTTCCCCTCCCCGCCTCACATCTGCATAGTATACTAACTGTTTACAGCATTCTGTTTTCTGCTTGATATTTGCACATCTGTCTTTTTAACAGAGTATGATTTTGTGTAAACATTCCTCTTGACCTTGTCAGGCTTCCCATTTTTAGGCATAAATGACAGTTTCCATCATTTTAGTTAATGGTCTGGGTTTGTTCCTTGTTTTTCCCTAATCAAAAAATTAGGAGCGCCTGGGTGGCTCAGTCGGATTAAGCAGCAGAATTTTGATTTTGGCTCAGGTCATGATCTCACAGTCCTGAGATCTAGCCCCATGTCGGGGCCCCATGAAGCCTGCTTGGGATTCTCTCTGTCCCTCTGCCCCTCTACCCTACTCACATTCTCTCTCTCTCTCTCTCTCTCTCTCTCTCTCTCTCTCTCAAAACGACAAACATTTAAAAAAGTTCTAGTACTACCAATATCAATCACTGTTCAGTTTGCTGTTATTTCCGCCCCCGCCCCACCCCCCCTCGCTTGTGAAATGGACCAGGAATCACTGTAGATGCCACCGGAGTCAGGGGAGACGGTGTTTGTTCAGCCCTACAATGAAACGAAGGGCCTCCCACGTGCCTTACTGAGTGCAGGAACATCTGTCCATCTTAAAGATAAAGAAGATGGTGTTCCTGCCTTGGGGGGTACTTACAGCCTGGGGAGAGGGGTCCGGCGGAGAGAATGATGGGTGTGATAAGCATTGTGCAGTAGGAAGGCTGGGGGCCCGGCCGAGGGGCATCAGACTCTGATTGGTGGGAATTCAGAGACTTGACGGTGCTCACACCTTAACGGGGAAACCGTGTAGACGGAAGGGAAGGAAATAGGAGGCTGTTGGATTTAATGGCAGGGCTGCATTCTTGAAGACCTCACAGGATTCCCATCTCTCATAACGGACCCTCTTTGCTCCCACAGAACAGAATGTAAAGAGAGTGCCGGTGTGCTTGAGAAATTCTCAGAAAGTGTAGTTTTGCTGTAACGTCGCTTTTCGCGTGGTGGGTCGCGGTTATCTCTAACGTTGTGCTCAGTGGGTTTGCTCGTAAATTGCTCACTGAGTATCTCATGACGGTTTTTTGGCTCCCCCAATAGCCTTGCTGGTGGTGGTGGTGGTTAATCATCATCATCCTTGTGTGTTTTTAATCTGGCACCAACATTCGACACAGTGCCCAGATCAGGGGTCGGCAAACTCTTTTCCCTAAAGGGCCAGAGAGTTCATATTTCAGCCTTGCAGGCTAGATGGTGATTTGTTGCCGCGAATCACCTCTGCCTTTCGAGCATGAGGGCTGCGACAGACAATATATAAACAAGCGGGCAAGTCTGTGTTCTAGTAAAACCTTTTTTTATGGACACTGCAGTTTGAATTTCATATCATGTTTGTGTCATAAAATAGAATCCTGCTAACTTTTTTCTTTTTTTTTCTTTTTTTTTTTTAAACGTTTTATTTATTTTTGAGACAGGGAGAGACGGAGCATGAACAGGGGAGGGTCAGAGAGAGGGAGACACAGAATCTGAAACAGGCTCCAGGCTCTGAGCTGTCAGCACAGAGCCCGACGCGGGGCTCGAACTCACGGACCGCGAGATCATGACCTGAGCCGAAGTCGGACACTAAACCAACTGAGCCACCCAGGCGTCCCTAATTTTTTTCTTTTTTAAAAATGTATTTAAAAATATGACAAAGCAGGCAGTGAGCAGGTTTGGCCTACTGGTCAGTTTGTTGACCCCTGGCCTAGGTGACTATAATATTTGAAAATTGTTTTAAATTATAAAAAGTGAATGTTAAAATATCCCAATAGTTAACAAAATCACTCCTAGAAGTTTGAGTGTTCATAAGAGTGTAGAGCTTAATTCACAAGTTCTAGCAAAAGACTGTGGGTGTTTACCATCTTGGGTGATATCAACATAGCAATTACTTCAACACAATTTGTAATTCTTTTTTTTTCTAATTTTTTAATGTTTATTTATTTTTGAGAGAGAGACAGAACGTGAGCAGGGGAGGAGCAGAGAAAGGGAGACACAGAATCCAAAGCAGCCTCCAGGCGCTGAGCTGTCAGCACAGAGCCCGATGTGGGGCTCGAACTCATGGACTGAGAGATCATGACCCGAGCCAAAGTCAGACGATTAACTGACTGAGCCACCCAGCCGCCCCTATAATTCTTGAAGTAGTTATTCTGAATTTAAAAATTTTAATCATACTCTTTCAAAATTTAGGCATCAAATGACTTTATTAATATTGTTATATCATTCTGTTTTATGATTCCAGTTGTGGACCATGAAATTGTTTATTATTGTATGGTGTTGTGGAGTCTAGCAATTCTGCCTGACTCTCAACAGCCTGATGACCTATGGTAGGGGCTTTGGAACTTGATTTTGGCTGGAATTCTTACTGTAGAAGCCAGGGGGAGGCATGGAAGGAGCACCAAGGCGTATGTCTGGCACATGGTGAATGTGGAATAAACTTTTGTTCCCTCGCTTCCTTTTCTTTTCCTCCCCACCCAAACTTTCTGTGTGTTTGGTCAGCTCCAAAACATGCTGAGCCTCTTTGAAATTGTTACTTTGGTTCTTTCCACATGCAGTAAAGTCACTAACTTTTTTCAATGGAAACAAAAACAAAGGCTGTTAGAAAGCAGTTTCCCCTCCCGGGTCACCGGCTTTCCCTTGCAGAAGAATAAGCAGTGCTCTGCTGAGATCGCCGGCCGGGGCCAGACCAGAGGCCCCAGGTCCGAGGAAGGCGCCTCCAGCTGGGTGCAGACCCAGCTCTCCAGCCAGGAGGGGGGCGCCTGGCCTGCTGGCCGCTCCGAGCCGTGCAGCTCCTGGGTGTATCTTGGTTTCAAGGATTCCAACGGTAGGAAAGCCAGGGTCCTCTCCAGATGGAAGACCACCAGCCCCGAAGGTGACCGTGATGCTGTAGCTCTTGGCTCGCGAGTGTGCTCTTGCTGTGTGTGTTGGACAGAAGGCCTGTCTTGAGTAGACGTGTGTTTGTGTTGTTTAGAGGATAATGGCGCATAACCACGTGTGCTTTCTGGCCTGGGGTCCGGCAGGATGTAAGAGAAGGCAGCCACTATCCCTTGGCCAGGGAGACTTTTCATTATTACGTTGGCTGGGGGCTGGTGTTCCTCCTGTGCTTTAGGAGCTCTTTGGTTTATGCACAAGTGATCTTGGAGCCAAGGGCACGGGTGTTGAGTCCTGACTTTGCATGAACTTGCCATAGAACCTCCAGCAACACATTCTCCCACACCCTCTGGGGTTACGAATTCTTCGTTCCTAAGTGAATGGTGACAACCTAGACCATTTCTGGGGGCTCTTTTCTCAGTTGAGATATGTGGGGAGCCCGGACTTTCACTCCCACCCAGCATCAATAAGGCATCCTTCCCCCTCCCCACTGGGGTGGTCAGAGGAGGCCTAGTGGAGAGTCCAGACTCTTACCACCGCCTGGCAGTAATGAGGCCATTCATCCCCTTTCCCTTCCTGCCAGTGGTGCAAATGGAGGCCAGATGAGGCACGGTAGTGAGGCATCCCTAACCTCCCCAGCCAGAGAAGTATCTATGGGACCTGCTGGAGAGCTCAGCAGTTATGATGCCCCCCCCCCTTCTAAAGTCAGTGGAGGCCAAGTGGCAAATTTGGGTTTCCCTCTCACCCCTGGCCATCATGAGGTGGGGTCCTCCTTCCCTTGCTGAAGCCATATGAAAGGCAGCCAGCAAAAATGGAAGGTTTAAGTAAGATCCAGAGCCTCATAACACGATGCCTAAAATATCCAGGATGTGATTGGACATTACTCATTGTATCAAGACCAGGAAGATCTCCAGCTGAATGAAAAAAGACAGTCAGCTGATGCCAACACCGAGATGACGGAGATGTGAGATTTATCTGACAAAGCTTTTAAAACAGCCATCATAAAATGCTTCAGCGAGCAGTGCTGAACGTGCTTGAGACAAATGAGAAGAAAATAGAAAGTTTCAGAAAAGAAATAGAAGACCTAAAGAAGAACCAAATGAAAGTTTTCTTAAAAAAAAATGTTTGTTTGTTTATTGAGAAGGGGGAAGGGGGCAGAGAGAGAAGGAGAGAGAGAATCTCAAGCAGGCTCCACGCTGTCAGCCCAGAGACTGACGTGGGGCTCGAACTCACACACCATGAGATCATGACCTGAGCCCAAACCAAGAGTTGGATGCTTAACTGACAGACCGTCCAGCGTCCTCCAAATGAAAAGTCTTCAAATTTAAAAATCTAACAATTGAAATAAAATCTCACGAGGATGGGCTGAACCACAGAACAGAGATGACAGAGGACAGAATCCGCGAACTTGAAGATGTAACAATAAAAATTACCTGATCTGAACAACAAAGAGAAAACAGACTGGGGGAGGGGAAAAAAAACAAGGTGAGATCATCAGGGATCTATAGGACTAGAATAATGTCTTTGAAATCTTAAGACAGGGGCGCCTGGGTGGCTCAGTCGGTTGAGCATCCGACTTCGGCTCAGGTCACGATCTCGCGGTCCGTGAGTTCGAGCCCCGCGTCAGGCTCTGGGCTGACGGCTCAGAGCCTGGAGCCTGTTTCACATTCTGTGTCTCCCTCTCTCTCTGCCCCTCCCCCATTCATGCTCTGTCTCTCTCTGTCTCAAAAATAAATAAACGTTAAAAAAAATTAAAAATTAAAAAAAATTAAAAAAAAAATTGAAATCTTAAGACAGAAGAAAGAAGGTAGGACTGAAAAATGCTCAAGGAACTAGAACTTCCTGAGGTTAGGCTAAGGTACGAACCCACAGAATCAGGAAGCACTAGTGAATTCCCAACAGGATAAACCCAAAGAAGTCTGTACCACAGTACGTCATAGTCAAACCTCCGAAAATAATCGGGGAAAAGGAAAAATGAAGTAGGAGGAATTGGTCTGCCGGGTTTCGAGACCTCTAAAGCTGTAGGAATCCAGTCCGTGTAGCGGAATAGGCACACAGGTCAGTGGCCCAGAAGAGAGAACCCAGAAACACGCCCATCCGATTTTTGACAAAGGTACACAGGGACATGGGAGAAACGCCAACTGGAATGATTTCGTTGATGAGCGAGGGGAGGCTGGTAGACGATGGAATGGAAAGGAAGTTTATCTGAGGGATAATACAAACGAAAACTTGAAGGTTGGCAAGAGGCCAGGCCTAGGCCACGCGGGAGGGGAAGTCACGGAAGCCCAGGTAAGCTTTGAGCTTTTATTCATGGGAAGGATGGTGGTATCACCACCCAAGTATGGGAAGGCTCGGTGGGAGGGGGACCTGGTGTGGAGCTGGCGGCTGGCTCCTTTTATTATTCATCTTGGGTGGGTCATCGGCAGGCAGAAACTGCAAATAGTCTGAATGAGAGGGGTAGGCCTTGAGATGTGGAGCCTTGGAGACCCGAGCATGAGATAATAATCAGAGAGGTCAGAGGGTAAGCGTCCTTACCCTGCATACGCAGCTCATTAGCGGGGCCTGGGTTACTGGTGATATTTTTCTAGTCCTGGTTTGGGTCACAGGGAGCGTCGACAAGGCGGACAGAAGTGACAGGAAGAGAACAGATTTGCCTGGCCATTGACGCCGGAGAAAAAGGGTATGGTTAAGAGTTTTATTCTGCTAAACCCAACTGCCTTGATTGCCCCCTTGACCTCTGGGTGACCTTGGACTCCAACGACTTGCTTCTCTTGGTTGCCTTGAATACCTTTCCTAGTTCATGAGATGGCTGTCTGTTTCACATTATCATAATCTTTCAATCACAGCACCTGATGTCAGCTTTACCTAATACCGGCCCATCACAGACTTGTGTAAAGGAAGTCAGGCTAATTGCTAGGCTTCTGCCGCCTTCTGTAAGGATATATGGAGCCTTTTGGCACACGCTGCCCGGCAGCGATTGCTACAGATCATTGACTAGATTTCTATCACGTAAAAAAATAATGACATAATTCAAATGTCAACGCAGAAGCCGCAAGAGCCAAGCAAAAAGGAGGCAAATCCTTTCCCCTGGTGCTCAGAAGCACCGAGGGCAGAGTGTGTGGCTGGCTGATTTATGGTGGCCGAGGCATGCTGGGCCGGGACGTGTTCTGGACAGGCAAACGCATGCGGGGACTGAGGAAATAACCTGGACTCAAAGCCAAAGCCGCCGTGGAGTGAACGGGCGGAGCACAACCTCACGCACAGCAGCTTCCCCGGCTGGGGCCCATGCCGCAGCCTGCATGCTGTGCACCGGGTAAATGTGAGTGTGAGCCTCTCTCTTGGAAATGTGTGTTTGAGGTAGCGTGCAGGGGACCTGAGAGATGGTTTAACGTAGTGCAAAGACAAGCCATGACTCCCGTGGTCAAGTGGCTCGGGTTCAGATCATGCTGCTTACTTACTAGCTCTGGGACTGCAGACATATTGTTTCAGTGCTTACAGCCTCAGTTTCCTCTTCTGTAAAATGGGGATATCAATAACACCTACCTCCCAGGATTGTCTTAAGAACATATATAAACATGTATAATTTTTTTCTTAATTTGAGAGAGAGAGAGAGAGAGAGAGAGAGAGAGAGAGAGAGAGAAGGGGTGCAAGCTGGGGACGGGGCAGGGGGAGGCAGAGAATCCCAAGTAGGCTCCATGCTCAGTGCGGAGTCTGATGCAGAGCTTGATCCCACGACCCTGAGATCATGACCTGAGCTGAAATCAAGAGTTGTACCCTTAACCAATTGAGCCACCCAGGTGCCCCACGTGTCTAATTTTATAGATAACTTTTTTCCTGAAAGAATACCACATTAGCTGTGTTCTTCCCAGTCCTGAAGTCTTACCTAGACCCATTTTGTAGATGAATGTGGTCTTGCCCTCTGTGGATCTGTTCTTTTAGTGTTAGTGCATCTGGGACACTCTCCTTTGCCGATACATGTGTGTGTGTGTGTGTGCACGTGTGCACACAGATGTACGCAGGTGCTTGCTGGAGTGGCAAGAGGCCATCCACAGGTGGCAGGACCTGAGTTTGTATCAGAAGGAAAGGAGGTGGACCAGGAGGTTGGCTCAGCCTGAGCCAAAGCTGCCATTAGTCCCAGGGCCACCTGTTTTGACCAAGGGGGCTGGAGAATGTATTGGTCTTTGAAATGGGCTGGACCATCATCTTGGAGAGGGCCTGGGCAGCAAATCTGTGGTTCCCACAGATTTGAGCTCCCTGCAGAGCCCCGCTGTGGGAGTTTGATCTTGTTTCCTTTGATTAATGGCAACCCAGGGATTACAAACTACTCTTGGCAGGGGGTGCTGGGGAGAGATGGAGTGCTCAGGGTGGGGAGGAAGGCTGTATGGGTGTGGTGTCTCGGTGTTTTTGATCCCTTGGTAGGGTGGCCTGCAGCCCATCACAGCTGCTTATTTGCATGTTGGAGGCTTTGGGGTGGGGGTGGGGGCAGAGAATGTCATCAATAGTGTTAATTTCAGAAAGTGTTAACATTTACTGTGGAAGCAAAGTGACTGTTTAAACGCTGGGCTGGGCAACAGTACCTTGGAAACATGGTATGATCATGCTTGGAGAGAGGCCCTCTGAGTGAGACTGAATGTAAATCCTTTCTGTCATCACAGAGCACCTACTGTGCCCCAGGCCCTCTTCTAGGCTTCAGGAACATAAAAAAAAAAAAGCAAGTCTTTGAGAAGAGTCTTTACTCTTCTGTAGTCCCACCTAAGGGGGCTGAAAGACAAATGCAAATCACATTGATACACTGTGACAATTGCTAGATGGGAGCTCTGCTGGAGACTTGACACAGAAGTAAAGACATTTAACCAGGTTTATCAAGTGCTGTAAATCAAATGACTAAGTAACATTTGGGGAAAGAAAGGGTCTTACTCCAGATGCATTTCTGCCTTTGATCTGTAGTATGAGGCCATTTGAAGTTGAAAAACCGACTTTATACAGAAGCAGGAATAAATGGCCCATTTATTTCAAATATCTTGCCTTCCTGATATTTCTGACCTTGAACGTTTTCCTTAGTTACCTGGGAAACATTCTTTAGGACGGAAAACAAATATAAACCACATCAATGGTAATGACCATGAAAAATGATGCAATTTGTATCGAGATCCTTAACTAATCTGTGCCGAGTACCAATTTCTCCAGGTAAGAAAGGAGAGGTAGGTGTTTTCCTAATTGAGTAACCAAACCTGCTGTAATGTGTTTGCTTGGAAGTATCCAGGGAGTTTCAATGGCTCTTCAGACATTTTTTTTTTTCCTAGATCAGATTCTGTGGGTTTTCAGGTCACTCTGGGTAAGCCAGCCGGGTTACAGAATGGAGGTTCAATGGGAAGAAATGAATAACGTGGCCGAGTTTGACGATGACAGAGGAAAAAGGACACGTTCTGCAAGGGGCTAGGAGACAGGATGGAGCACAGAGGGCTGGGAGGGAGATGTTCCTCTGGCTGGCTTCATCCAGTTGGAAGAAGCTGGAAGTGTGACCTGGCCTGGGGCTCCTCAGGGCCCGGCCCTGAATACCCTGCTGCCTGGGGCAGGCAAGTGATGACGGCCCCCGGAGGGTTTAGGAGGGTGGGCCTCTCTGTGGAGGCAGCACAGGCCTGCGGTGGGTCAGCGCCTCCATTCTGGTTCAAGGCCAGCCTGTAGCCACTTACTGAACATCAGCAATAGCAGAGAGCAGACATGGGCTCTGTTTTCTGAGAAGTGGGACTCACGTGCCTCTCTTCTGAAGACAGTGTCAAATGACGATTCAGTGCATAAAATCTGGGCTCGGGCTGCCTGGTTTTGAGTCCTGACTCCCCCACCTACTCACCGGGTGGCTTGGAAAAGGGACTTAACCTCTCTGTACCTCCATTTCCCCATGGCAAGTTGTCGTAAGGCTGAAAATGAGTTCATGTGTGTTAAGCATATCGAATGCCATCTGGCACATGGTAGCCACTGAGTAGATGTTTGCTGGCATCCTTGGCCTCGTGACTATTATGATCAGAAATGATAGAGTATGAAAACGGCTCATCCTGGCTGACTTTGCTCTAGGTGATGTTCATGGCACAATGAACAATCACGTCCTGACCTGTTTCACCTCCTAGCACATCCACGAGGCACCTTCAGTCCTTTAGGAAAGCATCCTTCCATCCATCCATCCATTCATCCATCCGTCCATTCACGTGTTTATTACTAAATGGCTAGCTAAGCATGATTCTCTGCTAGGTGAGAGGCAGTGAGTCTAACAGTGAAAAGAGGGCCAACTCTGGTGCTGGCGATCTGTGTTTGTCCCTGGCCTACCCTCTACCTGCCGTGTGGCCTCAGTTTTGCTGTGATGATTAAATATCATGTCCCATATCAGGTGCTTAGTGAAAGTCGGTTCCTGACTCTTCTGCTTTACTGTTAATGGAAGACAGATGGGGGTTGGACACCGATGTTGGGAGCCTACAGCCTGGTACTTTTGTCCACAGACAATTTGCATGTCAGGTAGGGGGCGCCGCAAAGGGTCGGCCACTGTTCTGGGAGAAGAAAGTTGGCGGAAATGGCGGTGGAGCAGAAGTGTTGGTGATATTGGGGAAGACGGGATTGGGCGGAGCATAGGCCCAGCGTGGAGGCCCTTGTTCTGTCAGGACTTTCTGGGGGCGGCTTTCGCCAAGGAAGGGCAGCTTCTGTGACTTGCCCCCACCACACGTTCCTGGGTGCTGATTTGGGGTCTGGACCTGCCTCCTGAAATGTCTGGTCCTCATTCTTGTGGTGAGTCCCTTCCACCGCCCCAGGGAGTAGGGCTTTTGTTTGTCTGGCTGACCGCTTTACATCACGGGGGTTCCAGAGGGGGAGAAGCCTAAGTGTGGGGGGAAGATGGGGAGGTGGAACTGGCTCCTGTCGTGGCGATGTGGCCTCAAGGTGGGCCTTTCTGAACCCACGCATGGGAGGCTGAGCAGAGCCTTTTCTTCCGGGGACCACGGAACTCAGGTGGGTTTTTCCAGGAGTTCTGGTCAGACCATGAGGAGAAGGGGCAGGAAACATGCTCAGAGGTGGGCCTGTTGGTAAAGGGCAGCAAAATAGTGCCCCTGTCATCTTTGGGGTTGGGAGCCACCTTCCACCCTGAGTTAAATCTGTCGTGGCTCCTCTTTCTGTCTCCACCATACTGAGCCTTGGAACCCCGTGCCACTTCCTCCTGGTGCGTGGGGTCTGTGACTCTAGCCTGACCCAAATCAGGTGACCGTTCAGCCTTCCTGCAGGATCTTTGTGGAAAGGAGAGGGAGTCGGGCCCTGGGCTTTTTTAGGGAGCCTATGTTCTAACAGCAACTCCATCGTTGGATTTGTTGGTCGCTGTCAAGAAAAGTTATAAATCCACAGACGCAAACCTCAAAAAGCGGAATCAGCCCCACAGATAGCATGCTTACTCAGCTCCCCAGGCTCGGCACAGTGCCGCCAAATGAATTTTTGGGAAACCTCGCTTTCATCAGGTCTCTGCCTGCTCCCTACGATGACTCGTTCCCAGCCATCTCATCGAAACTCGGTGCGGCTTCTCAGGGGCTTGGGCAATGTGGCTCTGCCTCGTCGTCATGATTTTACTCCCCTGACCAGTTCGAACTCTGCCGTGCCTTCTGGTCTTCCAGTGCATTTATAAAGGGCATTTAAACTGTTCTGTGAGCCACGGCGAGACATGGCTGCCCACACTGTGTGCGACGGACGCCAGAGCGTCTCCTTTCTCCTTCGTTCTTTTCTGTTTCACTTAAAAAAGTGCAGGTTGGGGCGCCTGGGTGGCTCAGTCGGTTAAGCGTCCGACTTCAGCCAGGTCACGATCTCGCGGTCCGTGAGTTCGAGCCCCGCGTCAGGCTCTGGGCTGATGGCTCAGAGCCTGGAGCCTGCTTCCGGTTCTGTCTCCCTCTCTCTCTGCCCCTCCCCCGTTCATGCTCTGTCTCTCTCTGTCCCAAAAATAAATAAAAACGCTGAAAAAAAAATTAAAAAAACAAAAACAAAAAAAAAAAACCATTCTGGACCAGTGGCCTCCGAAACTTTTTTTTGGATGGCACCCTCCGTCGGTAAAAAATGTCTACACGTACAGCTCCCGCATAGTGTTTGGTTATCATTTTTTAACTAATGTATGATGTGACCACATAAGATGTACACCCAAAATATAAATTCTAAGAAGGTGAGGCAAAGAGGAAAAAAGCCCTATTTTAAAATGACAGGTAGGGCGCCTGGTGGCTCAGTCGGTTAAGCGACCGACTTCGGCTCAGGTCATGATCTCACGGTTCGTGAGTTCGAGCCCCGCGTCCTGCTCTCCACTCCCAGCGCAGAACCTGCTTCGGATCCTCTGTCTCCCTCTCTTTCTGCCTCTCCCTGGCTTGTGTTCTCCTTCTCTTTCTGTGTCAAAAAAAAATTAAATAAACGTTAAAAAAAAAAAAAAAGAGAGGCTAATCATGACGGCTTCGTTCTATTATCAGCAAATAGCTGAAGGCAAGATATGCCCAGAGGATGGGGTCCATGGTTCTCAGCAGGGGCTGTCAAACTGTTTTCAAATTGTTTGGATATTTAAGATGTTTTTCTGGTTGGCTTCTTGTCAGTTGTGGAAACCACTGCTTTGCAGCAGACCTTCTTTCCTCAACATCGCCCTTCCTTTCCTGAAAAAACCAGAAAAGCTCCCTGGTACCTGGTTTTGCTGCTTCCATCCACCAGAAATCCGAAGGGAGTCACGGGTGACTCTTCTCTTTCCCTGGTGCCACAGCCATTCATTTGCCGTATTCAGGGGATTTTTACCTCCTCACGGGGGGGGGGGGCGGGTCTCCCCATGTTCTCCTCCCATTGCTGCATTGCTCCCACCCTGCTTCCTTCTTCCTTCCGGTTCCTCCCACGCCTGTATACACGTGATTCCCATTTCCTGCGACGTCCACGCCTGGCTGTCGCCTGCTTCAAGCCCCAGCATAAAGGTCAGTTCCTCAGAGGGACCTTCTCCGACCACTGCCCGGTGTACTTCCTGAGGCACCTCGGACTTTCTTTCATGGTGCTTGTAAGAATTGTATTTTATTTTCATCAATTTTTTTTAACGTTTGTTTATTTTTGAGAGGGGCGGGGGGAACCGAGCATGAGCAGGCGAGGGGCAGAGAGAGAGGGAGACACAGAATCGGAAACAGGCTCCAGGCTCTGAGCTGTCAGCACGGAGCCCCACGTGGGGCTTGAACTCGTGAACCGTGAGATCATGACCCTCAACCGACTGAGCCACCCAGGCGCCCCCTATAACAATTTTATTTTTATACTTATGTTTTAGTTTGTTTAAAGTGTATAGTCTTCTACACCTAGACTCTAAGTTCCTTGAGGAGCGTGCCTACAGTGCCGTGTGCGTGCACACATGTGTGTGTCTATCACCCAGTTCACGCCATCTTAATAAATATTTGATACTCCTAGCAACCCTACAGGTAGTTCCAAGCGGTATCCGGCCCCCCCCCCCCCCCCCCCCCCCCCGCGCCGACAGCCGAGGAAATTGAAAGACAGAAGTGTTAATGCCGAAAGTCACCTGCTTAATAAATGAGGCCCCTGGTCTCAGACCTAGGTCATTGAGGCTACAGCGTGTGCACTTTTTACCGGCTACTCTGGATTGCTCATTTGTAACCCGCGTAGACTACGGGCTGACCATAAGTCCCATCTTCCTTGCCGATGTCTGACCAGCCCTCTACAGCGATTTTTCTCTTGATCTAGCTTGGTTTGTGCCCAGGGTCTCTGTATAACACTATTCACCTGTTGTTCTAGACAACGCTATCCTTTCCTCTGACAGCTCCAAGTCCCTGAATCTTATCCACCTAAGCTAGATTGTAAAGGGAGACCACTGACTCATCCTTTTCTTGAGTCTCATGATAAGTAAATAATTGTTGATTAGTTGATCATTATTAGGAGCTTGGCAGAGATTTCGTCCTACTCTATGTCTTCACACAGACCCACTGCCCGGCCAAGAAGACAATGCCTTGGATTCAGAGGAGTTTTAACTGTTCCAATTTATGCTTGTTGGCCTTCTTCCTGGTGGATCTCAGTGTAACTTCTGGCCGAGACCCAAGAATTTCAGGGTCTTCAATGCCATGAGTAATTTCATGAGTTGCTGATGGCTAATTAGGGGTGATTACAGTTAAGAGGCTTTACTTTCTTAATAGCCCCCAGAAAGGGCTGGTGGTAACTTTTAAAATCTTGATTATTTTCCCCTGCAAGTGGAAGGCTCTGATTCGCATCACTGTCTTTTCTTAAGTCCTTATAATTTATCTCGCCATCCCCACTTCCACCCCTTTTCTGGTAAGAAAGAAATCTGAAGGGGAAACCGATGATTTTGGAAAACTGGCTTTATTAGAGCGGACCCCTGGGCATGGCTTGAAACCTCGCTTCATCTGTTGCCTTTCCCTGAGAAGGAGGTACAGGAAGAGGGAAGACTGGGCCGTGGTTTTTCTTCCCAAGTTCCATTATATCCCAACCAAACCTCCCATCCCGGGCTTTCTGATGTCGTTTGTAGTTTACCTTTGAAACTGTTGGTTCATCTGACAGTGTTAAGACATTCTGTGTAGTAAGGGCTTCCGAGGAGAGGTGTATTTGTAGGTGGGGGGTTCTACCCTCCTCTTTTTCCTGGGACGACACATTGCAGGTGTCGCTTGACCTCTCCCTGCACCAATGCCAGCAGAGCTACTTGGTGATGAGTGTGGCTCGGGTGCCAGGCACGGGCCAAGCCCGGAGCACATGTCCGCCACTTAATCCCCACCACCTGTGTCAATCCCTTAGGCAGTATTTTTTTAAACAGTTTCATTGAGATGTAATTCACGTAGCATACACCTCACCGATTTAACATCTCCAATTAAATGATTTTTAATACATTCACGGGTTGGGCAGGCAGCCATCAGCACAGTGTAATTTGAGACCACTTTTGTCACCCCAGGAGGAAATCTTGCACCTCCCCTTATCCCCTCCCAACCTTTCTGACCCTGGCAGCCGCTCATGTATTTTTTTGTCTCTATAGATTTGCTTACCCCCAACATTTCCTGTAAATGGAATCGTGCAATACGTAGTCTCCTGTGGCTGGCTTCTTTAACTCAGGATAATGTTTTCAAGGTTCATGACGATGTAGCATGTATCAGTACGTCATTTCTTTTTATTATTAAGCAGTATGTTTTTTCTTTTTTTTTAAAAGTGTATTTATTTATTTTGAGAGCGAGAGAGAGAATGAGTAGGGGAGGGGCAGAGAAAGAGGGAAAGAGAGAATCCCCCATGCTGTCAGCACAGAGCCCAATGTGGGGCTCGATTCCACGAACTGTGAGATCACGACCTGAGCCGAAACTAAGAGCTGGACGCTTAACTGACTGAACCACCCAGGCGCCCCACAATTTTTTTTAATGTTTTAATGTTTATTTATCTTTGAGTGAGAGAGACAGAGTGTGAGTGGGAGAGGGGCAGAGAGAGAGAGGGAGACACAGACTCCAAAGCAGGTTCCAGGCTCTGAGCTATCAGCACAGAGCCTGACACGGGGCTTGAACTCACAGACCTCGCGATCATGACCTGAGCTCAAGTTGGACGCTTAACCGAGTGAACCACCCAGGCGTCCCCTGTTAGGCGGTATTTTTACCCCTAAATGTACAGTTGGCGGAACCAAAACACACAGAGGCGAAGTGACTTTCCTGTGGTCATGTAGCCTTTAATAGATGGAGCTAGATTTCCAACGCAGGGTTGCCTAATGCCGACTCTGATATTAGCCAGTCTGAGATAATCATACTAATAGTAATTTACTGAACATCTTTTATGGATCAATGCCTGTGCTGAATGTCCCATAAATCTGTTACCTCATGTTCGTGTATACTCGGATTTCAACTGGGAAATGTAACCATAACTGGACAGTGGCGTTTTTATTTTAATGGCTTCCATTTGCTCGCTTCCGGTTTCATTGGCCCCCCCCTTAGACTCCAGGATCTTCTTAAGCAAATGATGCTAAAAATAGTATTGTTGTTCCTTCCGTAGGAGTTGAACATCACTCCCATCTGCGGAAAACTGGTAACACCTCAGAGGAGCCCTTGCTTCTTCCGGGACGCCCAGCATCATGGTTTCTTATTTCATGCGGTCTCTCAGGTAAGTGGAGAACCTTTTCAAAAGACAACAGGAAAACAGGAAATTCGATATTTGCATTTCCTCTACAGTCTCTATAGTAACTAGCCTTGAGGGTCTGCACATCAGTGATATTGTTGATAGACTATGTGCATGTGTATAATAAGTCCGCTATTCACAAGAGCCCTCGAGGCCTAGGGAGTAGTGTGCTGTGGGAAGAGGTGCTCGGACTGAGATCCAAGTGACTTGGGTTCAACCCGGTGTTCTGCTAGTTCCTGGGAGACCTCTGGGGTTCAGATTCTTATTTTTAAATAAAGATGTTCCTGGATGCGTGGATATTTAGCCTGGCTGCCCAATGGAATTACCTGAAGAACTTAAGCCAATTTTATCCTCTGGCTTGGACTTAATTGATCCAGTGTACTTAAAAAGGGACATCTCTGGTTCCTTCTGCTCAAAACATCTGTGACCTTCACCTGCGTGTTTTATTTGATCCCGATAGACCCTTTGAAAACTTCTTCGGTCCAAATGCTCTGTAACAACACAATATGCAAAATGGTTAACGGTAGTGTTTTATTAAGCTAAATTTGTTTCCTAGGTTTGGATTTGTGATATTTACACATTATGAGATCAGTGAGTCTGTGTTGATAAACACCAAAATTTGGAATCGGGATTTATGGATGATGGCTTGTACATCAGCCTTAGCATCTAGCTTATTTTGCACTTGCTTTAGCTGTGTAGCATTAAGAAAATCTTGGGACACCTTGGGGCACCTGGGTGGCTCAGTGGGTTAAGTGTCCGACTTTAGCTCAGGTCATGATCACGAGGTCTATGAGTTCAAGCCCTGTGTCAGGCTCTGTGCTGATAGCTCAGAGCCTGGAACCTGCTTTGGATTCTGTGTCTCCCTCTCTCTCTCTCTCTGACCCTCTCCCACTCGCACTCTGTCTCTGTCTCTCTCTCTCTCACTCAAAAATAAATAAACATTAAAAAATAAAAAAAAAAGAAAGAAAATCTTGGGGCGCCTTGGGGCACCTGGGTGGCTCAGTCGGTTAAGTGTCCGACTTTAGCTCAGGTCATGATCGCGAGGTCTGTGAGTTCAAGCCCTGTGTCAGGCTCTGTGCTAACAGCTCAGAGCCTGGAGCCTGCTTCTGATTCTGTGTCTCCCTCTCTCTCTCTCTCTCTCTCTCTCTCTCTCTCTCTCTGCCCCTCTCCCACTCGCACTCTGTCTCTCTCACTCAAAGATAAATAAACATTAAAACATTAAAAAAAATCTTGGGGCGCCTGGGTGGCTCAGTCGGTTAAGCGTCCAACTTTGGCTCAGGTCATGATCTCGAGGTCCGTGAGTCTGAGCCCTGCGTCAGGCTCTGTGCTGACAGCTCAGACCTGGAGCCTGCTTCAGATTCTGTGTCTCCCTCTCTCTCTGCCCCTCCCCTGCTCACACTCTGTCTCTCTTTCTCTCTCTGAAAACTGAACATTAAAAAAAATTAAGAAAATCTTGATCCACAAGGTAAGTAATTGCAGTTCCTGAAGGAAGTTCATCTTGCAATCTCAAGATGCTCTTTAAATAAGTAGACTCAGAATCTAGAAAGCGGGGAAGGAAGAATTTTTTATTTAAAAGTTGAATCACTAAGGATATCTTGTACTTTTTTTTTCTTTTGTAACTATACATTAGCCCTGAATGCTCAGAACTTACAATAAAAAGCAAAATGGCTTATAATATGTTATTATGGTGGTGCCACATGTGATTGATTGCCCAACCAGGGCTAGAGCATTTGCTAGGCAGATGCTCTTAGGCCAATGCCTGGCATTTAATTGAGTGTAGTGTGTGTGTGTGTGTGTGTGTGTGTGTGTGTGTGTGTGTGCGTGTGCGCGTGTGCGCATGCCCTAGTCTGTAGTTGCTTGTATAATTTTACATGAACAGACATGTGCAGGCCTGAAGTCCAAAGACCCGTGCAGAGCTACAGCCTTCTTCATTAATGTCATTCACAAGCGTGTCACAGTCAGACCGAAGTCAGGAAAAGCTCCATTCTGAGGTCTCCGCAAAATCTAACTGTTAACAGGGCAGCCCAGATCTGCTCAGGGATAGTATTTGATAACTAACCTAAATTAGCAGGTTTGCATTTTTAAACCATAGTTTAAAAAATAGATTTAAAAGATATTTCAAGACATGAGCTATGCATCGTGTTTGTGAAAACTCCAAAATAATGCTGTACAACCACAGGGGAGTGAGAAGTGCACTTGGGCCACTGGGTCACTTCAGAACCACAGCATGTTTGAGCACCAGGACCCCAATGGGGGACAGAGAAGTGGAAGCCACAGTTGCATATTGAACTGGATTGAAAAGGGCAGCAAAGGATGACCAAAGGTGGGTTCGCCATGTGGTACCCAAGTGGGAGCCTGGCCAGCAGCAGAAAGGCCTCTACAAGTCCTGAGGACCCTCAAAAATGTGGCCACCCAGGCTGCCCGAGGAAGGCCATTGCTTGGGAGAACTCCTCAGGTTTTTTCCTTGATGGGATTTTGGAATTTTCATTGATGCCTCTGTGAAAACAGTTGACCTCTCCTAATCTGATTGGTGGTTGGAAGCCATCTCCCTTCGAGGGGAGGCTCACCTCCAGGCTGGGCGTTATTTCAGAGAAATTGCCCATGGTTGGAAATGAGCAGGGTGGGAGTAGTTGGAAGCTAGATGTGGCCTTGCTACCCTTGGGATTGAACTCTGGAAGTCTTGACAGGTCTCCAGCATTAGGGTCCTTCTGAAGGGGTTGTTTATTTTATTTTATTTTATTTTATTTTATTTTATTTTATTTTATTTTATTTTATTTTATTTTATTTTATTTTATTATTTATAAGGTTTTTTAAAATGTTTATTTTATGAGAGAGAGAGAGAGAGAGAGAGAGAGAGAGTGTGAGCAGGGTAGAGGCAGAAAGTGAGGGAGACAGAGTCTGAGGCAGCCTCCAGGCCCTGAGCTGTTAGTACAGAGCCCGATGTGGGGCTCCAACTCACGAACCGAGAGATCATGACCTGAGCTGAAGTCGAAAGCTTAACCCACTGAGGCACCCAGGCGCCCCTGAAGCGGCTGTTTAAACAGGCCTACTGAGCAGGACGTTTCTTCAAGAGTTCTGCTGAATGGAGTGGGGGAGAGAAAATGTGGGCTCTGAGGATGGGTGATTCTTTGCAAGAGCTCAGCTGCAGATTCCATGAAGTCTCCTTCTTCATAAGCCAGGTTTTGCATTAAAACTCATAAACCGTTTTGCATTCTGTTTCAAGGGCCTTATAAATCTATTTTAATCTGAAAAAAAAACTAGAATGACTTTTGTTTTAATGCTTTAGAAAATGTTCTGGGGAAAGGGCTATGTTTACTCTAAGAGCTAGAAGTCTTTGATAACATTAGTAGATCACACACACACACACACACACACACACACACACACACACAAATTTAAGGTTTTTTAAAAAAAGTATTTATAAAGGCAACCAAATGCATAAAGACCAATTGGAAAAGCTGGAAGATTTCTCTACCTATAGGGCAACAGGTCCAGATTAGAAGTCAGCTCAAGAAAATCCCTGAGAGGAAAAACATTGAAGGGGATTCACAATTCTGATACGCAGAGATTTAGTTTAAAACCCCCTCCCCAGTTTTTGCCAAGCCACAGAGAAGCAGAAAGCCAGCTTCCCCGTCATTGAAAAAGACCAAAAAGCCTGGAGTATTAGCATAGCAAGAGTGTCTCTGCCTTGCTCAATGTCTGCAGTAATAAAAAGAATCACTGTTAAACCCCACAGCAGAAAAAACACGAAAGTTTTAACTCTTGATGGAGCTGGTTAGCGAGTTGTCTTTGAACGTTGGACAAGCCTGGAGGCCACGCAACATTCAGGGCAAGGGAAAAATCCGTTTGGACCAAAGGATTAGTCAAGGCTACATTAGGAAGTCTTTGTCCTGTTACAGGTTAACAGAGGAAAAGACACTAAGTGATACCAAAGTGTGTGTATTTCTTAAAGTCTTGCTCCAAATGGTACACTTTTTTTTTTTAAAAATGACAGTTATAGCCTATGTGTTTGTTCAGTGATTGAGTGGAAGCAAACCCAGTTTTCTGCTAGAATTAGTATAACAGGTGGTGATGGCTACGTATCATGGCCAGCCAACAAAATCTATTTAGAGCCGGTCTGCATGGTCGGGGGCTCATTTTGTACCTCGTGCTATGCCTCAGTTATAGTTGACAGTGTTTATGTTTGAAAGGAAAACACAACGGTTGAAAATGCCAGACAAGTGGTTAAATTGGCAGAAAATAAAGCTGACTAGGTGCTCCTTATTTTTGAAGAGTAGGGTTTGAAGAAATACAGACGTAATTAGATTACAGAGGTGGATGGTGCTTTTTATAGGTCTTGTGAAGTGGAGTTCTGGATCGTTTTAAGGGGTTTACAGGTTGGTGGCCCTAGGTCAAGTGTCTGGTTTTAGTCTTCTGAAACGTAAGGCTTTTCTTTGCCTTCATACACACTTCAGTACAGTAATATTACTGTAATGCCTGTCAGCTCCTTCACTCAGAAATACAGCCAGAAGGGACCGAGGAAATGAGAAAGAGAGAGGTGGCTGTTCTTGGGGCAACTGAAGAAGATCCCGAATACAGAAAGGAAAAAAAGAAGCGTGTTGAGAAGATGTGTCTGTGTGTGTAAGAAAGAGAATGACCAAAATAGTGATATTTGAGATATGATCCATCAGTGAAAACGGAGACTCCCCTCGGGTGGAGGACTGTGTGGTCATTGGGAAGGATCATGGGCTCAATCAGTGTCCCTGTGCCAGTGACTAAGAAGTGCGGTGGAGGAGGAGAAAATAAGGGAAGGAAAAAGGGGGAAAAGTGGGGGAGGGGGAGGAGGAGGGTAGAGGAAGGAGGGAGGAAAGAGAGGAGGAGGGGTCAGGTTTGGATTGTTAGTATTAAACTTAATTGTGTTTGGGGCACCTGGGTGGCTCAGTCGGTTAAGCGTCCGACTTCGGCTCGGGTCATGATCTCACAGCTCGTGAGTTCGAGCCCAGTGTTGGGCTCTGTGCTGCCAGTTCGGAGCCTGGAGCCTGCTTCCGATTCTCTGTCTCCCTCTCTCTCTGCCCCCTACCCAACTCATGCTCACTCTCTCTCTCTCAAAAATAAATAAACATTAAAAAAATTAAAAAAAACCCATCATGTTAATAGAGCAGGACAGACTTTGTGTAGCCCGCATCTAAACCACTACCCAGTTAATACTTAATGAACATTTGTTGAATATTGAATGAATGAGTTGATAATGATCTTTTGGGTAAAAGAAAGAAAGTAGAAAGTTTTTCTTTCCTGATGAGGATTGTTAGTTAATTACAAAAGCAGGTTAAAGCAGCAAATCATACAAATGATACACACACACCTTTAACAGTTTATTTTTAACTTAAAACACATGTACATTCACTCACTATTTTTTGATACGGGGCCAAGGACTTTTCTTTGAGCATGAACCCCTGATTGTCCTTCTTGCACAAACCACACCCATAAACATTATCTAAGGTTTCCATTTGGGTTTCTTTAACGTGGAGTGAGAATTTAAAGACATTTGCAAAGCAATCTCAGTTCAGATGATTCTAGATTTTATTATTTTTGCCCCTAATCATTTACAGTTGTCTCATCCACACCTAATTTGCCAACAGTCTTTTTTTTTTCTTGGCTACTTGCCTTTACTGAGTCTTTCCAAAGCATTCAGCTTCATTTTCGTAGAAACAACTAACAACGGCTCCTTCTTTTTGCGCTCTATGTCATGGGTTTGTGTACTATTCGGATATTTTCACGTGATTCCAAAGCAACGGGCACACACAGGTTTGGGAACACGGTTGACCCTGTATGAAGACAACTCCTCTGGTGGGAGCAGAACAGTACGAGTATGCCGGGGAAGAGCCTGCTGGAATCTTTTAGGGGAAGCCTGGTAGGAGAGCCATCTGAATGGTAGGCAGCGAGGCTAAGAGGAAATAAAATCGTTTTTTGGAGGACTGCCCTGGCAAACCCCTACCTATAAAATGATGGCAAGCATTCAGACAGTATTGATTTTTCTTTATGCCTGGCACAGCCCTGCACCTGGAGCATGTCCTCATCACTCAGTACTTGACTGTGGGATTTACTAGAACATTCTGTACCCAAAAGCATCCAGTGGAGTCAAGGTGTGATCACTGGGCTGCCAGCTACCCATTCCTTATGGACCCGAGTGGATTTATAGGCTTCAGATTAACATTGACCCCCACCCCTGCCGGGGACTGGAACCCGTAACTGCCAACTTGTGGAAATCTTCCTAATTTAGGATTGTCTTCCTTTTTCCTGTTCTTTTATTTTCCCAACAGAGAATTCTGAGATGCACTTAGAAAACACTTCATCGCTGGAGTGTTATGACAGGAGCTCTTTGCGCCTCTTTTGTGAGCCATCATTCTTCCCTCCCTCTGGTTCTTCCTTCTCACTTCATTCCATCCTCCCAATTCTTTCATTCACTCGCTATTCATTGGTCCTCAGGTGGGACCAGAGCTCTGCTGATTGTCTACTAGCTGCAAAGATGCCTCAGCAACCATTTCCTTGAGAAATCTGCCATTGAGGAGGGGAAGTTACCAAAGGATGATGGGTCTTAAAGAGCTGTGCCGTGAGAGACACCTCACTTTGCCAGAGGCCCTGGTCCAGAGAACACAAATGGCCGCAAGAGTTGAGAACCTGGAAATCAGCAATAAAAACCAATATGCATAGAACAGGTGTCTGTAAATCCACGCTCTAAATTGGAAACATTCCCCCCACGAAAGGTAGGCAGGCCCTTGCGCCGAGCCTGTCGGTCTTACTTTGGGTTCAGCTTGGTTCTGAGGCCGAGGCCTACCTAAAGGAAGCCGAGTTGAGAGGGCACAGGCTTGTCCACGGCACAGCAAGCGATGGCTGATGGCCGGCAGGAGACAGCGAAGGGCAGGCTGGGGGTTCAGAGAATCCCAGGCGTCTGGGCCTTTCAACCTCCTCGGCTCCAAGGCCACCACCTTGTGCTCCACAGATGGCTTGATAATCATGCTGGCGATTCTGAGCCATCTAAAAAAGGTTACTTACGCTCAGTATACTCCGTATAAGAAATCAGGAAAATAAATAGAGTGCATTTTTGTAAGTTTGGGATTGAAATGGTCGGCTTCCATTTTTTTAAACCTTAGAATGTTCTCTTGCGAGGCTGGATAAACCAGGTTTTATCACATGTACTTACTTTCTGATTATTTTTGCAAGCATGACAGAAAGTGAAACAGATGTGTGAAGCCACAGCCTCGTAAGAACGGGGAAGAAAATTGATGTGATGAAACGCAAATGCTTGGTTTAAAGGTGTGTTGTGTTAATGAGGCCCCAGAGCACGGTGGTTAAGGGTCCAGGCCAAGGGTCTGACTGCTGGCTTTGAAATCAGCCTTTGCCACTTAGGTGGGTGTGCCCTTCGATAAATGACTTCGCCTCTCTGTGCCTCAATTTCCTCACCTGCAGAGTGAATATAACGAAAGCGTCTGGCGGGATGGTTGTGGAGATTCAATGAAATAATACTCGTAAGCGTTGAGCTCATGGATAGCCATCAAGTCTTCATGGTCGAATGTCATTTGTCACCTGTCTCCCTCTCTTGCTGCCTTTACTCTTAACTGCTGTCAGAGAAAGGCGGAGGGTTGAGCTGGTGAAATGCATGCTTAGCAAAACTTTTTCAGCTCCAGAGAGCAGTAGGTAGAGATTTCACTTCAGTGCTAAGATTTTGGCTCTCTTTTGCTAAGGTCAGTATAATTTTATTAGTTTCCCAACTGCTCCCCAAATATCTCTTGGGTTGTATTAACTGAAGAAGAAAAGAAGTAAGGTGGGTTCCCCGCCCCCCCCCCCGCCCCGGTTTTCCTTGTTTTGTTACTTGATATGCTCAAGTGGTGTTGAGTTCATTGAGGTAATCCTAGGAACACAGTGGCTGTGACATGATCCATCCTCCCTGGAGTTGAGGATGTTGATGCGGAGGGTGGGGAGCGGTTGGCCAAGGAAAATCCAGAAGCCCAGAGCAGAGCCCTGGTTCCATGATGTAAATCTTGTACTGAATTTCAATGAGTATTATTTTCTACAGGAGGAAATGAAATGATGGAGTGTTTAAAATCTACAACGACACTGGGTAGATGGCATTTTTTTTTCCCCCTGTGTGCTTTGGTGTGCAAGGTTGGGTTGTTTCTACTGCAAGGTGAATCAGAAAGTCTTGGTAGGAATGTGGCTTCCCCCGCCGCTCGGAGGGGAGTGTATGATTTGTTTGCCAAAGGCCCTGGTAGCCTTCAATCTGTCAAAACGTTGCAAGCGTGGAGCAGTCTGCCAAAGCAAACTATCAAAGTGAAATAACACACGAGTTGCACACACACAGACATACACATGCTGTCCCATTCCCCAGACATTAATTTTGAATTGGGTCAGGAGGAACAAGGATTTGGGCTAGATCGTTGGTGTTTTGAAGCGGTGTGGGCACAGCTATGGACTACCAATTAGATAGGTATGTGTGAGCAGGGTGGGGTATCCTAAAACAGAGCCTACTGAGCATGGGTGGGAAACTTCCAGCCCTTGGCAGAGTTTCATCTGGCCTCTGGGGTAATATATTGCTCTGGCTGCTGTTATTACAGCCCAAAGAATAATTTCCCCTCTGGGGGAATTTATTCTATTCCATTCAGAGCAGAGCCCATTTAATAACTAAGATTTTATTCCAGAATGAATTTTATTGGGTACCCCTATGTATTTAACTTCACGAGGACCCAGCTCAATGAAGAAAAGAAGTATTTGAACATCTAAATATAATTTGAGTTGCATTTTTACACCAAGAGGCACTGGCAAACATTTTGCTGCCATACCTCGTGCCGATCCTAGGAGAGTAAATTTGGGGGGCATCACGCGGAAATTCAAAAGCACGGCTGATTTTTATAAAGCCTTCATAGGATAACTTCTAAAACCTTCCAAAGTGACTTTGGGCATTTTTGAATATGTTAATTCACACAATTTCCATCTATCTTGAGATTTCATAGGTTGTCAAGATGATGTGACATCATTCGTCAATTCGCTAAATTAAGCTTTTTCTGTATAGAAGACACTCTGCTAGGTGCCGGGGAATAAAGGAGTGACAAAATCAACTGCCTGATCTCACGGAGCCTCTGTTCTAGTGGGTGGAGAGGGAGATTTCAAGGAATGAAGATGCAGTCTGTGCGATAGTCAGTGGAGAAAAATAAGGTCCTTCCGTACAGGCTGGGAGGGCGTTACGGAGAAGGGACAGCTTTGGGCAGACACCTGAAAGAGGGGAGGGAACGAGCTGTAGAAGTATCTGGGAGTAGAGTTGACCAGGCGTCTTGGAATGACCCAGAATCTTCCCTCCTCCAAGTCGGGGAAGGGCAGCCCGGGATGAGTAGTTGTGCAGAAGGGCTCCCGACTGCATCGCAAATATGTGGCTTGCGCTGAGGTGTAACACATTTATGGAGCTGTTGTTTGTTTTTGGTTTTGTTTTTAACAAACCACGCCCATCTGGTTTTCTTTCTTAAACGAGTAAACAGTGCCAGAACATGTTACTACGATTCAGGGTTGTAGGTGTGAGTTCATGACAGGCAGTGGCTCATTTGAGGTAGACAGGGCAGGTCATATTATGCCCATTTTCCCAATGAGGAAACAGGTATGGGGATGATTTGGCCAAGGTTGTGTAACTAAGGAGCGGGGACTCCCTCGTCGTGATGCGTGTGTTCCTTGGTTTGGAGGACAAACTGGATCCGCTAAGGCTGTAGCTGGAAAATACCTGTTCTCTTCCTTCCAGCGTGTTCACACCCATTTTTTAGATGCCCCTGCCTTGTGGCTGGAGGACCTCTTGGGCAGTTTTCTAGTTGGGTGCAGGTTAATGAGCAGTGTCGTTTTCAAGTATCAAAAAGCCCAGAAAAGTTGTGTGTATGTGTGGGAGGGGATGGCTTCATTGGTCGAGTGGCCGTTCTTTTAGAAGCTTTAGCTCTGGCTTTCCTTCGGTAGTTTTTGGTACGAATCTACGACGTGAGTAACTTCACCACCTAGACCTGCACCACCAGCTCCCCGTGTGCCTGCTGAACAGCACAGATCCCTGTACCTGTGCGTTGGCTAGTGCAGAAATAGAACATTTCCATCATTGTAGAAAATCCCGTTGGACAGCCCTGGCCTAGGTCCTCAAGCATGTCGTAAACCAACTCTTTGATTCTCTTCGCGACTGATTTCATACCCTATTTTTCTGGATAGACACCCTGCTTGAAAAGATTTTGTATATACATATGCTACGTTATAAAGGAAGTCTAGTCAGCTTGAAGAATTTCAGTCTCTCAGTGATTGGTAATATCTTTCCTCCCGCAGAGTCTCTCCTCTCCGCGGACTGGGAGGGGCCTCACACACCTGTAGCAGGAAGAGGGGGCGTGGCTGGTTTCTTCACACCACACGCCCAGTTCTCTTCCCAGCCCCTCCCTCTGCCGTTGTTAGCGGCTCCTGGGTGGAGCCAGAGAGACGTAGGGGGCAAAGGTGTTCCATGGGCGCGGTGCCCTTGGTGATCTGGTGTTGCTGCCCTCAGGTCGGATCTCAGGGCTGGTCCTTTGGAGGACTTTGTCCTCACTCGGGGGTCGCCTGCTGCACATGCCCTTATGACCCTCCTCCTAGCTCCTGTACTCCACAGGTACCCGCCACACATCATCGCCTAACCGGGCAAGCAGCCTTTGATGAGGTCCTTTCTAGGCAACCTAAGCCCAGCCTTCCACCGTGCCTGTATACAGTTGATGGGGAAAAGCCCGCATCTTCTGGCCCTGCTTGCTGTAGAAATACGGGCTGTTCCCCTTCCAGCCCACTCTGTCCACCCTGCCCTCCTAGACACCCCAGCTAGGTTTTAGGGGAGAATCTGGCACCAGTCCTTATAACCTGAACTTGGGGTCTCAGATAAAGCTCTCTAAATGGTAGTCCTCCTTGTTTGGCTTGGGAGAGAGCCCCAGGTTTTCCTCTCCTACAGGAGGAGAGTAGGGGGCTGTGCTCAGCACTTCTGTGTAAATATTCGAAGAAATCCACGCAGGGCAAACTTGTCTCAGTCTTCAGTTTCTCCCTGTACAGGTGGAGGTGGTGAGGGGCTACAACGTGGAACAGGGGCGGGGCAGAGGGGACACTTCCTTTTCTGGTCCCGAATAGACGATGCAGCCCCTCTTTTTTGAAATGTGTGCGTACATATGTAATAAATGCTCTTGGCCCTCAGCTCTGGGGCCTTGGCGGCAACTCTGAGACAACAATGACAAGGATGTATCTGACACCTCGTTCCGTATCCCTTCGCCCGGCTTCCCGTCCCGTTGCTGTCTCTGGCCGGTCTGTCCACAGGCATTCTGGGTGGTCTGCTAGGGTCTGGCTGATTTCATACAAAGAGGGGCTTAGGGTAGAACTGAAGATACTTAGAGACGGTGGGGAGCTTTCTCTTCTCTAACTCCACCAGCCCTAACCTCCACGTCCCGAGAGGTTCTTGATGTCCGCATCAGTGACTCCACACGGTGAGTTTCTCTTGGACTGGGGGCAGTGTTTCACATCTCACAGTTGTGTTGGATGCCTCAAAAGGTTGAGAACCACTGGGTCACTTAACTGTCCTCGGGGTTAAAGCTTAAAAAAGGATTCAGAAGACAGCTAAGTAGGACAAGGGGCCTTTTTACAGGGATGCTCAAAGCAAGGCCATGGCTGATTCCAAGTCAAGGGACTTTGGGGATTTAAAGGAACTGACAGTGGTTGTGTCTCCTGTGATTAACTCGCTGTGTGGGCGCTTTCACCTCTGTCGTCTTCCGTGATCCATACAGAAGATGAGAACGTGGGGAGTCAGAGACATCGGCTTGCCCGGAATCCCCCAGATGGGGATGGTGGGGCTGGGATTCCAGCCTCAATGTGTTTGAATCCAAAGCGTCATCTCTCCTAGCACACCATGCTGTCTCAGGGCCAGCTGGCTCCTGTTCATACCTTCCCTTTATTTGATGACAAGTCCTAATCAGGGCTGGTGACAGTCAGGCTTAACGCAGCTAATCCCGCCCATGGAGAACATATGTGACACGAAAGGGCCAAGGACGAGCAGAGGAAAGGCTCCCAGGGAAGCAGGGCGTGGTGGAGAGGGGCTTCCCTGGCCAGGCTCAGAGCCCCAGCCTGACCTTACCAGCTCCAGTGGGACCACACACGCACTAGCACTTTCTCTGTGTCCGTCGCCCCATCTTCCACGGGAGGAGACTGAGGCTCAGGAGGTTACATATCCTGACCCAGAAACCCTGCTGGTAAGTGGTAGAGGGTTTGATCCCAGATCTGCCCCGTGCCTTGGCCGAACCCACAGCCCCGTGCTGCCTCCCCTCCCACGAGGCTGCTGGCCCCATGCACCTTCACTGGGTCACGTCCCCGGGGCCCGGCTTGGACTGTTCTCTCCCTTCCAGCGATGGGGCAGAGCTGCTGCCTTCAGCTGGATGCTGCTTCCTGGAACATACTCACAGCCCTGCCTGTTGCTGTTTTTCCTTCTCAGTGTCCTGGGTTCCCTCCTGCTGCTTGGATTCCAGCTCGTCTGCCCACAGCCCTCCACTGAACACAGAAAGGTAAGCCATGGCGGCTCAGAGGCTTTGCCTCTCTGCACAAGGGGCTGGGGTCACTCCAGTAAGTGCCCTGAGTTTGGTTCTGTTTGGAGGTGAGTCACCGCTAAGCTCGAGAGGAAGCACCATTTATAGAACGTTCACCAGTTCTCCTGTCCCTCCTAAGCCTTGGAGCTTACAAATGAAGCTGGTGCCCAGAGTCGGTGTCTGATCTGAGAGCATCGCTGCTGTTGCTGGCTGTGTCCTTGAGAATGGGGCCGCGAGGGAGAGGGCAGGGAGGAGACTACCATCTAGGCGTGGTGGAACACCAGCATGGACCTTTTACCCCTTCGAGGGGCACCTGCAGGGGTGGTGTGCAGAGATGATGAGAGAGAGCTCCAGCTAAAGCTGTCGCTGTAGGTATGCGAAGGGACCCTAATTGGGAGCCACGATCTTTGGGAGGGGGACACAGCCCCTGCCAGCCAGCAGCCAGGCAGGGAGGGAGCAGAGAAATAAGGATCTGGCCCTCTCTTTTCCTCCCCTTCTCCATTTCCAGCTGGGGACTCCCTTTAACTGAACCGCACAAAAAAGAAAAAAACCCCCTCGGTGCAGTCCTCAGAGGCCAACCTCCTAGGCAACAGCGCTGGATGGAGAAGGGTGGACAGAGCATCTGGAGGGGGCAGAGAGTATCAAGCATGCTTCCCTTCAGGCTCTGTGTGTTTCACAGCAAATGGATTATTCACTGCTGCCTAAACAGGCCAAATGCTGCTCCTACAACAGAACAGGTGCATGATAAATGTTTCCTTAGAAACAGATGCACGACCCTGCGAAGGTGCTTAAAATCCCTTCCTGCTGCCTAGGAACTCCTCATGTCTACACGTCATGAAATGCAGACGCTTCTGAGAGGAATGGTGGGTCAGGCATCTGTATCGAAGTGTGACTGACTTGGTTCAAACCTTTCCTGAGAGAGGGGTTTCATAGGGGAAGTCCAGGAGGGTGGGGAGCGGACAAGAGGTATGTTGCAAGGGTTTGCCTGGATGTGACCCTTCAGGCAGGATTCTTGATGTTCTCGTCTGAATAGTTTAACTTCTTTAGGTCTGTGCATTATGTTCTGGCTTTGTTTTTCTGGGCCAGATATGATCCCGTATTGTACTGCATCCCCGACTAGGCTATTGGCTCCATGAGACTGCCATCTTCCCGGCTCCTGGAATATAGCCTGGTGTGTTGTAGGTGCTCAATAAAATACTTGTCGGATGACTGACAGGTTGAATGAATGGTTGAAGGAACGAATAGAAAATCTGGCTGAGCTCTAAGCATCATTTTTTTAGAGTCACTTGGAGATTGAAACCTCCCTCACCTCACTGCGTCATCCCCATTCATAATTGCAAGAAATCAGGAAGGACAACTACTATAGTTTAAATGTTCGCGTCCCCTTCAGATTCACATGTTGAAACCTAGTATCCAACATGATGGTATTTGCAGGTGGGGCCTTTGGCAGGTGCTTAGGGTATGGGGAAGGAGAGCCCTGACGAATGGGGTTAGTGACCTCATTAGAGTCAGGAGGGAGCTTCCTGCCTGCCACGTGAGGGTACAATAAGAAGTCTGCCACCCGGAACAAGACACCATGATCTTGGATTTCTAGCCTCCAGAAGTGTGACAAATACATTTCCGCTGTTTATCAGCCACCCAGTCTGTGGTACCTTCTTGTAGCAGCCTCGAACCGACTGAGACAAAAATGGGCACCAAGAGTAGCGGGGGTGCTGCTATGACAAATGGCTAAATGGTGAGGTGGCTTCGGAACTGGGTTGTGGGCAGAGACTGGAAGATGGGGGTGCATTCTAGAAGAGGCCACGAGTGGACTTTTAAGGGTGTTTCTGGTACGAGCTCAGAAAGGGAAGAGGAGGGCTGTAGGGAAAGCCTCACTCTGCTCAGAGAACAAGGATCCTGAACAGAAAGATGGTGGAATGTGGTTAGTGAAGGATGGGGCCTCAGACGGAAGTGACGAACATGTTACTGGAAACTGCAGGACAGGCCGTGCCGGTTACAAAGTGGCCAAACACTTGAAAGAAATTGTGTTCGGGTTCTAGTGTTTTGTGGAAGGTAAAACTTGCAAGTGATGAAATTAGAGATTTAGCTGAAGCGATTTTGAAGCCAAGGGTTGAAGGAGTGGCCTGGTTTGTCTCGACTGCTTCTAGTAAAATGTGAAAAAAGAGAAACGGCTCAAAGATGGAATTGTTAACCGGAAAGGAAGCAGAGCACAGAACTTAAAGATTTGGAAAATTCTGAGCGTATCCGAATGCGTATTGAAGAGAATGAGAAAGTCCTCAGGAGAGAACACGTAGGGTGTGGCCAAGAGACGACTGATAGGGGGATTAGTCAGCCATCTCAAAGAAGCCAGGAACCATTTTCCAAGACAATGGAAGAATGCAAAGAAGGCTTTGCTTCTGCCTTACTCTCCCTGGACCACCTCACTTGCCAGCACTCTTTCCTTGGCTGCCTCAGGTGCTGTTCCAGCGCCCAGTAAGGCGTGGGCTGTGCCTGGCAGAGCTTGGGGGCATGGCTGCCTCCATCTTGATTTCAAAGGACAAGGCCTCCCAGCAAAGCCATGGTCCCAGGTGCTAACCCTGGGGAGCCACAGTGGGGACAGGGCTGCCCAAAGCTGTAGGGGCAGGGCAGCCAGGAGCCATGGGGCCTCAACCTAGCCCAGCAAAGCTTGGGCAGGAGCACTGCCCCATTGAGTCTGGAGAGCAGAGTATCAAGGCAAAGAGGATTATTCTTGAGGCTTAAGGTCTAATGGAATTTGCCTCCTTGGGTTTTGGACTTGCTTAGGCCTTGTCCGTCTTTTCTCCTTTCTTCTTTCTCCCATCTGGAATGAGAATGCCTGTCCTGTGCCTGTCTCACCGTTGTATTTCAGAAGCACATAACATGCTTGACTTCGCAGGTTCACAGTTGGAGAGCAGACTGCCTCAGGACAAATCATACCTGAGCCTCACTCATATCTGATTTAGGTTGATATTTAGATAGGACTGGACCTAGACTTCAAAGTTGATGCTGGAACCAGTTACGAATTTGGGGGCTATTTGGACGATGCATGCAAGATGTCTTGCATACAAGAAAGACATGAATTTTGGAGGACCAGGATGGAATACGATAGACTGAATGTGTCCCCCCCTCCCCCCGCCAAATTCATACGTTGAAACTGAATCCCCAGTGTGATGGTATTTGGAGGTGGGGCCTTTGGGAGGTGATTCAGTCCTAAGACGACTAGTCCCTTATAAAAGAGATCCCAGAGAGATCTCTTGCCCCTTCTGCTAGGTGGAGACACAGTGAGAAACTTGCTGTCACGAACCAGGAAATGAGCTCTCCTAGACACCAAATCCTCTGGCCCCTTAATCTCAGACATCCTAGCCTCCAGGACTGTGAAAACTAAATGTGCATTGTTCATAAGCCACTGAGTCTATGGTATTTTTGTTATAGCCGCTGGAATGGACTAAGACAACTGTCTTGTCATTATTAAGTTATATTATTTATTACTGTTTGGAACTGTCAGGGCTATTAATTCTAATAGTTGAATCAATTTTCCGGTGTTTTGTTGTTGTTGTTGTTGCTAAAACAGACCATCATAACTGAAAATATTTTATGAATGGTCAATTTACTTTGCTATTTCTCTCAATTTTTCAAGTTAGCCTGATGAGAGAGAGAGAGCAAGAGAGGGAGCGCATGTGCACATTTGCCTGTGCGTACCTGAACAAAAGGTTCACAAATCAGTATTGCTTTCATTTTTCTTAAAGTACATGCTCTGGGAAATGAAAAAAAAAAAAAAGGTTCATGAGTTGCTTTGGAATGTTGCATTTTATTTATTTTTTTTATTAAAAAAAATTTTTTTAACGTTTTTATTTATTTTTGAGACAGAGAGAGACAGAGCATGAACAGGGGAGGGGCAGAGAGAGAGGGAGACATAGAATCGGAAATAGGCTCCAGGCTCTGAGCCATCAGCCCAGAGCCTGACGCGGGGCTCGAACTCACGGACCGTGAGATCGTGACCTGAGCTGCAGTCAGACGCTTAACTGACTGAGCCACCCAGGCGCCCCTGGAATGTTGAGTTTTATAATTTTTTTTTCAACGTTTATTTATTTTTGGGACAGAGAGAGACAGAGCATGAACAGGGGAGGGGCAGAGAGAGAGGGAGACACAGAATCGGAAACAGGCTTTAGGCTCTGAGCCATCAGCCCAGAGCCTGACGCGGGGCTCGAACTCACGGACCGCGAGATCGTGACCTGGCTGAAGTCGGACGCTTAACCGACTGCGCCACCCAGGCGCCCCGGAATGTTGCGTTTTAAATTTGAGTGAAAAGTATCCCATCTTGGCATATGGTACCGCCTCAAAATATTCTTAAGAACTTTGTAGTAGAAAGATTAAAAAAAAAACTTTTTTAGAATCATTTATAGATTACTTGGAGAACATACATTTTAGGACAGTTCTCAAATACAATTATATGCATTTTGGCTGCCAAGGTCATTGTCATCCACCCTAAAGAAAAGATTCAATGCTTTCTTGGGTGTTGAATTTCTTCTTGGTGTCTTATCAGAGCTTTGTGGGGCTGTGACTGTCATCCTGCCTGCTTACGTCCAAAAAATCCTGGCAGCAGTACTGGCAATGGTAACATCCGTTTATTTCTGCAGTGTGAGAAATAAGAAGGTACTTATTAAAACAGGGGTCAGAATTTTTTTTTTTCGTATAAAGGACCAGTTGTGAATATGTTGGGCTTTCCGGGGTACAAAGTTACCGTCATAACTACTCAACTCTGCTTTTGCAGCACAAAGGCGGCCATAGACCATAGGTAACTGAATGTGCATAACTCTGTTCCAATAAAGCTTTATTTATAAAAAACAGGTGGTCAGCTGGATTTGGGCCGTGGTTCCCACTTTGCAGACCACCACTCTAAAGTCTGATAGAGAGGAGATAACTACAAGTATACGTGTTTTGGAATTTGAAGTTGGAAGTTGTCTCCTCCTGGAACTCTTAAGGAACACAAAAGATTTGAGAAACAGGTGTATTTTTTCATTAAAACATAGGAATTACGATTGCTACCAAATTGCTTTCGTTGCTTAGATAAATCGTAATTGAAGTCCTGCTGACCCATTGTTTGGGGGCAAAATCCACTCCCAGTCTGTGGCAGAGAACGGCAGAAAGAATTAGAAAACCATTTATGGTAAACTCTTAAGGGACAGCATTACTAATTTGTGCATGTGGCAGTTTAGTATGTATGTGAAAACTACCCGCTTCAAGACATCTCTCTTCTTCATTACAATAGCATGTCCAACTTTAGCATATGGAAGCATTTCTGCAGTGTAAGTTATTCTGCGGAAAAGACATGATTTGTAAATGCTGTCAAGTAAACTATGCTTTTCTAAATGCGGCTCGGGTGACTGGATACATCTCTGTAAAAATTGTCCCACAATAGTGCAGGAAAGGCAGACATCGGGGCAGAGTGTAAGTAACCCTTTTCAGGTACTTTTTTTTTTTTTTAATTTTTTAATGTTTATTTATTTTTGAGAGAGGGAAAGAGAGACAGAGCACGAGCAGGGGAGGGGCAGAGAGAAGAGGGAGATACAGAATCCGAAACAGGCTCCAGGCTCTGAGCTGTCAGCACAGAGCCCAATGCCGGGCTCGAACTCATGAACCATGAGATCGTGATCTGAGCCGAAGTCAGACGCTTAACTGACTGAGCCACCCAGGCGCCCCCAGGTATTTCTATCCAGCTGTCTTCCTCTTCCTCCTGCAACAAGGACACTATCACAAAGGATTGCTCAACCTCTACTCTTGGAATTGTTAATGACCCTTGGCAAATGATTATATTTTTAAACCTTTCTGTGGCTTCATTTGCAGATAAGGTAAGACCAAGAGCAGGGGGGAAAAAAAAAAAACTTGACCGAGATTTTAATCAAAATCATATGTTATTAATAAGGGAAACTGTGTAGATTGTCGAAAGCTTTTAAGTTAATGAAACTGTTTTACTGTCTTACCAACAGACACTGACTGAGCAAGTTGCTTTTCTAAGTCGTAATATGTATAGTCAACATCATCTGTTTAGGAAAGAGCTGCGAAACATGTTTTTTCCTACAAATGAAAAAACATGCGTATACCTAACTCACAACTGCTCAATGAGTTTTTTTTTTTAAAGTTTACTTTTTAAATTAAAAGTATGCACGTGCATTATAAAGAATTTAGAGGGGCGCCTGGGTGGCGCAGTCGGTTAAGCCTCCGACTTCAACCAGGTCACGATCTCGCGGTCCGTGAGTTCCAGCCCCACGTCAGGCTCTGGGCTGATGGCTCAGAGCCTGGAGCCTGTTTCTGATTCTGTGTCTCCCTCTCTCTCTGCCCCTCCCCTGTTCATGCTCTGTCTCTCTCTGTCCCAAAAATAAAATAAAAAAAAAAAAAAAAAAAGAATTTAGAAAACAATGAAAAACTAGAAGGAAATAAAAGCTCACCCCTTGGGCCCCCAGCTCTTCAACCTGTTATTTATAGAAGCTTTCAAACAAAAAGAACAGAGACACTGTAGAATGAAGTAAGGGTGAAGTAAAATATTTGTTTTGCTAACTGATTAGCAAGTCACAATGTGAACAGCGGGGGACCTTGTGATGGGTTTAGGACCTACTATTAATATAGTAATATGTGCAGCCAATGCCTTCAAATTGCCTCTAGACAGTGTCATACGACTGGATGTTGAACAGAAAGCCGATAGAAGGGCAAAAAGAAGTTGAGCTGTGTAACATTTCTCATACCGTTGCAGCTGTATTCAAGGAGAAGAAAGGAAAAAATCATAATGTTTTTTAGAAGGAAACATGAAAATATCTACATTAGGGGCACCTGGGTGGCTCAGTTGGTTGAGTGTCTGACTTTGGCTCAGGTCATGATCTCGCCGTTCGTGGATTCAAGCCCCACGTCAGGCTCTGTGCTGATGGTGTGGAGTCTGCTTGGGATTCTGTCTCTCCTAATCTCTGACCCAACCCTGCTTGTGTTCTCTCTCTCTCTCAAAATAAATAAACTTAAAAAAATATATCCGTATGAGTTGCACTGGCAGTGTCTCATACAAGACACCAAAAGAATTGAGCTACCCTGGAATCGATGACTTTTGTTTATGAAAATACACCATAAAGAGAAAAAGAGTAAAAAGATATGCCCTAAACAGGTGAGCATATTGACCATAATATATTTGACAAAAGGGTCATGTTAAAAAAATCCTGTAGTGATCATTAAGAAAGTTAAGCAATCGGACTTTAAAATGGACTGAAGACTTGAATACATCATGTAAGAGGATATTTGGCTGGTCAATAAGCGTACGAAAAGGTGGTCAATCAAAGTCATTAGTCCTTAGGGAAATGCAAATTAAGATGGGATATCACCGGAATAGCTTTAATATGAGAAACGCTGAGAGTACCAAGTGCTCATGAGGAATGGGAGCTACTGGAACTTCCATGTGATGCCTATGGGAGTTTAAAACCGTAGCCCCCTTTGGAAACTGTTTTGCACAATCTCTTAAAGCTAGCCATATACCTGTTCAAAAACCTGGCTGTTCTACTCCTAAGTATTTACCTAAGGGAAATGAGTGTCTGTATCTACCAAAACGTATGCATAAAAATGTTACAAGCAGTTAGTTTCATTTACAATAGCTCAAAATTTGAAATAATGCAAAAAGCCTTATGCATCCGCAGAATGGATAGCTAAATATAGTATCTCCATACAAGGTAACACTAAATAACAATTAAAAAATAAACTTCTGATTCCAGCCAAGATGGAACCATAGGTGTTGGATTTACCCTCCCATCGAGAACGAGAACAAAATGGCCAAGATAGAGCAATAGGGAAAGGAAAGTTTTCTCCTTTACCTTCTCCCTGAAATAACCAAAACAAAACAGAACTAGACAACATATATGAAGCAGTGGTTTCGGAACTGTGGATATTGGTCAGCATAAGACAGTGATTTCTTGGAGATGGGAAACAAATGAGTTGAATCCTAAAATTTCCCCAACTAACTGCCTTGATAGCATTTCCTACCCTTGGAGTGGAGGAAGGAACGGGGACCCGGGCGGAACCTGTTGGACCCCTTGATTTGCGTACCTGGACTTGAGAGCCCAGTGGGGCCACAGTGGCAAGAGTCTGCAGGACAGAGTACCAGAGAGTGGAGCGACGGTGAGGGAAGACACAGAGACCCCAAGGGTTCTCCTCAGGGGTGCAACACAGGACCAATGAGCACACGCATGTGAGCCAATAGCCTGAGTCTGGAAAAGAACCGTCTGAAAGGATTGAAGGGAACAGTGTCCAGCCCTCATACAGCACCAGAAACAGTGACTCTTTCCAGCAGCCAGATTTTAAAAACTCCCAGTCCAGGGGATGTTAGAGAGAACACTCAGGAAGCTCTTGCCTCGGTACTGGGGAAATAATTGACCCTAGACTCTGTGTTGCTCTGGACCTACCTGACAAATCGTAAAAGTACTCCTGGAAAGGATCAAACTGTTGCTGAGTAACTTAACTATTCTAGCACAAAGCTCACGAATATAGGAGTATAGAAATATCTAGCACCCAAAGAGGTACAATTCAAGATGTCTGACATTTGGTCAAAGATTACCAGGCACACACAGAAACAGAAGAACGGCACCGTTCTTCATAAAGAGAACAGTTGAAGCCAACTCAGAACTGATGCAGATTTTCGTGTTTGTAAAGAAGGATATTAAAAGTTATTAAGACAGTATTTCATAGACTCAAAAAGTTGAGTAGAACCATGGAAGATATAAAAGCCCTTGTCAAACTTCTCAGGTTGAAAATGACGAAGTCTGAAGTGAAACATACCCTGGATGCAATTAATGGCAGATTTGGCAGTGCAGAAGAAAAGATAAATGAACTTGATGATGTAACACTAGAAACTTTCTGAAATAAAACATAGAAGGAGAAAAGAATCTTAAAAGTGAACAGAGCATTTGTGAGCTCTGGGACAGCTTCAGGTGGGCTTATCTGTGTGCAATTAGAATACCAAAAGGAGAAGAGGTGGGAGGGGAGTGACAGAAAAGATATGAAAACTATGAACTCAGGAATATCAGTGAGCTCCAAGAACTAGAAGATGAAGAAAATTGAACCAAGTCACACCATAATCAAGTCGCTCAAAACTAGTAATGAAGAGAAAAAAATTCAGAAGCTCCTAAAATAAAAAGAGAGGTTACACACACAGAAACAAAGATCGGGATACAGCAGATTCCTGGTCTCCTGTCACTCATGTAAGGGAAACAACATCTTTATTTTTTTAAATTAAAAACGTTTTTTTAAACATTATTTATTTTTCAGAGAGAGAGAGAGAGAGAGTGCAAGCAGGGGAGGGGCAGAGAGAGAGACACACACAGAATCCGAAGCAGGCTCCAGGCTCTGAGCTGTCAGCACAGAACCTGACATGGGGCTCGAACCCACAAGCCATGAGATCATGACCTGAGTGGAAGTCGGATGCTTAACCGACTGAGCCACCCAGGCACCCAGGGAAACAACATCTTTAAAGCACTGAAAGAATAAAACTCAATTTAGAATTCTCCACCCAGGAAAAAAAAAATCTTTCAAAAATAAAGGTTAAATAAAGACGTTTTGTCAGACATACCAATGCTGTACTAACAAATTGCACCTCTAGAATTGTTACAAGAAGTTCTTTAGGCAGAACGAAAATGGTATCAGATGGAAATATGGACCTCTACAAAGGAATGCAGTGCACCAGAAGTGATAACTACGTGGGTAAATGTATAAGGCTTTAAAACATTTAAATCTCGGGGCGCCTGGGTGGCGCAGTCGGTTAAGCGTCCGACTTCAGCCAGGTCACGATCTCGCGGTCCGTGAGTTCGAGCCCCGCGTCGGGCTCTGGGCTGATGGCTCAGAGCCTGGAGCCTGCTTCCGATTCTGTGTCTCCCTCTCTCTCTGCCCCTCCCCCGTTCATGCTCTGTCTCTCTCTGTCCCAAAAATAAATAAACGTTGAAAAAAAATTAAAAAAAAAAATAAAACATTTAAATCTCCCTTAAATATAGGCTCTTTAAATAAAAAAATAACATCTGGGGGATATGTATAAGCAAAATGTATAACAACACTAGTATAAATGCCAGAGGAGGCTAAATGGAAATATTATAAGGTTCTTATAACATATGTAAAAGGGTATCATGTTACTTAAAGGTAGACTGATGTGTTAAGGATGTATACTGTAAACCCTAAAACAACCATTAAAGTGACACCAGTCAAAAAAAGGGAAATAATTGTAATTTATTATTATTATTATTTTCAAATAATTCAAAAGAATACAGAAAAAGAGGAAAAAGAATCAAATAACTAGAAAAAACAAATAGCAAGATGGTAGACTTAAATATGATTGTATTAATCACAAAAACACCTCAACTAAAAGGCAGAGATTGAAAGATTGGATTAAAAAAACAAGGCACATGGGGCGCCTGGGTGGCGCAGTCGGTTAAGCGTCCGACTTCAGCCAGGTCACGATCTCGCGGTCCGTGAGTTCGAGCCCCGCGTCGGGCTCTGGGCTGATGGCTCAGAACCTGGAGCCTGTTTCCGATTCTGTGTCTCCCTCTCTCTCTGCCCCTCCCCCGTTCATGCTCTGTCTCTCTCTGTCCCATAAATAAATAAATGTTGAAAAATTAAAAAAAAAAAAAAAAAAAAAAAAAAACAAGGCACACACCTGTGTGCTGTCTACAAGAACTGCACTTAAGCATAAAGGCACAAATAGATTAAAAGGTGAAGAATGGAGAGAGATCATCTTAAAACCAGTCAAAAGAAAGCTGGAGGGACCCTGTCACCATCAGGTAAAGTAGATTTTGGAGCAAAGAATATTACTAGGGATAAAGAGGGTCATTTCATAACAAGAGGAGTCAATTTATCAAGGGACATAATAATCTTAAACATTTATGTACCTAAGAATAGTGCTTCAAATTACTGAAGCAAAATGTGATGTAACTGCAAGGAGAAACAGACAAATCCACAAGTATAGTCAGAGATTTCAGTGCTTCCTTCGTAATATTTGATAGCACATATGGACAGAAGAATCAGAAAGGGTATAGGAGACTTGGCCATGACTATCAACCAACTTGACCTAGTGGACATTTGTAGAACATTCCCTCAAACAAGATCATATATGCATTCTTTCCAGGGGCATGAAGAACACTTACCAATTGTTCTTGGTCATTTTTTGGGCCATCAAACAAGTTTCAATATAATATAACAAGATTCAAGATGCAGACAGTCTGTTCTCTGATCACAATGGGATTTGATTAGAGATCAATAACAGGAAGGTATCTGGAAAATCCCCCCCCAAATTTGGAAATAAAATAACACACTTCAAAGTGATCTTTGGGTCAGAGAATAAATGAAAGGAAAATTAGACAGTTCTTTGACCTGAATGAAACTGAAAACACAAAATAACAAATTATGGAATGCTGCTCACACAGCACTTAGAAGGAAACTTATGTAACTCAATGCCTATAAAGATAAATAGACCTCAAATCAATGACCTCTGTTTCCACCATGACAACTAGGAAAAGAGCAATTAAACTCAAACCAAGAAGAAAGGAACTAATAAAGATCAAAGCAGTGAACTATAAAATAGAAACAGAGAAACTATAGAGAAAACCATTTAAACCAAAAGCTGGTTCATTGAGATGATCAATAAAATGGATAAATCTTGAACCAGGGTGATCAGGCGGGAAAAAAAAAAAGAATGAAGACACAAATTACTGTTATCAGGAGACAGAGTGGTGTTATCACTATAGATTCTGTAGATACAGCAAGAGGATGATAAGGAAATCTTATGAATACGTTTATTGCTATGAATTCAACAACTTAGATGAAAAAGACAAATTATTAGAAAGATGCAAACTACCATAGCTCACTCGAGACAAAGTTGGTTAACAGGATAGTTCTGTATTAATTAAATTAATGGAATTTGTAGTTAAAAGCCTTCCTGCAAAAAACAAAAGCAAAAAGAAAACAAAAACTCCAGGTCCTGATGTCTTCATTGGTAAATTCTTACAAACATTTAAGGAAGAAATAATACTAATTTTATACAAACTCTTCCAGAAAATGGAAGAGGAAGAAAACTTCCTAAGTCATTGTGAGAGCAGCATTACATACCAAAGCCAAACAAAGCTACTCCGAGAAAACTATAGGTGATTATCCATCGTGAACATCAATACAAAAATTCTAAATATAATTTTAGCAAATTGAAATCAGCATTATAGGAAATGGTACTACGTCATGGATAAGGAACTGGGCTTTATTCCAGGAAAATAAGGTTGGTCTAACATTTAAAATGCATCAATGTATGATCAAAACTACTAACTTCTACTGTTCCAGGACACTCTTAAGAGAATGAAACGACAAACCACAGACTGAGAGAAAATATTTACAAATCATATAATTGACAAATGGCTTTTCTGCAGAATATATAAGGTACTCCCAAAACTCAATAGTAAGGAAAAAACAACGTTCACCAAGGAAGATGGTTGGCAAGTAAGGTCATGAAAAGATGCTAATCATCTTTAGTCGTCGTTAGGGAAATATACAGAAACCGTAGTGAGATATGACCACACACCCAGTAGAGTGGCTAAAATTAAGAAGACTGACCATACCAAGTCCCGATGGGGATGTAGAGGACCAGGTTCCCTCATACACTGCTAGTGGGATATAAAAACGGCAAACTACTTTGGAAAGCCATTTGGCAGTTTCTTAAATAGTTACATGCGTACCTATCGTATGGTCCAATATTTACCCAAGAGGAAAGGAAATTTGCATCCAGACAAAGACTTGTTCATGAATGTTCATAGCAGCTTTATTTGCCATTAATTGGAAACCATGCAAATGTCTATCAACAGGTGAGTGAATAAACAAATCTTAGTTCATCCATACTAAGAAATACTACTGCACAGTAGAAAGATACGCACTCTGGATACATGCCGGAACATGCGTATATCTCAGTATAAGTATGCTGAGTGAAAGAACCTACCCAAAAAAGTGGACATACTGTGTTATTCCATTTATGTAAACTTCAAGAAAATGTCAGCTAATCTGTAATGACAGAAAGTATATCAGTGTTTGTGGGGGATAAAGGGAAGGGGAGGGATGGAAAATAACCCAGGGGTACAAAGAAACTTTTGGGATGATGGATATGCGCATTATCTTGGCGATGGTGATGGTTTCTTGGGTGAATGTGTACGAGTAATCTCATCAAGCTGTGCCCTTCAAATATGTGCAATTAATCGTGTGTCAGTTATACCTCAATAAAGCTGTTAAAAACAAACTGATACAATCAACAGCTGAATGAACTTCACATGGGTTCATTCACTGAACTCACTGAATAAATTTTTCTTGTTGATCTGAAGATGCCGGACACAAAAGTACCTACCGTATGATTGCATTTATATTTATTCAAGAACAAAGTGAATTTGTGGTGAAAATTAAATCGGAAGAATGGATACGAACAGAGGCAGGGTGAGACTGACCAGTGAGGGGCACGAGGAATCCTTCTGGGATGTTGGAAATATTCTACATCTTGACCTAGGTGGTGGTTATTTAGGACTTCAAAGTAAAAAAAAAAAAAAAGTCATATATTTACAATAAGCATACTTTATGCACTTTATGTGTGTTATACCTCAATACAAAAATAAAAGGAGGGAGAAAGGGAAGGACACAAGTCAGTGTAGCAAACTGCACTGGTGATGGAAGTCTTTGGAGCAGCGTGGGATTATCCTTTGAGAGCAACCAGGAAACAAAGATGCTCTTCAAAGAACAGCATAGGGCACGCTCTCATTAGCGAGTGTCCTGCACAGAACCCTTCCAGAATTGCAAGCTGACTGAAGCAGGCACTGTGTTGTTTCCAGCTGGTATTCGTCAGGCCTTCTGTTTCCAATGGTCTAAGTATAACTGAGTGCTTCTGCAAAATTAAGAGTATTTCTACTTATGAGAAATGAAGAAATTAAAGTAAAAAGACCTTATTAAGGACTGGGAAGAATGTCAATGTTCACTAATTCATGCTGTGCCAAATCTTGTGGATTCAAGTCCAAGGGCAGAAAAATCAAATTTGCTTCTGTTACACATGGAGCTGTGAGCCTAAGACTTCGTGTTTGGAAAGCCCTTTGCAATGTAGCAGAAAGAGAAACGGCTTCAGGTTTTAGTGGGGGCACAGTGGGGGCCGTCCTGGCCTTTTAGCCTCTTCCTTGTGTAGGGCCAGGATTCCCTTTCAGATCTCTGATTTTTTTTTTTTTTTTTGGAGTATGTTTATTACCTGCGGGTAGGTGGCATGGTGGAACATAGAATAAACAATTCTGCCTGGAACCTGGCTTTCGTATTGGCTAATGCTTGCTGACTTCCTTGACCATGACAGAGCGGCCTGCCTGGCCTTTGGGAACCTCTTTGCCCTTCTCCGTCCTTGGCTGACTTAACGTGAATTGGTTTTTCATCCTTCCAATCTTGGTGCTGGCCATCGTGGTATCACCCATCCATGCCTGGTGCCAGGAAGACTGGAAGGAAGTCCTAGCCATCCTCCTCCCCAGCATGGTAGCTCTGCCTTCGACTGTTTTCGTGAAACTTTGCCTGCTTCAGATGCCTCCATCTCTTGATTTGAAAGGAATTGTTAGCTTGAGGGAAAATTCCAAATCAAGAAATGAAACACAAAAGACCTAGAAGAACTTGGGTTGCATATTCTGTTTGTAGAAGTTTGTGAAGATGTTGAGGGACCATCAGAGGAAGCAGATGCTGGGGATAGATAATATAAGCTGGGGAAACTGAGGCAACCACCCACATTTTTTTTCCACCCAACATTTAATTTTTATTTTTATTTATTTTTTATTATGAAAAAAAAAATTTTTTAACGTTTATTTATTTTTGAGACAGAGACAGAGCATGAACAGGGGAGGGTCAGAGAGAGGGAGACACAGAATCTGAAACAGGCTCCAGGCTCTGAGCTGTCAGCACAGAGCCCGACGCAGGGCTCGAACTCATGGACCGCGAGATCATGACCTGAGCTGAAGTCGGCCGCTCAACCGACTGAGCCACCCAGGCGCCCCGCCACTCAACATTTTAAGTGGCAAAAATGATGTCCACTGAGTTTTGAGTGTTCCTTCCCTATGACACACCACCTTTTCTGATTTCTTTAAATAACTCTTTTGGTATTTAATTACCCCTAAGTTCAGGGGCAAAAAACCCCTTGCTTTCTATATTGTGGATATTTCTTGTGTTCTAAGTATTTTTTTCTGCTTCATAGAAACACACACAGTCCAAGTTTATAAATTCTTTCCTTTGGAAATTTCTAGTTCCATTTGTACTACTACTTAAAAACAAATGCCTTATAAATTTGTTATTATTGTCTGAAAAACTAATACCCATATCTCAAATGTGATCTTACTCTAAACAAACAGTTATACAGAATAGATTTGTGTGTGTGTGTGTGTGTGTGTGTGTGTGTGTGTGTGTGTGTGTTTTGACCCTAACAGTGACTTTGGGACTATAAATGGTTCTAAGAAAAATGACTATTTTATGTACTTTGATTTTTTTTCCTGAAATTTCCATTCCCTCCTACACTTACACATACAAAATCCAAACCATAAAAAGGTGTTTTTAAAATAACTTCTAAATTCCCCACTATGTTATGTTTCCAGGCCAGATTACAGTTAAAACAAAGTTTTGACAGACAGAATAACTTATCACTTAGGCCACAAATCTTGGTCTTTGGAAAAGAAAACAAATCATAGTACAGATCTTCCTTGACTTACAATGGGGTTACGTTTTAATAAACCCATCCTAAGTCGAAAATGCATTTAATACACTTAACCTACCAAAAGTCGTAGCTTAGCCTAGCCCACCTTAAAGTGCTCAGAACACCGACTTTAGCCTACATTTGGGAGAAACCATCCAACACAAAGCCTATTTTATAAGAAAGTGTTGAATATCTCATGTAATTTATTGAATACTGTTCTGAAAGTGAAAAACAGAAAGGTTGTCTGGGTGCAGAACGGTGGTAAAGTGTCTCAGCTGTTTATCCTTGTGATCTCGAGCTACCACTGCCCCTGTGCACCATCATGAGAGAGAATTTGTGCCACGTATCCCTAGCCCAGGAAGAGATCCAAAATCAAAATTCAAAATACAGTTTCTACCGAGTGGGTGTCTCTTTCACACCATCATAAAGTTGCTGAATGCAGATCTCTTTCACACCATCATAAAGTTGAAAAGTTGTAGGTCAGGGATTATCTGTAAAGTCTTTAGGCCACTGTCCTCGTGTGTATGTTTAGCCCACCTTCTTCTTGGAACCATGATGATGACTACCTGATTCTTAATGATGGAGGAATTTGGCAAGTGGAGCCTTCACATGCCCCCTGGCTTCCTTCCCCACCACAGGATGCTCACCCCTTGGTTCGTTTGGAATAATTGAGAAGTCAGTGTCCTTTTGTTCATAATTCTGTTCTCTTCGTATTGTTTATATATTCGGTCCATGTTTTTACTCATGGCCAAGTTCAGTTTTCCTCCTGTTAACTCATCAAACACTTATCAAGTGCCTTCTATGTGAACTTGGACTCTGAAACCAGCCTGCCTAGTCGATATCCCTGCCTAGTTGATATCTGTTGCTTACTTAATCCTGGACCTTGGGCAGATCCAGTGCCTCGGTTTTGTCATCTGTAAAATGGGGATGATAATAGTACCTACCACATAGGTTGTTTCAGAGGATTTTGTGACTCGTACATGAAGAGTTTAGGATGTTGTCCGAGCCATAGTAAATACTACATGGGTGGTATTATCATCGTTTGCTGTTTTTATGACCAAGGGCTGCCTTGTGTTTCAGGCTGGGTACCTAAACATGCTTCTTCTCAAAGCATTTTCCTTCTAATGTCATGGCCACTATCTCTACCCAAGCCTGATTTATCTAGCGTAGAGTTTCTTAGCCTTGGCACTGTTGGTATTTGGGGTCCGACAGTTCTTTGCTGTTTGACTGCCCTATGCACCGTTAGAAGTTGAGCGGCATCCCTGGTGTCTATTCACTAGACACTGGAAAGATGCTCCTTCGGTTATGACAACCCACGGTGTCTCCAGACATTGCCCAGTGTCACCTGGAGGACAAAATTGCCCACTGTTTAGACTGGAAAATTCTCCTGCAGAGGCAGCAATGTGGCTCCTCCCACTTTCTCAGGCGACGCCTGGTTAGCCTTCTCCCTAAGCTTGTTTTTGAAGATCCCTGCTCCCTCTTCCTTGTGCCTCTTAACCACATGTTGGGAACCTTCGGGACAACGTTACTGAGGCCTCCTTAGCAGGAGGGGCTCCTCTTTAAAATATCCTCCTTCTTTTCAGTCTCTTGGGCTTCTTTAGATAGAGAAGGGGGGACACGGTCTTCTCAGCACTTCTGTTCAGGGCTGCCCTTGAAAACAAGCTCCCTGGCTCTTTGCAGCCAAAGGAATGTACTGCTTATTACTGTGCAGAGCAAGCCGGGGTCGCTAGATCATACCGTGTGAGATGGGACGGCCGGGCCCTCGGACCGTGTTTTCCTGTGTCCTTTGATAGGGTAATTACTGCACACAGGCTTTGCACTAAGCGCTTGGTAGTGATTGGCCTGTAATTGTTCACACTGGCTTTCGAAGGCAGATATTTTTATTCCCATTTCCTAGGTGAAGAAATGTCAACTTCGAGGCCACGTGCCAAGTAGCAGGGGCACAGATTCCACCCCCGGGCGGTGGATTCCAGAGTTCTCCAGCCCAGCAGCAATGCTTGTCCTCATATCAGCTCAGGCTGCACCTTCCCCTGGTCTCTGGAAAGCAGCAGCTCATTCCCGGAATGTCCCCTGTCTGGGCCCTAATTCCTAGATGCCATCCTGGTGACACACAGCTGTCCGTCAGTAGCCTCATGCTGACCTGAGCTGTGACTGGCGCAGTGGGGCTTGGTTTTCACGGTGACGATGTCATACCCGAGACCTGCCCCGCCCCCAGCCCTATTTCTTTGCTTTCCCTGCGCTGCAAACCACACTCTTTTCTTCCCTGTGTGTAGGCTGACTGTGGGTTTCTGCTGTGAGGTCTCTCTGGGCTGTAAACCAACCTTGTTAATTGGATTTGCACTTTTTAAAAAAAATGTTTATTTATATATTTTGAGAGAGAGAGAGCGAGCGAGCAGGGCTCGCACTTTTGAGTTGAGCCCTTAGGCCACAGAATTTACCTTGCTGACACCAGGTGTCCCAACATCTAAATTTCCTTAATGCCAGTCTTTTGAAAGTCATTAACTCTAAAGTGATCGCTTTTAATATATTTTCAGTTCTATCTCAGACACGGGACTCCATATAAGCCGATGATCGCTTTTAATATATTTTCAGTTCTGTCTCAGACACAGGACTCCATATAAGCCGAAAATAAAGAACTTAACCATTTAAATGACTGTCACTAGAATCTTACTTTATTGAATATTGTTCACACTGTGTTGGCCATTGGGAGGTATGGTGTCTCCCCCCCCGCCCCTTACATTGATAGTTTATGCTAATAGGTTATGATTTGGGCCAGAAATCCATATATCACCTGATTTCTTTTTGGCCTTCCTTGCTTCCCCCCCCCCCCCCCCCCACCGAGGCCACATGGATCTGCTTTAATTTTCCACTTTGTATTTAAACCCTTGGCTTTAAGACCATTGTCCTAACAGTTTTCGTAAAAAACATCAGCCTCTGTAGAAAGCACTCAGAGAAAGTGAAGGTCATAAAATGTCAAAGTACAAATGAGTAATGTAGAATCTTTGCCGGAGAGTATTTCTGAGTAACATAGAGAACATCCCGTTCTCTTTCTTTATTCCCCTCCGGCACCCTTCCCAGGAAAGACACGGCACATAGATGCGCAGATCGACAGGAGGGGGCTTACAGTTCACTCTGGAATCGTTCACGATTCAGGCAGGTGCAGCAGGCTTACTGAGCACTTGCCGTGTGCCAGGCACTGTACGAGGCCCTGGGGACGAGGGGGCCACACCCGGGCCCCTCCCTTGAGGACCTCAGAGCCTAACGGAGGCAGCAAGAATAACCGGTTGCAGCCGGGGAGATGCCGTGATCAAATCTGCCCTGGAACTTGGGATCACAGAGCAGCATGAGGTGCTGGTGGTGACAACTAACAGTTATTGAACACCTTCTACATGCTCGGCACCATGCTTTCCACACATTTATTTTTTAATCCTCGCAACTGTGGGAGATAGAGGTACTGACTAGTACCCCTGTTTTACAGATGAGGAAATTGAGGCTCCGAGAGAAGTTCCCTAAGCTTGAGTTTTACAAGCCAAGTAAGGGGCGCCTGGGTGGCTTAGTCGGTTAAGCGTCCGACTTCGGCTCAGGTCATGATCTCGAGGTCTGTGAGTTCGAGCCCCACGTCAGGCTCTGTGCTGACCGCTCAGAGCCTGGAGCCTGTTTCGGATTCTGTGTCTCCCCCTCTCTCTGACCCTCCCCCGTTCATCCTCTGTCTCTCTCTGTCTCAAAAATAAATAAACGTTACAAAAAATTAAAAAAAAATACAAGCCAAGTAAGAATTATGTAGGAGGAAGAAGAAGAAGGCAGAGATTCTGGAATGGGGGAATAGGAAAGACAAAGACAGACAGATACGAGTGGTGAGATGATCTCTGTGTATCAAGGAGGCATTGGGAGCTGGGGTCACATCATCCGGTCCCGCCCGTGGCTACATGATTTTTAACTGTGTGACCGGTTTTCACTGAAAAGCAACCTGTGCCTCCCGACACCCCCGCTCTGGCTTTCTTCCACCTTCGAGTGAGGGGCCACTTCATATTGTAATGAACCTGTGTGGCTGGGATGAACCAGTCAACCTTGAAGTGGCTGTTCATGTGACTTTGAGCTTGGGGAAAAGGACAGCTGGGCCTCTCTGGGAAAGTCACAGGGCTGGCAGGATCCCCGAGGGTACTGAGTTCTCAGTCTTCCAGGCTGGATTCCAAGTGGCCTTGGGCAGCTCACTTAACCTCTGTGACATTTGCTCCATCCCTGGGATACTCAAGTCTGTATCCCTAGAACCTACTGCAGAGACTGGTGTGTTATAATCCTTAAAATGGGGATACCAGTTTTTGAAAGGCATTTCAGGTGATTGATTATAGTTCAAATGGAAGCCTTTAAGCTGCTCAGTGAAAGGTAAGGAATAAATCATCTCACTTCTCAAGATTCCTTAATTAACTAGTCATCACTGATCTGAGTCCTTATATGTAGAGTTGGCAGAGGTTCGAGCTGTGCTAGGAAAGGCATCTTGGCCTCTGCGTCGTGCAATTTTAGCTCACAGCGGGTGGGTACAAATGAGAGCAAAGCAGAGGTGGAACTTTTTTCCATACCTGGGGCATGCCTAGTGGAAAAGCAGCCTTTTCAGCAGGGGAAGGCAGGTTGAGTGTGCAGCCGGACAGAAAAGCCCAGAGTCCCTGATTGTGCCTTGTCTGATGGCTTCTTTGCAGGAGCTGATCCCTGACACTGAGTTGGGGGGAGGGTGATGACCGCATTGAAGTATCTGCTAATAGGCAAGACCCTGCCTTCCTCCACACCCTCTCTCCTCCTCTAAAGACTTTCTGGAAAATAGAGCAAAAACAATGAGGCGACCCCAAGGGTTGATGAGAATTGCATTCCCCATGCAGCCCCGATTACCCCGTGCCTTTGTGCCTGTCGACTCCGTGAAGGGTATGGCTGTCAGGTGTCTCTCCTCCCTGTGCAGGGTAATCTGCACTGATTGACTTGTCCATTGTCCTTCCCCTGGAGCTAAAAACAAAACAGGAAAGGCTGCTTGGTGGGGATAGAGGGGAACTTGGTGGCCAAATGCTGTTGCTTTCCAGGCATTGGACACAGGCTCATTCTCTCTGAGAAACTTACATCCAAAGGCAGTGACTTTGAAAGGACCGTGGCTGGGAATTAGAGACAGATGCTTAGCTGGCCATGAGTAGATATTAAATTGTATTAAACTATGCAAACCGCATTTCTCATGCAAGGCCTGTTTCAACCTTACATCAGCCCTTGGGCTGCATTTGCATTTCTATAGAGAACGAAATAAAAGCAGCATGTCACTTACTCATTTCTATTCATAACTGTGAGCTGTTATTATTCTAGCTCTCGTCTCCCCTGCACAGCGCGGCCAGATTAATCTTCCTAAACCTCCATCAAGAGCTAGTTAGGTTCCCAGCATTTCACTGTATCAACTCACGTTTATAAGGCCCAGGCGCTGAGGAGAATATAAGGAGACATAAGATGGGGCTAATTTGAAGGTCACCAGACATCCTGCCTCGTCTGGGACAGTCCTTGTTTATGCCTCTTATCCTGATAAAATTATTACTAGTACCCCATTTCACTCGCAAATGTGATCCGGTTGTAACGATGAATTACACTCATGCCTGTCAAGTGCTCATAAGGTAGAAGGGATGGAAAGTATGAAGGGAAGTAATTCCAGAACAAGCTGGAGTCTGGAGGCAGAGGAGTGGAGCTGGTGGAGGAAGTAGGTTGCCACCCCAGGGCTGGGACTGACAGCGGAGGCGTATGCGGGTCTGGGCTCTCTCGAGGATGAGAATGCCCCAGACAAAGACGGAAGGAGGCCTGGATGAAGGTGCGGGAGGGGGGGGTTGGGGGGGCCCGCACGAGGAGAGGTGTGTGCACCGGGTTCTCAGGGGGCCACAGAGACACGGAAACGGAGGTTTCTTCCGAGGAGGGTGGGAGGGACAGATCTGGGGGGCTTGAAGGGCGGGCAGGGAATGCGAGCTTTGCCCTGGAGGCTGGAGGGAGACACGGGTACTGGCCTGAAGAGCCCCAGGTGAATAGGAGGATTAAGCTGTCCTGCCCCAGGACTGGTCACCCCACTACAAGTTGCAGGTGCGGGACTTGGGCCGCGGAGGCTGCGCCTCGACCACACTCTCCACCATCATGTCATTCTGCCTGCCTGTCTCCCATGTCCCGCACGATTAACTAGGGAAATTAACATTTCTGCACATGACAGGGTGAGGCAAATGGATGTTCTGGTGTCTTTGTTCCCTCTAAGCGGAAGCCTCCAGCCAAGAGCTGACATGAGCTTGCTGTTTTAACATTAGTTAAATTAGTGTAGCGTGATTTTTGACAGGCAAAAACCCCAAAGCATACATTTACAGGGGCAGGCTGTGCAGTTAGGATGGGTACGATCCTTCAGGGGCCATCAGAGAATGACTCACCGTGGGGTGTTTATCTGTGTTCCATGTGGGTAATCATTGTGCTAGTAATTTGGCTTGACTCTGGTCCGAGCTAGGGCTCCGTGTGTGCCACAAAGCTATTCATTTGGTCCCACGTCTGCTTCTCTTTCCTTTCTTCATTCCTTTTTTCTTTCTTTCAACTAAAACCATTTACTGAGTGCCCCAAACATGGCCGGACTCTAAGCTTGCTGTTCTCACTTCTCTGTCACAACAACCCAACCCTAGGAGATCAGAGCGTGTCCGTTCTACGGATGAAGAAAAGAAGCTTTGGAGGGGGCAAAGAGAGCTGCTCAAGGTGACCAGCCGTGTGTGTCGTTGAACCCACTCCCGGGATGATTATCGCCCAGCAGGTGTGGGTGAATAGTCTGATTATTTCCAGGGGTGCTGTTGAGGAAATTCAACATCAGACAGAAAGCAATGCCCAGTTAGTGGTGCCCGAGCCCAAATGTGATTCAGCGCCATTCAAGGAGCTTAAAAAAATCCAGGTTCCTGGGCTCTACCCCCCAAAGCTTCTATTTTGGATCGCTGGTGAGCTTAGGGATCTGTGTGTGTGTGTGTGTGTGTGTGTGTGTGTGTGTGTGTGTGTCTTTAAAGCTCCCTAGAGTACTGGCTCTCAGACTATAGGCGTTTCAGCATCTCCTGGAGAACTTGTTGTAACACAGATGCGGGGCCCCACCCTCAGAGTTTCTGATTCAGGAGATCTGCAGGGGTAGGTGGTTGGGGGGGGGAGGGTGCTGAAAATTTGCATTTCACACGGTGCTGGCCCCCTGGTCTGGTCTAGGGGTCGCCCATGCTCATCCAGGCTAGGGGCTGCTGGATTGGGGGGCTCATGGTCTCTGACTGATGCCCAAATTGCCTGAGTCTATTTTGTGGAGGTGGTCCTAGGATTAGAGATACTGGACCCAGGATGCCTATGTAACCAGCCATTCCCTTTCCCCCAACCTGAGAAGGTCACTGTGCTCTGACGGTTCATTATCCCTCTTGTCTCGGCGGCCTGCCAGTCCCAGCCAAACGGAGTTGCCTCACAAGCTGACCTGTTTTTTGTTTGCTAAAGCTAGACATCCTAAGTGGCATTCCCCAAACCAGTGCCTTAAAAAGTCTGTCTGTTTCTGGAACTTGTGCCCCGTGTGTTCATTAGAAGCAACTTCTTGGGGAGTGGTTAGCTTTGGTTGCACTCTAGAATCACCTAGGAAGTTAAAAAAAATAAACGAAACTATTGATGCTGGGCCCCCTCGCAGCCCAGTTGGGTCAGTGTGTCTGGAGGCTGGGCCTTGTGAGCATTGCAGGTGATTCTCAGGTGCGGTCAGGAGGCCTCGGCGCTGTGCAGGCACCTCGTTAACCAGATGTCACGTGAACCCCCCACGTCTGCCTGCAGATTCCCCTTGCAGAGCGCCCCATCTCTCCCTACCCCTTCCCGCACACCTCTTCATTGTTCTGCCAAACAAAACGGAAGGGAAAGCGGCCCAAGGCCCCCTGGCACCTCTGTTGTTTTGGAGGCTCCCTGATAAGAGGCCAAAATGGGTGGCGGCCGCTGTCCCAGAGCAGTCAGGGGTGTGTGTTTCTGGAGCAGCATCACAGGAACTGAACCCCAACCCGAGAGCCATTGCTTCTCCTCTGTTACCTTATCTTGTGTGAACTTGGGGATGCGTGGGGTCCCCCAGAGAGGACGCGTTTCCACGTGAAGAGTCCCCAGCTCTTAGCCCTCTAGTTTTCTCTCTCCAGTCGTGCCAGGCTCCTATTGCCACCTTCACCAAGACACTCTCCCCCTCAGGGCTGCCCTCATCCTGCCCTCTTCTGAAGTCACCAGTGCCCTCCCAAAGCTCATTCTGTTTGTTCTCCCTGAATCACCCGATTCTGTTGGCCACCCTCTCCTCTCCCGGCTTCCTAACTTTTCTTCCTCCTCTTTGTCCCTTCTCTGTTTCCTTTACTAACTTCTTTGCCTTCTCTTGCCCCTTAAATGGGAGTGTGCCCCCAGGGCCGCCATCCTGGTCCCTTAGCACCTCCCTGCCCGCCTTGGGATTCCTTCCCCAGATTCAGGGCACTGGCCTGACATATGCTGAGGCCCATCCTCCCAACAGCATCCGTAAACAGAAATGTGTCCACCAAGCCAGCCCTGTCTCCCCTATTTTTATCCCAGGCAGCACTGTCTCTTCTGACTTCCCGGGCACGGGATCTCAGCTGTGTTGAGCTCCGTTTTCCACTCCGTAACCGCATCTGGTCCACACTGCCTTCCCGGTGCCTCTCTCCATGGCCGTTCTTGCCTTTGCCTCTGCTCCCTTGTGCTGGCTTATTGTGATAGCTTCCAGCCCCTACTTCCCAGCCTCACTCTCCTCCCGTCTGCACACGGCTCTCAGAGGCCTACGTCCAGTACACTCTTACCCCTCCCTCTGGCTGCAAACATCCACGGAGGGTTTGCTGTGTGCCAGGCCTAGTGCTGAGCACCCTACGTCTAGTATCCATTTCAACCTGACTGCAACCTTATGAATCAGTAAACGCTTACTATCTCTCTTTTACCTGCGAGGAGACAGATTCAGAGATGCTTAGGAACCAGGCCAAGGTTCCTAACCAGTGATGAGCGTGGAACAGAATGCAAACTCACTCTGGGCCCCTGATCCCTCGCTCTTAACCTCTATACCCCGCTGCCTCTCCTTTTGCCCCCAGCCCTCAGCGGCTGCCCAGTGAGTGTAGAATAAAGACCAAGCTCTTTGGATCGGCCGTTGCCCACCTTTGTAGTCTTACCTTCTTTTTACTCCTGGGTCCCCAGGTCACTCACTCTTTCTCTTCTCTATGGTTTTGTCCAGCTCCTCCATGACATCCAGTCCCCAGGGCAGCGCCACTCCTCGAGCTTAGCCTCCTTGACCTCTCCAGACCCTCTGAATTTCAGAAGCCTTTTTTTTGTGTGTGTACTTTCGTGTTTTATTTAATGCAAAACTGTTGTGGACCCCTTCTCGGGAATGTCAGTGTTGCTCTCCCGATGGGTTCTAAACCCTTGAGGGCAGGAGCTACGTCTCAGACCCGGTTCAGTCTCTGGCGGCTCCCAGCACGCTTCCTTGTGCGCAGCGCTGGTTCACATCCGCGTTGGGTCATTTTGACATCTCTCGTCCCTTACCACGGCCTGTGCCGGGCCACGTGAGCAAGGCCGTGAGATGCCGCCCACCCTCCGGGAGCTGCTCCGCTAAGGTGCCCTGATCCCCCCACCGGCGCTCTGCACAGCCATAATCGCTTGTTAGATTAGTTTTCCATCCTTCGTGGGAATCATTTTTCTTCATACGTTTCTGTTTTTAAAGTTTGAAGAAAATGGAGACTTGGCTGTGCACCAAGGAGGTTTAGGAGAGAAATGAGCAGTGGGGCCTCCCCAGCCAAACCTGGCTGCAAACCGCAGGAATACAAATGGCTTGTAGCGGAACGGGTGGGACTCCTGGGGGACAGGCCGCCATTGCTGCTCTGGATCAGGGCCTGGGCTTGCATGGGGAGTCTGAGCATTAGCGCACCCCTCCGATGGGCTCCCTGCCCCGTATCTGAGGGTGAACTGAGCGTCCACAGTCAGAAAGGGCCACCTTTGCTTCAGACGGCCTCTCGCCGACTGGCACAAGCTGGGGACCCGGTTGGCAGCTTGGGACGTGCCTCGAACAGAGCTCTGTGAATTATGGTAACAAGCACTTAAACGGAATGAGATTAACCGTATCAACGCACAGAGCGTAGAGAGCTGACATCGTGAAGTAAACAAGTAGGCACAATTGATACAATTCTAACCATCCCTAACTGCTAGCGTCTCTAGATCTTGCACCGCCGGGACTATGGTTCTAGGCCGGTGCCACGGAGTCTCCAGGTACCCGAAGGAACAACTGCTGGGGTTGGTAAGAATGCTTTAGGGACCGTGAAGGACATTTAAAGGACATACGCAGTCTGTGTCCTGTTTCTCTCTTCCCTTTAGTAGATGATGAAAAGTGATGCCCACATCCCTTTCTCACAAGCACGGGTTGCTTCTCACGCCACTGGCTAGAAGCTGCCTCCTTTGGCTCCGGCCCAGCCAGCTACTGGCAGTGGCAGCTGAGGGGCACAGCCCGCCCATGGCCTCTGCACTGAGAGCCATGTGGAAGGGAAGGGTCTGGAAATAGTCTGCAGTTTCCACGCTCTCGGCCTAGGGGACGAATCTTCCGCTGTTTCCACGCTCTGGGCTCTGGACACCGGTGGGAGTATAAGGGGACAGTTTCCCTGTGACCCCATCCTGGGTGGCCTCTTGCCCTGCTGGGCCTGGTTTCTGTTTCACTTACTTTCTCACCAAAATCAAGGCCCGACCCTGAATGTAGGCCCCGATTGGAGAGGCCCCCACAAACCCATTGAGAACCTATCAGCCCAAGGTCGCACCTACTTTGTCGTATCCTTTACGTGCCCCAAAAGACATGCATATCTCTGCCTTCTGGACACCAGCAGTTCCTGCTCTCCCGTGACCTCCATTTCAGGGGGTTCACACTTAACACCGTTGGGTTATAAGACCCGCTGCGGCGGCTTCCCTGCAGAGGCATGGAAGCCACGGATAGCTGTCCCCTTGTGGTCTGTGACACCTGGAACCCCAATGGGAGGAGCTGCTCTGGGGAGAGGTGTAGGCCGCCAGGGGGACGGGAACAGGAACAAAACACAGCCTGGCATGCAGGAGCCCAGGATGGGGCTGGGGCTGGGGCTGTCCCCCCGCCATACCCAAATTGTGGATGTACTTTCCCCGCGCTGACAGGCGCTGTTTTCTCCAATTAGTAAATATTTATTGGCTACTTGTATGTGCAAAGTGGTTGCATTCATCCACTGTAGAAAGGCAATAATAATGTTTGTGAACATACCTAACGGTACTCTCAGTCCACCCGCGACGCTAAGAAATGTTAAACTCTGTAGGTATGTATATGAAGACATAATTCTCTACTCCAGAAGATAAAAAGACACCTGAGTGTTTCTGAGTTCAGCCTCCCTGCTGGGGTCCGGAGTGGTTTGTAGGGCAGAATCGGGAAGGTTCAGTAGGTGGAGGCAGGTAGGGAGGACATTGATCTTGTTAACTGTGGTGTATGTGGGGTGAATGGGGATGGGGAGAGACTGGGGCAAGGAAGCCGGTGGTGGTTGTGGTGGTGGTGGTGATGATGATGATTTTTTACCAATTATTGAGCAGCCCTTAGGTGCTAGATAGGGTACATATGTGATTTCTGTCTTACTTGATCATCCTACTGAGTGAGTAACTTTAACCAGCGAAGAAACTCAGGCTTATCTGTGTGGAATGGCCACCCAGAGTCATAGGGCTTATAAATGGCAGAACTAACATTTGAAGTCAGCATAGCCTTCTTTCAAAGCCCAGGTTTGGGCTTTCTGTAGAAACCCAGGGGGGTTTCTATTATGAATTTGGGAATCGAATTGGAGGAGTTATAATCAAAGGCAGGGTCAGATGGGAGAGATGATTGGAAGAATCAATAAGGCTTGAGAACTGACCGGGTTTGCAGGGCAAAGGACACACAGAGGGAAAAGTAATGACTCCATTTTGTACTTTTGGGGGTTGGCAGAAAGGCATTACAAGCCACCAGCCACCAGAAGGAGGTGATCTTGAGGGGCTGAGGTAGAAGGTATTGAGATGAGTTTTGGAAGGGTGGCAATCGGAGAGTGACCGACGTGCCAGGTAGCCATTGTCAGTCATATCCTCTGACTCACATTCTAGACGAGCCGTCGGTATGGATGAGCAAAAACAGGAAAAAGAAAGCATCTTCTGTCGAGGGAGATTCTGGAGGAGGTAGAATGCAGCATGGCAGTAGAAGCAGCTGTCAGGGAAGCAGGAAAAGGAAAAAAAAAGGTGTCATGGTGCGCACGGCAGAAACCAGCAGGGGAGTTGGTTCCGGGTGAGTTGTTGCGACTTCTACGTGTCAGAGAAGTCAAGATGAATGCCCTTGCGTGAACTTGGGAGGGCTCACTTCAACCCGCTACACATTCACTGGGAAGCTTTCATATGCCCGGCCTTGCATTTGGTGCAGGGGATAGAGAAAGGCAAGTCCCTGCTCTTGAAAGTCTCAGGAGACCTTCTCGACATGGACTTGAGGTGAAATGTGTCTTTCCCACCCGGCCCGAGATTGTTATTCTCTGAGCTTCTGTCTCCTTATATGCAGAATGGGCATACAAATCCCTGTCCCCAGGCAGGTATTGTTGCTGGGGGTTGTTCCGGGAATCAGAACTGATGCATGCACAACACTTACACGGTACTTGGAGCCTAATGGTGCTTGCTCGGTTACGCTAAGAACCCATAATGACAAGAGAATGAAGGGCAGTTTCTGCGGGTCTTCCTGCCAGACTCGGGGAAGCCTGCCTTCCCTGGGAGTGGCATCCTTTCCTGTGTGGTCTGGGCTGTTTAGTCAATCATGCCTGATTTCTGCAGCCTCATGTGGCTTTTCAGTACTAAAAAGAATCTCCTATTTCTAGAACTTCCCGTCCTTTAATGTGTTTTTTGGCCCGGATGTTCTGACACAGCTCTCTTTCATTTTTCCTCTCCCAGTTCAGACAGAGACCAGAGCCCCCTTCTGTTGGTTGTCACTTGGCACACCATGGGGAAGACATGGCAGATGACAGGGTCCCTAGATGGCTCCGAATGTTAAGATAGCACAGATGAGCTGGAGGCACCGTGGGCTGTGAGGACCGGCTCCTTATCCTCTGGGGGACTGGGGGCCGCAGGACTCTGGGTGTATCTGCCTGAAGGCCTTGCTGCATACCTGCTGCCTGTCTGTCCCCTCCCTAGGGACTGGGGGTGGAAAGGTGGGTAGGGAATATGGCCCTTTGGGTGTCAGGCACTCTTGGAGAGTTGATGCCACATGTAGGGCTCCCAGAGAAATCCACGCGTGACTTAGAAGCTGGAGGAAATGGTGGGGGGGGGGGGGAAGACATCAAAGCAGGGACAGGAAAAACCACCAAAGTGTGTCCCGTGAGGCTGTCACAGGCCGTGCTGCCCAGACGCTGCCTCCTTCTCTGGCCCCTCTTGGCGGGCAGCTCTGCCCCACACACTGGAAACCAGTCTCCCCTGGGTCTCTGTCCAGGATGCTGAGATTCTTACATCAGGCCGGGAGGGCTTTCTGGGGTCACCTGCCCCCCCCTCCCTCTCCCTTCCTCCCGGTTGGACAGTTGCCTCAGTTTGCCCAGATGGTTGGAGGAATGTAAACCATAGCGTCGTCGTATCACAGACTAGCTTTGGGCGAGGAGGGCAGTATGGCTCAGAAGGCGGTCACATCCAGGGCAAGGGGCTTGCCAGCTGAGCACGGTCCACCTCTTCTACCTGGCCGGGTACCCCTAGCCCCCGAGAAGGCCAACTGGGATGTGTAGGCTCTCGGTAGAGTTAACCCTTCGGCCATGCACGCGGGGGCACCTGGCCGTCCCCTGATATGGACGACCCAGTCATGGTAAGGGCCCTGCCTCAACCACCTGATGAGAGAGCGGCATTCCTTTGCATCCCAACTGACCAGCTCCAGTCTGGGTATCTCCCCAGTTTAACCTCAGGAGTGTTGAGTTTAGTCAACTGGCACAAGAAGTTCCCCTGTTAATAGATTCACTGGAAATCCTCTGATGTGTCATTGTATTCATGGCCTTGTTTGAAATTAGCCCGTATCAACATCCACCAGTCTCGCACGAAGAACCACCTGGCCTACACAGGCTCCTTGCCCGGGTGTCATGACCCATTAGAGGCAGGGCCAGGGGTGCGACTTGGGGTCCCCACAAGTGCACCCCCATGGTCCCGTTTGCTTTGGACTGTTTCTTTTTGGACCTTTGCTCCCTCTCGCTATGTGCCTCATCCCCTTCCTCCTCTCAGTTATAATGTGGACGGCTCTGGGGACTGGATCCTTTGGTGCTGCACATGCCGGAAATGGGCCTCTGCAGAGAAAAAGGTTGGGATGGGAGGTGTCAAGGTGTCCCTGACTTCCTCCAAGTCAGGGTTTCTCAGCCTCAGGACCACTGGCGTTTGGGGACAGATGACTGACGGGGGGGGGGGGCGGAGAAGGGAGGGGGTGACCATGTTGTACCCTGTGGCTTGTTAGCAACACCCCTGGCATGTACCCCCCAGATATCAGTAGCATCCCCCACCCCGCAGTTGTGACACCCAGAAATGTCTCCAGGCATCTCACGTCCCCCGATGGGCAGAATTGCCTCCATTGAGAACTATTGTTCTAGAAGCAGCAGCAGCGGCAGCACATACAGGAGACACAGAGGCCTCTGGAACCTTCCCCAGGTTTCTCCTTCAGTTGGGAGTTTCAGGCACAATACCTGTTAGGGGTGATGGAGGGCACTTCCTAGAATTCTCACCGCATCCCTGGGCCCAGCCTGCTTCTCTTTCGTTTCCGTGACTGTCCTTTCAGCCAGAAACCCCATCACTTTTCACATCATTCTGATGCTGGCTGAGTCCCTGTTGTCCCAGACAGGCTGGTCTGCAGCTCCCTGACCTTCCATGTCAGGCTGACTCAGGGGAGGGGAGGTGGAGAGAGCAGGAGAAATCCTGGGCTGGTGTCCTGGCTCTCACTGGCGGTGGGACCTAGAGCACCTGATGTATCGTGTCAGCACTCTGTCGTGGTGAGCTTGTCACATCGCCCAATGATGTTGTAGCCAGAGACCCTGAAACGCCTGGATCCTGCCTGTGGCATTCCCAAGGGAGAGAGACCCCGAGAACATAGCAGATGGGAGACAAAATACAATGTGTCTTGTTGTAATCTATCAGTTATGACCCAGCAAGTTCTTGTGCTAAACCTCAGTGATCAAAGCCATTGTTCCAAAGGAAGAAAAGGATTAAGTTTCGAGAGTTTTATGCTTACAATAACAAAGTAATTTCTCTCTGTAAGAATGTAATTAATACGGTGTTTTTAATGGCCACAAGGTCTATTTTGGTAATATTTCCAGGCCATTGTCATCATAATCCATCGCTGTAATCAAGAGATGGCAGGGGTGGGGAGCACAAAATCAACCCTCAGCGCAGCTCCACTCATGACCATCACCAACAGAAGAAGAGCGAGGCGCCATGTTGGTGGCAAAGCCCCGAGCAGAGTGTTGCCATATGATGAGAGCTGCGGTTTCTCCGATGCCCCAGGCTGACTTCCCACAGGACTCTCACCTGGCCAATATCTGTGTGATGGTGGTTGTGCTCCCTTTGAATCGTTCCTGTTATACCCAGTTCACGGTATAAAGATTTACGTTGTGAGTAAACTGCCAGAAAACCCTTTATCTGGATCAATGCCTAATGACTCCCAACGCAGAGTTCTGATGAAGCTCACGTGTATGATATACAGCTTGGCCTTGAGGCCCACCTGGTGCCTCTGACCTCTTTAAGCCCAGAGCAGTGACCGACACTCTCAAGTGGGTGCGCAGAAGATGGGGGACCCCGTGGGGTGGAGGGAACAGCCAGAAGCGTGGAGGGTTGCAAGGCGGCACCTCTGCTCACCGATAAATGTGGTCCGGTCGGCAGCTGGGATTCTAACCAGTTGGACTAGCGAACTCTCCTGTGGCTATAAAATGAGGACGATGCTGATACCACAGGCTCGGGGTGTGGATGAAACGGCCTCACGCGTGGACCAGGGTAGTGTTCTCACCGTTGCACACACTCAAGCCTCAAGCCTCAAGCAGCCCTGAAATCCACACCCATCTCTAGTTTCCCCAAACCAGTACTGCCCGCACGTGGCAGAATCTGCTTGCCCTCGCGGGGTTTTAAGCAGCGCCTTTGGTCTCCCATGTAATTGACTGTGAGCATTGGAAATAGTTGTGGTTTTTAATACAGTGATATTTCCTCTTCAGAGACTCCAGCCCCTAGTCCAGTTTCAACAACTGCTAGCTTGGTCCCAAGACGTGGTTCTTGTTTCTTCCTTGTCTAATGGAGAGAGTGTTTGCATTTGCACAGGGTTTTAATGGGCTGTAAGCTGTTGGCTCGGAGAGGGATTCTTGGTTCAGAGCCAGGGAGACTTCAAATGTTTGGGGAAGCCTATGAGTGCTGCAGAGAGGGGCTCCTTCTCTGCCGAACACATGACCGGCATCAGCCTGGGCAGGTGGTGTTCCCGTTCACCTGACAGGCAGGAGGAGCTCATTTAGAGGGACGGGCGCTGCTGGAGTGCGGTGTTTCCTGCCTGGGCAAAGGGCTCCAGACCAGGAAACCTTGTCTGTGAGTATCTGGGGCAGCAGTTTCACATCAAGCCAGCTACTGGAAAGAGAGGCCCTTTTTTAAAAATCATTCCAGAAACAGTGGGGGGAGCTCTCCATTCGGCTGCCAACTGGTGGTCTAGACCGTAGAGTTCTCGAGATGGAAATCGTTTCCAGAGATTTGCTCTTTCAGGCAAGACCACACCCACGCCATCCCAGAAAGATGAATCTGTTCTATTTTGAACTGCTCTGGGGAGGAGACTTTACAACCGTCCTTGGAAACAGAGTCTATTTTTAATGACGTCTGTGCTTTGCCTTCTAGCTCAAACCTCTTTAGCGGAGGTCTGTTGATCTTTCTTGTTGCAAAGATCATTGTTGAGGGTGTCTCTCCTTCGACGACTTTCCTCTCTGCTTAAATCGTTTCAGCCCCAGCGCTTTTGGGGGGCGGCCAGTATAGTTCAGGCTTTCCACATGTCTCCCCCACAAGTATTCCACCAGCAGAAGAGTGTGAACATGTGCATGCATGCACACACACATAACACGCCCATGTGCACATGCAGCCTTTGGGGTAGCCCAAAGCGACCTACCACAGTCTCACAATTTCCTTGAGGTCTGCTGTTCCCGTAAACTTTCATGGAAATACGGTATTCTGTTCCAAAATATAAGTGATTGTTTGATTTTTTATTTATTTATTTTTTAATGTTTATTTTTGAGAGAGAGAGAGCATGAATGGGGGAGGGACAAAGAGAGAGGGAGACACAGAATCTGAAGCAGGCTCCAGGCTCTGAGCTGTCGGCACAGAGCCCGACGCGGGGCTCGAACTCCCAGACCGTGAGATCATGACCTGAGCCGAAGTCGGATGCTTAAGTGACTGAGCCACCCAGGCGCTCCCTGATTGTTTTATTTTTAAAACAATGCTTTAAATTACTTAACATCAGGACAAAATTCACATATACATACCTCCCTTATAAAAAAAAATCCTTGAGGAAATTAATAGCTCAGGAAGATGCCACATATTTTTTCTGGGGTGTCCCAGTGTCCTTGGTGCACTGCTAACAACCCCAGTTAGAGAAGCCTGGGTAATGGCCATCTGGACTCCTGGAGCAGGTAGATCTGACTTTGAAATCTGCTTATATTACTTCCTAGCAGCTTAACTTTAGGCAGATTCTATCAGCTTCTCAGCTAAAACAGCAGGAAAGTATTTCCTCCCTGGCAGAGGTGCATTTATTCAACGACCACTGAGCATGCGGCTGGGGGTAGATGTGAAAAAAAGATCCACAAGACCCTCCCAGAAAGTGAGGCATTTCTATTCCAGGTGTGAGGAACAGACAATAAACAAGCAAATAAGAACAATTCAGACTGTACTAATGGCTACGAGGAAAATGCAATAAGGCAATGTGCTGGTGAGGTGTATGTAGGTGCGAGCCCATATGAGCTCAACGCTGGATGCGGTGGCCAGGGAGGCCTTGTTAGGGGGGTGACGTTTGGATTAAGATTCGGTTGATAGGAGGAAGCCAGCTTTGCAGATTAGACAAAGTCAGTTAGTAAAGTGCCTGGCACGTGGTAGGGACTTCGTAGACAGTAATTGTCTCTCTTTCAGGAAGTCAAAGAAATACCGTTTAAACATGGGAGGTAGAGCTTATAAGTTGTTAGAAATGACTAACGTGCAGCCAGGGAATTTAAGTGGATTCTGGACAGGATACAGTCCAGGTTTGTTCGCACCCCATCCAGAGACACCTGCTCAGTGGCGCTCCTGCAGAAGCAGAGGGCTTTTCTTGTCGCCTTCATCCCTGGGGCCCTGATTATCAGCATCTTTTTCTTTGGTGGAGAAGCCTAAGTTTTCTTTTTCTTTTCCTTTTTTTTTTTTTCTTAAATGGTCATTTATTTATTTCGAGTGAGAGAGATTGAGGGAGCACGCACGTGCCTGGGAATGGGAGAGGGGCAGAGAGAATCCCAAGCAGGCTCCTCACTGATGGAGGGCTTGAACTCACAAACCGTGAGATCATGACCTGAGCCGAAATCCAGAGTCTGATGCTTAACCGGCTGAGCCACCCAGGTGCCCCAAGAAGCCTGTGTTCTGCTCCCCTGTTGCCGTCACCTGCTCCCATGGAGCATGTAAATAAGATCTTCACCATCTTAATAAAATAGTATCAGGTTTGAGTTGTAACCTATTGATTGAACATAGGTGAAGAACTGGTATAATTATTGTCTCCTTAAAGAGCCGTTATATTGGGCAAGACAGCTGTCTCCTAAAATGTACCAGCTTCTTTTCTGAAGTATTTTTCTTGTACATATAAATTGTAACAACCAAACCCTAAACCAACAACTGTGTAGGAGTTTACGGTTTACAAGGCCCTTTGGTACCCAGGATTTGGGTCTTCAAATAGCATTCTTGAGAATTAAGCACCATGGGGCAGAGAGAAGAGTCTGAGGTTTGGAATCAGCCCAACGCTTACTGGGGTCAAATCCTGGCTCTGAGCCTCATCAGTTCATTTTTCTTTAAAATGAAAATGTTTTATAAGCTGAGGCCCCATGGCCTCCTGGAGTCTTGGATATGTTAGATTGTTATTATTATTATTATTATTATTTGTTTAGGATATTGATTTTGATGATAACCTGAAAATATTAACTTGTCTATTATATAGATAATCTGAATGGAAATTCCTTAACCAAGTACCTCCATTTCGGTGAGAATCCATAAAAAAAAAATGGGGAAAATGATGGGGTGCCTGGGTGGCTCAGGCAGTTAAATGTCCGACTTCGGCTCAGGTCATGATCTCACAGTTTGTGGGTTCGAGCCCCGCGTCGGGCTCTGTGCTGACAGCTCGGAGCCTGGAGCCCGCTTCGGATCCTGTGTCTCTCTCTCTCTCTCTCTGCTCCTCCCCTGCCCGCACTCCGTTTCTCTCCCTCTCAAAAATAAATAAACATTAAAAAAAATTTTTTTTATAAATGGGGAAATTGAGATACCATATGGGGTCCCAGTCTGCAAAGACCCCTTCTCCCGTAGAGGTCAGAAACATGTCCACCTTCCGTTGTCTTGCGTGGGTTCTGTCTCTTGTCACCCAACTCGTAGTAGCTTATTGGCAGCAAATGTGTTGGTACACCGTAGTGACCCGTTTTCGTTAAGCAGCGTTTAAAATTGTTCAAAATAAAGTAAAATAAAATAAAATAAAATAAAATTGTTCAGGCTTCTAGCTTGGCACATCAACATCGTGGATTGGTGGCTTAAACAAGCTCACTTTTCAAAAGGAAAAATAACTCAAATTACAGTCCATTGTGCTCAAATTCTCATTAACCATCAATCACATTAAATTAATATTCTTTTTTTTTTAATGTTTATTTAGTTTTGAGACACAGAGAGAGAGGGAGACAGCATGAAGCGGGGAGGGGCAGAAAGAGAGGGGGACACAGAATCTGAAGCGGGCTCCAGGCTCCGAGCTGTCAGCACAGAGCCCGATGCGGGGCTCGAACTCATGGACCACGAGATCATGACCTGAGCCGAAGTCGGATGCGTAACTGACTGAGCCAACCAGGCGCCCCTTAAATTAATATTCTTGATTTGAATTTTTTTTTTTTGGTTGTAAATTTTGTAGTTACTCCATTTGTAAATCAGCGTACAAAATTTATACCTGGTTTTGTTTCACAACTTGGGGTGTAGGACACATAAAAACAGAAATTATAAGCGTGCCTCAAATGCCGTGGGTACTTACAGGACAGAGGCATTGTCCTTGCCTGGGGAGTTCAGGCAGTCTGCAGAGAGGGTGCAGTCTTCAGTAGGCCTTGAAGAACGAGCAGGAATGTCTCAGGTAAAGTAGGGTTAGGGTGAGGGAGGGCTTTTGAGGCCAGTGACATGGGTTGTAGGAGGCACAGAGTGGTGTAAAGGCTTGGTGTGGTTGAGTGAGAAGTTAAGAATAGGAGGGCTGGCAGGGGAGGTTGTGGGGACCAAAAAGTAAAGGGCAGTGTCAGCCGGGCAGGCTGGCTGGATTGAGTCCTGGAAGCAGAAGGGAGTTCAGGGAGGTCAGTGAACATGGGACTTGGATGATGTGATTTTTTAAGAATGTAATTCTGGAAATAGTGTGAGAGGGGGTGTTGCATGGATAGAGACCAGCTAAGAGCAAATGGGAGTGAGGCTTTGGCCCAACTATGGGCTGTGAGGATAGACAAAAAGGGACAGAATCCAGAGATGGTTCTGTGGTAAAAGTGCCTGAATCGTGTGGCCGGTTGGAGGAAGGGAGTACTGGATGGGACCACATCTGGATGAACCGGAAGACGGAGTGGGTATTCAGGTCCCCGTTACATGACATATTGAGTACAGAAAGCCCATGCATCATCCTGGTAGATATGTCCAGTCGGTTACTGGGAATGTAAATCTGGAGCTTGGGAGTATCTTAATAAGGGGGATGTCAACGTGAAGATTATTGCTGATGCTACAGTTTATTTCTCTGTAAGAAGCTTTGGATAAGACTGGAAGGCCTATGATGGAACCTTAACACCGGAGGAGCAGAGAGAAGAGGGGAAGCCAACAGACAGAAGAAGAGCTGTCTGGACAGAAGAGGATGAGACCGCTAAAAGTTTAGGAGGAAACCAGGACAGTATGGTGTCCTGGAGTCAAGGAGAGAGAAAGTATCAACAAGCAGGAGATAGGGGGTCAAATACTGAGTGCATGACTTTGAAGAGATGGGGGAACTGTCCTGTGGATTGTCAGCCTCTTGTCATTAACGCACATGGAACATTTAGGCATCAGAGACCAGCCAAGTGGCTGAACAGCCAGGACGTGGGCTGCGAGACAGAGGAAGCGTTTGACATTTAACAAAGCAAATGGGCAGGAAACCAAGCAGTTGGTACATTTGTCATTCATTCATCCACCCATCTGATCCACCCGTCAGATATTTCCTGAGGGCCTGCCAGGTGACAGACTCTGTATGAGGCACTGTTAGCATAGATGGAACACAAAGAAGACATAATCCCTGCCTTGGGGAGCTTCAAGTGTTGTTGGGGAGATGGTTGTATACACAGATAATTCTAGCGCCAGGTGGTAAGTGCTACGGAGAGATGTGGTGATGGCCCTGGAGCATGAGACAGAGAGGCCATTGGACCTGGATGCCGGTCTTCAAAACTTGGACCTGGTTGGAGTTGAGTAGGAATTCACAGGCAGAGGAGAAGGGGAGAAGGGAGAGAACATTTGAGTCACAGCGCAGCAGGATGCAGGCTGGAGGGGAGAAAGGGCACATCCTACGTTATGCATGGTGTGAATGTTGGGGGTCAGAGGGGGAGCAGTGGTAGAATTCAAGCCAGAAAGGACGGGTGAGCATAGGTGGTGAAAGGCTTGGAGTGCCATGGTAAAGAATAAGTTTGCACCTCATCTTTGGGAGAGTGAGAATTCAAGAGACATTGGTAAGCAACAGGATGACACAGTAGGGCTAGATTTCAAGAAAATAGCCTTGATGGTCAAGGGAAAAACTGAGGCGGGCAATCTGGGTAGCGCCCCATCTCAGTCCATCTGCAGCATCGTTCACCGGCAAAATATTCATAGAACACCTACTGTGTGCTCCGCTCTGTGCTGGGTGCTGACATATCCCAGGAAAATGCTTTTGAATCGCCTGTCTTCGAGGAGCCTGCTGGCTGTCGACCCAGATGCAGATGGCCAAATCACCAGGCAGAATCCTCCACTGGAAAGTTGCTGATCCCCAAGTCAACCTCGGGGCCCAGAAGCCGCCACTCTTTATCGTGTGCATTACTCATTATTTTGACTGCCCTGGTTGGCTGGGGTTGTAGATAGGCAATCGCTGTGGAGAGCATGAGGCCAAACGGACCAGCCACCAAACAAAACACACACACACACACACACGCACTGTGCACAGACATCTGCTTCTGTTTCCCGGGTAACTGCGCAGCAACACGGGGCAGACTTCGGTACCCGGCACATGCTCTGTGTTATTTTCTAGTTACAACCGAGGACAATTTCCATGTGGCTGGTGATGAAAGAGTCAGGTCAATTTCATAAGGGGGGATTGTTTCCGATTATGCAGATCACATCCAAATATTTACCTCATTCCATCATTTTGGCTGGGCCCTGCCTTTGAATATCGTGGAAATGCATCCAGGCCTCTTGTGCACTGCACTTAGGGAAGATATTCTGCGCTTACAGGCTGCCCTTGGCTGGCCGCGGGGAGCCCTGGGCACAACCTGTGAGATTGCCTCCCTGTGTCGTTGTCCTTGAAGCGAACCAGTACGTGGCAAGGAATGGAAGAGCTCCTCCAGGAAAAATCAGAGCCTGTTAGCCCTGGAAGGGGCCCCGGCCCTCATCAAGCCCAACGGGCTCATGTTACTGATATGGAAACTGAGGCCTAGAGCCGCAGGTGGACTTGCCCCAAGTCACAGAGTGAATAACAGCAGACTTGGGACCTGAACACAGGGGCCAGTCCTGGGTTTCCCACGAGTCTTCCCTTCGTCACCTTTCATCTTTCCGTACTTGGCCTTGCTGCTATACTTCTGATGTTAAAAGCACGTTTCAGATGGAGTCTGCTTTGTAACACGTGAATCCTGTATTAGGCGGTTATCGTCTGTGAATATTTTCCTGTCTCATATGATAAAACTCCAGGCTGGCCTCAACCTGAATGGCTGGAGTGAAAGACGTAGGCCAAAGAGCAGGCAGTTTGAGGGTAATAAAGTAATGTGGCCAGAGCATTTGGGGATTAAGGAAGTAGCAGTGAATGGTGGAGGTCCAATTCCTCAAGGGTGAGCTCAGGTGAGTGCTTCCTTGTTTGAGTCTCACCTAGGGGTGTTCAGTGCCCAGTGATTCTCCAACCAGAGGATGCATTCAAATCACTGGGGAAGTTTGTTTAAAATTCATATTCCTGGGCCCCACCCTAGAGGTTCTTATTCACTAGGTTTGGCATAAGAGCCAGGAATCTGCAAGTGTCACTAGATGCGAGTGAGGTTGGTTGTGTCGTAGGTACCTTGTGGGTCACACATGGAGAAACTACACAGGCCAGGAGTCGGAGGGCAAGGGTATGTCCATGTTCTTCAGTGTTTGGGCCAGAATATGTACTCAATGTCACATATGTGGGTGAATATGGAAGAGTTTTGATGTGTCTGAGATTATTTACTTAAGGATTCACCAACTAGAAGGACACAGGATTGAGAGAGAGCCGTAGGGCCAGGCAGACAGAGCTGGAATGGGCAGAGCAACCCAGCTCACGCCTGCTTAGCTTTTGGGTGACTGCATGTCAACGGGTCATGCTTTAGCATGGGCTTAGTATTTCTCTTTCCACATATCTCTGTCTCTCCCTTGGCCTCCACTGACTTCTCCTTTGTTATGGCTTTGTGCAAGTGTAGCCTTTTAACTGTTCTGAAATGCATTTGTAGAACTCATTTAGATATAAATTACCCAGTGGGGGATTCTGATGCAATGGTCAAGGTGAGCCTGTTTTGCTCCGGTCTCCTCTATATGCAAGGTTCTTACTTTGGTCTCGTAGCTGCTGGCATGGACATTATGCTCAGAGGTAAGATGAGAGGACCTTTACAGTGTATTGTGTCAGAGTCAAGATAGGTGTTTGGGATGGAAGGTTGAATTTATGTCTCGGAGAAAACCATGGTGGTGGTCCTTCATTTAGATCTGGTCTGAGTTTGGAGTTTTGTGTGTGTGTGTGTGTGTGTGTGTGTGTTTTATCAAAGTGCACCTCCCTCCCCGTGCTCCCACACAGGGTCTCAGGTAACAAATGTCCCAGCTGAGCTGCCAGCTGTATGTTCCTGCTCTCCTTTGCTCTCAGCTCTCCAAAACTTTTCTCCCTGGGCTCAAAATCCAAGGTGTATTTTCGTAATGTTTGCTTTAGGGTGTTGACTTGGTTATGTGGCTAAAAGCAAACCTACTTTTTCCAGTCTCTTCGAGAATGAGACTTTAGAATTTCAGACTTTGCATGTGACTCGTTTTCTATGAAGAACAGATGCTGGGTTTAATTTTGTAGAAAGAAAATTAGAAACCAGTGAAATCTTACATGATTTTACATTAGTACCGAAACCGAATACATTGAAAACATTTAGAGCTGTGTTCTAGTTACAGATCTGCTGATGGCGATGAGAAATTCTCGGGCTTTCTCTGACAAGGACTACCACTGACTCTTGGTTTACTCCTCTGTGTCTCCCACCCTGCACAATCTGCTCGGAATCTTTCTTCATTGAATCAATTTTCATTTATTTGTTTGTTTGTTTGTTTGTTTGTTTATTTATTTATTTATTTAATTTTTGAACATTTATTTATTATTGAGAGACAGAGAGAGACAGAGCATGAGCAGGGGAGGGGCCGAGAGACGGGAAGACACAACCCGAAGCAGGCTCCACGCTCTGAGCTGTCAGCACGGAGCCCAGCGTGGGGCTTGACCTCACAAACCGTGAGATCATGACCTGAGCTGAAGTCGGACGCTTAACCGACGGAGCCACCCAGGCTCCCAAATTTATTTGTATTTATTGAGCAAGCAATATTGTAAGCATCACTGAACTCTTTTTAAATTACAAGAAAACTTACCCTGGGTCCAGCTTCAGTAACACGTCGTATGTTTTCATTTTTCCACGTCCCCTTCCAGGCTTTGTTTATTATATGCCTACAGAATCTTTACATCATTATGATCATGGTATAGTTGCAAATTTCTATTTGGTACTTTTCACTTAATATTATATTCCAGGCTGTTTCCATATCGCTCTGTATTGTTCATGATTATGGTGTTTCACTGAGTCTATCAAGCCCTCGTTTGTTTGGCCATCCTGAGGGGGATGTGTTCATCCCCCTTAAAAAAACTATGATGAAATACGACAGCCACTGCTGCTCAGATTATTGCTTACCCTGTTCTTCTCAGAGCTCCCACGCCGTCCCTGTGAACCTCCTATTCCATCAGTCCATCCTGTTTTAGGGAGACCTTGGTTCTCTGGTTATGCAGACTGTGGTCAGCTGTTGTCTCCATGAATCCTGTAGCCCTGGACTCCCCTAACCCCGAGGCTTCTCGTCATCCCAGTCGCTGCTTTCTGGCCTCCAAATCCCGTGCCAAAGGCAGACCCAGTTAACTTCACATTATTTTGGTTACCACACTCTATATGATAATGTTTGTAACCATTTAGATATTATTTAGAGTTCTTCCCTGCAAGCGACGGAAGCAGGTGGGCATTGAGGCATGCCAGAGAGCAGAAGAAATGGTCTCAGAGAATAAACAGTGGGGTCAGGAAGAAGGACTCGAAGCCATTTGTGGTCTCTTGGCCCCTTTACTGGCTATTCAGATTTCAGGGAGGGAGCGTCCAATTGGCCCACGTTGCTTACCTTGGCTTCAGCTGGCAGGGCCCCTGAATACATTCCCACCACACTTCATTCAGTGTGGAGGGGTGATTTCCTAAAGGACCCAGGGAAAGGGGAATGACTGCCAGGCTGCCCTACACACACGTCTTACTGTTGATACACATTTACCCAAAAATCCCTGCCTAACATTAACTTCCGTACGACGGATCCCAAAATGTTGTTAGTTACAGCATCCAGCTCCAACCCCAGAGTCTTTGGGGGATTTCAGTTCTCCCTCTGGTTCGGCAACCACCTCGTCTTTTGCATGGCTCAAGTTGAGTTCAATAGGAATGTAGCTTCCCCGACTCTCTCACTTCTCGGAATGCCTTCGCCTTTCTCTGCTCCCTGGCTCATGCCCCAGTCTGGACTATTTAGAGAGGCACCATAATATCAAATAGTTGCTTTTAAGTGAGAAAGGGGATATTAAAAGGTTTGGGGGATTTTATCCAAAATACACATTTCTCCCTTGACCCCTGCCTCACTCCAGGCAGGACACATCATTGTCTCTGGGGGAAGGGGCATAGCATGGCATGTGTACTTCAAAAAGCTTCTCTCTTAATTCTGTTATCTTACCCCTACACCCACCCTGGAACCTCCAGTGGAATAGAGCAAGCGCCATTTGGTTTGGGGATTAGGTATGCGTCTAACACAGTATAAAACTTTTGACTGCTAGGCCGCCTGGGCGGCTCAGTCGGTTGAGCGGCCAACTCTTGATTTCAGCTCACGTCATGATCTCATGGTTTGTGGGATCGAGCCCCGTGTTGGGCTCTATGCTGGTGGCACGGGGCCTGCTTGGGATTCTTTCCTCCTCTCTCGCTGCCTCTCCCTGGCTCTGTCTCTCAAAATAATTAAATAAACATTAAAAATTTTCACAAATAAAATACAACTGTGATGGGTATTGCAAAGTTCCCTCCCAAAGAAGTTGCCCCTGTTTAGCGTCCCACCAGCAGTGAACGTTCTTACCCTGTCATATCAATCTTGTCATCCTTTGTATTCTTTGCCAATCTAACAGGTACAAATTGGGATTCTCTTGTTTTATTCTGTTGCTGCATTTGTTTGATTATATGTGATGTTAAACAGTTTTCATATATTGTATTTACTTCCCTGTTGTATTGGTCAGCCTGAGTTGCTGTAACAAAATACCATTGAGTAGGGGGCTTAAACACTAGGCATTTATGTCTCACAGTTCTGGAGGCTGGGAAATCCAAGATCAAGATTTGGTTGCCCATGAAGGCTCTCTGTCAGGCTTACAGACACTGGCTTGTCACTATGTCCTCACATGCTAGAGAGAGACAGAGAGAGAGAGAGAGATTCCTGGTCTTTCTTGCTCTTCTCATAAGGACATGAGCCTTATCATGGGGTCTTACCCACATGACATCATCTAAACCTCATTGGCTCCCAAGGCCTCACCTCCAAATACCACCACGTTGAGGGTTAGGGCTTCAACATTTTAATTTTGAGGGGGACACATTCAGTCCCTGATGACTGTAAACCACACGCTTATGCCCTTTGTCCTTATTTCCGTTGGCTTGTTCCTGTTTTCCTTACTGATTGGTTAGCCATCTTTGTAAGTGAGGAAAAGACAGCAGTTCAGGGTGTATTTTAGAAGCGCCTCAGGCTTTCTGCTTCAGTCTTAACGTGTCATGTGTATCCTGGGGAAGGAGCAATGTGCTGGCAGATTACAAGCCTTTAAGTTTCGATTCCTTCTGTGTTCTGGTCTCTCATCATGATTTAGTCTTGGGTTTTGATGCTTGTCCCTGACTAACAGAGGTCCTGTTAGTTAGTCGTGATTTTAGGAATACTGTGTCTCAGGATACTTGAAAGTTTTCCCATCTTGTGTCACAGAAAACTCCTTGACTATGGGGAAACAAGGAGGGAGCAGGTCACCGGGAGGGTTGGGAAGAGTACGTAGAGGATAGGAGTTTGGTGCTCTCAGGGGTGCTGTCACCTCCAAAGCCCCCTTCTCTTTATTTTTTCTTTGTTCTTTCTTCCTTTCTTTCTCTTTCTTTGTTTCCCCCCTCCCTTCCTTCCTTTTGTTTTTCTGTCTCTTTTTTCTTTGTTTCTGGCTGCATAGTATAAAAATCCAATTTTGGAGTATGTGGTCGGATTCCCACCATGGGGACTGAGATGGAATTTAAAGTCACTCACCATAATTCAACTATAAATTAGAGAATTCTTGTGAATAGAATAGGGTGGAATGTGGTTTCGTGTTTTCTTCCCCCAGGGACCCTGCCCAATTTGGCAATGGGAAGCTAAATTCAGGGTGGGATTAGTTCTAGGAAGTGGCTTTTTAGTATAGCTGCATGTCTAATCCCAATGTTAGTGACAGTGCCTTCCTTATCAACGTTAATAAGAACCCAGGAGGCCGTGGATAACTGAAGTCCCGCAATGTGTCAGACACATACTTCTGCCTTTGCTTGTTTATCCCAACTATCCTGCTAGAACTATCACAGTGGATTTATTTCTACTCATTTTCCCCTTCTATTTTCCACCAAAAGCAGGCAGAAAGGCAACATGCTGCAGGGGTGTGGGCGGGAAGAACCCTGGAACAGGAGTGAGCAGGCCTCAGTTTCAGTCCTGTCTGTGCCCCTTAGCAGCCTGAGACTGGGCAAGCCATGTAGCCTCTAGAGGCCTCACTTGTTCCACGTAGAGGGGACAAAATAACACCAACCTGTCAGGGTGGCTGAGGGGCCCTGTAAAGTGTAATGTGAAGCTAAGTGGTGCCTAGGCCGTAGAGCCTGTCCCTACCTGAGGGGTTTGCACAATGCCAGACCCAGAACAGGTGCTCAGAAAATGCCTGTCCACTTTTCTTCCTTGTCCTGAAAATACTAAACCCTGTATTCGTTTCCTTGGGCAGTTGTAACAAATCACCATAAACTTGATGGCTTGAAACGACAGAAATTTCTTCCTCACAACTCTGGAGGCCAGAAGCTCAAATTCAAGGTGTTTCCAGGGCCCCCACTTCTTCCGGTTACGGGGGGATAAATCCTTCCTGCTTCTTTCAGCTTGTGATGGCTCCCTGCATTTCCTGCTCACGGCTCTCTCTCTCCAGTCTGCCTCGGTGGTCATGTGGCCTCCTTCCCTCTGCGTTTTCTCCTCTGTGTCGGGTGAGAACATTTGTCATTGGGTTTAGGGCCTGCCTGGAAAATCCAGGATGTTCTCATCTCAATCAGTATTATAGAATGAGCCTCTTGCCAAATAAGGTCATATTCCCAAGTTTTGCCGGGTTAGGGCACGGACGTGCCACCATTCAACCCACTACACGCACTTCAGGGATTACGTTATGTATCAAGACTGTGGCCTGATTAAGCACACTTTTTCCCAGCCACCTGAGTGAATCCACTAGCAGTTTGATGTTAAGAAATCAGGGCACGTGTAAGAGAGGAGAAAGAACAAAAGCTTGTGTTTTTTCATTTTAGTTTGCATTTACAAACAGGCAAAAAGCCTTCTCTCCTGGGTCCCCCGTTTAGTAACGATGAGTTGAATGTATTCACTATTCATGTACCCATTCACCCGCTGCTGCTCACGCACTGGCCGTGTGGAACTGTAGCCCTCCTGTCACAGAACCTTCTGTCTTGCCCTTGCTCTGACTCCGTCTCCCACTGGCTCCACCCCATGTTACCTCCAACCTCCTGCCTTGGCTCTCTGAACATGGCTCCCCAAGGCTGGCTGGGTGACATCCACCTCTGGGCTTCACCCTCTGATTCGATGCTTATTTGCTCCCTGGGTTCCCTCCGCTCTGTGTCATCCTGCCATCGTTGCTCCCTGAACCTTCAGGAACCCAACTTAAGCTGCAGATGTCATCCACAGGCCACTCTGCCCTGGAATGTAGTTGAAGGAAAACGGCCTCAATTAAACGAGCCCCAAGGCTTCCGGGTGCCTGATTACCCGGGGACAAGGACTCTAACCAAGGGCTAAGCCCTCACTTTTGGCGACTACCGTGCCAGCGACAGCAGTGACTAAGGTTTCCTCCTCAAGTCCTCACAGGCCCCCTCTGAGGTCATCTTAGCTCCACCTGTCATTTGCATGTGGTGTGAAGGAGCTCTGTCTTCTTGGATTTGTGCCACACAAAGGGGAGGATGGTCCCTGGACCTTCTCAGTTCTCAGAGGCACTGTGGGGACAGAGGAAGAACACAACCATGAAAAGTGTTTGAGCTTTGGGCCAAAAAATGCTTCCAAAACCAAGATCTAAAACAACAACAACAACAACAAGCTGAGTTAATCCTGGCTTTTTGCCCTTAAGATGGAAGCATGAGGTTCACTGAAAAACGCATGTTCTAAAGAAAGTCATAGTGTTGGTCAGTGTCCCACATTAGGACTGGGACTTGGAAATTGAATAGACTGAACTCCAAACCCTGCTGTGGCAACGTGACCCGGGCAGGTCATGTCTCTGAGCCTTAGTTGGGAAACCATACCTCTGAGAGGGCCGGAGATTACATGTGTTAACCTGGTATTGAGTGGGCACCTGAGTATTACAGCTATTACTGTGATTCCTTCTCTGAGGCCGCCTTTTTTTTTGTTTGTTTGTTTTATTTTATTTTTTTATGTTTATTTATTTTTGAGAGAGAGAAATTGAACATGAGCTGGGAGGGGCGGGGGGGAGAGAGAGAGAGAGAGAGAGAGATTGGGAGGGAGACACAGAATCTGAAGCAGGCTCCAGGCTCTGAGCTGTCAGCACGGAGTCTGACGGGGCTGGAACCCACAAACCACAAGATCATGACCTGAGCCGAAGGTGGACGCTTAGCTCACTGAGCCACCCAGACGCCGTTTCTTAATTTTTTTTTAATTGATTAATTTTTTTTTTTTTTTTTTTTTGAGATAGAGCGCAAGCTGGGAAGAGGGGCAGCAGGAGATGAGAGGCTCCTAAGCAGGCTCCACGACACAGGGCTGGATCCCGTGACCCTGGGATCATGACCTGGGCCGAACTCAAGAGTCAGATGCTCAACCCAACTGAGCCAATCAGGCACCTCCTCTGAGGCCTTCTGAATCCCTCTCCCCTCCCCACCCCACCCAGCCAGAGAAGCCAGTCCCCCCAGGAGCCTCCCCCAGTCTTGTGCTAGCTGCACAGTGCTCTTCTGCTGGGTCTAGGCCATTTGCGTGGAGCTGGGGTGCTTTCCTCCTGGTTCTCGGGGCCTAGCTCAGCATGGGCATATAGCTGGTGCTCAGAGCATGTCTGCACCTTGGAGTTATATGAAGGAACACTGCGTACCCGCCCCGCCTGCCGCGCCCGGCATAGCTGTTCTCTGTGAAATGATGGGTTAAATGAACTGGAGTGTAGAATCACCCTCTAGGTTAGAACTTTGAAACTTTCTGACATTTCTGACTTCCGATTTACTATGGAAGCAGGAGAATCACCACTTTAGGCTTACCAACAAATATGTATTTAGTGCCAGTCTCCCTGCTACGCACATGGAAGACCTGACTTAAATCTCCTTACATCCCTGTGAGGTAGAACACAGGCCCCCTTCCTAGTCACACTGCTAGAAGTGGTGGCAGGGATGTGACCCTAGGCGCCTGGCTCTAGGGCAGGGCCTCTAACTTGCGATGTCCCCAGTGCCGGGACTGCACGGAGACTGGGCCACGCGGCCTCTCCAGCAGCTTAAGGGAAGTCCCAGTCCCTCTGGCCTGAATCCCGAGGACCTAAGTTGGAGGTTAAGGGGGATTCTTGAGGGATAAGCCTCAGTAAGAGAGAGGGTGCCACGCTGAGCTCTCCAAGGTCGTGGCACCGGAAGCGAGGACCGAGTTATGTATGTGAGCCTTAGGCACGTCTACCTTTGTGTGTCCCTTCCAACATTAAAAAAAGAAAAAAAAAGTTGGAGTTATATTTTATGAGTGCATCGGTATAAGGCGAATATAACCTAGGCTGGATTATAGTCACCTCGTTCTTCTGATTTGAAAACCAGCCCTGTGCCTACTAGTGCCTAACGGATAAGGCTTTCCGGTTACCCAGAGCCTCTGGGGGGTGGGGGTGGGGGGGTGAAGCAGGAGCGAGTGTTCGGGCCCCCTAACCGGCCTCTTGTCTCCGCAGGTCCCGCAGCGGATGGCGGCGGCCCAGGGCGCCCCCGAAGACGGCGGCGGCGGCGGCGGCGGCGCCCAGGGCGTGTGGGGCGCCTGGGGGCCCTGGTCCGCCTGCTCGCGCAGCTGCAGCGGCGGCGTGATGGAGCAGACGCGGCCCTGCCTGCCCGGCTCGTCCCGCGCGCGCGGGGCCCTGCGGCCCGGGGCGCCCCCGCGCGCCTTCGCGGGCCACGTGGTGTCGGCCGTGCGCACGTCGGTGCCGCTGCACCGCAGCCGCGACCGCGGGGAGCCGCGCGCCCCCGCCGGCCCCGACGCCAGCCGCCAGGGCCCGGGGCCGAGGGGCAGCCGGCACCCGCAGGCGCGGGGCCGCGACCCCACGGCGGAAAGAAGGTACGCGCGCGCCCGCCCCTGCCCCCGTTCCCGCCCCTCCCGCAGCCCCCACCCCTGCCCCTACCCCTACCCCGACGTGCCGCGCGCTGCCCCGCGCCACCCATAGCATCGCGCGGTCAACGCGTCGCTTCTGCCGGCTGGGGAGGAATTCTTGGCTCCGCGTATTTCCTTTCATCTTTTGATTTATTTTGCAGCCTTCTAGAGCGTTGAGGCCACTCCCGCCCCACTCTGTGCTTCAGAATCGTCTTCAAAGGGAAGCTAATTCTGAGCAGGCCCTTAGGCATCAACCTTAGGGAGGCCCTGTGGAGGGGTGAGGCAAGGCGGGCAAGGGGGGGTGGGGAGACCTCCGGTCCGGTGCAGCCGGTGTGGATGTGAGCAGAGGACACAAGACGAGGGGACTTCCAACCCGGGAGTCGATGAGGAAATTTCAAGCCCTTGCAGAAAGTGAATGTTGGGTGTCATACGTGATCCCAGACTGTTGACTTCAGGATTGTGTGCACTTTTTCTGGAAAGTTTCTGCACGGAATTTTGAGTGAGCACCCTGCTTTGAGGCTCTCTCTGATGGAGGACCGAGACATTTTTTTTAGAGTCTTAATAAAATATGAATTCTAGAAGTTGCATGGCAGCATCGAAATAGTTGTATAGCTCCAAAACGCCTCTCATGGTTCTTCATGCCCAGCATGAATATGCCAAATTAGGCGGTGCCCTTGGGCAAGGTAGGAATACAGCATCTGAGAAGAGCTTTTCAGTGAATTAATCCACTGATACTTACAGATTACTCCATGGTCATTCGAAAATATTTGTTCAGTGCTTCTAGGTCCGTGATAGATTCTTGGGAGTTTTTAAATACACAACAACAAACAAGCAAACATTTACAGGAGGAACAGGAAGTCATCAAGCCAAATTAGTGTCCATCTGGGGAAAGGCATGAGCTATCAGGGGGCGCTGCCCAGCCCCTCTTGTCACTGGGGGTTCAGACATCAGCACTGATGACCACCCTTGCCCACTGGGGCTAGATGCTTCCTGAGTGTCCTTCTCAGCCACATGTAGTAGCCTGTCACTGTCACTGCCGTGCAACCTGGAGGTGTGGAGGAGACGCAGCCATCCGCCCTCCCCAGCCGCATGCTCTTGACATGGTCGGTAGGAGTTCACAGAGGACCATTTCACAGGGAAGGTGCTTTAGCCGAATTCTGAAGGATAAACCACATTTGGCTAGATGGAAGGAAGAAGGGACGATCTGTGAGTTCTGAGGGTTGGCACGGCCTGTCAGTGGGAGAGGAAAGAGAGGTCAGCTGGGAGGATGCTTCCTCCCTTTTATCGACCACAACCCCGTCATAAGCGTAGCTCTCTATTCCCTTAACCTGAAATGCTGGTGACCCACGCCCTTTAGAATTCAGAACTTCTCAGATTTTCGAAAGGTAATTCAGGGCATATTTCGCAGATTAATGGCGCTCCTTCTGCGGTAGGGGGAGGCATCCCATGATCGACTGCATTATTATTTCTGCACGAAACATTTGAAAGTTCATGTTAAGGAGGATAAAAAAGATCGTAATAGTCCTACGTCCATTAAGGTCAGGTGTGCCGCCCGGTGAACTTTGACACCAACCCAGTTCTAAAACATAAAGAGAAAAGGAAAGACCAAAACTCCTGGTTTGAGAAGTGCAGACGTATAATAGCTAGAGTTCATTGAATGCCTGTTCTATACCGGGCACTGTTCTTGTCACTTTACACGGACAGCTCTGTGAAATAGTGCTAATCCCATCCTCATGTCCGAGGTGAGGAAAAGGAGGCCCAGAGAAGCAGAGTAACTTGTCCAAAGCAACGCAGCCAGTCTATAAAGACTTGGGATTCAAACCCAGGCAGTGGGGGCTCTAAGGACCTGATTAAAGAGCCTTTATACATGAAGAATCTGAGGCTCTAAGAGGTTAAAGGACTACCCAGGGCCCCAGAGCCGTGGAGGAGCTAAGATGTGAAGGTGCTGCTGGGTCCCAGATTCCTGGAGTACTCAGGGACTCCTCTTACAGCCTCTGTGGTTGGGAGCCCAGAAGAGCTGCCCAGGGAACAGGCTCCAGTTGGCCGTAGGCCCGCACTGCAGGCATTCTGGCCCATGCGTTTTGGCAGCAGGAAATTTTTTTCTCCCGACTTATTGACAAGGGGCCAGTTACTGTTTACTGTGAAGTTCCTACGAGTTTTTATCATGCTTTTGTAATTTGACAGTTTCAGATGAAACAATCCAAATATTAGCCTGGGAGGCCTGCGCCACCGACAAACCTCACGCTCTTCCCGGCTGACGGAAATCACATTTGCTTATGTTTATCAGTCATTAGGAGCTTGCATGGTACATGTGACCCCAGAAGAAATGTCCGCGTGTTCTCTGGATGGCTGTCTTGCCAGACTCTCTGTTTCAGGTTTGAGGTTTGAGGCAAAGGCTCTTAGGGCTTAGATGTTTCAGAAACTGTTAGGTTGTTATGCTAGGCAACTGAAAACTTAATTGGAGCCAGATAACACACAAAACAGAACTATTCAACCTTCCAACAAATATTTAAGTATTTACCATGTTGTGAGGCCCTGGGACAGACACAAAGGTGATTAAAAGCCAGGTTGGGGCTGAAGGCTCATACTGACAGGCTAGAGCAGCTGTTTGCAAACTTACTTTTTTTTTTTTTTTTTTTCTTTCAGCATAAGAATCCTGTCTGCAAAATCAGTGTTAGGCTGAGGCTCAGTTTGTCACACAGGGCATCCCAATGGGCCAGTGACTTTCAACCTTGGCTGACCACGAGAATCTTGCAACCACCTTTCCGAAATCTCAACACCCTGATCACATCCCAAACCAACATCTGAATCTCTAGGGGTTGTGGGCACACATCGATATAATTGCTGTCCGGCCGAGGGTGGGAACCATTGGTTTGGAAGTACCTCTGTGAGACCTTAGAGTTCTGTGGAAAGGAATTTGGGAACTGACTATCGTCTAGCAGAATTTTGCAGGCGGGTGAGCACATATCAGAACCAAATGCAGTGGGTGGGGAAGCTTGTTCAAAGGGGAGCTGCCCAGTCCTCGCGATCTCCCCTCCCTAATGGCAATTCTGTTTTGTAGGTTTGGGGTATGACCCTAAGTAGCTTCAGATTAGGAGATTCTGATGTACCCCAGACTTTGAGAACCACTAATCTAGAAGATTAGAAAAGACATGGATGTAAATGTCTTCCATACAAGGTACTGTGATAAAATAATAATAGTGAAGATGCTAGCTACCATTTTGGGCCATGGCTTATGTGCAGGCACCATATCGAATGCATTATGACATTTATAGTTTATACAACCCTATGAGGCAGATGGGTATATTCACATTTTACAGATGAGGAAACTGAGGCTCGGAGGAACGGAGTGATTTGCTCAAAATCACCTGCTTCAGAAGCAACAGAACCAGAATTCTAAGTGGGTCTGTTGGAGTCTGGCACTCAAGTTCTTTTCACAGAAATAGGTATTTGTGAAATAGGTGGGTTTTTTCTCCATTCATATATGTTTTTATATCTTATTATTTTGTTAACGTTTCAAGGTTTCGTTTCAATTCTAGTTTGTTAGCATGTAGTGTAATATTGGTTTCGGGAGTAGAATGTAGTGATTCATCAATTACATGTAACACCCAGTTTATTCTCTGTGGTTAAGAGTCTCTTATGGTTTGCCTCCCTCTTTTTTTTCTTTCTCCTATGTTCATCTGTTTTGTTTCTCTCTCTCTCTCTTTTCTCTCTCTCTCTCTCTCTCTCTCTCTCTCTCTCTTTTGAGAGCGAGAGAACGAGAGTGTGTGAGTGATGACATGAGCTGGGGAGGGGCAGAGGGAGAGAAAGAGAAAACCTCTGCACCCTGTGCAGAGCCTGTCTTGGGGCTTGATATCACAACCATGAGATCATGACCTGAGCTGAAATCACGAGTCAAATGCTTAACTGACTGAGCCACCCAGGCGCCTCATCTCTTTTGTTTGTTAAATTCCACATATGAATGAAATCATATGATATTTGTCTTTCTCTGACTGACTTATTTTACTTAGCATAATATACTTTATTTCCATCCACATCATTGCAAATGGTCAGATTTCATGCTTTTTGATGGCTGAGTAGTATTCCACTGTGTATATATGCCACATGTTCTTTATCCATTCATCAGTCGGTGGACATTTGGACTCTTTCCGTAGTTTGGCTATTGTTGATAGTGCTGCTATAAACATTGGGGTGCATGTGCCCCTTTGAATCAGTATTTTTGTATCATTTGGGTAAACACCTAGTGGTGTGATTCCTGGGTCGTAGGATAGTTCTATTTTTAACTTTTTGGGGAACCTCTATACTGTTGTCTAGAGTGGCTGCACCAGTTTAAATTCTCACCCACAGTGTAAGAGGGTTCCCTTTCTCCACTTCCTTAACCAACATCTGTTGTTTTCTGTGTTGTTCATCTTAGCCCTCTGACAGGTGTGAGTTGATATCTCATTGTAGGTTTGATTTATATTTCCCTGATGATGCGTGACGTTGAGCATCTTTTTATGTGCCTGTTGACCAACTGGATGTCTTCTTTGGAAAAGTGTCTATGCATGTCTTCTGTTCATTTCTTAACTGGATTATTTATTTTTTGGGTGTCGAGTTTAATGAGTTCTTTATAGATGCTGGATACTAACCCTTTATCAGACGTGTCATTTGCAGGTATCTTTTCCCATTCCATAGGCTGACTTTTAGTTTTGTTGATTGTTTCCTTTGCTGTGCAAAAGCTTTTAATCTTGATGAGGTCCCAATAGTTCATTTTTTGCTTCTGTTTCCATTGCCTCCAGAGATGTGCCTAGTAAGAAGTTGCAACAGCTGAGGTCAAAAAGGTTGCTGTCTATGTTTTCCTCTAGGATTTTGATGGTTTCAGGTCTCACATTGAGGCCTTTCCTCCATTTTGAATTTATTTTTGCGTATGGTGTAAGAGAGTGGTCCGTTCCCATTCTTCTGCATGTTGCTTATCCAGTTTTCCCAACACCATTTGTTGAAGAGACTGTCTTTTTTCCACTGGATATTCTTTCCTGCTTTGTCAAAGATTAGTTGACCATATAGTTATAGTTCAATTTCTGGGTTTTCTGTTCTGTTTTATTGATTTTTGTGTCTGCTTTTGTGCCAGTACCATCCTGTCTTGATGACGACAGCTTTGTAATATAACTTGAAGTGTGGAATCGTGATGCCTCCAGCTTTGCTTTTCTTTTTCAAGTTTGCTTTGGCTACTCGGGGTCTTTTGTGGTTCCATACAAATTTTAGGACTGTTTGTTCTAGCTCTGTTAAAAATGCTGGTGGTATTCTGATAGGGGTTGCATAGAATGTGTAGATTGTTTTGGGTAATGTAGGCATTTTAACAATATTTGTTCTTCCTACCCAGGAGCGTGGAATCTTTTTCCATTTTTTTTTTTGTGTCTTCTTCAATTTCTGTCATAAGCTTTCTATAGTTTTCAGTGTATAGATTTTTCACCTCTTTGGGTAGGTTTATTCCTAGATATCTTACAGTTTTTGGTGCCTTTGTAAATGAGACCAGTTACTTGATTTCTCTTTCTGCTGCTTCATTATTGGTGTATAGAAATGTAACAGATTTTGTATCCTGTGACTTTGCTGAATTCATGTATCAGCTCTAGCAATTTTTTGCTGGAGTCTTTTGGGTTTTCTACATTGAGTATCATGTCATCTGCAAATAGTGAAAGTTTGACTTCTTCCTCACCAATTCGGATGCCTTTTCTTTCTTTTTGTTGTTTTACTGCTGAGGCTAGGGCTTCCAGTACTATGTTAAATAACAGTGGTGAGAGTGGACGACATCCCTGTCTTGTATCTCACCACGGAGGAAAAGCTCTCCGTTTTTCCCCATTGAGGATGCTATTAGCTGTGGATTTTTCATATATGGCCTTTATTATGTTGGGATATGTTCTTTCTGACCCTACTTTGTTGAGGAGGGCTTTTGTCATGAATAGATGCTGTGCTTTGTTAAATGCTTTTTCTGCATCTATCGAGAAGTTCATATGGTTCTTATCCTTTCTTTTATTAATGCGGCATACCATATTGATTGATCTGCGATTATGGAACCACCCTTGCAGCCCAGGAATAAATGTTACTTGACCTTGGTGAATAATTCTTTCAATGCAGTGTTGGATTCAATTTGCTTGTATCTTGGTGAGAATTTTTGGATCCACGTTCCTTAGGGATATTGGCCTGTAATTCTCCTTTTTAGTGGAATATTTGTCTGGTTTTGGAATCGAGGTAGTGCTGGCCTTACAGAATGAATCTGGAGGTTTTCCTTCCGCGAAATGGGTATTTTGAAATCGAAGCTGCTCCCTCTCACGGCAGGTGTGGTCAGAGAAGCTGCCTACAGGTTGGATGGTTTGAGTCATGTCTTGAAAAGTGGATGGGATATGGGAGTCACGGCTTAAAATGAAGTGTGTCTCAACTTTGTAGGGTTCAACTCTCCTCTTGCAATCAGGGGGATCTTCTCTGCAGCTAGTCCTAGGCACCAAGGGGAGTTCAAAACATTAGAAACCACAGCCCTGTCCTTGGGTGCCCGACACCGTGTGGTGGTGGATGGGGGGCAAACCCACAAGACACTACACGTGCTGGAAAGCCGTAGAGATAGGACTAGAGTTCGGAAGATGGGACGCCCTTCCGGGATGGAGCAGTCAGGGCGGACCACACAGAACAGGTAGGGTTTGAACCCAAGCTTGAAAAACAAATAAAAGGTACTTAGCTGAGATATATTTGGGAACCTCTTGAGGCTACTTGCTTGCATATCGCACCTTTGTCTCATTACAGCATACACATACATACTGCAAATCACGCTCTAAAAAGCCTTGGAAACCACGGCAGTATTTATTGGAGGTTTCCCGAGGATCTGAGCTTAGGAAAGTTACTTAACTTTTCTGAAGCCCCAGGGCTTCGTCTTTCAAACGAGAGGCTAATAATCCATAGCACAGGGGATTGTGGAGTGGTTAAATGAAATAATAGGGTCATATTTCCTGGCCTATAGTAGGTGCTCAAGAAAATGTAGTGCTACCTCCCTTTAGGGCTTTAAAGGCTGAGTGTTCATGTGTGAGAGTTCCAGGTAGAGGTTTGGTTCTGCAGGAAGGCTCTGATGGTGAACTGGGGCCACACAGGAAAACAGGGAGCCAGGCACTGAGGTCTAGTCCAGGAGGGCGGGCCTCTGGGCAGTGCAGCCTGGGTGCAGCCGGGATCCCGGGACCTGGGCACACCTCCTTCTGCCCTGTCTTGGTGCGACCTGTGGAAAAGCCCTCCACAAAGGGTGGCCTTCTTCTGGGATCCAGTCCGAGCACCGGCACCTTGTGGAGGAGGGGAATTGAGGCTGCAGGTCTTGGCCAACAGGTTCCATGATGGTACTCACCAAGTCTCCCCTCTCTCCAAGCCCAAGTCTGTCCTGGTGATAGCTAAAGGGGGAGGGGTGGGGAGAGGAGGGTGCTAAGTGAGCCCGGCCATCAGTGCCACAGTGCCGCCGCTCGCCTGCGAAATTGAAGGCGCTCCTCAGTAGAAGCCGCCCCCCCTTGATTTCTGGAAATGGGCACCCACAGGCTGGAGGGAACTGGAAGGAGCCCTGTTATTGTAGGATTTTCCCTTTTATAACACATAAACCAACTGGCTTTCTTCTCATTCCCGACATGTCTGGTGATGATGAAACCCAGAGAGAGTCCCGCTGCCAGAGTTCAAGTGCATAACCTAGTAGAAACCTGTGGTGAATGTCTATTGGCCCGTTTAACTCAGCTTCCACAAAGACAGGATATGAGAATAGACCCCACTCCTCTTTGACGTCGAGTAACTTTCACTGCTCTGGTGGCCAAAGAGCCTGCTAACAAGGAAGCCTTCCTTCCCGGTGGTCTTCCACATGCTCGCCTACATTAGCCAGTTTTCCTGATCATTGCACGTGTGGACCAGCTGGAATCTGGGGAATGGGATGTTTGATGGCTTTAACTGAGAGATTTTTCAAGATAGGGAGCGCTCCTCCCCTCCCCCACTATGTGTTGCCAAGTTGAGAACTTCCAGCTCCTGGAGACAGTTGTGAGAGCCTGGGACGTTGGAAGTCACAACCTTGGAACTCATGGCCGCTGTTTCCATTGGGCGTGTGGCACTCGGTGTGTCATAGCCCTCAGGTGTCAGAAAGGTTGGGGAGGGTGGGCTTCCCAGAACTTCTTCGGGGAAGTGGAGCTAGTTTCCCATCAGCAGGTAGCCTGGCTGGACCGAGAGGCCTTTGCCCGGACTGCGCAGACCCACATCTCAGGAGCAGCTTGTGGCCAGTACTCAGTTGCTGCTTTTTGTTTTTGTCGCATTGTTTCAGATGTTGGTCTTCAGTCTCAGTAGATATCTGACTGCAGTCTCCTCACCAGTCCTTCAGGTGGGGGTTGGGGGGGGGGTGGGAGCTAGCACATCCGGAGAGGCTGCAGACTGCCTGATAGTGAAGAGGTCAGCTCTGGAGTTGTCAGGTCTGGTCTCTGTGCCCAGCCCTGCCCCTTCCTAGATGTGCGTCCTGCCACATTGCTTAGCTTTGCCCCCAAGGGGATGATCCCACCCCTGCTCCACTGGGCTGCCGCGAATTGGACGATTCATACAAAGTGCTTAGCATAGTGTGGGGTCACCTGCCAGCAGGCAGATGACGTGGCAGAGTCACTTCCACATGCCAGGCACGCTGGCAGACATTTTCCATCACACCTTCGTCACAGGCTCGTGTGGTAGACCGGTATCGTTCCCGGTTAGCGATGACAGACTCGAGGGTCAGAGAGAACATGCATAGATCAAGGTCACACAGAAAGAAAGTGAGAGAGTCAGGGTTTAAACCCATCTGTGCTGCGTCCTGTTCCTGTCACACTCGGACTGCTAGAAAGCCTGCTTCAAAATTAAAGGGAACACTCATTGTTTAAGCTAACGTTTACAAACAAATGATGAGGGACATTTGTCTCCAATATTCGCTTCAAAGATTTTAGCATAGCATGGGCGTCTGGGTGGCTCAGTCGGTTGAGCGTCCGACATCGGCTCAGGTCGTTATCTCACGGTTCGTGAGTTCGAGCCCTGCGTCGGGCTCTGTGCTGACAGCTCGGAGCCTGGAGCCTGCTTCGGATTCTGTGTCTCCCGCTCTCTCTGCCCCTGCTCTGCTCATGCTCTGTCTCTGTCTGTTTCAAAAATAAATAAACATTAAAAAAACAGTCTACAAAGTTTTTAGCGTAGTAAATATATATATACACACACACACACACATACACATGTATATACATACACACACACACACACATATATGTATACGTGTATGCACACACACACTGTAAGTGTCTCCACCGTGAGCTCCAAAGTCTATGTGGGAAGCCCAGGAGAAACACCAACTGGGGACAGTCAGCAGCTGGCTAGGCAAAACCTTAACATAAAGTTATCTGCTTTTGTTTGTTTATTTATTTATTTATTTATTTATTATTTTTTTATTTATTTAACGTTTGTTTATTTTTGAGAGCACGAGCGGGAGCAGGGGAGGGACAGAGAGAGAGAGGGGGACAGAAGATCTGAAGCCGGCCCTGTGCTGATAGCAGCGAGCCTGACGCAGGGCTCGAACTCATGAGTTGTGAGATCATGACCTGAGCCGAAGTCAGACGCTGAGCCACCCGGGGGGCCCCAAGGTATTTGCTTTTAAAGGCTGCCTCTGGAAATCGCCGGGCTTCATTAGTAGAGATGACCTAGCAATTACCTTTTCGTGTTTTGCTTTCATTTTAATTGCATCAACGTTCTTTGTGTGTCGGCTGTGAAGCAGGCAGTGTGCTAGACACAAAAAGGACCGACAGGTGAAGGAGGCGTGGTCTTTGAGGACTCCGTGTTTACTGAGGGAGTAGCCCCCGGCTGACCACCATGATGGAGCTGCACCTGTCGGGGAGCAGAGGGTATGGGAGCACAGGGGGGCAGCTCATTCTTGGGGAATCAAGGGAACTTCGTGGGGAAAGGTACTTCCTTAAAGGAGGGGTTTGCATTTCTCGGGTGGGAAAGAGCTAGAGAGTACTTTATGGATGGGCTGTGGCAGGGGTTTGGTGACACAAGAGGAATGAGAAAGTCTCCTTGTTCTCCAGGGGCTCATGCTGTTGGGGGAGGGGAGAAAGACAAGCAAACAGCCATTTACAAGCCCAGGGCTCTCTTAAGGGGGATGCCCAGGGCATGGAGAGAAAGGAAAGGGAAAGAGAGAGAAGGGCGGGAAGGAGGGAGCCAGGGAAGGCTTCACAGAGGAAGTGATGACTGAGCTGAACTAGGAAGAAGGATTTTAGCAGAGCTCAAGAGCGAGAAGGGCGTTCCTCCAAAAAGCAAACTGTAGGGGCGGAGACCTGGAGGCTTGCGTGAGCTTGTCAGGTTCTGGAAGTCGTCAACAGTCTGATGGGGCTGGAGCATAGGCTGTGGATGAGGGAATGTCCACAGGCTCCTTTCCAGGGAGGGACTATCAATCAAGTAGTCCTAAAGGGATTGCCCTAGAATTTCTTTGAGAAAGACAGTTCCTGTTCGTACAGATGACCAACCCTTTTCCATTTAAAAGCGTGACGATACTTCCCGTGTATAGTCACTCTGAATCTCTCCTTAATGCCTTTGTCATTTTCAAATGGCTATGCCACCCCCTATCTCATGTACATAAATCCCTAGAAGCCAGGGTTACTGGTCGGGAGCTAAGGCTTGCTTCTCTAGTTTTGCGATAGTTGCATTCGCTTCCTATTGATGCGGTAACACTTAACCGTAAAATCAGTGGTTTAAAACAGCACAGATTTATTCTCCAACAGAGTAAATCTTCGGAAGCTAAAAGTCTAATATCAAGGTATCAACAGGGCTGGGTTCCCTCTGAGGGCTTCAAGGGAGGATTTGTTTCCTTCCCTTTCTGGCTTCTAGAGTCTTCCTGCCTTCCTCGGCTGGTGGGCCTTTCCTGGCCATCAGTGCACCCCTCACCAGCTTCTGTAACTGGCATCCTCCTCTCCTGCTTGGAAAGACCCTTGTGATTACACCGCACACACTCAGGTAATCCAGGATTATCTCCTCACTGTGACATCCTTAATCACATCTGCAAAGTATCTTTGCCACATGAGGTAACATTCACAGGTTCTGGCAGCTAGGACGTGGGCATCTTGGGGGGTGGGGGGAGCATTATCCAGCCTCCCGTAATGTACTTGCCTTTTGGGCATCTCAAAAATACCCTAGCGACAGGAGAGTTTCCATGCTAGCAGGACTGCTGGCCACTGCACCACATTGCATCTGGTAATTTCCATGGGAGATTTAGCTATCCTGTTTCCCAGAAGAAAAAGAAGAGGAAACACGAGGCTTTCCCCAACCCTCCCTTAAGTGTTCTTCTTTGGACATTCAGTATTAATCAAGGACAGTGACAGCAATAAAGTTGAAGGTAATAGTTGCCCGAGGCAGCTGGTGTTGAATAAAGAGCTCTGTTTTCCAAATCCAGAGTCCAGGGTCCAGTTCCCAATTCTTATGAATGCTTTCATCTTCGGGCCAGTCACCTCCTCAGCCTTACTTTGCGTGTCTGTGCCGTAAAGGGGCCCTATTCCATCCGTTACGGTCTCTCGTTCAGTATTGGCACATTACGGAGGTTCATCTAGGGTGATGGAAAGAGAAGAAGGCGGCTGGAAGACACAGTCCTCAACCATGTTCCCAAACACGCTCAGGAATGTGATGGTTTTTCTTCTCTCTAGATACACCAACATCGTTACCCCCATAGCAGGAGTTTTTCGTAAAAGTGCCATCCACATGTCTGACCTCCTCTTGGTGGTCTCCCCCTGGGGGTCGGCCCTTTTCTATTGAAAGCATTCACATTTCTTACCTCAGAGGGAGAAAGCCCCAGGCTGGGAGTCATTATATCCCACTTCCTGTCTGCTCCATCATCTGCTAACTGGATGACCTTCCGGAATCACTTAATCTAATCTATTAAATGTGGATAATTGTATGTCCCTTGTCTACCACCTAGGCCCATTGAGAGGGCCAAAGAGGTAACAGCTGTACAAGTACTTTGAAAAACGTAAGCTGTGTTCTAAAACAACATGGCTTGTTTTATTGTCATTGTCATTTTATTGTCGGGCATCTATTACCTAAAGTTTTATTATCATCACTGTCCTTGATTAATACCGAATGTCCAAAGAAGAACACTTAAGGGAGGGGTGGGGAAAGCGTGGTTTTTCCTCTTGTGTTTTTCTGGGAAACAGTATAATCTTTGGGTTTTAGAGCCTTCTGTCTCTTTCTGTAATTTCTTGTATGTGTGTGCACATGTATGCATGTGTGTTTGTATGTATGTGTCTGCATGTGTGTGTGTGTGTTTGCTTGGAAGGTCCATTCATTTAGAAACAGGACAGACCGGATCAGGCCTAGATCACAGGCTTTACCTACCCTTTCCTGCCTTCCTGGGGAACTATCCCTGACTGTGGGTAGGAATCATTTGTTTTTTCAGCTCCTCCTTTTGTACTCACTTTCTTGGAGGTGATTTGCATTTCATCATTAATAACTCTGGAGCAATATGTTATTTCTGTCCTGAGGGCCCCTGGAGCCGAGGGGACCCCTTCGTGATGCTGGATGGGCAAACTTGCTATTAATTAAACTTCGGGAAGCCACATGCCATTCTCCTGACCCTCCATCGATACCTAGGGAGTCTTGTTACATACAGGGAGGCAGAAACCACAAGGCAGGGAGAAGGGAAATCTTTGGCCTTGTCTGCATTTCTCCTTGGAAAACCTCCCCCGTGGTCTTGGGCAGTTAGCAGAGCAAAGCAGGTACATCTGTTTGAAATGCACACTCTGCATTTTTGGCATTTTTTTTTTTTTCTCCTGCAGGGAAATTTTGTTTCTTTACCTTCCGAAGCAGGATTTCCACTTAGTTCTTGAATTGTTTGACAAGAGGTTACCCGTTGATGCTAACCAGATAAATGGTGTTTTAATACGCTTTGGTTTCTAAATCAGAAACCTTGGCCCTTTTCAGTCAGAGAGCTTTGTAGCAGAGCTGGGCCCACTGGTATGTATGTTTCTGCCTGTAGGTTAGGAAAGATTGGAGCCAGATTTTAAGCTTGAGTTACTCTGATCTCAGACAAGGCTCCAAAGAGCCCTTGTTCATTTCTTGTGGCATTTCATTAAGTGTCAGAAGTATTTCATTAGTTATCAGAACAGAGATCACATTTGCCGTAAGAATGCTGCATTGAACTTCCTCCAAGTCATTCATAACTCCAGGTTCCAGAAGAAAGATATGATGGGCTACGGAAAAAATCTGACTACAATATGTGTGTCCCAGAAAGGGGATCTCAACTTTGCATCTGGGACCCCTAGGGCTTCTCCTTGGATGCATGCCTGGTGGCAACTTGAGATGCCTTCGTGTGAGGACCGGATGGGGGACACATTCTGGATGCATGGGTTACTGTCGTCTCCTTCTCGGATCCTCCTTGCACATTGCTGATTCAGCTGTTGTGACGATAACCGTCTTACGGCACCTACTGTGTGGCACGTCATTTACATGTGTGATTCGAGCCTCAGCCAGCCCCATTTTACACTTAAGGTAGAGAAGTCTCTGGCATCATGCTCCTGAGAGGGGCAGAGTGGGATCTGAATGCAGGCTTGCCTGACCTCCGTGTCCCCAGTCTTTTCACCGCCACTCCAAGCCCATAATGTGTACCTGGGTGATTCACGTGTACGTGAGAGGGTCTAGGCACAAGTACTGTCTGTGGCCTCTCTATTGGTCCTCGTGGTGAAGCGCTAACAGCTCCTTATGGGCTTTTGGTTCCCCTCTGTTAGTAGTAACAAGAACAGTCACAAGCGATGTTTGCTGAAGGTTCCCAGTGTGTCATAGGCTGAATAATGGCCTTCCCAAAGATACCAGGTCCTAATTCCTGGAGCCTGCAAATGCCAACTTCTTTGGAAAAAGGGACTTTGCGGGTGTGATTAAGTTAAGGATCTTGCGAAGAGGAGCTCAGGCTGGATTGTACAGGAGGGCCCTAAATGCGACCCAGAGTGTCCTTCTCAGACGTTGGCAAGGGGAGATTTGATGCCAGGAGAAGGTGATGTGAAGACAGAGAGAGGTTTGAGGATTCTGTTCTGGAAGATTGGAGTGTTGGGGCCACTAGCCAAGGAATGCCCAGCCGCCAGAAGCTGGAAGAGGCGAGGAAACAGGTTCCTTCTCCCCTAAAGCCTCCTGAGGGAGCACACAGCCCTGCCGACTTCCCATTGATGCTGATTTCGGACTTGTGGCCTTCAGAAGTAGGAGAGACTGAATTTCCATTGTTTTAAGCCACCAGGGTTGTTGTAGTTTGTTATGGGAGCCCTGGGAAAACATGGCATATAAGGAAGGGCCCTGATGCATAAAGTGTCCGTATGTTCCATTTTTTAAAAAGTTTTATTTATTTTTGAGAGAAAGAGAGACAGAGCACGAGCGGGAGAGAGGCAGACAGAGAGGGAGACACAGAATCTGAAACAGGCTCCGGGCTCCGAGCTGTCAGTACAGAGCCTGACATGGGGCTCAAACTCGTGAACTGCAAGATCATGACCTGAGCCGAAGTCGGAAGCTTAACTGACTGAGCCACCCAAGTGCCCCGACGTAGTCCCTTTTTTATATGAGTAGAACTCTGTGCCTAGAGAGACGAAGGACGAGCCGTGGGTCCCAGAGCTAGTAGGCTGCAGAATAGTAGGGACTCCGAGGAGAGTCTGGCTCCTAGCCTGTTCTTCACCATTTTGTTACTCTCCCTTCCTGCCCTCACTCCTTTCTCACTCCAATGCCCCCTAGGTCAGGCCTGGGTCAAGATTAGGACCTTCCTTTTCCTCTTCATGGTTTGACTTTGGGACTTCGGGTGCACGATATTGTCTGTATTCCCTTGTCAATCTTTTCCATACAGAAACATTTAGTCCCCCGTGGGCCACATGCACCCAGCAGCAGTGAGCTAAGATTTCCCTTTCCCTCAGTGATTGGAACGCAGGTCATTGGGGACTGGTGCTGAAAATGATTCCTTTCTGGATTTGGAGGGAAACAGTAATTTCTTCCCCCTGTTTTCCAGTAAATTCTCATTCCAAACAATCCATCCCTGTAATCCTTTGTGAATGGCGTTCGGTATTTATAAGCTGTGCTATATTGCAGCTGTTTGAGCTCCATAAGAGCTTACCATTCATTCATTCAGTAACATTTGTTAATATTACAATAATATCCGTTCACGCAGACTTACAGCTCGGACACGTTGTTTCATGTCTTGTAGACTCAGTTTCCTTGTGTGTACAATAACAGTAATGACCCACCGTGCTGTCTGCAGTGGTGGGTAAGTGGGATAACATACGCGAACCATTCGGCAGGTGTTCCGTAAATCATCGAGATCTGAATACTGAATTTATTTAAACACATGATGCTGAATATTTTGGGGGTTGGGGTAAGACTCCAGAGAAAATCCCTCTTTCTTCCAGTTAACTGAGAGTGACAGGCCTACAGCCAAACACTCGCCCTCATGCAAAGAAGAAAGTTACGCATCTTCACACGTGGTTATTGCGCTTGAAATGGTTCATATTTCTTTATCGTAAGAAAGGAAAAAAATGAAGTGGTATAAGGTACGTAGGTACATAGAAAGTGGTTGTTAACAGCACCGGAAAGGCATCTAGAATAGGAGAGAAATGCCGTTGCTTCCTTCATGGGCCTTTCACGTTAAAGAGGGTCAAGAAATGCAAGTAGCATTATGATCACGATTGCTGTTATATTAATGAATTCAGCAGGACATAGAGCAAATCATTCTTCAGCCTGCTTCAACCTGCCAGGGGTCAGCCCCTGGGGCAGGGGGCGCTGTTTGAGAGTCCCCAGGGGAGAGGGGTTGGGAGCTCACATTTGCTTAGCACCTGCCCGGGGCCAGGCACCGTGCCCCGCAGGTAATCTCATTTGGTTTCCCCTAAGCCCCTGTAGTCCTGGAGGACTGCTCCGGTTCGGATTACATCCCACACCAGCAACTGGTTGGACTCCCAAGAGGGCTCCTCTCAGTTACGCTGGAGAAATGAATGCATTTACTGTTCTTTCACGCAAAGCCGGCTCCGTACCACTCAGCCCACACTTGGCTCTCTGCCTTTGCAGTGGCCCTCACATGGCAAGGTCGGAGGCTCTGTGTCTCTCACCTTCGGGAAGTGCGGCCACCGTGGTAACCACCGTTTTCGGGGTGCCACTGAGGGCCGAGCCCTTTGCTAGTCACTTCACCTTTCTTATTTCATTTAATCCACACGGCAGTCACGTGAGGTAGGCCCTCTTGTCCCCATTTTAGCGCTGGGGATGTGATGTGGAAGGACTTGCCCATGATTACACAGGGGGCTGATCTGGCTTGTTGACGGGATACCTGGGCTTTCTACCATCCCATCTTACCACTTTTGTCGTAGTCGGTTTCTTACCCTCCTCACTCCTCACGGATGCCCTGCCTTACTGGGCAGGGCCGTCATCTTGGCTCCAAGCTCTCTAGTGCTAACTTAGCCTTAGCCGGAAACGCCTTTCTGTTGGACCTCCGCTAGTGCATTTTTCGCTTTTATGTGAGTCCAAAAAGATTTCCCATCCTCTGGCCAGATTCTTCTCTCCCCTGGGAGAACACACTGGATATCAAGCCCCAGATGTCCTTGTGCGGTGAATACTCTGCTCACCTGTAAGGGGTGTCCTGGGGCCGCTGGACACGGTTGCTTTCCGTTGGTCTGATACTGGTTTGCTTGAACACCCACTCAGTTGTCTTTATTCCACCCTCTCTGAGCCCACACTGACTAAACAGCACCTGTGGATTGGTCCTGGAAACCCAAGATCACTCAGATGCACAGCAGCACCAGTGAGCACAATGATGACTTATTCTTAGGGACACTTGGCTGGTTTTCAAACACGATACTCGAAACAAGACGGAGCAGCCTGGGGATGATATCTGAAGCAGAATCTAAGTCCTCTCCCGGGTTTGCTCCAGAAGGACTGGGTCTGTTCTGAAGGCTTCTCCTCGGTTTTATTTTTAGGGGTGTGTGTGGGGCAGCCCTATGGACCTCACCTCCTAGGAGGCCAGCAGATGGGTCACTGGGGACGGGGTCTTCTTGAGACTTGGCTTCCTGGTACAAAAAAGACCTTTCAAACTCAAAGCTGCTCTAAAACCACCTCTCTGCTTCCTTTACTGGGTTGCTTGCTTCTGGGGTCCTCGTAGTGTTCCTGAATCCATTTGGGAAAAGCCCTCTTTCCTTTCTCTTGTTAGTGCAAGTGTACCTTCTCCTTCTTCTTCCCTCTGCCATCCCTCCCCCATTTATAAGCCTTCCAGATCCTTCTTCCCGGAAGACTCAGAGCAAACCTGTCCGCAGATTCTCACGCTGGTCTTTAAATGCAGGCCTTAAGGGCTTTTCGAAGAGCAGCAACAGATCCGGCCATACTGGCTAATGTACGTGACGGTGTGTGCCACACAGTAGGCAACCAAGAAAGCTTTTGTTTTCATCATCTCAATTTTTATTTCGTTAAGCGGTCAGAGTTTCGCCTCTTACCTCCTGCAGATCCCAGATAATGCATTGCCTGGAACAGCTCTGGCAGGAGTTTCAGTCTTCTGAACTTCCAAGAAGACATTTGCACTCAACCTAAACCACTTGCTCCCAGCCTCTTTGAACTTAGCACATGCTATCCTTTCTCCCTTTGGCAGGCTGCATTGCTCACAATGGAGCAGGGTGAGTTTCAGGACCCCGGGGCTCTCTTTCCGGTTTTAGGCAGCAGACTCCTTTCTGTCCAGCTTGCCTTGGATCACGTGGCTCCTTGGTGAACACACGGGTCTGCTCTCCAGCTGCCGTTCCCTTACATTTTCCCTCCCCTGGAATTTGGGCTCGCGGGGCTTTCTAGGTGGTGGCCAGTGGTAACTGACTTTCAATTTCACCAGCCTCCTTTGCTCCCCACCAGATGTGTGGGGCTGTCTTGCTTTCTTGCTTAGAGGAACTCAGAACCTTTTCATCTCTACTAATTGACCCACAGAGCTAGGCTTTATTGGCCCATTGGTTAGAACGTGGAGCAGTTAAGCTGTGGTCTCTCACGTGTGTTATCTCGACAGATGTTCCCAGAGTGCCTGGGGCCGGGGCTGCTGCTGATCTCGGGGATTATGCACACAGGGTCAGAAGGTGACACGCCTTGCCCTGGAGACCCAGAAGACTCGTGAGGGAGCCAGGCCCCTTACCTAAGGATGTTCCTAAGATTCAGTGTTCCTGCTACCGCCGATGGGTGTGCGGGCTGCCCCCCCAAGAGGACTAACTGAGTGGGGTAGCTCAGGGGAAGCACGCGAGGCGCTGATATTCATGTTGAGCTTGGAAAGCTATACCGGTGCAGAAGTAGGAAGCGTAGAATTCCAGGTGGGGCCTTGGAGGCACAAGAGCTCTCGGTGTGTTTGGGAGGCACTAAGTGATCTGTTGTGCCTGGAAAATGGAGGGTTGGGGGCAGGAGGCGGACATGAAGATTGGAGTTGAATCTGGTAAGACTGAGACCAGATGATGAAGAATGTGACATAGGACCTACTGATTTTCCTTAAAACCTTCCAGATTTGAACTTTATTTTCTAGGCAGAGCTGAGGCACGAGGGTTGTTATTTTTTTTTTTTAAAGTTTACTACTTTATTTTGAGGGTGGGGGAAAAGAATGCGAGCGGGGGGAGGGGCAGAGAGAGACTCCCAAGCAGGCCCCGAGCTGTCGGCGCAGACCCCAGTGCAGGGCTCAATGAGGGGCTCAATCCTGAAATCAAGAGTTGGACGTCCAACTGACTGAGCCCCCAGGCACTCTGAGGGGTTTTTTTTTGTTTTTTTTGTTTTTTTGAAATAGAGGGTAATGGCCAGGGCTGTGTTAAGAAACATAAATCCGGTGGAGAGAGACGTCAAAGTGCATGAGCTTGCTGATCCTGACTTGGGTACCTGATGGGTGGAAGTGGTGTTAGGCAGCCTGGGAATATGCACGGGGGTGTTTGTCATCATCGAAAGTACCACACTGGGCATCACTGTCATTGCTACTCCTTACATAGACCGTGTTGCCCAAGCACGTCCAGACTCTAAAGAAGCTCCCTACATGGACATCAGGCTGGCGATGGCCTTCGAGGATCTCAGATCTTCCTGGGAGTGTATGACCTGTCAGTTATTGACAGTGACATTTCAGAAGAACATTTGGTCCCCTGATGATTTCTGCCCCCTCAGTCTTTGAGGCTTAAGGCCTATTTATAAGTGTGTATTTTATATCCCGTCAAAATGTCTACATGTTTAAGTTCCTCACTTCCTTTCTCTTTGTAATGTTGTGTATTTAGCAGACATAGCCTCAGGGAGGGTTGTGAGGGGAGGTTTCTGTATTTGCTCCTAACGATCCTCCCACATCCATACACAGCCACACTTTTAAAAATGCAGTGGAAAAACAGTTTAGTGTCTTTCTTTTTTATATTGCTTTCATATATTGAAAGCCTGTGCAGAAGGCAGAAAAAAACATTTTTTTACCTTTTTATTTTAATGCCAATGTGGGTAGCACATAGTGTTAGTCTCAGGCGTACAACAGAGTGATTCAGCACTTTCGCACATCACCCACTGCTTATCACAACAAGCGCACGCCTTAATCCCCATCACCCATTTCACCCATTCCCCCACCCACTCACCTCTGGTAACTAACCATCAGTGCCATACAAAGTAAGAGTGTTTCTTGATTTGTACCTGTCTCTCTCTCCTTTTTTCCCTTGTTTGTTTCTTAAATTCCATATATGAATGAAATCATATAGTATTTGTCTTTCTCTGACTTATTTTGCTTAGCAGCGTACTCTGGCTTAATCCATGTCGTTGCAAATGGTAAGATTTCGTTCTTTTTATGGCTGAGTCGTATTCTATTGTGTGTATATATTACGTCTTCTTTACCCATTCATCAGTTGATGGACACGTGGGCTGCTTCCTATCTTGGCTATTGTCAATAATGCTACAATAAACAAAGGGGTGCATGCATCCCTTTGAATTAGTGTTTGTTTATTCTGTGGGTAAATACCCAGCAGTGTGATTGCTGGATTGTAGGGTAGTTCTACTATGAACTTTTGGAGGAACCCCCATACAGTTTTCTGCAAGTGGCTGCACCAGTTTTCAGTCCCACCAACAGTACACATGGGTTCCTTTTTCTCCACACCCTTGCCAACACCTGTTATTTTCCTGTGTTGTTGGTTTTAGCCATTCTGACAGGTGTGAGGTGGTATCTCATTGTAGCTTTGATTTGCATTTTCCTGATGGTGAAGGATGATGAACATCTTTTCATGTGTCTGTTGGCCATCTGGATGTCTTCTTTGGAGAAATGTCTGTTCATGGCTTCTGCCCATTTTGTGATTGGATTATTTGTTGTTTCGGGGTGTTGAGTTTTATAAGCTCTCTCTATATTTTGGATACTACAGAAAAAACATTGTTTATGGTAGTACAAAGGATAAGAAATGACAAATGAGTCTGCCTCAGCTCTTCCCCTTTGGGTCTGCCTCTCAGTGGAAATCATTCCCCAGGTTTCGTTTGTACCCTTCAGGAATGTATCCTGCATATACGCATTTTCATATACTTGATACATTTTTTTCTCTCTTCTTTTTCTTCTTATCACACAGACAGGAGGATGGATACCCTCGGTTTAGTGTCTTCTGTGTCTTGTTTTTTTTCACCTGTGTTTTGGAGACCATTCTGTATCAGTATATATGCATCTGCCTCCTTCTTTTAAACAGCCTCATAGTCCTCCAGTGTCTACGCACACCGTCATTTAGCTCCTCGTTCCCCCGCTTAAGGACGCCTGGGTTGTACTTCAAGCATGTAATTTATAAGTTACAACACAGATATGCAAAATGCCATTTATTTTTCTATAACCAGACGTGGTTCGTGAGCCCCTGTGTCTGCTGCTGTAGGACAGCTGCCAGTTTTCGGAGACTCGGATGCTCAGACACCGCATGTTTAACGTGATCGGTTCAGGGCTTAGGCTTAGTTCAGTCAGGATTCTCCCCATTCTTTGCATTCTACCCTTCTCCTGGGGCGTGGGGGGGATGTGGCTCCCAGATGAGGGGCTCCTGTGCAGTCTTGCTGAGGGGAGCAGGGCGTCTGCTCTGTCTCAGCGGCTGCCTTCCACCCTTTGCAGTAAGTGCTGCTAACGTCCCACAAAGGCTCCTCCGGGATGACCCCTGGGGTGAGCCCCTCTGCCGTGACACCTCCCTCCCACGTCCTGCTCAGGTGCCCCACGAAGCTGGCAGGTCCCTCCCGTCTCAGGTTCCTACATGCGTCTGGAGTTTCTATTGTACCCCACCCCAAAGCCGGAGCACTGTGGCCTAGTCTCTCGTTACTGCCTCTCATTTCCTTCCTCCTCTGCCTGCTAATCGAACTCTTAATTTCCTTTGGTTTGAGAAGATAATTCCAAGGTCATAGCACCTTCTTCACATTCTACAGTATAAACCGTAACCTGCTCTCCATGCCCCAGTCTTCGGCTCTTGACCAAGCTCAGCTTTTCAGATTCTCCCCTTACGGTGATCTTTGGGTTTTCTCTGGTGCTGTACTCAGCAAGGTCATTCCAGAAGCACTGTGTGGAAAAGAAGGGATTACCAAGAGGGTCTAATGCACTGGCTGGTTCCTGGAAGCATTGTCCTATCAGGGTGGTTTCTGGTGTCCTGCCGGCTCACCAGGGCTGACCGTGGACCCTTGAGCCCCTGGCTCTGTGTACTTCTATAAGCACATGAGGACATAATTCCTGGGCACCTGGGTGACTCAGTTGGTTGAGTGTCCGACTTTGGCTCAGGTCATGATCTCATGGTTTGTGAGTTCAAGCCCCACATCGGGCTCACTGCTCTCAGCACTGAGCCACTTCGGATCCTTTGTCCTGCTGTCTCTCTGCCTCTCCCCTATGCACACTCTCCAAAAATAAACAAAACATTTAAAAAAAAAAAAAGAAAAGATATTTCCTAGGTATGATTCCTACTGCCTAGCATCTTTTAAAATGTTTATAAAAACCTCTGAAAAGATGAATTTGGTCATACCGATGGATTTTGGAAAAACATTTCACTTGATAGTAATTGCAAATGACTCCCCTCTCCCCCAGCTTAAGGCACCAAGTGGAAATGCTTTGTTTCCTCAATGAAGGGAGAAAGGGAGGAAGAATGTGCGTATTTGGGGGTTTGGTCTGGAGGCAAACATCAGATGCAGCACCAGACCCACCCTCCCTCCACCCCGCCCCCCAATTTGTAACCAGGAGTCTGTGATACTTAGCTTTGTATTTCTTCAGGCCTGTCTTAGGTGTGGAGACAGGCCAGCTAAGTGTGCCCCCAAAACATTGGCTTGGTAAGAGTTTGGTTTTGATATATGATAGCAGCATAAAGTGCAAAGGTGGCATAAAGGAGTCCTTGAAATCATGTGGAGACTATTCATTAGATATAGTAGGAATCAGTAGGATCTCAGGCTTTCTCAGAAGCATCTGGTGCAGGGACTTCCAACCACCCCTGATTCTGTCCACCATCTCCAGTAGTAAATAACCTCCCATCTCACCAGGCTCCCTCCCATCTTCCCTATGGAGAAATTGATTTCTGCTTACCTGGCCGTTCAGCTCAGGTACCTAGATGCGAAGGAATGCCACTTCTCTCAATGCTGTGAAACCCATAGCCTCCAGGATCAAGCAGGGCAAGGAGACCTTCCTCTGGAGCGGGGGCAGTTGGCCTCATTGCGTGCTCCCTTCACGGAGGTCCAGCTTCCCCAGGGCGCCCAACCTCAGACTCCTGGGGTTCCTCACAGGCCAGTCCCAGGGGCGGCTGGTCTGCTGGATACAGCGGCCCCTGTGTGGTTCATGTTAGCACAGCTGAGAGAGGCTGAGCCCCTCACAGGGACTTGTCTGAGCTCTAAGGCAAAACAAAAGGGGAATAAACATGGAGAGTATAAGAAATACAAACAGCCTGGCTTCTGGAGGGCAGACTCCTCTCTCTCTGCCCATCCCACTCTGTACTGAGCAAAAAAGTGGGAAGCCATCCTGTAGCCACAAGCAGCTGACCCACAGCCTTGCCTGGGTGGTTCTCCAGCTCTGACAGACATGCATGGCACACCCTTGACCCCGTAATTCTTTGCTCCTTCTGTGCATGAAGGCCGAGTCCCAGCCCCTGCTGAGTCCCCCTTGACATTCCGAGAACCTCTTCCTTCTCCAGGTGTTTGATACCAGGAATGACCTCTCCCGGTGGATGAGACTTTTATTCTTATGTAGAGGGAAGTGATCGTAGCCTCAGTGACACCATAGTTTAACAGTCTTTTAATAAAATATGATATTTCATATAGAAGAAGTTAAACATGCATTAATGGGAAGGGGGATTTTCCTTCCTTTGGCAATAGTGGTTTGAGTCACTCGTGCATTTGTTATTTCGGTGTTTCAACAGTTACTCAACACCTACCGTGTCATTGTGCCGGGTTCTAGAGATACAAGACACATAAGAGGTATCCCTGCCCTGTGGGAGCCTACAGCCTGGAAAATTAAGGCAGACTAAACAAGTCAGCCTTGTAAAAGATGATTGTGCTGTGACACTTCCATGGGGTCCGGTGGAAGGACAAAAGAGAAGGACCTCGATTTTATGCAGCGAAGGGATGGGGTGGAGTTTGAACCGGGGAAGGCATGACTCAGGAAGTGGTGCTTCAGCTGAGTCCTGAAGGGGGAAGAGGTAGTTAGTCCAGAACATGGTGGTGGGGACGGCGGCCTAGAGAGGAAGTGGCATGAGCGGAGCATGGGGAATCAACTGGGCTGGTCCACTGGGGACCTCCCCGGAGCGTGGTGGGGGTGGTCCATGGGGTGCCAGGGCCATGACCTGGAAGATGTAGCAGAGGCCGTATTGTGCAGGCTGGGTGGCAAAGCCAAGGAGTGTGGACTTCAAACAGAGATGTGGGGAGACTGGAAGCACCAGCCGGCTTCAGGGGATGGTGTGGTACTTGGGTGTGAGACAGAGCAGTGGTTTTCACTTTGTGGTCCTCAGACCACCAGCATCGGCATTGCCTGGGGACGTGCTAGAAACGCAGATTCTCAGATCCGGCCCCCGATCTCCCCTGCCAGACTCTGCAGATCGGTCTGCCTGTTTCAGCAAGACTTCCTGGTGATTCCGATGCTGCCCAGGTTTGAGAATTGCTGAGCTGGAGACTATAGGAAGAACTAAGAGAACAGTGTTATAGGGCGAAAGGTGATGAATTTGGGCTCGAATGTGTTGAGTTTGCAATGTCTTGTGGGAATGAGTAGGTGGAGCGTGATCCCAAGACCCACACCATCGGCATCTCCTGGGAGCTTGTTATAAGTGCAGAATCAGAGACCCATCTAGAACTCTTGAATCAGAAGCAGTATTTTGACAAGATCCCCAGGTGATTCGTGTGCATGTCCCAGGTGAGAAGCAGACTCTAGTCTGGAGGTCAGTGGGGTATATATGGCTGATACTCAGGAGAGGGGTCTGGCCAGGCAGTAGAAATATGGGGTGGTGTCTGTGCTCAAATCATCACACTGGCCAGGACTAATGTCACAAAGCTGTACAACATCACACATAATGAGGCCCTGGATGACAGCCAGCCTGTTGTAAGGAAAACATTATTTGCAGTCGTTATCTCAAGAAACAACAGTTTCCCCAGACACCCACAGTAGGTCATTGGAAGAACCAGGACTGGAACCTGGTGTCAGAGCCCTTACGGTCAAGTTCTTGTCATTAAGCCGCCCTGTGTGGGAGGGAGGCTCCGCATTCACTTATGTTGTCAGGGCTCGAAAAGCCAACTAGCAGAGAAAACATTACCCATGATGCTCAGTAGATGCTCATAGAATCCGCTCCACACAGGTTTGTCCACAGTTGTTGAAAGAGATGATAGAAAACAAAATGATAAAAACTGCTTTCAGGGGTGGCTGAACCAATTGGGTGGCTCAGTTGGTTAAGTGTCTGACTTCAGCTCAGGTCATGATCTCATCCATGAGTTCGAGCCCTGCATTGGGCTCTGTGCTGACAGCTCAGAGTCTGGAGCCTGTTTCGGGTTCTGAGGCTCCCTCTCTCTCTGCCCCTCCCCTGCTCATGCTCTGTCTCTCTCTCTCTCTCTCTCTCTCTCTCTCTCTCTCAAAAAATGAATAAACGCGGGGCGCCTGGATGGCGCAGTCGGTTAAGCGTCCGACTTCAGCCAGGTCACGATCTCACGGTCTGTGAGTTCGAGCCCCGCGTCAGGCTCTGGGCTGATGGCTCGGAGCCTGGAGCCTGTTTCCGATTCTGTGTCTCCCTCTCTCTCTGCCCCTCCCCCGTTCATGCTCTGTCTCTCTCTGTCCCAAAAAATAAATAAAAACGTTGAAAAAAAATTTAAAAAAAATGAATAAACGTTAAAAATAATTTTAAAAATCCTGCTTTCAGATTCAAAACGTGCATTCCTATTGGTAACCTCAATTCGCTCTTTACGACATTACTGTAAGTAGATAAGACAGGAGTTATTCATGGTCTAAGTTTTTATAATTAACATACTATAAAATTCATCATTTAAAGTGCGTAATTCAATGGTTTTTATTATATTCACAGGGCTGTGCAACCATCACCACTGTCTAATTACGGAACATTTCCGTCACCCCGCAAGGAAACCCCATACCCTTTAGCTGTCACTCTCTATTGTTCCCTCCCCCAAGCCTCTGGCAACTGCTCATCTACTTTTTCTGTAGACTTGTCTCTTCCGGGCATTGCATATCAATGGAATCATAGAATATGTGCTCTCTTACATGTGGCCTCTTTCACTTACAGTGTTTTCGAGGCTCATCTATGTTGTAGTATATCTCAGTGCTTCATCCCTTTTATGGCTGAATAATAGCCCATTCCTTGGATATACTATGTTTCGCTCATCCATTCATCACTTGATGGACATTTGGGTTGTTTCTGTCTCCTCACTGTTATGAATAAAGCTGTTATGTACATTCATGTACAAGTTTTTGTGCGGACATATGTTTTCATTTCTCCTGGGCATATACCCAAGATTAGAATTGCTGGGTGATATGGTAACACTGCATTTAACTTTTTGGGAACTTCTAGATAGCTTTCCAAAGTGCACCATTTTACAGTCCCTTCGAGAATGTGTGAGGGTTTCAGTTTCTGTACATCCTCTCCAACATTTGTTGTTACTTGTCCTTTTTATTATAGCCCTCCTAGTAGGTGTATTTTATAGGTAAGAAAACGGAGGGTACATTGTGTGCCAAGGTTCTTAGAGCTAGTAAATGGTCAAGCTAGAACTTTTTTTAAAAAAGCAAATACTTACATGATGTATGTTCTGTGCTAAGCATTATTTAAGTCTTTTGCTCTTGCTGTTTATTCTTTTTTTTTTTTTTTTTTTAAACATTTATTTATTTTTCGGACAAAGAGAGACAGAGCATGAACGGGGGAGGGGCAGAGAGAGAGGGAGACACAGAATCGGAAACAGGCTCCAGGCTCCGAGCCATCAGCCCAGAGCCTGACGCGGGGCTCGAACTCCCGGACCGCGAGATCGTGACCTGGCTGAAGTCGGACGCTTAACCGACTGCGCCACCCAGGCGCCCCTGCTCTTGCTGTTTATTCTTTATAGCAACCTGTAGGGAAGGTATTGTTATCATCTTTGTTTACAAATGCATACAGGGCAGGACTGGGCCTAGAGTGGGGCCCTTGGGCCCAACATTTAAGGAGATATCACTGTCATATTCCACCAGCACCTGGACGACCCTTAAAGGTTTCATCCTGTGCCTCCCTGGCCTCATTCTAGTTCCGGCCCTGTTTGAAGAGACTGAAGCATCAAAAGATTGAGTAGCTTCCCCAAAGTTGCATTAGTTATTACATGGCAGAGCTGGGGTTCCAATTCAGGAAACCTGGCTTCAGAGTTCAAGGCATTAACCACCTAGGCCTTCGATGTCCAAGCTGGGCCTTTTCCGTCTCTTTCTCAAACGTGAGTTTCCAAAATTAGCCAGAGCTTTGACGAGTGAGGAATCCAAAGAAAAATCCCATGGATGGGTTATGGGAAGACCAAACAGAACTAACTGACCTCAGCCTCCCAGGTACCTACCACATATTCTCCCGGAAGAGCTAACTGACCACACGGTTTCCCTTGGCCACATCTGTGCTTATTATCCCAACTCGGCATAAATCTGCCTAGTTTTTGCAGGCCACCCTGCCAGTGGCCAGATGGACTCTGTCCTGGTGGGGAAGAGGCCATCCCGAACCATCAGGATGATTAGCTCTGGCCGCTGGAAGGAAAACACATGCTCTCGTAGCCCAGTGGGGGTGAGTCTGCCCCTGATTCCAGGGTCCCGAGTCAAGTATTCAGAAATCACATCTCTCATAATCACACCCTGACTGGCTGTTCATTCTCTTTAGCCCATGTATCAGAGTTTGCTGGTCATCTTTTTTTTTTGAAACATCATCTTTCCAGTGGTGCTGCTGTTTGTGTGGGTTTGGGATGGCTCTGTGGTTTAGACTGAGGCTCCCGTAAGGTGATGTGAATACAAAAATGTCCACTGGCACTTGTGTGCCTTACCTCCTCGGGGTGATAGGCGGCCTTTGGAAAGACGTTCACTCAAGTCATCATTTTCTCCCTCTGCAGCCTCTGTTCCCCAAGGTCAGGATCAAGTCGGTCCCTAGCGGGGAACCTGGCCCAGGCCAGCAGACTTTGGCTATATCCCCAAAGCAGAGGTTTTTAAAGAAAATTTATAGCCGTCATCCTCCATCAAAAATGATCACTTTTGTGGTCACGTTCTCACCCTTTTGTTTGGAATTTCAATGCCTCAAAGCTATGGGTCTCTGGACCAGCAGCCCCTGGGAGCTCATTGGAAATGCAGAGTCTCAGGCCTGGCCCCAGACCCGCTGAATCAGAATCTGCCTCCAACAAGGTCCCTCGCTGATTCCCGTGCACCTCCACGTTTGAGAAGGACTGCTCCACGTGTCCTCATTTCTCTATTACCCTCAGCTGGGGTCTCCACCCAACGCTGGCTTTGAGGCTGGAATTGTTGGTAGGCTTTCTGATCTTAAAAAGAAAAGATGCACACACGTACAGAAATTCTTTCCCTCACCTTTACATGATGTCATTCATTTTACCTGGCCTGCCGCAAAAAAGAAAATGGCACATTACATCCAAGCTGTATATTTTTAAGACTAACTTCTTAATTGCGTCTCTCAAAGCAGCACACTGGAATCCAGCCCCCCCCCCCCAATCATTAACAGAGTCCCAAGTGTTGCCAAGACTAATCGAGAAATGCCGAAAGGCAAAATAAACACTGTAGTACAGTTTAATTCAAAACCATATCAGCCAAGAATGAAGGTGCGATTAGTGATAAAGATGTTAATAATTAGTTGTGGTCTGTTAAATTTTATATTCAGTGGTTACATAGAGTGAAGAAAGAATTTCCTCATGAGGACAGAAATTAATGTTTCACTTTGATTGCTATTTTAATGTGCTTATTTTAATGGGGCCATCCTGCAGAAACCCTTGGGCACATTTCCAATTTTACAGAAATGTAGAATTAATTATTATGGAAGCATATAATTTGCGAGCTGGAATGACCTTCGTGGTTATTAGATCCAGCTCAGACATTTTAGAAGTAAGTAAGAGTTGGATGATTTCTTCAAGTCCTTCAATAGCATATTGGAACCTTGCTCCCGAGCTCAGACCAGTGACAGCGAAACCCTTCTCACATCCCTGCAGACGGGAGCACTTCTCCTGGCCTCAGAATCCCCAAATCATCCTGTGTTGGTGCTCCTGGGGCCTTTACCTCACCTTGCATTATGTCCTGGTTGTTTGCCGTTGTGAGGTTGGGGGCTTGGGATTCACTTCTGTATTCTTGACTGTTCCTGGCTCTGTATTTTGTAAACCATAGGTGCACAATAAATTTACATGCAGTGTGATATGCAGGAGCTACTTTATCCCGTTCACGAGAGCTGACTGGGTCTTCATAATGGCAGCTTGAAATCGGCCACGGTGGAAGTACTTACACCCTAGATGTAGACAGATGGCACAAATAAGGGCTTTTCCTCCCCCGGGAAGCCAGATATTAAACACTTAGCAGCACAAAACTGTTTACATGATTTTTCTCAGGTCTCACAAGGCAACCGGTCTTGACCATCTAAAGATTATACCAACGTGGAGATGACCGTTTACCCACCGTGCAGCGTGGGTTGCCTCCAGAGTGATGGAGTAGCCAGTTATTCAACCTCTTTTAATTTCTTCAGGGATTAAGTTTGACCCAGTGCAAGTCAGGCCTCAGGACTGCACTGGAGTGTGGTTGCTTAGCTAAGCTCCACTTACCTGGAAAAGCTATTTGGGCATGAATGGTAATGGAAACCGGGCTGAAACATCAGGCACAGTTGAGTGAGAAAAAAATCCACAGATTATTTTCAGAGAAAACAAACGAACAGGAAGTTGCTGTGGCCGAAATTATAATTATACCCTTATACTTCTCAAAAATCCCTCAGTGGCTCCCTACAGCCTACCAACACACCCAAAATCCCTGCTGTAAGTCACACACTGGCCACAGCTTACCGTTCCAACCTCATTTTTAGCCACTCACATTGCCCACCTTTGTTGTACTTTCCAGCCTCTGTAAGAGCCTGTCTACAGAGAGAGCCAGCTTCTGTGACGCTCCCTTCTTCCCAAATGCCCTCCCTCTCCCACCATAGGCTCCATCCCTACCTGGTCCCCTCTATCATGGACCACAGCATCTGGGTTAACATGAAACTTCCTGTGACTCTGTTCCTCTCCTCTTGTGTGTCGTTCTTTAGGAGCAGGACCCGCGGTCCCATCGGCCCTGGCAAGTACGGCTATGGCAAGGCCCCGTACATCTTACCACTGCAGACGGACTCTGAACACTCGCCGCAGAGGCTTCGGAGGCAGAGGCCCTCGTCCCGGCATTCCAGGTCCCAGGGGGCATCTGGTCCTAGCCACGGCTACGGCCCATCAGCCCACCGGGCTCCCCAGCACGGGCCTCTGTACCAGAGTGACAGTGGCCCTCGCTCTGGACTGCAGACCTCCGAGGCCTCCCTCTACCAGATGCCTTTGACCCACGACGGAGGCTTTCCGGCAGCTTCGAGTCTCTTCCATGGCCCGGAAATAAGCAGCGGCCGCGGCATGGGGGCCCACGGGGCAGCTCAGAGCTTCTCACAGCCTGCCCGGTCCACAGCCATTTCCTGCATCGGGGCCTATCGGCAGTACAAGCTGTGCAACACTAACGTGAGTACGCACTGCCTCACACCGGGCCAGGGGACAGCTGCTGGTCCCCCTTCTGCTTGGCCAGCGAAAACACGGAAGACAGCACAGGCAGGGTCTTTTAGGCCATGTTAATGCCCCCCTTTATCTTCTCTCCCTTTTTCTCTCCGTGCATTCTCCGTGGATACTTCTCGTTCTCACCAGGTTGTCACTGTAGTAACTTAGGAGTAACTTCTTAAATTGCTCACTGACAATCACTGTTGCTACAGTGTCAAACATGTCAAACAACCTCCAGATTCTATAAACGGGTGGCTAACTCAGGGCCAACGGTGGTGGTGCTGAAGAGTCGGGCGTCCGGGGAGCTTTGCCTCACATCGGTACCAATCCAGGAAGCCTCCTGCCGTCCCTGGTGTGAGCACTCTGGATATTGTATGCGGAGAAAGTCTGATCGTGAATAACTTGCTAAAGATTGCATAGCTGATCTGTGGCAAAGCAACTTCTAAATGGAAACTCCCCGACAAGACTAAATGTGGTTTTTAAAGAAAATACCAGTTTAAAGACTGTATACAAAAGAGAAAGGGATAAGAGAACGTTTAAAGGTTAAATTTCCAAGCTGCTATATTTTTCATTAATAATTTAATCTACCTTAATATTCTGTTACTGGGTAACAGGACAGCTGTTATATATTAGCTTCAATTCTCTCATTAAAAATATATTTCCTGCTATAGAGTCCATAGAAATGACTTAATTTGTGATTTTAATAATTCCTCTGAATGCCTGGATTGCTTTCTAGCTTTTCTTCCACTGACAGACTTCAGGAATTATTAATTTTTGTAAAGCAGTCGTTTTTCTAAAGCCATTACTAATCAGTCAACCATTAAGTCTTAATTAAGCATCGTTGCTTGTCTTATAACAGCCCGGGTGCCATGGAAGATGAAAGGAAGGTCGTATTATCTATCTCACAGAGTTAGGAGGATCAAATGAGGTGATATTGAGAAAGGGCTTTATAAATCGAACAGAAATATTTGTGTCCGTGATCGGACGTGGCCCCTGTTCTTGAATATCTTTGCTTTCCTTTTAAAGTGAAATGAATTCATTTCTAAAGTAGAACACGTCCCATTGACTTGTATATTTCTTAAATTTGAAGACCACATAAACCAGAAAGAGACGGAAGCAGAGAGAGGGCATTTGGCACGTATTTCTGTCACCTCGCCTACACTTTTCAAGCACGCATGGTCTTGCTAGACCTTTCCTGCCGGCGGCAGGGCTGCCTCTCTCCATGTAGACGTTGTGTCCTCTCTGGGGGCTGGCATGACTCCACTACTAAGGACATTGAACTGCGAGGAATCCTAGACAATTCTGGTGAATTTATGACGTGGGCCACAATTTTGGCAGTTGGCAAAGTAACATCTCAAACCCAGGACAGAGAGGTGAATGTCGACAGAGGATCATACAGCTTTAGTTCCCTTCTCTTGGCTGTAGCATGTCCCACAGTGTCCTCCCCAGTGCACCCCATTATCCTGAGACCCATCCCACTTACCTTATTGAGTGATGTCATTCCTTAGAGGTCCCATTATTGCCTATCTTCTTTTTTTTTTAATTTTTTAAATCTTTATTTTTGAGAGAGGGAGAGAGAGACAGAATGCGAGCAGGGGAGGGGCAGAGAGAGAGGGAGACACAGAATCCGAAGCAGGCTCCAGGCTCTGAGCTGTCAGCACAGAGCCCCATGTGGGGCTTAAAACCCACAAACTGCGAGATCATGACCTAAACCAAAGTTGGATACTTAACCGACTGAGCCACTCAGGTGCCCCGTTTGTGTGTTTGTTTTTAATTTTTTAAAAATATTTATTTATTTTTGAGAGAGAGAGAGAGCCTATCTTCTTTTTATAAGCCCATGGCTTCTTGGTACTTGGATCATCCCCCAAACATCATGAACACCTTAAAACTCTCTGTGTTAGGAGCCCCTAAGACCTTTACTAGGTTTGATGATTTGCTGGGAGGATTCACAGTTATGATTTTTTACAACAAAAGGATACGGAGCAAAATCAGCAAAGAGAAAGGCACACGGGGCAAAGTTTAGAGGAAACCAGGCACAGGCTTCCATTAGTCCACTCCCAGTGGAGTCACACAGGATGTGCTTAATTCCCCCAGGAGTGAGTTGTGACAACACACGTGAACTATTGTCTACCAGGGAAGCTCATTAGAGACTCTGTGCCCAAGGTTTTTATTGGGGGCTAGTCACATAGGCACCCTCTGCCTGCCACATATCAAAATTCCAGGCTCCCATCAGGAAAGCTGGCGTTCAGCATAAACTATATCGCTTGTCCAAATAGCTTAGGCATAGTGAGTCTCTCTTATCACTTAGCGGGTGATGGAATCCCTTCTGAAATCCAAGCTCCCAGATGCCAGCCACAGACCAGTCTTGTAAGCAGGCCTGTCTGAAGAGAACTGTCTCAGTCCTGCTGTGTTGAGTCTTAACCTGCACACTTCCCATGTGGGACCCCAGTGCTCTGGCACCTTCGCATGGGTAACCTCACATGGATATTTACATATCTGCCCCAATGGGCAACATGAAGAGATAGCATGAATCTACAAATTGTGCACATCTTCCTACTCAAAGAGGAAAGAGGTAAAGGGCAGTATTGTGAAAAATCATACGAGTCTAATAGGGAATACAGGTTATTTTGTGTCCTTCAAAGATTTAAAAAGGAATATGTGCATTTAGAGATCTCTCCCAGTTCGTACCTGGGAGAAGAAGGAGAAGGGAAAGTAGGCCAGGGTGGGTTGGAAACATCCCCTGATTTCAGAACATCATCCCATAAACTAAGTGCCCAGTATATCCCACCCAGGTTCTCAATGGAATATCCTACTTTCTAAGACTACCCTCACAGTGGAGGTCTCAGTTGTGAGGTATATAGTAATGCATCTAAGGGGAGGTGTGAATTAGGGGAAATGGTTTTGCAGGCTTCCAGATTCCAGAACAGTGTCTCATCACTGATCACCATCCCATCCGCCCTCAACAGCCTTATGGTCCAGTGGTGAAGAAGCCCAGTGCAGCAGTGTATAAATCATTACACTTGGTGCTGGAGCACTTCATGAGGGGGAAGAACTTTGGGAGCACAAAGGAGGAGGCCACTGGGTTGGGGAAGACTCCACTGAGGAGGAAAAAACTGAGCTAGGCTTCTAAGGATGGCCAAAAAAGAGAAAAGGGCAGTCTGGGGCAAAAGAAACAGCTTGGACAGAGACAGGGAAGCAGGATTATGCCAGAATCTCAGGTGCCATGATGCTTTGCCAGGTTGTAGAGACCCTCCTTCCTTTCCCTCTCACATCCTCCTATCCGCTTCAAATAATCAATCTTTTTTTTTTTTTTAATCTTTATTTGTTTTTGAGAGAGAGGGAGAGAAAGAGCACACATGCATGTGAGCTGGGGAGGGGCAGAGAGCGAGGGAGACACAGAATCTGAAGCAGGCTCCAGGCTCCACACTGTCAGCACAGAGCCTGACGCGGGGCTGGAACCCATGAGCAGTGAGATCATGACCTGAGCCGAAGTCGGATGCTCAACTGACTGAGCCACCTAGGCGCCCCTGAATAATCAACAAATAATGGGCAATTTGTTCTTTGACGTCTCGAAATACAGAGATTTCACATGGGTGTTGCTTGACTTTCTTACACGAGATAGATGCTTGAAAAACTTTTAAAACACAGTGCAGAGGGAGAAAGCAATTCTAATCCACTGGTTCAATTGGATGTTAGGCTGCAGGGCGGTCTAGGATAGCGGGCTCAGGAGCCAGCCGTGCTAGACGTCAGCCTCAGTTTCCTTGGGCAAGGGCGCTTAACTCCCTGGGACCATCTATGAAGTCGGGGTGATAATAACACCAACTCCATAGTGTTGATCATGTACATAGGGAGCTGACACGTTGTTAGGAAATAAAGTGTTCTGACCTGGATGAGTGAACGCACTTGTGTGCCTCTCTGGAGTCTGGGAGTGGAGCACAGTCTCCCCATGTCAGTTTACAAGTGCTTAGTCATGAAACTGGATGAAATGGTCAGACTTGCTCAGACTCCCCTTTTGTCCTCTGGATTAGCTAGGGTTCAGAGTTCTTTCCCTTCCCCAACAATAAAACACAATTGCTGAGGGCCCCAACAGGGCAACTGTGATGTAGATTCGGTATAATCACCCTAGGGTCGGGTGTGAAGTAATGAGAAAGTAGGGCTATAGATTAAGTTCCTGCCAGTGAATGCTTTACACCCTCGAATGTGTTTAATGTGAAGCCTTACCTTGGGATGTCATCTGGGAATATAAGCATTCTAGTGTGTCTCTAGGACTGTTTGACTCTTAGTAAGATTTCCTCTATGAAATAATGTAAAATCAATAGTAAATGCAGTACTAAGGATCTTGGAATGTAGGCTTTAAAGAAAAGGAAGAGTTTTTTTTCTTTCTTTTCTTGTTTACATTGTATACGAGGAAGTTGCAAGCCCCAGTGTAGATATAGAATTTTATGGTCTTTTATTTTTTATTTTTTAATTTGTTAATTGTATTATTTTTTTAGAGAGAGAGAACACACGACGGGGGGGGGGGAGAGAGAGAGAGAGAAGAGAGAGAGAATCTTTTTTTTTTTAAATTTTTTTTTAACGTTTATTTATTTTTGAGACAGAGAGAGACAGAGCATGAATGGGGGAGGGTCAGAGAGAGGGAGACACAGAATCTGAAACAGGCTGAGCTGTCAGCACAGAGCCCGACGCAGGGCTTGAACTCACAGACCGCGAGATCATGACCTGAGCTGAAGTCGGCCGCTTAACCGACTGAGCCACCCAGGCGCCCCGAGAGAGAGAGAATCTTAAGCAGGCTCCATGCTCAGCTCAGAGCCCAACACGGGGCTCGATCCCACAACCCTGAGATCATGACCTGAGCTGAAATGAACAGTTGGATGCTCAACTGACTAAGCCACCCAGGCGCCCGGAGAATCTTACGGTCTTTTAGAGCAGGCTAGAGATGTCAATTTTAGACATCTACTGGTACGACACACCAGATCACTCACTATCGTAGGTTCTTGTTGGCATCCAGAAACACAGCATTGATATCGACAGTGGGATCAGGTGTTCGGCTGTGGGTCAGGGACACTGGGATTAAAGTAAGCTCTGGCTCTAAGTGGCTAAGAGTCCAGTGGGAGAGAGAGGCTCCTAAATAGGTAATGACAAGTATAGAGCATAAACACCACTGCACATGCTGGGTCGACACTCTGAAATCCCTGGACAGTGGAAATGAGCCTGGCCTGGCCTTCTGGAGGAATGTAGGCCATCCAGGTGAGGGGAGGATTTTCTGGGAGGAGGGAGTGACAGGGGTTCCCACAGGGGCTCAGGAGCCAGAAGGGGGTCTCGGGAGACCTCTTGGTGGAGCCAGAAGCTTTTCCTGTGAGCGGTGGCTTCCCCTGCGAGTTTCTCCTGAGGAGTGAAGGGGCAACACGGGGAGGTCTGATTTATCCACAGCCCTGCGCTTTCTCAGCTATGGCTAAAAATAATGAGTGCTCAAGGAATCGAGTAAATAGGTTTCTTCTTCGTGGAAGTTCTTCGAAGGCCAAGGCTTGGAAGCAAATGACCTGGAGTCTTGGTAAGAGTAAAACAGGGGAAGGAGGGAACCAAGGGGCAGCCCCTCTGGTGCCTGAGGGATGCAGTTAAAATCCTTCCTACTAGCTGTTTTGGGGGGTTGTATTATTATTTGCTGATACATTAACAACCAAGACACCTATGCCCTTTGTCTGGGAGGCCTGATGTCTCTCTCCCCACCTTCTCTTCAGGGCTCTGAATTCAGCGCTTTCTCCCCAGGGAACAATGACACTCCTGCTCCTTCTGGTGAAGGGAGGCTGTAGTGAGTCAGCTGGTGCAGGGGCAGTTTCGGGGTTATGATTTCAAAGTGCTTCGCTGCCAAAGGAGACGTGATCCTGACTTTAGACAGAGTGCACTTAACGTTATGGGGAAAAACCCCTGGGGCTAAAAGCAGCTTTTAGCAAACACGGATGTGATGAGTTCTGGTATCCGTGACTCCCCAGTAAATTTCCCTAGAGTGGGACTGACTTCAGACAATGGATTTCTCCATGTGGAGTTGTTTCTGTCTCGAAGTGAGTGAAAACAAAGGGAAGATGTTGGACAAATCTCAAATATAGCTAAGCTTTTAGAATGTCTTTAGGCCAATTCTAATTCTGCCCATTTCTAGTCTCCTATTGAAGGAAAGAGGAGTGGAAAAACAACCTCCTGACTGCACTTGTAAGGAGGAACTTAGCAAATGGGCCAGGTCAAGGATTTAGAACAATTCTGTGAGGTGTAAAACTTGCCAGGAACTGTGGGGCCAGTTCCATCTAAGTGGGGGCTCAACGTAAGTTTCTCTTATGAGTTTGTCACCAGCCTCCTTATCTGGGGGATATATGCTGGTGTCAGTGCTTTCTACATCATTCTCCCTTCCACCTTCTCCGACCACTTGGAATTTCCCATAGAAAGACCTCTTACTGAGGCGCCTGGGTGTCTCAGTCGGTTGAGCGTCCAACTTCGGCTCAGGTCATGATCTAACCGTTCATGAGTTCGAGCCCCGCATCGGGCTCTGTGCTGACAGCTCAGAGCCTGGAGCCTGCTTCAGATTCTGTGTCTCCCTCTCTCTCTGCCCCTCCCCTGCTTGCACTCTCTCTCAAAAATAAATAAATATTAAAAAAAAAGTCCTCTTACTGACCTTTTCTTGATCCATCAGTGGCCTTTCATACATGTATATGAAATATGTGAATATTAAATATATTTGTTAAATATGTAAATATTTAATATAAATATTTAAGTATATGTTTCATGTAAATATATTTGAAAGATATGAGTCACACATATATATTGAGTTGTTCACAATTGTCACTTTAATAATTATAGAAAGTAGTGCAGATACTAAGAAATAGCACAGTGGCAGAGAGCGCTATAACCTAGTCCCTCTCCCTAGATGTAATCGTAATCAATTATATTCCTCCCGCACCCCCCCTGACCCTCCTCCCCCGCACTGCCCCCCACCACATACCATGCAGAGCCCAACACGAGGCTTGAACTCACAACCCTAAGATCAAGACCTGAGCTGAGATCAAGAGTCGGATGCTTAACTGACCAAGCCACCCAGGCACCCCTCAGGTTTTTCTTTAAAACATGAAATGAGGTGTTTTGTTTTGTTCTGTTTTGCTTTTGTTTTTTTAGGTATTTTATCTTTTTCTTTTTAAGTAAAGTCTTTGCCCAATGTGGGCCTTGAACTCACAACCCTGAGATCAAGACCTGAGCTGAGATGGAATTAGATGCTTAGCCACCTGAGCCACCCAGGTACCCCGCAGTCAGTCATTTTGAATTTTTAGTTCCTGGGGTCATTCTCTTCATAAGTCTAATAGTATACTGATACCTCTGCTTGTTGATACATCAACTTCAAATTTCCTTCATCAACTCCTCACTCCAAAAGAAGGAGAAATGACCCTCTTTCCCTCCCACTGTGCTGATACCTGCTATCCACATTTTAATTTTCAATTATATATATATATATATTTTTTAAATTTTTTTCAAATTAATTTATTTTGAGAGACAGAGAGCAGAGGGACAGAGAGAGGCAGAGAAAGAACCTCAAGCAGGCTCCGTGCTATCAGCACAGAGCCCAGTGCAGGGCTCAAACTCACGAACTGCGAGAACATGACCTGAGCCGAAACCAAGAGTCAGACGCTTAACCAACCGACTGAGCCACCCAGGTGCCCCTCAGTTATATTTAAAAAAAAAAAAAATTTTTTTTTAACATTTATTTATTTTTGAGAGAAAGAGACAGAACATGAACAGGAGAGGAGCAGAGAGAGAGGGAGACACAGAATCCAAAGCAGGCTCCAGGCTCCAAGCTGTCAGCACAGAGCCCGGTGCGGGGCTGGAACCCATGAGCAGTGAGATCATGACCTGAGCCGACGTCGGACGCTTAACCGACTGAGCCACCCAAGTGCCCCGTATATTTTTAATTACATGTAGTATATTCACAATTTTTGTTCTCTTGATTTATCAACATTAGGGAGGATCAGTTAACTCCTTGTTTTGCAAGATTAGAAATTTAATGTCCAGTTTGCTGAACTACATGTGTTAACTGATGTAGTTTTCTCTTCTTGGCCTGTGAAATCCCTAATTATGAGGGGTTCTTCTCTGTATCCTGCGAGGTCACAGCAGTAATGACACATAGTACTAGGGCCACATTGAATATTTGCCTTTGAAGGAATTTCACCCACTCTTCTAGCAGATAGCAGAGGGGAAGGAAGCCACTCTTATAAATGTGATCCTGAAAGTAGCAACTAGGGGGAGTAGAAGTTTTAAATGTTTAAAAAAAAAAAAGTTTACATTTTGCCATATACTTTCTGATTAGTTAGAAAAAAAAAGATGTTCTTGTTTTGATCTTTTTTAAAAGTTTATTAAAAAATAAAAATGAAATAAAAGCGTACTGAATTATTTTGAGAGAGACAGTGCGTGAGTGAGCGAGCAGGGGAGTGTTGGAGAGAGAGGGGGAGAGAGAGAATCCCAAGCGGGCTCTGAGCCATCAGCACAGAGCCTGATTCGAGGCTCAGACTCATGAACCATAAGATCATGGCCTGAGCCGAAACCAAGACTCGGATGCTTAACTGACTGAGCCACCCATGCACCCCTCCTTTAGATCTTCTTACAGGCATAGAGATATATACATCTAAGGAGGGAGAAATAATAAGTACTACTGGGATAAGTCTAGATTTGTATGAACGTTTATCCAGAGTACTTAAAAATATGTGGTTTTCTTGGGTGAATAAATGGGCTTCGTCACATTAACATCCGTTGGCTCTTTGAAGGAGAGGGAAACACCTTTTTCTAGGAGAACATTATGAACTTGGATGGGGGAGAAAAGGTGTTTGCGAACTAAGAAAACCTCAGGATTTTGGGGCTTTTTTTTTGTTGTGTTTTTTTGTTTTAAATCCAAACCCTGACCCGACTCTTTTGGACAAACCAATTTACTGACTGTCTAGAGAGTGCTAGAAGTAGTAGCAGGTGGCAAAAGTTTTTGCGAGGTTGAATTTGTTCCAAGTGACTTGAGAAAGCAGATATGAAACATATTTGAAAAATGTGCTGGATAATTTGTAAGAAATTTTGATCCATGGTTGTATTATTCTATTATTCTACAGCTGGAAAACAAAGCCCCTTTTTACAGCTGTGGAAAAGAAAGGGGAGTGTTTGCTCAGAACACCTACCTGTCAGGCGCTTGAAGCTTCTGGAACTGTTGGAGTCTTTTTTTTTTTTTTAGTGTTTGTTTATTTTTGAGAGAGAGAGAGAGACAGAGACTGAGTGGGGCAGGGGCAGAGAGAGAGGGAGACAGAATCCAAAGCAGGCTTCAGGCTCCGAGCTGTCAGCACAGAGCCCCACATGAGGCTTGAATCCACAAAACGTGAGATCATGACCTGAACTGACTTCAGACACTTAATGGACTGAGCCACCCAGGCGCCTCATTGCTGAAGTCATCTTTGATGTCTACTTAGATTCCAGTTCAGCTAACATTGAGTGGGCATTATTATGAGCTAGAAATTTTCATGTATTACTAAGTTAATCTTTGCAAAAGTCCTTGCGGGGTGGGAGTGGTTCAGGGCTTGTTATTGAAATGCAGTAATTTAGGTTTAGAGAAGCAAAGTGCTTTGCCCAAGTCACATGCCCAAGGTCCCTTTCTCATGGCAGTGTAGGGACACTTTCCAGATTTCTTTCTTTCGATTTCTTCACTGGGGTGATTTAAATACATCGCATGTTGTATGTTTGTACTGGTCTTTTGATTGAATCCAGAGCAATGCAAAGGATAAAAAAAAATGCATGTCTCACCCAGGAAGACTTCAAGGTCATGTCCCTTGGTGCCACCTTCATTGGGGATGATGCCCTTCAGTCCTTCAGTTGACTGAGGAGCTGAAAGTATTTATCAGAAGGTGAGTATGTGGTCACCAAGAGGCCCCTTGAACGGTGAAGTTAGGTGCAGGCAGTAGTCACCTCAGATTAACCAGGGTCACTAGCAACACAGCCTGAGTTTCCATAATCCTCTTTGTAACGCATAGCAACCCTAGGCAGTTGTCGAGATGGAACTTTGGACAGGGTCTGAAGTGCTTTATAAGGATTTATTATATTAAAGCACATCTTTTTCCTTTTCCCATAAGAGACCAGTGGAAACATCTCTCCCCCTTTGGGATGGAGGGAAGTCATTTGAAGGGAGGTTATCTCCCGGAGGCATTCCATGGCAATAGAGCTCTGGTCTTTGCTAGCCCCATCCTGTGATCCTGATCTCTATCTACCCGGCTTTTCCCTTGTCCCACTTTTCCGGCCTGAAGATGACAAGAATCTCTGCCCATGGAAAGGATTAGTGGCTGCGGGAAATCTGCCCAAAGCCAACTTGCTGTGTAAAATAGAGACAATTACTGATAAGGTGAGGGTGACTCAGTCTGTGGCATCAGGAAGCAACCCACTTAAAATGTAACAAATGTAAAATGATCTGTAACTGGGAAGTTTTAACTTCAGGGAGTCTGTTGAAATGAGAGGAGATCATATACTGATAAAAGTATGACAAGTACCAACAGATGTAACCCACAAGAGATGTGAAACAGAATTTCCCTGACCCTGCTTGGTTTTCATCCTCAATCTGCAACTGTCTGATCCTTACAGCTGAGGCCCCTTCCCCAGGCCTTAGAGGCTGGATCCGACCTTGGGATCCAGGACTTCTCAGGCAAGGAGTTAAGGCCCTCTTGTCTGAGGACCCATCACAAATTAACTTTGCTGCCCACCCAGTCTTGAGGGCCACCATAGCGTGGTGGTTAATGGCATGGGTTCTGGATCCAAAGTGTTATTCAGATACTGAATTCACCACTTATCAGCCCTATGGCTTTGGACAGCTCACTTAACCTTTTGCTGCCTTGACTTTCTCATCTATAAAATGGGTATAATAGTTGTGAGGACTAAATGAGCTAATATACATAAACCATGCGGTGGAGTGCTTACATTTAATAAGTGCTCAGTAAAAGTTAGCTATTCTTTTTTTTTTTTTAATGTTTTATTTATTTATTTATTTATTTTGAGAGAGAGGGAGAGAGAGTCCCAAGCAGGCTCCACACTGTCAGCACAGGGCCCGATGTGGGGCTCGAACCTATGAACTGAGAGATCATGACCAGAGCTGAAATCAAAAGGGCCAGACATTCAACCGACTGAGCCACCCAGGTGCCCCAAGGTTAGCTATTCTTAACATCACTGTGACCCCAGACTTCTGTTTTGATCGTCTTTACTATAATTTCATCTCAGTAACTCACATCCACAGCTGGACCCTGTGAGCCTTGCATTTCTCTGACTTGGTCCCTCTCCTACCCTCTAATTGGCAGGTCCCCTAGCATCATGTGAGTCCCTGCTAGGGACATCCAGAGCCATGGCAGGGCACCTGGTCATCTCCTGCTGTATCTTCCCATGCTAGCCACATGCTGGATACCATAGGCAGTTTGCTGGGCTCAGCTGCCTTTGGGCAACTGGAAGTGGATTTGCTGCTGCAGCACCTGACTCCCCTCCCCACCCCCCCCCCCCCCACTGTGGGTCGGATGCCACATGAAGCCCCTTTGCCCCAGGAAGTAACCGAGCCATGCTCAGATATAAGGAACTTGTTGGTGACCTGGGACAGGGCGCCCTGAATGATCTATCTCCGGTGACTATTGGCTTGGTAGATGCAAATGGACATAGTGAGAGCTTTAGTGGGACATTAAAATCTACCATAAGATTATCAACTATAAGCACGTGCAAAGCTGGCAAAGGGCCAAGTGTTTGGAAGGATTCAGTAATTATACATTTTTATTACATAAACGTTACATATATATTGCAGAAAAATTAGTGCAATAAGCCAAAAGTTTTCTTTGTGAAAAGAAAAAAATCTATAACCCACCTTCTAGAGATAATGCTTTTAATCTTTTTCTGCACACACTGACACAGACACACACACAATCACTTAGCACTTTTTTTCACTTAATGGGTTGTGGACTGCTTTGCATGTCATGAAACACACATTTAGACCATCAAGTATTGAGCGATTCAGAATGATTCCACAGATGCATTGGTTCCTGGTGTAGCCTATTAGCATATTTTGCTGACGGAAGAGAAAGAGGTTAAGCAGACTGGCTAAGAGTTTGTGGTCTGTAGCTTCTAATTCTGGCAACTGCCACCAGGTTGAGGGAGGGAGGCTTCTGGCTGAAGCCTCATTGCAGAACAGCCTGGCTTTACATAGGTGTGGTTATTTGAGGAATGGGACATTGAGGCCACTTGTTCTGGTCTGTTTCCATTATGAAAAGATGCAACCCAGTAGCTAATCTCTAGTTTCTTTCTTTCTTTTTTAATGTTTATTTATTTTTGAGAGAGAGAGAGAGAGAGCACAACGGGAGAAGGGGCAGAGAGACAGAGGGAGACACAGGATCTGAAGCAGGCTGCAGGCTCCGAGCTGTCAGCACAGAGCCTGACGTGGGGCTCGAACTCACGGACTGTGAGATCATGACCCGAGCCAAAGTCGGACGCTTAACCGACTGAGCCACCCAGGCACCCTGAGAATCTCTAGTTTCTGATTATGGCCAGAGTGGGCGGTCAGTGCTCTGGGCTGTGTCCCTATGTCACTACGACCTCTGGGGAGCTACGCCACTTCTCCTGGCCTCAGTGTCCTCATCAGAATTAAAGGGTTGGATTTGATTGTCCCTGCTCTAACAATGTGATTGGGCATTAACTAACATGGAATAAGATTGAGGCTTGGGTGTGGCTTTTCATTGCCACTGAGTTCTGGTACCGGGGTGGCTGAGCCAGATCTCCAAGCATATATTCCTGGCCCTTTCCCTACCCTCCCAGGGGGACGAGGCCTGAGAACCTGTATTTTTAACAACCTGCCTAGCGATTCTTTCTTGTTGCAAGGATGTCAGCTTCTCCCAAGTCACCCAACTGATCACATCCTCGTCGAGCTCTAGTTCTGGCCAAAGGGTTGTCAGAAGCATCTTAACCCCAAATCCTTCAGGGAGACAGCTGGTGTTGCTGGACGCCTACCCGCTTCCTGGCTCGGGGGCCACCAGAGGCTCGCCTTCCAGAACCCATGGAGACAGCCTTCCCCGGCCTGTCGGCTTCTCACTGATTGTCAGAGCTCAGCCCACCCTGTCTGTCCACCGGGCCCTTTTTTTCCCCACCGGTTTCTATCACGTTCTGCTTCACATGGCTTCTTGCTCCATGTGGTTTGGCTCAGGCTGCAGCAGGGTTATGACCACCCCGGGTGTTTGTACCAGCGGCCTCTCCCAACTGTCCTTTTTCAAGCAAGAGATGCTTTCCCTTCTGCCTGGTTTTATTCCTCCCTCTGTTCCCTCCTCCTCCAAAAGATCTGGCATTTCTGATACGTACAGTGGATTTCTTTAGAAATCCTTCAGGAGTTTGAGCTGCCTTATTGGCAGTTTATTCCAGAAACTTCTTATATACAGGGCTTTTAATATGTAAGGGTCCAGATTCCTTTCCCTCTGATTATTAAAACATACGCACTGACCCCACACGCATTTAAATTAAAAAAATTTTTTTTAATGTTTATTTATTTTTGAGACAATGTGAGAGACAGAGTGCAAGCGGCAGAGGGGTAGACAGAGGGAGACACAGAATCTGAAGCGGGCTCCAGGCTCTGAGCTGTCAGAGGGGCTCGACGCGGGGCTCGAACTCATGAACCGTGAGATCATGACCTGAGCCGAAGTTGGACGCTTAACTGACTGAGCCACCCAGGCGCCCCCACCCCCACCCCCACACACATTTAAATAAGAATGTACTTAGGTTTTAAAAAAAGCTAGATCACACTTTATCCATGATTTGAATTAGAGACTCTGATCTTATTATTATATTTCACATTTGTTTATTTCATGTCACACTTTGTTCACATTTATCATTTGTAAATAAGAAAGAAACTAGAGGGAACTGGGTATTTTCTTTGATTAGTATATCAGGATCACCTGATAATTTGATAAAATATAGATCACTGGATAATTTGATAAAATATCTCACACCAGACTTACTTACTAGCCATCCTTGGGGGAGGGACCTGGGACTTTGCATTTCCCATGAGATCTCTGGGTGCTTCTTTTGTGCACTAACGGCTGGGAGCTCTGGCATTAGATCGTGGAGAGCATTTAGACCAGAATGTAGACAAGATGGGAAGGACACTGAGATGCATCCAGATGGGCACCAGACCACGTAGCCTGAAATCCAGCCTCTGCCCTCACTGGCTGAGCGGTTCCTCTGTGCCTCAGTTTGCTCATCTGTGAAAAATCTGCAGAACTTTCTTATTGGCCTCATTGGTCACTATGAGGATTAAATGAATTAGTATGTGTAATATGTTTAAAACAGTACCTGCGCATGGTAAGGATTCTGTACATGCTCGTGTGAATATTATCCCACGAGCGGGAATGGCATGAACAAAGTCAAGCAGATGGAAATGAATGGCCTTTTTGGAGTAGGTGAGCAGACCAATTTGTCAGGAGCAGAAGGTTTCGGTTAGTGGTTTTCAAATTATGGTGCAAAAGCTTAACCTGGGGAGCTTGTTAAAATTTTAGTGTCCTTCCAAAGATTCTGATTTAGTAAACTTGGAATGAAGCCTTGAGATCTGCATTTAAAATTTTTAATGCAGGCGATCAGCACATTTTCAGAAACCCTGGTTTTGGTAGAGGACGGCTGGCATTTACAGTTGGAGAGGTCTCCTGGGGTGTGACTGGGGCCGTGAAGAGATACGGACACTAACCGCATGTTTAATATCTGCTTTATTAGGTGTGTCCAGAAAGCAGTAGAAGTATCCGGGAGGTTCAGTGTGCATCCTACAACAACAAGCCATTCATGGGCCGGTTTTATGAGTGGGAACCGTTTGCAGAAGGTAAGAATAGACACAGCCCCGGCCATAGGAATTATGCCTGTCTGTTCTCCAACACTGCTCCCTTCTGCTCAACGCTGGAAGAATTGGAGAGAGCCTCATCAGAGTGGCAGTAGGGGGCAGAGTGTGACCCCAGGACACGGGGGAGCCCACAGGTAGTGTAGCTGAGGAGACTCGTGGACCATTATCACATGGATGAGAGATTGATAGAAACAAGCAGCATCTGAGTGGGACCGAACAGGGTTTGAAGGACTGTGGGGAGCAAGAGGTTCAAACCAACGTCGGAGGATTGAGCGGGGACAGTTTCCCTTTCCCTCGGCCCTGCTCCAGGGTTCATGTGGTGGCTTCAGAGGACATGTAGGGTTGTATTAACCAGTTGTTCGGCTTTTATGTACAAGGAGGGCCTCACGTGCGGTTTCCAAGGATGAAACGCCATAGGCAGGCATTGGCCTTGGTTCCGAGGTTCTTGCCGTTTCAAAATGGCAGAAGATCTGATTCTGATAGAACTTGCCAATACTGCTCTAGATCCCAGGGTCACTTTTCTTAGTTGAAACCGAGGTGATGTGACATGCCCTTAGGACTGAGAAGTATTACATTCTGGGATATTTCTTCTATCGCAGAGAAAGTGGACTCCTAAGAGGTGATGGGTTAAGCAAAACTTGTGAGGTTCGATACTGGCGGCCAAGTTGGCCAGAAGGGAGAGTCCAGCTGTCTTCAGTGTCTATTGCCAGCCCAAGACAGTGGCCGGGGCCCCTGGCGTTGGTCAAAACCCAGAGTACAGAGCACTGCTGCTGTGTCCAGGAGCTATGGAGAAATTGTCTTGGGAGAGGGCTTGGTAGCTGTGCTGATTTCATTACAGAATCAGTGCCCGGGGAAGCCAGACTGTGGAAAGTCACGCTACGGTGGGGACCCTTGGGGAAGTGGGAGGGGTTATTGGGTATCGACATCTGCTCTGAAATTGGACACAAAATTGTTTCTGTCTTTGTAGTTCTTCAGAGGGGAGTCTGTAGCTTCTCTTGGATTCTCAAGGAGATTCCATGACCTCAAAATCGTCACGAACTAGCTTGACTAAAATATTGGGGAGGTCAGATCCAAACAGGAAGGAGGCACAGATGAAACGTACAGCCAGCTGGATGCAAATGTGAGGGTGGCCAAGAGACTGGAGGGCAAACTAGGGAAGGAAGCCTGAAGTGAGGTTTTGCTGCTGTGAATCAGAGCTTGGCTGTGATCCTTTGCATTCTGAAAAGCGTTTTGTTAAATGCAATTTGGTATCCGGATTTGGATCCTGGGACAGAAAAAGAGCAAGGGCCTTGGCGGAATACCTGGTGAAATATGCATAAAGTGTAGAGTTAAGGTAATAGTATCATGCTGGCGGTAATAGTGAAAAAAAATTTTTTAATGTTTACTTTATTAATTTTGAGAGGGAGAGCACGAGCAGGGGAGGGACAGAGATAGAGCTGGGGGGAGAGAGAGAGAATCCCAAGCAGGCTCTGCGCTGTGGCTCCAACTCACAAACTGTGAGATCATGACCCGATCCGAAACGAAGAGTTGGACACTTAACCAACTGAGCCACCCAGGAGCCACAGTTTCTTAGTTTTTATACATGTACCATGGTTTTATAGGATGTTAACATTGAGGGAAGCTGGGTGCACAGCATACAAGAACTCCCTATATGATCTTTGCAACTATTCTGTAAATCTAAAATGATTTCAAAATAAAAACTTATTTTAAAAAGCATTGTGGTCCCAGTTAGCTAGGTCTTACATGGATTCTGATGAAGATCAAGACTAAGACTTGCTTTATATGGGGGAGGAAGAGTGCGCTGGATTGAAAAGTATCAGAACGTGAGCTTATTTGGAGATAGGGTTACTGCAGATGTAAAGTGTTGAGGTCCTACTGGAGTAGGGTGGGCTCTTAATCGAGTATGACTGATGATCTTGTAAGAGAAGAAGAAAGGACACAGACATACAGGGAGAGTGCTAAGTGACAACGAAGGCAGAGATTGGAGTCACGTGCCCACAAACCCAAGTAACCCCACGGGTTGCCAGCGACCACCAGAAGTTAGACGGGACAACGAAGGATCCTGGGGTAGAGCCTTCAGAGACAGCATGGCCTGCCAACGCCTTGCTTTTGGACTTCAGCCTCCAGAACTGAATTTATGGGAGTTTATTTCTGTTGTTTTAAGCCATCATGTTTGTGGTATTTTGTCATGCAGCCCTAGGAAAGGGCTAGAAAGGAAAGAAGTAGGTTCTGGACTGATTGAGATCTACCCACATGAGTAGATCAGAAAGTGAGGGTGGTCTGACCAGCAGCGGGAGATGCCCAGAGAAGCGAGGCACAGATCTACGGTGAGTGAGCACCTTACAGAGCTAGGTCTACCTGAGACAGTGGTTCTCAGCCTTTGCTGCTCATTAGAATCACTGAGGAGCCTTCCAGGAAGACCAAGGCCTGGGCCCCACTCCCAGAGATTGTGATTTAATTGGTCTAGAGTGCAGCCCGGGCATGGGGATTTTCTAAAGATCCCCAGTTACTCTAGTGGGTGGCTGGGGTTGAGAACCTCTAATCCAACAGGCAGGCATGATCTCAGAAGTGGTGGTGGCTCTTGCCTAAATTGAGGCAGAATCATGACTGTTTTTATACACCGTGAGATATATTCTTGCGTCAGAACATCTGTAGTTGTCCGTGAACATTTAGAGAAGGCGTAACCTGGTCTTTTGTCTGAGCCACACCCTTGCTTTATTGCTGGCTGTGGATACTAGCTGCTTTATTGTGATTAGCTGGGAGGAAAGAGAATCCCTCCAGCAGGGCTCTCTGCACTCCATTGTTTTGCCTGGAGCTGAAGCACGGTGCTGGCCCTTCTCTGCATAGTTTGGGATGGTCATCTGCCAGCACGGTTATCTAAGATCCCCTGACCCTGTCAGGCCCTCGATAGATTCAGGTCTAGTATCAAAAGCCCCGTGTGCTGCAAAGAACTTGAGTGCTAAGGTTTTCACGTATTACAGGTATTCCCTGTGCGTGTCTGCTGTTGTCTGGTTTATGTTTGATTCTATCTTTTCTGTTCTTTGGTTTGTCCCGATTTGTGCTAGACTCAAAGTGTGAGGCCTGTGAGTTTTGTTTTGTTTTTTTTTAAACACTTGCTTTAACATCTGTAGTCACAGAGAGAATAGTTTGATGGCATAATAATGAGCTTCTTAAACTCATCACTTAACTTCAACAGTTATCAGCTCATGGCCAATCTTTCTTATGTACACCCTACCCTCTCTTCCCCATCCAGAATATGGGGAACTCTTTGAATTCACATTACATAGCATTATTCCTCAGTAGATATATTGATTAGGGCTCTTAGTCGTAAGGGATAGAAACCCAGTGTTTAAACCAGAAAGATATTTTGTTGCTTGTGTTACTGGGAAGTCTGAGAGGTGGACTAGATTTCAGATAGAAATGCATTCCAGCAATTCACTAATACTAGGACCCTGCCTTTTTCTGTCTTTCTCCGTTTCTTGGTTCGTTTACTTCTCCGGTATATGAGCAGGCTTACAAGGCTTGGAGCTTGCAATCACAGTGGTAGAGACTCTCCCTCATCTAGTGTTATGGGGTGAATTGTGTTTCCATCCCCACCCCTGCAAGATATGCTGAAGCCCTATTCCTGGTACCTGTTTTCCTTATGGAAATTGGGACTTTGTAGATATAATGAAGCTGCAAGGGAGAGGTCATGCTGGAGTAGGGTGAGTCCTTATTCCAATATGATTGGTGCCCTTATAAAAAGAAGAACCCATGTGAAGCCACAGGCACAGACACAGAGAGAAGACAGCCATGTGATGACTGAGGCAGAGATTAAAACAAGCCAAGGAACCAAGAAACATCAAGGATTGCCAGCAACTACCAGAAACCGGGGAGAGGCATGGAAAGATTCTTCCCCAGAGACTCTGGGGGGAGCACGGCCCTGCCCACACCTTGATTCCTGGACTCCAGAACCGTGAGGGAATGATTAACTTGATGTTTTAAGCCACCCAGTTCGCCGTGATATGTTGTGGAGGCCTAGGAAACAGACACACCTAGTGACTGTTTCAGTCTCATGAGTTTGGGGGCTGGGGGTCCTCGGGCTGGCTCAGGTCGTGTGATCAGCTCTCGGTGAGAGGCCCACATCACAGGAGGCACAGGCAGGGGAGTGGGGATCGGGACGCAGAAAAACAGACTCACTAAAAATCGTTACGGGCTTCTTGACTATAAGCTGTGAGATTTTAAATGAACCACTTCGAATCGTGGTGTCTCACAAAGTCAAGGAAAATGCCGAATGGCAGCAGATTTAAAAAAATCAGCTGTCTTCTACAGCATGTTACCCTATCTAGAGGATTCAACGTTCTTTGAAAATATTTACTGACGTTACTGTGTCTCCGGTGCCCAGAGGAGGAGGAGCCCATGGTCCCCGAAATTGCATTTACTTTGGCTTTGCTTAAATATTTCTTTTTGCTGCTAAGATTGTTTTCTTGGTTTTGTCCTTCTTCCTCTTAAATGACTCCCAGGCTGACCTGTGGGAGGAAGATGCCGTTAATGCTTCTGCAGGGTGTTCAGACTTTGTGGCTGGATTTTGCATTGGGCTCTTGGTTTTGTTTGGATGTCTACTGCTGTTCGCCTGTACCTGCTTAGGGAAACAGCTGTACTCACTCAGTCCAATGCCACATAGCAGAGTGAAAGCAGAGTACTCTCTGATAAACACATTAATTTCACCACATGGCTCCTCTTAGCCCTTTAATCACATTTCCTGGATATGGCGATCTGTCCTTAGATAATGCCTCTAGGAATTTTTCGCGTAGCCCTGGACCTAACATCGTAAAGACAATGGAGGCAGAGTTAGGGTGCCCATGTGTCCTTGTGCGCCCAGGACAGGAAAGATTTGTACCCGTCGCCCTGTCCCCTTTCACCCTCAGAACGATTTTGGACAATAAATGATGCTGTCAGCGCAGCTAGCGGGGGACACGCCAATAGGAAGACTCTTGTGTAGATGCTGACATTGGGGAATATGGCATCTATTTTCATGCCTACGGCGCTGGGACTGGGCAGCACTAGGCTCTAGAGTTTTGCTGGGTCACCGTGGGCTACCCAACAGTAGGTATCAGTCTTAATCCACAAATCAGGGGACAGCTTTGTGTTTGGGTAGCTTAAGTGCACTCTGTGGCCCCGAGGGGTGAACTAAAACAGAGTGGAAATCTAAAGGCTGGAGGCGAGGCTGAGTTAGAAGTTGGAGGTTGCCAGCTGGCCGCATGAACGGGGCCGCTATATCTGTCAGTAGTGACTAGGTTATGTTTCAGTAACAAAGAACTGCCTAGTACTAATGACTTCGCCAACCAAAGTTTGTCTCTTGCTCATGCTCCATGTGTAATGTAGTGTGTGCTCTGTTCATCTGGGGAGCCAGGCTGGTAGAAGCTGCCCGTCTTCTTAGGTTCCCACTGAGGCGGAGAAAGGGAACAAGTGAATCACACACGGATTCTTAAAACTTCTGCCAGAAGTGATCAGTGTTGTTTCTGCTCACATCTCGTTGGCCAAGGCACGTTGCATGTCACACTTAACTTCAAGGGCAGCAGGGAGATGCCATGCCACTGTGTGCTCAAAAGAGGAGAAATGGAGTATCTGTGACCCACCCTGAGGACTAGCACAGGCAGAAAGCTCCGACAAAATTCCCCAGATGCCATCCTTAGACATTCAGGTGACTTTGATTAGGCTGCTTGCAAGAACAGTAGATTTTGCTCCAGGGAATATTAAAGGTGCCACACAGCGTCTAATAGCCACAGGCCCCCAGCCACTGAGATCAAGTTCTTTCCCTTGATTAAAGCTCTGAGGCACAGAGCTGGAACACTGATGCCCAGGTGCCCAGGTGTGCGGCTGGTTCCTCCACGGGTCCAGCAGTCTGCCCTGGCACGGACACCATGTTCGGGCATGGGGCAAGGGCTGCCAGATTAAAGCACCCACGGTGTTATCAAAACCCGTGGGACGTGAGGTTGGAAGGCTTGGGACCCGGTGCTTGGGATTGGGATGGATGTTCATGTTTGAACCAACCAGCTTCACTCCTAGGTTTCTGGAACGCTCACCCCTGCCGCCCACCCCTCCTGCACAGACTGTCTGTAGTCATGATCCTTTCTGAGCAGACAGGACGGGCCATGGGGAAACGAGGGGAGCATTCCAGTAATACCCACAGAAGATCCGTTCTCGGGCTCTCTTACACCTCAGAATACCTGGCAAGACTAGGCCCTGTATACTTGGGGTGTGAGCATATCATTGAGGACAGAGAAATCCCGAGGGTAACCTCTTTGTGAAAACAAAACAATGATTTGGGTTTGATACACGTTGACTTTGAGTAAATGGTAGCAAGATGCTGAGCAATTGACATTTAAGGGAGATACCGTAGGGTTGTCAACCTATAGTTGAAGTCATTGGCCTTGATGTAACAGTTAAAGCCGCCACAATGGATAAGACTCTTCAAGAGAGTGTAGAATCATAAGGACAGAGACATCAAGAAGGCAGCTTTGCACTTCGTTCACATTAAAGAAACAGGGGAAAGAGGCTCAACTGGAAAGAGGCTCAACCATTGTGAAGAGAAGACGTCGTAATGCATGGTGTCATCTCTTGTACTAATGAAGTCTCTTGTGTTTTATAAAGCTCTCTTATTACATACACCACAGTGAGGATCAAATGAGATAGCAGGAATTGCTTGTCTTTATTGAACGCCTACTGCATACCAGGCACAGTTGTAAGTGCTAGCTCATTTAACACTCACAACAACCCTGAGGGGTGGCTTCTGTTATCAGCCTCATTCTACAGAAGAAACAGAGGCATCGAGTGGTTAAGTGACCTTCCCGGGGCCACCCAGCTAGTAGGTGATAGAGCCAGGTTCAAATCTCAGAGTGTGACTACGAAATCACTACTGTCAATGTGTATGGAAGCCGAGAGAAGGATTTTTACAGTCGTGAGCATTTAAGACCAGTCCTTGGGTACTTGTTCGCACTGTGAAAATTAACGCAATAGTTGAAGTTTAGCTTTTCTTAAAAAGCACAGGAGAGCGAGAGAGAGAGGGAGCGAGCAAGTGCCAGCCAACTAAGCTGAACACTGCAAGAGGTCAAAGAGAGAATGAGAACTGAGAAAATAACACCCCACAATGGGCTGTTGGCAACAATACTGGGAATTTTTTTAAAAGTGCCATGAAGAAGGCCTATTGAGAGCGTTTGCTAGATTAAGGGGAGAGAGAAAGGTTGTTTAGAACAGAGAAATGAGGATGTCTGCAGATGGAAAGGAGGAAGTGTATGGAGAGGGAGTCAGGGGTTAAGAGAATGGCATCCATAAAACTACTCTGTCCTAAAAGAAAAATAGGTTTTTTCTTTTCATCCTGAAGAAAGTATATTATTGCTTCTCTGCAAGGTATTATAATAAGAAACCTCCTTCACCATTTAATAGAAATTCATTTACTCAAGAGAAATGAAAGTAGTCACGTGTCCATAAAAAAGATTAAAGAATGTTCACAGCAGCTGTTTTCATAATAGCCCCAGAGCTGGAAACAGCCCAAATATCCATCAACAAGACACTGAATAAACAAACTATAGTACGTTCGTACAGTGGAGTATTACTCAGTGGTAAAAAAAGAACACCCTACTGATCTGTATAAAAACCTGGGTGAATCTCAGAAACATTATGTTGACCAAAATAAGCCAGATGCAAGAGTACATTCTGTCTGATTCCATTTACGTGATGTTCTAGAACAGGAAAAATTAGGCTCTGGTGATAGAAATCAGACCAGTGTTTGGCTGTGGGAGTGGGGAAAGGTCAGCTGGAAAGGGACATAATGGAACTTTCTAGAGTGATGGCAATGTTCTGTATGACGTTTTACATGGTTGTTACACAGGTGTGTGCAGTTGTCAAAGCCCAGTGAACTGTACACTCATGGTTTGTGCATTTTATTATATAAAAATAATACTTAACAAAAGCCCATTATTCTCTTTACCCTTTTCTGTTTCTGTCTGTCCAGTTCCTGAAGGTGACATTTAGAGACAGTATAAATTTCACCATTGTAGAATTATTCTAAGACTTGCTAGTTCCTCTCTTTCTCATTTTATTTTACTTACTCTTTCTTACTGACCGTGAAGGAACAAGAGAATTTTAGGGAGAATGAACTCCTATGCATAGTGTCACTTTTACAATCATCTAGAATCATAGGGCTTTTTTGGGCCTAGAAATCCTCAGGTCCAGAAGCTGAACATCTGTATTAGTTGACATTCATTTTGCGCAAGCAATAGATACTGATTTTGGCTAAGTCACAACAAAAGGGTTTTATTGGAACGTATCCAGTAGGTCAGAGAGTCAACGGGAAGTGTGCAGAAACAGACTTGGTGAAGGACAGAAATTGAGGAAGCTCTGGGGGTCCAGGTGGACAGAATTGACGATCTTCCTTGTATTCTACTGCTGTAATGGGTAAGATCCAACAGGCTTCTCTATCCAAGATTCAAAGCCCTGGAAACAAGTAAGAGCTCCATTAGCTCGGTGTAGGCCATACGCCTACCCCTTGGCCTGAGGGGTGAGGGGTGGGTCTCCCAGTTGACATTCCCACCAAGACTTTACACAGCAGACAAGAATTAATTCCTAAAAAGGAAATTCAGATGCTGAACCAAAAGAATGGAGAGTGGATCTTGGATGGCCCCAACCAGTGTCCATAACAGAAACTCAAGACAAATCAGGCTGCCCACTTGGCTTGTCATTTCTCTCTCATTCTCGTCTCTCATTTCATCCAGAGGCACACAGTGTTTCTTAATACCTTTGAGGGGTTATTGGGATTTGAATATAACATATGGGTATCCCTCTTTCATTCTTGTTGTTTACGTTTCTGAAGATTGCTACCGATAGGCTTCCTTATATGTGTATGACCTGTAACTGTGTGGATCCTCTTTGCTCCTAGACATTCTGGTAGCATAATTCAAGTTGACTAAGGGGCATTTACACAGGGGCATGGGAAAGAGGCTGGGGTTCTGTGGTGCCCTTTACCACCCCCACTGCATCCTGTGTCAGGGATGATCTCAGGGAGAAGTGAAAGGGAGTAATCGCTGTGGTTCCCCTACCCCCAATTTGCATAGTCCAGGTCACTGGGCTAGCTCTCCTTCTCCCCTCTGGGCTTATGTATGCGATGTGCCTCTGGAACGTGGCTAGTTCTTGAATCCACGCTGTGTTTCTCTCTGTCTGAAGAGTCAGGAGAATGTAGGAATGGAGCAAATAATAATCACACTTCTCTGTTCGTCTTTTCACTGGGAAATTTAAGATTTCGAAAAGGAAAGATTGTTTGAGGGAGAAAATTGTTCCTGCTTGTAGGATATTCCAGAAAATGGAAATGATTCCTGTAAGAGCAGTTTCTTTCCTGGCACTTGAACCAATGTCATTGTAAGTAATTAGTAAAGAAAAGCCTCAGGATAGATTGCAACATCTAGTAAGCAGATTCAAATTCACCTAAATATGGATAACTTTAAGGATTTGAAACGTAGTATACAGCTTAAACCCATTGCAAACTGTTAAATTATGAGACCCAATCCTGTTATTTCTGTCTTCCAAGAAGCTCAGCTTTCTGCAAAGACTGCCTCCCTCCTCAAGTATGGCTGGTCTGGGTGGGCAAGGTCTAGGGTCACCGTGGTGTTCCTATTCTACAGATGCAGGAACTGAGACTAAGGGATGGATGGTCTGCCCCAGGGCTCAGGATAAAATAGAAGTATCAGATTAAGCCAGGACTTACATAACCACAGCCTGCTGAGCTGAGAGCAGTCATTTGCCTCAGGGGCTACAGAAGAATTTCTCGCTCCACTCTATGTAACCAAGCTGGGACAGATTCGTTTCCTCTAAAAACAAACAAATGTGTTTTTGCATCAAGACTACCAAGACTTCTCCAGGAAACCCTGGGACTCTGTCTTCATCCCTTGTGCCCTCTGAGCAGAGAGGTCTCTTCTTGTAAATCAGCAGGGCCGTGTCGTGAAGGAGCAGCTAGGGCATTTTGTTGCACCTTGCGCGGACATCAAGAAATTAGTCTTGGGCAGACATCAAGAGGTTTTTGGAGTTAGAGGGTTTAGAGCTAGAAGGTAATCCGTGAATATGCAAGTTTATATTTAAATTGTGAATTCAGCCCGTCCTTTACATATTTATGGAAGAAATTCTCTGCCATCTGCATAGCCCATCCCCCACAGCCATCAAACAGCAACCATACGTGTCAGTCTCTATTCCTTACAAATCTCATGGGCCAGTGGGACTTGTTTACAAAGGATTAAAGGAAGAACTTGTTGTATATTATCTGTGGTTGCGTGGGAAGAAGGTAGAGGGCCTACATCAGCACTTCCTCTTTTCTCTGCCTCCTCACACTTCTCACACTGCCCCAACCTGTTCTTCAAATGCCACTGTTGTTTACCCAGGAATGATATTTATGGCCTGGCTACCCTTTGGAACTCCACTGAATGAAATGTCCGATCTCCTCCTTCAAGATATTTGAAAGCAGCCGTCTTGTCACCTGGGACCTTGTTTTACCAGCCTGCTGAATACCTCCGTTTCCTTCCAGCGATCCCCTGTGTGTTGGGGCATGCTGTTTGCTTCTCAGGGTGGCTGTCCTCTCTAGAACACAGTCCATGGGTCATGCTAAGTGGTCTCCTAGCCTGTGCCAGCTCTGGCTGGGGGTAGCTGGAATGTGCTACTCAGGACCGAGGGGTGTCACCGGGATTGATGAGTAATGTCTCACATAGGTACGGGGAGGGAGAAAACAGCCCAGCCCCTGTGCTGCCTTTTTGCTGGCTGCACAGTGTTCAGTGTTTCAGTCTTTCAAACTGTGACTGCATAGGTGCCAATTCACCCTTTTAGTTGCTTGAAAGTTTGGGATGAGTCCCTATTCTTTACTGAACAGAGAGGAGATCCTTAAACGATTCAAAAAGTTTACCGAGCATTGCATAGGTGTTGCTGCAAATGCCTGGGTAAAGCTTCTGTAATCAAGGAAATGATGCAAATAAATATGATGGACACACATCATTGTATGCTCTCCCTAAAACGTGTTTGCGTTTAACAAGTAAAAACCAAACAATAGGTAAGTGATTACGATTTTCCAAGGGAAGACTTGGGGATAGCTGAAATAGTGGGGGGCAAGACTGGTTTCCAGACTGATCCTTTAAATTAGGGATTCTTTCAGGGGTGCACTATATCGAGGTGGAGGAATTAAATCAAGAATAATTTCTGGGGACACCTGGGTGGCTCAGTCAGTTAAGCATCTGACTTCGGCTCAGGTCATGATCTCATGGTTTATAGGTTCGAGCCCTGTGTGGGGCTCTGTGCTGACAGCTCAGAGCCTGGAGCCTACCTCGGATTCTGTGTCTCCGTCTCTCTCTGCTCCTCTCCCGCTGTGCTCTGTCTCTCACTCTCTCCAAAATAAAAATCAACATTAAAAAAAAAGAATAATTTCTAAAAATGGAATTGTCTGATATCGATATATTAAATAGGTTTCATTCTGCTTTTGGAACTGTATTTCCTGCCTGCATCTGAGGCTGTGTCTCCACCAGCAAAACAAAATTGAAACAGAGGCAATTATTTGTATCTGAATTATCCTGCTTCCAAACCCAGCTATCTCCAGCCTGAGCCGTGGAAAGTACTTGTCATCACATCCTGAGTTCACGTGTGTCATTATCACACTTTCGTACTGCAAACCCAAGCTGTACTAACACCTAACTTGGGTCCCTAACGAGGTCCTTTCAACCCAAATGCTTAGCAACCGAGTGTATGTCAGGATGTATTTTTCTTTACGATTGCTAATGGTGATACGCATTACCCTGAAATATAAGGCTTTTGTTCATTCACAACCATTTCCATTTACGTGGGAGAAATTCTGGATTTTTACTTTTCCCTGCCTTTTCTGTTCTGTGACTGTCAGCTTCTCCACTCTTGCCCCTGGTAGTGTCCCGTGATCTTTGGGCGGCCCACTGGAGAAGACGTGCCTTTCTGGCCATTTTGTGCTGGGACTAAGACGGTGTGGGTTCTAGCTCCCCCAGGGCAAAGCAGACGTGGTCATTACTACCTTATTTTATCAGATTCCGCCTGTTCAGCTCGCCCTGCCATGAGCAGTGCTTAGTTTTTCATCTGGATTTTTTCATTCTCATTTTGGGTTGTCAGATGGACCTTCCACCACCCACCAACAACCCCTGTGAAGAAGCTGTATATAACTTTGTTGACAAACTTGTATTTGGATATGTTTACTCTTTAAAAAAAATTTTTTTTAATGTTTACCTGTTTTTGAGAGAGAGAGAGAGAGAGAGGGAGAGAGAGCGTGAGCGGGGGAGGGACAGAGAGAGAAGGAGACACAGAATCCAAAGCAGGCTCCAGGCTCTGAGCTGTCAGCACAGAGCCTGACACGGGGCCCGAACCCACGAACTATAAGATCATGATCTGAGCCGAAGTCGGACACTTAACTGACTGAGCCCACCCAGTGTTTGGGTATGTTTAAATGGTTCAGAAGTAGAACAAGGAAAGGCTCCCCAGGAATTCTAGTTTTGAACTAAAGATGGCTAAAAGCAAGTAGCAGTTTCGTAAATGTAAGTGAGTAATAACTGATTAGCATCTTTGGAGCTGGTCAGTGGAATTTCTAACTCAAGATTGCCACTTAGTAATTAATAACAGGAAAAGTTTAGGAAAACAAAGTTCTGCATTATACTGGGCTGATGTGTTTTTCTCTTAAACCTTGCTGCACAGATATGTCACTTGGAGGCAAGGACAGCAGTGAGCAGTCCCTGGTTGGGGAGGAAAGGACAGAGCAGGGCAGGAGAGCCGGCTCTGGCAGGGGTCAGAGACGCCAGCCCTGCCTTGAGCTGAGTGAGCAAAGCCAGAAGTCAACAACAGATAAGCAAAGAGGCTGGCAGAGCAATCATAGATTTCACATGGTTCCCGAATAAACTTTTGCTTTAAAATTTTATGGAGGGAGGCATGATTTATTTATTGGACTGAATCAAGTTTTGTCCAAGGGAGTGATTTGAAGTTTGGGTTAATCCCTGAAACAGGTTTCATCTAAAGTCATGCTCTAACCAAGGATGTTTTGTTTTGTTTTGTTTTAACTGAGCTGCCCATTAAAAATAGGTCAGATTTCAACAGGACATGGGGGCTTTTGGTTTGGGGTTAACTTGCAGTAACTGGGATGAAAGATGTCTGCTGTGATCATTAGGCCTGCCTGTCCTAGGAGAGGAGAGAAAACGGAGGGGAGGGCTCTAGCATTCCAGTCCATATATGTTACCTCTTGATGCCGAAAATTAGAAAGGGGAAGCATCTCAGATGCATACAGCCCAAATTCCATTTGTACTTAAGGTTACACAAGTACTCATCGTGTAATAGCTTTGGCCCTTGTCCGGTGAGCGTGTAGCTATGGGCGGCTTTGCATGCTTCATAGAGCCCCATCCATCAGTGGTGATGCCTTGTCCCACACACGGTTGCTGTGTTTGTTTAAGCCGGCTCTAGAGGTTGTATGAGGAGCTTTAGCAGCCCACTGTGAAACCCTTGGTGATAAATGTCACCTTTAAAAAGCCCTTCAGCATGTTTTAGGTTGCAGAGGAGCAAGACTCAATCCACTGACATCTATGATGGTTATCACTCTCCTTCCGTGGCTGTTCTCCCCGGGGCGGGGGGAGTATGGAGGGGTGTCTGGTGTTTCAGCTCCCACCCTGGCCCCCTGCACCTCTGGGGCCTCTGCCTTTGGAATCAGCTAGTGTAGTGTCCTGCCTCATGGAGGCTGGTGAGGGCTGTGTAGGGGCGACCAAATGAAACTGTGCCTCAGGACTGGACTAGTGCATTCGAGTTCACGCAAAATGGTAGGGTGCACTTTTCCCCCTCAGAAAGAATTGCTGCAACATGTTGGCATTGATTTGTGCTGCGTTATACTCAGTTTCTGTTCTGTGTGAAGTGACGTCCTCCAATGGTGAGGATCCAGTGACATGATGTACACATAAAGCAGGTGTTTAAATGTTGCAAGATCGGCTACTGATAACGGAGTGCCTGTTACGTGCCTGGCATCCTCCAGGTGGAGTGTGGGAAGGTGAGTAGTATGAGGCATATGGAGATGTCTGGAAAGGCATTCCAGGCAGAGGGAATAGCATGAGCAAAGGTGCAAAGGCAGAGAATACAGACAGTGTCCGGGGAACGTCAGGGAATATATTTTGGCTGGAGCCAAGAGTGTATAATGGGGAAGAAGTGCAGGATAAGGTTGGGCTAGAAGTTTGGGGCCAGATTATGGAGGCCCTCAAATAGGAGGCTAAGGAAATTGGACTTCATTTTATAAGCAGTGAGGAGCTATTGGGGTTTTTAAGCAGGGGAGTAACTTGATCAGAGTTGAGCTTCAGGAAAATTAATCTGGCAGCAAAATGCTGGAACGAGAAGGGGTATAAATAAATAAATAATTTGAAAATTTGGCAGTAGTGTTTTCAAATATGTTCTGAAATATATAAGCTATATAGTTTGAAATGATAATGTCTTTTTTTTTATTTTTTGCACAGCAGCCAATTTTTTTTTCATTCTCTCGCTTTTGTTTCATCTTTGCATTTGTTCCTTCTTTCCCCCTCTCTCTGTCTCTCTCTTTCACTCAGGCTTTCCCTTTCTCCCATCTATGTTTCATGGTTAGTGGTGTTTCGCCGGAGGTGGGGGTGGGGGCGGGGTTCAAAACCAGCCAGAGATTGAGAGTCCCAGGACAGTGCTTCAGGAAGGTCCAGCTGCTAAGGCTCTCCAGTGTGCCAGCTGTGACTGGGCCCCATTCTGAAGGCAGAGAAATCATCCAGCATTGATTTTCACCAACCCCAACCACACAAAGTATAGGTATTTTGAATGAGTAGGCAAATTCCTATAATTCATGTGGCCAAGGTTTCTATAATCACATTTTCTGGACTCATCACCAAAAGGCTCAGCAGAGTTCTGTTAACTCTTGGGTTAGCGAGAACAGTGGAATTCCTATGGATTCTGTAGATACGGCCTCTGCCCCTGCCCATGCAAGCTTCATAAATGTGTGTAGATTCCAGGTGGTCATGGATTTAACTTGCAGGTTTGTGGCTCTTTGTGAGTTCCCCTGAGGTTCCATGGCACAAAGCTTGACCGAGATGCAAATCCAAAAAGTCTGTCTTGCCAGAGACATGCATAGAGAAGGGTCGTTTTGCTTTGCTGTGCTCTACTTATGTGTGCGTTTGTAAGAGTGTTCATTAATCAGTTAGACATTTTTTTTTGTTTGTTTCTGTGAAAAATGGCAACAGTGAGAGATGCACCTCAAGTGAAACGTGAAAGTGTGATTAATTCGTAGTGTGTAGCATAGGCCAGGAACAGGAAATTCATACGACTCTCCATGGAAATGTGATTCGCAAGAAAGCTAGGAACCTCTATAAACATTTTTGTATTTGTGAATCTGGCAATTCGAGAAGGTTCCGGATGTATGCCTCAGGAATGTCAAGAGTCTGCTGTAAATCCAAATTCACAAAACAGATAAATTATTGAATGACTATTCAGATTGCCAAACGATTTTTCATTTTATTAAATACTTACTGTGCATTTACCGTAGAAAAGCCCTTTGGTGAATGTAGTTAGTATTTGATTTACAGAAATTCTGTGCATACAACTGTTTCTGGATACACGTATTATGTTAAGTGGAATCCCGTTTTCCTAGTGTTATGAAACTTTATTTTTTTTTTAAATTTTTTTTCAACGTTTATTTATTTCTGGGACAGAGAGAGACAGAGCATGAACGGGCAAGGGGCAGAGAGAGAGGGAGACACAGAATCGGAAACAGGCTCCAGGCTCTGAGCCATCAGCCCAGAGCCCGACGCGGGGCTCGAACTCACGGACCGCGAGATCGTGACCTGGCTGAAGTCGGACGCTTAACCGACTGCGCCACCCAGGCGCCCCGATGAAACTTTAAGATAATCGTTTCTCCGCTTGAAAGATTAATTGATACATACGAAATGTATTTGTTCAGTAATTACCAATTTGTTTTTTACCACAAGGAATCTGTATTGATGGTTCTAATATTCAAAGCTGTTTAATGACAATGGTTCTTCCTTGTTATGCTCAGCCATCACCATATTCACTGTCTTTCGGCTCAGGCCCCTGTAGAATAGCCTTTAAACCCTGACTTTGATGATGTTACCTGCTCTGGGACCAAAGGTCTGATTCTCCGTCAAGAAACTGGGGTTGAGAGGGGCGCCTGGGTGGCTTAGTCGGTTGGGCATCTGACCTCGGCCCAGGTCATGATCTCACGGTTCGTGGGTTCGAGACCCACATCGGGCTCTGTGCTGACAGCTCAGAGCCTGGAGCCTGCTTTGAATTCTGTGTTTTCCTCTCTCTCTGCCCCTTCCCTACTCACACTCTGTCTCTCTCTGTCTCTCAAAAATAAATAAACATTGAAAAAAAATGGGGATAAGACTAGTATTCCCGCAAAGCTCTTTGGAGAAGATTAAGTGAAATAATTCATGCAGATTGCACATAGTAGGTACTCACATGAATGTTAGCTGTCATATTATCACTGTTATTTTCCCAGTCCCAAAGATGAGATCCGTTAACTCAGGCGGAGCAGTTTTTTATTTCCAAACGAGTGTTTTTTATTCAATTTCTGTTCCATAGCTAAACTGTTGTACATTTCCCCAAACGAGGACATTTTTGGCATCTCAAACGACTGGTGTCGAGCAGTATCAGGAGACCCTGCCTTATCTGGTACTTGGATGTAAGTGTTTTAAAGGTTCACTGATTTATGATGTCCCTATGCAACTGTACCAAAGCCTAAGAAGGACGTAAAAGGGGGAAAAAGGAAAAGGAGAAGAAGAAGCGAGGAAGATGTGTTACCTTCATGTAAATGTTAGGTTGATCCTAGTGTTTGTCACTGTCGTATCTCCAGCAACAGCCCCTTGCTTGTGCACTGGTGCCTTGGCTCTGACGTATCAAATCTAGCTCTGCTCCCTGACTTTGAGGGTCCAGATAGTCTAACACCCACAACTAACCCACCCTTGCTTTCCTGCCATTCCTGCTCTAACCAGGCGATCACCACGAATTTGCTCACGCGTTGACTGTGTCTTAGGCTCTCCTTCACTTCGCTTCCACTGACCCAAATTCCATCCAGTCTTCAGGACCCACCCACATCCGTGTAGGCTTCCCTGACTGCCTTAGTCCTTACTCAGTTTTTCCAGAGTCAGCTTGTGTTTCTTTTTCAGCCTGGGCCCCGTAACAGAATACTCCATTATAATTACTGGAAATCACAGCAATAATTTCAAAACAGCCACATCAAATTCGCTAGCCCGCATTTTCGCTCGCATTTTTTCTTTGGTCTTCCTAATGATGCTATGACCTAATGACGCCATGAGATAGGCGGGTCAGGTGTTTTCAGCCCTACTGTACACGATCACTTGGCCAAGGCTTATACAGCCAGTGAGACATTTGAACTCACCGTGTCTACCAGCCCTGTTTCCCAAACATGATTTTACGGCACTTTGTTGTTCCTTGTATGTTAATATCATCTCCTTAACTAGTCTGTAAAACTCTTGATGTCAGGGGAAATGTCTTTTACTGCTGAACCTCTCAGTAGCATTTGACCCTATATCCAGCTTGCTAATGACCTGTTGCTTAACAACGGTAATGTTTGGTGAATGCTTACTGTGTGTCAGGCATCGTGTGAGCAGTATCTCACTTAGCTCTCAGAATGTCTCCATAATATAAGTGCCATTTTTAGGTTTAGATTAATTTTAGGTTCAGAGAGGTTTAGCATGTTGCTAAGATCACACAGGGCCAGTAAATCGCTTTAATTCATCACAAAGATTACTGTGACCCTGGGAGGGTTCTTGAGGTATGTTTTATTTTTTCAAATTCAGACTTCTCTATAGCTTAAAATTCAGTATCAGCATTGACAACGGGCTAAATTGCTGTGTTGTTGGGGAAGGGGGCAGTGTTAAAGATCTGCTCTGTTGAACATACAGTACCCAGGAATGGTAAATGGAGACTTTGGGTAAAAGAGACCTTGGTTCCTGTCCTGTTCTGGTGGCTCAGTTGGTTGAGCGTCTGACTCTTGATTTTGGCTTAGGTCATGATCCCAGGGTTGCGGGATCGAGCCCTGCTTTAGGCTCTGTGCTCAGCGTGGAGCCTGCTTAAAATGCTCTCTCTCTCTCCCCCCCACCCCGACCTCCCTCTCTCCCTCTCTCTCTCTCTCCCCTGCTCACAGCATACTCTTCCTCTCTCTGTCTCTCTCAAAAAAAAGCAGCTTATTGATACTCAGTAGAATTTCGCATTTTAGTGGGGTTGAATTATGTCAGTGCCATCGTGTTCTACTTAAACTAGAGGCACGGTGCTTTTGATGCCTTTTCTCTCAAGAGTAGTTAATTCCAGAATGGATGAATGAGAGCCCTGGGTGTGTGGCCCCAAATAACACAAAGAAAGGCCAGACATGTATATCCGTTCTTCTAAATGCACGTGGGTTTTTCCATTATACACAATATTACATGCATGCTTGTCTTCATAGAAAATACTTTTCTATTGCTTACCATTGCGGTAAAAGTGAGATACTCTTGATTGGATATTTTAAAATTTATGTTGATAACAGAGTGCTAATGATGTTTAATAATAAGTTCTGGGTTCCGACAGCTTCTCTCTCTTTCTTAGTGTTCTAATATTTTGAGAACACAAACTCATACCAATAAGAGTTGGAATACAGTCTGTGGGGTGGAGGAGTTGCCCAGAATGTTGCCGAAGAAGTGGTTTCATGTGACATTTTCAGGCTGCAAGTGATAGAAATTTCAGTAAGCGTTTCTTCTTGCTGAGAGACCAGATTGCTTCTATAACATGGTGGACTGAAAGCAGTTTTTAGTTCAGTAATGGAAAAAACTGGTGTTCTTTGTTTTGACCATTAATGTAAATAAACTGTCCCAAAGACACATCGTCTCTGGGATCCGTGCTCTTCATATAAATCAAACTTTTTTTTATTGGAGCAGTCAGCTCTGCCTTGCAGTGGTGATTGGAGAGACTTCAGCCGTAAAAAAAGAATTGTCCTAAATAAGTCAGCTTGTGAATATCAAAATAATGCAGGGCACCCAGGTCTTTAGCCTTTACTTTGAGACCAGTTATTCCTCCATTAAAAAAGCAGTGATTCAGTATTAAGTTTAAGAACATGAGCCCATGATCTGTTCTCCCCTCCCCCAATAGCTGGGATTCAGCTGGGTAGCAGAGCAAGTTTTTGGGTGCACTTTTTATAGCAGTGTGTCTAGAACAGTCATCTAGTCAGCCACTGTCTGCATTCCAGCCTTTGCTTGTAAGGGTGAGTTGTTCTTTGTGGAAACCACAGCAGTCTGGGGCACGTCCACCAGCCCCCATCCAGGTTGCCGTTCTCAACAGCTATCCTCTCAACGTTTTCAGAGATGTGAGCACCATCCTTACTGTGGGTGGGATGGTACAGAATGGAATGGGATGAAATCATCTTATCTTACTAAAAACTACTTCATCAGAGGTGCCTGGGTGGCTCGGTCGGTTGAGCGTCTGACTCCCGATTTCAGCTGGGGTTGTGATCCCAGGGTTGTGATCCCGGGGTCGTGGGATCAAGCCCTGCATCAGGCTCTATGCTGAATGTGGAGCCTGCTTAGGATTCTCTCCTCCCCCCACCCCTGCCCTGCCTTTCTCCCCTGCTCGCACACTCTCTCTCTCTCAAATTAAAAAAATAAAAGTAATAAATTTAAAAAACCCTAGTTCATCAGATATTTCACCGCTAAGCATTTTGCACATTAACAAGCCTTTACCACGTTATTAACAGAACAAGCGAAGAGGCACAAATCGTTAAATGCACAAATCGTTGGTGCCAAACCTCTCAACTGGCTGGAGAATCCCTTCACTTCTCCTTCACTTGTGTCTGTTGAACAGTTTGAAGTGTGTTGTTTGGTAATATGATTGATTTTTAATTTGGCTATCTCTTTTTGATCCAAACAAGAGAAGTTTATGTGTACATATCAGGGCTTCACCCATGGTCTCTTCACCGAGCTTCGTTTCTCTTCTAAGTGGTTTCTGAAACTGACCCTGAAGAAAGCGTCAAGCAACTTAGTGCCTCACCTGTTGTGTCTTCCAGTGGATTGTTCCAAATCCCAGCTTCTCCGTCAAATTGAAAAAAAATCCTAGTGATTTTTCTTCGAAAACTTGCACAGTTTTTTAAATAAATCATGGCAAGAAATTTTTTGCACGCAGCTGACACTCTGATTTTTTCCTTCCACAATAAAAAAAAGTCAGGTTTAGGCCCATTTGTGTCTCTGCCATGGTAATAAACTTGCATTTGACATAGACATTGGATGCGTTTTTAAAATGTGACATCTACATGCATCCTTTGCCTTGTAGATGGATTGTTACCCGTTTGCCGGAAGTTGGGCTTGGGGTCATCGAAATTGTTAGTGTTGTTGTTGTTGTTTTGCTATTGTTATTTCTTTTTGATTAGGTAGTGAGAAAATTTCAAAACTTGTATTGATTTCAGATCATTTTGACCCGAAAACTCCCAGTTTTTAACAAATGATTGCCATTTCTAGGGCTCTGCGGACTCTCATTTGAGAAGCATGGCATTTGAGTTAAAGTCACAGTCACAAATAAATTAATACTAAAAATTGTGACTGCCTGGAAACTATACCGGAGGAAAGGAAATACTTAGGAAGCAAAGGAAAAGTATCCTTTTGGATGGTTGAATACAGCCGTGTCAGATATCGTATTCACAAAAGGAAATGGAAGAAAACTCCAAATCTCACAGAATACTGTGTTAATATTTAATATTTAGAAAATAATAATAGCATCCAAGAAAAACGGAAAATAATGTGCTTATTATACCATAGTGTTTTTATATAAGCCTGTAGGTCTAGAATTTTACTCATTGCACTATCTGTAATAAGCATTACGGGATAATATTAATGTTCTTACATTCTTCTTTGATATGCATGAAGATATTTTTAAATTTAGATGTTTTATATCCAAAGCAGTTCCAGACAGTACCCGAAAAAACAATCAAACTTCATGTGGTGAAGAGAAGTAGGAATATGTCCCTGGGAAACAGATAGCTATAGACTATAAAAACAGCTTTGAGAGAGGCAAACATAACGTGTGGAAAATCGTCTTGCACGCTTTTGAAATGAGGACAAGCCTCCAGCCACATAGGAGGCAAGAACCACTGTGGGGTCAAATGCCAAGAGGATGAACTTGCATATTTCAGATGCTTCTTCTTTTGCCTTTGATGTTCTGAGATGCTGGAGTTGGGTGCAGCTCTTAGATTGATAAACTGTGTTAGGAGGTGTTGAGTTCAAGAAGGAATTTTTAACCCTTCTGTGTTTCAAGATGAATGACTTCCATGGCCAAGGGCTGATGCACGCCCTCCAATCAACTTGGGAAAACGTTTTGAGAAGAAATCGACTTGCTTTCACATTTGGGCAATATCGTACAATATATGCAGCATGCCCCGTAAATACAGAGAGGTCGCCTACACAGTGCACGGGGTGATATTTCCTACCGCAGATGCCCTAGCTTTATGCCCAATGAGACACATAAAATGTTTAAGGAAAAAACGAATCCTACATCCTGCATAACTGCTTGCTTGGTATTTACTAAATGCAGTGCTAGATTTCTTTTTTTTTATTTTTTAAAAATTTTTTTTTCAACGTTTATTTATTTTTGGGACAGAGAGAGACAGAGCATGAACGGGGGAGGGGCAGAGAGAGAGGGAGACACAGAATCGGAAACAGGCTCCAGGCTCTGAGCCATCAGCCCAGAGCCCGACGCGGGGCTCGAACTCACGGACCGCGAGATCGTGACCTGGCTGAAGTCGGACGCTTAACCGACTGCGCCACCCAGGCGCCCCATAGATTTCGATGATCCAAAGGAATCAGTCCATGGTAAACACCTCATGTGAAAGGAGATAAAGACAAATCGGAAACTTTTTTTTTTTTTATCTTGTTTTGATCCATTTTTGAAGAGGCATCCTGATAACAAGGAGAGAATATCAGTTTGGAATTCATCCCTGTTTGATTTGGCAGATGTGAATAACTATTCTTTCTGAGGATCTACGAAGTAAAAACGGCAACTGAAGAGCACCTCAGAGATGATCTTATTAACCCCTCCATTGTACAGATGGGGAGACTCAAGTCCAGAGGTGTCTAATGACTAGCCAAGGTCAAAGGACAGGTGAGAGTGAAGGCGCAAGTCAAAAGAAATAGTTTCACTTCTCTTACCATCCCGTCTCCTGTTGGTCAAGCCCAGCCAGAAGGGTTGCCTCCTGAGACACAAAGCAGGGCAAAGAAAGGCAGAGAATGGGTCTGGGAAGGCAAACAGAATGACCAGCATACCTATTACATCCTTAATGGAAAGAGCGCTTATGAATGGTGAGTCAGCTCATTCAGTAAATTTCAGTATCTAATTAATCACAACAATGCCCGCATGCTTTTGAAATAGTGCCTTTGCGCACGTGTGAAATGTGTTACGGACGCCGTCTGCTGACAGTTCCTGAATTCAGGCTCCCCTTACAGTAATACCAGGATCTTCTAGGGGACTGCAGACGTCTGCATGGGGGATTCCTGCATAAAGGAACGGACATTTCAGTGGGCAAATCCCCAGCTGGCGTAGGCCTCTATTTGTTAGAGCTGCTTTTTGAAAACAAAATCCACTGTCTTTTAGGGAAATAGCTAAATATTACCAGAGTTTTTGAATTAGAATTTTGAGGGTGAGCCAGACACCATGTGAGGCATCACTTGCGTGTACCTTGGGTCCTCTTGGCTACATCTAACTCTGAAGGTTTTCTGGGCTCAGTCACTGCCATAGCCAGCCTTCTGTGGACACAGCCCAGCAGCTCCTAACCTCTCATCTGCCACCCTGGGGTTTCCCTGTCGACTCGGAGGAGGAGGAGGAGACTCCAAGGAGCCCTGAGGCACTCATGCATGTGCCACGGGGGGATGTGGGAAGGTAGTGTACCTACCGTGAACGTCTCCTGATGGGAGATGGGAATCTTCTTGAGATAGCAGTTCAAGCTGCCTCTGGGAATACGGTCTTGTGTGATCCCAGGGTGAGTTGCACTGGACAGCAAGCAGAGGTCAGCTTGGGAACACACCCCATCTCGTTCTCTCACTCTCCTTCCCTGCCTCGCTCCCCGTACCCCTTCATTCTGAGTGAAGTAGTCGTTCTGTTTCAGGAAACCTAGGCTAGAATAGACACCAAGGCCATACCTCTGTGGGTTCCCTTTTGAGGTCCAGTCTTCAAAGGAACTAATCAGACAACTGTTACATGAGTGGGGAGGACACGAAGTGGACCCTTTAGTGACCTAATTACGGCAAGTAACTAGATGCCTACTTGACTCAGAAAACAGGTAAACAATGATCTATGTTAAGAACGCAGAACAGTGGAGTGCAGAGTTCTAAACCGCCTGACATTGCCTTAGCCCAACGGCTTCTCAGCCCTCGTTAGGGGCTCATCTTTGATCACAAGACACGTCTCTTGCTTCCTCCTGATGGGACAGATGACTGGGATTCACTCTGTTTTTCTGGCTGGAGGATCCCTCCCTGCCAGATAATCCAGAATGAGAGAACGGTGCCAGAGCGCTGGGGGAGCATCCACACGCTGAGCACGTCCTCGCCCACCTTCACCCAGAGCATCCTCAGACCCCCCAAAATATTTAATAGTTCTTTCTTTCCAGCCAAGGAGGGAGTAGGGACCAGGGCACTGGAAGAGCACTCTGGGTCAAACTGCCTCAGCCCCTTGTACCTGTCTCGTTGGTGGTACTGGTGGTGCCCACTGCGCATGACGGTGTCCGGGCACGTGGTCTTCCGGCTTCCCGGGAGCAGGTGCTTGTGCAGCACGTCCTCTGTTCCCCTCTGAGCGGCTTCCGAGCCAGTTCTTCTGGAGGTTCTGTCAACCGCCCAGTGCCCTTTAAATACATTTTCCGCTTAAACCAGCTAGGGCGGGCTCTGTGTTCGCAACAGCGCAATAGAATACTGTTAAAATCCAGGAAGGACGCTGCCACTGGAGGTTTTATTCTAAGACCCAGGCTTTCATTTGTATGTCCTTTAGATTTGCCCCCATTTGCCCCATAATGTCCCTTTGAGCCTGCCATGCCTATCAATTTACTGGGCCGCTTTTAAAAATGATCCTGTTTATAGTGACACCCAACACTTGCAAAAGCTCTTTGCTTCCAAGAGCTGAATTCCAAGAAAGCCGAATGCGTGGTAATTAGATTTATTTCGGGCTCTGATGACGAAGACGAGCAGAGATACATCATTCATTAGTGCCTCCTTTCAGGAACATTTACATTCTATAAATATCTATTTTAGTCATAACATACAGATCACTTACCTTTGTATTTTGTTTGTAACCCATAAAACACTTGACTGCATAAAAAAAGCTGTTGGCTGTAAGTAAGTAACCTTGTCATCACGTGTTAGAGGTGGCAGGAAGGTTTTTCTCTACTGCCAACTCCCATCAAGTTATTTTTCACATGTATAATCACATCTTAATTGATCTGTCTTGAAAACATGGTTTCCTTCCCCCCCCTTCTTTAACTTTTATTTATGAACACATGCATATAATTTAAAACTCAAATAGTCCTAAAAGGCTTCTAATGAAAACCAGCATCCCCCCCCCCCCCAAATCCTAGCCACTCCTCAGACGGCGCGCTCTTCAATTTCTTGAGCTGTTTCTTTCGGCATTTAACTCCATATTTCTAGGCAATGTGAGTTATCCAGTTTGGATATTCCTTCTTGACTTGTTATAAGGTAACTGGATTGAACAGTCTTATACCAGCCACCCCCTAGCTTCCTTTCCTTTCCCTAACCTGCTCCATGTCATTATAAGTGAACTTTTAAGTAGTCATTATTTATGTTACTATGACTATGGAGATACTACTCACTATAGTTCTTTCTTCTGTTACCATATTACTTCCTAAATATTATATCTGTACTGGTCAGGATTCTCCTGAGAAATAGAACCAATAGGATGTATGTATGTGTGTGTGTGTGTGTGTGTGTGTGTGTGTGTGCGTTTATTATGAGGAATTGGCTCACACAGATATGGAGGCTGGCAACTCCCAAGATCTGTGGTTGGCAAACTGAAGACCTAGGAAAGCTGATGGCTCAAGACCCAAGAACTGATATTTCTGTTTGGCTCCAAAGGTAGAAAAAAATTGGTGCCTCAGCTCAGGGCAGTCAGACTGGAGCGGTTCCATTTTACCACAGAAGTTAAAAAAAAAAGGGGGGGGGTCAGCCCTTTTGTTCTATTTAGGCCTTCAACTGATTAGATGTGGCCCACCCACAGTAGGGAAGGGAAGGCAGTCTGTTCTATTCAGTGTACCGATTCAAATGTTAATCTCATCCAGAAATACCTTCATAGATGCACCCAGGAATAATGTTTGACCAAATATTTGGGCACCCCATGGCCCAAATGGGTTGACACGTAAAATTAACTATAGCAGTGTTTTTCTGACATCTATTTTTCCAAGTACTCATTTACATTTTGGTTCCTCTCAGAGCTCTTACCCCCCTTGGTCCTCCACCCTCCTGCTCCAGTATGGACTGGTTCTGTTCTAGGCTGGGGGCATTGCTAGCATCATCTGTTGTGATAGCCCCTGTCTACCATGTCCCAAGTCTTCTGCTTTCTTGGTCTGTTTTCTTGCCTGGCTGAAACACATCTTTAGCACCTTTCTAAGGAAGGGTGGCAAGGGCGGTGTTTTTGGGTTTTGCCTATCTAAAAAAATGTGTTCATTCCACCCCACAGTTGGCTTATGATTAAATTAGTCTTAGAAATCAGTGTTGGAAATCATTTGTCTTGAGAATTCTCAAGGTATTTCATCATGTCTTCCAGCATTCTGCCTGAGGGAGGACCGGTGGCGTGGTGATTCTCCTTGCTTTGTGTATGATGTGAGGTTTGCCTCCGGCAGCTTTTAGGTGTCTTCTCTTAATCTCTGGTGTTTCCATGCTTCACAACAGAATGCCCTGGAGAGGGCCTTTGTATGACCGTTTTGTCTCACACACGCCTTGTGATGGATCTTTCAACCTAGAAACTCATTCCTGGGTAGTTTCTTTTAAAATGTCTTTGACGCGTTTCTTTTCTTTCCTCTGTTATTTCTGGAGCTCCTTTTGGATAGTGTCTCAAATTTTCTCTCCTCTCCTGTTTTCCATTGTTGTGATTTTTAGGTCTACTTTCTGACCATCTTTTAGATTCTCGGTTACACTTTTTGATTTGCATGATCATGTGATTTCCAAGAGCTCTTTCCTGTTTTCTGATTATTTCTTTAACATAGTATACTGTTCTTGTTTCATGGATGCAATAACTTAATGCATTCACTCTCTAAGAAAATAATAGGATTTTTTTTGTTGTTTATTTTTGAGACAGAGAGAGAGAGAGAGAGAGAGAGGCAGAGAGAGAGGGAGACACAGAATCTGAAACAGGCTCCAGGCTCTGAGCTGTCAGCACAGAGCCTGAGCCTGATGTGGGGCTTGACTTCACGAACCACGAGAGTATGACCTGAGCCGAAGTCAGATGCTTAACCAACTGAACCACCTAGGTACCCCAATAATAGGATTTTTAAAAGTTCTTTTTACCTCCCTTGCATTTCCTTCACCTCCAGGTTATTTTTCTGTTTGTTTTGACTGTTCCTTTCATGTCTCTGGCTTTCCTTGAATGTCCACTGGTAGTGAGTATTTGTATTTGACAGTGAGGTGCTAAAATCCAGGTTGAAATTATGTGCATGGGTAGGGTGGTTGGCTGATGAGCCTTCCTTGGGGAGAACAGATTTTGAGCTGGCCTTTGTTTTTGAAACCTCACACACAGATGTCAGCGTATGGATATCTTTCCTCTGAGGCTGTTCATTTTCTCCAGAGAAGAATCCTTCAGTCTTCTGCCTGGAGAGAGGGACGTGTGACTGTGTTATGGGAGCCCTTTGACCCTCACCGCTGTTCTCCACCATACCTACTTACTGTGTCTGTAGCCTCGCCTCAGTTTCTCCAGAGAAGAAGCATCTTGCCTATTTGGAGAGGAGGGTGGGGGCTGCAAAGTGGTCTGGCCACATACAGTATGCTCGATAAGTGTTTTCCTTCACGTGCCTGGGCCCCATCTTTCATGATACTGTACCTCCAAAGAGTGAGCTGTTGGGTCATCAGCCAGTTGGTGCTGGCCCCAGCAGTATCCTCCATAGCAGATACTGAGTTTGCAACTTATCCTCTGTTGCCCCTCTCTCACCCACCCCTCTCCAAGTTTGCTGAAACCTTTTCTTGCTGATGTCTCCTTCTGTGGCCTTTATCCTTGTGGTCTAAATTATTTGTAATTGCTTTACTAACATTCGAGTAGAGTTTGGGAAGGGAGAGGAAGTAAAGGCAGATGGGCACTCCTCTATGTTTATTTGGAAGTAGAAATCTAGGCTTTCAGGCCCCAGAAGTTCATGGGGAACACACTTCTCGTGTCTGCCGGTGGGGGCAGGGCTCCTCGGGGCATTCCGAGGCCACCACGAGTCCTGGGCAGGGTCACTTGCAGCTCATTTGCTAAATATTTGCCATTCCTGTTTTTGATGTTTGTCCTCCTATCCTTTGCTTTCCTTCATATTTTCCCTGCCTTCTTTCCCCCTGTTCTCATTTATCCTCTGCTGTTGCTTAAAATTACATTTTCAGCAAGTCTCTAACACCTCTCTGAGCTAAATGCTCTCAAGTGAGGCTTGCTTTCTGCCAGCCTAAGCCTGCTCTGCCGTCACGGGCGTGCGCGTCTGTGTCCCTTTGTCTTCTGGCCTGTCCCAGATGACCTTTTGCAAAGAATGCCTGTGAGTCACTGTCTAGTTCAGACACCAGGCACTAACTCCTCAATGACACAAACAGGTTCCTCCCAGAAGTCAGTTTTCCCTCAGAACTAATACAGCAAACATAGTGTGGCCTAAGCAAGCGGAGTTGGATGGATCCCTTCATCCCCCCACCTTCTGCCACGCTGACGTTCTCGTCTGATCGCGCAGGCTGGGAGCTCAGGATCCACTTAGACAGGTCAGGAGACACCAGCGTTTACATTTTTCCTTCCCACAAAGCATCCTGGCCTAAATGTTCCCCGACCCTGACACAGGCCGCATGTCTCTCTGTGAGCGTCAAAGCTGACGGGCCCATCTTGGCAACTCGCTATTCTTGCTCTGTAAAGCCTGTATCCACATCAGGGCCCTACGATTAGCCTATAATGTAAACGCCTGGCCCAAAACTTATGGCCTGAGTTTATCCGAGGCCCAAACAATTACCAAACATTCCTCCTAGATAGAATACAGATTTCTTTCCCTTGGCCAACATTTTCTGCTGAGCTATATTACAGGATGTTTTACATTCTCTTGGTCTTGTAATAACACCACGCCCAATCTAGTATCTGATGCAATGGTGGCCACTCGGAAAGTTGTTATTTTTTAGACATATATTGTTCTCAGTTTGGGGCTGTCGTATCTGTAAAGAAATACAATCCTGTCTCCCCTCTCCAGAGTTTTATGGCACCTGGGATCTTGGATCAAGCCGAGGCTGGGACCAAGATCAGAGAGCAGTGACTGCGTCAGGGAACCTTGAAAGGGCCTGCGAGTGCCCCAAAGGCTGGAAGGGATGCTCTCATTGTGGCGTTTAGATAAGCAGATTAGGCTGGACATCTGTGGTTTCAGTTAAGCAGGAAGGAAATCATCTGGAATCATCTCTTGCCTGGATTACTCAATATCTTCCTTACCGGTGTCATGGTGATCCTGGGAGTGTGGTATTAGCAACTGTTTATAAATGGATGAACAAGATGAGACCCAGGGAGGGGGAATGGCCTGCCCAGGGTTGCCATTAAGTTTGGGGGCCACAAAAAAAAAAAAAGAAAGAAAAAAAAAAAAGTTTGGGGGCCAGGATTGGAACTCAAGCCTCCTGACTCCCAAGCCGCTGGTCCTTCCACAGCCTTCCATCCGCTTCCTGAGCCCCTTTCCTGGATCGTTCAAACAAAACAAGCCGGCTTCCTGCTATTCGGGGAGAAAAGGGTTTAGTGGGGCTGACTCACTGAGGTTGGCTGTCCACTTTGGTTCATTTTAGCAGGTCACCCCCCAGCCGTCCCATTTCCTTTCATAGAGTCAGTGCTCAGAGGTCTTCTGGCTCTGTGTAAACTCATTTCGTGACCGTGGGTGAATCATTTCCCCTTCTGTGTTTTAGTTTCCTCATTGTAAGATAAGTGGATTGGAATTCAGCAGTTCCCAAATCTGCTGGTAATGAAACAGCGCTCTTGAGGCGTATCTTACATATGAAATTTACACGTTAAGATCATACAGGTCAATGATTTTTTCATAAATTTACAACTCAAGCAGCTATCACCACGGATCAGTTTTAGAACATTTTTATCTCTCCAGTAACATCCCTTGTGCCCACATTAATCCCATTCTTACCCCCCGCCCCAGCAACTAGTAATCTGTGTGCTTTCTGTCTTTAGAGACTTATCTGTTTTGGACATTTCATGTAAATAGAACCATAAATACACGATCTCTTGCATCTGGCTTCTTTTACTTAATGTAAAGTCTTTGAGGCTCATTGGTGTTGCAGTAGATATCAACAGTTTGTCCCTTTTAATTGTTCATTTGTATTCCACTGTACGTTACATTTAATGTACCAGTTCACCAGTTCACGGATCCTTGACCCAGTTGAAGAACCTAGCCGACAGCAAACAACGCTGCTGAGAACGTTCATGTACAAGTGTTTGTGGGAATGCATGTTTTCCTCTCTCTTGAGTTTATACCTAGAAGTGGATTTGCTGGGTCATGTGGTAATACTGTGTTTAACTTTTTAGGAAACTGCCTACCTGTTTTCCAAAGGGACTGTTCCATTTTATGTTTCCACCACCAATGTAGAAGAGTTCCCTGGAGAGCTTTTAAAAGATTCTCATTTCTGGGCCTTACTCCCCAGAGGTTTGGAGCGGGGCCCAGGAATTTGTGTTTTATAAGCTTCCTAAGTGATTCAGGCGCATCTGGTCAGTGGATGGTGTTCAGATCCACTAAGACCAGGTAACCTCTGAAACCTCCCTGAGGCCAGTTGTCTCTATTCGTTTGTGCCTCTAGGGCAAGATGCATATTCCTGCCAAGTCTCTCTGGGTGTTTGTCTTTGGAGCAGGGAAGCAGTTATGCAGAGCAGGGTTGAGGGAGTTGGCCAAACAACACGCATAAATCTGTACAGCACCTGTCCTGCATTATCCTCGACACGGGCCAAGGCTTTGTGTCCATGGCTTTATAGACGTAAAATTTTATCACAGGTTTTTATGTGTTATCACACTGTAAAAGTGCCATAAAATCAAGGGTCCAATTTTCAGTGTGTCTGAAAGCGTCCTATTCCTTTAAGTCATTGGTGCTGCCATTTTGGTAACTTATCGTAAAGCCTTGACCCAACCTTGCCATTTATTAGCTGTGACTAGTTTCTTAATGGCTCGGAGCCTCTGTTTCCTTATCTGCAAAATGGGATTAATGATGTTGACATCGTGGGGTCTTTTGTGAGGTCACTGTGGGGTCTCCCTCTTTCTTCCCCTGTGCCCTTTTCCATCATTAGACATATTTTCATGTGCTTGTGGGCCATTTGTATATCTTCCATTATTTTTAAAATTTTTATTTTTTTTTTGTAACAAAAGCACATAACATGAGATCGACCCTCTTAAATTTTTCAGTGTGTGATATAGTATTAATTACAGAGACAGTGTGCTTATTCATCTTGCATAATTGAAACTTGATGTTCATCGATTAGCAACCCAGCATTTCTCCCTCTTCCAGGCCCTTGGAAACTTCCGTTCTACTGTCTGATTCTGAGTTGGCTACCTCAGGTATCTCATATCAGCACAAGCATGCAGTATTTGTCCTTCTGCGACTGGCTTCTTTCACTTAGCATAATGTCCTCAAGGTTGGCTCATCCATGTTACCACACATTACAGAATTGCCTTCTTTTTCCAAGACTGAGTAATATTCCATTGTATTTATATACCATGTTTTCTTTATCCACTCATCCATCAGTGGGCATTTAGATCGTTTCTACATTTTGGCTATTGGTGAAGGGCGCCGCGAGAACATGGAGGTGCTAGTATCTCTTCGAGATCCTGATTTCAGTTCTTTTGGATACATACCTGGAAGCAGTATTGCTGGATCACATGGTAGTTCTATTTTTAATTTTTTAGCAGTCTCCATGTCGTTTTCTCTAGCAGCTATGCCATTTTGCGCTTCCATCAGTAGGGTGCAAGGCGATTTCTCCATACCTTTGCCTATACTTGTTGTCTTTTTTTTTTTTTTTTTTTTGGAAAAACAGGTGTGAAGTGATATCTCATTGTGCTTTTGATTTGCATTTCCCTGATGGTTAGTGATGTGGAGCATCTTCTCTTATACATGCTATTTGTGTGTCTTCTTTGGAAAAAAATGTTTATTTGAATCTTCAGCTCCAATTTTTAATTGGGTTATTAGTTTTTTTGCTATTGAGTTGTGGGAGTTCCTTATATATTTTGGAAATTAACCCTATATCTGATATATGATTCACCGATATTTTCATCCATTCTGTATGTTGTCTTGTCACTCTGTTGTTTTCTTTGCTATGTAGAAGCTTTATTTCTGCTTTTGTGTTGCCTGTGCTTTTGGGGTCATATGCATGAAGTCATTGCCAAGACCAGTGTCATGTAGCTTTTCCCCCTATGCTTTCTTCTAGGGGTTTTATAGTTTCACTTCTTACACTTAAGTCTTTAATTCATTTTGAGTTGATTTTTGTGTATGGTGTAAGATAAGGGTCCAATTTCATTCTTCTGCATGTAAATATCCAGTTTTCCTAATACTGCGTATTGAAGAGGCTGTTCTTTCCCCATTCTGTATTCTTGGCACTCTTGTGGAGGACCAGATGACTTTATATATGTGGTTTAATTTTGGGGCTTTCTACTATGTTCTATTAGTATATGTTATTGTCTTTATTCCAGTACATTACTGTTTTAATTATGGTAGTTTTGTAATATGTTTTGAAATCGGAAAAGGTGATGCCTCTAGCTTTGTTCTTTCTCAAAATTATTTTGGCTGTTTGGGGTCTCTTGTGGTTCCTTGTGAATTTTAGTACTTTTTTTTCTATTTCTATAAAAATGTAGAAATTTGGGATTCTGATAGTGATTCCATTGAATATGGAGATTTCTTAGAGTAGTGTGAATATCTAAACAATATTAAGTGCTCAGACCCAGAACACAGAATGTCTCTCCATTTGTTTGTGTCTGCCTTAATTTGTCTCATCAGTATTTTGTAGTTTTCAATGTATGCATCTTTCACCTTTTTAGTTAAGTTTATTTCTAAGTTTTGGGGATGTTTTTTGGAACTCTTGCAAATGGGATTGTTTCCCACTTTCCTTTTCAGATAGTTCATTGTTAGTTCATAGTTCATGGAAATGCAACTGATTTTTATATATTAATTTTTTATCCTACAGCTTTACTAAATTTATTTGGTAGTTATAATGGTATTTTGTGGAGTCTTTGTAAGATTGTGTTATTTGCAAACAGGGGCAGTTTTACTTCCTCCTTTCCAATTTGGATGCCTTTAATTTCTTTTTCTTGCCCACTTGCTCTGGCTAGGACTTCCAGTACTATTTTGAATAAAAGTAGCAAGTGAGCAGCCTTGCCTTATTCCTTATCTTAGAGAAATAGCTTTCAGTTTTTCAACATTGCATGTGATATTAGCTGTGGGTTTTCCACACATAGCCTTTATTATGTTGGGGTAATTTCCTTCTATTCCTAGTTTGTTGAGATTTTTTTTCCATGAAAGGGTGTTGAATTTTGTCAAACACCTTTTCTGCATTTATCAAGACATCATATGATTTTTTATCCTTCATTCTGCTAATGTGGTGAATCGCATTAACTGACTGTTTTATACTGAACCAGCTTTGTGTTACAAGGATAAAGCCCAGTTGGTCATGGTGTATTGTTCTTTAAATATTGCTAACATTTTGTTAAGGATTTTTACATTTGTATTCATCAGAGATATTGGCCTGTAATTTTCTATTCTTGTAGTATCTTTGGCTTTGGATATCAGGGTAATGCTGGCCTCATGAAATGAGTTTGGAAGTGTTCTCTGCTCTTTAGTTTTTTGGCAAGGATTTGAGAAGAGTTGGCATTAATTTTTTCTTAAATGTTTGGTAGCATTCACTGGTGACACCAGCTATCTGGTCCTGGACTTTTCTTGGTTGGGAAGTTTTTTATTCTCCTTTAATCTCCTCCTAGTTATAGGTCTGTTCAGACATTTTCTTTCTTCATGATTCAGTCTTGATTTTTGTGTTTCTAGGAATTTATCCATTTCTTCTAGGTTATCCACTTTGTTAGCATATAATTGTTCACAAGAATCTTGTGATTCTTTTTATTTCTGTGGTATCAGTTGTCATGTCTCCTCTTTCATTTGATTTTATTTGAGTCTTCTCTTTTTTCCATTACTTTTAAAAATGAGGTGAAATTCACATAACTTGAAGTAAAGCAGTTTCCTCCACATTCTCACCACATATTTCCCCTTTTGAAACAAATTATAGCCATCTTAGTGTGTGTGAAATGGTATATCATTGTGGTTTTGATTCACATTTTCTGAATGACTAATGATATTGAGATTCTTTTCATGTGCTTTTTGGCCTTTTGTGTATCTTATCTTGGAGAAATGTTTCCTCAAGTCCTTTGCCCATTAAAAAAAATGTGTTTTTTTTTTTTTTATTTGAGAGAGAGAGAGAGAGAGCAGGGGAGAGGGGCAGAGGAAGAGAGAGAATTTCAAGCAGGCTCCACACTCAGTGCAGAGCCAGGGGCTTGATCCGATGACCCTGGGACCACGACCTGAGCCAAAACCAAGACTTGGATGCTCGCTCAACCAACTGAACCACCCAGGTGCCCCCCTCCCCGCTTTGCCCATTTTTTAATTGGATTTTTTGCCTTTTTGTTGCTGAGTTGTAAGAGTTCTTTATATATTCTGAATATTAGACCTTTATTGAGTGAATCATTTGCAAATACCTTCTCTTCCCATTTTGAAGGTTGTCTTTCCACTATCTGGATAGTATCCTTTTGGTGCAGAGAAATTTATAATTTTGATGAAGTCCGGTTTATGTATTTTTTTTCTTTGTTGCTCATGATTTGGGGGTCATGTTGAAGAATCCATTGCTAAATCCAAGGACATAAAGATTGACCCCTGTGATTTCTTTTAAGAATTTCAGTTTTAGCTCTTAAATTTTAGGTTTTTGATCCATTTTGAATAACTTTTTGTATATAGTGTGAGTTAGGGGTTCAGCTTTATTCTTTTTCATGTGGCTCTGCAGTTGTCCCAGCACCATTTGTTGAGACTATTCTCTTGGATTGGTCTCAGGACCCTTGTCCACAGTCAATTGACTGTGTATATACTGGTTCGTTTCTGGACTCTTAATTCTGTTCCGTTGATCTATATGTGCAGCCTTGTGATAATACCACATTGTCTTTCTTACTGTAGTTTCATAGCAAGTTTTAAAATTGGGAAGTTTGAGTCCTCCAGTTTTGTTCTTTTTCAAGATCCTCTTCCATTACGAACTGGCTATTCCAGTCTTCTGCAGTACCTGCTTAAAAACACGCCCATTATTTTGCTGCCCAGCCAGGCTATCAGTTACGTGTACTGTCACATCAGCTACCCATGTCTGATCTCACTATTTTCTTTGCACCTGACGAGGCTTCATTTCTTCTCCTCTAGGATCCCCTAGATATTCCCTCCTTCAAAATGACAGACTCCACCTCTCTCCTCAATCTGGAGTTTTACACCTAATTTCTCTTTAAGCCTCTGGTCCAGTGCTGACTTTTTCATTTTGATCCCCTCCATGGTTGGGGAAGCAGAATCTTTGTCGTTGGGTCTCGAGGATGACGTTGGCTTCAGGCCTCAGTTGTCCCCTTGTGACCATCCAGCCTGGTTAGGGACCCTTATCTCAGGATCCCTCTCAGGGTGTCTGAGACCCTGTTCAGCATCTTCTACCTTCCTGACGTGCCCTGATATTGGGGCTCCTCCCACAGTCTGGGTACCTCTGCGTCAGATCTCAGTGAGCCTCTTGGTTTTTGTTATAATCAGAATTGTCATTTTACTGTCATTGCTCTTGTACCTTCCCAGTTCACCCACGTACATATTGTCTCCCCAGAGAGATCAGGTGACCTTCCCAGTTAGGAAGAGTTGAAACCCAAGACAGAACACTTATGTCGTGATGTCAAGTCGTGATGTCAACTCTGTCTTCTTTCTAGATGGCCGTGTTTTCTGTCTGTCTGTCGAGAAAAGCATGGACACTGAATTCAGACAAATGTAGGTTTGATGCTAGCTAAGGCTCTTGCTAACTGCACAAACTTGGGGATATTTTTTAAGCCCTGTGAGCCTCAGATTCTTCATCTATGAAGTGGGGAGAGCAGGGCTGACTTTGTGGGATTAACACTCAAATCAGATGAAATAAGGAATGAAAACTACCTAGCAGAATCCTCGACACAGCTGCTGGATATCTTTAAAAGCCTCCAACCTCCTCTCCAGTGATGCCCCCCATTGTGTGGACTTTCCGAATTCCCCGAGTACTGCATTCCTTCCCAGATGGCCTTCACCCTGGACACCGCCCACTTTGGTGCCCGATGTCTTCATTGTCCCTTCCTTCTGCCCCAGCCTGGCACTCTCAGACTCTGCTCTGGCCTTCTGGGAGTCTCTGATCTGAGCAGTCCTTCATCCTGCTGAGCTGGACAATGGGGGATGAGAAACAAAGCAGAATGATAATGAAAAGAGTGGGAGTGGAGTTGGGTGACTTTTAATGGAACGGTTTTAAATGTTTTAGCATAGTTTGAATTTATAAAACTTAGGTCATATTACAGTTTTTAATTTCAAATGCTCGGTTTCTTGATAGGGGCAGGCTAAGGACTGTAGATGTTTTTATATTCTTCAAATATTTGTTCCATGCTATTTAGAGGAAAAGCTGTCCTGGGTGACGGGGGAGATAAGGAATGTCACTGGGGACAGCAGCTCCTTCGGTGTTCTGTCCATTTCACTTCTGGCCCCAAACTTGCAGGCCACACTGAGCAAAAGAAAAACAATATGCTTAACAGGAACCACCTACCCGAGGAAGCATTTTGGTGACCAGCTCCTGTCACTTAAGTGTACCTCTTACTGTTGTCATGACTACCACACGCGCCCCTCATCTGAAAAGTTTCAACCATTTACAGATCCTCTTTGAAAGAAGTTCTGGCAAATATTATTCTCTTTCTCTCCCTCTCTCCAGTCAGGTTTTCCTTATATTTTGGCATCTTTTCAACTTCCTAGCTAGCCTGCCCCTTAATCTGGCACTGGAAGAGATTCGGACCTTTTTAAAAAGCAAGTTTTAAAGCGCGTTGTAGCTGAGGGCCCAGGGTGGGGGTACGGATTCTATAAGAGAAAATTGCTGAGCGTATGTGCTCTCTCTACCCAGAAAGCCCTAAGCTAATGGATGTTAACTCTCACGCTCTCGGAGCATAAGAAATGGAATCTTCATGTAGGGACCTTTTAAATGAAATTTTTTAATGTTTTTATTTATTTTTGAGAGACACAGAGTATGAGTGGGGGAGGGGCAGAGAGCGAGGGAGACACAGAATCCGAAACAGGTTCCAGGCTCTGAGCTGTCAGCAAAGAGTCCGATGTGGGGCTCGAACTCGTGAACTGCCAGATCATGACCCGAGCCAAAGTCGAACGCTTAACCGACTGAGCCACCCAGGTGCCCCTGTGTACCTTGTGATAGTTTTTTAAAAATCTTTTTGGAATATATTCTTACATTGGAGCAGTCTGGAACGTACTGATAAATTCTCACCCCTAGTATAAATGAGGGCCAAGCTTTCCTATAAAGAAAATTTTTCTCTCTGTAGATGTGTTTCCCTCTAAATACCTAGCAAAATAGACCCTTTCTTAAATACTATTTTTATCTACTTTGTCCTTAAGGATATACCACTCATATGTGGGTTTTTTTTTTACCTTCAAAAACTACCCAGGTTAACAGAAGAACAGAAACAGCAACTTAAAAAATATATTTGTTTGTTTTATTTATTTTGATAGTGATAGAGAGAGAGAGAGAGAGAGAGAGAGCGAGCCGCGGGGGGCAGAGAGGGAGAGAGAGAATCCCAAGCAAGCTCCACGCCATCAGTACGGAGCCAGACGTGGGGCTCAATCCTGCAAACTGTTATGACCTGAGCTGAAATCAAGAATTGGATGCTTAAACAACTGAGCCACCCAGGCGCCCAGAAATAGCACCTTTAATAGGAATCAGAGGAGTATCTCTCCAGGACGAGGACCTTTTGTCTAAAAGAGGCTTTCAGAGCTGCACAGGGATGGCAGGGAGCTCGGGATGGTTTACTAATGCTGATTGTTAGAAATTGGCTGAGTTGTTACTTCTAGGCCAGATGCTATGTTCATACAAGTTTCTCATCACTTCTCCCAGTAAATCATTTAGTGCCTGCTCTAGGCAGCATTTGGCTTTTCATAGCCCTAACACTTGTCAGTCCCCCCAAATTTTCCAGGAAGATACTAGTATAAGACTAAGAAGTAACAGTAAAAATCTAGAGAGTATGATGTGTTCTTTTTTATTGTGTTTTCTGCTTTCAGTTTGTGTAATGTCTGGCAGTAGTGAGAATATATGAGAACTCCATTAAGTTCCAAATTAAGAAATCATAAGCCAGATAATAACATAAATGGATTGTGCTGGCAAGTTCTGAGAAAGCAACAAAGTGCCTTGATAAACATCTTCTTCCCAGAGAACCATCTCCCACCTTCTGAATCACAGCCAGGGGAATCTCTTTCTCTGAAAGTTGACCATGGTCCAAAACAGTATCTGTCTAATTGGATAACCCCTTTTAGGACATGAGTATTTCTAAAGGGAAAGGGGAAATCTGGACAGAGTTTGTTTTATTTAAAGTAAGCTGTGCCTTTGCTTCTCTGCTCCCGAGGTCGTTTTTCCCTAACTACCTAAAAGTTTTTTTTCGTTAAGGTTTGGGGAGTTTTGTTGGTGGTGTTAAGTTTTAAAACAGAAACAAGGACTGAAGGTGAAAGAGAAAATATCAGCTCTGATTCCATCACTCAGAAATAACTGCCATTATTATTTGGTTGTATGGATTACTTAATTTTTTTAACAAAAGCTGAGATCATATCATTTATAATGTTGCTTAGCCTGTATTGCCAGGCTAACAGAGAGAGACTAAGATCATGATCTTTAGTTGCTTCAAATACTGCATTTAATGATGGATCGTCATGTTTTATTAATCACCTACTGATGGCCATCTAGGTTATTTGTGGAATATTGCTATTTTTAAAACAATGCTTCAACAAACATTGAGCATATACTTGAGCATACTCTGAGCTTTGAGCATATACTTATATGCATTGAGGATAATAATTTTTTTTTTTATCTTCGCTGTTCTAAAAAAAAGTGATTATGTCTTAGATTCATTTTGTGCACCTTGCCAGGTTTTCTGGCCATTTATATTCTACTTTTATGAATTGTTTGTTAGTGTTTTTTGATAATTACAACTCTTTAGATTTCTATAAAATTTTTATTTACCCTCATTTATTGGGGTGGGAGGTGAAGCCAGGCTCTTTTTTTGGACCCCTTTACCTGGCTCTGAACTCTGGAACAGAAGTTTCTAAACGTGCCAGAACACTGAAAATCAATTTCCGGGGGACCTTTACAAATTGCTGCAGCCTGGCCCCCACTCCCAGACATTGATTGGTTGGTGGAAGATGGGCCAGCACTTAGTAATATCACTCATCATACGTGCTTCCATAGATATATGTTTTTTCCAGTTTGTTCCACTTTTATTTTTTCTTGAGTTTACTCAGTGTCTGTCTGTCTGTCTTTTGTTCTGCCTTTCTAAAAATTTCATATCACATCCTAAGCCATTTTCCAAATTGCTTCATTATGTAATAGCCATCATTTGAGGCCTACACGATACCATTTGAGTTTATTGGCAATAACTTATTTAAAAAATATAAAGATGTGTATTTATAAAATATTTTTTCACATTTATATTTTATGAGATATCTTTTTAAGTTAGTGTATCCTACTAATATGACTCCATTATCATTCCTTTGTAATATGTGTTAATGTCTAGAACAACTGATTACCCTTTATTACTCTGCCTTTTTCCAAGATTCTCCTTACTTTCTGGGCTATCCTTTTTCCAGATTAACCTTAGAGTGAGTCTTGTTCTTTCCTTTGAGAAGTAATTTAATATCTGTTTTTTTAAGTTTTTTTATTTATTTTGAGAGAGAGAGAGGGAGGGAGAGAATCCCAAGCAGGCTCCCCACCATCAACATGGAGCCCAATGCAGGGCTTGATCTCATGAACTGTGAGATCATGACCCGAGCTGAAATCAAAGAGTTGGATGCTTAACTAACTGAACCACCCAGGTGCCCCTAATATCCCCTTTATTAACACTTTTCTCGGGGTTACCTGGAGATCTCCTCCAGTAATTTGAGATTCAGTTTGCAACTCAGGGTTTCCAATTTGGATATGTGCATCAATGTGGTTGAACTGCGTTCTGCGTGGACACCTGCAAGCTAACTGTCCACTCCTGTAGCCAGTACACCTTGTCAAGAGGAGAGGAAACACCACTCAGTGTTTACGGTACATGACATTAGAAATATGAGGTGTCCGGGGCACCTGGGTGGCTCAGTCGGTTGAGCGTCCGCCTTTGACTCAGGTCATGATCTCGCGGTCTGTGAGTTCAAGCCCCCTGTTGGGCTCTGTGCTGACAGCTCAGAGCCTGGAGCCTGCTTCGGATTCTGTGTCTCCCTCTCTCTCTGCCCCTCCCCCGCTCAAGCTCTGTCTTTCTCCCTGTCAAAAATAAATAAACATTAAAAAAATATTTAAAGAAATATGGGGTGCCTTTTGATCCCTCCTTCAGCGGGGGCTTGTTGGATGTGACCTCTGCTGCCTGATATCCATACTGATCTGCCACAGCAAGTCCAGAATGCTTTGATTTTACGGTCAGGCAAGAACTGGAGGGTCTGTCTATTGGAGCAGCATTAGAACTAATTTATTTGGGGGCATACTTCTGAAGACTGAGGTTCAAAGTGGTAGGTTCAAACCCAGAAAATCTTCCTGCGTACAAGACATGAGCTTTCAAGTATCATTGTCCGAGTCTCCCTTCCCTAGTAAGGTTTTCAATCCTTGTTTGATGGAATCCCACGGGCCTGAGGATACACGGACACAGAGGATACATAGATACACTCTACATCCAGTTGGAGAGAACACCAGAAGTGGTGGAAGGTGGAGGTAGGCAAGAACAGAGCTGAGACCCAAAGAGAGAAGTCAAACTCCGATGACCCCAAGAGGGATGGGCAATGAGTCACAAGAACCAAAAGGTCCAGAAACAGGCACTGAAGCCAGAATGCAGCTGGAAAGGCCATAGTCAGGGAGGTGAGAAGAGCAGGGCCAGCAGTCCTATCCAAAGGGGAGGCTCTGGGCTGCTGCTTGGTGCACACCACCTGCCAAGGGCCTGCTAACATCCAAGATCCAATGGGAGGGCTTGGGGCTGCCCAGGGGAATGTGGTAAGGCAACAGGTAATGAAGATTCAGGGCTGCTGTCTCCAGACACACTCCTACCTGTGCTGAGCCCCGTGGGCACATCCCTTCTTTGAGCCAGCCAATGTCTCCTTGGCTGAAGGAAAGTGACACTGAATGATGTCAGTCACTTACCTTCATCTGATCAAGATGGTACCCATTTCCCCCTTATTGGAACACCATGGCCCCCCATCTGCTATGCCTTCTGGCTCCTCATTCAGCCCCCCTTCCTCTACCACTCTGCATTGCACAGGGGGCTCAGGAGCCCACCCTTCCCTGCGAGGCCTCGGTTTGGCCCTAGAGATGGCAGTCTGCATTTGAAGAATGTTACATGCAGCTCTAGGTCTGCTGACCCCTGATGTAAGGTCTGCATTTATGTGTTGTGTACCTCTTACAACTCTTGCTGTTCTGGTTCCTGAACCCCCTCATCTAGGAGGAGACTCTGATCTGCCAGTTCTGGGAGAAACACCAGGATCTGTGTTTGGAAAGCCTCCCCAAGTGATTCTGGCACTCAGCTCATATGGGCGTCACTGGTTCTAGGCACCTGTACGGCCCCTGTCAGCCGGGACAGTGGCTGAGCTCCTGGCAAGGCCCACGTAGACTCAGATTAGAGAGCTATAGGGCAGGAGGCAGGCAGTCAGCATGGGCTGTTTTTACAAATCTCTGGCAGACACTCTTGTCTGCTTTGGCTAAAGAGGGAATGGGGAGGCAGATGATAAATCGCCTCTAAAGTTGTCATGAATAATATGATATGTGCTAGCTCATAAATGTGGTACTCATACGAGCCAGTTCTGTGGGTAAAGCAGTACAGCTTAGATGAGTTTCTACTTTCTTGTTTCTGTTTTTGTAGGAAGAACCAAGGCTGTGGGCCTGATAGGAATTCGTATTGGGTCTTGACTGTGTCGCCTCTTCCAGAACCCTCCCTTTCAGGTTTTTCCATGTCACTATTGATACTCCTTCCCTGGAGTCTTGCATTTAGTGCCATTCATCTGGGTGACACTGCCTCATCACTGGGTGCTGTGCTGGTACCTGGGAACCTCAGGGAGGATATTTTACTGGTGTTCTAGGTTGGTCCTAGCCTAACATTGTGACTCTGGTGTGCTGACTGCAGCGACATCTACCCAGAGAACACCACCAGGCAGATGTGGAAGGTCCTCTGTCACTCACTGGCTGTTAATACCTCTAGATCCCTCTTAGTTGCTTCTCATACTAGAAACTTTGGGCCGCTCCGTTTTGCTTCACAAAGACCCTTTTGCTTGGATCCAGAGCAGCCTCCTTTGGATCCCTTTGCCTGGTTGGCTCTAGATGGGCTTTCAGGATCCGACAGTAAAGAGTGGAGAAGGGCATGTCTCTGGGGAAGAGTATTCCAGGGCTGCAGAGCAGAGCTGGCTCCAGCTGCCTGTTCCATATTTTCCATCTGTGGGTAGGATGCCTCCCATGGTGGCAGCTCATTCCAGAAACCACCCAGGAGAGGAACTTGCTCTAGAAGGCAGTCCAAAAGGACTGTCATGCAAAGGCCAGGACCTCTCATGCTCTGTGAAACATGAAAATCCCGCCCCATCTGGCTGTGACAGTCTAGGCCACCCCTCCCACGTGAGGCATGAAGGGAGAGAGCCTTGCGCTTCTATGGAGGTTGGGTGGTGCCTTGGCAATTGTTACTCCAGACCCTGCATCCTCCTGGAGTTCAAGGCGAACATCACTATTCTGAAGTTGGCCGTAGTGAGAACGGTGTTTCTTTCCCAGTGTTCTATCTCCAGTGTGGTTATAATGTCTGCATATTTAAAAATGCGTTTGGCAGTAAAGTTTTCAGCCTTATCACTGAAATTTCAGCTCAAATTCTCTTTCTTCCTTTTTTTGTGTCTTGCTCAATTTGAGGATTATATCCGTATTTCCCCTCAGGAACACGGAAGAACATTACCTAAGAACCTTGAAATTATTTTCCAAGAACTCAGGTGCTATAATTTGGAAGTAACCAAAATGCATACTTGCCCCATCTCAGATAATTAATCTCCCTAACAGACTTGTGGATTTATGCAAAAAGAGTGGTAGAATATAAAAGATCATTAATCATCCTGGCATCATGATCTCATGTTGTTATGAAATAAATATGCCTACTAAATGGATCCAGATGCTATCAGATACATGTGTCCAATGAAGACTATTTTCTCTCCTTGGCTCGGGCAATAAACACACCAGGCTTTTTTGTAACACCTTTCTTCCATCCATCACCAGTGGTCCTACACATATTTTTTGAATCCCCGACCACTCTGTTGCTGGTGAAAGGCGGGTAAGTGTTTTCTGATAAGGATTCTGGGGAAAACCCCAAGGAGGTAGGAGACAGGTCCCCATGACCCAGAGCTGATGGATGATAGGGGAATGAAAATTACATGGCAAATCATCTACCAGCCTGGAACCAAGAAGTTTTTCCTTATTAATCTTCTTTCCCCAAACATCAAAGAACGAATTCCAACCCAAGACATTACCAGTCCTCAGAGGACACACTTGTGTATTTGCGGACCCCCTGCAATCTGCCATGTAAGGACCGAATGATAGAAAGATGAAGACATACGCAATTACCATCCAACACTGCATTCTTGATGTGGGTGAGCTGCCTTCCCGAGACCACCCCCAGGAGGTGGCTGCAGGACTGGATATCAGAGGGGCTCACTGTGAGAGAAGCTGGAGCTCATTGTGAGCCAAGAGCAGTGGTTAACTGGGGTTACACCTATAGGTTCCAATCTTGTGACTTCCAAAGGTTTTCTATCTTTCTGACTCCGTTTTCTTTACTCGTGAACTTTGAGTTGCTGGGAGAAGTAATGAGGTTGTTACTATAAACTGCCCAGCACCTAGGATGTAGCTACAATGTGGGAGCTCTAAAAGAGTCCCACCCATGCAGAATGAGGTTTTCCAGGAGAAGGATTGGAGGAAAAGCTGTTTAATGGCAGAGGGATGCTTACACGTGCCACTAGCCACAGGGCCTGCTCTGCTGAGAAAGGCCTCCCCTCATGGCCGGCTCCAAATCTATCTTGGAGTTCCCCACTCACTGTCATCCCCAGAGTCCCTGGTCCTCTGGGTCCTGGAGTTGGACAGTTTGCCACCACTGCCACAGAGGCCACCTTCCTGTTAACCTGGAGGACCTACGACATGGCCTACTTTGCCCCTCGAACAGAACTGTAAGAGCTTGAGGGCTTAAAGATAAGGAGGGAGGTGGAGGGAATTATATACTTATTGTTGCCTTCTCTTATGGCCAGCCCCTTGCTAGATAATTCAAATACTTTGTCTCATTTTTATCCTCATAACAACCCTGAGGTGTGTGATGATCAGCACATCTGGGGAAAGTGAGGTCGCACTCGAGTTTATCTTCCTTAAAAGCCTGCACCCATTCCAATATACCTTCCTGCTTCTCAGGTACTTTTACTAAGACAATAAGGGAAGCAAAGCATCACACATGCAGAAAGGTTCACAGGACAAAGAGGTGTTTTTTTGTTTTGTTTTTTTTTTGAAACAAACATGCTTGTGTTTTGCTGAGTATGGGTTTCCGTTTCCCTGAATGAACAGTATTTCTCAATGGAGTGCTTGAAAGAGTGGATCTCTGAAATCCTGCCTGAAAGGGAACTCTGTGGTCAAATACAGTTGGGAGTGCTGCGTGTGATTTTCCTATCTTAACAATTCAGAGTGCAGATTAGCACATTAAAGCCTCTGAGAATGTCCCGCAGTTCAAAACAACAAAAAAAGAGTTGTAATTGTTTAATCCAATGTCTTCCAACCATATTGTAGATCTCTGTATGGTCTGTGAAACACGTATTAATATCCTGTGGTGTCTCCTAATTGGAGATAAGAGTCTTGAAGTCAAGCATAAATTTCTTAGATTTCTAAGTTGGTGCTGTTTTCAAGTCTGGAAAGATATTTAGGCTCCCTGCCATAAATATGGCCATGGCCCCACGCTCTCTCCGGGCCTTGCTCTGTGGCCATCCCTCAGATCCTACTCTTGAAGAAACCATGTTTCTTCCAGGCTTTGGGATAACTTTGCCTCCTTTGTTTCTTGAGGATTCTCTGGAGTTGTGGTCTGGGAAAGTTGCTTTTCTTGACTGAAACCCCTTTTCCACTAGCCGGTCGTTAAGGCCGGCTGAGTAAATGCACTCAGGACCTCCAGCCATCCTAGTGGGGGTGAAGTGGTATCTCATTGTGGTTTCATTTTGCTTTTCCTTACTCACTAATGAGGTTGAATACCTTTCATTTGTATGTCTTTTTTGGAGAAATATCTATTCAAGTACTTGGCCCGTTTAAAAATTGTATTGTCTTTTTATTGTTAAGTTGTAAGAATTCTTTACATAGTCTAGATATCAGTTATATGCTTTGCAAACATTTCCTCCTATTTTGTGGGTCGTCTTTTAGCTTTCTTTATGGTGTCCTTTGAAGCACAGAAGTTTTTTTTTTCATGAAGTCCAATTTATACATTTTTTTTTTCTTTTGCTACATGTGCATCTTGTGCCATATTTTAAAGTCCACTGCCTCAGGGTGCCTGGGTGACTCAGTCGGTTAAGCATCCAACTTCAGCTTGGGTTATGATCTCACAGCTCATGAGTTCAAGCCCTGCATCAGGCTCTATGCTGACAGCTCAGAGCCTGGAGCCTGCTTTGGATTCTGTCTCCCTTTCTCTACCCCTCCCCCACTTGCATTCTCTCTCTCTCTCTCTCTCTCTCTCTCTCTCTCTTTCTCAAAAATAAACATTAAAAATAAAATAAAATAAAATAAAATAAAATAAAATAAAATCCACTGCCTAATCCATGGTCATGAAAATTTATACCTATATTTGCCTCTAAGATTTTCTACTTTTAATTTTTATATTTATTATCTCTTTGATACATTTTGAGTTAATATTTGTAAATGGTGTGAGTAAGGGGTCAAACTTGATTCTTTTGCATGTGGATATCCAGTTGTCCCAGAACCATCTGTTGAAAAGACTATTATTCTCCCGTTGAATGATTTTGGCCCCTTTGTTGATAATCCGTTGATCATCAATATGTGGGTTTACTTCACCTTTTTATTTTTTCTCCTTTCTTCTTAACAAAAAGATATGCTTGATGGATTAATGGATGGTATGCAGGCCCTGCTACACTAACAACGTAGGCTACCCAGAACAGCCCCAATGCTGATCTCCTACCTTGCTCTCTGCCGCATGTACACTCAAACAGACCTCCCAGCTATTGATGGCTCCCCACCTATGTAGCTTGTCTTCACCCTGAAAATATTTACTATTCATATAACTCTTAAAATACAACTGTTATCAGCTTTGAGGGAAAACTGTAGCTGATAGACCATAGAACGATTATCAGCCTAGTCACTAACTCTAGAATCACTGTCATTTAGGGCAGTGGTTTCCAAATAGTGGTCCTTGGAGCTCTGCGTCTTTTAATCCAAATAGTTCTGCTCTTAAATATTTATCTGTCTATCTACCTAGCTTGATTTTATTTTAAGAACCCAACACAGACTTTATGACTATCTTATGCCGTGGGATTGGGAGAGATTCTTTAGAAACCAGGTATCACTAAGCTGAAAGGATGCTGGAACATTGTATGGCTGTCCTCCACCACAGCATGCCAACAACTGTCCCTCTCACGTTATGTCAGTTCAAGTTTAGTTCAGTGTTAAGAAGCAGAGACCCAAAACAAAGTGGTTTAAACAAGATAGAAGTGGATTTCTTTCTTACTTAAAAATCCAGAGGAAGATAATCTGATGCTGGCATGACGGCTCTGCTTCATAAAGTCTCCCAAGATCCAGAACCTTCCACCTCATCACTCTTCCATCCCTAGAATTGGGTCCTAATTTTTAGATTCCAAGAGGCAATTGGAGTTCCACGCATCACATTTTAAGTTCAGTTAGTAGGATATTGACACAGAAAGGAGAGTAATGAGCAAAGGGCATAGACCTGCCTTTTTTAATGGTGATCTCCAGGAAGTTGTCATATAACACTTCCACTTATACTCCATCGACCAGAAAGGCATCTTGCGGCCAAACCTAGCTGCAAGGAAGGCCAGAAACGTAGTCCTGTGAGGGGGCAGCCATAAGCTCTTCTAAAAATTCTGTTATTATGGAAGATCATGGATTTTGGAAGACATCCAACATTCTCTGACATGCCCATAATTTGAATAACTCCTAGAATCCAGCCTCTTCCAAGAAATTGCTTGAACTGATGAGAAAAGTGCTGTGCTCTTACCCTTCTTAGTCGAATCCAGGGACTTCCTGATTTGCTTTCTAACTGGCCACTTGGCCTTGCCTTCCATCTCCACACATCCGCTTTCAAGACTTACAATGATGACCCTAGCATCATGTATCGAAGTCATGTTTCTCTTTTGTGCGTGTGTGTACTGTAATAAAATCTGTTTCCATCTCAGTAAATGGCATCACTGTCTACCCAGTTGCTCAAGCCAAACACTTAGAAGTCAACAGTTAGGAGTCAAGGCCAGCCTTCCTCTCATTGTTCATGTTCAGTCCATCCACAAGTCCTATCTTCTCCACCTCCCACATACATCCTGCGTCTGGCGTCTCCCACCTCTGTGCTTCCACCCTGGTGCACACCACCACCAGTTCTTGTCGGGGCTGCTGCAGACACCCTCCCAAGAGGCCTTCTTGCTTTCACCTTCACCAGCTCCTCCCCACAGTCTGTTCTCCACACAGCGTGGCTGGCAGTTATTGTTTGTGATGCCGCCCTGCCTCAGACCCTCCGTGGCCTTCTTGTGAGCTTAGGAGAAAACCCAGAATTTTCTTTGTTTCTATGACCTCTGTCCTGGGCAGAATTATGCCCCCCCCCAGATCCATATATTGAAGCCCTCACCCCCAGTAGCTCAGAATGTGACTGTGTTTGGAGACAGGTAGGTAATTAAGAAGAGGCCTTTAGGGATGGGCCCTAATCCAGTCTGAGTGGTGTCCTGATAAGAGATTAGGACACACACACACAGACACAGGGATGAGTGTGCACAGAGAGGTAGCCATGTAAAGTGGCATCTACAGGGTGGCCATCTGCAAGCCAAGGAGAGAGGCCTCAGACGAAGTCAACCCTGCCGGTACCTTCAGCTTGGACTTCCGGGCTCCAGAACCGTGAAAAATAAATTCGTGTTGCTTAAGGCCCCCAGTCTGTGGCATTTGCTATGGCAGTCCCAGCACGCTAATACAACCTCCTGTGCCACACATGATCGCTGCCTCTGGCCTCATACCACCTTCTCCCTCTTTCACTCCACTGCAGCCACACGGGTGTCTTTCTGCATTCTCCTGGCAGGACCTTTGCACTTGCTGGTCATGCTCGTTGGAATGATCCGACCTCCAGATCTTCTTATGGTTCCCTCCTTGTCATTCAGGCCTCACTTCAAAGTCACCTCCTTTAAGAGGCCTTAGCTATCATACCCCACCACTCTGTCGCGTCACCCTGTTTATTTTCTTCAGAGCACTTGCAACCGTCTGAAATTTATTGAGTAGGCTTACTTATTTGCAGGAGTGAAAGCCCCATGAGAACAAGGTCTTCCTCTACCTTGCTCACTGCCATATCCCCACCAGCTAGAACAACACCTGACACATGAGGGGGCTCCATAAATATTCATTGGGATGAATGAGTAGGTGTATGATCAAATTAGTTTTAATATACAGATAATTTCAGAAGTTTTTAAGTATTGCTTTCAGGGGAGGAATAAGTCCATCTTTTGCAATAGTTTCTTAGGAGAATCATGTCATTTTTGACTTTTCAACTTGTCATACTTACCCTTGCCCCCAAGCAGCTCCTGGCTGTGGTATACACACTTCCCTCCATCTCAGCAGATTAGTACTGATCCCAGCTCTCTGAGGCTTTGCTGTCATTACTAGTTTCATTTTTCTATATGACTCTCTTTTTAGCTGAATTCTCTCTACTAGAACAAAGACTCAGGTAGCGAGAAAAAATACAGCACAGGTTTCTAACAAGCAAATGAAAGCTATCGTTTGAATTGGGTCCAATGGGCGCACCTGGGTGGCTCAGTCAGTTAAGCGTCCAACTTTGGCTCGGGTCATGATCTCATGGCTCGTGAGTTCAAACCCTGCATAGCGCCCTGTGCTGACAGCTCAAAGCCTGGAGTCGGCTTCAGATTCTTTGTCTCTGTCTGCCTCCCCCCCTGCACCCCGCCATTCATTCTCTTTCTGTCTTTCTGTGTCTCTCTCTCAAAAAAAATTAACATTTTTTAAAATTTTTTAAAATGTTTATTCATTTTTTGATAGCTGGAAACAGAGCATGAGTGGGGGAGGGACAGAGAGAGAGAGGCAGACACAGAATCCAAAGCAGGCTCCAGGCTCTGGGCTGTCAGCATCGACCCCAACACAGGGCTTAAACCCACGAACTGTGATGTGAGATCGTGACCTGAGCTGAGGTCGGACCCTTAACTAAGATACCCAGGTGCTCTAACATTAAAAAATTTTTAATTAGCTCTAATGGAAATGTTGAATTACTATATTATACACCTGAAGTTAGTGTAACGCTGTGTGTTAACAGGAATTAAAATTAAACATTAAAAAAAATAAATTCGCTCTAAGTGTCCTAATACAGATGACTAGGCATATAGAGGATTTTACTAAGGGGTTCTTCTGTCTGCAGGGGTTTTGAATAAAAACTTGCTGAAAGTCCTATGCTTTTCCCATCTTCTTCAGAGAATATTGACCCTAAGAATGTTTTTGGATGAGTTAGAAAGGCTCGTCTTAGTCATATGATCATAGCTCTTTTTAAAGGTTTGGTAACAGTCACGGTTTATTGGGAAAGAGATTGAATGTCTCCCTTTAGGTTGGGAGCAGGGAGGCCTTGTTTATTGTTTGTTAGCATGTTTGTTTTGAACAGGTGGATTTCGTTGTAGAGGTACTTGACTGGAAGTATAGTTGGGACATTAAAGAAGAACGATTGAGCAGAAATTGGAGATGTGAGAACCAAAAGTGGGATAGAGGCCAGGAATGGCAACAGGGATAAATTACTGTTAGCAGAATCAGGGGGTGTGTGGCTTCAGTCCTAGCCAAGAGCTTGTCTTGGAACCAGATTCCCATACAGGCTGAATGTCAGACCTGAGAATTTTAGAAATGTACTGGAAGTATTTACCAATAAATGCCTACCTTTGTTAGTTGTGCTTCGTACCACCAAGGGTGATTTCTGCCTCGTATGGAAAACTGTTGGTTTGTCCCCAGAGAGTTTTATCCCCATTTCCAGACCAGTCTCTGCTTAAAAATGGCCTATGAGGGGCGCCTGGGTGGCGCAGTCGGTTAACCGTCCGACTTCAGCCAGGTCACGATCTCACGGTCCGTGAGTTCGAGCCCCGCGTCAGGCTCTGGGCTGACGGCTCAGAGCCTGGAGCCTGTTTCCGATTCTGTGTCTCCCTCTCTCTCTGCCCCTCCCCCGTTCATGCTCTGTCTCTCTCTGTCCCAAAAATAAATAAAAAACGTTGAAGAAAAAAAAAATGGCCTATGAGTCTACATAAAAGGAATAACATGAAATCAACACGAAGGTTATATTTTCCTTGTTTGAATTCTGTTAACACTGCTTTAATCACAAGATCTTGGAAGAGTCCTTCAGTTTTAAAACGTATTTGATGACGTTTGTGAACATGGCTCTAGCTAAAGGCTCTATACAAATGAGAGATACTGACATATTGTGGGATCTGTTCAAAAGGACTTTCATTTTGAAATTTCACATCTAAGTTTCATTTCAAAGTTGGATGTCTGTGTACTTTACCAGCACCACATTTCTGTTCTTTGGGAAATTCAGGCCTCTGCATCCTTGTGAAAAACGTTTAGAGCAGGAATCATGTGCTCTCCATCCATCATATTGTACACTTTCAAGATGGCGCCATATTTTAGGTGATCACCGTATTGTAGCCCTTGTAATCCCTGAGTAAGTTTTCCAAGAAAGGATTGTATTGAACACAGTGATTAAATATTTACACGATTGGCTGATGTTTAGTTACATTAAAACTTACAGGGCATCTTGCAACAAATCTTCAGTTTGTTGTTTCAATGATAACTGTTTGAAGATTCTTTTCGGTAATAACCCCAGAATTTGTATTATGGCTTCTTAATAGGTTTTTAAGAGTAAAGGACCAGATGCATAGGAAGGAGAGATATTTTGAGAGCCTGCTGAAAATTTCTGGGCCGAATTGTCTTTTTTTTTTTTTTTATGATAGCAGGGCGAAGAATAAATAGAATTAAGACCATGAGAAAGCCTTTGTTTAACACACTGGCCAACAGAAATTACCTTTTGACTTCAGCAATAATGGGATCCTATGAAGCTGCTGAAGGAGAAACAAGATGTGCCCATGGATGCTTGTGCCAAGTAACTGGCGGCAGCGTCTCTTTGGTTTGCCTGGTCAGGCTTCTGCCAGGTGTGCAAACGTAACCTACAAGTGTCATATGCTTTGCCGGGCTAAGTGACGGGGCTGTGTGATGGCCACACATACTCCCTTGTGAAACCAGCTTTCTCTGTGCGGACCATGTTCTTTTCTCCAGTTGCCTTAATTTCGTAGTAAGTGTGCTGAAATTGGACAATACAGCAAGGTCAGAAAAAAGTAGTGCTATCAGAATAGGAGGGAGGGAGGCTGGGTAGCCACGCCGGCAGCACCCCTAGAAAGAGGTTGCTGGTCCCAGCCCAGCACCACAGAGTCTGGTTCTCCTCTACAGAGGCGGACGTCAGATGTTAGTGGCTTGGATTACATGAACTCTAAATGATTGAGAGTAGTACGTGCAACTACTCGGTGACCCAAAGACTCATGGTAGCTCGTCCCCACATTCTTCTACCTAGAGGAATGACGTGTAGGGAAAGCCAGTTATTATTCTGCTTGAAGAGCAAGTTGTCCTTGCATATGATGTAATGAACATGTGCTGTTTTGCTGAACAAGGATAACTGAAGTGTGAGTTGGCAACCAAGCCCTACCACTTACAGTGTGCAACTTTGCGTAATCTTATTAAATTTGCAGAGTCTCGGTTCTTAAACAAAACAAACAAGCAAAAAAAAAAAAAAAAAAAAAAACCACCCCAAAAACCAAAAACCAAAAAACAGGAGAGCCAGAAACCAAAAAACAAACTCTTAACTATAGACTACACACAGATGGCTACCAGAGGGGAGACACGTGGGGATGGGTGAAACAGATGAAGGGGATTAAGTGCACACTTATCTTGATGAGCACTGAGTTATGTGTAGAATTGTTCAATCACTATACTGTACCCCTGCAACAAATATAACACTGTGTGTCAACTGGTTAAAATAAAAACTTAGTAGAATAGAATAGAATAGAATAGAATAGAATAGAATAGAATAGAATAGAATGCAATAGAATGCAATAGAATGCAATACAACAGAATACAGTAGAATAACTTATCCACAGATCTGGACCTTTTTACTCTTACATTCTTATTACTTAAAGTAGAAAATTTTAAATGTAGAGCAAAGTACAGAAAATAATACAACATGATATACTCACCACTGATATGTAATGCATGCTGCCATTTTTTTTTATTTAATACAAATGTTTAAAGATACAGAAGTCGCCAAAAGCTGCTTCATCATTTCTTCTTCTTCCTTAACCACCTCAACAGAAACTACTGCACCGAAGGCAAGGAGTATTTTTCTCTGCATGTTTTTGTGGCTTATGACTTGTGTACGCCCCTAAACAATGTATGTGGTATTTGTTCGATGTATTTTAAAAATATCGTGTTGTACGCAACTCGAAGTTGAAATTTGCCTTTGTCAATGCATTCAAACCTCATTCACTCCTACTATATCATATTTGAGTGTGTAAGCACTTCACGGTTTGTTTATCTGTTCCCAGGCTGACGGGCCATATGTGCTATTTTCATTTCTTAGCCTCAGCACACCATGTGTCCTTCTATGTGTGAGTGAATTGAGCACACGCTAACTTTTGGTCAGTTATGTGTGTTGCATATAATTTCTTCTAAACCCCTTTTGCATAGGGCCAGATAGTAAATACTTTAGGCATGGCGGCCCACAGAGTCTCTGGTGCAACTCTCTAACTCTATCGTTGTAGCATAGAGCAGCCGCAGGCAACACATAAGCAGATAAGCATGGCTGTATTCCCGTAAAACTTCATTCACACGAAACAGGCAGAGGGCCAGATTTGGGCCCATGGGCTATAGCTGGCTGTCCCTTGTTCTAGATTATTGCTTGTCTTTTTGTTTGTGAAGGCTTTTGCCATGCTGAACTTTTATTTGAATATAATCAGTTTTCTTCCAATCTTTTCCCATTTGGTTGTGCTTTTGTGTCCAGTTCAAGATGTTCTTCCCTGGTGCTTGTATTAAGTACTTTGTCCTGTTTATACCTGGAAAAGCTTTAAGGTTTTGCTTTTTACATTTCAGTTTTCAGTTGGCCTGGAATTATTTTTGTGTGATGTGAACTATGAATCCAGTTTTTTTTTTTTTTTATGTTTATTCATTTTTGAGAGACAGAGTGCGAGCAGGGGAGGGGCAGAGAGACGGAGACACAGAATCCAGAATCTGAAGCAGGCTCCAGGCTCTGAGCTGTCAGCACAGAGCCCGACGCAGGGCTTGAACTCACGAACCGTGAGATCATGACACGAGCAGAAGTCAGACGCTCAACTGACTGAGCGACCCAGGCGCCCCACTATGAATCCAGTTTTAATTTTCTTCTTGTAGGTCAGTTGTCCTAGCCACTTATTGAGTGGTCCATCTTCGTTCACTGATTGGTCACACTGATTCTGCCTATACCCATTTGGTTAGCTGTAACCCTTGTTAAATCCTGCAGAAATGACCCTAAACTGCTACCTATTGGTTGCTGTCTAAGTGAAGAATGAAGCTAAGTTTGAGACCTCTCGGTTGGTCAAAAATGTAAATGCTCCTGCGAGAAATACTTCTTTAGGATCCTTGCCAGAGAAACAAGGTATAATTAGTAACTTAATCTCATGACTGAATATTGGTCAGGGAAGGCTCACTGCTGTAATAAACAACTCCCAGATCTCAGTGGCTTACTCCAATCAGGATGTACTTCTCACTCACATTACAGACCAGTGTGAGTAGATGGTGGGTAGGTGGAATTGCTGAGTTCCACAAAGTCATTTCCACAAAGTGATTCAAGGACTTTAGCTCCTTCTGCCTTATGGGTCCGCTATCACTTAACGCCTCACTTAACGCCTGTTTTGTGGGCCCTCTGCCATAGGGCTGTATATGATGGAAGAAAGAACGCACATGGGGTTTTGTGGGAGGTTCCATCTGTCATGTCTGGAGGTAGTGTACATGGCTTCTGCCTTGGCCATTCCATTGGCCAGCACTCAGTCAAGTCATGCGTCTGTACCTGACTACAAGAGATCCTGGGAAATGTAGTCCAGCTGTGTGGTTGAGAAGAAATGGATTAGGTGAACAACAAGTAGATATAGGGTCCCCTTCATTCAGAGCCAGATGTGATTCATCATAAGAGCAGGAACATATTTATTGTACTCCCCCATCTCCCTAGCAACTAAAACAGTGCCTGGCATATGGTAAGGGTTTAATGAAAATTAGGAAGGAAGGAAGGAAGGAAGGCAGGAAGGAAGGGAGGAAGGAAGGGAGGAAGGGAGGGAGGTAAGAAGGAGGGAAGAGAGGGAGAGGGAGGGAGGCTTGAAGGGGGAGGGAGGTGGGAAAGGAGGGAGGGAGGAAGGAAAGGAAGATTGACAAGAGTGAATGCATGAATAGGGAAGCCCAATGGGTTACTGAGGTGATTGTTCCAGACTTTTGTGGAGTCTCTAGGTCAAACACAGGTCTACCTTTATGAGGGTGGGTGATACAGAAATGTGACTCCAGGGACTTGCATGTCATTTGGCTCTTTAAATGCTGTACACCCCAGTCTAAACCCATTGCAGGTAGGAATGGGGACCCATCCTGCTTCTAGGCTTGGCTCCCAGTGGCCGAAGGACCGAATAGAACAGAACCTTCAGTTCCAGCCACCAGACGGAGTGGGGCTCCCTGGGCCTAGGCCATACTGGGCCCCCAGTGAGCAACAGGAGCTGGCTAGAAGCCTTATGTTCCCCGCCTCCCAGTGGAGTTCTAAGAAGACAGTGTAATGGATGATAGGGCCAAAATCTGAGGACTCTCAGATAAAACCTTTTTTCTGCCTGTTCTGGGAGAGCCCATGTTGGAAAAATACCCAGAGTATTGTACGTTGTAGTTATCAGTGGGACCTAATAAACCATTGCCGATCCTGACATTTATATTTTCATGCAACACAAAATGAGCCATGGGAACTGCCTTCCAAGGCCCGACCAAAAGTGTTGGCAGAACCCAAAGTTTTTAAAAGATTGGGTGGGATGTAAATGTTTGGACAGATTAGATTGCCTAAGTGTTTGCTTTGTATAAGAATAGTCTGAATAAACTGCCGAGGGGTAGTTTTCAGAGTTGGGTCTGGGTGTCCAAACTAGCTGCTCTGGGAAGTGACTAGCTAGATTTGTAACCCAGAGAATTAGGAGGAAGGAAAAAGGGTATTTGTTTTCTGTGAACTCATTTCTGTGTACATAGGATGGAATTTGGGGAGAAGATGGTAAAATGTGCCCATTGGGAAATTTACTTTTCCTTAAAAATTGCTTAAAGTTTCCTTAATTTTTTAAAAAAAAATTTGGAAATTTACTTTTCCAGAGGAGAGGTTGCCTGTGGAATAGTTGAAGACTGGGGATGGCCTGGCTTCCAGTCCTGGATCCACCGCTTAGCACTGACATTTGACAAATTGCTCGTCTTGGAGCTTGATTTTCCTCATCTCTACACATGGGGGAAACCATAGTGCTTATCCTCATGAGGTTATTATGGTATTAAATGAGATTAGGCCGCCCAAAGTGCTTGATTACCAAAATACCTGATATGTCCCAGGAATTTGCAGGGAATACTTCTACATTAATTCCAGAGTAAAACCACCCTTCCCTAAAGCATTTGAGGAAATAGAACATTGTTTCTTACTCAGTATTTTCCTTTGTCCTGGCCAGAGTGCTGGGTTGGTCTTGGTGCTCCATTAGAAATCACTTAGGATGGGGGCACCTGGGTGGTTCAGTCAGTTAAGGGTCCGACTTCAGCTCAGGTCATGATCTTGTGGGTCATGAGTTCGAGTCCCTCTTCAGGCTCTGTGCTTAGAACTCGGAGCCTGGAGCCTGCTTCAGGTTCCGTGTCTTCCCCTCTGTTCGCCCCTCCCCCACTCGTGCTCTCTCTCCTGTCTCTCTCTCTCTCTCTCTCTCAAAAATAAATAAACATTAAAAAAAATTAAAAAATAGAAAAAAAGAAATCAGTTAGGATGGCCCCGAATACGAGTTTTGCTAGGCTATTCATGAAAACTTGTTTGCCAACAAATTACAGACTTGACTGAACAAAGGTGAGTGCATTTTTTATTACAGGACTTCTCAGAGCTCTTACTGTACCAATGTCAACTGTAGATTTTTAAGAGAATGGTATAGTAAGTAGACTTTACCAAAAGGGTCACAGAGCCTTTTTTAAATTTAAATTTTTAAACGTTTTCAAGGAGTTCTCTTGGCCCTGACATTCTTGACAAAGTGCTTTGGGAAATGCTGACTCAAGGATTCATGTTTGCTGAGCTCAGATTTTACTGGGTCACCCCTAGATGAACTCCCAGTTTCCTGAAGTTGGCCTTTGAATGAATGGCCTTCCCGCACCAGGGTGAACTGTGTGAGGGTCATCCTGCTGTCACTCGTAATTACCACATCACAGTCTAAGGGGATGATTCCGTAATGCCTCACGTTTGGTATAAGATTTGAGTTCATAAGACACTTTTGTACATTTGGAATGTACTAGAGACCATCAGGTAACCCAGACGAAAACAACCTCTAAATTACTTGCCGAATGTCTCTGTATTGCAGCCATTCGCCTTCTCCCGAGCTCTTTCCTGGCCTCTTTCCCAGGGGGAACCACCTTCCAGCAGAGGGGACTCTCTTCTGCATCCTCGATTACCCCCCATCCCAAAGGTCCACCTGATATTACCAAGATTTAAAATAGGTCAGCTCATATTTCTGGCCTCTTAACAGAATGCATTCCACCTTGGATGGGTAAAGAGACGACACATAGAAGACCCGAAGAGCCAGGAAACCTGTTCCTGGAATATTAGTAAACATTTTGTTCCACCACATACCTTACCCCAGCTTTTCAGAAAGTATGAGACTCACTGCTGGTGGTAAGTCATCCTTGACTTCAGGTCAGACCAGGAACCTTATTACATGACCCTGAGTCACAGAGTCAGAAAGTTAGGCTCTCCAGTTCTCTTTCAACCCCACACTACATCTTTTTTTTAACATCAAGAAAAATGCCTCGGTTGAGTACTTAAACAATTCTCAAACTGGGCCAGCCTTCAGAGTACCTAGCTAGAATTTAGCAACCTTGCTGGTTTTCTCTTGTATTTATTTTTACCATGACCTCTTATTGATGGAAAGGGACATAGGCTTTCCACTTACCATGGTAAGATAAGATTTCTCTAGAAAATAAATTTAAAACATTTTGAACCTCTAGAAGCCCATGCGATGGAAAGAATGGTGAAGATTGGAGCTGCTGTCCGTAACGGTTGCCATGTCACCTTCCGAACTTGGCCCCAAATACAGGATGCCTCATTTCACAGATGAGTAAACAGATTGGAGCCGCGAAGTGACTTTGACTCAGTTAGTTGGCCAGGGTGGCCAGAGCTGGGACCAAGGTATTCTGAACCTCCATGAATCCTCATTAAAACTTCTGTATTGGCCCTTTGTACTAAAACATAAGGTTAAAGTAGTCTCTTACTATGGTGTTTCCTCTCCTCACAGCATTTTGTAATCATATTCCAAGAACAGATTAGGACTCAATAAGGTATTAAAATATTAAAAGCAGATATGAATGTGGAAGCACTGAAGTAAATGTAATTGCATTCTTAAAATGCTTTAACATCCAGATGATAATTTCTAAGTGAAAATATTTAACCAAAAAACAGCTGAAACAACTTAAGATCTGTTAAAACAACAAATGGGCTAATGTGAGCAAAGTTGAAAAGAATCTTAAAATATTATAGTCAATTTAATAGGGGCAAAAAAAATTACTTTCATAAAACCCTGAAAAGCAGCTAAAACAAATAAAAGCCAGAGTCAACAATTGCAAATGTTAATAACAATCAAAGCCATCAAAGCCCATTAGAACAAAAGAGCAAATTTAGAACTGAGTAAAATGATAACATAGATTTCATTTTTGGGTTTTAATATGGGTCAGATTAAGTTGAAATCAAGCGTGGACTTGATTAAAACGCACCCACTAATGGTTTTTAAAAATGGACGCCAGGTCAAACAGTGCTGTGGAATTCTGCCTGGACGGCATGCGTGACTCCTTAGAAACTTTGAGGGTTTGTGCCCCTAGTCTGCCCGATTTGTACCCACTGACTCATTTGTTGGCAGAGATGGTTTCCAGGAGGTCGAGAGACCGGGAGGCTAAGATTGTACGTGGGCTGACTGGACAAACTCAGTGCCTGCTGGAGAATACTTGGTCATCGGAACCATCCAGAAGAAAAGGGTCAGGAAAAAGTGAGGAATTTAGTCCAAGGAACAGACCAGAATAACTTACTAGTATTGATGAATCCTTGTGATTTCCTCTTAAATTTGCACCCCTGTCTGTTTCAGGTGGTATTGAGCAGTAGAATTCTATAATCACAAAGGTATTAGCTGTCTATCGATGCATAACAAATTATCCCAAAATTTAGTGGCTTAAAAACAACCATAACTATTTATTATCTTACAAAATTTCTTTCTTTATTTAAATTTTAGTTAGTTAACATACAGTACAATATTGGTTTTATGAGTAGAATTGAGTGTGATTCGTCACTTATAATACCCAGTGCTCATCACAAGTGCCCTCCTTAGTACCCATCACCCATCTAGCCCATTCCCCACCCACCTCCCTCCATCAACCCTTAGTTTGTTCTCTATCATTAAGAGTCTTGGGGCGCCTGGGTGGCGCAGTCGGTTAAGCGTCCGACTTCAGCCAGGTCACGATCTCGCGGTCCGTGAGTTCGAGCCCCGCGTCGGGCTCTGAGCTGATGGCTCGGAGCCTGGAGCCTGTTTCCGATTCTGTGTCTCCCTCTCTCTCTGCCCCTCCCCTGTTCATGCTCTGTCTCTCTCTGTCCCAAAAATAAATAAAAAAAAAAAAAGTTGAAAAAAAATTTTTTAAAAAAAATTAAAAAAAAGAGTCTTCTATGGTTTGTTTCCCTGTCTGTCTCTCTTCCCTATCCCTTCCATATGTCCATCTGTTTTGTTTCTTACATTCCACATATGAGTGAAATCCTATGGTTTTTGTCTTTCTCTGATTGACTTATTTTGCTTAGTATAGTATGTTCTAGGTCCATACATGTCATTGCAAATGGCAAGATTTCATTCTTTTTGATGGCTGAGTAGTATTCCATTGCGTATGTTTATACACACACACATATATACCATATATATATATATATACATATACATACATATATATGCATATATATACATATACATACATATATATATATATATACACACATACACACACACACACACACACACACACACACACACACCATATCTTCTTTATCCATTCATCAATTGACAGACATTTGGGCTCTTTCCACAGTTTGGCTATTGTTGATAATGCTTCTATAAATACTGGGGTGCATGTACTCTTCTAAGTCTGTGTTTTTGTATCCTTTGGGCAAATACCTAATAGTGCAATTGCTGGATCGTAGGATAGTTCTATTTTTAGTTTAGTTTTCTCTGTGTGTGTGTGTGTGTGTGTGTGTGTGTGTGTGTGTGTGTGTTTTAAGTTTATTTTAAGAGAGAGAATGAGCAGGTAAGGGGCAGAGAGAGGGAGAGAGAGAATCCCAAGTGGGCTTAGCACTGTCAGCACAGAGCCCAATGCAGGGCTTGGTCTCACAACCCATGAGATCATGACCTGAGCCAAAATCAAGAGGCAGATGCTTAATCTACAGAGCCACCCAGGCGCCCTTATTTTCAGTTGTTTGAGGAACTTCCATACTGTTCTCCAGAGCGGCTGCACCAATTACATTCCCACCAACAGTGCAAGAGGGTTCCCCTTTCTCTGCATCCTCACCAACACCTGTTGTGTCCTGTGTTGTAAATTTTAGCCATTCTGACAGGTGTGAGGTGGTATCTCATCATGGTTTTGATTTGTATATTTACAGAATTTCTGTGGGTCAGGAATTTCTCAGTGGCTAGACTGGCTGGTTCTGGTCAGTGTCACTCACACGGCGCCAAAGTTGGCTGGAGCTTCGGTCATCTGAGGCTTGACTGGGGCTGGGGGGTAAATGTCTGAAGTAGCTCACTCGCAGGGCTAGCAGTTAGGCGCTGGCTGTTGGCAGGAGGCCTCAGTTTGCCTTCATGGGGCTGCTGAGTATTTCCCTTATATGGTTGCTGGCTGTCCTTAAAGCAGGCGATCAAAGAGGCAACGTAGAAGGTGCACCCTCCGTAGGGACCTAGTTTGGGAAGTCGTAAACTGTTACTTTCATCATTCTCTATTGGTCACGCAGATGAGTCCTGATTTGGTGTGTGGAGAGACCGTGCAAGGGTGGAAACAGGAGAAAGCCCTGGTTATTGGGGGCCATTTGGGAGGCTGACCACCACAACAAAGAATTAAAGGTCATGAAGAGAGCAGAGAAAGCCTGTGTCTGCTCTCTCTAGCCCTGCAGTGGAGAGGAGACCTACAAGATAGACAAATGGTAGCAGTTTAGGAAAGGAGAAAGAATCCACTAAATCCCAGGGAGGCCAGTTGTAAAGAAGGTGGATCATTCAGACAGCCAACAAGGAACTCAGGGCCGGGGGGGCAAGTGGGGTTACTATAGCAGGAGAGGGGTGGCAAGTGGGGCAGTTGGAAACGCCCCTTCTGTTCTCTCAGATCCCCCTGAAAACTGGCTGCAGAACCTCAGGCTTGTTGGGGTCCCAGGAAGGTCATTTCGCGCTGCAAGCTTTGGCCTTTGGAATGCCATAGGTGGTCCTTACAGTTAAGTTGAATGCGTGTCCCCAGGTCCAAGAGAAAAGCTTGTTGGTAGGAAGAAAGATTAAGAATGAAGCAGCAAATATCAAGGGCCCATATGGCTCTGCCGTTCCCTCCGGTTTTGCACAAGATGAACAATAATCTGATTTCTGGAAAGCACACGGTGCCCCTTTTAGCCTAAGGAATAGATTTTCGATGGGAACTTTAGAAAATGCACTTAAGTAAGAAGGTCACAGTAATCTCTAAGCCCAGTACTCAGAGAATGCCACCGAAAATTATAATTTCTGTTTTTCCCAGTGATAGTATGTACCTCCCCATCTGTGTGTGTGTGTGGATGTTGGCTTTGTGTGTATGTGTTTTACCAAAGTAGTATCTTCCCACTTAATACCTGCTTTTCTCATGTAGCACTCATATTCAGCATGATCCCTGTCACGGCATGAGTCTGCTATAGAAGTGTTTCTCAACCTTCTTTTTGTTACCGCTCCCCTAAGGAGTCCTTTTAACACCAGCATGAAATTTTAATACCATAGACACACTGTATATCTGCTTATATATTGTGGCCCTTTGGAAGGAATAAATAATTAATTGTAACATCTAAGGTGGTTTTTATTTTTTTTTTTTACCTCCAAATAACAAATGTTTGCCTCCTTTGACACTGCATGCATTCTAACAACATTGTATATAGCTTTATGGTGTTTCATTATCTGAGTGTATAATAATTTCTAGAACATCCCCCCCCCCCGAAAATGTTTTACTTGTTGTATACAAGATTGCAGCAAACTCCTCACACATGTTCAGGTGTGGTTTGCTCTCATGCAGAGGAACCAGATTTTTATCAATAACCTCAGTGTGGTCACCTCCTTTCCTTTTGATTTCAACATTGAGTTTTCTCTTCACGCTTCAGTTCAGCGGTACCTGAGTACCTACCTGGTGCTGGCCAGCCCTGAGTCTGGCACTGGTAATAGATGATGGAGAAGTCAATTTTATCTGTCCAGCGCCCATGCCCACTGGAAGGAAGGAGGTAAATGTGAGGATGAAAAGGAGGCAGGGAACTTGGATACCCAGAGAGGTCCTCAGAAGGGTCTAAGGGGCTCAAACGTGGGATATATCATAGCGCCAATCCTCCTTGGAACTCAGGTCAGAGCACAAGATCACATGATTCATGAGTGCTGCAAACCTCAATTTCCACATCTGTAAAATGGGCTAGGAATAGTGACTGCACAGGGATTTTTTTTTTTTAAACCTTCTGCAGTTGGGGCTCAGCTGCTGAAATGCCAAGCCCAAATCAGAGGAAAGTCAGAGAAAATGCTAAATTAGAGCCCATTCGACTTCTGACTGTGGCATTAATTAAGCAAAAAAACTCTCCAGAAACTCTGGATGGTTTGTCCAAGGGGACACTGTGGATTTATGATGACATCAAAGCCAGAAATAAATAAAGATTTTCACTGGGAATTCTCTTCCCTCTCACCCCTGAGTAATTCTAATGATATGCATGTAAAATACATTATGGCAAATCCTCTAACAATTTCCGCCTCGGTAATAAATGTTGCATTCTGGTCGAGCAAGAACATCTGCTTAATAATTTCATGTAACTGCTCTGCAGAGCTGCCAGGGGTAGAATTTAGTCAGTTGGGTATAGCATGAAGCGGATGGCGTGGGAGGAGGAAGGACACAGTTTGAACCCATCTCCAGCCACCAATGTGACCTCGGGCAAGGGAGTTAACGTTTCCAAGCCTCAGTTTCCTAATCCACAAAGTGGCGATAATGAGTGATATTCGTGTACCATGCAAGGTTGTTGCGAGAATTCAGTGAGTGAATGCGTGTCAAGGGTCTAATGGTAACACCTGCTCCAGAGCCAGTATCTTGTCCAGAGCAAACACGCAAAAAATCGTGGGTGACGATGATAGTGGTTAGCGATGCCGATGGTGGTGGTGGTATTGATGGGGATGATGGGAAAGTAAAAGACGATATTGCTAATATGAATCAGGAGTGCCTCTTGCTATAGCTGAGATGCAGGGTCAGGGGAAAGACTACAGCAGTTTCTTTTTGGACAGCACGAAACCCACTCGGCAACGGGAAAGCACAGAGACAGGAGAGGGGTGGGAGGCTGACGGACCGAGAGCAGCTTTCTGCCTCTGCCCTGCACCGGCTCTGTGATGTTCAGTCTCCGCGGCCCTCAGTTGTCCCCCATGAAGTGGGAACTGGACCTTCCCCTCAGATTTCAGTGATGGTCAAAGGAGAGAGTATGTGTGAAAGCAGCTGGTGGTGGGCAGGGCCCATAAACGTTAGTTGTGTTCATGAAAGGGATACGCAGTTAACAACTTGAACCCTCCTCCGGGCCACTCTTTTTATTCCATGTCCTCCCTCTAATTGTTTATGGTGGCCTTTCAGTCCCCCTGCGAAATGCATGCGTTCCATGCTTGAGGAGGGGCTCGCGGTGTCCTGCCACCCACCATTGTTTCCGGCAGCTCCTGCCAGTCCAGATCTTGGCCTTCTTCCACCAGATTCTGGTCACCTCTCTCAGGAAGCCCTCCCGGACTGACCCTGACCCACCTAGAGCTCACTTTCTTGGAACTTTCTGAATCACATAATTTATAAATCAGTTCACTAATGCTTTACTATGCTAAATACGTATATTTACTTTATGCATGAATGTGTTTGTTTTATCTCCCTAATAAGTTAGAACTCTGTGAAGTCAAGAATTCTGTTATATTTATTTTTTGAATCTCCTCTGCTTTCTCTTACCCCAAATCCCAGCATCCCCCCGCCCCCCCACTATCCTTTATAGCGTAGTGCCGAACATATAATGGGTGTCAAATAAATAAAGCCATATTTGGATTTCTTTTTTATAAATCCTCCTTTCTGTCTTGCTGCTTTTTCTTCACCTCCCTCCCCGTATCATGTGCCTTAAGATATACACAAATACAGCCTTTCATGTTTATATATTTAGTGACCTGCTTGTGAAAATAAATGTGTTACAGTGTGGGGCCTGGGACACCTGATACCATTTGAGCCTCGGAATATATTCATTAATTCAGTCACGTCTGCGAGAGAACGGCAGTTTCTCGATTTAAACGCATGTACTAAAGCCAATACAGTCTATAGTTACTCAAATGAAGAAAGGGACAACAAAGTAAAGCTGCGCTCTTAACTGCCTCGCTGATTGGCCATGCATCCTCCTTCCCCAACCCTGGTATGACCTGTCTCTAAAAACACGAAGAACTCCGGCTCCGGGGAGAGGCTCTCCTCCAGGGTTGCATTCGGCTGTGGAATCCACTGCAACCCCAGTGTTACTGGCAGACTGTGCAGTGTATTCTTGTACTCTCCTTGGTTAGTTTATCTCTGTCCTATTTCTTTTTTTTTTTTTTTTATGTTTATTTTATCTATTGTGAGACAGAGAGAGAGCAGAGGAGGGGCAGGGAGAGGGAGAGAGAGGATCCCAAGCAGGTTCTGGGCTGTCCGCGCGGACCCCGACGTGGGGCTCGAACTCACGAACCGTGAGATCGTGACCTGAGCTGAAATCAACAGTCAGTCACTTAACCGACTGAGCCACCCAAGCGCCCCTCTTCTTTCGTTTCAGCGCAATCCTCAGTCATACAGGCTGGCCATCTGTGTGAACCATTTGGGCATTTCAGGCTGCCTTTTATTTCAGCCCGTGCAAACCCCCTTGATCTGATTCTCCTAGGAGACCTGCCTGGCCGCATACCTTGGTGGGAAGAAGGGAAAAGGTTAATCTCGCTTTATTTTGCCTGTGGCTTCGTTCTCCCCTACCTGTCAATCATCAGTTCCGGCCTAAAGCTTATCTCTCTCATATTTACTCATTTGTTCGTTTATTCAGTTAGCCTGCCATTTAATAAATATTTATCACTCGTCGACTGTATGCCAGGTGCTATTCTGGGCTCTGGAGCTGGAACAGTGAATAAAAGTGATAATGCCCTTCTCCCCAGGAGCCAAATTCTAGCAGGGGAGAGAGAACAACATACCATGCTGGCTTTTTTCAGTTGGAACTTTTTTTAAACTCTGAACCTTGGAAAAAGTCCACTTTCCATGGGCTTATTAAATATGCTGAACCAGACAGTTACCACTGCTTACTGGAGATCAGGGTTCAACAAACCCTGAGCTTTTGATGTTCCGATTTATAAAATAAAAAATTATGGCCCTCCGCAGATGTCGCATGTGATTTGCTCACTGTGTTCCCTAGAGGCAATGTGGTGTCGTGGTAAAAGAAGCAAGCTTTGGGGTTCCAGTCGCTTCTGCTCTGGACCTCAGCTTCTTCATCTGCAAAATGAGGGGGTTGGATAATATCTACGGCTCCCTCCAGCTCTGCGGTCTGATGACTCTAGCCCTGCAAGATCAGGATCCTTTTCCTGAAGAGCGGTGTGTCTTATTTTAGCTTGAGGCACAGCCAGGGCATCTGACAAATACCAAGGCTCCGTTATGATGTGTCACCATGAAAACGCTGGCTGCCCTTTGGACGTAACTGCTGGTGCTGTGGCCCAAAGTTAAATTTAGATAAAAATCAGTTAGGAGCTAAAAATAGTCCTAGTTTTCCTGACAGGTTGTATTCATCGTCATGGGAGGAAAAAGAAGGCTGCCTGGCGACAGGGAGTGGGCCAGACTGAGTGTGAGTTCAGGCCTCGGCTCGGCTAGAATCTCACTGACTTGAAAGGCCAGAGCCGCATCCCGGGAAATCTGAGGCTGACTGTGGGAGGCTTTGGCCTGAGAAAAGTTCAAGTTAGAGAGAAAGGTGGCCAGGCCTCTGGGTGACCCACACGCCCGTAACTTCTAGAAGGTTCTTTTAGGGATGCCTGTTCAGAATGAAACCCAGAAACTTCCTTTGCTGTCTCCTTAACAACTTGCCTTAAAGGGATTCTTAAGCCAACAGGCCTACTTTAATTAGAGGGGAAAGGTGAAAGAGCTGATGTCATCTCCTGTGACACGCCACGTTGGCAGGCAATATGGCGGACCTGAGGTAGAACTCCAGCCCTGCTCAGATTACGGGTGGCCCTGCCTTTCTGAGCCTCAGATCGTGACATTGGGGTAGCGCCACTTCGCTGACGAGGGCTGTGGCAGTGACTTCATGAGATGATTTGTACAAAGTGCTGAGTTTCGTACTGAGGACATTTTAAATGCCCAGTCGGTATTCAGCATAATCGCTAATAGTATTATGCCCTCTTGGGCCACATGGGGAGTGACTGCAGCCTCAGGTAGGGGCACCCACGAGAAGGACTTTCGGTGTACGGAGTCACTTCATCATGGTTTCAAGTGTGCCCCCCACTTACTAACTGTATGGCCTTTACTAAGACCCCTTTTTTCTGAGTCTTAGTTCTCTCGTCTCAGAAATGGGTCTGACAGCAGTTTTTGTAAGGTCGTTGTGAGAAGTAAAGGAGCTCGTGTAATTGAAACATGGAGCGTGCACAGTGGGCGTTCAGTAAACACAGGGAATGGTTCGTTATTATGGTCAGTAGAGTAAGCGCTAAAGTTAGACTGACTTGTTAAAGCCTGGGCCTGACCGGTTGTTAGTTGGGAGGCCTTGAGAGGACTGTTTACCATCGTGAACTTCAACCTGTTCTTCTGTAAAGTGGAAGTGATCATAGCATCGGCCATCTCGAGTCACTGTGAGGGTGAGAGGACATAATGCCTGTAAATCGGTTAGCATGGGACCTGGTGCACAGCAAAGCCCTCTCACTGTTAGCTCTTCTCTTCCTTCTTCCTCTGTTCTTCTGGGACCCAGTTGAAGAGAGCGCTGCTTGCCCTGCGTTCCTTCAGATCTAAAATACCGTTTTTATAAACCCACTCTCTTTCTCTCACTTTCTCTCTCTGCCTCTGCTGCAGCTGTCACTGGGCCATGCTCTGTTGGCTGCCAAGAGTGAGAGAGAGGCTAGCTCAGCGAGTGGCCTAAAATAAAACAGGCATCAGTTGACGCATCAGAGGTTGGAATGGCCCAGTCCCTAACTAGCCTGCTTAGCAGGGGTCACCGCCGTCTGGCCCCGGCGAGTGGGGAGGAAGGCCGTGCGAATTTGCTCTCCCACCTGTGTGTGTCCTGGGGTGTCGCCGGAGACCTGAGCTTGACTCCCTGCACGCCTCTCAGTGGCCCTTGCCTGGCAAAGCTCTTTGTCTCCTTTGCCATCTCTCTGCTACGATCATTTAGACCGTGTTGATTGGTTTTCCTGAGGTGTTTGGGCGTCTCCCCCAGCCACCTAGGTGTTTGGCCTGTGACGGTGTTGGAGGGGCTGCTGCCCTTTGTCAGGCTGCTCCTGGCATTGGGGGAGCAGCCCTGAAATCTCCAGCCGGGGCAGGCCAAAAAAATTTGGATGCGGACACACGCACACTTGGTTTCGTCTGAAGACAGTCAGGTCTCAGGCGGCCAGATCACTGGGAAGAAATGTGGCTTTGCCTCTGAACTCTGCATTGGGGGAAACTTGGAGTTATCAGTCTCGGCTGGCTCCGACTCAGAGTGGATTAGCTTTTATGAAATGATTGTCTCCAAACACACTTACTAAATGCAAAAACCTGCTGTGGCTCTGCAGGCACCGTGGGGCGGGCTGAACCGCAGAGGCTCGCGCTAGCTGGGATGGCTCGGATGCGGTCTGGCTCCAGAGCACGGCGGGGCAGGAGGAGGAATCCCAGACTTGCATGCTGAAAACTTAGGCTTTGGGCTTGGCCCGCTGCTCTCAGCTGTGGGACCTGGGGAGGGGTGTTAGCTTCACAGATAACACCTTGGAGCCCAATCCCGGGGCTCTCTGTGAAGAGGCAGCCGGCATCTGTCGTTCAAAGTCACGAAGAGCTGATCCTGAATCATTGCTCTTTTCCCAGCCCCTGTGTGACACTGGGCTAATACTTGCCCCCTTGAACTTCAGCCTCCCCATCTGTAATACAGGGATAATAAGATTTTGTTTGTCAGGGTCTTGCAAGAAGCAGACACCAAGACAAGATTAAATGTGTAAGGAATTTATTAGGGGAAACGGGCAGGCGAGGAGAATGGTCAGACAGCAGTGCAGGTCTGTTCTTGATTGAAAGAGGACAGGAGGGAAGGCAGGGGGGCAGGGTCCTGGATTTCCAAGGAGTGTTCAGCAAGGCTGTATTGGGTGGGGAGCCCTGGAGTCAGAGTTGGCTGTCAGAGGCATCTGTGCCTCCGGGGAACAGACTTGTCTCAGTACCCCCGCTGGGCTCAGCCATTGCCCCTGGGAAGCTCAGCAAAGTGCCAGTGCTTGCTTCAGTGACGGATTTCAGAGCCCAGCAGCTGGGGCCTTTAGTCTGTCATGCCTCCTGGAGCTGGAGGTCTGCACAGGACATTTATTCTCACGGACACCAAGAATGGCTACGCTGCAGGTGGCCGTGAGGGTCCGAGATCAAAGATGTAGAGGACGTTAGGTCTTATTTTCAGGATGATGTATGCGTGTGCGTGGGTATGGAATGGATGGGAACTCTTGGCTGTAGGATGTAGCAGGAGGAACCCCAGGCTTGGAATCTGGAGGCCCGGACCCTGCTTAGGGTCCTTCAAATTACTCCTTAATTTAATCCTCCCTACCAACCCAGGGAAGTTGGGCACCCAAGGTCACACAGTTAGAAAGCACCATGCCTGGGATTTGAAACCCAGTTCAAGTCCCATGACGTTAACATTTTACGAGACCCAGTGGCCATCACAAGGTTAAGGTAGGGATCACTATCCCTGATGGCAGCTGGGCTTTTTGTCTGATTTTTGTCTGCCATCTCGTCAATACCTAGAACTTGCCTGGTACACAGGAGACTCCCACTAAATGCGGCAGTGATGAATCCATTGACTAAAGCTGTTAGCTTGGGGTGTCGTCTAGCTCTCCCAGATTCCATTTGATTAACTCCTCCCCCCTCGCCATTAGACCTCCCTAACAGTGGTGGTCCTGCGGGGGAGCCTGGGATGCTAGGGTGAGAAGGACATCGTCCCTCTTGGCTGGCTGCAAGGTCATGGTGGAGGGAGCCACCGTGGATCATGCATCCTGCCTGAAGAAGCAAGATGGGATGCACGCTTTAGCACATCTGCTCAAGAGCTTGAGCCTCCTTCCTCGGGCATCTCCAGGCTTCAAGGGCATCGGGAAGAGTGCACCTAGCCTGAGCTTTCAGGTATGCTTTCTGTGGGATGGGTCCCAGCCAACCTAAAGTCCCCTTGTTACTGTCCTTGCAACCTTTAGTGTGTCGTGGGAGTGGGAGATGGCCCACCAAGAATCCAAACAGCTGCCTGTTTCTGCTTCCCATTACTGAAGTGCAGGCCTCTCAGGCTTGAGTTTCTCACCCTCCACTTGCTCTTATTAGGCTGAGCCTTTGCTTTGTCCTTGGCCACGAGCCTTGTCATTCTGGCATCTATAGTTCTGGACGGACGGGAAAAGTGTGAGTTTGAGTGGCTGGCAACTGGTACCGTGCAGAGGGGCAGTGGTATTAGGGGACATTCCCATGGCATCAGTGTGGGCATTTTTACTTTCCCAAGATTCAGCCAGACCCAGGGTGCTAGGTATTGTGGCTATCCCGGAGGACACTTATGACGTCTTTGGTTCAGACATTTCTCAGTGCTGTTTCCCTCTCTACAGAGGTAACGTTTGCATCAAACACCCGATTTTTAAGGCTGTGCCAAACAGACACCACCCGTTCCCTCTCGCAAGGTTTAATCGATGCTTGTTGAAAAAGCGCGGACTTTAGTTGACAAGATACCGCTACAGAACGTTGTGGCTTCTGCCTTCCTTCCCCTCCCACCCTCTGATCCTTTGTCCTCAACTAACATTCCTCTGTTCTTTTATGCCAAACGCATGGAACTCAGAGATGACTAAGACACTACCTCTGCCCTCAAGAAGCTCGTAACCTCCCAGCCGCTGTTTTCCTTGTGGATTCAGTTGGCGAAGGCATTTACACAAAGACAGTTTTTTAAGATTTAGAATTCACATTATGGAAGACAGTAACATAAGCCATATCCAACAAACAGGAAGCCAGAGGACAATGCCCACAACCGGAATGGTCGTAAAGTAGGAACTCAACTCGCTCTTTTCTGCAAAATAGTCCAGAGCGTGTTCACGTGCTCTGATCATTTTTCTTCATGACATATATATATATATATATATATATATATATATATATATATGTATATGTATACACACACACACACACACATATATATAACATGTGACAAACAAGGGGAAAATTCGCTCCTTGCAAATGGGGAAACACAGCTAAAGGATGTCGCCAGAACCCTGGTTTTAAGACCAACACATGGTCTCCCTAGAGCCCTTTCTCCAAGAGATAATCAACAGCAGCCTTTCGGAATTAACAGTTCAGAGAAGAGTTTGGGAATTAAGCATGAGAGTGTATGTGAAGCATTTTGGCACATTTCCTGGGCACTTACTAAGCACCCAGTAAAATTGGTAACTCTCATTTTTATTATTTTCATCATTCTTGTTATTTTCTCACTCCCCAGCTCTGGGGGCAGCTGGTGCAAGGCTGTTACCCAGGATCCATGGAGAATCCCCGAGGGCTGGGATTGGCATTGGCCAAGTCTATGGCCAAATGCTGGCCCATCGGGGCAAATGATTCAGCAGGCCAGGGTCTGACCCAGGCCTGGGAGAAGAAACACAATAGCTTCCTTCTCTCTCCAGTTCTCTGAAATTAAGCCCTTGGCATCATCTGGATCTGTGGCTAGATAGATTTGTGGTCCTCGGAGCTCCCAGAAACGTCGGCAGATACGGTAGATGGAGGAGGGAAAATGTATACTCTTCTTGGAAGCTGCGCTGTCCATCTGGGGCAAAGACAGAATATGTGACAGAGTCTGCTGCCTTGTGAAGCTGCACATTCAGAAAGAGAATGTGGCTGAGTGACAGACTGGAGCAGATGGGCCAGGGCTTCACTGGATTTCAGAAAGACCCTCCTTCTGGAGCAGAATTAATGGAGCTCAGGTCCTGGGAGGGTGAGAGCACTCTTGGCATGCAGCTGTCCTGTGACCGTTGCTACATTCATTTGTGAAACATGTTGGATCTGAGAAACGAGCCTTGGATCCTGGGTCATGTTAACATCAGAGTCATCTTTTATTAATTAAATGAGACAATACATGCGAGGTGCTTAGAGCGGTGCCTGGCACAGAGCTGACGTCCGGTGAATGCAGTCATCGGCACCGGTCTCTTCTTTTAATTGACGGTTTCTTGCTTCAATCAAGGTTGTTGGGTTCAGGTGTGGTACTCCAATGAAACAGCATTTCCTACTCTGTTTAGGACTTGAATGAAGTGTCCCCTTCCTGGGACCCCAGGAGGGTTTTTGTATAATCCTCATCCTTTAGCACCTAGACTCCCGGGATGGCAAGTAGATTTAACCCGGTGCCGTGGAGCCTGGCTGGACTCCTTTTTGCTAAGAATGCTGGGACTTTGGGCTCCGAGGAAAAGGATGGGCTACAGCAACTGACTAGTGATGTCTGTCACGGATGTGGGAAAGGAGTGGAAGGTTGTGTATGCCGTGCTTTTACGATCTCTCCCTACACAAAGGAACTTGAAGGCCCAGCCTTGGTGAAAATGAACATGAGGCTCATTTCTGAAGATGTTACCATTCTGGCAAGCAGCTGAGACCTGCACAGCTGTTTATCTTCCCGGTCATGTTTCTGGTTTCTGGCTGTTTGTCTTTTAACAAGAGGTCAGTGATCGAGGGCTTCTCCACATCTGCAGGGAGTTTCCTGCAGAATTAGGATGTGTAAAATAAACCCACGAAATCAAAGCCCTAAGCAGATGCTGGAGATTGTTTCCCACTTGAGGTCATCCTTCTTCTAGAAGGGCATGGGGGGTTGGGTTGTAGAGGAATGGTGTGCAAAGCCGAACAAAGTAGCTGGACTGTAACAAAGCGCAATCAATGAGAAGAAAAAAAAATTCTCAAACTGGGGTGACATCACCTCAGTGGATGGCCTTTCAACTGTAAACCTTTAGGGCGGAGAAATAAAGCTGTGGCTGCCATATTTCTAACACGTGTGACACATGCATACTCTCCCCCACGAATGCACAAGCTTCTAGAACTTACGTAATCAGTTCAGTGATTTAGGGCAGTTGCCTTTCAACTTTTGATATAAAAATAAAATGTACAACCTTAGTAGTGAGAGCCTAATGATACCTGGACAGAAGTGGTATCTGATAAATGTATTAATACTTTTGTCAAATCTGAAGTTCCGTTTCTATTTGAACATAAAAGTCAAACTAAAATTCAAACTAAAGTCACTGAAAAGTTAAAATTTCCGATGAGCAATATTTGTAGCAATGAATTTTATACTTTGTCCTTTTAACATTTAAGGGGAAAAGTAAGGTGGTCATTTGGGTGTGATTGTTTTTCTTCAAGTTGAAGACCAGGCTTAGGAACAATTGGTGTTACCACTGGCCATTAATTATATTCCACGTTTAACCATGTCTCCACTTGTTTTGAGGTACTGCATAGGCAAAGAAACAATAGCTCTCATGGAATTAGACATTTTTAAAAGGCATATTACATTTCTGTAAGACATGCTTTCGAAACCGCAGCCTACAATTCGTCATTTCTGTTCCTGAAAACATCTTTCCAATTCATAACTTATTTCCTCTTGTTTGGTAATTCACATACAGTTTCTGAAGCAACAAACACATCTGACCCCGATCTAATTTTTCTCTAGGAAGTTAGTGAAATTCCAGGAATGACACACAAGCCCGTCAAAATGGGTGAGACTTTCATAATTTCATCAGGGGAAAAAGCTGTCTATTGAAGTCAGCCGAAGGTGGCTTCAGTCAAGTCTAAGCATATGCGCTGGGGAAACAGAGGGGACCCTGTTTGCCAGGGCGTTATTTGCACGGGCTTCATTTGCCTGGGGGGGCCCAGCCCTTCCAGACCTAAGGACAGAGTGTGGGGGCCGCACGTGTGTCTGTGAGGGCAGGGTGGCAGCCAAGGAGAGGAAGAAGGGCCATAATCACCACCCTGGGCCTGGGCCAGTCAGAGGACGTCTGTGGATATGGATGTGGCTTGACTGCACACTACAGTGCTTCTCTAGCTGCATCCCTAAGAACTGCTAAAAGAAAAAAAAAAGTGAAATGGCTGTCCCCAGCCCAAGAGAGAACTGTTGGAGGCCTTGGTGGCTGCAGCAGCTAGGCTAGAGGTAGAATCACCACTGGCCCCAGCAGGGAGGCCCGGAGAACCAGCAGCTACACCAGAGTCCAGTGAGACCTGCGGAGAGCCAGGCCGCGTGGCCCTTGGTGGACTGGCAGGGAGGAGCGGGCAGAGCCAGGTGCCTGGGAGGAAGCCTGCCCTATTTGTTCAGTGTGTGTTGCCCCAGGAGAAACACCACAAATACTTGCCTTGTGAGCTAAACCCTACAAGAATCAACTGGTTGACATGTAAAAAGTTGTCCTAACCGGGAGCTGGAGAAACTGGTCTGGCCTGATTAATAACTAAAAGGCTTCCCAGCCTGGGTTGGGGTGAGAGAGCCCTCTGACATTCTGCCCTGGCAGGGGCTCCACCCGCAAGTCTTTATTCAGCCCAGGGAGGGCCACGGAAGCCTGGGCCCTCTGTGGTCTAGGCGCCAGCCAGGCTGGGAGATAAGGTCCTGCTTGACACGTGGAGGCCTTTGGGTGCCACAGATGAGCCCGTGAGAGGGCTGAGACACCCCAGAGGCATCCCTGGAAGACACGAGGGTTAGTAAAGGGATTCCTGAATGCGATGTCATGTAGGCAGAATGAGCCATTTGAGTCTGGGTCATGACTGAGTTCTGATCTGGCCTCTCGTTGCACCGATTAACTGTGGTCAGGGCTCTGAGCCTTTCCCAACCTCCTTCCTCCCTGTGTAAATAAATTGGTGGTTCTGATAACCTCCTTGAAGGACTCTGAGGATTAATACGACTATGTGTGTAAAACACCCCGTGGTACTGGCCAAGGCTGGTGCTCATATTGTCCTTGTGCTGTCGTTAAACTCCCTCAACCCCCTCAAATCCTGATACCTTATTTCCCTAAGAATGGGGTTCAAGGTATGGTTTTTAACCTTGAAGAATCAGAAGTGTGAGCTTTGACTTCTCGAGTTTCCCTCATGAGCTGAGAGTGACCCGGAGCCAGTCCTGCAATCCTGGCAGGCCCCGCGACAGGTGACTCCTTAGGTGATGGCTCAGCCTCCCTGCTCTGAGCCTCCCGGGCTCTCGACGGTAGCACGGGAGACTCTGAAAGCAGAGAGTCTCCTTACGTGTTGCCGTTTTGTTTGGAGCTGAGTCTGAACTGGCCTCAGAGATCAGGCTGCACGCTGTCCCAGTTTATACTCACGTGCCGAATCTAGAATCGGGCTGTGAGGTAATGCGGAGAGTATGTGAACTATTATAAATTAATATGCTGATGTGCTCCACAGCGAGGTTCCTTCGGCTCTGATTTCTCCTTTTATGGTGTCTTTGGAGAAAGGCAGGGAGGTCAGGAGGCAGCTCATGGAGGAGTTACAAAGGCATACGTGTTCAGCAGGGCAGATCCGGGGTTTAGTCTTTTGTTTGGGGGCAAGTTCTATTGTTTGAGTTTGGTTAATCTGTCACTGGAAACTGGGGTTATTAGAAGGCAAGGCTCCCATAAGCAGCCTCTCGAGGTACGAAACACTTGGTGGGAGGTAAGAGAAAGGGGGAAATGAGACAAAACAGAAAAAACCCTCCAGCTCAAGCCACCAGAGCGGGCCTGGCAAAGACCAAGGTCTCCAGTGCGATGAGGCCAGAGCTACAGCCAGAGTCTGGAATCCCAGGTTATCACACTTTACTGAGCTCTCAGTAAAAGGCCATCTGTCCTAGGGGCCTCTTTCCTTTGTTCCTCTAGGGAGAAGCCACAGGAGCCTGCATGGCCAGTGCATGGAGCGTGGGAGCCGAGTTCCTTGCAGGGCAGCCACACTAGGCCTTGCTCCAGCTGCTGTCCCTCTCTGTGTCTCACCTCTTCTCGGACCATCCTGTCCAGCCCTCGTCCCACGTCTTCTGGTCAGCCTTGTTTCCAGCCCTCAGGTGTCGCGGCCCCTGTGTACCGTGTGGTCCTCCACACAGCACGTTCACATTCTTAGCATTTGGTCTCCATTAAACTTTTTCAATGTTCTGGGGTGCCTGGGTGGCTCAGTCGGTTGGGCGGCCGACTTCAGCTCAGGTCATGATCTCGCGGTCCGTGAGTTCGAGCCCCACATCGGGCTCTGTGCTGACAGCTCAGAGCCTGGAGCCTGTTTCGGATTCTGTGTCTCCCTCTCTCTGACCCTCCCTCGTTCATGCTCTGTCTCTCTCTGTCTCAAAAAAATAAATATAAAAAAGAATCTATTTCTAAAAAAAAAAAAAAAAAAAAAAAAAAAAAAAAAAAAAAACTTTTTCAATGTTCTGGTGCTGTCTCTTTTTCTTTCTTTCTTTCTTTCTTTCTTTCTTTCTTTCTTTCTTTCTTTCTTTCTTTCTTTCTTCCTTCCTTCCTTCCTTCCTTCCTTCCTTCCTTCCTTTCTTTCTTTCTTTCTTTCTTTTCTTTCCTCTGCCTACCCAAACTATCGCTTCTGTCTTGACCTTCCGTTGATGTGTTTCTTTTTTTAACTTCCCTTCATCCTTCAAAACCAAGATTGAACTTCATCCCTCTCTAGGAAATCTTCCTCGACCCTCTAGGGTATTTGGTTATTAGCCCCCAGTTACCTCTGTACTTTGCACACATGTCTTCTTAAACTGAAGACAGTGCATTCTTTTATATATGTTTACATGCTTAGTCCCTATCTAGAAATGTAACCTCACCGAAAATGAAAGCCACATATTATTTGTTAGAGTAAGCATAGGGCACAGTGTTTAGGGGATGGATTGACTCTATTAAAATTCTACCATTTGCCGGCTTTGTGATGCAGGGGAAGTTCTTAACCTCCTGTGCCTCAATTTCCTAATTTGTAAAAGGGGGATAATAAAAGTACCCACCTCTTGGGGCAGTTGTGAGGATTAAATGATAAAAAGGTGTAAAACACATCATTGCTCAATAGGTCTTAGTTTTTTTTCTTTTTTCAAAAAAAATTTTAATGTTTTTATTTATTTTTGAGAGAGACAGACAGAGCACAAGTGGTGGAGGGGCAGAGAGAGAGGGAGACACAGAATCCGAAGCAGACTCTAGGCTCCCAGCTGTCAACACAGAGCCTGTTGCGGGGCTTGAGCTCACGGATAGTGAGATCATGACCTGAGCCGAAGTCGGATGCTTAACCAACTGAGCCACCCAGACGCCCCGATAGGTCTTAATTATTATGATGCCAATCTGAATTTTCAGGCTCCATGACAGCTTTGGAGCTTAGCACGGGATCAGTAGATCTGAGCTGATTTGCTTTGCATTGTGGGTCTCTTCCTGGGCTACGTGCTTGCTGAGGAAGGGCTTGGGGCCTGCCTGTGGCCTGTACACTTGGGCTCACCATCTTACAGGAGTGGGTCTTGTGTCCCCATTTCCTAGATGAGGAACTTGAGGCTCAGAGAGGTATGGTGACTTGTTGAAGATCACTTTGAAGTCCAAGATATGGTGGTCGTCCTGGAACTGAGTGGGGGCTTGAACTAGAGAGTCTACAATGCCATCCACTCTGTAGCTAAAGGGTCTGGCCTCTCAAACCAAATCCTCAAGAGAATGAGCTAGAGGAACCATGACATGGGCCCATTCCACAGCACTGGGAGCTTGCCAGGGTACCACCCTTTGGATGGCCCTTGGCCATGGCTGCCAGGCTTTCTTTTGTAGGGGAGGTGGTTGCTGTTTGGGCCTTAATGAGCCTCCATAGACTCTTCCATAAGCTTTCTGTGGGGGCTCACTTGTGAGAATGGGATGGGAGGCCCTACCCAGGGCCCCAGAGTTCCTAAAGTGGGTGTGCAGATAATGCCTTCACCCAGCTTTCCATCTCTGCTGCTTCCCTCCCTTCCAGTCCCCTCCCCTTCCACTTTCCCTTATCTCCTTTCTCTTCTCCTTCTCCTTTCTTTCTATTTGCACTTACAGCCTTTTTTATATTTCTTTTGGAATAATGACTGTAATGCCTTAATTTTTTTCCTGCAAGTAACACGTGTCCAAAGTAAAGAATTCAAATAATCCAGATGAGAGCCAAGAAGAGAGTAAAAAATTACTCCAAATCCCACCACTGAGCTAATTCTTGTTAACAGCAGGTGAACATAATTCCAGACATTTCTAATGCATGTGTTTCACACACACACACACACACACACACACACACACACACACACACAGAAGGATGGATGAGTGGGTTGATGGTTTGATGTCCAGAGGTAGAAACTGATATGTTGATTGATTGATTGACTGAAGTGATTTGTTTGTTTGTTTGTTTGTTTTATAAAAATGGGTCAGTAGATGTTCTTTAATAACATCTACTGAATTCCATTTTATTTCTGGAGTTTAAACATAACATAGCTGATGAGATTTTAAAGTATGCTCTGGGAAGCTAGAAGGGAGAGGCTGTTGGTGTCGTAGAGGCCATCGTGGAGGTGCAAAATATCCATGGTGTACACAGAAAAGCAAATAAAAAAGCAGGGCACTGTCTCGTGTGCAAGGGTAAGGCCCTCACCCTACAGACCCTGCAGAGAGCCCCAAGTCTGAGGACACCAGGGAACAAGAAAGAGGAGACCGTGGAAGTGCAGTGTCCGCACACGGGTCTGTCCTTCCTTTGCCCTCCCATTGACCTGGTATCCGCATCTCTAGATTTCTCACCGACCTGCCCACATCTGTCTCCCTGTGCCTATGTGCTGGGTGTTCCCACAGGGATAGACCCTGCAGGGCTGCAAAATGGCCCCTGGGCACAGTATGGTCAAAGGGGCTTTGGCTGATTTCTACGTACCTGACTTTTGTTCTCAAAACAGGAGTGCTGTGCCAGGCAGCTGTGTGGTGGGCAGAAGAGCCAAGCCTTGGCCATGAACAGAGCCCGAAGCAGCCCTGGCCACCCACCCAGGACACCAGCCAGATGTGCCTCTCCCGTGCTGAATTCCTTTCTGGTGCCTTTGGTGTCAGACCCTCACAGAATGTGTTTGAGGTCCCAGTTTGTTTGAGGGCTCTCTACCTCTTCTCTTATTTTCCAGTTGTGCCTATAAAAAGGTCTGAAGAGAAGCAGCCAGAGACTTCGTGCCTACTGGTCTGATGTTATGATAACTGGTAGGGAAAAAGATTTCCTCTCCGGACAAAGTCCACCCCTAAATTACCTGCCTTACCCGCCATATTAGTTTCCTAGGGTTGCTTAACAGATGGCCACAAATTTCGTGGCTTAAACGTTAAAAGAACTGTAGTGTATTCTCTCACCATTTCAGAGAGCAGTAGTCTGAAATCAAGATGTCACCAGGGTTGGTTCTGGAGGCTCAGGGAAGAATCATTCCGTGCCTCCCTCCCAGTTTCTGGTGGCTTTCTTTGGCTTGGGGACACATAACTATAATCTCTGTCTCTGTCTTCATATGGTGTTCTCCTCTGTGTATCTCTGTGACTCCGATCTCCATCTGCCTCTCTCTTAAAAGGACACATGTCATTCGATTTAGGGTCACTCCTTTTTCCAGAAAAGATCACATTCGTAGGTTCCAGGGTTAAGACTTGGACATATTTTTGGAGAAGGGGGCAGCATTCAACCCTCTATGCCCACCTTATGGGAAGGGTTGGCGGCCTCCCGGAAACGTGTGAGCTGCCTCACAGGGCACACAGGCAGGGTGCTACCTGGGTGTCTCCTCACATCCTTTATCCACTGTGTCCTTCATGACACCTAGCTTTTCTTTGGTTGTTTCTTGGCAGACATGATAGTTTAGGAAAAAATAGTAAATTGAGCGAAAGGTTCTCCGAGCGTAGGGTAGAGGCATTATTTCATAGTCAGAAAAAAGCTGTGGAAATGCCAGCTTGTGGCACGAGCGTTCAAGAGAATTTCCCATGCTTGCATCCATAGGGTCTGTTCCTACACATGAGATCTCCCCAACAAATTGACCTCAGCTTACCAGAATCTTCAGCGCTGTGGGAAGGGTTTCGAAGTTAGTGTGGTATCAGCACTGATCTCTCAGGTCCAGCCTTCAAGAGTGGCTGAGGTGAGAGATGCCCTTTCGGGGGTAAGGCAGGAAGTGAGCAAGGATTCTGAGTGTGTACACAGTTGTGAGGTAGAAATGTGGGAAGAGGGTGCAGGTTACACACTAGGCGAAATATTCCGAGGAGAGAGCACGAGACTTAAAGTCCAAAAGAAAACTGCTTTCTTCACCTTTATCCTTGACTTTTTTGTAGTCTACACAGGGTCTGCGGCTGGCTATCATTATGTTCGTGATTTCTTGTTCTGGTAAGATACACTTTTGTTCTGTTTTAGTATGTAGTTGTGTGTGTGTGTGTGTGTGTGTGTGTGTGTGTGTGTGTGTAGGGTGAAGGGAGGGACTGATGTCGAATAAGGAGGAGTTGTACCCTAGGAACCTGCCAGTCGGAAGGGCATTTCAAGTGTCAGTCAGCAACTCTAGTCTTGAGCCACTGGAGGTGGGGGATGGGAAGCTGAAATAAAGGAAGGAGCCATTGGCTGGGGGGGACGGCAGCCTACAGTAGGAGAAAGCACTAAATTATTTGACCCCTTTTTTAAAAAAAATTTTTAATGTTTATTTATTATTGAGAGAGAGAGAGAGAGAGACAGAGCGTGAGCAGGGGAGGGGCAGAGAAAGGGGGAGACACAGAATTCGAAGCAGGCTCCAGGCTCTGAGCTGTCAGCACAGAGCCCGACGTGGGGCTCGAACTCACAAACCGCGAGATCATGACCTGAGCCGAAGTTTGGTTGCTCCAACCAACCAAGTGAGCCACTCAGACGCCCCTATTTGATCCCTTTCTGCAAACCGGAGAGCCAGTGCTGCCTAATGGTAGCATTTTCTTTTTAACTTCCAACAGTTTGGATTTGGTAGTAAATCACCCATAACAAGAAATCTGGAGGTAGACGGTTTGTGGGCTTGTTAATTTAGTAGCTCAACAATATCAGCCTGGCTTCTCTGAGTTTTTAGTGGCATTTCCCTGTGTGCGAGAGGGTTGCCACAGCTGTGGACATCAGCCTTAGCATACACATGCCCGTGTCAGGTGGAAGGGAAGGGATTCCCACGTATGGTTCTCTTTTTGCCAGAGAAGAACGTCTTTCTGAGATGTCTCTAAAGATTTCCCCAATGGCCCAAAATCGGTACATCAGACATTCGGGTTCTACCAATTGTCCTAAGAATTTTTTTTTTTATAGTAGAAGTATCTAATTCCGAATCACTTGGTATATTTAGTAGTGAATGTTTTTGGTCTTCTTTAATCCGGAACACTTTCCCAGACTTTTCTTGACTTTCATGACCTTGACATAATTTGAAGTGTGCAGGCCCTGTATTGTGTAGAATGGCCCTCAGTTTGGGTCCATCTGATGTTTCCTCATGATAGATTCAGGTTATGCTTTTTGGGTAGGAAAATCACAGAAGGATTGGTGTGTTCTTATTGTATCCTAACAGGTGGTGCCTGATGTCCATTTGTTCCCTTATTCAGTCATTTGCTTATATCAGTATGGACACATGGATCTCCCTTTTACTCAAGTGGGTTATGACCTGTTACTATCATTCCTTATTTTGGGGCTCAAATTGTCCCAGTTTGCACAGTGGTAGCCCTGTAAACCTGGCTCCTGTTCTTTTTTGACATGTCTCCATCATTCTAGAAGTACTTCCTCGACTTTCTGGCACAAAAGATACTGTACATTTTGCACAAGCTTATATGGTACTGTTTTTGAGTCCCAACCCTGAAATCAGTCCTTTCCCCAAGGAAACCTGGTTCATTTTAGTGGAGAATGGTATTTAGAAGCCAAGGTCTGGAAAATGGGTGTGCTTGTTGCTATTGGGATGTTGCTGCTTCCAGGCCCTCACAGTAGACAGAACTAGGTAATATACACACATATTTCCATCTATATTCACTTTTGTATACATCTATCAATACTGAAAATTGTGCGTTCACACTCAAACTCAAGTTGCAGTCCAACAAAACAAGGTTCATTTTAAGTTCTTTCCATGTTTGTAACTCTCTTCTTTGATGATAAGAAATCCAGCTCCAGTTATCCTTATATATTTACTTATTGGCTCAGTCACCCTGAGTGTAATCAGTTTCCCATTGCCACCATTACCCTGCTCTGTGTAAATGTCCATTCAGGGCCAGATCACCCTCCCATGTGAATGCCATCTTCCTTCCACTAGGGCTCTGGCGCCTCACTCCAGGCCCCCACCAGATGGACATCTTGCTTGGCCCCCTGAACACACACTCTTAAAGGCAAAGAGTTTGACTTTATCATGACGTCCATTTTTTGTATGTCTAAATCTACTGATTCAAACCTTTGTCATAATGTGACCTGTTCCTTTAGGGTCCTATCAATGACCCTTTCCTAAGTGGGGATCCTGCTGGTTCTCCTTGGGCCTGAGGCAGGCACAAGGGCTGGTTTCTCATCCATGGTGTTTATATATACCTGTGCTATTCAGTATGGTAGCCAATAGTCACATGCAGCTCTTTCGGCTTGAATTAATGAAAATTAAATAAAATTTAAAATTCGGTTTCTCAGTTGTGCTAGCTACATTTTAAGGGTTCAACAGCCACATGTGACTGGTGGCTACCATATCAGGCTGTGTAGGTATGCAACATTCCCATTATCACAGTTCTGTTAGCCTAGTATATACCGTGTAAACCCACTCTTTCTCTCTCCTAATTTGACATTGATCCTTCCATGATTGCCCCTCATCCTGACTTCAGCCGAAGTCACTCCTTCAGATGATCAGCTGGACCATCCAAACACTTGACAGTCCTTTATGCTAACTAGGCTGTCTTCATACCCACATGGCAGTAACGTCACTTTCACTAATCTCACCTGTTAGTATGGATTTACAACACCCATCGGTGCATCCTCACTGCCCCCAACCATCTAAGATACCTGGTCTGCAAATGCAACAGAATATCAACACAGAGAATGTCATCGACATTCTTGGACTCATCACTGTAGTAGTTGTAAAATGAGAATCCTCAAACTCCTGCTTGTCTGAGCTTTTGAAAAGCTTGCTTTTTCAGGCACTCCTGGGCATCTTGATTCCAGGTTGTCTTTCCAGTTCCTCAGTACCTAACCCTTGGCACAGGGCCTTCTTCTCCAGGCTTTGTCAAACCTTAACATGCAGCAGAACTACAGACGTTCTGACTCAGTGGGTCTGGGGTGGGCCTGAGAGTCTGCATTTTGTTGAGCTCCAGTAGGTGTTGCTGTGACTGGTCCGAGGACCACATCAACAGGTCCTGGATGTCTGAGCTGCTGAATCTGAGAATGTCGACGCTCTCCTCTCTTTTTCCTTTGCCTTCCCGCAGAACACCTGCGCACCAAATCTTGATGCTTCTGTCTTTCAACAGAGATACTTTGAGAGTGTATGCTCCAATGACAGCCCTACTCCAGAAAGCAGCTCAGAGCTTAGCTATTGCTTGTGTTCAGAGCTAGGCGGAACTATAGAAGATACAGTCTCTCTGTTGTGTAGTTAGTTACACCTAATCACGATGGCCTTTAAGTAAAATTTACACTTCCCACTATAACCTTTTGCTCCAGATTTGGTTCCAAAGGATGAAAAACTGTTACCACCAAGCCATTTAAAGGAATGTGCCATGTGTTCCAAAACTCCATTTTAACAAAGAGTCATATAAACGTTTTGAGTGGCCACAGCATCTTTGCAATGAGTGAGTGCCCAGTCTCCAGAGGTAAGGCCCTCCACAGGGGAGCAGAGCTCTAGTATGGATAGACAGGTCTTCGTGTTTTAGCTATGAAAGTTACTTTCCTTTCCAGTCATATCTTGTATTGCAGTTTCTGTATCTACCCGTTCTGGATTTCAGACATAAATACTCTTTTTCTAGATCATCCTTTTTACCCGTGAGCTCACATCTATCCCGTCCCCCAGAGCTTTCTAGAATGGAGCGGTAGGGAAACCGGGACATGAGAGTCAGGCTTACCTGGGTTCAAATCCCAGGCCAGTGCTTCTCAGCAATAAGATCATAGACAAAATATTCAACTTCTCTGAACTTAGGTGTTTTAATTTAAAATGAGTCTACTCTGATATATGGGGATTAAATGCTCAGGCCAGTAAAGCACCCGAAGATGTTTCCCTTTCTTAATTGGCTCTCTCTTTAGTATTAACTCCTCCCTTGCTCAGTTCTTTCCTTCTTCATTCAAATGTGCACATGTCCGCTATCTGGAAAACACTGGAGACTTGAACTTGCTCATTTCTCCAGATGCTGTTCCGTCTCCCTGCCTCCCTCTGTTGACAGACTCCTTGAAGACATGGCCACTAACTGCTCTCAACACTTCCCTGCCTGCCAAGCACCTGCAGCGACCCCAAACCCACACCGTCCACCCCACCCCCCACCCCCTGCCCCAGCCCAGGTCCTTGGCCTTGTCAGTCCTGTATTTTCTCTGAGCTGCTCATCCAGGAGGAGGCATCTTTTCTTCACACAACGGCACTCTCGCAGGTGAAAGTGGGCCACAGCCAGCCCTGGTCAAAAACTGCTGCGAAAGAGAAGGATTGCTGAGAGATGAAGCACAGGATCAGCCTTTCATTTTGTTGTGCTTTCACGTGCTTTTGGAGAAACGGGACGAGGCTGTGTCTGTTTGGAATAGGACAGGGGTCCTTACTCTTAGAGGCGGCAGGAGCTTTGTACTTGAGGGGAGATTCGGTGCCCACCAATCCAGGGAACCTGCTAGGAAGGCAGCTGGTCTCAGGCAGGCATTTAGGTGGGAGAGGAAGACAGGGAGGGTACGGTCCATTTTACCAGGAGCAGAGCTTACAGTCCATTAATTTTAACATAATGCAAATCGGTTTATGGAAGTGCTGACATGCTGTTATTTAAAAAGCATGAGCAGCATGATAATTAAATCTCTGTCAATATTTTATTCTAGCACATTTATGGTATACCTTGCCCAGCTGGTGTGATAGATTTCCAGTCTTATAATTATATAAACTGCAAAGTCCCAAAAAAGGGGGGGGGGGAGTGAACCGCGATGCCAAAAACAAGGTGGGGCATATTAACTTAAGCTTCATTATTTTAAGCTGAACTTCATTTTGTCCCTGAGTTTGACCACATGCACTCACTAAAAATACCCTGGAGTTACGCTTTCCAGTATACAACAGAGGGGAGTTTGGTGCCTGTTTAACGTTTCCTTTTGGCACCTTTGCTCTGAAGCGTGCATTCTTGGTGGGGAGCCGAGCGTCCTAGAATTCAGACAGTCATTCGCGGCCGAGCAGAGCAGTGGAACAGAAATGCACCCTTTGCTGGGAATCTGGAGCCCTGAGTTCTGCTTTGGGGCTGGCTGACTGGTCAAGTGACCTTCCCTCTGGGTTTCTGTGACATAAGGAGCCAAGGTGCTATAACTTCTAGTATGAACGCTTTGTGACTTGAGTTTTTCTTTTCTTATCCCTTAAAATAAAATTCCCCCACATAACCCTTTACACAAGTCTAAAGTTGAATTTCTTCCGTTCCAAAAAAAATTCCACCACTGAGAATGGCCAACAAGCTTGAGGTGTCCGTGGAAGAGGAGGAGGAGGGCAAGGAGGAGAGAAGGGCTGGTCCTGAGGCCTTGAGGGAAGGGCAAGTGTACAAAAGAACAGAGATGGGGACAAGGGTGGGCCACCCCCAGATTTGGGGGGTCTCCCCTTTATTCATTTATTTTTTTACATTTTTTTGTTTACTTATTTTTGAGAGAAAGAGCACAAGCGGAGGAGAGGCAGAGAGAGAGGGAGACACAGAATCTGAAGCAGGCTTTAGGTCCTGAGCTGTTAGCACAGAGCTCAACGTTGGGGCTCAAACTCAGGAACGGTGAGATCATGACCTGAGCCGAAGTTGGACGCTTACCCGACTGAGTTGCCCAGGCGCCCCGAGTCTCTCCTTTATAAGTGCGTAGTTGCAGGCAGAGCATGTGGCTACACTTGCATCCTTTCCTTTGTATTAAGCCTGTTGGTGATTCATCTAAGAAATAACCACTGGGAGGATTGGTGGTTTTATTACCTTTAAGCTGATCTGATACGTGAGCCACTCACGTCCCTGTGTTCAAGGAGCATAATCGGACTAGCCTGTCAACAGGCTGTAGATGGAACAGCTTTGCGTTGAGTACCGGCTGGGGTACCAATTACCTCTGTTTGGGAAGTGCTTCCCAAGGCCATCTGTGGTGCTGGGGTAGCAGGTGAGTGGTTGGGGAACTGCTGGGGAGCAGTAGAAGTCTGTGTATACTCCACAGGAAGAGGGCCCCGCGTCACAGTGAAATGTTGCGTGGAAAATCAATTGCAGGATGTGAGCCCTACAGGAGGCTTTAGAGATCATCTCGCCCAAGTCTGTCTTTTGTGGAGGAAAGGCCCAAACTCAGCCAGTGAGGGACAGAGCCAATCCGCTGCTTGGCGCTGAACTGAACTGTCTGCGTTTCCCACTGTAACACACTATATATATGTCACTGTTACCAAAAAAAATAATAATAATAATTAAAATAAAATAAAATAAAATAAAATAAAATAAAATAAAATCCCTTCTTTAGCGAAAGTAGACCTAAGTAAGACAGACATGTACAATCGGCCCTTAAACTACATTGCTTCTCTTGATTGATTTTACCCTCTAAATACTGTTTATTCCCTTAGTTTATGGATTTCATGAGACTTCCAACCTTACTGCTTCTCTCAGCCATCTGCTCTGTAGTTCTACCTTGTGTAAACACTAAACAACCCTTTTATAATCTCAAAATAATACTTAAACGTTTCTCACACATGCTCTTGCTCTCATGATCTGTGCCGAGGCCGCCAGTTCTCGGCCACAGCTATTTGCAGGGTCTTAGCGGGATTCTCACCAGGGAGCGGAGAGGGCGTTTTCCTCGTTCCTCTCCCGGGCCGGTGATGGTTTTCTCCATGGCCAGACTATACTCAGCACAACATGGAAGCCAGTTTCCTTTCTAGTGTGTGTCCCTGATCCATCCATGCCTTTGCTTCTGTCTCTCTGCTCCCTTCCAGTGGCCCTACCGAGCCAGGAGTCAGCTGCTAAGTCATAGCAACTTGCCGACTCTGGTCTGCATTTGGGAAGCCTGCTACTTTCTGTCATTTGACTTTTCCACCCACGGTTTGCCGTCACTGATTCTTTTTGGAACTTCTTGATACATTTGTGCAGCTGACCAATAAAAGCCCCTTTTAAGAATCATGACAGTCCTGTACTTCTCATACCTTCCCTCTTTAGCTTCCTGGGGGGGCCTATTAATTAAACAAACAAAGAAAGATTACCATGTCCGTTTAGTTTTGGTAGGTTGGTGATTTGAGCAGAGTTGATACTTTACTGTCCTCTCTTTTTGTAGCATCCTTTCCCAACCAAGAACATGTTGAATGTTCATGTGGAAAGACTGACACTTCCAGGACCGTCAGGCCTGGTGTTACTGTTTCTCTTACGTGCAGTCCTTAGCCGGGTTAAGCTTTGATGATGGGTCCACAAGGGAAACTTCTGGCAGAAGACACATGGTCTGAGTTTATCTGAAGCCCTCACGCTTGCCAGCCATTCTTTCTGAGGAGCAGACCTGTCTCTCCCTTGGCAATGACTGTGTATGGATATAAATTCCAGGATGGTCCCATAACCGAGTAACAGGCATTACCGTTTCCGCTGGGGGCAGTAATGAACACGATTGAAAGGCATGGGTCTTTTAAAATCAGGTAAACTGGAACATACTTGAACTCGACTAAAGCTTCTAGACTCGCTGGGACTTAGACAAGAGCTTGGGAGGATTTGCTAGTGTGGTGGAGTTCGTGTCAAAGAGTGCGTATGGACATCCTCTGTGGTCCTCTGTGGTGGTAGGGGTGCAAGTGTTAGAGACAGGGTCTGCCCTCCGGAGCTGACATACCAGAACAAAGGGATGAATAATTGTAGCACGGTATCATATGTGCTATGATGGAGGTTTAGCCACCGTGCTTTACAGGCTCCAGTGAAAGGAAAACGAATTCCAACCGGAGTTTGGGTATACATGGAGTAGCGGAAAGCTTAACATTTAAGCTGGATCTTGGTGCAATTTTCCATATGGATACATTGGTGGAAGGGCATTACAGGAAGGAGGAATGGCATGGGTGAAGGCCCAGAAGTCTGAGAGCTCTGGGAAGTACTCCTTAGTCTGGGTGGCTTGTCTAGAAGTTGAGTCGGTAGGGGGATCAGGACAGGAGGCTACGAAAGTGGGCTGAGGCCAGCTTTCCAGGGACCTTTAGGCCATAACTCACATTCCTTCAACACCACCTCAGCCACCAGACACTTGTTAAGCACTCTCTACTTGGTACTTCATTTAGCGATCACGGCACCTCCACCAGATCCTTCTGACATCAACGGACACGCGACATGTGAAGCAGAACTGGTGTTTCTCTATTTTCATCCAGGGATTGTCACACCTGGAAGAGCAGTGGAGCCTGAAGGAAATAAGATCTTCGTGTCGCACAGCTTGTTTGATTGGTTTAGGTTCTAGTGACATTTGTTTGTAACAAATCGGCCATGGTGATAAAAATCAGGCGTCCGGTTTTTTATCAGAAAGCACTTAATCTGATCACAAAATAATCCCTGATGTGCTGCAGTTTCCATTCACTTACTGGAGGCAAGTCAGAGCAGATGAGAAAGACAGTTTTATTTAGTGGTGTTTTTAAAAGTACTTCAGAGGTGTTTTCTGTGTCTTTACAAGATTGGTTCTTAAATTTGAGGTCCCCTCTGGGGCGCCTGGGTGGCTCAGTCGGTTAAGCGTCAGACTTCGGCTCAGGTCATGATCATGTGGTTTGTGAGTTTAAGCCCCACGTTGGACTCTGTGCTGACAGCTCAGAGCCTGGAGCTTGCTTCGGATTCTGTGTCTCATTCTCTCTCTCTGCCTCTCTCTCTCTCTCTCTCTCTCTCTCTCTCTCTCTGTCAAAAATAATAAACATTAAAAAAAAATAAAAAAAAATTGAGGTCCCTTACCCAAAGGGAGTCATCAATGAGCTTCAAGGGGATCCAGGACAGTCTTTAAATTGTATACAAATGTTTTCTGTACTAACACATTAATGTGTCAGCTCTATGGAGAAAGTCCATGCTTTTATGCAATTTCAGAAAAGGTCTGTTGGTCCCCAAAATAATAGGAGCCTCTGATTAGTAGGTTATCTATGGAATATAATGTTCCAGCTAGTTCTTCAATGCCTGGATGATAAAGTCTCAGCTTTTTGGTGCAAGAGCCATGCAGTTGAGAACCAGTCGGGGCTGGATTCAAATCCTGCCTCTGCCATTTGCTTCTCATGTGAGCTCGGCCTGTGCAAAATATGGGAGCAGACCATGAGATCCATACACGTGTAATAGAGCAGGCAAGATTGCCAAATGATTGAGGAGGGAAGATGCTAAGGATGGAACCCTGGGGGCGTATCTGCATCCAAGGGGCCATTGAGGAGAGGGGCCTGACAAAGGGGACTGAGGAAAGGCCAGGGACCCGGGAGGGAAACCAGGAGGGAGTCCAGGAGCTCAGAGTGGTTTACACTAACCCAGTTGGATAAGAGATAAGGACTCAGAAAGCACCTTTGACTTTTCATTTCGATCTCAGATCCGTCTCCTCCAAATTGTGCTCGGGAAGTAGTTGATGAACTAAAGAATTCAACATAATGGTGAATTCAGCATAAACCTACTGAATGCCCTCTGTTAATTCAACATAAACCTACTGAATGCCACTTGTGTACCTGGCAAAGCCATCAGTGCTACAGAGCTTGGTCCATGAGATCTCACCTTTAGAAATTTGAGGCTCCAGTGTGATTTCCACCCCTGCATTTGCTAATGAGCATCGGGTGAACCCACCAGACAATGTGTAGGTCCACCGCGTGGCCTTGAGTGGGCCACATGATCTCTCCAGGCCTGAGGCTTGGGAACTAGATTATCTGTAAAGTTTTCCCCATCTAAAATAAATCGTACAGCACTGCCCAGTCAAGATGGCGGAGGGGGTACTGGTCAATAAATGCCTTTCACATATAAACCTCTGGTTGTGTTTCCAGCCCATCATCTTGTAGGATGTCCTTCTATAAACTTCACACTCCTCCAGTTCTTCCTTGTGTTTTCTGTGCCTGTCGGGTGCCTGTCCCCGTGCTTGGTGGATGGATAAATGCATGGCATCTAAGAGTTGTTTTCCTCCCAGGGAATCCTCTTGTTTCAACACAAAAGTATTACAGATATTCTGTAAAGCAAAAATAACATTTGCTAAATGCCGGCCACGAGCTGGGCCCTGTGCTAGATTCTCTCATTGTACATGACCTTGTTTGGGGTAAGAGTCCTCTTTATGGAGATTTCCATGCGCTGCAGGCCAAATCATGTTTCAAATAAAGGTATTCCTGGAACAAAACCACAAGCCATAAAAGACTGATATAACTTGCTTAATGCATAAGGTTGAATGTTAATCCTGGCTACCTCACACCCAACTCACCAAGGAGCTCTTCTTTATTTGAAACTGGCCTCCAAACCTGATGACTTTCCAGGCAAGACATGCTTTCCTCCAGCTAGTTTGAAATTTGCCTCTTTCCTGTGTGTGTGTGTGTGTGTGTGTGTGTGTGTGTGTGTGCATACTCAAAATAGAAGCTCTAAATGAATGTCTGTCGGCTTATCGCCCTCTCAGCCCAGAGATATGTTTCTTGTTTTTGTGGCAAGTGCGGACCTATAGCCCCAAGGATCACGGGATTATGTCATGTTCAGTGGTGCCTTGGAAGAGGGAAGGATCACGAGGTGCTGGCTCAGCCCCTGCTCAGCTGGGAATGTGCTCTTGGGCGGCCAGGCCTGGGCCTCGGATGCCAGGGCCCAAGAAGGATGCTCTTGCTTGACTGAGTTTCCATCAGCAGGACCCAGGGTCAAGGCATGAAGAAGTATTTTCTTCATGTGCCAAAAATGAAGTCTCAGCGTAAGGCTTTCTGGGGAAAGTCTTCTAATTTAGTTTCTTCTGTCTAGTTCTACTTAATGTCCTCTTCCAGTGAGGCTGATGACTCCCCCGCAGATAGTTGCTTCTGGGGCCCAAACACGTTCCAGGAGCACCCAGACCAAAGTGGCCGTGCAGTCACTCCCTGTTTGGTCCCCTGTTCCAGCTCTTTCCGCCACACCTACTACAGTCCAACGTGTGTGTGTGTGTGTGTGTGTGTGTGGAGGGACACCATAGGACATTACTTGATGAGAGTGGAGACTCATCAACCTCATTCCCTACTGTGTTCCCAGAGCCTGGGAAAAATACTTGGTACATAGTAGGTGCTTGATGACCATGTGTTGAGGGGCCCCTGGGTGGCTCATTCAGTTAAGCATCTGACTCTTGATTTCAGCTCCGGTTATGATCTCACGGTTCAGGAGATTGAGCCTCGCTTCGGGCTCTGCGCTGACAGGTGGAGTCTGCTTAGGATTCCCTCTCTCCCCTCTCTTTCTACTCCACCCCAGTGTGCTTGCTCGCTCACTCTCTCTCTCTCTCTCTCTCTCTCTCTCCCCCTCAGAATAAATAGATAAACATTTAAAAAAAAAGAAAATGTGTTGAATGGATGAACAAGAAAGTGGAGGGAAGGAAAGAAAGGGAAGGAGAGAGGGAAGGAGGGAGGGAGGAGGTTTCAGCAGGGACAGTAATTCTTCTTGTATTGAGCAATCTGAGGTAGAGGAGACCCTAGTGGTCCAAGCTCTGGGGTGCCCTGCTCGGGGCCTCTGGGGTGTCCTGGGGTGTCCCAGGACATTAATAGTGCTATACGGTCAAAGACACCAAGGAACCGCATGCAGGAGGGCAATCGGGCCAGCCTAGGGGAGCTCCGGAGGGGTGGGGCTGCCCAGCTCAGCCTGCGCTCTCTCCACCTCACAAGTATTATCCTCGTGCCTTTGGGGTGAGAAGAGGGTTGCCATGTCAGGACTCCCAGTGCTAAGTCGGGTGCACAGGACGTGGTAGTTGCTCCCTTCGTGTCCTGCCGCATCTGGGCCGAGGACCATTACTTCCCGGCATGCTCCTGCCTATTGTTGCGTAGCAGGTGGAGAGAAACAAAGGAACGTCCCCTCCTCCTGCCTGCCTGCCTCCCACCCCAGCTGGCTCACTGTTCACAGCCCCTCAGTTTGGGGGCTGCTGCCTGTGGGACAGGCGGTGTGCCGCGGGACATCTGTGCCTCGGTGATGAAGCTGTTGCTGACCCTGCTACGGCTCAGCCCGGGAGGCGTGCGTTTCCTTGGCTACAGCTCCCGGCCCCGGGCGGGAACTGACACACGCCTCGGTGTGTGTTTCAGCAAGTCTGTCCTGGGTGGGGGGGACGCCCTACAGCCCCACTTCTCCGAGAGGGCGTGGGCTGCACAGCCAAGAGCGGCGGGGGCCGCTGCCAGGTCTTGAGAAAGTATTTGAGGCATCGAGGCCACGCAGGGCCCCACGCCCTTGCTCCCTCTCTCCTCCTGGCTCTTGGGCCCACAGTTTAATACGGGCGGGGGCCGGATTGACTGCCTTGCAGAATCTAGCCACCGGAGTCCTTTCTGGCAGAGGACGGGGAGTGCACATCAGGATCACATTCCAGATGCAGGGACAGAGATTTGGGAAGGATAAAGCAAAGAGAGTGAGAAAATTAAATGTGGCGAGAAATGGATTTTCCCTTTCTGCCGTCTGAAAACAATTGAGTTCTGTTATTCTGTAAAATAATCTGTTGTGAGGTTTTTCCTGTTCCCCATCACACTACCAATTGCCTTACTGATTTGAAGAGGTGCGGGGAGAAAGGCATTCATTTTGGCCCCGTGCTGTGATTCCTACCAAATACCTCAAACTTGGGCCAGGCTCTAAAGGTGGCTCCACTGTCTGTCAAGACTGGGAAGGAGAACCTTGAGGCCTCCCCGGAGGAGGGGTGGCTAACTCCTCCCACTCTTCCAGGCAAGTGCCTCACAGCATGGCCTCCCCCCCGCCCCTGGGCCTCCCTTCCCTGGGTTTCGAAGGGCTTAGTCACATTTGGCCACAGACCTCAGAGGTGTCAGTCTCGCCTCGCGATGTCTTGTCCATTTCCCTCCCTCTCCCACTCGGCTGTTTCTTGAATTCTGCTCCTGGCCTCTCTTGGCGGTGGTTTAATGGGGAGTTCCCACGACAGGGTTGCCCTTACAGTGAGATCTCTCGATTATCACTCCAGGGAATATCTAGTAACTGTTAACAACTGTACTTTAATGGTGGAGTGCGGTAAGATGGGGCTTCGGGCAACTGTCCAACAGAAATCCCATCGGATAGGTGTCCGTGTGGAGGCAGCTTCACGGGGCGACAGACACGAACAAGCATAGGGCTTTCAGGAGCTTCAGCTCTGGAACCAGACGGCATAGATATACACCCCGGCTTAGCCACCGATCAGGGGGATGGCCTTGGCAAAGACGCCACTTCCTGTGCCTCACTTTCCCCATCCGCGAAACGGATGGGGAAACAGTATTTACCTCTCTGGCTGCTGTGCGGATTAAATGAAATGATAAACATAGCGTGCTTCGAACACCGCCAGCTGCTGCTCCCCCTGGTATTACATAACATCGTCGGCATGGCCATCGTCATCTTTACTCGCTCTCTGGGGGCTTTGTACAAGTTCCTTTGAGTCTCTGAACCTTACGTGTAAAATGAGTGTGATGCGAATAGGATTGTCGAGAGGATTCAGAGAGAATGGATGTGAGGACACTTAGCCCAGGGCTTGACACCCAGTGGAAACCTGGTGAAAATGGGTTCCCTTGTCCTGTCCGACCCAGCCTGCCTCGGTACAGGCCGTCAGCTAGCGGGATGGAGGGACCCATTTTGCTCTGCGGTAGCAAGCACAGTCCTTGTTCTGTATTTTAATACGGTGCGAGTTAACATGATCTTCCGTCTGAACGGCCATCTCCTTTTCCCGCCTTTACGTCTGCCCTTTGCTTCTTCTCTTCTGCCGCGAATCAGTCAGGCGGTTAGTCTTGAGGACCTCGTATGCGTCCGAGATACCGCCAGGTGGCCCAGAGCTCATGGGAGATGTGTGAGACTTCCTCCTTGGATGTCAGGCTCAACATGCCTAAAACTCTTTCCCGACCACCTACCCCCCACCTCTGCATCATTCATGCCACCGTTCTCCCAGTCACCCTGAATGAAGGCCGTGGTCACCATGCTGGGTGACTTCACTTTGTCATCTCAGTGGTGTGCACCATAACCCTGGGAGATGGGAACTGTAAGCATCCCATTTTACAGATGAACAAACTGAGGCTTCAGGAGGTTAAGAACCTTGCTGAAGGCCACTCAGTAGTAAGCTAAGCTGGGATTGAAAGCCACGTACATGAGAGTCTGTCTTCTGCACTTCCCGCTCTGCTGTTTTGTGTCTGCTGGTTTCTTTAGGTTCTGGCTGCTTCTGTATAACAAACCACGCCAAAATTGAGTGACTTAAAATGACGGTGTATTTATGATTATTATGCTACTACCACTGCTACTACTCACAGTTCCGGGGGTGTCTCCACTCAACTGAGTGATTCTTGCCTGGTCTCTTCTGTACTCACATTCAGATGGTGGCAGACATTGGAGTCATCCAAAGGTTTCCACACTCGCATATTTGGCATCTGATCTAGAAGAAATGGTGGGTCAGGTGTCTTTCTCCCTGCATGACCCCTGCATGTGGCGAGCTTGGGCTTCCTCCCATTTCTGAGAGAGCAGCTGACTTTCCCCGGAGCAAGCTCTAAAAGATCCATTGAAAGCTACAAGGCTTCTTACGGTCCAGCTTTAGGTATCCCAGACCCTTACTGCCAGCACATTTCGTTGGTCGAGCAAGTTACTACGGTCATTCCAGATTCAGTGGAACCGGTTACTAGTCTTGATCTCTCGAGATGGGAAGCAGCATGTGAACACAGTGGAGGAAGTAATCGACGATTGTCATCTTTATCTATCCAGTTGTCGGGACCTATCTATGCTTTGCTTAAAAAGAAAAAAAAACCCTCTTAGCCATTCTATTCTACCGCCACCACCTCAGTAGGATCCAAGTTTCTTGTGCTTCATCTTTTTGGTTCAGTACAAGCATCTCCTAATTGAGTTCTGACTTTCTTCCCAGCTCCTAATCCCTTGTGTATTTTGCTAGCATACAAAACCTCATCAGATGCCTCTTCCACTCATTGGTTCACAGATTCATAGATCCAAGAGGGACTTTATAAGTCATCCAATCTTACCCTCTCCTTTTTCAGAGGAGGAAACCAAGACCCCAAGAGGGCATGTTCAAAATTATATGGTTAATTTTTTATGGAGTTTCAAGTCAGTCAGTGTTTATAAACTGTCTCCCTTCAGCCAGAAGAACAAGGGGAGAGAAGACTCAATTCCTGTCCTTAAAGAGATTACTAGGAGTGACGGATACCTTAGAGATAATTTTAATACAAGTTCGCACATGGTCCCATAGGAGTACAGAAGAGAGGCATATAATATGATTTGCGGTTATCAATTCTTAGAGATTTGAAATCTTCCTTGATTTCTTAGAGAATGTGGCCTTTGAACTGAATCTTCAATTCTACTGAAGTTATCTGGGCAAAGAAGTGGAGGGATGTTGGGACGGAGGGAATGGCCTGAGAAGCAAAGGTAAAGAGGCAGGAGCTGGGTAGGGGTGTAGGGTAGTACATGCTATTTGATGTTTCTAGAACATGAAGGACCCTGGATGTCATACTAAGGGCCATGACTTGATTCTTTAGGTAATAGGGAACCACTGAAGGGTAAGCCTAGTTCATTTATCTGGGAAGGAGTTTGAAAGCTTATTGACTAACTTCCTTCTCTGTCTTCAGACTGTATCATGGCTGTGTCACTTTGGATGGATTTTAAAGGGCCACCCTGCCCCCCCTCCATAAAAAAGACCAGTAACCCCAAAATAAATGGACCAAAAGTACTTGAATGTATAGTTCTTAGAGATGCACATGCAAATGACTCAGCTCTATGAGAAGATGCTCAGTTTCATTTATACCAAGGAAAAAGCAATTTAAAAAAAAATTTTTTTTTAATGTTTTATTTATTTTTGACAGAGAGGAGAGAGAGACAGAGCATGAACGGGGGAGGGGCAGAGAGAGGGAGACACAGAATCGGAAACAGGCTCCAGGCTCCGAGCCATCAGCCCAGAGCCCGACGCAGGGCTCGAACTCACGGACCGCGAGATCGTGACCTGGCTGAAGTTGGACGCTTAACCGACTGCGCCACCCAGGCGCCCCACCGAAAAAGCAATTTTTTAAAAATCTTTTTAATGTTTATTTTTGAGAGAGAGAAAACACATGTGGGGGAGGGGCAGAGAGAGAGGGAGACAGAGGATCTGAAGCAGGCTCCACACTGACAGCACAGAGCCTGATGTGGGACTCGAACTCACTAACTGTGAGATCGTGACCTGAGCTGAAGTCAGACGCTTAACCGACTGAACCACCCAGGTGCCCTGGAAAAAGCAATTTTAAACTATATTAAGGTAACTATTTGTCACATCTTAGAGCAGCAAAGATCAGAAAGGCTAGTGTCACCTGAGATGGTGAAGGTATGAGCTTTCTGATACATTGCTAGCAGAAGTGCAATTTTGGTACCTTCTCCATGGAAAACAATGTGGCAATATCTATCAAAATTATAAATGCACATCAAATTACAAATGACCTAGCAATTCTACTTCTCAGCCTACAGATGTTCTTATATTTAGAGGAAGCAACAAATGCACACGATTGTTTATTGTAGTCTTGTTTATAATCGCAAAGGATTGGAAGTAATCTAAATGCTCTGGAAAGAAAACTAGTCAAATAAATTATCTTTCATCCATACAAAGCAATGCTATGAAATCTTGGTAAAAGGGAATGAGAATTTCCATATACTGATCTGGATGGATTCCCAAATAAAGTATTGGCTGAATAGGAAAAAAAAATGGAAAAAGAAACTGGAAAAATAAATATACATACATATTTGTTCAACTATATATGAAATGTCCCTGGAAGGAAGCATAAGAAATTTATAATATGGCTCATAATGAGTAGCTGGGGTACAGAAGTAGGAGGAAACTATTTCATTGCTTAATCCTTTGTAACTTTAGAATTTTGAACCATATGAATCTTATTTTAAAAAAAATAAAAATGAGGTAAAACAAAAGCAGGAAATTCAGACAAATAAACCATTATGCCACCAAGAGTTTCTTCAGATCGGGGGGTAGAATAAATATTCCATGGATCCCCTTCATTTCACAGTCAATTAATGAGAGAGGAAACCCAGCCAAACCTTCCTAAACTAAAAAAAGACAGGGAAAATAAAAGCTGAAATAAATGTGACAAAATATTAAACTGAGTTAAGCCCAGTACCTAAGTATTTCGTACTATCTTCTAACATGCTTATTTCATATTTTATAATAAAAAAGAAAAACTGTAGTAAGTAAATAATAATTTATACGGCATGACTTCGGTGTTTATATTAGAATTATTGAAGGCAGTTAATTCCATTTTCATCCACACTCAACACCTCATTCTGTTTTATCACCCCCACCTTCCACCCCTGAGAACCCACTTAACTTCTTGCCATTTTTGTATTCTCACCGGTGTCTACTCATCACTTCCTTTCATAAGAGTATAAAGTCTGTCAAGGAGAAAGATTGTATCTAACTCAGAAGTCAACAAACTTTTTCTGTAAAGGGTCAGACAGTAAATATTGTAGGTGTTGTGGGCCAATCTGTCTCTTGTGGTTACTACTCAGTTCTGCCACAGTAGCACAAAAGCCCTACGTAATGTGCATCAATGAATGCATGTGGCTGTGTTTCAATAAAACTTTATTTACAAAAAGGAGTGTTGAGCCATAAAACTTTATTTACAAAAAGGAGTGTTGAGCCAGATTTGGCCCAAAGGCCATAGCTTGCTATCACCTAATTCATAGTTGTTTCTATCATTGGATTCATTGTTATATTCCCTTTTGCTCTCTTCCCTTTCCCTGTCTTCCTCTGGGAAAAGGCTGATGTTCCTGGTGTGTGTGCATTCATTTGTGTATGGTTATGTGTACATTTGTGGTCCCTGGGAAAGGGGGAACTGAAGAAGGAAGAGAGACACATTGTGTTGCTACATTAGTGAGGGATCCGGGCCTGACTAGAGAGTGAGTGGCTCAGGCAGAGGAAAAGGTTAGGGAATAACTTTTTTTTTTTTTTTTTTTTTCCAACGTTTTTATTTATTTTTGGGACAGAGAGAGACAGAGCATGAACGGGGGAGGGTCAGAGAGAGAGGGAGACACAGAATCGGAAGCAGGCTCCAGGCTCTGAGCCATCAGCCCAGAGCCCGACGCGGGGCTCGAACTCACGGACCGCGAGATCGTGACCTGGCTGAAGTCGGACGCTTAACCGACTGCGCCACCCAGGCGCCCCTAGGGAATAACTTTTTAAGAAAAGGTTAAGTCATGACTCTCTTTCAAATATGAAATGAACACGTGTCAAAGACTTTATGTGACTCATTAATTAGCGAAGGAGTCGGTATGTTGTTACAACTGTTTGAAAAGGAGCAAGCAGGCACACATGAAGGCCGTCAGGGGTGCTGAAAGGAATTTGCTATCCATGTAAAACTGGCCTCTTGGGGAGCAAGGAGGGCTTATTATTTGCATTTCCACTGACAAAACCTATTTCCATTACTATCAGTTTTCCGCAGTTTATTGAGCTGTAAAACAGCTCAGCTAAGAACAGTGAAAGGTGCAGACCTATCAAATTAGATGATCTGGAGAAGGTTATGAAACAATGGCTCATTATTTGCTGCAAAAGATACTGAGAAATCTTCTTCTCCCCAAAGTTGTTCACAATGTTGTATGAAAGAACTAGAATTCAGAAAACTCCAGATTATAGAAGATCTTAAAATCTAGGCAGGAGGTCTTCAAACTCGCTTTGATGGGTGGTAGGCAGCCATGGCAGATTCTTGCGCCCGCTGTGGAGGAGGAAGGAGAGAGTGTGGGAGGAGAGAAGTTCCCCAGCACTACTTGAGGAGAGGACTGACCTCTGGCCAGCAGAGGTGGGCTTGCAGCGGACAGTTCTGGAGCCGCTTCAGAAGGGGCAGTGTGGTGACGTGGAATCATACAGGACTGGAGTTCGAGACCTGCCTCTGAGTCCCAGCCACGCGACTCACCATTCCTGCGTCGTTGGACAAGACTGGAACAGTTTGCTCACCTGTGGTTAGGGGCTATTATGAACTGCCGCAGAGGCCGCTGTGTTAAATGGGAAAGCACACGTCTTAATACTTAGCATTTTGGCTCTCATAGCAGTTTGTAATACATGTTAAGTTTCCCCCCTTCCGCGTGGGGCACTCACTGGACGCTGACAGTGTGCCCTTGGGCAAGTTACTTCAGCAAACGGAGCTTTGGTTTCTTTATCTGTTCAAATGCAGGGAGTGGCATCTACCTCATAGAGTTGCTAAGAGAATTGGCAGGTGGCCGTTTCCAGGAAACACTAGTTTCCCTTTGGGGGTTCAGGAAGGCCTCACAGAGGAGATGACCACGAAGTCAAGTCTTGATGGATGAGTAAATGTTGAATACGTCAGCATTTCCAGATTTCCCAGCACGATCATCAGCATTGATAGAATTCAGTTTCATTTTATTTATTTTGATCACATCATTTGGGACCATTTGTGTTTTCTTCTTAGCCACGTATCGCATTGAGTTTTAAAGCACGTCCTGGTAAGGGGCATAGTAAGTGGGAAACTGTATGAAATTGTTTGGAGCTTATTTGGCAGTGGGTTATATAAGTGGAGCATACATTGCACATATGAACTCATGGTTATTTCAAGCTCTTAAATTGTGGTTTGGGGGACAGCCCCAGTCACAAATATTTTGACCCATTGCTTCCACCTAAACAATAAGGCATCCTAGGAATTCTATTATTTTGGCATTTAAATGACATCTCTCAGATTTTGTCTTTCCCCCAAAACAGTACAAAAATCATTTATCAGACCATTGGAAACGATGCTCACTTTACAAGTTCATGAAATTGTTTCTGTGTGTGTGTATGTGTGTGCACACACGAGAGAGAGAGAGAGAGAGAGAGAGAGAGAGAGAGAGAGAGAGAGAGAAGAGACCCCTCACCAACCATGGCCCACTTTGTGTAACAACTTCAGTAATTTGCATGAGGATTTCTAGGTGAATCAGAGAAAGCTCTAGCTCCTGGCTTTCTTAGCTCGCCTGCTGGTGGTCAGTCTTCTGTACCTCAAGTCACTGTTGCTGAAGTAACAGTAATAAGGCTGCCAAAATGGTGGTCCAGGCAGGACTTCAAAGTAGGAGCCTTAACTCCAGGGCGCCCTCTCCACTCCGTCAAGCTCTCTTTCTGCCTGGGATCCCTACCCTGTTGTCCTTGAGTCATAGTTGCCCTACGTCTCCCCTTCTAGTGAGAAGCCATTTTCCGTCCTTGTCATGTCTTCCAGATCCTTCTTCTACCGTGTGTTTCCCTCTCTCCCAGCAATAGCCTTGAACAGCACAAGCTGCTAATACTCCATAGAAATACAGGGGAGTTGGGAGGGGGACAAGGAAGGGACTTTATAAAATGGAAGGTGGTCTCCTTTGTTTTTTGGATTCCTTTGGAACCCTTGATGTCATAGCATCCCTAAGTGGATTCTAGTTGGAATAGAGATCTAGCTTGGAAGTGCATCCAGCAAGTTGGCCAGGAGATTCACAGGATATAATTACCAGCAACTTTTTTTCTGTCTCACTGTCCTTTTCAAAGCAACTCAGTAGAAATTCTTTCACTGCCCTTGGTTGAAAACACAGGAGGCCCCAGGACTCTTCTGATCACTCTCAGTTAATAGAAATTCCTGGGGCCACTAGAAGTTGACTACATAGTCTCAATTCAGTTATTTAAAGTGTCCAGTCTACATAATCAAAATTTCCAGTTACAAAAGCTTGGCCTTACCACTATTATCACATTGGTTGAACAGTTACCTTATGCTAGACCCTCTTTGTTGTTATCTCGATCCTTGCAACAACCTCCTTTCAGAAAGAAGGAAATTGAGATATTATAAGACTTTTCCAAAAGTGTTCAGATAGAGTTAGGACAGGGACTGGAAACTAATTCTTCTAAATAGTTCATAATTTCAGTTTTGATGGCCTCTTTAATCAAAGAGTTATTTAGGGGCGCCTGGGTGGCTCGGTCGGTTAAGCGTCCGACTTCGGCTCAGGTCATGATCTCACGGTCCGTGGGTTCGAGCCCTGCGTTGGGCTCTGTGCTGACCACTCAGAGCCTGGAGCCTGTTTCAGATTCTGTGTCTCCCTCTCTCTCTGCCCCTCCCCTGTTCATGCTCTGTCTCTCTCTGTCTCAAAAATAAATAAACGTTAAAAAAAATTTAAAAAAAAAGAGTTATTTAAAGGAACACAACTTTCAAGTGGATAGATTACGAAATAAGTCTACAGTATTAATTTTCTAGTGTTATTCTTTGCCTTTTTGGTCAGAAACATAGCCCTGAAGGTGTTCCAACCTTTAGAACATAGTGAGGTTTGTATGGTGGCCTAATACCTGGACAGTTTTAGTAACTGGTCCATGGATATTTGAAGAGAAATGTGTTTGCTTTTTTCGTTGTTGGGTAAAGAGTTCTGTGGCTTTCTCTTCACTTGGACTTTCCTGGCTCCTATGTCAGGGTCTTTTACACACAGAAGATCCCAGTGGCTAAAACAAAAACTTTCAGGAGATGCTTATGACCAAACTAGCAAACAATGGAAAACATTTGCATACCTGCAACTCAACTCATTTTTGTTATTTCTTTCCCAGCCAACCAGGGAGTCTTTTCTACATCCATAAGATCTGGTGGTGAGTGTGTGTGGGTTTTTTTTTTCCCCCACCTCTAATACAACTTTGGATGTGAGGCAGGACATGTGAGCTCTTGGCCCATCTCTGCCACTAACTTGCCTCTGGGCAGATTGCCTCCCCATGGAGTGCAAGGGTCAGGGCCGAGGTTCTCATGGTCATGGTCAGTGCTGCTTCTCAAAGTCTGAGACTTTGCACGGTGGGCCTCTGACTTTCCATCCTGTGAGTCATGGGCAGTTTGTGAACGAGGATGTTCCCATTGAGAGTGTTTCTCGAAAAAAAGCGTAATACACCAGCAGATGCTACACACTGGTCCTTGAGAATTACAAACTCATTCTTTTTATTTTTATGTTTTTAATGTTTATTTATTTATTTTTGAGAGAGAGAGATCAAACTTCTCGGAGAAGGGGCAGAGAGAGGGGAGAGAGAATCCCAAGCAGGCTCCATGCTGTCAGTGCAGAGCGCAAAGCGGGGCTCGAACTCACGAACCACAAGATCACCACCTAAGCTGAAATCAAGAGTCGGACACTTAACTGAGTGAGCCACCCAAGCACCCCCACCTCCAAAATCATTGTTTTTAAAATGCTGGAGCTGGTGGTCTGCAATCAGTTATTAAAAACAAAAAACAAACGTAGCCCTTTCCTTAGTAAGTTCTATGAACACTAGACTGAGTTCAAATACAGACTAGGTCAGAGGTTAGACCTGGAAGAACAGGCACGTATTTCCTTTGTCTGGAGCAGCCGCGCACACAGGCTGGGTGACCTGTGTGTACACCTCCCCCCCACCCCGCAGGTGATGCAAACAATGTTTCCACACTCACTGCTGCATTTTCTCCCCTGATGCCCTTGACTGTGGGGTGAGGGAGGTTCTCAAATAGGAGAAGCAGAGGGAGCATAAGTAACCTCCTGTACAATACCCTGGGTTCATTTTCTTCCATTCGAATGTACCATTGACTCAGTGCCTTAATCATTGCATCATTTCCCATCCGTTGAGCATTCAGTGCGCGTCAGGTTGTGTTGTCTTCTGGGGAGACCAGGGCGGATGTGAGACAAGAAGGGCCGGTGGATATTTGTCACTTCTTATCCCACCTAAAGTGAGACATGAGCTAACCGCATTCTAAATATAAATAAAAGGGGTGCAGTAAGAGAGGAGACGTGGTAAGAAAATGGCCATCTAAATTTCCAAATCAAAAAATGGTGGTTCTCGGTGGAGAAGGAGTCATGGTCTACCAATTTGGCTGTCAGAAAATGCTGCCCTGACCTCATCAGAGTGCTGGGCCTGCCTCCAGCTTCCTCAGAGGCTGCACTGGAGCATGCGTCTTAAGGCTGAGCAGTGGCCCTGACCCTCAAGCTTTGAATTCTAGGAAAGATGTTGCTTACAGGAACGAGCTCAGCCTAATCACTTGAAATGAAGGCAGCGGAGGAAAACGCCCAATCTCTGTTTATGAACGTACAAAACAATTTGCCAAACACGGCTATTACTCAAGCAGGAGACCGTTCACAGATGGTGGCGTGGGCTGGTGGGGGTTGCGGAGGGCCGTGGGCCATTAATCACCGGCCTCAGATACGTTGCTGGGTGCAAACGAACATACTGGGCCGCAGGCAGGGTTTATGGTAGGGGCTGGATGTCGAATCCCCCGAATGGCTGGTATGAGAGAAGTCCTCACAGCCACAGAGATCACCAAAAGCCCATGGCAGGGGGCAGACAGGTAGTTTCAGCCAAACCCACTTGTCCTCACATCCCTCTCTTCTCCTTTCCTAAATACAGAACACTTCCAGCCTGTTGCAAATATATGCGTTCAATCAGTGAATAAAAATGTCCTTGAGGGCTAGAGCCCAAGCACCTGAGGAATGCCTGTGTAGATTAAAGATTATCTCTTTGTCTGGGGAGGTCACTGTCTAGACGGGGAGATACGGCAGTGTGTCTGTGCGCGTGTGTGTGTGTGTGTGTGTGTGTGTGTGTGTATAAAAGGTCAACAACCTAAGGCAGCAAGTGAGTTTCCTCTCCCCCTTCCCAACCTTCTCCTTACCCTTCAGGCCCCAGCTCAGCCTGTGCCTTCCCTCCGAGCAGCCTCCTCTGACCTTCCAGGCCTGGGTGGGTGAGGTCCCCAGGCTATGTGCACCCACAGCTGCTTGTGCTTCCCCAATGCAGCACCCCCCCACACTGAACTGTACTTAACTGTTAAATTGTCTATGGCCTTCCTTCCCCACGCCGTGACTTTTCTGTGCTTGTGGACTTTTCCTGTCTATGTCACTCCCAGCGAAATATGTGGTGATCAACAGTTTAGATAAACTGTGTCGATGATATTCTCTGAGATTGGAGTCGGAAGAGGGCATTTTAAGCCAAGGAGAAAGGATTCCAGCTGGCCCCAAGGGATGAGCCCAGACCTACTAAATCAGACACTCTGGAGGTGGGACCCGGCAATGTGGGTTTCAGTAAACCCTCCAGGTGATCATGGTGCACGTCCAACTCTAAGAACTACTCACCTAATACCTTGCTGCTAGGATAACATACTATTTGCATCTGGGGCCATGAGCTCTCACGTACAGATAGAATTTATTTATGTGCTAACTTTCGATGATGGGCAGTGGCTATTTGGAGATGTTTTGTGAGGGATTCTGAGGCTATGACTGTGCCTGGAGTGAAGACCTACCATGATTGATTAGTGATGTCTGCTGTGGGTACAGGAGTAGGGAGTACTCACGTCCCTTATATCTGCCATCTCCGATCTGGAGCCATTCCTGAATTTATGTAGGAGATGATGAAAGTGCTGCTTAGGGCTGACAGTTTGGTGACAGGTTCTGTTCTGACCTTCATGCTCTGGTTTTCCAGGACCCAGCCTCAGGGCCCAGTTTGGGCATCCTGACCCTTGACACTAGTGTCTCCATGATTGGGCCTTCAGTACCAGCCACTGAACCCCCCCCCCCGATATTGACCAGCACCCCTCTTGGTCTTGATTGGCGGCCTGCCCTGTCACTGTTTGACCAGACCCGTCCCCCTCATCCTGAGCTGGGATCCTTTTCTAGCTGTCCTCAAGTCTTCCTGTGGCTGGGTCAGACCAGTTGGGTTTGGCCCTCGGACATACGTAATTCTGATGTGCTCTGAAAAAAAAAAAAACCAAATCGTTCCCCCTTGCCCTCATTTGCAAACTCTTCTCTCAGTCTGGGCCAGCTGATATTTACGAACTCTGAGTCCTAGCTGTCTCTGCATGCTGATCCACATATCCAAGGAAGGGATTCCAGGGCAAACAAAGGCACAGATGTCAGAACGTAAAAGCAGGATCATGCTCCGGGAGGCGACCAGCCTGGCTGGGTTAGAACCCATGCTGAGGCACACTGGATTGAAACACTGGCAGACAAGTGGTAAGACCACACCGTGGAAGGTCTTAACCGCCCAGCTCTGGAGCTTGGCTCTGGACTGGGGAGTCCCTTCAGGGGGAATGGCCGACTTCGCGCAGGGCGGAAGGGAGAGAGGAGTCAAAGGTGACCCTGCTTTGAAGCTATGTGACTGGAATGACAGCGGCCCGCACTTACGGGGGCAGTCCCCTGGGGAAGAGCAGAGGTGGGAGGAAGTTGAGAGTTTGAGTCTGAGGTGAAAACACAACACCCCGGTGGGGATGCTGAGGGTCAGGTGCTGAGCCACGACCGCGGGTAGGGTGCCAGGTGGGGGTTAATAGGAATGTGGGTCTTCCCCATCCCAGGAGCCTGGTGCAAAGGGGGGAATGGAAAAGGAGCTTCGGACTCTGAGGCACAACCCCCCGAGAATGTCTGCCTCCGGCCGGAGGAAGGAGAACCGGGAAGGCACAGCGCAATAGCAAAGCAACCAGGGGACCACAGTGGCAGGGACAGCAGTGGACAGGGGAGCCCTGAGGGAGAAGCGGTAGGCTGCGGAGAGCACAGGGAATGAGCAGGGAATGAGCACAGGGAATGAGCACAGGGATGAGCATGCCTGGGGGGGCAGGGGTGATGGACAGCACCCAGAGTGCAGGGGGGCCATTATATGTCAGCACTGCTATTTAGTACCTAAACTAACAGTTTATCTCCAGGGAAGTCCTTTCGCAGACAGGTTTGCAGGTCAGACTTGCTGGGCCTGAGAACTTTGTGAGGGAGAGAAGTCATCCTTTATAATCCTTGTGATCTAACTCGTGACCACCCCTTTGCCCCCTTTCCAACCCTCTAACCACACGTACAAACACACTCCTACCTCTTTGTATAACGAACTCTTCTGAAAGCCAATGTGAAAGCAGCAGAACGTAAATTGTTCTACCACTTGGCAACCAACTCGTAGGCTCGTTTTTTCAAGGCTAGATACACAGATGCCTGAAAGAAATGGTCTGCCTTCACAGTTGTTCAGGTTGTGCACTGCACAGGTTACTCTAAGGGAGCGGCATTTTACATTGTAGGTATCTTTATTATTTTTATTTTTTTTCCGTATTTTTATCATGCCGTGTTGACTCGAAAGATGAGTGATTTGCATATTTACTATTACAGGTTTCTGGCAGATGGCAGTAAAGGGACTTTACAACATCAATACATTATGACAGTTTTATCTCAAGGGGAAGTAAAGTGTGTTGAGGAAGGGGCCCTTTTTCTACCACCGTGAGGGAGGCCCGGAGAGCTCCCACCAGATGAATGAGGGGCCCACACTTTGACAAGTAGTCGGCCAGCCATCTTCTCTCCCCTCACGGACCAGTAGCGTGGGCCCTGGCCAGTCCATTTCAATTTGACGCGCACTTATCAAATACCTGTTGTGTGAGAGGACCTCTGTCGGGGCTACAACGATGCAAAACACAGGGTTCCATGACCCCCAGGGAACTGTGCATCTTAGCGGCACACAAGTAGGAGTTCAGGGCCACGCAGAAATCGTGTGCCCGTAGTGCTGGCGGCCTGGGCTCAGTCCTTCGAAACCTGCTGTTTTTAATGGAACAGGCGTGAGTACTGGCCATAATCGATCCATTATTTTAATAGGTCTTTTATTAGTGGGAGCCCCTGCTTAATCAACCTCCCAGGCAGAAGAAGACAATTAGTTTTATACCACTTTGGGGGATCAGAAGCTTTGTAGGGCTTCTCTGAATTGGCAGCTATGGAGAGAGACACAGACAGAGAGCGACAGGGAGACAGAGGAAGGGGGCCGGTCTGAGGCTTTTCTCACTGTCCCATTCTCAGGGGACATTTTAGCGGAAGGCCTGCCTGTTCATCGCGGCATGTGTAAGTTCTCTTCGGGGAAGAGGGAGGGAGGTTAGGCTCAGGCTTCTCTGACCACTGCTTCTTAGAGTCAGGCGTTCTCATACCCAGCTGGTCCTTCAGCAGCCTTCCATTCTGAAGAGGAGGACAGGACTAGCCTCGCTTTTATTTCCTTGCCAACCTCTGACTCGGTCAAGTCTGTAGCTGTCGAGAGACTGCTAAAGCACATGGCTTCTTCCCTCGTCTGCACCTCTCTTTCCTCTGCCGTCACGAATAACATCGGCCTACGAGAGCCTCCCAGTGCCCTCACTGTACAGAGAAAGAGATGGGAGCCCAGAGTCCTGCTCAGGCTCATACTGTGCCTTTAACACCAGCAAGCAGTAATTCACAAACAGACTCGTACCTCAGTTTACCTTAAAGAGAGCAATGGCCAAGTGGCGATGAAGCTCCCAAGGAAGAAGAGGAAAGTGCTGCTGAAGGAGCTAATGAAGAACAAGAAATGACAGACAAGAAGTCGTGTGTGTGTGTGTGTGTGTGTGTGTGTGTGTGTGTGTCCAATGTGCACAAGCCTTTCCTGGGGCTGTTCACTGAGTGGGTGCCTGGCCAAGGTGGGATGAAACTCCAGTGTCCTGAAAAGCAAGACCCTTGCAGATGCCAGAAACAAGAGTGGCAAACACAGCCCTGTCCTCAGGGCCGAAATGTTTGTGGGTTTCTTTATTTTTAAAACCAAAGACAAAACAGGCGGTTCTTTAATAGTTCGCCCAGCCAAATAAAAGAGCTCATGCTGTGAACAGCTAAGATCCTAGTTCAAAGGAATGCCAGCCCAGCCCAAAGGTGACAGGGACCCCTGACCTCCAGGTCAGTGGTATCCACATTCGGAGAAGGGTTTCAGGGCTCACCGAAGGATGGATGTGCGGCTGAAGAAAGATTCACGGACCTGCTCAGACCCTGGGGAGAGGACCAAGTAGGGGCAGGGGAGATACTGCAAATGCCATAGGGATCAAGTCTCCGGGGGTGTCGGAAGTAAGGAAAACAGGCAGATGTTTTAAATAAAATAAAGTAGCACTACAGACAAACAGGAAATGGAAATGGAAATCTCACCTAGATTTATAGGTAAATAAAACACTCATTATCTGCCTTTAATGCAGGCATCTAACTTTCCAGCAGATGGAGATGTTACCATGTGAAAGAGAAGTTGGGACAGGTGGACCCAGCCCCAGACTCCCTGGTTTCGTTTCTTAGCAGTGAGACACAAGACAGAACCCCTAAAATACATAGACGCTGATCGATCTTTATGTACGTAACAATTTTGAAGTGAAAATGTCAGCATTACCTAGGTTCCTAATTCGGGGGTGGGGGTGGGGGGGTAAGCTTTTTAAGTAATGAAAGCCTTGGCCAGTTGTTTCCCTCTGGATCTGGGAGGATTTGGCAAAAATCATCTGTTTTCTAAGCTTTGTGTTCGGAAACCAGAGGCAGAAAAGGGTTCTGTTTGCCTTTTAATCAACATTCATTTGCATTACAGTACTTGCTACTTTAGAAGTCAAGGTTTCAGGGTTTTGTGTTTTTGTTTATGTTGTCTTTTTTTTTTTTTTTTCCTGGTCCCTAGAGATTCCCTGGCGGCCTTGGGCATAGGGTCAAGTTGTTTTCACAGCTTGCTTGCATTTTGTTTGAGGCTTCTGAGGACTTGGGCAGGATGCTTTTATCTGCATTTGAAGCATTGAATAGCTGTGCATTGCAAGCTAGCTGCTAGGCATAACTCATTAACATTTAAAAAAGAAAAAAAACCTGTCTGAGTGGCTACAGAATGGGATCTTTTGACAGACAATGTTGTCTGGGTGATCTCAGGTATTAGAGAAACATTTTCAGATCTGCGGAGGATGCTGTGGTTGGTGATTGCCTCCAAACCTAGAAAGTGGTACCCATGAATTAGGGCTTATGTAGGGGGTAGCCATAGATAGACTACATGGCTTTAGGGGTAAAGGACATAATGTTTTATTTCCCCAAAGTCTTTTTCCTAATGAGTTGTTGTTGTTGTTGTTGTTGTTGTTGCTTTATTTATTTTTTTATTTTTATTTTTTTATTTTTGTTGTTTTAAAGAACTCAGAATTCATTCAAAGACATCTTCAGGAAAACTGTAATATGTTCTACTCTTCGTTTAGATGTTAGAATAATTTGGGGCGCCTGGGTGCCGCAGTCGGTTAAGCGTCCGACTTCAGCCAGGTCACGATCTCGCGGTCCGGGAGTTCGAGCCCCGCGTCAGGCTCTGGGCTGATGGCTCAGAGCCTGGAGCCTGTTTCCGATTCTGTGTCTCCCTCTCTCTCTGCCCCTCCCCCGTTCATGCTCTGTCTCTCTCTGTCCCAAAAATAAATAAACGTTGAAAAAAAAATTTAAAAAAAGATGTTAGAATAATTTGTGGAGGACGATGAATGGGTCGGTGGGCATGCATTGTGTTGCCTGGTATCCAAATTCTTTTACTAAAAGCATCGGACCAGTCATACGAAGATGCCACTTTGACCCGAGTTTGCTTTATGTGTTATCCTTGAAAAAAAAAAAAAAAGAAAAAGAAAAAAAGAAACATTTTTGTTGTTGTTGTTAATTAGAAGTGTACACAGCAAAGGCTTAGAAGTAAATATTGTGGTCTCGTCGGGGAGTTTCAGGCATGTGGCTCAGAATCCTGGTCAGCACTATTTAGAAGTGTTGTAGAGATTTTCTTCCCCGCCCGGAACCCTTTCCCACATTCCACTAAGTTCAAGCAAAGGTTACCCTCCCTTGGCCAGGGGGAACCTATTGCTGCCTGCTGGCCAGGGATGTCTGGATCTTTTTTTTGATCTTCCTTTTTTTTTTTTTTTCCCCTCAACCCAGAGCTATTTAATCTCTGCTGGGAGAAGCAGAGGCATTTGTGATTTTGCCCATCAACAGTTAACTGCTTTTGTGGTTTACACGCATACACAGAAGACAAATCAAAACTGGACTCAGGATATCACACGTTCTCAGGAAAACCTGAGACTTAAACAAGAACTTACTTTACCTTGTTTCACATAAATCATCTCTTGAATTTGTCCAGAAAGAGGCAATCAATTTGTGTTTTTAACACTCTTGAGGGCTTCTTACGTTTCTGCTGTATAGCTGCTCGCTTCACTCCCCTTAGCCTTTCCGTGATTCATTAATTTGCTCACCAAACCCATATGGAGTACCTGCTCTGTGCCAGGCCCTTTATAGTAGGGGGGATATGGGTGGAGTGATGAAAATTTATCCCCAGTAATGGGGAACACAGCAACCTTCAGGCACGCTTTAAAATGGTTTGGGGTCAGTAATGTCCTCTCTGTTTGCAAAGAACCACTGATTTTTCCATCTACCAGGATGCACACCCTTCCAAAAGGTTCTGTGTGATTCATCTACTGCTACCTGCCCAGCCTCACACAAAGAGGGGAAGAATAGAAACCAGCAAGCGAATCTATGTAGGGCAGAGTGGTCTGCTAAGAGATCATCCCAGTTACTGGAATTTGGTCACAACTTTATAGTTTCATCAGAGCGTTAACTTTGATGTAGAAATGTTGGGGTTCGGAGCTGACGGCCAAGAAAGAATTCTTGAGACGTCTTGGGTGCAAAAAGCTGGTTTTATTAAAGCACAGGGACAGGACCCCATGGGCAGAAAGTACTGGGATTGTGCAGAGCAATTGATTATATATTTGGGAGCTGGGGGAGGTAAAGACAAGGGGAAGTTTCCAAAAGGACTTTCATATGTTAAAGATTGACTGCATCCTGGTGGCCTAGCTGTTGTCAGGCTAAGGTCCTTTTTTTCCCTCTAGAAAAGCATTAACATTAAAAGAGTTTGGAGTTCCTAGAGGAATGTTACACTCTGCGAGGCCCCCAGTGTGTCATGTGTCATGGGGCTGCAGGTTATAAGGAAATTTAATTTTATCTACAATACGTTTGCCTCTGTTCTCCACATCCATTTGATTTTTTGGAATACCCCATATGCAAAGGGGCAGACTTTGGAAGGTTTGTGTGAATTCTGGCATGTTGCCTCCATGTTTTTAAAACGGTGGTTGGGGAGCCTGGGTGGCTCCGTCGGTTAAGCGTCTGACTTTGGCTCAGGTCAGGATCTCAGGTTCATGAATTCGAGCCCCACGTCGGGCTCTGTGCTGACAGCTCAGAGCCTGGAGCCTGCTTCGGATTCTGTGTCTCCCTCTCTCTCTGCCCCCCTCTCTCTCAAAAATAAATAAACATTAAAAAAACATTTGAATGGTGGCAAAATACACATAACAAAAATTTACCATCTTAACCAGTCTTACGTGTACAGCTCAGTAGTGTTAAGTACACTCACGCTGTTGTGCAACCCCTCTCCTGACTCTTTGCGTCTTGCAGAACTATTCAACGTTGAACGATAGCTCCCCATTTCCCACTCCCCAACCCCTGGAAATACTATTCTATGTTCGGTTGCTGATACTTTTTTGGTTCTTTTGAGGAATGGCTGCTTTGTAAACATAAGTTTACAAAGATCAGTTCAAGACCCTGCTTTCACTTTTTTTTGATATATACTCAGAGTGGAGTTGCTGAATTATGTGGTAATTTTATTTTTAATTTTTTGAGGAACCGCCTTTCTGTTTACCATAGTGACTACACTGTTTTACATTCCCATCAACGGTGCACAGGGTTCCAGTTTCTTCTGTCCTCACCAACACTTGCTCTTTTCTTTCTTTCCTTTTTTCTTTTATTTTCTTATCTTTCCTTTCTTTTCTCTTCCCTTTCTTTTTTTCTTTTCTTTTTTCTTTCTCCCTTCCTTCCTTCCTTTCTTCCTTCCTTCCTTCCTCCCTCCCCCTCCTCCTTCCTTCCTCTTTTCTTTTTTTTCTTTCTTTCTTTCTTTCTTTCTTTCTTTCTTTCTTTCTTTCTTTCCCTTCCTTCCTTCCTAACTTCCTAACTTCCTTCCCTCCCTCTCTCCCTCTTTCCTTCCTTCCTCCCTCCCTCCTCCTCCCCCTTCCTCTTTCTTTCTTTCTTTCTTTCTTTCTTTCTTTCTTTCTTTCTTTCCTTCTTTCCCTTTCTTTCTTTCTTTCTTTCTTTCTTTCTTCTTTCTTTCTTTCTTTCTTTCTCTCTCTCTTGATAATAGCCATCCCAATGGGTGTGAGATGTTGGGTCTATTTTTAATAATAAAACAGAGTGAATAATGTATTCTTAGCAATCCCTGCATTTTCAGATAAAATGATACAAATCAGCAAATGCTAACATTGCTCCTACACACCCAGTATCAAAAACCACACAGGATGGGCACAGTGGAATCTAAGCCAAAGGTTTAGGAGAGCTTATGTCACATTTCCTCTCTGTTTATGTTATCTCTTTTGATTTTCATGAAACTATCTGTTTTTGGTGAACTCTTTGTATGGCTTTATCTAGACAAGGAAGACAGGGTGGGGGGAAATAGAGGGGATGTAGAAATATGGGTAGAACCACTGGAAAATTTCCAGATTGCATAGACAAACTGTGGAAGATTTGACTTTCCTTTACTGTGTAACCTTTACCATGTTGTGTTTTCCTGTGTCTACTCCGTCATATAACCTCCCCCTGGCCTGCAGCAGTCTGATTGTCCTTGGTCTACACTTGTGCCTGCCCATTTGCCAGTGTTTTGCCCTGAGGAGTAGTTTACTCTTGGATTATCCAGGAATTTTTCTTGGAGCCTGATCAGAGTAGAGTGAGACAGAGATAGATAATAACTTGGATCACTCAGTCGAAAAGATCACATCCTTCCATTTAAAATATATTGGGCATTTAAGGAGAATTCTCTCTTCTTCTGGTCTCTCCCCCAATTTTGTAGGTAATTATGGATGGCTCAGTCTATCCAAAGGAAACCAGAGGGTGAGGATGTAGCTACATGGTCAGAGTAAAGTAGGGCAGTGAGGAGAAGAGCCAATATCACAGAGGTTTACTGGCTATGGCTATAGTTGGGGCACATTCTTTCCAGGTTTCCAGGTCTGTCCTCACAAATTTTTCATTAAGGCAGAGTGTGCTTGTTGGTGAGAACTTTTACTGAGGACAGAGTTCACCCACCAAGACCTGCGTGTGTCAGTGGCTGATGGTTGAACTGCAGGAGAGCAGGGCCCTTCAGAGCCCAGCCGACGCTCCGAAGAAGGAAGATTAAAACCATTCTTCTGCGCACATCCAGGAACGAAATGCAACTTGCCGGTGGCTACTTGCAAGAACCGTAAGGAAGAAAATGGGGTAACGAGATCCCGAATGGCAAACCCCAAGGGTTGGCCGCCCAGCAGCTCGAGTCTTGCACCGCCCCCAGAAAGCGTGGGACCTTCCTCCCGGCTCTTCCCCCAGGCATTTTGTAGCTTTGGGCCATCCTTCTACGACAGTTATCAAAGAACACTGACGGAAGAGGCAGCTCAGAAGGGCTTTGGTTTGGGGACCGCCAAACATCAATGAATGACCTACAAGCAAAGGCATACTTTTAATAAAGTCTTGGGACTGCTGGGGACTGCCGCCGAGCCCCCCATGCTTCCCCTGCCAGGGGTCGCCACGTGAGATAAAGGTAGCTAGTTCTGTGTCTGCGATTCGGGTAAAGCTTCCAGAAGCAGACATTGCACCACTTCCCTGGGCATCTAGTTTCAGGGGAGAAGAAAGGACGTGAATGTTCATTGAGTGCCTGCGCTTTTACAAGCGTTCTCTTACGTGATTATCAGGCAAGTCTGCGAGGTAAGCATTGGCATACCTGCTTTAAACGACAAGGAACGCAAGGTTCAGGGACATAATGGGTCCAATGGCCCAAGCTTAGTGTGTGACAGGACTCAGATTCAGACCCAGGGAAGGATATGTAAAATCCCCACTCTTTTCCTGTATCTCGAAGCCTGTCGGTAGATTCACGAATGCTAGGCGGTTTGTCCACAGGTCTAACCGGCATCTCTTCTGCTGCATTTCTCTGAACACAGCTGCATTTTGAAGGTTCTAATGGGCCCAAAAGGCCTTGGCTGTGGAGCCATGATGCTGGCAGCAGCGAGTTCTGCAAAACGGCTTTGGGTCTCAGTGAGTTTGAGAGGAAGAAGGCTACACCTCATTTAACTCAGTGGCCACCGTCCAAATTGTCCCACAGTCAAGAAGTGGGCTGCTTTGCATGCTGCCTCTGTACACATACTTTGTTTTCCCTCTTTGTCTTTGCCCATCCTTTCCCCCCAAATATCACAAAACACTGTTTCAGCCTGAGGTTTCAATTAGGTTCTGGCATGATGAGCTCATGCCACGCTTTGTGTGGCCACAGCAAGAGCATCCTTCCCGGTGCTTCCTTTGAGAGGGAGCCGGGGCTGCTGAATCCCCTTTCATGCTTCCACAAGGGAACCTCCGCTTCTCATTTGTCCAAATCCTTGTTTGTCTTCGAAAAGTGAAATGCTTGCATTTGATTGTGATGGGGATGGATTGACGTCTTTTAAAGTCCCCGGAATGAAAGCCAAGCTTACTCAGGGGGATTATCCCCAGCATTCAGGGGAGTTGAATGTGGAGGGCTGCATTCGTTTGGTAAATAGTGGTGGAGGGACCCGCCCTGCCTTTTTCTCCAGGCGGTTGTGCATATTTGGACAGGACGTGTTCTGCCTGCAGAGAGAGCCTGAAAAAAAAGTCTCTTAGCAAATAACAGGGGCCTGAAAGGGACAAATGAGGCTGGCTGGTGAGTCCCTTCGGGGTCACCGTTTTCATCTTAAAAATGATCACTTTTCACACTTGCCATGGAAATCCAATGGGCCACCACGCAGGAGCGAATTCACCAAGCCACCGCGGAGGAGAGCCTTGGTTCTGGGCTCTTGTAGAATCTCCAGGAAAAGGCAGCAATGTAGCTGGTTGAAGCAGCCACTTGCTGGGGTCCTTTGTGTCTGTCCCCGTGTTTGTGCATGTGCAAATGGCCCCTTCTCTGTCTGGCTTGCTGTTTATTTTGTTTGGAAAGCTCCTGGCTGTCTGGGGTTGTGCCTATTCAGCCCCTTCTGTACAGAGGCATGTAAATGAGCTTGTTAATTCAACTGGGCAATTGATGAAGCTGTTTTTGTAATGTGCTCCGGGCTGTCCTAGGCACGGCAGGTACGCATGAAGGAAGCCTTAGTGGGGTCTCTATCTATGACCTCGAGCAGCTCCGGGTACCTTTCTAAGCCTCCTATTCTTGACTGGAGAGTTAGGAGGTCAGGTTGGCTGGTTTCCAGAAGGACCTTTCCTGCTCTAAGGTTCCCTGATTGAAGTCATCAGAGACAGAAAGACATCGAGCCCGCTAAAAAATAAGACCCATTGTGATGAAGAACACAAATGAGTTATATAGAAAATATGTCCTTTGGTTGTGTCCAGAGTAAGGCTGCTAGCAAATAAAAATGAAGAAGGCTCAGTTAAATTTGAATTTCAGACTCATTAAAAAAATTATTTAGTACAAGTATATCCCATGCAATATATGTTATATATCTGCAAATTTTTCCTGGGCATTCTGCATTTTATCTAGCAGCCCAATCCAAAGAGGTTATGAGGACTGTGGACCTAAAGGAGAGCCACCTTTGCTGGCTGTCTTACTCTCTGCTGTCCAGCAACACTGACTTCTTTCCATTCCACCTCCTGCCACAGGGCCTTTGCATAGGTTGGTACCACTGCTTCAGGATGACTTGCTTCCCATCCCCTCCCTAATAAACTAACTCTTCCTTTAGATTCCAGTTCAGAGCTCACCTCCCTATCCACATTCCCTCGTGGGCTCTGCCTCCACAGCACTTGCCACAATGTTTATGTGTGTGCATTTCACAAACATATGCTAAAGGTGAGGCTTCGGTAGGCGTATTGGAATGTCAAGGACATTCTGGATAGGTAAACAAAAGAAAGAGAGCCACAAAGGTGAGAGTGCCTGTGGTGTGTTTCCAGAACAGTGAAAATAACCATCAAGTAGTTAGCGATCCAATTGTAGAGAACCATGTCCTTGAAACCCATGTTAGGTGAATGTTCCGAGGACAGTGAAGAACTCAGGAAGGCTGTCATAAGAATGGCAACACGATGAAAGTCACTCTTTGGTTGGTGTTATTAAACCGTAACAGGGAGAGCTGAGCCCAAGAGCCCTCCAGAGAGCTGGGAAGGAGCATGCTATGAGAGAGCATCACTTCAAGAAATACCTGCTGAGCTCCAGCTGCCTCCCAGGCGCAAAGCATCTGCTAATGAGCAAGGGCAGTTCACAGGGGCAGTGCCCAGCTCACTGGCTTCTGTCAAACGTTGAGAGATAAGCTGGGGTCCCTTGTGGTCCCCCCCCCCACCAAATTCTGTGAATTTGTCACACTAGTTAATTCTTTCCCTGAAGCCATCAAAACTTTCTTCCTGCTGAAACCTCTTTCCAATGTTTTACCATGTCTGCTCTGAAGTGTTAAGAAGACAGAGCTTTTGTTAGAACCACTGCTTGGTTTTCAGGCATGGGGATTTTTCTGCATCTGCCCACACATTCATGCAGGAAGTTTTTCCACCTTATGGACCAGCCCATGTTGTATCCTTATCACTCTTTTTTTTTTTTAATGTTTACTTAAACATTAGAGAGAGAGAGAAGGAGGGGCAGAGAGAAAGGAGAAGAGCAGATCTGAAGCAGGCTCCCCACTGACAGCAGAGAGCCCAATGCAGGGCTCAAACTCATGGGGCTCGAACTCACGAACCATGAGATTATGACCTGAGCCAAAGACGGACGCTCAATAGGCTGAGCCACCGAGGCACCCCGTTTTTATCACTCTTGATTGCTTTGGCCTGGTGCCATGAGACTAGAAGATACATGTGTACACACACACACACACACACACACATTCACGAACTGGTACACACATACACAAACATACACATAATATATATATATCATGCACCCACATATGTACATTATATGCACACATCGACATAACACGCGGTACACATGCATATACACACATGTACACATATGCACACGTGCATATACGCCCATGCATATTTTGCTAAGATGATAAAAGCAGGAGATGGGAAGTCAAGCCACCTTCCTCGGGGTATCACTTGCACAGGTGGTGTCGTTTCCTCTGCTTCTGGATTTCTCCGTCTTCTGAGACTTCTACTCTCCATGGCATTTGTACCAGAGTTCCCTGCCCTGAGTTCCTTCTCAGAACTCTCAACGTCCTCGGTTCTTGACAAGGAAAAACCCCAGCCACATCATTTTTCTGGAGGGATATTTGTATATTCCGTATATTAATATGTCCGTATCCGCTCCGATAGATGTGTGTTTTCCCAGGCTGTAAGAAACCGGTTATGACCTCCTGCTTCTAGGCAGCTGTCAGGCTGCTTTCCTGACACTCGGCCCGACCGGGCCTTCTACTGACAGAACGCCCTTGAAACGTTTCTTTTTTATTAAATGTAACATGTTAAGATGTAACACTACGTGTCCCACAGCTTGAAGAGTTTTGAACAGCGTGCCGTTTTTTTCCACAGTGGGATTTGTTTTCAGTCACTTTTTCCAGCCGTAGATTTACTGTGACAAGAGAGAAAAAAGGAAACCTTTCAGAAAGAGGTTGGGCAACTCGGACAACGCGGGCCTCTCCGATTCCCAGGAGACTACGTGTCTAGCAACTTTCTCCAAACAGGAAGCTACTGCTGTTCTGTGTTCAGCTCTCTGGAAGCGTGCGAGGAACACCAGCCGCGGTGCTTCGTAGACCTCTACACATGTGTGTTCCTTCTTTCTGTGAGAACGACGGTCTCGCGCGGCCTGGCTCTGCCTCCACAGACCCCTCTCGTCACATCCGCCCTCGCTTTCTGCGTCAGCCGTGGAGACGTCTCTCCCCCCTTGAGGGGGCCATGCTCCTGCCCCTCGGCTGTGGCCAGACGTGTATACCTCTGCCTTGAAGGTCCTTCTCTCCTCCCCGCCCCTTCACCCACTAAACCGTCCTTCCGGTTACAGTCTCACGGTTGTGTGAATGTCTAGTGAGCGGCTGCCTTCCCTGTGAGACCAGGGAAGGACTTGGTCGTGCACTTGCACTAGATCAAGGACTCGGTGTCTTTTTCTTATCATTTCCTTGGCACTTTCGATAGTACCAGAATAAGGTAGACTCGCAGTAAATATTGGCTGAGCGAACGAACTCATAAAATGAATGGATGTGGACTGCCCATGAGGACAAAGACTCTGCCTCGTTATCTTGCTCATACCTAGATCCCGGCCCTGAGCCTGGTACACAGTAGGCGCCTACTAAGTATTTTTTGGGTGAATGCATGAGCATTGCACCATACCTGGTACCATGTGAAGAGCTGTCCCTTACCTCAGAGAAGTGAGCTTCTACTTAGGGAGATAATTTTGTACTCAGATGAAAGACGTCAGGGTTCGGTAGGCAATGAGTCAGAACTCAGCTTCTGGGTCAAACCTGGGTTGGAACCCTGCTGACTTCACCACTTTCTAGCGGCGCAGGTTTTAGCAAGGTACTTAACCTCTCTGGGCCTCGGTGCCACACCTGTCAAATGGGATAATAATAATAATAGATCTTTTGAGGCGCCTGGGTGGCTTGGTCGGTTAAGCGTCCGACTTCGGCTCAGGTCATGATCTCACAGTCCGTGAGTTCGAGCCCCACGTCGGGCTCTGTGCTGACAGCTCAGAGCCTGAAGCCTGTTTCAGATTCTGTGTCTCCCTCTCTCTCTGCCCCTCCCCTGTTCATGCTCTGTCTCTCTCTGTCTCAAAAATAAATAAAAATTAAAATAATAATAATAATAATATACCTCTTTTGCGGGGTTGTGAGGATAAGGGGGAATAATGCCCGGGCAGTGTCTCATACAGCACTTGGTACGCTGCAGGTACTACCTAACTAGCCCTGTGAGGCATCATTATTATGAATTGAGAAGTTCCTCTGCATTTTAAGTGTGCTGAGGTCATTGACGAACAGCATGACTCTGGGCAAATGTGTTCCCTTTTCTGAGCTTCCGTTTTCTGCTGTGTAAATTGAGAGAATTAAGTGATAGGTTCTTTCTAGGTGTGAAACTCTATTTAGAGTAGAGATTGCTAGATCAGTGGGGCGAGTATAGTCCGGGGAAGCTTCCGGGAGCAGGTGGACTGAGCCACATCTGGAAGGTCAGGTAGAATTTGTTTAAGCAGAGAATAGAATGTGAGAGACACCAACCAAGATGAAGTGCAAAGCCATGGTGGGGGCAGGGGCACGGGGCATTCGGAGAAAGGGCGTTGGAGTGGGGAGGGTGCTCATTTAGAATTCGTGGGAGAAGAGTGTAGGGCTAGGACAGGTTCTTGAGAGGGTCATGCCTCTTTCCTGAAGAAGGAAGTTTTGGGGGGTAATATAGCTTAAGATGGATAAATGGGGAGAAGGGAGGGAGGGAGTTGGAATCCGGGAAATCAGTTAGGAGACTGTGAAGCCCTTCTGGCACAGGCTGATGAGGACCTGGGCTGGGGCTTGGCAGGAGAAGTGAAGGGGAAGAGAAGAATCCAGAATGAATGAATGACAGCCTGGTGGCAGAGCGGATAAAGGGAGTGAAAGAGGTTTCTCGAGTGCTTGCTGCCCTGGCGGAAATGTGTCCTGTCCCTAAGAAAGTGACTGCATGCCCTAGAAAGGTGTATCAGTGGTTGTCAACCCAGCCGATGGCCTGGCTTCCACCAGCAGAAGCTTAGACCCTCACTGGAGGCTGGAAGCCATGGGAAGAAGGCAGGTACAACACAAGATCTGCTTCTACTCACAACACTTCTGAAACCAAATGTGTGAGTTTTCCACACCAAGCAATTCTCTAATTCTCTGTGGACACCAACCAGATGTCCAACAATTGAATTCAGTTCTGCCACTGCTACCCAGGGTCAGTGTAGACCCCACAGGTTAGGAGCTGTCCTGCAAGCCTGCCCCCCACTTCAGACACCATTTACAAGTAGTGGGTCACCACGTTATACCCACTTCTGTCCAACTTGGGTACAAGTAGGAGATTCCCATGACCCCCCCCTTGTCAGGTTCGATAATTTGCTAGAATGGCTCACAGAACTCAGGAGAACAGCTTACTTATTGTCACCAGTTTATTAAAGGAGATAGAACCCAGGAACAGCCCGATGGAAGAAATGCACGGGGGGGGGGGGGGGGGGTGTGAGGGAAGGAGCTCGAAGAGCTTCTGGGCCCTCAGTGGGCACGCCACCCTCCCGGCACCAGGGCGTGTTCCGCCAACCCAGAAACTTTTGAACCCTGTCGTTTTTACGGAGGATCCCTTATGTAGGCACGAGTGATTAAATCATTGGTTACTGGTGATTAACCCAGTTTCCGGCCCCTTCCCCTCCCCAGAGGTCAGGGTGGAGCTGAAGTTCCAACCCTCTAATCATGCTTTGGTCTTGCTGGTGAGCAGCTCCCACCCTGAAGTTAGAGAGGCCCCACCGAGAGTCACTCATGGTGCTCAGCCTTAGAAACCCTCAATAGAAGCCGAGGCCACTTTGTGGAGCCACTGGAGTGAGGCAGGAAACCGGCTTCCTTTAGCTGGCCATCCTGAGAGAGACACAAGGTCCTCAGGTAGCCAAGAAATGCTAGCAGCCACCAGTAGGTGACTCTGGGGCGAGTGGTTCACAGCTGTAACCGATTGGCAGGGCAACAGTTTGGAACAGGTTTGGGCTGCAGCACAGGGTGGGCGGGTAGTGGTGCAGTGTTAACACCGGCACCTTGGAGTCCCACAGACCTGGGCCCGACTCGGAGCTCTGCCGCCTACCACCTTTGCTTCGGGAGCAAGTCACTGAGCTTGCCTGACCCTCATCCCCCGTAGGTGTGGATTAGCTGAGTTAGGATCATCGAAGGGTGTGGCACTCAGTAGGTGCTCAATAAACAGTAGGTATATAAAAATTATAAAAGATGGGAATAGGGTCGGCAGCCAGATCCAAATGCAGATGCTAAGGAAAGAGAAGCTCCATTTCTCTCTCTGCCTTCTGCACAGCATGGGCTGTACAGCTCAGAAGGGAACTTCCTTCTTGCAAGGCCTCCTGGAGGTTGCAGTCTTGACGGGCTGGCTTGCCTGGGTAGAACTGTAACCTTTTATTTAGCCAGTCGCGCATCATTTTTTTGTGGCAGCTTTGGGGGTGCATCCCCAGGGTGTCGAGCAGTGGTGTGGTTGCTGGCTGGGTTCTCCTTCCTGGTTCAATAGCCTCACTTAGAGCAGTGGTTGTCAAAGTGTGGTTCCAGCAGTGGTATCGCCTGGGAACTTGTTAGAAATGCAGATTCTGGGGCTCCACCCCAGACTTAATCAATCAGAAACTGTAGGCATGGAGTCAGTCCGTCAGTCTGTGCTTTGGCGAGACCTCCAGGTGATCCCGAATCCGCTGGCATTTGAGAACCACTGCATTCGAGCGTCGCACACTCGAACTGTGTTTAAGTGTGAGCAACGATGCTAAGAGGAATTTACCGTCTGTGGAACATCGAGCCAATACTTTTTCAGGATTTACAAAAAGACATTTCTGTTCACTGTGAGTCATTTAGATCTCCAAGGCTGTCAGTTAAGTAAGAACATGTGAACTTCTGAAGTTTAAATGATATAGTTACAAGTGCGGGATAGAAGGTTAGGGGTATTAGCAATTGATAAGCTGCATGTTTTTGCATTTAAGTTTTAATGACAGAATGCGCCCCAAACAGTTTCCCTTTCAGAACAGGAAAGGCTAAGAATTAGACAGTCTCGTCGCTCTTCTCTTCCGACTTTTTCAGACCAGTTTTCTAATTCCAGAGAAGCGTCTGGGCTCTTTGAGACATGTTCCTCATCTTATTTTCCATAACTTTGTCCTGGAAAATGCAGTCTGGGGGAAAGCAGTTTCAATAGTAATCACCCGCGTCTAGTCCAGAATGCGAAGTTCAAGGGCAGGCAGATCCTTTGTCATAAACAAGAGGAATACTGCATAGATAATGCAGTTGGCAGAGGTCAAGTCTGGCTTGGCTGTGCCCTGGATTATTCACCGCCAGCCAGTGCTGCAAAGCCTGCCCCCAGCTTTGAGCAAACCCCTTTTATTTTATGTCAACCCTGCACGTACACGTAAGACATGGCATCCACGTGTTTCTAATTCGTTTACACTTCACTCATCAGCATGTGTTGGGTAAGTACCCTGCCACGTCCGAGTTTTATGAGCTGCGTTTACGAGGCTGCTTTTCTTGAACAGGGATATCCTATATTCCACCAAAAAACACGGAACTTGAGCCTGGGAACTGAAGGTTTCGGTGCTACACTTGGAGTGAACTTGTGAAGTTTGAATAGACCCGAAACTGAGCACAGATGTTACCCGTTCTCTAAGAATAGCCTCGTGTGTTTAGTCACAGAATCTCTCCTCTTTCCTCACCCGAAAATTTCTCCCTGGGAGAAATGTGCAGTTCTGGCAAAGGTTTGAATCTTGTTTGCTGCCACTCTTGTTTACTAGCTAATGCAAACCTCCGAAGTAGCAAAGCTAGCTTAAATCCAGGATCTGCTAGCTAAAATCGAGGATCTCCACACTGCAGCAACGTTTTGCTTTCCTAGAGAGCAACATTTTGTTTTGCTGTCGCACTTAGGCAACGTTCCCGAAAAGACGGCGGGAAGTCTGACAGTTTTGTGTTAATTCTGAACAGAGATGGGAGGAAGCCTACCATCCACCATCCACGGAAACTGTGCACAAGGACTCTGTTTCTGCGAACTTGAATTGTTGAACCTGAATTTTTTACGCGTTTTTAAAATTAGCTTTTATCATTTATTATTATTTGTAATGTTTATTTTATTTTTGAGACAGAGGGAGACAGAGCATGAGCGGGGGAGGGGCAGAGAGAGAGGGAGACACAGAATCTGAAACAGGCTCCGGGCTCTGAGCTGTCAGCACAGAGCCCGATGCGGGGCTCGAACCCACGAACCGTGAGATCATGACCTGAGCCGAAGTCAGACGCTTAACCGACTGATCCACCCAGGCGCCCCCTAGCTTTTATCATTTAATCCATGTGTACATTCACAGAAACAAATAGTTCTACAAACGTTGCCCCTCCCCCAGTATTTCTTCCTCTCCAGCTGTTTTAGCTGTTCTTTTGATTTACCTTCGTATCTATGAATACTGCTTACATTGTTACTTGTGAACTTCTCGGATTTCAAATATGTTCTGTTGAAGACGAGGATTCATCCGCTTTCATCATCCTCTCCTACCTCCCCACGTGTGCACACTCCCCATCCCACACCCCCTCGAGGTAATTATGTAATCAGGCTAGAATAGTTACCTTTGAATAGTTACCTTAGAATAGTTACAGCATGACTATGTGCACGCTCCTCACAGCTGAGCCATATGGTGTACTAGCTTAGGTCAGATCTCCAGGATCCAGAGCCTGGACGGAGATTCCTGCCCAGTGTTTACTGGGGAGTGATCCTGGAACAGCAGCACCTGTGGGGGTGCAAGGTGCAGATTGGCGCATCTCTGTGCTGGGCTAGCTTGCGTAGTTACCCAAAATTGAGATAGGGTCGGCCTTTGTGCCAGCACACGGACCAGTCTTTGGCTATCCCTGGGGAAGAGGCTTAACCTTTCGTGAGGCAGGTCCCTTAGACTGAGGGCAAGTTCCAGAAAGACACAGCTGTGAGCTACCAGCAGGGGGCACTCCCAGCTGCTGAGGGAATTCTGACTTGGATTGGGTGGTGCTGGTGGGTTATCTGGGCATCACATTGTAGCATCCATTCCCTATGCTGTGATTACTGTTCTCCTGAAATCCTTAGTTTCTTTGTTGTTAATAAACACCTTTTTCTCCTTGTCTTCTTTTCTAGGTACTTCATGCTAATTTAACCTCAGGCACTTTGAAATTATGTGAATCTTCCCTCAGTAATTTGATTTATCAATATCTTTAAGTTTTTATTAACTTTGAGAGAGAGCACACATGCACTCATACATGCACAAGTGGGAAAGGGGCGGAGAGAGAGAATCCCAAACATGCGTCTGTTGTCAGTGTAGAGGTCTACTGTGGGGCTCAGTCCCATGACCCTGGGGATCATGACCTGAGCTGAAATCAAGGGTCAGGCACTCAACTGACTGAGCTATCCAGATGCCCCTAAAATATCAGTATCTTAAAAATTGAGTATTGTCTCCATTTCACCTTCTCCTTGACCCTTCTGATCTGCTCAGTCCTAGCCTCGTACACACTTGTCTTGTTAAGGTCCCCTTTCACCCTAGTCCCGAGCATTCCCTCTGGATTAGTTCTTCTATTTCCTGGATCCCACACCTTCTACTTTCTTGGTTTGTTCTTTCATTGTGGTAGAACACGTTCTCCAGGAAGTGTCCATGAGAGGAAAATTGTGCAAGAATTGAATTTCTGCAGATGCCTTTATTTTTTCTCAAAGGTTGATAATTTGACTGGATATGGAATTCTGGTGATTGATGTAAAATTCTAGAAATGACTTTCACAAATTACAAGCCATTGCTCGGTTATCTTGTAGCTTTCAAAGTGGTTGTTGAGAAATCCAATACAACACCATTTTAGTTGTTTCCTCTTTGGTAGCCTGTGTTATCTTTTCTTTGTCCCAAGTGTCTTAAAATTCCACAACCATGTGCCTTGGTGTTGTTCATTATCATCCATTCATTAGGAGACACTGCTTAGGTTCCTATAGGTCTTGTGGAGTATGCCAAGAATGCCAGGCCTTGCCCACCCTCTAACCAGGTCATTTCTCAAGATTGTGTTTTCAGTGAGCCACCTTGAAGAATGGACAACATCTCCATCCAGGACAAAAGAGCAGGGCTCCTTACTGCTTCCTGTAGACGCATCGGGTCCTCAAGCACAGTGTTCCTTGCCTACGTGTGTAATGTCCCTGTGAGGCGTGGGGGCAAGGGGAACTGACACAAACATGCCAATGCTTGTGATGTTCGCTCTTCCAAGAGCAATAAAGTCCTTTATCTCTGACTCAGGAGTCTTTTTTTTTTTAATGTATTTATTTATTTTTGAGAGAGAGAGAGAGCACGTGAACAGGAGAGGGACAGAGAAAGAGGGAGACAGAGGATCCCAAGCAGGCTCTGTGCTGTCAGCATAGAGCCCGCCTCGGGGCTCAATCTCTAGCAAGCTCATGTGAGCGGAATTGTTAAGTCATGACCTGAGCAGAAATCAAGAGTTGGATTCCCAACCGACTAAGTCACCCAGGTGCCCCTCTGACTCAGGAGTCTCATATCCTCTGTCTATACCCATGAAACATAACAGGCTAACTTATTAATTACAAGTAGGGTAAAATCAAGTCCTACACCTAACACCATTGTCCTGGGCACTTGATGGGCTCCTTCATTCTGGAAACAGAAATTTTTTTGAGTTATTTATTTGTTGATTTCCTGGAGATCTACGAAACTAACTGCTGCTGCTGCCTTTTTTTTTTTTTTTTAATAACAGCTTTATTGAGATAAAATTCATATATCATAAAAGCCACCAATTTAAATACTACAATTTAGTGTTTTTAGTATAGTTAGAAAATTGTGCAACCATTACCACTAAATAATTTCAGTATGGACCCCAAGATGAAAGTCCATACCCATTAGCATTTGCGCTGCATTCTGTCCTCTGGCAACTACTAATCTACCTTCTGCCTCTATAGATTTGCCTATTTCGAGTATTTCATATAAATGTAATTAGGGGCACCTGGGTGGCTCAGTCAATTGAGTGACAATCGATTTCAGTTTAGGTCACAGTCCCAGGGTTGTGGGATCAAGCCCCGTATCAGTGTGAAGCATGCTTAGGATTCTGTCTCTCTCTGTCTCTCCCTTTGCCCTTTCCCCCGCTTGTGCTCTCTCTCTCTCTCAAAAATTAAATGAATGAATGAATGAATGAATGAATAAATAAATGTAATTAGACAATAGGTGACTTTTTGTGACTGACTTCTTTCATTTAGCACACTGTTTTCAAAGTTCATCCATGTTGTAGCATGTATCAGTACATATTTCCTTTCTGTTGTCCAATAATATTCCACATATGGGTAAAACACATTTTATGTATTTATTCATCAGTTGAGGGACATTTATATTGCTTCCACTTTCTAGCTGTTGTGAATAATGCTGTTATGCATATTCACGTACACATTTTTTTGACGTGTGTTTTCATTTCTCATAGTTGGATACCTAGCAGTGGAATTGCTGGGTCATAAGGTAACACTGTGTCAAACATTCTGAGAAACTGCCAAATTTATTCCAAAAAAGCCCTTCCATTTTACAGTCCTTTTAGCATTGTACAAAGGTTCTGATTTCTTTACATCCTTTTCGACTCTTCCTAGTGTCTTTTTAATTGTAGCCATCCTAGTGTGTGTGAAATGTTATCTCATCATGGCTTTGATTTATATTTCTTTAATGATGAATGATATTAAGCATCATTTCCTGTGCTTGGTGGCCATTTATGTATCTTTGTGGGAGAGGTGTCTATTCAAATTCTTTGTCCATTTTTTTTAATTGAATTGTCTTTTCATTGTTGAGTTATAAAAGTTGTTTACAGATTCTAGATACAAGTCCCTGATACATGATTTGCAAAAATTTTTTCCCATTACTTGTGTTGTCATTTCATTTTCCCAATGGAGTTCTATGATGAAGCCCGACTTAGCTATTTTTTTGTTACTTGTGCTTTTGATATCATATTATCTAAAAAACCATTGATGAATTGACTATCATGAAGACTTATGCCTAGGTTTCTTGTAAAAATTTTGTAGTTTTAGCTCTTACATTTAGGTTGATGTTCCATTTTAAGTTAATTTTTATATATGATGTGAAGTAGGGGTCCAGCTTCATTCTTTTGCATGTAGATATGCAAAGCTATCCCAACACTGTTTATTGCAAAGACTATTTTTCTCTCATTGAATTGTCTTGGAACTTTTGTCAAAAGTCAATTGACCATATATATGAAGGTTTATTTTTGGTCTCTCCATTCTATTCCATCAATTTATATATCAGACTGTCTCCATTGCTGTACTGTCGTAGTATTCAAAATCAAGAAGTATGAGTCTTCCACTCTTTCTTTCTCCAAGGTTATTTTAGCTATTGGTCCCTTGCATTTCCCTATCCATTTCAGGATCAGCCAGTCAATTTCTGCAAAAAAAGACAGCTGGTATATTGACTGAAATTGTGTTGAACCTATAGATCACTTTGGGGAGCATTGCCGTCTTAACAATCTTAAGTCTTTTGATTCATGAACATGGAATGTCTTCCCATTTATTTAGATCTTTATTAGTTTCTTTCAAAAATATTTTGTAGTTTTCAGTGTATAAGTCTTAAACTTCCTGTGTTAAATTTATTCCCAAACGTTTCATTCTTTTTGATGCTGTTGTAAATGAAATTGTTCTCTTAATTTCATGTTCAGATTGTTTATTGATAGTGCATAGAAATACAATTGAGTTTTGCATATTGATCTTATATCCTGTAACTTGGATGAACTTTTTATTAATTCAGATACTTTTTTGGTGCATTTAAATTGTCTGGTTTATATACAAGATCAGGTCATCTGTGAATACAGATAGTTTTACTTATTCCTTTTCAATCTGGATGCTTTTTCTTTTCTTTTCTTTTCTTTCTTTTTTTTTTTTTTTTTTTTTTGTCTAACTGCCCTGGTTAGAAGTCCTTTTTGTTTCTATAAAATCAATAGTAATGTTCCCCCTTCGTTCCTGATTTTAGTGTTTTGAGTCTTTTCTCTTTTATTCTTAGCCGATCTAAAAGTTTGTCAATGTTGTTTATCTTTACAAAGACCAACTCTGAGTTTCATTAATTTTCTCTGTTGCCTCTCCCTGCTCTATATAATTTATTTCCATTCTAGATTTCTTCCTTCTGTTGACTTTAGGTTTAGTTTGTTCTTCTTTCTCTAGTACTTAATGTGGGAGATTAGGTTATTGATTTGAGATTTTTTAACATGGGTGTTTACAGCTATAAATTATCCTCCAAGCACTGCTATATCTGCATCCCGTAAGTTTTGGTGTGTTGTATTTTTATTTTTATTTACTTCAAAGTATTTTCTTATTTCCCTTGTGTGTTTTTTTTTCTTGATCAGTTATTTAGAAATATGTTGTTTAGTTTCCACATATTTTTGAAATCCCCAAACTCCTCTCTGGTTTTGATTTCTAATTTCATTCCATTGCGGCAAGTGAACATATTTTGTGTGACTTCAATCCTTTTAAATTTATTAAGGCTTGTTTTATTATTTAACATTTGTTCCCTCCTGGAGACTATTCATGTACACTTGAGAAGAATGAGTGTTTTGCTCTTGTTGGGTAGAATGTTCTATAGATAGCTATTAGGTCTAGTTGGTTCAGAGTGCTGTTCAAGTCTTCTGTTTCCTTGCTGATCTTCTGTCTAGTCATTCTATTCATTATTGAAAGTGTGGTATCAACATTTCAAACTATTCTTATTGAATTGCCTAGTTCTCCTTTCAGTTCTGTCAGTTTTTGCTTCATGTGCTTTGGAGCTCTGTTGTTGTCTTCCTAATGCATTGACTCTTTTGTCATTATAAAACGCTACTATTTGTCTCTAGTAACAGTTTTTGTCTTAAAGTCTGTTTTGTCTCATAGTAGTATAGCCTGCTCCAGCTGTCTTTTGATAGCGTTCTCATTGCTTTTATGAAGGAGTTAATTTTCAGAGGCTTTTAGCTAACCATTCTGGAAAATGGAATCGCTAACTACTTCTTAATCACCCTTACAGATTTTCCCCCCGTTTTTAGGCCTTCTTTCTGCCCTATTTCCAAAGTTACCTCTTGGAGATGCAACAATACTAGGTAGCTTCGATGCTTCAATTCCTGCTTAGGATCAGTTTTCTTGGGTCTGCTACGTCATTTCCATGAGTTCTTTGCTTCCCACCTTCCAAAATTTTGTAACTATTAATTCCTTTTCTATTTCCTTTGCCCTTTATCACTTGAAAAATGTCTTTACTCTTATATCAGGGGGCTTTCCAAGGGGACACAGTTCAGGGAGTGATTTAAATATTGAACCGTATTTGAGAGTAAATCCTTTAGTTTTTAGCTGTTTTTTTCTAAGTAACCTGAATTTTCTTGTGTGATCTCCAGAGTTTAATAAGAAGAGAGATTTTTTTAGCTATCATGGATCCAGATACCTGGCAATTCTAAGTTTAATTACAGATAGTGCTTATATTATCTTTGAAACTTGGGTGTGGAATTTGAACATCTTTGATTCAAAATAAGAATGGTCAGCTGCTTCCAGCTCTTCTCTCACTGTTTGACTTTTCTTAGAGCAGTGGCTGTGAAATGTGTGCACCAGAATCACTCTGAGGGCTTATTTAAAATATAGCTTGCCTGAGTCTCTGATGCAGGACTAGGAGGCGTGGCCTCAGAATCTACATTTTCAACAAGTTCCCAGGTGAGGCTGGGCTTCTGGTCCTGGGACACAGAATCACCCTCTCAGTGTGTGGAATATAAAGGTGTTCCCTTTGGGGGTGGGGAGGACAGAGAAGGCGAGCAATAAGAGAGTCAGGGGGAGAAGGAGATGCCCGCTTTGCTCTCAGCCCGCTGCCCCCCGCTGGTGGCCACTCTTCTGTTTTCCCCCTCTCTCTCTGCTGGTAAAACCAAGCCAAGATCTGCTTAGAGAAGACGCTCTTGGCTCTTGGCTTCTCTTCTATAGAGAAGTATAATTATATTCACAGAAGAAAAAAAGGAATGAAGTGATTATCCATGAGAAAACTTAATCTGAGGCCCTGCAAATAGAGTTTTAATGTAGTTTAAAAAGAACTTTTTTTAATTTTTATTTATTTTTGAGAGAAAGAGAAAGAGAGAGAGAGCATGAGCGGGGGAGGGGCAGAGAGAGAGGGCGACAGAAACCGAAGCAGGCTCCAGGCTTTGAGCTGTCAGCACAGAGCCAGATGTGGGGCTCGAACCCTCAAACGGCGCGATCGTGACCTGAACCAAAGTCAGACACTTAACTGACTGAGCCAGCCAGGCGCCCCTGTTTTTATGTGGAATTTTAAGGTGGCTGGGGAGTATACACAGGGCCTAAAGAAGTGAGTCCTTGTGTACTTTTATGAGACACACTAGGTTGAGCATTGCCAAGGCAACAGGCGGTCTGATAGTTCTGATAGGCGGTCAGTTGTCCGCAGGGGTCTATTATCTGCTAGGAGCCCCCTCTTTCCTTCTTGCAAGTCTGAGGCAGCAGGGACACTGAGCCACATAGGTAGAGGGTCAGACCTAGTGGCAGGAGAGGTGCAGACTTCGGGCCGGTCCTCCAGGTTACTTTCATGTAGCTTTTTGGAGATTCTGCCGTAATTGCCCCCCATTCAGCCAGAATGTTCTCCTGCAGTATGTAGAATGTTCTCAGAATGTCGTTCTGTAGTATGGTTACGAATAGGGAGAAATAAAATTGTGGCTGCAAAAGCTAGTATCCCAAAGGCTAGAGGTAGTTGGGAGAGAGCCAGGAGAAGTGAGAACTCAAAACTCTGGCCCCTCCTGAGGCTGCCTCTCAGACGCTGTTATCACTTGGAATGCAATGCACCTGGATAGTTCCTGCTGTCACGTCAGAGAATGAAGAGCTGGCAAGGAAGAAGCAGGGTCCAGGTAGATAGATGACCTGAGGAAGCACGCTTTGGGGACTACTTTACCTCTAACCCGTCACCTCCTTTCTTAGGCCTTTGTGGTGGTATGTTTTTAATCTATGAAATGATGACTTGGTTTTAGATGATTCCCGAAGGCACTTCCATCTTTGGTATTCTCGGATTTTTCCAAGATCACCTCTTCTATCTTTTGGGCAGCCAGGGTACGAAACCCTGCCTCCTGACTTCTAAGGTAGAGCTTAACATACATAGAAGATTCAGTGTTCCCTAAACCATGTGGTCCCAGAGGCTCCATGTTATTTCCTGTTAGTGGTTTTCAGTGGCTTTGGAGTGAAGTTCATTGCTATGACAGTCAGGCAGCTACACTGGGGAAAATATGATGTATTGTGTTGTGTAGGAAAGAGTCAGTGTGATCCGATCCAGTAATCAGATTTTCAGACAAAGGCATGACCCTGGAACATGCTGTCTATGACTGAGCAAAGCGTTAGTCTTGTCTCCAAAAACAGTTAAAAAAAAAAAAAAAAGTCAGTATGTACTTGGCTTGTCTGTTTTGGATATGGAAATACATCTTGCCTGAAAATTTTTCTCATTCTTATTTTGGAGGCAACTAAATTGTTCTGAAGATATTAGTAGCAGCAGTAATTAATTAGCATGTATTGAGCACTGACTGTGTGCCAGGCTCGGTGTGAAATAACAGAAATATAGAGAAGGACTCTGTAAGGGAATATATCTCATTGGGGGAGATGAGAGAAAGGCAAAATATACAATTTTAAAAAGGCCAGTATTTACTTATTCATCCCTCCTCTTATTCCTCAGGGATTGGTAGAGCATCTGCGATGTGCCCGCCTCTGTACTGGATGCTGGCGGTACAAAAGTGAATATGCCAGGCATGTCCCTGTGGTCCCTCAAGACTCTGCTTCAGTGAAGTTTGGTTAACCTTATTGTAGAGGGGGCCAGATCAGATGGCTGGATGTACAGGCAAGGTCGGGACCCACGGAGGGCTTCCTAGAGGACATGACCTGGGAAAGAAAGCAAAGTAGAAACTGGCACTAGCCAAGTAAGGCAAAGGCAGAAGAACAGTTAAGCAATAGCTGGAGAGAGGAAGTGCTTAGTTGGGTACACAGCAAGGATGTAAGGAGAAACAGTAGGAAATGAGACTATAAAGGTAGGCAAGATTCAGTTCTTGACAGATGGTTTATCTCTTGCTGAGGACTTTGGATTTCAACCCAAGGTGATACGGAAACCACTTAAATATCTCATAATGGAGGAATTATTACAGGAAACTCTAGCCGTTTAAAAGAACATAAAGATGATATAATTGCGTAGATATTCAGTAACAATTTTTTTAAAGCAGAACATAAAAATTGTGTGCTCACTGTGATTGCTGATAAGTAAGATATAATTGTGACTATGTTAAAACTTGGGAGGACTTCTAAAAGTGTAGTCTATTATTTGCATCGTGGGATTCTTGAAGAATCCCTTTATGATATCTGCTCCGCATCGAATGTCTACTATATGCCCATAGATCAAGACACAATCCCTTCCCTCGACCAGCAACTGTGGGGAGATCTAGTAACTTGGATGAAGTTTTTATTTATTTATTTTTTATTTTTGTAAGTTTATTTATTTTGAGAGAGACAGAGATAGCGTGAGTGGGGGAGGGGCAGAGAGGGAGGGGGAGAGAGAGAATCCCAGGCAGGCTCTGTGCTGCCAGCATAGAGCCTGATGTGGGGCTTGAACTCATGAAACTGTGAGATCATGACCTGAGCCGAAACCAAGAGTCAGATGCTCAACCAACTGAGCTACCCAGGTGCCCCTGATGCAGTCTTTTTAAAGTGTGTGATTATGAGACGTCTGGAATAGGCAAACCCATAGATAGCAAGTAGATGGGTGGTTGCCAAGGTCCGGAGGGAATGACAGCGAACAGGTCCAGGGCTGTTTTCTGGGGGTGACAGAAATGTTCTGGAATTAGTGGTGATGGTTGTACAACATGGGGAATAGGCTCAACACCACTGAATTGTACACTTTGGCTAAAATGTTTATTTTTATGTTATTATGTCATGTGAATTTTATCTCAGTGCAGAATACCAGAAGAAAAAAAAGATGCTTTTTTTTTTCTTTCTTTCTTTCTTTTTTTTTTTTGGTAGTAAAGGGCAATCGGAAGTGTGAGTTGAACTGCCAGGCGATGGGCTACCGCTTCTATGTCCGGCAAGCCGAGAAGGTCATTGACGGTACCCCCTGTGACCAGAATGGCACGGCCATCTGCGTGTCTGGGCAGTGCAAGGTAAGTGCCCCGGGCTGGGTGTCTGTAGCACGTTCTCAGGGTGTTTGATCTGAGACTGCCAACTCCATTATGGGTGGCCAAGCTGTGACCCGCTGCTGCCCCACAACCCACAGGGGCACGGAACCACGAGCTCTGGGAGAAGCAGGCTAAGATAGGGCAGATTGGTCCTCTCTGTGTTTTTGATCCTTGGGAGTCGCCACGGCTCGGTCTGGTATTTCAAGTATTGAGTGATTTATATGTACACCCTGTGCATCCAGAGGGACTCGGTGATCCTTCCTCGCCTTTGAAGTGGAGGTGATGAAAGGCTCTGCCAGATCAGTCAAGAAACGGTGGGCATCATGAGGGTGGCATTTTAAGGGCATGGTGTGTCTTCTATCTCTTGCCTCCCACCAGATGGGCAGGCTTCCAAGTGAAAGGTGTTCCCTGCCTTTTGCAGCAGAGGAGTACTTCAAACGGGAATTTTCAGCCCCTTCGGACCCATGAAGTGTGTTCCAGGAACTCCTTGCCCTGCATTCTGCAAATACATGGGGCTTGAGAGTCCTTGTGGGGTGCTAACCAGTGACGGAAAGCACCATTTGGCCAGAAATAGGCACCTTAGATGAGGTGGTCCAGATTCCATAGCCGCTTTAATTTGGGCCTGGAACTGCCACCCTTCTTTGTCTATCAATGTATCGGCGGATCTAAGCCTCTAGCAGGTACATGACTCTTTGGGGCCCAGACTAAAACTCCATCTTAATGAACACTCAGTAGCTGGCAGGCTTGACTTTCATCAAAGGAAGAGCTCTTTGGTTATCACCTCTGAAAGTTCCTGTTACACTCTGTATGTAATTGCTCAGTATCAAAGTTACTAAAGGTTGATCAATAAGCACAGTCTTCCCTTTCCAGACTTGTTTTTGAGAGAGGAGGTGGGGGTCGGTGGGGGGGGCGCTGAGCTGTCAGCAGAGAGCCTGATGCAGGGCTTGAACTCGTGAACCACGAGATCGTGACCTGAGCCGAAGTCAGACGTTTAACCAACTAAGCCACCCAGGTGCCCCAAGACTTGTTTTTTAATGAGGAGGCTTTAAATAGGTTGCAAAATGACTTATTAAAGCAGTGCAGAGACGCTCAGATGTTGAATGAAAGTTCAGAAGGGAACAGCTGTCACTTTTGTATCTGGTGGGTGTGAAGGGGCTTTGGAAGAGCAAAACCCCAAAAGAAGAAGGACGTGGCACAGAAGGGGTAAGTGAGCGTGGTGGGAAGAACCGTCGGGGCTGAGACCTGTCCGGCCTCCATTTTCCACCCCTTTGGGAGAACCACACATCCTCTCCGCACCTCACTGACTTCAGATAATACCCAAGAGGGTTCTTTTAGAGGTTTTGATCTCCAGCTCAGCTGGTCTCTGCTTCTAAATGTGACTGAGCCTGAAATGGTGGCCCTTACAGCAACATAGCTTTTTCCTTTCAGGCCCCGAGTCTGCTGTTCATTTCCTGAATACAGGTGCACACTGCCGGGGGGTGGTGTAGGGTAATGGTTAAACACATGCCCTCGGGAAGTCAGACTGCCCGGATTCAAATCCTGCCTCTTCCACTGTGTGATTTACTGTGTTGATCTCGCACAGGTCATAAAAGCTCTCTGTGCCTGTGCAACGTGAGGAGGGCAATACCTACCTCCTGTGTCTCGGTGCACAGTTGTGAACCCATACATGCAGGGCCCTTGTAACAGGTCTGGCGTTTAGTAAGCAGCTGACACTGATTAGTATTAATAGATTGTTTATGCCCACAGAGGTCCTACTGGATTTGAGTTGCCTATGCAAAAGCATTTGCTTTGTTTATTTTTTCGTTGGTAGATTATGGATTTATGAGACTCACATCCTGTCAGGGGAACGCTGGCGTGTGTTCCCACACTCTAGAGTGAGCTGCTAGGGGACAACAGATTCTGATTCGGCAGGGCTGGGGAGAGGGGCCTGAATGTCTGTCCTTCCAACAGGATGCTAAGGCTTCTGGGCCACAAGTGGCAACCGTTTTAAAGGATACTTTGATGAGAATACGGCTGACAGAGAGTCAGAAACATAAATACAGAGTGGCGTCGTGACTTGGAAGGAGGCTTTCCACCAGAGGGGCAGGGGCGTCGTGTTTTCTCAGTGCTGCCTTAAGGGTCTCTGACCTGATGATACGAAGGAAAAACAAACACTCATAAGGACGCGGGTGTGGATCCTCGCTGATTGTCGAACACCATCGGGGCTGCAGGGCAGCACAGTTTGTAGATGATAATTGCTCAAAGATCAAGACAGACATTCCTTAGCATGCGGGCAGGTTAATAGGAATTTGACGTTACAAGGACCGCTTTGATATCGCTGCGTATTTGCTCTCTGTGCACTTGCCTGAAACTTCCCTCACTGAAGTTGCTGGAATCACGGACTGTCCCGTCCTCTTTAGAACTTAAATTTAAATAATCAGAAGTACGTTTGCTTCCTAAGCTGAAGGTCTGTTTACTTTGCAGCTTTCAAAGGGTACAGTGTCCTTTTCTGAATATTTGATTGGAAGCCCAGAATCCACATGGGTATCTCTGCCTCACTGACTTGTGGCTGAGAGAGCTGTCCCTCCCGGACAGGAGCGTCCGCATCTGAAATAGCTCCAGAAGGCCTCTGCTGGCCACAGAAAGTTGAAAAGCAAAGCCAGGCCTGCTACGGAAGTTAATGAAGGGCAACAAGCATTCAATAAGAGTACGAGCTAAACCCACAGAAGAGTAGCTGAGAGGGAATGGCGTCGTCCCCCTGGACACCAAGCCAGAGAAAGGCCCCAGGCCCACCCCGTGCAAGCTGGAATGCTGTGTTCCTATGCCGGCAGAGCGCTCCCTGGCCGGCCTGTGTTTACACTGTTGCTGGACCTCCTCTGTGTTTTAGATCCAAGAGTTGGAAGAGGGGCAGGAAGAATGCAGACATCCCAGAACTGGCAGGTGAGGGGCGGGAGGGCTGCAGAAAATGGGGGTCCCTTACCAGTCCCTCGGTGCTGGGTGATGCCTTCTTTTCTTGACAGGGACTGAAGGATCCCAAAAGTTGTCTTCAGGTTAAGGACTGCATATGGATAGGCTTTGAGGGGAAAGAACGGTCTTTTCCTCAAGCAAGAGAATGTATCTGAAGCCCACAGAGACCCTATACCTTGCTCAACTTGACCCCTTCCCTGTAGACGTCAAATAGGAATATCCGGCCAATCTTCAAAGAAGTCTCTAAGGCACTTCTGGTCCTGCCCAGTCATTACTGTCATTTATGGGAACGAAATAGCATTTACGTGTAATTAACAGAGCACAGTAATCATTTCTGTTAAGCATCACGTTAACTGTACTGTGATTTTTTTTTTTCTTGCTTGGTCACAGCTTTGAACTGTCTAAATAATTCTGAATTTTAATAGTTTGCTGATACATGCATTCTTTTTGCTCACAACTTAATAACACTAGATGGAAGTTTCTCTTCGGTGGTACAGCAGGCATTTGAAAGAACTAGAAGAGGAAAACACTCTGAGCTCCCTAGAGAGCAGCCTTACAGAAACCTCTGACTTCTGGACTTGAGTGGTCCTGAAAGTGAGAACCACCCCAAGACCCACTCTCCTCCCCCCAACAAAAAGCCTTTGGTGGGGAAGAAACAGGCCTTGAGGATGCCTTGCAATAAATAGGCCAATGCAAAACCTTGGAGGAGGAAGATGTGGGAGAGGATATGGCTAGCTAGGAGCCTTTTCTGAGTGTGTGTTGTGTTCCAGACGCTGCGCCGTGTGCTTTACATTCATGATGATATCTGGGGCGCCGGGGTGGTTCAGTTAAGTGTCTGACTTGCGCTCAGGTCACGATCTCATGGTGCGTGAGTTCAAGCCCCGTGTCGGGCTCTGGGCTGACAGCTCAGAGCCTGGAGCCCGCTCCCGATTCTGTGTCTCCCTCTCTCTCTGCCCCTCTTCCGGTAGCCCTTTCTCTCTCCCTCTCTCCCCCTCAAAAATGAATAAACATTAAAAAAAAGTTTTTTAAAGAATCTGTTTCCAAAAAATGATATCATTAATCCACCCGTCTTCACAATAACTCAGTCAGTGGGAATTATCAGTCCCTATTCTACAGAGGACTGTTACAACGCTGAGCTGAGTCAGGCAATAAGGGCTACCTGGCAGTTTGACTACCAATAATTCGTTTTTTAGGCTGAACTGTTCATCAGAATAGGAAGAGTCGTTTGTATGTGATGGGAAGAAACCCATGTGCTTTATTTAGCTACGTCTCCTCTTCTGAGTTTATTTTCCTCACTGCCTCTTTCCTAAACAGGCTCCTTTTTCGAAACGTGTATCAGGACATGTCTGTCTTTTGCTTAAATTCCATGCGTGGCTCCCCCTCGCCTATAGGAATCAAGTCTAGGTCCTGCATCATCTGTCTCCTGCCTGGCCTCCCCGGGCCTCCAGTGCTGGCTGGGCTGGGACATGTTACCCCCCAGACCGAGCAGGCCGACAGGGTTTCGTGTCCAACAGAACGTACATGCTGTCCCCTCGGCCTTGTGTCCACTCTTGGTCCACTTGGTGGATTCTGCCCAGAAGCAGAGTCTGGGCAGAGTACTGGCTGACCCCCTTGAGCCCTGTTTCCATTCTTCTGTCCCCACTGCTTGTAACTGTTTGTTCCCATTGCCCCCACCTCCCACCCAGCAAGCTGGGAGCCATTCTAGCCATTTTGCTTTAGCAAAATGCCTACCATTGAAAAGGTGCTTAAAATAAATGTGTAAATGAATTGAGGTCTTGGTGACTCAGTCTGTTGGATTGCAACAAATGAAATTAGTCTTGTAACCAGCACAGAGTTTTCTCTTTTTTGGCTGGGATGGGCAATCGAGTGCAGCTAAAACAAGGACACGAAGCCCCCTTGGCCAGATCCCCAGAACCCAAGGCCTCAAAGGTCGGGGAAAATTCTTGGCCTCTGCCAGGCTCTCCATCCCTCGTCCTGTTTTATTTTGCTCATTCTGAATTTCTTGAGTCCCTTCAGAGCAAAGGCAGGAAGGAACGAAGCCAGTGTGAGTACACACATTCCGAAGGTGCCTTCTGTGGAGGGAAAAGAACCCCTTCTGCCCTCAGACTTCCACCTCTCGTCCCCGGTGGGTCATCACCTCCCATGCAGGGCGCTGGTTGAGGCCCACCGTCCGCCCGCACTCAGCGGGGGCCTTCACACCTCCTCTCCCAGCGGGGACACTGCTCGCCTTCAATCTGGACACATCCGCAGACGGTGTCAGATTTATTCAGTAAATTAAAGCAAGGTAACTGTTTCCAAATGTTCAGAGATAAGCTCTGGACCCGCGTGCTGCCCTGACCGGGAAGGATGACAGAATGGGGTTTGTGCACGCTCGTGTGTGTTCAGGCCATCATTCACAATATTGTGCTTTCCTGAGCCGAATGGGTAGGTACCCCCTGCTCACTTCTCTGCCCCTTTGCCCTAAGTTGCTTCTTTTTTTTTTTTTTCTTTTGTGGACTTTGCTTATAGTTCTTTTGCTACCTGAATAGAACCAAGAGAATAATTGTGTTGGATAAAATGTTCTCCCCTTTGCCAGACGTCTGCATGATCGGCCTTGAAATAAGGTGGAGACCTTTTACTTGGCTTGAATTTCGAGCTTATGGGATACTTTGTGGGCTCCCACCTGCATTCCCACCCCCAGCAAACGGTGTTCTATTTGTGACTATTAAAGTGCGTATCATATTATGTTACAGTTATTTTGACACATGTCTGAATCCTACAGTAGAGGCAACAAGTGTCTTGTGTATTTGTATCTTCAGTGCTTAATTAACATGTTAAGATTATTCAGTAAATATTCTTAAATCATATGAAAGAATGAATGAAAAGAACAAGTTAGAAACTGGCTGTGTAAACCTCTTTTCCTACAAATAATCAAGAATAGGATTAAAGAAGCATTGAAATGTTAGCTCCCAGGCCTTGTTCTCAGGACCTCTTGACATCTGAAACTGACACCTCAAGTAAAACTGACAAAGTGTGCTTCTTTCCCATTATCAATGATTTTTCTCACTTTCAGTCATTGGGACCACCACTAGCATAAAAACTCTGGTTACATTTCTTAGTTGATGCATGCTTATTAATTAAGCATTAACAGCCCAAGCACTATGGTATGATTATTAATTAACTCAACAAATAATCTTTTTAAAAAATTTTTTTTTAACGTTTATTTCTTTTTGAGACAGAGAGAGACAGAGCATGAACGGGGGAGGGTCAGAGAGAGGGAGACACAGAATCTGAAACAGGCTCCGGGCTCCGAGCTGTCAGCACAGAGCCCGACGCGGGGCTCGAACTCACGGACCTCGAGATCACGACCTGAGCCGAAGTCAGACGCTCAACCGACTGAGCCACCCAGGCGCCCCGAAAATAATCTTAACTGCTCCCTGATGTACACTGGGCTGGGCCTGGGGGATAAAACAGTAGAAAAGATTAACACGGTTCCTCCCCACACTGAGTTTAAAACCTAATGGAAAAAGTAATAGGAAAGGTTGGTTAACAGGCAAAAGAATTACAAATTTTGACGAGCATTATGAAATTAATGGGGGAACTGTGATGGAGAACTGGTGAGGAGGCCCCCCTTAGATGGACTGTAGGGGAGGGCAAGGGTCGAGGTAACAGATGGAGGTGGTGCTAGTAGGTCCCCAGGGATGGGAGAAGTTGTACACCAAGTCTGCAGCTCAGGACCCAGGACCCACGTAGTACTCCGGAGCTGATAGATATGGAGATGAACCCTTTGTGCCTTCTTCCTGCCCTCTGCCCTTAGGTTAATCTGGCGTCCCCTTTATGGGAGAAGTTGTACACCAAGTCTGCAGCTCAGGACCCAGGACCCACGTAGTACTCCGGAGCTGATAGATATGGAGATGAACCCTTTGTGCCTTCTTCCTGCCCTCTGCCCTTAGGTTAATCTGGTGTCCCCTTTATGGTGCCAAACTTCGGTCTTCCAAAGAGCCCACATGTCTTCCCGAACACATTCTGGCTTTAGCAATAGAAAGGCTTCCATTAAGTGATTCCCTGCCGGCTGAAAGACTCTCCTGGAAACTGGATGATACTAAGAGCAGGTTTTGGGGTCAACCAGGATCTCCAAGATGAAAGCAAGTGAAAGAGGGGCTGCCCAGGTAAAATTGGGTCAGGATATCCAGAGCATCAACCTGCCCTTCCTGGTGGTCTGTCTACCAGAGAGAGGAATTTAGGGCACTTCCCCCTAGCTTTCTGAAGGAATGGGCAGCACTCCCCCTAAGGGATCTTAAAGAAGTGTCCTATCTAAATAGGCTGAATGGTGACTGGCATTTGTAACTGAGACTTCAGAGGAAGCTTCAGCAGAGTCCCCTGGGCCAAATATCTCTCTCTGCCCCCATGCAACCCATCGCCATCCCTAAACCAGTCACAGACTAGAAGCACCACGTGCATATGATCTGTTACATATAGACACTCCTGAGCTATGCCGCACCCATTCCAAAAAGCTCAACTCCACAGGTACTTTTCTACAAGGCCCTGGATAACCTATAAAGTATGCAGAAAGCTGTGCTGCGTACGGAAACACCAGGCAGTCTCTGTTCAGACTCACAAGCCCAAGGGGAACAGCCGCCTACTTTCCCTTTGGTTCCCTCCGCACGTCCTCACTGAGTCAGCTCATATTCTTAACTGGTGATTTTGATGTGGGATCAGACTTCTTCTTTCACGTAGACTGCTTAGCCTGAGGATGACTCTAATGGAGCCTAGAAGTCTGAGTGAAGCTATGTAGGGGAAGCCCACCATCCCAACCTCAAGTTTGGGCATCTCGTTTACATTTCTGCTAAAAGTCAGGTCAGACTGAGTAGTGAGGAGCTCTGCTAGTGTGTTAGAAAAGCCTTAGAGAGATATCCACAATTGTGTCATGCATCTAGGTAGAAATAGGTATTGGAGGACAAAAGTGCCAGATGAAAATACTTACATTTTGTATTTCATATTTTTAATAGATAATACATTTATATGACTCAGGCATCAAACGGTATGATCCCCTGTCCCTTATCTACCCAGCTCCCCATGCCCCAACAGAAAATAACCATTGTTCGATAGGGGATTTTTTTTGTTATTAAAAAATTTTTTCTTTAATGTTTATTTATTTTTGAGAGAGAGACAGAGAGAGAGCGCAAGCAAGGGAGGGGCAGAGAGAGAGAGAGGGAGACACAGAATCGGAAGCAGGCTCCAGGCTCCAAGCTGTCAGCACAGAGCCCAAGGTGGGGCTTGGCTTCACGAACCACGAGATCATGACCCGAGCCGAAGTCAGATGCTTAACCGACTGAGCCACCCAGGCTCCCTGGTAGTTTCTTTTTTAACGCAGATATATTTATGCATCTGCAAGCCCACGATATATTACTTTCTCCTTCTTTTCGATGCGTATAGTAGCTTACCACACACATGGTCCTGGACCTTGCTTTTCTTACTTAACATAACTTGGCAAGCTTTCCGTTCCTCTATCTGAAGGACCTCCTCCTTCCATTTACTATGGAATGCATAGCAATGCATTGGATGAATTAACCATGGTTTATTTAACCAGGATGCACACTTAGGATAGATCCAGTCTTAACCATTACCAGGAAATCTGAAACAAATACACTGGTGTAGGGGGTCGTTTTACATGTTTGCAAGTATCTGCAGGACAGACTCTTAGAAGTGAGTCGAGAGTCCGTGTGTCTTTGTGATTTTAATGCTCAGTGGGTGGCAAATTGCTCTCCAGAGCAGTTGGAACAACTAACATTCCCACCAGCGATATCTGTGGGTGGTGCATTGTCCTACGTTGGATTTTCGCCAATCTGATAAATGAGAAATGGTATTTTGGGTAGTTTCCATTTGCATTTATCTTATTTTGAGTGAGGTGGAGCATCTTTTCATGGGTTGAGGAACTATTTAGGGGCCTGCAGTAGGATGGGTGAGGTGCCTTGGGTACAGAATTTAAGGAGGCATTTAATGAAATTAAATTCTCAGGGCCTCCTTCAATTTTGAGCCTTAGGCACCTCACCTGCCCTGCTTTATTCTCTGCCCCTGATAGTACTGCCCTCCTGACCCAGGAACAATTTATATTCGTTCTGTGTGATCTGGTTTTTTTTTATTGGGTTGTTGATCTTTTCCTTAATTTGTAGGAGCTTTTCATACATGAAAGAGTTTTTTGTTTTGTTTTGTTTTTTTTATGATAGAGATTGCAAGGGTTTTTTTTTTTTTTTTTCAAGTAGCCTTTTGACTTATGCCTTTGATCGTGAGGTTTTGGTCATTTTTTTGCCATGGAGACGTTTTAAATTTTTTAAATGGTGAATTTAGCAATTCTCTCTTTTATGATTCTAGATTTTGTGTCATGGAAAGACATATTATACTCTGAAGCTTTAAAACATTCTTCTGTGTCTTCCTTCACTAATTTATGGCTCTATGCTTTTATATTTTTATATTTATATAAAAATTTTATTTTTAAGTTTTTATTTACATAAAATTTAAATTTTAATTTAAATATTTAAATTTAAATTTTAAATTTAATTTAAATTTAAATAAATTTTATTTTATATGTTTATATTTTGTTTTATATTTTATATTAATCCACTTAGAATTTGCCCTTGCGTATTGTGTGAGGTATGGATTTAATTATACTTTTTTTCAGACGGCTACCCAGTTATGCTTTACCATAATTGAATAAATCTTTCCCTCATTATTTTGAGGCTCCCTCCTTATTACTGTGTATATGTATGCATGTAAGCATATATTTGGGGCTTTATATTCTATTCCATTAGTCTATATGTCTATTCATACATGAATACCAGAACATACATTTTCAGAGAGAAAATATAGCAGCATTTAAACTTATGTTGGGGAGGAAAATTTTTCTTCTATCCTTCAAGGTTCTTCTGCCTGCTACAAGAATTAAATTGTCACAAATAACATTAACAGGAGAAAATCAAATTTAATTATGTACATATGGGAAATCCCCATAAACACGAGAGATTCCAAAGACAGCCAAAATGAGATATATATGTCATTCTGGGCCAGGGAGAAGTGGGTAAGGGTCTAAGGCTTCAAAGAGAAGGAAGGCAATTGACAGGAAGAATGGCAAGAGTAAGTATTTGCTGGGCCATCCAGAAACAATGGGACAGAGAGGGCTTTGCTCAAACAAGCCTTGCTAGGGTCCTCCCAGTACCATACCTAGTGTATATTAAACTATAGTGATTTGTGGTGATGGAACAGGTCCTCCATCTAAATCCTTTTAGGCAGTTAGTGGGAAGGCAAAACAAACAAACAAACCCAAAAACCTTCGAGTCTTCCCTTTTTAAAAAAAAATAAAAGCTTATTTACTTATTTATTTTGAGAGAGAGGGAGAAAAGAGAGAGAGAACATGCACAAGCAGGGAAGGGCAGAGAAAGAGGGAGAGAGAGAATCCCAAACAAGCTCCGCACGGTCAGTGCAGAGCCTGATGTGGAGCCTGAACTCATGAACCGTGAGGTGATGACCTGAGCCAAAATCAAGAGTTGGACGCTTAACCGACTGTGCCACCCAGGCACCCCCTGAATCTTTTGTTTCTTAAAAATAGTGAGCCTAAAATAATTCACATGTCAAAGAGACACATTTTGCAGGGGCAGATTTTGTTGCCCTACATTTATGGACGGTCAGCTTGCTCTTTGCTTGGAACCAGTGCACTCACAACCATTTATTTTATATTTTATTTTATTTTATTTATGTAATTTTATTTTTATTTTTATTTTTATTTATTTATTTGGAGAAAGAGAGAGTGTGAGTGGGAAAGGGGCAGAGAGAGTGGGGGAGGGAGAGAGAAATCCAGGCAGGTTCCCTACTGTCAGCACGGAGCCCAATGTGGGGTTTGAACCTATGAACTGTGAAATCATGACCTGAACAGAAATCAAAAGTCAGATAGATGCTCAACAGACTGAACCATCCAGGCAACCCACAGACTTTGAATGAAAACCTTTCTCTATCACTTGGAAAACACCATCTGTGTTTAGAGGCCTTAGTAAGACTTCAAATTCACAGCACATTTTTACTTAATGGAAAAGTGAATGTTCCATGACTTTTAGGACTGGAATAGCCAAAGTTACAATCATAAAAAGTACTCCCAATGACAAAATCATGGCAGCCCAGGTCAAGATCTCATGGATGGTTGGGGGAAAGAAAAAGAGAATTAGAAGATTTATTGAAAAACACAGAATAGGGGCGCCTGGGTGGCGCAGTCGGTTAAGCGTCCGACTTCAGCCAGGTCACGATCTTGCGGTCCGTGAGTTCGAGCCCCGCGTCAGGCTCTGGGCTGACGGCTCAGAGCCTGGAGCCTGTTTCCGATTCTGTGTCTCCCTCTCTCTCTGCCCCTCCCCCGTTCATGCTCTGTCTCTCTCTGTCCCAAAAAATAAGTAAACGTTGAAAAAAAAAATTAAAAAAAAAAAAAAAACACAGAATAAAAGCTTTAGCAGCTGTTTACTTTTATAATTAACTGGATTTGACAGGAAAAAAAAATTCCTGCTTCTAAGAGCAACCCAGCTCTTGAGGTACCATCTTCTGTCAGGCAGTAAATTGGCAATATCTTCTACAAGTTTTAATTTTTACAGATCCTAACAATTTCTTAAAGCTTATCAACCCATCTCCTGATAGTTTGAAATTTAGTTTATCCTAATTATTTTTCCTGTGTCTTATTTTCACAGTTATCAGCAACATGCTAATCATTGTAGCATTCAAGGATATTCTGGATCTGGTTTCCTTAACCAAACCTTGAGAAGGTGCTGGCAGGAAAGATTCTTTTTTGCCCTCCCTCTAACCTGGCCCAAATGGACTAAGGAAGGAAGATCAGTAATGGCCAAGGTTGCCAAAGGACTGAATATAATCATGTGCGTAAAAAGATCTGGGACTCAGTCAGACATTTGGCGTTCAAATACTCGCCTTGTTTTCTCAAAACCATACTTGACAAAGCTGTAAAGTATGTTCCCCCCGTGAGAAGGCTGATTAGCTTTTCCTGGGTGAAAGATCTTTGTATCCTTTGGGTTTTAAATTAGTTTCTAAAAGCCTCACCTAAATACTTCACAACGCCTAGTGTTCCCGTGGTGCTTGATGTGTTCTCGATATTATTTTTCACTTGGGGAAAAACGGGCGTTTAAAAAAATCTATGTATTGGAGTCCCACAGAGTGAGGCTAGAGATCATGCAATGTTTCGTACATGGAAATCCGTGTCTTACTGCCGTGCTCCAGTTTTTATAGATTATGTAGCACAATATCAAGTAAATAAGACTCAAATACTTCTCGGTGAGGACTTTTTCCGATACCTTAAGAAGGATGGTTTTGCAGAACTGGTTGACAGTGACACCTAGTGTTCAGTGTTGAAATTACGTGTCCTTCTTAAAAGCAGCTCCTAAAATCAACTAGTGTAAATTACGGTTTAATTCAGAGCTGACAATAGGCTAAACAAGCCAAAATTAAAATAAGTGGAAGTGGAGAAATGGGGGGCAAAAACTGGGACAAATGTAAATTAGAAGGGTGATTTCTTCTTGATGACAACACCAAGAAGTCTATGTAATACAGGGCCATTGTGTATGGACACACAAAGTAAACTGTTTATTTTCAGTCTTAGCTCTGAATCACTTGGTTTAGTTCAATCTCTTTGGCTCTTGCAAAACCAGGCATGGGTGTGAATTCACTAAGCAAATTGCCTTGATCAAGTCATGTAATTTCTCTGAGAGTCAGTTCTCTTAAATATAAATTAGAGATGCTGAGATGACCTCATAAAATTCTGGGAGAATGAAATATTGTTTCATGCGTAAAGACCGATGGCAATGGTGATGGTGTGGTGATGTGTCTGGGGGCTTATTTGCGCAGATCTTCACGTCTGGGGGTGACAAAGACAGACGGGGACCAGGTACAGAAATTGTCTAGGAAATTGGAGCTGGATCTTGGGCGTAGCGAGCAACGGGAGCCATGTCCTGACATGAACAGAAAATGTGGATTGAATGAGGCTCAGATGAAGGGAACCACGAGGACCGAAAAGTCACTGGGTTTGAGAGAGCTGCTGCCCAGCTGACCTGGGATACGGGGTGTGGGAGAGCAGGATGGAAGGAAATGCCAGGCGCCAGCAGAGCTTTAGGAAGATATACAGAAACAATTACCCACTCAGCCACTCACCAGCTGGGTCTCCTGGGCTAAATTTCTTGGCTTTTCCAAGCCCATTGGATACCTGGCAGGGCTGCAAGGATATAATGAGAAGATGCTTGTAAGATCCCCAGCACAAGCCCTGGCATAGCTTATTATTAGCAAGCTCACAATAACTGTGAACTCTTGCTGCTATCTAAAGGCAGGACACAGAAGCAGAAGAGAAATGGCTCAGCCCTTGGTCACAGGACTCTTTGATTCCTCCTTGCCTTTCTACCCTGTTCCCTAGAGATCCTTTTCTACCTCTATGCCCCACATAGGTCACCTCTGGGAAGCATTCCCTGACCCTGGGGGGGCACCGTTGATGAGGTTTTGGAGTGATGGTGGGGTTCAGAGCCGACGGCCAAGAAAGAATTCCTGAAGACATCTTTGGTGCAAAAAGGTGATTTTATTAAAGCACAGGGAGAGGACCCGTGGGCAGGAAGAACTGCACTGGGGTTGTGAAGAATGACTGGTTATATACTGTGGAGTTGGGGGGAGGTAAAGTCAAGAAGTTTCTTACAGGAATTTCCATATGCTAGAGAAGACTCACAGGTTACTGGAGACCTAGCTATTGTCAGGGCAAGGTTATTTTTCTAGCAAAGCATTAACCTTAAGATAGTAGGGAGTTCCTGGACTTTAGGCTATTGATAAGATTGCCCTTTTCTTTTAATATCACTAAGATATTTGTAAACTGATGGAGACTCTATCAGTTTAACCATTTGTTTTCTTTTTTTTTTAATCTTGTAACATTTATTTATTTTTGAGAGAGAGAAAGAGAGAGAGACAGAGCACGAGTCGGGGAGGGGGTGGGGAGAGAGAGAAAGGGTACACAGAATTTGAAGCAGGCTCCAGGCTCTGAGCTGTCAGCACAGAGCTGGATGTGGGGCTCAAACCCACAAAACACGAGATCATGACCTGAACTGGAGTCAGACACTTAAACCACTGAGCCACCCAGGCACCCCTAACCATTTGTTCTCTGTCCTTTCCTTTGTTCTTGGGCAGCCAGGAGTGCCTGAGGAGTGTCACACATCTCCCACCTGGTAGGGGGGAAAGGTTGCTTGTGCTCTGCCCTCAGCTTGCCTTATCACGGCTTATATTGTGGCCCCAATCCTCATAGTGCCTTGTCCTGAACCCCTTTCTCTTCTCATTAGATGTAGTGTCATTATTTGCCTACATATGTGAGTAAACACTGGTAAACAGTGAGCCCCCAGAACAGACTGACTGAGCTTAAGTGCTTGAGAAATGTGGATAAAATTGATGAATACCAGGGGGAAGAAGACGAGAGGAGCAAGAGTAAAACAAGTATGGCAAAGTGTGCACCGAATCTTGGGGATGGGTGTGCAGATGTTTCTTGAACTATTCGTGCAACTATTCCTTTAGGTTTGTCATTCTTCAAAATATAAGCTTGGAGGGCAAAAAGGTGCAAGATTTCGCCTGCTTTCCTTTCTGCATTCAAAGCAGTTCTTTTGGAGGAGAGCGGACTGGCTCTGACATCTGCCATATGTTTCCGCCTTCCTTGCCTGGCCTCCCTGGGTTGCTTGGGCTGCTCATGACTACTATTTGTGTCCAGAGGGTGAAGCTCTCTTCTCTGCCCGCATGCCTCTACCTGATTTGGCTCTGATCAACTGGCGTTCCATCTGGAATTCAGAGTAAAACTTCTGTAGTTGCTCGGAAGCCGCGATGTATTTTGGAATTCGGGGTGGGGGGCAGGATGTTAAATTTTGCAAAAAGGAAGCATTGAAACAGCCTTTTGAAAGTGCACGTTTAGTTCTGAAGGAAAAAACAAAAACAAAAAAACTAGATGTTGTCACTTGCAGGTCCCCCTGCTGGACACTTGGAGAACTGCAGCATCCCGGCTCACTTGTAAAAAATTCCTTACCCTGTGCTTTTGAAAAGCATGGAAGGTGCATATGTGTTCAAATCTGTCCTATCCCATTCCCTTCTGCAGCAAGCATTGGTTAAACTGTTAAGCTCTGTACTGAATTAAAGCACAATGGGCAGATGTAATTTCAAAATGAAAACTGTATAACAAATGCTCTGCAAAATGCTCTCTTTTTATTTTTGTTGACCTTTAAAAAAATTTTTTAACGTTTATTTATTTTTGAGACAAGAGAGACAGAGCATGAATGGGGGGAGGGTCAGAGAGAGAGGGAGACACAGAATCAGAAGCAGGCTCCAGGCTCCGAGCTGTCAGCACAGAGCCCGACGCGGGGCTCGAACTCGTGAACCACGAGATCATGACCTGAGCTGAAGTCGGACACTCAACCGACTGAGCCACCCAGGCACCCCATACCCTTTTAAAGAAGAAAGTGCCTGAGGCAAATCCTCGAAGTAAAGACTGCCCCGTGAAGTAGACTCCCCTTCTGTTACACGGATTGCTTAAAGAACAGATGCTTCTTCTCAGTTGAAACCCTGTTTCTCCTATGATTATCCAAGGCTGAGGTGGCATTTTCTGTTTTCTAATAGGTCTTTTGTCAACATTTTAAAAAAAGCTCTTAAGAAACAGAACTTTCTGACGCTGGGATGGCCCATTTTGCCTATTAAAAGCAGCGTGGATGCCTAGTGAATGTGTGGTGACCAGGGCATAGTGGGCATGTAGGCACAGAGAGAGACATACAGGCAAAGTGTGGACAAGCTGATAAGCCATTGCTGGATACTTCAGTTGGGTGCAGGTTGGGACAAGACCACTTCTGTATCCCTTTCTGTGTAAGATACTGCAAATGAAACGTTCCAGGGAAGTCAATGGGAGAGCCTGACGCGCCAAACCAACCTGAGGGGTCCTAGACTGACACCATCTCTTCTGTGGCCACAGGTCCTAACTCCTCTGGTTGTTAATCGGTGTAATTCTTCATCAGAAGACAGAAATTTGCCAAGAGAGTCGATGTGTCTTCTGTAGCCAGACCTCTCTCCTAAGTTCCAGACTCGTACTAACTCACGACTATGCATCTCTATCTGGAGATGCTCAACACGATCAGAGCTAAACTCATTATTATTTCCCCCGACTCACTTATCCTCTTGTGTGTTTCTGATTTTGGCAAGTGGCACCTCCATTCTACTCATCTCCCAAGCCAGACCGGCTGGATGCCTTCCTCGTTCTTGCCTCCCCACATCCAGTGGTGGTCAAGTTCTGTCTTCTGCATCCTTGAAGTATCCTGTTTCCATTCCTTCCTTGCCTTCTTGAAGCCATTGCTTTATTTCAGATCTTCCCTGCCTACTTCTCTTAAAGCATAAACTCCAACCATACCAAACGAGGTACATCTCTCTGAATAAGCCGGGCCTCTGTTTTATGCCTCTGGGCTTTGCCCTCTTTCTTCTTCCTGGAACATCCTTTCTTCCCTATACAAATGGCAAATAGCTGTTCACCAGGCAAGACTCAGAGTTAGGTGTCATTTCCTCTTCACTTTTGATCCCAGGAGAGAGGGGATGCCTCTCCCTGTTGTACCTCCAAGAGACTTCTATCGAGACACCTGTAATTCTTTTATTGCCCTTTTTGATTTACTTGTGCGTCTCCCCATATGCCCAGAAATACCTTGAACTAGTGACCAGCCTTGTCTTACTAATCTTTGACTCCCCATTGACTAGCACAGTGAGTAGGCACATAGTACTTACTCAAAAGATATTTGTTCAATTGAACAAATCAATCTATTATTTAGCGAGCCGGGAGATTGTTCAACACTGTTCATCTGGAGCTACTGGCCTCCTATGATCTATTCATTCTTCACCACGTCTTACCTGGATATCCCCTGAATACACAGCTACACAGTACAGGTAAGTCACAGCAGCACCTCCAGGGTCCGTGTTCTGAGCTGCGTTGACTTGATCAGCAGGAGGTTCACTGTTTTCTCAGATGATCAGTCATTTGCAATGGTGATATCAAGTAGACAGCTAGATATCTGAGTCTGAGGTTCAAGGACTGGTCAGAATCATTATTTTGGCTAACTGGGAAGAAGCAATGATTTAGCCTTATGGCTAAAGCCTCAGAAAGTTCTTTTCAAAAACTATAGGATTCAGATGTTACCCATGACAATGCACAAGCTCCTTAAGATAATGTGTTTTCCTTGTGCATCAAAACATCAAGCATGGGGAAATTTGGCCAAGCTCGTTCATGGAAACCAGCCCATATTTTACCCCCTTTAGCAACTGCATGCGGAGTAGCTCCACCTAGATGTCCAACAGGGGCCTCAAACTTCAGGATCATTAAAATGGAATCTTTTCTTATCATTCCCCCCAGCTCCTCCAAAAGAAAATAGCTTTACCATCACAGATACTTTCTCATGTATCTCCATGAACAGCACCCAACTGGTTACCCAGATCAGAAATATGGATGCCATCTTCAATTCCTCTTTCCTTCCCTGCACCACAGCCAGTGGCGGGGAGGTCCCAAAGAAACCACCTCCTTGGTAGGTTTCTGTATTTTGCTCTTCATCCTCCTTCTTACCATCACTTGCTTTTGTCGAGTCTTTATCGTTGCTGGTGTGGTAAGTAGAGAAACCACATTAATAAGGTCTTCCTGTCTTTGGCATTGCCCCTCCTTATACCAGATTGCCAGTGTCCTCTTCTAAAATATGAATCTGAAAGTGTCACTCCCCTGCTGGAAACCTCCCACTAGTTCCCCTCTCGGGGAGGAAGACCCCTTAGGCCTCTGCTTAATTTTGCAGTGTCGTCTCATCACACGACTCTCTCACCGTAGATGTAGACCTTTCATGCCTCCTGTTCTTAGAAGAGATCGTCTTCTGTTGTAGCTCTTATTCCCTAGGTATATGCTGCTGCTTCTGCCTAGGACGCCTTTGTAGCAGGCTGCTTTTGGCTGAGGCTAACAGAAAATGCAATCCAAAAGACTAAAACCCTAAGAAGACTTACCAACTCACAGAACATAACCCCGAGCCCCTGGTGGTTCTGGGGTTGACTAACGCAGCGATTCAGTGTTGCCATTGAGGGCAGGGTTCCCTTCATCTTCCCATTCTGCTGAACTCTGTGTGGGCTCGCTTCCCTCCCTTTGAGGGTATCTGCCAGCAGCAGATCTCAGGCAAACGTGAGGTTCAGCAGAAGAAAGAAGAGACTGCTTGTTCTTCTGCGTCTTCTTTTTAAGAGGAAACAAAACTTTCTAGATGCCCTTATAGTGGAATTTTTCCCCTGCCTTATTAGTCAGGACCATGTCTCACGCCCTCCTAAGTCCATCTTCGGCAGAGGGATTTAGTGAAGTCACACGAGGGAAGAAGAGAAGGACACTTTCTGGAATGAGAACCAAGGCATTTTCAGCATGGAGGAAGGGAGAAGGATGGGGAAGCCCATCAGGTTGGCGAACAAGTGTCTGCCATAGCCCCCTTCCTACTTTTTTTTTAAACCAGGTTAGTTCCTAGTAATTTGCCAGGCTGATTCTTGAATAGTCAACTAAGGAGTCACTGCGGGGGAGACTTCTCTGACCACCTCCCTTGCCTCTGATGCCTTCTGGTGAGTTAGACTGCAGTAGAGCTTATCCCACCAGAGCACAAGTGCCTGAAGGCTAAACCATTTAGTATCTGGCACAGCTACTGGCACATAGTTGTGGGGCGTTTTTGTTGAGCAACAAAATGATGACAAAAACCTGAGCTGTCGTACCAGGCATGGCTTTCTGCGTCTAAGAGAAACCCAACAGTAGTGGTCTCACCGGATGAAGGTGTGTTCTTCCTGTGGAACACCAACTCCAGAGGAAGAGGCCCTCAGCTAATGAAGATGCTCTTGCAGCTTGCCAAGGACCCACTCTCCTTCTGGTGTCTTCTTCTGTTCTCCTTAGCATGTGACTACATGTTCTCATGGGCACAGGTTGACTACTCTGTTCCTCTGAGCCCATGTTCCAAGCAGGAAGAGTGGCCATGCATACTTGTCAGCCACGCCTGTGACTTTTCCTCCAGCAATAGCTCTCTCAACAGCTCCACTGAATTGACTTCTGGTTACATCTCATTAGTGAGACCTGGGTCTGGTCTTACGGGGACATTGCCAACACAAACGTTGCCAGGGTTCTGTTAGTTAAGAACATGGGGAAGTGGGAGAATGTGCATGCACTTAGGCAGTGCCTGCCCAGTCACCTCCAGAGCATCTCTAGACAATTTATTCTTTATTGGTTGTTCCATCTGCCAGCTTGAAACAAAATAGCAGCCATTAAAAGCTGTCAAGTGGAAGCATTGTTAGATCCTAGAGCTGGGCCTTGTAAGAATGACGTATATCACACTGTCCAGCATCCTCATGGAGAATATTTAGAGGGCAGTGTTGAGAGAACCGAGGCCCCAGGAGATGTTGTTTGCCCAAATTTAAAAAATCTGGTGGCAGACATTGCTTAGGGAATAACCTATCCTTATCTCAGTTTTAACTCTCTGAACATACTGGGCATTTAGTGATTTCAGTGCCTACGATCTTGAGGTAACAGAAATTAGCTTTATTAACTTCTTCTTCCAGTTGTACATAACAAAGTCTGCGAAAGCAGAAACCACATTTGCATGACTTGCTATATATAATGCCCAGTGTAGAGTCATGTAATGAGCATCTTAATGCGGTCCTTCCTACTTTCTCTGCAAGGGCTTCTAGAAAGATGTGGGAAAGAACAGCGCAGTTGACATGTTCCCGCTGTGGCCTGAAGTTACCTCCATTCACACCTAGATGGCGCTCATACATTGATCAGAAAATGGTTGACTGGTAATACTAACCGCCTGGTAGAAACTGACAAATTCTTGAATCAAGGTGGTGAAAAGTTAAATATAGGTGGCTTTCAGGCGTGGCTGGGGGAATGGATTGGTTAAAGGAGAGGTGGTGAAAACCAGGGTCTGGCTGTAAACACATTTGATGATTACGTAGAAAGCTGCTTGCCTTCTGTTCATTCTTCCAGTCCCGGTTCCCTGCTGGGCCTACCACAGCAGACGAACCCAGAGGCAGACTGGCCAGTCTTATCTGGGTGTGTCTGACCAGCGGGCAGCCTCGGAACAAACCCCAGAGGACCCCAGGGAGCCTCTTCCCGTTGGTCACAGATTCCGAGATGGCCATCACAGAAAAGACTCGGTTGCCAAGCCATGTCGTCACTTCACATGGAGAAGGCTTATGTGTGGGGTTGAATTAGTAAATAGGGCGATTGCTTTTAAACTACTCTTAAGGACATAAGCACATATGCTGTTATCTTCAACATCACTGGCATCAGACTCTTGTTCTATTGACCAAATTATCTGGAAGTATATTGGACACTGTTTCTATGTGGTATATGGTAGTTCAGTAGAGAGGTGAAGAACAAAGGCTTTGGAGTTAGAGGGACCTGGGTTCTAGTCTAAGTTCTATCACTACTCCGTGGCCTTGGGTAGATCAATGAATATCTCTGTGCCTCAGAGAAATGGTCCTACTTCCCAGAGTCAGTGTGAGGACTGAGTAAGATAATTCTCTCTCAGCCACATAACACAGGACCTGCCTACACCATCAAGGCTCAAAAAACCAAAATAGCTATTACTATTGCCATTAATCCAAACTCATGAAAGTCACAAAGGGCTGTGAGGTTTACCAGTTGTTCCCAATTGATACAGACATTTCATGATCAGTTGAACCTGAGTTGGGAAAAGTGTGGAGATCAAAAGCAGTAAACTTTGATAGTGAAACCTATTACTAGGTCCAAGTTAAAATGGCATTTTAGAAATAAGTAGATCTAACGAGGGGGGAACTGACTTGCATCAAAAATTGTGACGCCCAACTACTAGAAAATGAAAAGTAGGTCATTTTATCATCATCCGGCATCTGTAAGATTCATTGGCCAAAGTCAGTGCCTCGTTCTCTGGGTAGCTTTCACCATAGAGGCATACTAGAATTTGTAGACACTTAGGAAAACCCCATTTTGGTTCAAAAGTAGGACAAAAACTGCTCCCCGTACTAAAGCCACGTGACAAGGCAAAGAGGTGGACATGATGGCCCTAAGGGAGGTGTGAGGTACAAACTTGGATGGAATCGAAAGAGGAGCCAAAGAGAGGAGCATTTTGGTGTTAGATCTATCAGCCCAGCAGTGTGTGTTTGCGAACTTGACGGGGCGGCAGGTCTGCTGCTTCCCTCTGAAACGGGGTCAGGTCATGTCACTGTAGTTAACGACTTTGGGAGTTGTGTGTCCACATGGCCTCTCATGTTCCACTAACGGCAGGGGGTGGGGGGGTGAAGGGGGGGCATTGCTGCCTGTAGGAAACTCAGGCCTGGGGGAAAAAGCATACACTCATCCAGTGATTGCGGGCCGGGGTGAAAGTGATGCAGGCGGCTGAGGACCTCTTTTCTTGCCCTGAATTTCCCTCAGGAGAGCTGGGCCCTCTCACAGGGTTGGAAGAGAGTAGAACAGGCAACAAACCCAGTGCACATTGAACTTGTGCTCAGAAGACCCAAGTTCACACCCAGCCTCTGTCTCTTCCAGGTTGTGTGCCCATAGTTGTTGCTTCCATTCTCTGGGCTTCTGTTTTCTCATCTGCAAGACGGAAATCGTAAATCCCGTAACACCCAACACAGTGTAATAGGTACAAATGAGACAGCCACAAATAGGAGTCTGTGGAGACATGCCTTTGTTCATAACTGAGCTCAAATTGTTCACAAGACCTCCCTTTCACTTAAGGGCAGACACACCAGGGGCCGGGGGAGGGGGTGGCATTTAATCTTGTCAAAGTTAGTCGTTTCTGGCTTAGAAGTCTCTTCTGGACTCATCCAGTCTCTTTGGGAAAAATCCTCTCTCTCCAGGCTCCTCCTACCTTCTCAAGGACCCCCTTGTCTTCCCCCTTCTCTGTCTGTTCTGCTGGAGAGAGTAGAGGTAAAGGAGGGTTTGGCCCCTGTTGTCCTTCCCTGCTAGCGCCTGCTGACTGACTGTCACACTGCCTGCTGTCTGGGTGTCCCCTCCGCCCTCGCTGTATCTGCTCTGACGGCAATGGATGTAACTCCTGGGCTATTTTCACAGCCCAGGGCTGGTGGACTCCATTCCTCCCTTGGGCCCCTCCTCCCTAACTCAGCTTCATTTTGGCTGCACATGCGCCCAGACCCCCGCATGCCCATGAGGCTCTGGGCTGTCCACCTGAAGCTTCAGCATTTCATGCAGCCCTGTGCTGGCCTCAGGACCACTGTCTTTTCTTTGCCTGGACCCGCCACCCCACTGTCCATCCTCTCCTGCAGCCGTTCTGTGTTGCTGAGGACGCTCAGTGACGGGGTCTCCCAGCTCCCACTTTTCCACGTGGAGAGGACAGCACACATCTCCTCTGCCTTGGGTTCCCAGCTCTTTCCAGAGGTTTCTATGCCCTCCTCCAGTGTTCCTGCCCTGGGCTGGGTGGGGGCTGCATGTGGTGAAGGAATGGGTGCCACACTTGCAGCCTGAGCCCCTCCCCTCCCGGTCTCCCCTCGTTCCTCTCCCGGCTCTCAAAGACACTAACGCCTGTTCTAGGCTGCATTTTGCCCCTTTCTCCTAAAATTAACATGAGGAAGACCTCACCCTAATGTGATGGTGTTTGGAGGTGGGGCCTTTGTGATGTATTTAGGTTTAGATGAGGTCACGAGGTTAGGAATCTCATAATGGGATTTGTGCCCTTATAAGAAAAGATACCAGAAAGCTGGCTTGTGCGCTCTCTCCACACAAACACATGGAGGAAAGGCCCTCTGAGGTCACGGCAAGAAGACACTGTAAGCCAGGAAGAGAGTCCTCACCAGAAACTGACCGTGTGAGACCTTGGTCTTGGATTTCTAACCTCCAGAAACTGTGAGAAAGTGTCTGTTGTTTAAGTCACGCAATCTGTGGTATTTTGTCCCACAGCCCAGGCTGAGACACGCCCCGCCCCCTTGTGGCAAGACCCCCCCCCCCCCCCCCGCCCCCATGTGAGAGCTTGCCTCTCGCTTCCAGACAAACCCTGTGCTCAGACCCCAACTTTGGTTGATCTTACGGGCCCAGCCCTTTTGGAATTCAAAACTGAACTCCGATTCTGAAGCGCCTGGTTGCCGCACATCGGCATGTTCTGCGGTCAGACTCTTGTGTCTGAGATGAACTTCAGGAACTTGTCTGCTGTCACCTTTGTACTTCAGTGACTCAGTGGTTGGAGGGCCGTGGAGCAACATGGTGGCCCCTACCACGGAGGAACAATACATTGGATACTAATTTAGATTTTTTTTAATGTTTATTTTTGAGAAAGAGAGAGTGAGTGGGAGGGGCAGAGAGAGAGGGAGACACAGAATCCGAAGCAGGCTCTGAGCTGTCAGCACAGAGCCCGACGCGGGGCTAGAACTCACGAACTATTAGATTGTGATCTGAGCCAAAGTCGGACACCCAACCCACTAAGCCACCCAGGCGCCCCGATTGGATACTAATTTTAAATTGTACTCGGTGACATGAGCAGATGTGAAATTGTTTAGTATTGCACCTGGCAAACAGTTGGGACTCTGATGAATGTTTTCTGAGTCTTGACAATTGAGTAACAGATGTAAACTTGAGCGTTCTAAAAACCAAAACTGGACTACACTAAAACAACGGTTGTCTGCTGGTTGGTGGCCCTGTCCCTGGGAGGCATGATATTCGGACCTGGAGGGGTGTGGTGAGTGCAGTTGTGAAGATTCTCTGATGGGAATCTAATGGATAGTACAGTGAAAAAAAAAAAAAAAAAGGCCGGTGTGGTGGCCATCGCCTTCTTACATAGTGACCATCATGGCCACAACCGAGTGGGGAGTGTGGGAGATTTGATTATTTGATGTAAATGAGCCTTGGCCTGCCCACAGTGGGTGAATACCCTTTACAATGAAAGAACCACATGGAATATGACTCAAGATAAATGTACATTTAAAACCACTCTTCCCTCTCCTCTGGAAAGAAATGAAAAACAAAGAATGAAAGAAAGAAAAAAAGAAAGGAAGGAAAGGAAAAGAAAAAAAAGAAGGAAAGAGAAAGAAAGAAAGAAAGAAAGAAAGAAAGAAAGAAAGAGAAAGAGAAAGAAATAAAAAGAAAAGAAAGAAAGAAAGAGGAAGAAAGAAAGAAAGAAAGAGAAAGAAAGAAAGAGAAAGAAAGAAGAAAGAAAGAAAGAAAGAAAGAAAGAAAGAAAAAGAAAGAAAGAAAGAAAGAAAGAAAGAAAGAAAGAAAGAGAAAGAAAGAAAAATAAAACCTGATGTTTAAGTCAAACAAGGCCGTGTCTGTAGATCACTGTAACCGGATAGCTTTGAAAAGGAGGGCGGGATCATCCCCGGCCTGGGTCTTGGAGCCGGGCTGCCAAAGAAAGAGGCGGCCTGGCCCCTCTCCCAGCTGTGGGGCTCCAGGGCTGAGGAGCCCGAGGCCCCGTGTGTGACACCTCACTCTTGAGATACTCTAATTTATAGTTAACGCCTTTTAAGCAAACAAGAGGGAGAAAAAAAAAATCTGGTTCATATTATGGCAACTTGCAGTGAAGGGAAGTCTGGGAGTTCAAAGAAAAAATGTCCCAGGAAAAGCACAGCCCGTTAAAATTCATTCTAAATGGTCAGGAAGGTAATTGAAAAGAAGGCTTTCTCAGTGCACCCTGGGCAGCCCAGTCCCCTCCCTCTGCCCCTCTCCCTCCAGTCATCTCTCTCTGATACGCAGGTCATTCCAAAGAGGAACCAAATTAACAAGAAGGGATTACTGAGACATGTTATACTGACCGAATAAATAAAAACTCCAGAGCCCGGTTGAAGGGATCAAGGCGGGAAGAATAAGTACACTCTCTTTCCAAAGCCAGAACCTTCTCTGGTTTGATCCGAGGGTCAGGGAGGCTCCCTCTGCCTTCCCGCACTCACCTTTGCCATCCCAAACTAGCTTCCTGCCCTGCCGATCATGCGGGGCTTGGTTTTCTACCATCAGTAAGTTCCTAACTGGTTTCTCTGGGTCAAGGCCTCCTTCGTGGCTCTGTGTGCTCGTTGGAGGTCCGCAGAACATGGAGGGTAAGAGCCAGAAGAAAGCAGAACTTGGCTCCCCCCTCCCCCGCCGCCCCGCCTGCCCTGCACTGAAGCCTTGAGCCGGTCCAAGCTGGAAGCTTGCATCCATGCTGCAGGACTGGCAACACAGTGAGTAAATCAGGTTGATGTGGCAGCCTGATTGGAAGGCGGCGTTACTGGGCTCATCTTCCAGCTCTATGTCCTGGGAAGCCTACGGGTTTTGCTTAGACTATCAGCTGAACTGGAGGTGTGGTGGGTGGGCAGGATTTGAAATGATGGAGGTAACCTCGGTCATCCCCACCAGCTCTCCTGTTGGGCCTGCGAGTCTGTGGCTGGGGGAGACCCATCTCCCAGTAAGCAGCCATCACTCAACCCTCGGGGGCAGCTGGGCCCTTCAGGCGGGTCCATACGCCAGCGGCATGCCCAGCATTAGGCATTCATTCCTTTGACCCAAAGAATTGGCCTGTAATAAAATGCTGTTCTCCCCCCCCCCCACCCCCGGCGGCATGACACCCGGGCCTCGTGTGAAAGTGAATTGGTGGACGTAATCCGTTCCAGATGAACCCCAATTTGGTGGGGAGGTAGTGGGGGAGGAATTAGGAGGACCGAGGAAGGGGGCAGAAATTTGTCACAGTAGATGCTGAAAGGGAGGTGGGAGGTGTCAGAGACAAAATTGCCCTCTTGAACCTCAGGGTGGCCCTGGATTGAAGCAAGAAGCAGCATGACTCTTGGTGCTTTTCCCGACAATTCGCGGAGGTCCTATTGTTTCCCTTGAGCAACAGAGGCTGTTGAGGCCTGCCCCATTTTGTGGAGGTCAGTTCTCTCTCTTTCTGAGCCTGCCAGAGAGTCAAGGGTCGAGCCCAGCCCAGTTTGACCCTCTGACTTTTTAGACTGGGCCCCTTTTGTAAACAAGGTCAGGCTTTTCCCCTCCCTTAATTTGAATCCCTTCGTATGAATGGCAGTGTTATTTTGTGGTGTTTGGCTTGGGCATGAGGAAAGAACTTTTCTCTTCCTCTCTTTTCCTCTCGTGGTTTACTTTTGGATTACTTAAATAAATAGATGAAAATGTCCCCAGTTAAGCATCCAGGGAGTGCCAAGGCAGCATGCCATGTTTATTCATATATTTTCCAGCCTGTGTATTCCCTTTCAGCTCAGATTTTAAGGCAATCTTACGCATTTCTTTTTCCTACATAATTTCTTCCATTTCCAGAGAGAATTTTTGCCAGTAGCAAAAAGGAGCTGCCTTCCAGTGTCAGTGAGATAGGGAAAATGCTGGAATGATCGTACTCGCTAAAACAGAAAGGAAGAGCATTGTTTCGTGCACAGTGGAGATGACTGAGGTGCTCTACTAAAGCGCATTCCTAGGCAGGCTCTGTCATGATCCCGAGTTTATGCACAGGGGACCTGATGCTCACAGCGGTTTGCCCGAGGGAGGACTGGTACCTGGTTGGTGGCTGAGGCAGGGATCAGACCTCACCTGTGGGTCTTCTGGGTCCAAGAGCCCCATCCAGAGTCTGCACTGTTTCCCAGTATTTGCTTCCTTCTCAGCAAGCCTTTATTAGAAATCAAAAGGGAGTTGGGGTGTAATGTGGAAGATTCTACAGTAGTAGATGAGGAGAGAGCCTTGGACATCCTTTGGACGAGGATGAAGGCAGGAGGTAGGTGGAACCCTATCCCGGCCTCTACAGGAGCTGATGATGTGCTGGTGTTTCCCACCTGTCCATTCAATCTGGGGTTAGAAAGTGGCGATTCATCACCTCCAAGAAAATGCAAACTTCCTACTGTGGACCCCAGGGTAATCTACAGTCTGCCCCCTTCCCCCTGCTTTACCTTCCTTTCCACCGCTCTCAGTCAGCATCAGCCACCACCACGTTCTTGTTCTTGGGTCTTGCCAAGCTGTGCCCATCTCAGGGGCTGGACGTTTGCTGTGACACCTGCCCGGAGCACATGTCCCTGCAATGTCTGCAGGGCTTAGTCCTTCACCTGTTTCACACCTGCTCTCAAAGTGTTCTCTAACCAGCCTACCTCCAGTCTACCTCCCCTGCCATACTGTGCTCCCTCTAACTGCCTTCTTTTCTCCATAGCACTATTACCCAAGGTGATGTATGTATTTGATTCTATGTTTATGGCCTAGCATCCCTGCCAGAATGTCAGCCCCATGCACAGAGAGTCTTTGTCTTGCTCTCCATTGGATTCTCTGCACCATCACAGTGCCCAGCACATATGCACTGAATGAACAATGAGTTCAGGGATTTTGTGGCATCTGCAATTAGCAGAATCCTTCACCCCAGAGGATTTCTAGTTCTGGGATGAATTATCAAAAGTGACACAATCCTGTGAAAATCTAATCTTGTTATAATAAATCTCTCTTGTATGTGCATTAGGTTAACTTTTTAGTGACCGTAGGTAAATTACTATCATTTTTATCATTATTTCTTTTTCACAGATGATAAAACCGAAGCTCAGAGAAATGCAATGAGTTGCCAAAACTCACGTAAGAAGAAATACAAGTTTTCTGATTTTTTAAGCAGGCCATTGGCCCCAGATAGCCCCAGGAGTAGATTAAATGATATACTAAAAGGCATATAAGTATCATGCCTTTTCTCCCCAAATTAATGGATCAGACTACATTTCCCATTGGGTTTAATTGTTCAAATCTAATTTGTGTATCTATTGTATCTAGCGGAAAGAGCCTAGGGTTTTGAGTCAAAAGGTTAATTTTTTACATTTGGTCTCAGCTTGTATTTTATTATATTTATAACAATAATATCACAGGCAACACACCTGCCTTTCCAAACTTTAGTGTTCTTGTGTGTAAAAAGAGGATAGTAAAAAACAAGACTTCATCAGGACTACCTGTGATGGAATATTAAAGGATTTAGTGAAGTATTTACCTGTTAGACACTCAATAAATACTACCTGAATTATACACACCTATTTCTTCACCTGTGAAGCGTTGCTATTAAGCTCAAAGTAAGGTGCCAAAATACTTCACGAACCATAAAACATAATGCAGATGTTAACTGATTGTGTAACTGTCACGTTTCAAAAAACTAGATGTCCCTGAACTTTCTAAAAGAAAAGTCATGGTGATGAAAATATTCCATTCATTCTTACTCGCTGTTGGAAAACCTGTTAAAGGCATTCACGTTACCGAGAGAGAGACATTCTTCTCCTGGGAGGTTTCTGCAACTTCATGTTTCGCCTATCCCCAGAATTTTTTTTTTTTTTTTAAGATGCTTCAAACAACGTGACTCTACTGTTTCTTTACAGTGGTACTAAGTGTAGATAAGACCAGTCCCAAGGTCTGTCATTTGCTGGATGCTCACATGAGACTCCCCCTGGTTGAATTCTTAACTATACTGCCACGAGTGTCTTGTATTTTGTTTGAATATTATATTTGAGGGGTCGACAGGGGACTTCTCATGGATTCCTGACTGTACCTGTGTCGGCTATCTCTGGGTCTCTGTCTCTGGTGGACAGCCTTTTTCGTTTTCTCTTGTTCTCTCTGCCCGGTCACCAGACCTCTGAGCTGGGCACTCAGAAAAGTGTCCCAGGACTGTTGCAGGTTGGGTTTTGGTTTGTTCACCTTGCTTGGCTCAAAGAGGACTGAAACATTTCTTCTTTAATTTTTCTTCAGAAAGGTATATCTCTTGTATATAATAGACTATTTGAAGTGAGACTTGTTTATTTAGATTTCTTTCTAATTTGAAGAATTCAGAGAGACATGCATGTACCCTAAAAGTAGAAATCACCCATAATATAAATGTATATAAGAAGTGAATATATATAACCTAGGGACTCATGTAATAAACTAATGCTATGTCAGAATAACATTTAAGTTTTTTGAAAGGATAGCTCACTGTGAATAATCGTGAACTAGAGAGTGACAAATGGATTGGAGAATTTGGGAGAGGTATTTAGGCCAGTAAGCTTTACATGTTTTTATTTTTGGGGTTATATTCTTAAAGACCATGTAGTCTGTCTCACACAGCCTGGATCTGTACCGTGTCCTCTGCAATACTTAGCCATACCTTTTGTGGCCCCAGAGTGACCAGCACTGGCGACCTCTGGGCTGTCTCCAGATTTCTACCTCTGGCCACACGGATGTCTCTCCTATAAGAAGTGCCCTTTCTTTGTGCTTCTCTGGAGCTGTCCTCTCTGTACCCCTTGATCTCTGTGGCCCACAATACTGATGGGAATTTTCTTTCTTGAGCACATTCCCAAAGGATTCCCTAAGGGAATGGCTAAGAGGTTGAAACTCCAGGCCAGTTGTTCTCAGCCGATTCATGCTAATAGAAGAAATAAATCACCCACCAGCATTAAAAAAATATCTATAGGTAGATAAGCAAGGAGGAGAAGAAATAATAAGTTTCCTATTTTTTTAAGCATGCCGTTGGCCTCAGATAACCCCAAGAGTAGATTAAATGATATATTAAAAGGCACTTAAGTATCGTGCCTTTTCTCCCAAAATTAATGGATCAGAGTGCATTCCCCATTGGATTTATTACTCCTGCCAACAGGGCTGGATGGCATGTGGACATATTTGCACATTGTGGAAACAGCTTGGTTTAGGTACCTCGGGTCCTGAGCTCACATCAGAATCTGATAGCAATGCCTGTGACTCTCTGGGAGCTGATTTATCCTGGACCATTTAAAGTCTGCAGACACTTTACACTCTCTGGGTTCTGGCCTTTCTCTCACCGGGCTGGTGGCTGTTTGTTTCGTGAAAATAGAAAAGGCCACCTTATGACAATGATGAATGTTCCCTGTTTGAGCACAGTGCAGCCACCTTTAGTGTTTAAGGCCACAGTCCCTTTTTTCTTGCCGGTATGTGGTAATTGCCACCCAGCTAGATGGGTCTGGAAATGACCAAGAGTACAGTTTTCTAGAGATGCTTAGCGAATCATTCACTGTGTGGTGGAGTCAGTCTTGCAACGACCTAATGAAATCAGTGTCTTCTGCGTGGCTTCCTGTGTCCTGATTTTATCCATATCGGTCCCCTTAATGACGTCCCTAGTATTTAAGTGCTACAAAGAATAACTTGAGTTTTATTCATTGCAGCTCTGTGCTAACTTCCCTGTGTTAGTTATCTCTCGCTGTGTAACAAATTACTTCAAAACTCAGTGACTGACAAACAATAATAAAATTTATTATCCCACAAAGTTTCTGTGGTCCGGGAATTCAGGAGCAGCTTAAGCGGGTGCTTCGGACTCAGGGCCTCTCATTAGGTGACAGGATGTTAGCTGGCTCTGCTGTCCTCTAAGGGCTTGACTGGGACTAGAAGATCTGCTTCCAAGATGGCTCACTCACATGACTAGTTAAGTTAGTAATGGCCGTTGGCAGGAGGCCTCAGTTCCTCACTGAATGGGCCTCTGTAGGCCCTCTATAGGTCTTTACAGTATGGCAGCTGGCTTTCCCGAATGATCCAAGAAAGCACAAAGTAGAAGCCCTAATGCATTTTACAACCCAGCCTCGGAAGCCACACCTCAACATTTCCACCATCTTATTGGTTACACAGGTTAGCCTTATTCCATGTGTGAGGGAACTGTAGAAAGGCATGAATACCCGTAGGCCAGGATTATTGCGGGGGCATCTTAGAGGTGGGCTACCACATTCTCTACAGCCTTTCAGAACTTCCAATCCCCTTGAGAGGAAAATTCCTATAGTGCCATTTCAAATAAAGAACGAAAAGGCGCTCTTGGGATCTGTAGGTTCCATCAGTATTAAATACATCTAAGAGTATCAGTATCATATGTAGTCCTGTTAAAAGAGGTATTCACTTCCAAACATCTCATTTGATGTTTAAGAAACAAAAATACGGTCCAGAAAAGTCAAGGTTAGAGTCCACTTTTGATCACAATTTCCAAGCAAGATTTTCTTCCACCATGATGAAGCCATATGGGCACTGTCAATTTCCTTTTCTTCTCTAGTGTTTGCACTGAGGAAAGTTAAACAAACAAATCAAAACTGAACCTCCTTTCATAAAGTTACCATTTCATGGATTGCCATCTTCCAGCGCAGGCCAGGTTCTTTTGTCAGCTGCTGCTTTGAAATCCACAGCCAAGATTGCCTGGCACCAAGCTATGGGTGTTGGCAGGCCAACTCCAATGAGTTGGAAACTCATTTGGAGCTAACGAAACAAGACCAGCAGCATTAGAGGATCAGATCTCCTACATCCTTGTCGTCGGAAGAGATCTGAGAGACCTTCCAGACCTAGCTTGCATCGTGTACAGGTATACATGCTGAAATATTAAGGATGTGATAGATGATTCAGCCTACTTCTGCTTTAATATCAGCGATGAGAGAGAGCTTACTGCCTCTACATTTGATTGTCCAAGAGGTCTCATTTTCTACTCGAGCCAAGTTTTATCTCTGTGTATCTTCTAACCATTGACCTTCCATTTTTCCCTCCTCTGGAGCAAAACCAAATGTGAAATTCTTTCAGATAGTTGAAAACCGCTCTCATGTGGGTCTCCTTGGTCTCTTCCAGGTTAAACATTTCCCTGTTTGTTCAGCGTTCTCTTCTGAGAACAGTCTCCAGATCCCTTACCATCTTAGTTTCAAGGTCCATTTGAAAATGTGGTATCCATTCATTTGTGTGACAAGTATTTGTTGAATGCTGTCTAGGGGCAAGGCACTGTGCCAGTCCAGATGTCTGAATGGGACAGAGTTGAGTGGGACTGTTTCTTCCAATTAATTTGGATGTTCTGTTTCTATTGATGTAACCAAAGATTATATTAGCTGTTTTTATAGCCATGTCAAACTATTGGATTATTTTTGGCTGTGATCAACTAAGATTATCAGTTTTCATTGAGGGGAACTATTCTCAGTTCAGACCTTCCCAACCCTGTCTTCATGTAATTGATTTTTTGAACTCAAATGAAAGACTTCACATTTATCTCTATCCAATTCCATCTCGTTGGTCCAGCTCATTGTTCCAGTCCATTGGAGTCATTTTGATATTTGCTAGCTCTTAAATCTTGATTTCATTGTATTAGTTCTTTCTCAAAGCTTTGTGTCGTCTGCAGCATTCCCTCTATCTTTGTATCCAAGTCACTCATAGTAATGAGGAGTAAGATAGGACCAGTGACAGAGCTATTTGGCAGGTCACTAGCACCTCCCTGCCCCTTTCCATCAGCACTCTTTGAGAATAGGTTTTCAGCCAACTATGAGTCGCCCAAATTATACTGTCATCTGGTCTGCATTTCTCCATCTTGTCCACAAGAATTTCCTGAGAGACTTTGCCAAATGCCTTGATTAATCAATACATTCTGGGTCTCCGACATTCACAGTTGTCAGTTATAGTGACCTGCTTCTTGCTCCACAGGAAGAAATGGAATCGGGCAAGATGGGAACCATTCTGTCCTCAGCTTGCTCTCCCCAATCACCAAACAACTGCATCCTTCTACGGGATTGCCAGGTTCCTGAAGATATATCTATTGACTGACCTCTCATCCTGACCCTTTAAGACCTGGAGACCAAGTATTACAAACCTGTTCAGAAACCAGTCTTCTTAACTTCAACCGACTACTCTTCTAGCTATCCTGGGTTCATCACACCCTCCCCTTTTAACTTCATTTGTCTGTTCTCTACAAACAAGCGCTTCGATCCTTAGGTTCGTGGATTTTCAAAATTCAGATCACCAAATATTTGAGTACCTAGTATAAGTTCCTGTACACAAATTTGCCACATCGGTACTTTTTAATGCACCTGCGCAACTACCCAAACTACCCAGACGTGGATCCATAATAAGCCATGCTCGTCAGTTGTGTTCTCTCTGCCTTAGGAATTCTTGCAAACTCATGCCAGTTCCCCCATCCGAGTCTTCCAGCCTTATGTACCAGGACCTGTGATCTCTTCATTCTTTTTGGTTTCATGCCCTGACTTGCACATTTTTTTTTTCTAATTTGTGGTTATGAGTCCCAACCATCATTCTTGGTGATCCCTGTGAAAAGGTACTCACTATCAAGGGTCACAGTGCAAGGTAACTACGTTACCCCAGTGTCTCTTAATTTGCCAGCCCTTTCAGTTATAAACAGCATACTCAATCAACTTGCCCTCATTTCTTTATGGAAAATACAGAGCTTTGGTACTTTTTCCTGGGACACATTCATTGTCTTCTAGGACAGTCTCATAATCTCATCTGAACGTTTTCCGCTCTAAAGCTGAAGCTTAAAACTCTCTAGATCAGAAATTCCTCTGCCATATTTTCCCCACTTGGGGAGACATACACTATTTCTTTTTCTTTTTCTTTTTTTTTTTTATTTTTTGAGTTTTGTTTGGTTTTTCCCAGCTCTATGGAGGTAGACATTGCATTAGTTTAAGGTATGTAACATAATGATTTGATATATGTGTATATTATTAAATGATTATCACCGTAAATTTAGCTAATATCCGTCATCTCATGTAGCTAAAACTTTATTCCTTGTGATAAGATCTGTTCTCTTAGCAACTTTGAGGTATTACATCCCCAGAACTTATTAATCTCGTAACTGGAAGTTTGTAGCTTTGACCACCTTTACCCATTTCTCCCATCCTCCACCCCCTGCCTCTGTTAACTACCAATCTGTTCTCTGTTTCTGTGACTTCAGTGTTTTTGTTTTTTGTTTGTTTGTTTGTTTGTTTGTTTTTAGGTTCCACATACAAGTGAAAGCATGTAGTATTTGTTTTTCTTTGTCTGGCTTATTTCACTTAGCATAATGCCCTCAAATACCATCCATGTTGTCACAGATGGCAAGATTTTCTTCTTTTTTATGACTGAGTAATATTCCTGTGTGTGTGTGTACACATCAAAGTTTTCTTTAGCCACTTATCCATCCATGCACACTTAGGTTGTTTCCACCTCTTAGCTATTGTAAATCATGCTGCCATGGACATGAAATTATAAATACCTCTTTGAGATACTGATTTTGTTTCCTTTGGATACACGCCTAGCAGTGGAATTGCTGGATCTATTTTTAATTTTTTGAGGAACTTCCATGCTGTTTTCCATAGTGGCTTTGCCAATTTACTAATTCCCACCAACAGTGCATGAGGGTTCCCTTTTCTCCACGTTCTCACCGGCACTTGTTATGTCTTGTCTTTTTGATGACAGCCATTCTGACAGGTGTGATGTGATATCTTATTGTGGTTTTGATTTGCATTTCACCTGATCATGAGCAATGTTGAGTATCGTTTCACATTCTTATTGGCCATTTGTATGTCTTCTTTGGAAAAATGTCTCTGCTCATTTTTTTTAATGTTTATTTATTTTTGAGAGGGGGTGGGCAGAGAGAGAGGGGGAGACACAGAATCCAAAGCAGGCTCCAGGCTCCAAGCTGTCAGCCCAGAGCCCGATGCAGGGCTAGAACTTAGGAACTAAGAGATCATGACCTGAGCTGAAGTTGGACACTCAACCAACTGAGCCACCCAGGTGCTCTAATCTCTATTCATTTTTTAATCTGATTGTTTATTTGCTATCGAGTTGTATGAGTTCTTTATATATTTTGGCTATTAACCACTTATCAGATGGATGCTTTGCACATGATTTTCTCCCATTCCGTAGGTTGCCTTTTCATTGTGTTGATGGTTCCTTTGCTGGGCAGAAGCTTTTTAGTTTGGTGTGGTCCCAGCTGTTTCATTTTTCTTTTCTTTTCTCTTCTTTTTTCTTTCCTTTTACTTCCTTCTTTTCTTTTCTTTCTTTCTTTCTTTCTTTCTTTCTTTCTTTCTTTCTTTCTTTCTCTTTCCCTTTACTCTTGGTGTCAAATCCAAAAAATCATTACCAAGGCTGATGTCAAGGAGCTTACTCTCTGCATTCTAGGAGTAAGATATATACTGTTTCCCCCCAAGAATTCACGGAATCCTCGTTCATAAGCCCCACGTAGGTAGCCACCTACCAGTTTCCTATCAGTTCCATGGCCTTCCAAACCTATAACCTTAAACTGAAGTAAGAGATGAAAACTTGACCTCTTTCTTAAATCCTTGATTCCCTGTTTAGGCAAGTGAACGTATGCATTTTTGATGTCAGTTCAAGTCCCCTAGTGAAAATGAACATTTAAAACTTTCTGGATCGAGTAAAATTTGTACTTGTGTGTGGCCTTACCCGAGTTAGGTTTTCCTGGTGGGTGAGTGACTCATCATAGAACTCAAGCCCCCGGCTCTGCCCACTAAACCCTCGGCAATCTGAGCTTTTAGCCACCGCTATCCGTTACTAAATGAGCCTGTTCAGACACAGTTTCAAACGTACTAATCTTTTCTTGCATTTCACTTTGAAGAAAACAAGGCTTTTACTAATTGAAGTGGGATCTCTCACAGGATGTTCGGTGTGACTGCTCATCATTACCTAACAGTTATAAACAAATGAGCCCTCTTTGAACTCCGCGGTTCAGGCTCCTACTGCATTTTGGCTGTGGTTCCATAGTTTGACACTTGTGCTGCAGTTAATTAGGGTGGCTGTGAGGGGTAGACAGGGGCAGAAAAAAGGCAGGATTTAAAAGCAGTTCCTGCTACCTTTTGGGGAGTTTCAAGTCCTTTCTACATTATAAAGCTAAATGATAGATTTATGTTTTATTTTCTCCCTGGCCTCCCTCCTTGGCTTCGGACTTAATGAGCCCAAAGGAAAGGGGGCTCATTATTTCAAATCTGGGTGATGTGCATTTAAGTTGAAGATTTGTTTTTGCACAGGCTTTTTATCCCGGCGACCCAAGTTACCTACCTATAAACCAAACTTCATCAGTTACATTGTCAGGCTGCGCCTCCCCTGTTGGGAGAAGCTGAATCTAATGGGTAGTTTCCCAAAATTTGTTCTGTTGCTCGCTTATTTGTGAAGCGTATGGTATCGGCCAGAATGGGAAGGGAACTGGAAAGAATGCTGGTCACTTTCCATGAGTTTTACAATAGTGGCAAATAAGAGAATGCCTGTTCACAGTGTCTGTTAGCCGTTCCTTTCAGGGGGTTGTGGGGGGAGGTGCTGAAGCTTCCTGCGACAATAGAGCGAATGGTCCGTCCAGAAAGCAGGGCCCGGGCTGAAATTGATGGCAGGGGAAAAGGATCTGGCCTACCCTGGCTTGAGAAGTCTAAGGATATTTCTTCTTCCTCTTCCTCTTCTTCTTCCCCTCTCCTACTTCCCCTCCCCTTCTCCTGGAAAGGAGAAGCTGGACCAGGGGAAACAGGGTCAGACCCACATGTGCTGTAGACCCTCTCTGCCCACCAGCCCCCCCCCCCCCCCAGCCCTCCAGCTCGAGGCCCTCAGAGGTCAAAAAGGTCATGTCCCTTCCCTGTCAGACCTCCCTTCTCTGACCCTGAGGCAGAAACCTCCAGGTCCACTCTCCTTTGAGTTTCCTTGGGCTTCCTCACTCCGTGTTTGTCCCGCTCTCTGGGGCTCTCTCAAATGCTGCTCTTCTTGTCCCCTGGGAGAAGCCAGCACTACCTCTGGCTTAGATTGTCCCAGCGGCTTGGAAACGGACTCCCCTGCTTCGTGCTGGCTCGTCCCTGAGCTGCTTTCTGTGCTGCAGCCCGGGCCGTCTTTCCAGAAGGCAGCGCCGATCTCAGACTCCTCAGGCTAAACCTGCAGGGACTCCATCCTCCTTGCCATTAAGATGAAGTATCCTCCTCTTAAGTCTCTGAGACCTGTTGTGACCTGGCCTCTGCTAATCTCTCAGCCCTGCCCTCTGGCCCCGCCCAGCTCCCTGTCAGCTACGCCAGACCAGACAAAGAGCTCTAGCCTCTGGCCCTAGAGCCTCGAGGTCCTTTGGGCTCAACTAAAACAGCTTTCCTTCTCCAGACCTTTAATCTGGTGTTCCCTCCCAGGTATTGCCCTCACATTCATAATGCAGAGCCCCAAATTACCCACCCCCCACCCAGGAAACTTTTCAAATTCAAATGGAAAGGCCTGGAAACACCAAAGCATTTCCCATGATCTCCAGAGACTTCCAGGGCCTTGTTTTTCATGCTTTGGCCTCTTCACTTCCACATCCTCATGTGCTGCCTCGGTTTCTGGGCTCTTTAGTCGAGCCCGCAAATCCAGTTTCCACAGAAATCCACATGGCTTGTGTTTAGGTTTCAGGAATCGACTAACTTTACTGGAGAGACTAACTTTACTGGAGACTAGGATGATCGGGGGAGGTGATTGTAACGGGATTGACCATAGGTCCAGTAGCTGGGCTCAACCTTTATTCCACTCCCTTTTTCCTATTCCCCATTACATTACATTCAACTCTCCTAGAAAACAAAAAATAATTGTAGTGATCTGAAGGAGTCTGTTTCTGGGGTGCCTGGGTGGCTCGGTTGGTTAAGCATCCGTAGGTTCGAGCCCCACGTCGGGCTCTGTGCTGACAGCTCAGAGCCTGGAGCCTGCTTCAGATTCTGTGTCTCCCTCTCTCTGCGCCCCCTGCCCGCATTCACATTTTGTGTCTCTCTTACAATTAAAAAACATAAAATTTTTTTTTAAATAAATACAAATAAAAATAAAGGAGTCTGTTTCTGGCTCACATTAAAGAAATCTGAGAGTGAAAGAGCAGTTTTATTGTCCTCGATATGAGACTTTGTTTCATCCTATTCCTTCCTGCTTGGCTTCTATTCCCAAGGTCATCTTACTATATCTCTGGAAGGCTGCCCTGTTTGGGGAGGAAGGTAGTAAATTCATAACCTGGTTATCTCTGCCCTGGTGTCCCTCACTGCCCTGGTCTTGCTCACTGCTGTGTCCTTCCTCAGAGTTCCACGTGGTGCCTGACATACAGCAGGCTTTCCATGCATTCTTGTTAAGGAACAGATGGATGAACACCCTATGCTAAGTGATGGAGACACAAAGATAATTGGAACCCGGTCTTTGTCCTCACAGCTCAAAATCTCATGAGGGAAGCTAACCATAAGCCATTACATCATGGAGAAAAGTATATAGTGTAAATCTACACACAGTGTGGGAGTAGCACGGAGGAGATGCCTGGGCTGCCTTTTGATGTATGATTAGGAGTTTATGAGGCCTGTGGAGGTAGAGATGGACGCCTTAGGGGCAGAGAAACCAATTGGCACAAATGTGTAAAGGCACGAAACAGCCTCCCATGTTCAGGCAATAAACATAAGAGGTCCCCAGACTTAAAGACATTGTTGTCTTTAAAGTCGTTTGGGGGCAAAACTCAACTTTTTTTCTTCTAGAAGTGTGTCGTAATTACTGCTAATTTATCAAAACCCAGAGCTTTGATTTAGGATGATTTGCATTTAAAATTCGTGGAATGGGATCTGGTCTTTCGTTAGCGTTCTATCCGCTCCCCAGCCAGAATCAGCAGTAAAACTGAACATGTTGATTTCTTTCCTAGAAGTTGACTGCTTAGAGCCTTGTGAATGCTGCCCTCCAGTAATCTCGATGTAAATATATTTTAAAACTTAGTCAATGACCACAGCTAGAAGGCAACAACAATTGCTAATAGCCACGTGGCAGAGGGCCAGGTACTAGTCTAAGTGTGTTATATGTGCTGACTCACTTAATTTTCATAATAACCTTATTAGGGAGGGACTAGTATTATGCCCATTTCATAGATGAGGAAACCAAGTCACAGAGATTTAGTCACTTGGTCAAGGTCGCAAAGCTACTAAGTCAGGACTTTTAAACTGTTTATACAGTTCAGAAGTTTGATCGTGTTCTTAAAGTCATCAGGCTGTTTATTTTGTTATTTATTTTGGAGCTTTTTTGGCTAACTGAAGAACACATTATGGGCAAAACCAGAAAGAACTTGCCAGTTTGGGAATAAGCCCCGGGACCTTAACATCCAGAGCAGTCCCTTGCCTTCCTGTGCTATGCGCCCCAGTCTTTGTTGCCCTCCTCCCCTCTCCACCTCTGCGTCCTTCTCTGGCCACTTCCCTATGACTCATCCCAGCTCCCGCTCCCCGTGCCAGCTGCCCCTGAGCATGAGCTTACTGGCTCTCCGAGCGGGGAGGTTCAGAACTAAACACTAGGACAAGCAGGTGAAAGTATCCAAAAATCAGATCCATGGAGGAAGTGGTGGGGGACAGAGTCCCCAGGATGTCCTGACCCCTCTGAGATGGTAAACGTGCTTAATCCTTTCTGTTTCACCTCCTGAGAGCAGGGCATACGTCCCACTCTTATCTCACGAGTGGCCGCTCCTGCTCACCCGGCCAGCCCCGGAGTAACCTGCCGGTCTCGAGTGACACAGTGTGCTCCTCTGAGGCCTTCTAGCCCATCACTTTCCACTCCCCGTTTCGACCTTGCCGTTGCCCTTGGCCCTTGCCCCACCTTTGTCCGACCTCAGTCAGATATTTGTCTTTTGCAACACGAAGGGAGAAGTTTGGTCTAAAGGTCAGGAGACGTGCCTTGGTTTAAACACTGGCTTAGCCACACACCTAAGGATGTCACCTTGGGCAAGTCCCCCAAACCACTTATTTTCTCATTGTCCTCGTCTATAAAATGAGGGCAATAAAACCTTCCTTGTAGTGTTGTCATGAAGATTCGAGTCAGATCATCCATAGTGCTCAATAACATTGGCTACAAGAAGCCAGCCATGTGGTAGTTGGGAGCCTGGGCTCTGGAGTCAAACACAGTGGGTTTGAACCCCAGTTTAGCCACCGTCCAACCGTGTAACCGGTGACCATGTGGCTTCTCTGTAACATGGAGGTAACGGCAGTATCCACGTTACAGGACTGTTGTTAAAAATCTCATGCTTTGGACTCAGCACAGTAAAGTGTTCAGCACGCACTTCATTCAAAACTCCTCTCTTGTTTGCCACTGATTATCACCATCACCGCTGGTGGGAGGTGATCCATTCGAGAGTAATTATCGGGAGGGTCTGTGAAAGATTCGTCTGACCCAGATCCTTTCCAGCACGGCTCGGACTGTTCTTGTAAGCCTTAACTTCTGCTCTCGCTCACAGTTCCCAGTTAGAACTTCCCCCACTTGAAGGTTTCTTTGCTTTTCTTAGCAGACAGAGGCTTGGCTACCCTAACAGGCAGAGTTCCACCGCCGACAAACTAGGATGGTCTCCCTGAGGAATTTTCCTTCATTCCAGGATGAATGTTCCAGAAGCAACCCTCTCTCAGTGCATCGTTGGAAGTCCTGTTTGCTGACCCGCTTGGAAACAGGAATCTTGACTTTAAGAAAGGCTGATTTTGCAGGAGGTTGACTGTATGTTATTCTCATAAAACACATGTCACCCTAACTAAAGCTCTGTGAGTGGTCAACTTCACATTCTATCTAAATTTAGAAAAACAGCACTGGGAGGAAGTGTAACCTCTGAAACAGTGGAGGAGGCAGTGGGAGTTGTTTTATGTAGCCCTGGTGGGGAGAATACCTGGGTTGTGCAGGCCAACTGGTTACAGACGCTGTTCCTGGTGAGGGATGTTTTAAACAGTACATCTTTTAGGGCGGTTTCGGTTTTCTAAAGTTTTTCACAATTTTTATAGAGCGTATTCAGCTTTGTGAATCTTAAATCTGTGACTCTCCGTTTTCACTCTATTCAGTATTGTTTTAAGAGTCACAACCTTTTCTCCAGGCCACACCCCAGCGGCGACTCTGGATTACTTAGAGGTGTTCATTGTTTCCGGGTCTTCAGATCCACAAGGTGATTTGCTGGTAAATTACTATTCTCTCTAAATATAGTAACTACTCTCTCTAATTACAGTAACAGCCTCAGTACTCATGCCTCATCCCACCGTAGCGAAGGTGATCTCCCCACTGGGCCCCCAACCCTTACACAGAGAAGAGAGGTAGGCAGCACCCTCTTCCCATTGCCCCTACTCCTGGGGGGCAGGAGATGGGGTGACAAGGACCCTGCCCTCTGTTTTGGGGGACTACTGAAAGTAAAGGACGGTGAATCCTGGAGTGGCTCGAATGGGGCCAGCAAAGCCTCTGTGGATGCCACCACAACACAGAGAGTCATGCAGGCTGCCACCAAGGGAAGGCTGTCAGCAGAAGTGACCACTCAGCACAGGGCACAGTCACCTGGGACATTCCTACTTACCAGCCCAGCCGTACTGCAGGCCAGGTCAATTGGAACGTCTACCACAGGGCCTGTGTGGCGGTTTTCAAAGTCTCCCTGGTAGTTCGAATGTATATCCAGGCTGAGACCCACCCCAATGAGGTCCCTCAGTACGGTTCACATGAGGGTGTGCAGTGGTGGCCTGGGGTCCCCTCCCGGGTCCCATTGGTGCCGGACCTTGCTGGACAGTCTCTGGATGCTGACAGCTCCTCCCCACGTGGTTCTCTGGTCAGGTCCACCAACTGGCCCCTCTGACCTCCTCCGTTGCGTTGCCCACTCCCAGAATCCCAGGGCCCCAGAGGCCAAGGCACCCACTGTTCGTAGCCTCTTGTGCCCTGGCAGGGATATTCTGCATTATTCAGACATAAATGGCAGCATCAGAGTGTTCATCGTTCAGCCTTTGCTGCTTTGTTCTTGCTCATGACTGCAGAGCTCTGCGTGACTTCATGCAACCAGTCTGCACTCATGCCAGATATTTTCCTGTTGCCCCTCCAGACCCCTCAGCCACCCTTTCCGTCCTCTGTCTGCATACAGGAGGCCCTATGTGGAATGCATAATGCATCATCAGGCCTCCTTTCCTTCTGGTATCTTGTTGGGTTCAGCCTTGGGAAGCCCAACATGAGACAGAAAGGAGGCAGGAGAGTGAGGCTGGATATTTATCCCCTTGCCTTGCTCCATACAGGTCATCTTGGGTGCTTTCTCTACATGACCATCTCTTTCTGGGTTCCAGCAGTTTGTCTCTCGCCATGTCCCATTGGGTCTGGAAGCTTCTCCTTCATTCTTACTAGTCCTAGGTTACTTCCCTGTGAAAGCGATTCCTAGACTATGGCTGCTGGACCTGGGAACTTAGAAATGCAGGTTTCTAGGCCCCTCAGACCTACTGACTCAGATACTCTGTGGATGGGGTCCAGCATCTGGACAAGCCCTCCAGGTGCTTCTGATGCACACGTAAGTTTGAGAACCATTGCACTATGCTTTCCTCTTCTGCTTTACACACAGCTTTGCTAATAATCCTTTTATTAAGCCCTTCTCAGATTGTCGTAATCTGAATATGCCATTTTTTTTCCTCTTGGGAGCCTCCCTGATGCACGTGTTGATACACATTTAGGTCTGCTATTCTACACAATTGTGATCTTTGTTTCTCTCTGCACATATGTGACAGTTTACAAGTAGAATAAATTCCTTGAAGTAGCATTTCTAGGTCAAAGGGAATGTACATTTTAAATATTTCAGTAGATACTGCCTGGGGCGCCTGGGGGGCTCAGTCGGTTAAGCATCACAGCTCAGGTCATGATCTCGCGGTTTGTGAGTTCAAGGCCCGCATCGGGCTCTGTGCTGACAGCTCAGAGCCTGGAGCCTGCTTCGGATTCTGTGTCTCCTTCTCTCTGCCCCTCACCTGCTCACATTTTTTCTCTCTCTCAAAAATAAATAATCATTAAATATAAATAAATTTTCAATAGATACTGCCAAATTATTCCCCCAAAGACATTGTCCCAATTTGCTGTTTTCTAAACTGGTCTCTGATTATTTCACATTGTGTTACCATTCCCATGACACTGAACTAACCAGAGATTGCAGTGTCTGCAAGGTTAGGGGTCACCCTTCTCAGACTTGGGCACACACAGATCACCTGAAACGTATATTCTGATTTGAGAGGTCTGGCGTGCATTTTTCACAAGCTCCCTGCTGACACTGCTCTGTGCTGGTCCTGAATAACAAGGGGTTAGAGAATAAGCATAAAGAAAGGGCTAAGCAGGGGGTTGGGGATTCAAATCCCCACTCAACCATTTCGTAATTGAGACCTTGGGCAAGTTTCTTCATCATCTGGATCCTCAGTTTCTTCATCTATAAGATGGAGATTGGAACGTGGTATTTCACGATGACCAAATCAGGTAACACACGCATGTGCAATGCCTAGCACAGGGCTGGACACATCATGGCCATTCCACAGGTGGTAGCTCACACTGCTGTTTGCCCCACCTTCTGTCTGTTCCTCATACTCATCTGCCCTTGGCTCCTCTCAAACGGCTTCCAGTGTCCCTGCCTGGCAGTTGTTCCAGAAGGCCCTGCTTGTCTTCAGGGCAGCCCCCAGTTCAAGACGGTACCCAGGACCCAGCACTACTCTCCTCTGGCACCTCTAGAAGGGAGCTTATGGTATGATATTGCCAAACCCGCTGAGCAGTCGTTCTTGAAAGCACCAACTGCCAGATCCGTCCCCCCAGGCATCGAATTCTTCTTTTCTTTAGGATGGTCTTAGTCCTAATGAAAACCATTAGCAAGCTCTCTGATCTTTCTTTTCTTCAGGATGAGCTTGAGTGAACTCCCAGTGGCATCCTCCCATTTGGGGTAGGGGTAGAGCCCCTCACTTCCAGCAGTATCTAAACTCGGGTTTCTGGGGAACTTGGCCATGCCCACTCTTGTCTGCATATACCCCCTCAGCCCGAGAATATGTATGCAAATTCATCCCCCTGCCCTCCCCCCAAGGTGAACACACAACTCATGTGTAGCACAGATCCTGGTTGACAAAGCAACATGGCAAAACCCAGAACCATGACATCACGGCATGGAGAAGCAGCTTCGGGCCAGCCGGAGCCGGCTGCCTAAGGGGGGGACCCGCCTGGCCCCCGTCAAACGTGACCCATTCTTGTGTGTCACGTGGAGTTGAAGAACATGAGCAGGCAGATGGTAAGGCTGTGAGCATATGTGTGGAAAATGGCGTTTAGAAGTTGCCCAGAGGAGCCCAGAGGTGGAGGAAGCGGACGTGCTGCCCTGCAGGCCCCGGGTCTTGAATTCATTTTCCCCACACTGAAGGCAGCGCTTGTACCCAGAGGATAAAAGGACGGGCGGATAGCAAGAGACACTTGAAAGGTGCGGGGGCGCGACTAGGGGTGTGGAGGCCACATTGGGAGCCTCACTCTGCGTGTTATGGAAAAAGGAAGAAAAGCGGCTGCTTCCTTTTCTTCTTGAGCAGCTGTCTCATCTGCGGGTCCTCAGCCCCTTCTGTTGTCACTCCCTCAGCCGGGTTGGCTCTTCTCCCATTGTTTCAACCTGCCCTTCCTGCTGGTGGTTCTGGTCTTCATGACCAGCCCAGATCTCCGTCCCGGTCTCCTGCCCTGCGTCTCCCGCTGCACATCCCCCTGGCAGCATCTCTAAAGCTGCCCTCATCGTCCGCTGTACCACACCTACTCCTCTTCCTGTGTTTCCCACTCCCAGCTAAGTCTTCATTGCAAGACGGCCTTCTGCAGCTTTTAAAAAAGTTACAAACAGTCATTCTGCTTGCTCCCGGATCCATCCGTCTCCGGATCCGGTGCCGAGATGCAGAAGAACTGTATGCCCTGATCAAGTTGTTCTGGTCCCTAAGGAGCAAGGCTGATGCTCTCAGTCTTATTGTTAAGACTCAGCCCCAGGATACTGCCGGCTGCTTTTGTGCAATGTTTTCCTTGAAGATGTGCTTGTTGCATTCCACAGCAGCCCCTTAATGAAGACCCAGGGAGAAGGTTCCCTCAGGTTTAGCTGAGTAGAAGTAGCCGTCTTTGTCCTAAGCAAGCGGCTTCCTCCGGTCCTCTGCTCCCCTGGTCCTGTGAACCCCGAGTCACATCGCTGCTCACAGCAGAAAGCTCAGTACCTGTAGCAAGCACATGAGAAGGTGCCACAATAGGTGTCGTATGTTAACTCCACTCCTGGCTTTGTTGTGTCTTCATCTATGTATTTTAACTTCTGTCGTTTTGTATTACTATGTATATCCATTTAAGCCTCCTTTAAGATGGGATACAAAATAGGGGTGCCTGGGTGGCTTAGTCGGTTAGGTGTCCAACTCTTGGTTTCAGCTCAGGTCATGATCTCACGGTTCATGAGTTTGGGGCCCACATTGGGCTCTGCCCTGTGTGTGGAGCCAACGTGGGATTCGGTCTCCCTCTCTCGCTGCCCCTCCCCCCCTCAAAAATAAACATTTTTTAAAAAGATGGGATATAAAGTATTAAAAGTTTTACCCACCATTCTCATATTTTTATAAATGAACCCACATACATGGTATCTGTAGAGATATATTTGTTAAGTAGAAAGATGCAACTTTTAGTAGAGAACATGATTTGATAGATTTTTCACAAAGGATAATATATAACAGTAACAACATCAAAGTAACAGCACTTTCAGAAACCTGTTATAAAATAATGAAGCACGAGATTTGGATCGTGAATTTCAGCTAGAGACAATTTGAGTTGTAGGTAGCAACCAAAATTTAAGTCACTTTTATGTGGCTTCAAACACACACACACACTCACCATAATTATGTAACATGTAACACAAAGCTGTCGGGGACCGTTTTCTGATAATGGGAGGTCCCTGGCAACATCAGCGATCACCAGGTATAAGAACCATATGGGCCTTCTTCCAGGCACCGGGCTGTGTGGCACAGTGTTCTGAGGACCTGTTCCTCCCTGTGCTCTCCTAATAGGCCATTAGAGAAAGGGACTACTTGCTGGTTAACAGAGATGAAAGTTTCTGTCATTTTTCTGCAAGCGAACAGGTCTTTAATATTTCCTGAAACCACAGGCCTGCTTCGTGTCTTGTGACTAAAACAACCATAATCCTCAACACCAGAGAGCAGTGGGCCCCCGAGAGTGCAATGGCAGTCTAGGGGAACAGAAACACCTGCAGGAAAATTAGGCAGAGCGTTTTTTGCAAGCCACGTCTGGGATCTGTAAATGCTAGCTGATCACTGGCAGAGTTGGGTGGGTTTTTTTTTTTTGGTCAAATGTTTTCAGTGACTCCCCCCTATACCTGAATGAGGTATTAGGCAGACATATTTCACAGAGATTCCCAGTAGACTTAAAGACCATCCTCTGTGTCCCATTTGTCCATATTATCGATCATGTTCATAGCTTCTGTTTCTAATACCAAACTTTAGTCCTTTTAATTGGATAAGCTTTCTCTTTCCCTGACACTAATGAAATTATCTTCATTAGAGTCTGCACTTTCTTAATCGTTGTGTCTGGATTGGGGATTTTATGAGAAAATCAAGGATATATCATCAAGAGTTAAAGGTGGGAGAGAAGGTTAACTTTACCTTTGGGAAACTGTATGAGGGCTAATTTACAAATATGCTACTCAAAGTCTGAAACAAAGACTTTTCATTAGTAGATGCAAGAAACAGACAAGTTTGGGGAACAGGCTAGTCTGTTTTTGGCATGTTGATGGGAATTTGCTTTAAGTTTTGAAGTAGACTTCAGCCTTCAGTTGCCAGATTTTTAAAATATATATCCTTAACTCTTTAGGAGAAGAAAACTCTTTTCCTATTGAAGGCCAATGATACCTGGCAAACTATAACCAGAATTCTGTGTAAGTTTTCATTGCTTTTCTAAATGAAATCAGTTTATTGTTTTCATTTTGACTTAAAATTGCTGTAAGCTTTTTTTTTTTTTTTTTTAGTACAAAAAAATACAGGGGCGCCTGTGTGGCTCAGTTGGTTAAGCATCCAACTTGGGCTCAGGTCACGATCTCGTGGTTCCTGAGTTCAATCCCCACATTGGGCTCTGTGCTGACAGCTCAGAACCTGGAGCCTGCTCCAGATTCTGTGTCTCCCTGTCTCTCTGCCCCTCCCCCGCTCACACTCTGTCTCTCTCTCTCTGTCTCTCTCTCTCAAAAATAAACAATAAAAAACTTTAATATAGGGGCGCCTGGGTGGCTCAGTCGGTTGAGCTTCCGACTTCGGCTTGGGTCATGATCTCACGGTTCGTGGGTTCGAGCCCCGCGTCGGGCTCTGTGCTGACAGCTCAGAGCTTGGAGCTTGTTTCAGATTCTGTGTCTCTCTCTCCCTCTGATCCTCCCCCACTCATGCTCTGTCTCTCTCTGTCTCTCTCTCAAAAATAAATAAACATTAACAAAAAAACTTTAATATAAAAAATACAGATGTTTATAAAGAAGAAAGTGAAAACATGTATATTCTTGCCACCTAGACAGAAACACTGAGAAACTTGTTGTATTTCTCTCCAGGCTCTTTCCTGTACATGTAAACACACACATATGTATATATATTATAAGAAAGGACTCATACTATACATACATATTTATAACTTGCTTTTTTCTTAATCTATTTTAGGTATTTTTCACGTTGATATGTGTATAGATCATTATCATTAATAACATTGACTTTGATACTCCATATGTGTTGCAATTTATCAAATTCCCTATTTTTCGACATTTATCTCGTGTATAGTCAACTACAGTCATAATAATGCTGCGTAACACACAAGCTCAAAATCGCAGTGCTGTACAGAAATAAGCACTTGCATCTTGCCGGTGAATTTGTAGAATGGAGGGTGTGGCACTGATACATGAAGAGGGGGTTGGGGAGACTCTGCTCCACCAGTCTCTCATCCCCTCCTGGCATGGTGATGACAGCAGTATAGGAGTGCGAGCCCAGCTCCACAAAAGCACCATCCAGGAACACAGAGGGACCCAAAAGGGGAAATTACACAGATCGAGTTTGGCCGACTGCGGTCTCGAGTCCCATAGACCAGCTCCATGGTATCAGATAGCTCACTTTATGAGTACCTCCTTCTTCAGTTTCCCCCATACTTTATGTATGTGAATATATGTAAACTTGTGGTCTGCGTCTTATTTGATATGTCGGTATCATGATGGATAAAATGTTACTGATTACTCATATTAGGCATATTTGGCTTCTGCCTGGACATTTGATTTAGGCGAGAGTAATATTCTCAAACTTGGTCAGGTGGAGGGAGAGGCAGTGTTGTGTCATCAGAAGAGCCTTCCATTGGTTGGCAATTTACTTAGGAAAGTAGCTTCACTTGAACTTGCACAGCCTCAGTGTCTTCTTCTGGGGAAATGGAGTCAACATTCTCTCTGCCTACCTGCTAGGGTTGTGAGCAACAAATGAGAAAGTGCGCCATAAACAATAACGGCTCTTCCAGTGTCTGTTAGCAGAGTGTCTGTTTCATATTGGGCCCATCAAACAGCTTTTCTCTGAACCTGGGATTGCCCAGCATTTGAAACTGAGATGGAAGCAAGACCATATTTCCAGAAGGAAGCTGCAAAATTCCTAAGCTCTGACCACTGGGGGAAATTCTGTCTAGTGATTTTACTGACGCCACTGGCATAGTTTAATCATGAAGAACATCCATGGACAGTGGTTCTACTTTTCTAAATTAGCTTTCAGAAAGCCCCACATGCTATTGTTTCCATGAGTAACATCAGAAGAATACACTGGCCTTGGGTCTCTTCCCAAATTGTTTTTCCAGTGAGATAGGTACTATCATTATTCCAAATTTAAATTTGAAGGAACCAAGACTCCGAAAGATGATGTGGTTTGCCCTAGATTGTGCAGAACCCAGCTTTTAAACCAGATCCGCCTTGTCCAAAGGCTGAGCTCTTCGCCCCAGCTCCAATTGGGAGTCAAAGGGAACATCATCAACACCAAAGTCCTCCTCTTGCACCTTCTACTCATCCCTTAAGCATACCCTTTATCAAATATGTAACCCTCTTCTCAACGCTGAGGTTCACTGAACTGTGAGTTTATTAGCCCCAATTTGCAACTGAGGCATAGAGAAGGGAGGTGTCATTTCCTTGGCCCCACAGGGAATTCACGACTGAGGAAGTAAGACGTTTCTCCCTCCATGACATTGAGGAAAATTTTAATTTAAAAGAGGTCATGGGTTACAGACAGAGGGTTGAGCTTCTACTGGTAAAAATAGGCATTCTTGTTGAAATCATTTAAGGCTTCCCCTCTTCACAGACACAGACCTTTGACCAGAGTCCTCTGCTCTCCTCCTGACTATTGCTGACTAGTCCAGAGAGCCCTCAACAAACATTTCAGCCAGTCCGTGTCTTCAGTATGCCATTTTTTCCTCTCTCTTTCTCTTCAGCTGCTCTAGAAGCTAGTGCTTCCAGATTTGGAAGAGAGGGCAGGGCTGAGGAAGGGTGTCTGATGAGTAACCACTACCGCCGCTCCTGCTATCCTCATTAACATTAATGGATTTTTCTAGGCCTCATTAGCTCAACAGCTGTATATGTACTTCTGCCATGATTCGGCTGACCTGACTCTCATCAGCATGGTATGGAGCCCTGGATGAGGACCTGGAAGATACAGATTCCAGGCCAAGGTCCGCCCTCAGTGGCAATCTTGCTCTCCATCTCTGGACCTCAGATCCTTATCCGTAAGCTTAGGAGGTTGAACGAGAAACCCTCTAAGGAATTTTTCAGTGATTCATTTTCCTCCCTGGGTAGAGTTACAGTTCACCATCATTGACCACTTTTGGCTCGAAATTATTGTGGTTCAGTAGTAGAAGAGGAACTTATTGCAAATTCATCTTTAAAATGTTTTGAGACCATTAAGAGAAAACTGAGCTCACCGTTGCCTCCAGAGCATTTGATGTTACCAGCCTTACTGGGCAGAAGGAGGCCTGAGTAAAGTGGAATTTGGAGTCAGAAGGGCCTGGAGATCCTGGACTCCTCCCGCCTTCTGCAGAAGGGAGACTGCAGCCCGGACAACTTGCCCAAGGTCACCCCTCTTTAGGAACAAAATCGAGCATAAAACTGTTTTCAGCGTTATTTTACAATACCCCTCACAGAGTGGCAAACCTTCATTAATATATATTTTACTGTTACTCCCATAAACCGTGTGACCGTGTGTTATCAGCAACACATACCATTTTTCTCTGTGGTCAAACCCAGTTACTACTATAGTTCAGTGACAAGCTCGGTTTTTGGGCCCGTGGAAATAATTACATCGTCAAATACCACTTCATGATTAAAAACTTTCTAACCAGGAATAGCTCCCACTTCACAGTAATTACTTGTGGCAAATACCCTTTTTTTAGAAAATGCATGTTGAACAAATTGAAGTCAGATCAGTTTTTCCCTCCCCTGCTGGAATAATTGCGTGCATAGGAGAAGATTCCAGTTCGGAGACGTTCTTAGTGTTACACATCGCATGATAACTTAGCCTTCAGTGCCCTTGAACGTCCTCGCTCATCTCGAAATACTTCTCCTTCTCACAGACAGAGTGAAAGGAGTATCCTCCTTCCTTTACAATCAATGTTCTTGAATCCTCTCCTGCCTCCCCGGTGATACTGAGCCCTCAATTTTATATATTTTTTTTCCCCTTCAGCAGCTGTAGTTCCTCCGTCTAAAGAGATAGGAGAACCCCTGAGTTGGGGTTCCAGTTCCTATTGAGTTGTGTGAGCTTGGGCAAGTTAAATACTCTGAGGCCCCGTTCAAAAAATATATATATAGGGATAATTATTTTGCCCCCTAGGGTAGTTGTGGTGGCAGTTCTATAAGAAAGTTACATTCTAGGATGGTGCCCGGTACATGAACAGCTCGTAAGAAGTGTTCATTCTCCCACTTCCTTATTGTTTTTCCATTTTGGTTTATGGCATGCAGGTATCACTCACATCTTACCGAAACCTTCATTGGAACCAGTTGTCTGCCTCCCCGATGCCAAGTTTCCTTTCTGGTTTTTGTTTTTTACCACTCTTTCCTCTAACTCTATAAACATTTTAGAAATAGTTGTTGGAAGCCTCTCTCAGATCGGCCTCTCATCTGCAGTTCCTGGGTGTGAGCTCCTGTGTGTGCCGTGCGTGTGGACGCCCGTTCACAGTGGGGTGTTTCTCCCATGCTTTGCAATTTTGAGTGTGAGCTGGTCGAACGGGAGTCCTTTTCCTGGAGAGACCCACTAGCCCTGGGTTCAAGATTTTGAAGTTACGTTTCGGGGGAGGCTATAGATTCTCCAGCATTTGGTGATGTTTTAATGTTTTGGGGGTTTTTTTTTCAAATTTTTTAATGTTTGTTTATTTTTGAGAGAGAGAGAGAGAGAGCGAGCATGAGCGAGGGAGGGGCAGAGAGAGAGAGAGAGACACAGAATCCGAAGCAGGCTCCAGGCTCTGAGCTGTCAGCACAGAGCCCGATGCGGGGCTCGAACTCTTAGACCATGAAAATCATGACCTGAGCCGAAGTTGGACGCTTAACCAACTGAGCCATCCAAGCACCCCGGTGAGGTTTTAATATTAACATCTCAGTTTCAGAAGACACCACCAATTGAGTAGCTCCCCACGGTTCGTAAAGCTTCCAACTTTATGCTGAGAAAACCCCTCAAGTCCAGCTCCCTTTCAGCTGGAGATGGTGTTCACTCTAGTCTCTATAGTGGACTCTATTAAAATCGAGTTCAAATCTCATCCCTGCAGGGTTTATTGGGGTCTGGTAACGCTGTAAGAATTCAGCGTTAGGCCAGCACAACATTCTGACTTTATATTTCCTCCTTACTTCTGATGCCTTCTGAATTTGGTTATGTGGGATTGTGTGTGTGTGCGTGTGTGTAGCTGTATTTTATTTTACTTTATTTGAATATGTGTTTGGAGCAGGAAGATGAAACCCCTGTAACCAGGTGAAAAGTTCCATTGCTTTCCTTTGGCATTGAAATAAGTGGCTTTTGCTAAGGGCTACAAGGCTAGTTTTCAGCCCCACTATTACTTTCCTGAAGGTCTGCAGTAACCTCTCTGTTACTAAGGCCAGTGGCCTTTTCTGAATCTCAGCATATATAGATTTGTTTTTAATATTTTGATAGTTGTAATTACAAGAAATTGTCAATGTCCAGCATGATGCAAGAGTATGAGGTCCCATGCAACATGTTATGGAACAATTCTTATTTGACTTACGTTTGTAGTCTTCCTGAAGCTCGGCACAGTATCTTGTATGTGGATCTTTGCCTAGTTCCAAGGGGGAAAAACTGCTGATACTTATAATAAGATCATGTTAAATACATACAATCCAAGAACATGGTGTGACTCCCCATTTGCTCAGATGGTATTTTGGGTCTTTCAGTGATATTTTTAAGGTTTTTATAATCATGTTTCTTAAATTAATTTCTGTGTATTTTGTTTTTTTTATTTTTTTTTTTAGAGAGAGTGTGCACAAGTGGGAGAAGGGCAGGAGAGAGAAAGAGAGACAGAGAATCTTAAGCAGGCTCCATGCCCAAAACGGAGCCCAACGCAGGGCTCAATCCCACAACCCTGGGATTGTGATGTGAGCTGAAATCAAGAGTCGGACATTCATCCGACTAAGCCACCCAGGCGCCCCTATTTTATCTTTTTTTATTGCTGTTGTGAGGGATCTTTTCCCCCACTATATCTTCTATCTGGTTATTGTTTGTAAATACGAAAGTTATTGAACTCTTTATAATTTTTCTACTTTATTATCTTCCTAAATTCTTTTATTATTTCAGTAGCTTTCAATTATTTTTGTCTTTGGGTGTTCAAGGTATACAACCTTATTATCTGCAAATAGTGATAATTTTACCTCCTCCTAATTGATATTTTTAGCCCTAGTTTCTTTTTCTTGTCTAATTATATAGGCTAGTTCTTCCTGTACAGAGTTGAACGACAGTTAAGTCTTTGTATCTCTGTTTTGTTCCTGACTTAATTGAAGGTGCTGTTGGGATTTCTCTCTTCAGCTTGGTGCAAGCTCTTAGGCAGGAATAGATTTATTACCGTGTTAAGGGGGCATTTTTATACCATTGAACATTTTTATCAAGAATAGATGTTGCATTGTGCTTTTTCCACTTAAACTTGTTCATATGATGAATTATATTAATGTGTCTCCTAAAATTAAGCTGTCTGTTTTCCTGGCAAAACTCCACCTGGTTAGGATGCTTTGTTCTTTTAATGTCCCGGATTCTGTTTGTGTTATGACTTCATTAAATTAACATTTGTTAAGCGGAGCACAGGGTGTTGGATGGTGAGCCACAGTTCAATAACAGACCACAAGAGAAATCAAAACAGAGACGTTTATTACTCACAGGTCCTGGAGGAAGTGCATAGCTTGCCTTGAGGGGCCACCGGAGGAGGTCAAGGCAGAGTACAGACAGTGAGGGGCATGACTGGGGCGCATGCCTTCTTTAGGGTCCATAGATGGAGTGCTTAGGGGTTCCCAAGCTACGGCGGGTTTGGTAAGCCCCACAATAGTCTTATCTAAGAGCCGCGTAAGGCGTACGGGCACTGGGAGGCAGGAGAGACTGTTGATGACAAGGGCTATTGGGGAAGTCTTAATGGAAACTTACATTCGTTTATGTAACTATGACTCTGAGGCTGCTATCTAGGTCACCTGCTTACATGAAGGGCTAGTGTCCTTTTAAAATCCCTGCAGGCCACTTGGCCAAACAAATGGATACCAAGGCAACAATACCATGAAGCGGTTCAGCTAAACTCTTGACGATCTGGTGTTCTATTGAGGGTTTTTGCCCGAGTAATCATAAGAGATGGTCTGTGACTTTATTTTTGAAATCTTTGTTACATTTTGTTGTTGCACACTTCAGAAAATATGGTGTTCTTCCATTTTTTATGTTCCAGAGTAGTTTAAATTACATTGGGATTTCCTGTTCTTTGAAATATGGTGGAAATTCTATAGGCAACCAGCTGGATCTGGTACTTTTTAGGAGATGAGGCTCTTTGTCAACTTTCCTCATTTTTTTGTTCCCATGAAAATTGGTCTGTTTAGATTTTCTCTTTTTCTGGTATCAGTTTAGGTAAATTACATTTTCTTCAAAAATTGCCTATCCATCTAGGTTTACAAATGTATTTGTTTCGAATTTAGCAAAGTAGTCTTTTAGGGTCCCTTTAGTTTGCTTAGATTTTGTAGTTATTTCCCTATAATATTTCTTACTTTGTATATTTACTGTTTCTTCTGTTTTGTTTTTCTGATTGAGTTAGCTAGCAGATTAACCGTCTCTCCCACCTTCCAAAAAAAGCTTTTAGTTCTACTATGTTTTATTTTCCAGCTAATTAATACTTCTTTTATTTTTATTAATTCCTTTCTTCTGCTTTTCTTTAGTTTCTTTTTCCTTTTCTAACTTACAATACTCAAATTTGTTACAGTTTTAGATGTTAGATAAGCTGTTCAGAGTGCCCCTGGGGTCATTTTGATGTGGTTTCCCCAGTCATCTTTTAGTTGGCTGTTGTTCCTCTTCTAGAGATTTCTTCAGAAAGCTCGCAGGAACAAAATTATTGTCCTGTGATGAGGTGATCAAGGACTATGCAGCCACAAAATACAGGGAAAGAATTTTGAGATGGGGTGTCACAGAGGGGGTTATTATAGAGGCGGGTCAAGCAGATAGTTGTAGTTAATTATTAGAAACATTATTTTTCTGGATTTTGGGTGGTGTGTGTGTAGAATTTATCAGCTTAAATTTTACATTTAATACCCTTTCTTTGTGCATTCTAAATAAATACATTTGTACCTAATAAAAGGGACCCACAGATTATATGCACTTCAGGCCCATGGCACTGGATCTACTCCTAGCTGCTGCCCAGCTCACCCCCATCAGTGAACCCTTCTTGCAGAAGATGGGGTTTGCCTTTGCCCCTCGGGAGTGTCCATCCCCCTTTAGAAGGGCATTGTTTGGGGTCTCTGAAATCTGCTGCCCTAGGCTCTCCCTCCCATTCTCTATACTTCCTCCTCTGTAACTCCAGAGAAAATCTGTTTGCTTTTTGTGCCTCTTACAAATGTGTTGTGTTTGTCTGGTATTGCTAGAAATGGAAGATGGTAAGTTTTTTCCTTTCGTTCTCTTTTTGGGATTATTTTCACGAGCAAGAGGGGGAGAATGCTGGCTTATGCAACTATATTCACACCAGAAACCCAGTTCTGTCATTTAAAATATTTTTTTTCTATTTTAAAAGTAAAGCACACATACATTATAGAAAATTCAGATCCTGAGAAGTACAAAAAAAAAAAAATTCAAACCATTACTGTTAAAATCCTTATGTATTTCTTCCTAATCCTTTTTCCATGCTTACATATTCTTTCCTTTAAAAAATTGGGATCACTCTAAACCTACAGTTTTGTATCCTGATATTTTTGCAATAAGCATTTTTGTAAGTCATTGAAGAGAAAAAAGTTGTAATAGCTGCATAAAATAAATTAGTTTATCATGTCTATATGTTAGATGAGTCTGGTTTTTTGAAAATTATCATTATTATTATAAATGCTATTGTATGGGTTGGCAGACTATAGTCCATAGGCCAAATTCAGCCTCTAGCTACTTATTTTTGTAAATAAAGTCTTATTGGAACACAGCCATGCCCTGTTGATTATAGTCTATGGCTTGTTTTTCCCTGCAGTGTCTGAGTTGAGTAGTTGCAACAGAGACTGATTGGCTTGCCAGGCCTATAATATTTATAGAAATAGTTTCCCACCCTGTTGTACTACAGTGAACATCTTTCCATGTTCATTTTTGTATGCATGTATGTTCATTTTCTCAACATTAACCCCTAGAAAGGGAACTACTTTGACCAAAGGAATATGAACATCTTTATGGCACTTACTAAGTCATCCACCAGAAAGGTTGATTCACTATTCCACTACTAACATATTAAAGTGTGCCTTTTCCCCACACCCTTGACATCGCTGGGCATAATCATATTTCTTTAATCTACAGATTTTTGTGAGTTGAAGAATGGTATCTTATTTTTGTTTGCCTGTTTTTGATTTTTAGTGAGGTGGAACATTTCTTCATAATTGTGACTTCCATCTCATTTTTGAATTGCCTGTTCATGTCCTTTGCACGTTTTCTTGCTGGAGTGTTTGCTTTTTCTTCATGATCTGTGAGACATATTTAAAGACTACAGATATCATACACTTAATGCTTTGGATACTGACAACTTTGTTTTTTTCTTTAAACAGTGTGCTTTCAGCAGCCACAGCTCTGATGGGTGATACACCACTATTCTAAGGGAGTGTGGCAATTCTTACAGTCTTAGGTTGTGTTCTAAAGGGAAGCATATTTGTATGGGAAAGCAAAGTTGCTAAAGACCTGGCTTCATCTCCCTGAGAGTGAGAGAAAGAAAGTTTCCGGAAAAGAAACAGCCATTTAGGAAGCAAACCCCTTCTTTCTTTTATTTTCCCAGGCCCTGAGTTAACCCAGGGTCTTCTTCAAAGTGGAAAAATTCCCCATTGTTCCTAAATAAGCCCCTAAATCAATTCCATACTCATGGAGCCTGGTAGCAGGAATTGATTTGCGTGTGGCAAGCATTCTTCCTGAAGCATGCCATGTTTAAACCCTTTGCCCTCCATGAAATGTCTTTTTTATGTTTTTCAGAAACCGTTAATGAACTGTTGAAAAAGGGTTAATCACTATAATGTGTAAAGTAGCCCCTCTAAAAAACCACACCAGCCATCAGACTTTCCAAATAAAAGTTTGTGAATTCAGGTGGGCGTCCCAGCTGGGAAGAAGATATTTCTGAACCATATGGCTGTTCCGCAGTCTTAAGGTAAACAAACCTGCTTGGGTTACTCGGGGTAAAAATGGTCTGGGAAGACTCGGTAGGTTGGCATAAAAGCACCGACAGTAAGCCAGCTCTCACTTCCTTGTACTCTGTGTGCTCTGAGGTAATGAGATGATAGCAGGTTTCTTGAGACAGCTAGAGAGGTTGACGTTAAGCTGGGAGACCACCTCTGGTCTCTTCTGAAACTTGGCTGACAGATCAGTGCTCCCTCTACCTCTCATTCTTATATTCTTTTGATTTTTTAAAATAATTTTTAGATAATTTCCTCAGTAGTCCTAACTCAAACTTAATATTAAGTCAAGCTTAATACTAGCCCAAATTCGTATAGCACCCCCCAGGTACCATGCGCTTCCTTCATGTGGTCTTTATTGTCTGCAAGGAAAATGGACCTGACCCTTGTCCCCAGTTTATAGCTGAGTAAACTGAGGCTCCAAGAAGCTTAATGTATCGCACATGAGTCCTGTGGCTAGTCTGCCTTGAAATTAGTATATAAACCTGGGCTTTAGTTTTACTCCAAGAACTCCATACACTTCCGTGTGAACAGAGAACACACTTGAATTGCCCTGAAACTGCTGGCATGAACTCTCCTTGTCTTAAGGACAGCTTCTTTCATCCAGAGGACAAATATTTGTTGAGCTCACGCCATATACTGTTTGCTCTGCTAGCTGTGTTACATACGGTGTATCAAGTCAGCCACAACTGCCTTGTGAAGAAAGGGCTATTGCCACCATTATAGCTGGGGGAAGGGAGGCCCAGAGTGGTTGCCTTGCCCAGGAGTACAGCACGGCCCATCAGAAGTTGCACTGGGTGTGAACTCAGCCCTGTGTGGCCCCAGTGCTGGTGTTGTGCTGACAGCGTAAGGCTAATGCTGTAAGTGCTAGGAGCAAGGGCATGGCTGTACCTAGCACCCTTGACCCACACCTTTCTAGTTTACAGCATTGCTTTCAGGTGGCATCTCAGTGATGAAACCCCCAGATGTAATCCAACTTTTAATTTGATTAAAGACTGAGGGTCAATTTTTTTAACTTGATTTTTTATTTATTTTGAGAGAGAGAGAACAGGAGAGGGGCAGAGAGAAAGGGAGAGAGAAAATCCTGAGCAGGCTCCATGCTATCAGTGCAGAGCTCACCATGGGGCTCTATCCCACGAACTGTGAGAACGTGACCTGAGCAGAGATCAAGAGTCTGACGCTGAACCATCTGAGCCACCCAGGAGCCCCTGTGAGGGCGTTTTTAAGGAAATTATGCCTAGCAGTATGGAGAGGCTTTGAAGATTACAACTGAACCTTTATAAATGAAAAAATTGGGGAGAACAATTTTTCAATTTGCACCTACTGTGTTTATTTGCAAACTGAGCTTGTTAGGAGGACATTGTTTATTTTTTTTAATTATAATAAAATAGACGAAGGCCAACATAAAAAAAGAAAGGACTGGACTCATCTCTGTCCCACCTTTTCCTTTCTAACCTCACCTTCCAAGCTGGGAAACCTTGTGACCTAAATGCGTCAGAGGTCCCAAGTTTAAGGTCAGCCCCAGAGTCTGACTGCAAAGGCTAACACAAAGCACAAACAGCTCTCCAATCCAACAGGACTGTTGGATTGTTAATTAACCAGGACCGATTGTTAATTAACTATTTTAAAAACCTTTCAAGCAACCTCAGTATGTTTTACATAGTTTCCTTTTTATTCTTCCATATTCTGACCCCCTGCACCTCCCCCACCACACCATGGACCCCAAAAGAAATACTGTCTGGATTCTTGCCCATAGCGAATTCAATATTTTTCTTTTAAGTTCTGTTTCAGCTCAGGAAGAAGAGTGGCTTTATAAACCATTACCAAATCAAAGCCCCATCAGAGGAGGACAGAAGCCCCCATACATTGGGATGAATTATTTTCAGTTCTTGATTTTATGCCAGTGCTAGTGAAATTTCACAGCTGGTTATTAAAAAATCCTGGGGTCAAGGTTATGTGCTATTTATGTCAGAAGAAGCAGGAGAAATAAAATACCCTAAAGATATGAAAACATTTTGTAAATCGACATCTTTTTGGCATATGTTTCCCTTTCAGGGCCTAGGAAGCGATTTATGTGCTCTGATGAAGTGCTGGTAGAAAGACCTCCACTCAATCCCCACTTAATGGTCCACGCACCTTCCAAAGTATTGATACAGCTGACCTGGCTGAGGCCCATGACGGGTGAGAGGAGGGAGGCCTGGGACATGTAGACAATTTATTGCTTTTCAGAAAGAGGGAGAAGAAATGGTATGAGTGACCTAAGTCATAGTTCCCTCGAAAGGTAGAAACTGCTAACCATTCAAGTTGACAACTGCCAATGGTAACCCAACTTCGCTTTACTCTCCATATACTTGAATCATTGGGTTATTTTTGAGAATGGTAAAATGGAGCACCCCTCCTCCTACTGCTTGGAGCAGTTCCAGCCCTCCCCTCAAGTATGAAGATCCAATGACAAGGATGGCCCATTAGCCAGCCTCTCCCAGCGCAGATGTCTGCCCCAATAGAGGAATGGATTCCGAACGTCCCATTGTGGTTAGCTGATGGTCCCCAATATCCAGTCCCTCCCAAGTTACAGCCTAAATCTAACTAAAATACTCAAAAGTACAGTGTTTCTTTGTTAGAAATATGATATAGAAGAAATTGAAGCATTTTTCTTTGCCCAGGGGATCTGATACCCAACAAATCAAGTAGGACATGCCCAAGCCGCTGGTGTGGGAAACCTGGAGACTGCAGAGGTTGCAAAGGATTAAAACGAGGGTTAACATGATTGTCATTGCAACTGAAGGGGACTTGGGTTTAGAAACCTCTCACGTGGGCTATAGGGGAGAAAGCCTGACGCCTTACTTTACAAATACATCTCACTGCCCCCAGCGACTCTCCCGAGGACCCAATCCGTCTCATTTCTCAGTTTTTTCATGAGGCTTCACTTCAGAAAAAGAATGTGCATCTTGTTTAAGACTGTGGTAGAGTCACCAGAGGGGCTGATTAGAGCTTCGGGCTCTGGAAGGAGGCAGAACCTTGCAGTCCTTGTATCCTCAAGAGGGGTGACTGGGATTCACGCTCATCTCTTCCCTGTACTGTAAGCTAGGGGCTTGCCTGACTTGGAGCAGAGGCTTCTCCCTTGGAGGAGGGATGGCTTTGTAGCTAACTACCATCTTTTGGTTTCTTCAGTTACAGATCAGTATAGAACATCACTTGTCCTGGGTGAATCTGAGATTTTTGTTGGTTTCGCTGAACTGAGATAATTTAGGGATGTGTAAGGATTCCTGAACACAAGTTTTGCCTCTGGTATGAAAAAAAATCAGTCTTTCGTATTAAAAATCGACTTGGTGTATGATAGAAAGGTGTTGGGATGAAGTATTGTATTAATTAGGATTAGAATTAGCTGTCAGTTGCCTGAACAGAAGACCCAGAAGAACCATGGGGTAGTCCCAAAGATGGTTTTCTTTTTCCTTCACTGCAAGGCAGTCTGGATGTAGGCAGCGAGGAGCCTAAGTTCCTCTGTCTTTTTGTTCTATCACCTTCTGCATGTAGCTTTCTATCTGGGCTGCCTCAGGGTCCAAGGTGGCTGCTGGAGCTCCTGTTGACAGAAATACATGCCAGGCAGCAGGATGAAGGAAGGGGAGAAAGAAAAGAGTATACTAGTGCTTCTCTTAAGGAATACTCCCAGAAACTCACCCTACAAACTCCACTGACATCTCGTTGGACACCCCTAGCAACACCCCTACAGAGGGTAGAAACTGTAGTCATTTAGTTGATGCATAAAAGAAAACTGGGGTTCTGTCCTAAGGCAAAATGAGAGGATAAATATAGGTTCGTGATTCAGAGTGTCTGTCACAAGCAATACTGGAGAAAGGAGAAGACTGTGCTATGGCTCTCAGCCCTTTCCCCCTGGGATGTGGCAGCTACAAATGAGAGAAACCACTCCTGGAGCATTTGCTGGAAGCTGTGTGCCCTGCTCAGGGTGATGAATTACTTACCAAACAGAGAGAAGGAAATACGTGAACACTGGGCCTACTTCAGCCTTTGCATTACCATTGCCCTCTAACCCCCAAAGAGTATTTTGCAAAAGGAAGCATGTCTTACAGGTTCTGAAGGTGTTGCATCTGAAATGGTATCTTTCTGAAAGGATGCAGTTATACAAGTTTAAGTGTTTTTCAGCATCCTCTTTGTTAAGAAGAAGAGAAAGGGAGTATGGCCATGTGTATGAAGGCTTATATGTGCATGAAATTATGTATATAAATATAGATAACATATTCAAATACGTATTTCAATTCATTTTACGAGGCATACTACATTGCTCCTTTGTTCAAGGAGTCCTGTCTCCAGAGATCAAGTTTAATCTCTTTGGACTGAGATTGCCCAGGGAAGAGCATTACGGGTCTCACTGGGTTGTAAGGTGTTCAGGCTACTGCAGTCTGTTGCAAGTATTTTCTTTCTGTTTATCAGCATATGTTTTTCAGTCTTTGAATATCACTGTGGGGCTGTAAGGATTTCTCATTTGTTAAATAGGCATAATGGGTTTTTAATGCCATTATCCAAAAAAAAAAAAAAGTTTTGACGCGCTAAGAAAGTAGACTATTGCTTCAGGATCATCAACTCATTATACTTGGTGGATAGAATGTCTGTATCCACCAGTGGAAATTTCAGAGTGAGGAGTTAAACATATTTGGGTTTAAATTATATTTAAAAGAAACGGAGTTCTTTACAAGGGTAGAGTGGGTTTTAGGTTGATTTTATAATGACGTGGGTGCTTATCCTAACTGGGGATGGCATGAAACCAACGTGAGTTGGTGATAGAAATCTAATACTCCCTCAAATTTCATAATTAAGTAGCTTTTAATAGATAGAAATTCTGCTGGTGGATTATATTACTGAAAACAATATTAAGTTTTGTAACACTCTCTAAGCAGAAAGAATCCATGGGAATAATCCACATAGTATTGTAATTTATCATGCTTTAAGAGGAGAACCACACACTCTTCTTGAGAAAGCTGATTATTTCTCACCTAATTAAAAAGCCAGCATTTTAGGGCCCACTGCAAGTTGAGACGCACAGAATTCCTGATGTGAACAGTGCCTTAAATATATTTTAGACTATTTTAATTTTTTTTCACCCCAGTTGTACTTGTAGGTTGATAATATCTTACTGATAGTAGTTGGGGGATCAGTATTTTCTGCTTGGGAACCAGGGAGTCTCTCTCTCTTTCTCTCTCTCTCTCTCTCAATCCCATGGCTGCCTCTCCGAATGCTCTTGTTCCTTAGGATCTCTCTAGAATCCTTTCTTCCTCTCACTCCCATGACCACAGACATCCCCCTCCCCCTTCCATGTGTCATCACTGCTTCCTAGACACGGCAGTGGCCACCATGAGTGCTCCCTCTCCCCTGGCTCCTACTTTCTCCATTGATCTGTACACAGCAGCCGGGTTAATCTCATGACATGACTTTGGCCCTCTCATTACCAAGCTCAAAAACATTCATGAGGATTGAACCGATGGCAGACAAAGTGCTGTAGGTTGGCGTTGATCAAACAGGTCCTACCTTTTCCACCTTGCTTCTCATTATTTGCAAACACAAACCCTTCACCCGGGTCTGATCAATACAGTTCCTGATGCCCAGAGTCGCTGTCTGCTCTTTGCAGTTTTGCCTCACACTATCCTCCGTGCTTGGAAGCCCGCCTGTGTCTCTACTAGGTTCAGTTCTTCCCTCAAGTCGCAGGAGGAAGCCTTCTTCCTTTGCTCTTTCCATGGAGCAGTGGTCTCTCTGACACTGAGTTTTTGAAGCACGTACTGTCCCTGATGTTTTGTTTTGTTTTGTATTGTTGCTATGTCACATAGGATACCATGTATGATATTTCCCATTTATTTATTTTCTAAGCAATTTGAGGACTAGGTTTATATGTCTTAGGTGACTAGCACAATTCTTCATATATAATGATAAGATTGTTGGCAGTGACGAAAGGGTATGAAAAAAATCACCAAAGCTGTGGGTTATTCCTTCTTTTCTTTTTCTTAACTTTCTTCCCCTTCCTCCTTCCTGCCTTCTTTCCTTCCTTCCTTTCTTCCTTCCTTCCTTCCTCTCTTCCTCTCTCTCTCTTTTTCCGAGGAGATAGGAGAGAGAAAGCAAGCAAGGAACACATATATTTGGCACTTTCAGTGTACCAAAAACTTTCTATTTTGATTATTCCATACAACTAATTTTGGTTTCCTTATTTGGCAAAGAAAGAAACTGGGACTCACCCTGATTAACTTCTGTTCCTAAAGGCCATGCCGCTAGTACGTGATGGAGTCTGGGTTTGCCCAAAGCGGACTTGCCTGGCTTCCAAGCCTGTGTTCTACTATCATCATCCCTCCCCCTCTCTCCTCTTCTCTCTTCCAGGCTGGTATTTTCCAGCTCTGCCAACGTAAGCTGTTGGCTGCCTTCATACCAGGGCCAAGGGAATGCCAAGGCCATTGTTAGCCATCCACAGATGAGGGTATTTCAACATGGCAAGGGTATTTCATGGCTGAGCTGATGCAACAATCCAGTATCCAGTGGCTTAATTCACTAAATCTTGTGAGTCTGCTTTGAATAGCTGATTGTTGAAGGCAGATTTGAATTTAAGAGGCAAATGACCCTTCCCATTGTGACACTTTGTGAACCTCCTGGAGCGTTTTTGTTTTGGTGTCATTGAGTCCTCTTTGTGGCTTGCCTTCCCATCTCTGCCGCAGCCTCTGTTTAGTTCTTGTTACATAATTTCTGCCACCAAAGAAGGAACAAATCATGCAGAGAACACACCTATTTAACTGTGTTTGAGATCTGCCCAGGAATGTGGAACATGTTTAAATATAAAACTGAGAATGAGGCCTTTGACATTGATTGATTTTAGGAATAAAGTAGAACTAATCCACGATACTGATCTCATAGAGAAATATTTTCATAAAATTCCAGAACGTTTGTGGGAACTGGACCTTAATTAGAGCCCCATTGTACAGGGATAAATAGCGCGATCGTTAGAGTTGATGTAATTACTGAAAGGAACAGTACTTAGGGCAAGTCTGTGCATTTAGTACTGTAGATGTTCAGAGGTGCTTGCATATAACACAGGTCAAGTCCAGAAGGCATTTAAAAATACATGTCAACACTTTCTACATGCTATTGAAATTAACTAGGAGTACGGAAGTTCATGAAAATTAGGGTGGGGAAATGAACGAAAATAATAGGATGGGCTTCTTTGTGAATTTCTATGGCGGAAAACAATTTGAGGTCATCACGGATCACAGATGGACAAGAACACACTATCTCATCCAAAAGCAAGTACGGAGGATGACTGAACAATTACAAAGTCTTTTGAAAAATCTTCTTGTTTGAAATTAGCTGTGTACAATAATAATGTATCAAGTTTTATGCTTCACAAGTTTTCTCTCTTCATAGAGAAATGAAGGGAACTTTGAGAGAGGGTCGGAGAGGACAAATATGATTAAAGCATTGGAGAGTAAAATGTAAGAGCCGAAACAGTTGACTTGAAAAATAGTAGATTGGCTCAGAATACATGCTATATACATTTTAATTGTTTTTAATGTTTGTTTATTATGATTATTTTTTTTTTTTGAGAGAGAGAGAGACAGAACGTGAACAGGGGAGGGGCAGAGAGAGGGAGACACAGAATCCAAAGCAGACTTTAGGCTCCGAGCTGTCAGCACAGAGCCCGACACGGGGCTCGAGCTCACAGACCGCGAGATCATGACCTGAGCTGAAGCTGGACGCTCACCTGTCTGAGCCACCAGGCACCCCTGTTATATACATTTTATATTGAATAGTGGCAAGATGTTTTACAGAAGATAATTTCCAGTTACTGTCCATCTTTAGATAGAAAGAGGGTAGGGGGCACCTGGGTGGCTCAGTCGGTTAAGGTCATGATCTCATGGCTCGTGAGTTTGAGCCTTGAACTCAGAAAAGTACAGGGTACCAAAAACTACAAGAGATGTGAACAAAACCCCAGCATGCTGGGGGAGAGTCTTTCAATAAGGGTGCTATTCAAGTGCTGCTAAAAATCAAGCAAAACAAAGCCAAGAATCAGGTTTCTGGTAGGTTCTACTGTTCGGGCATCAGTGAGAGCATGTCAGGTTTGTGGAGGGCCCTGGCTTCTGTCTTCACATGGAGCCCTTTCCTTGGGAAGGTATCATAAAGTTGTGGCACAGGCTGAAGTTCTTTTTTTTTTTTTTTTAATTTATTTATTTTGAGAGAGAAAGAGAGAGCACAAGCAGGGAAGGGGCAGAGAAAAGAGACAGAATCCCAAGCAGGCCCCGCATGGTCAGCGCAGAGCCCAAAGTGGGTCTCAGACTCACCAACCATGAGACCTTGACCTGAGCTGAGACCATGAGTTGGACGCTTAATAGACATCACCACCCAGACGCCCCAGACTGAAGAAGGTTCTAACATTTCTCACCTGCGGTGGCATCTATGGGCATCAGATGACATCGTTTCCCCGCTCCAAACAGGTGACTTCAGGTAGCTTGTGTGGTTACAGCTGAGCCAACCACAGCTAAGGACTGGCTTTCACCACAAAGGAAATAGGGTGCGTTCCTCGTGCCTTTCTTTTTTACCACTATGCAAGTTACTGTGAGCTTTGTCCTCATACTGGTGTCATGTGATCGCAAGACAGCTGTCCCTCTATAGCCCTGCATCTGCGTCCCCGCTGGGAAGAAGAGAAAGGGCAAAATGTAGCTGCCAGAAGTGTGTTCTTACGTAGAGATCTTTCCCAGAAGTCCCTCTTAGCAATGTTCACTTATATGTCATCGGCTCAAGCTGCAAGGGAGGCTGGGAAATGTAGATTTTTGGCTAGACATACTGATCTGCACCAGCAAGACCAGTGTAGTGCACTGTTGGGAAGGAAGAAGACAAGAGAGGTTATTGTGTAAGCAGATAGCAGCGTCTGCTCAAGACCCATGGCTTGACTTGACCACCATCACCATTTATGTAAAGGTCTGACTCACGTTTATCTTCCTGGTCCCGTGTGCTAAATGTAGCATGCTGCCCTCTCTGCTTCCTCAGCCCCAGCTTATGGTGCAGTAATTAAGTTCCACCTCAGGGCCATATATAGGTGCTCTCTGCATCTCAGCATCTGAGCCCGGACTCCTGAGCCCGGCTACTTCCGGCATCTCCCCCTGTGGCTCCAATGGCAACAGTCCAGGGAGTGACTAGCTCTGGTCCTAAGGAGTCGTGTGGCTTTATCAGCTGGAGACTTCTTCAGGCCCAGACTTGCCCTAAGTAAAACCTGCAGGCACGGGGGAAGGCCAGCCTTTAAAAAAAGCCTTGTGGAAAACTCACACGCACCAGGGATATCTTCCTCTGCTCTGAGGTTTGCTGCTTTGCGGACCCCGCCCACGTTACATAGATGAAGACGTAGGAGGTCTCCGACTAGGGAAATGTCACTGAGTTCCACTGGTTCATCTCAAACCCAAGTTCAAATGGAGTAAGACAGTACCAGCATTTTCTGTAAGAATTCAGCCTCTGATCCAAGTTAAACTTCATGCAGGCAGCCCACAAGTTATGCCCCAGTACCATCTTCTATGAGAATCCTGTCTCAGCCCTCAGAGTGATCCCTGCAGACACCAGGCAGATGGGGTCTGGAAATTGGTAAAGTAGGAAGCCCTGAGCTCGTGCAGGCAGGAGAGGTCTACCCCCACCTGATTGCTTCTGCCTGGCTCTTTTAAGCACGCAGCTCAACCTCTGTAGCCACCAGGATGCCCGCCCCCAGAGAGCAAAGGAGAATCTGCAGAGCTAGCCCAGGTCTCATTGACTTTTAGGGATGCTGACCCCACACCTCCCCTGTGTGCATGAAACCTACATACCCAGCGGTCCACTGACCAGCTTCGCCTGTATGTCCCACAGCCATTTCAAACTCACGCCTGATTGGCTCACCTCCCCTAACGCTGTTCCTCCTGTAGAGTTCCCTGGGTGAATGGTACAGTCGTCCCCCTGAGACACCAGCCAGGAAGCCCCGTCTGGTCCTACCATTGTATCCTGTAATTCCATCCATGGGATTCATCCAGTGACTCCCAAAGCCCTGTGGCTTCTGACTTCTTAAGGCCTCCTTCTGCCCTCTCTCTTTTCTACTTCACTGCCCTCTGCAGTTGAACACTGTTTCTCTTCACTTTGGAGGCGTCCCAGTGGCCTCCTGACTGGTTTTCTTATCTCTTGCTCACTCCAGTCTGCCATCCCCATCCTTGCTAGGGAGATCTCAGAACAACCTGCTCTCATGCTCTCCCTCTGCATGACACCCTTCAGTGGCTCATCATGCAGGGTCACAGGCAGATTCGGAAGGTCAGCCCACCGGGAGTTTTATGATCTGGCTCCCCCACCATCCGCGGGCTGCACAGCCAGTGCCCCAGAATCTGCAAAGCGCCTAGAGGCGTCAGGCTCACGATGACTCCACATCCTGGTGTCTGCACCCACCTCTCACCTGGTTCACTCTCTGTCCTGACTCAAGCTCAGGTCACACGTCCCCTTCGCTGGGAAGCTATCCCTGAGCTCCCATTCTGTTCCGTAGTCACCCAGACAATACTTAACAAGTGCCTGCTACATCCCTAGTTTTATGGATATGTAGATGAACAAGACAGGCAAGATACCTGCTTTTGCTCACCTCCTAGTAGAGAAAAGCAGGTAAAAATCCAGTGAGCAAGTTAGATGGTTGTTCAGATAGAGAAAAATGCCATGAGGCAGAGAAAATAGGGCCATGCTTCCCAAACTGTGTGCTAAGGCACACAGTACCTGGGGTACTGCGGTAATCTCAAAGGGTACCATAGGAAATCTTACATCCTTTAGCAAAACACAGTATCTGTTCAGAGTCTGTGAAAACTGTTGTATTACGTTGTTTGGACCTAACTACTCCATAAACGAAACTATCAGATATTTCTTTTGGTCTAGGTTCGCCATGAAAAACTTACTGGCCTGTTAAGAATGCCAAAAAGCGGGGCGCCTGGGTGGCGCAGTCGGTTAAGCGTCCGACTTCAGCCAGGTCACGATCTCACGGTCCGTGAGTTCGAGCCCCGCGTCGGGCTCTGGGCTGATGGCTCAGAGCCTGGAGCCTGTTTCCGATTCTGTGTCTCCCTCTCTCTCTGCCCCTCCCCCGTTCATGCTCTGTCTCTCTCTGTCCCAAAAATAAATAAACGTTGAAAAAAAAAATTTTTAAGAATGCCAAAAAGCCAGGACAGTTTGGGAACCACTAAAATAGGTTCATGTGATAGTACCGGAGGGTAATTGTGACTGGTAGGGGAGAAGCCCTCTCCGAGGAGGACATGTGTGAGGTGAGCTTTAACACGAGACCTTGTGAAGGTCTGGTAGGTAGACTGTTCCAGGCAGTGGGAACAGTACATGCAAAGGCAGCAGGAAATATCCCAGCATGTTTGAGGAATCGAAAACAGGTGTTGCTGAAGCATAACAAATGCTGGGAGTGTGGTTGGAGATGAGGCCGGGGTGGGGAGTGTAGACGAGAGTCGGCTCAGGGCTCTCTAGACCACAGCAAGGACCTAAGCGGAGCATTTCCACCCTGACAATGGTATACATCACTCTTTCCTATTCTCCCCAGGACCCCTTGGCTAAGGCCTCACGACCTGGCCTGTCTGTGGAGCTGTTCTGCCATGGGATTGCAAGCCCACCAGTTAGGAGTTTGGTCCTTACGTGAAAATGAGGCAGACCTCCCATTTAGGCTGGGAAGGCCTTGAGCCCGCAGAACTCGACCAGCCTGCCAGGGCCCCAGCTCAGAGCCACGCTGTCTTCCACACACACGAGGCACTGCTGAATCTCCCTGACTGTGGTACCTTTTCGGGGAGGGGGGGGAACTCTCTCTACTGCCCTCTAGCCTTCCGTCCCCCAGGATGCCACCCTCCAGGGTCATGGCCTATTAATTTGCTCTTAGGCCGTGCACTGAGAGTTTTGAGGGACAGATGGCACCGTAAAGCTGAGAGAAGCACAGAATCTGGAGCCAGCCCTTCTATCTTTTTCAATAGAGGAAAATCATGCACAGAACAGGAAAATGGAGTCATTGTTCTGTGATTTCCTAACGCAAGTGACCGTGAAAACCCAGTTCATACTGGCACTCGTCATGCGGACAGCCTATGGAATCCAGTGACTCAGTAAGTTATGATTTTAGGGGGCATAAAGCATGGTCTTGGCTTAGGGAGGGAAGAGAGAGGCGGGAAAGAATGGTGGGAAATGGAGTGGAAAGTGAAGGCTTTCCGAACAGCGAACAGCGGAGCAAATCCCGCATTTCACATTCAGCCAGGCCCCTGGGACATGCCCTTGTTTTACGATGACCAGGTCGTGAAGGACTTCACCTTTTTTTATCTTGATGACTTGAGGGCTGGACTCGAAGCCCCCAGCATATCCCGAGGGTCACTCAGGGCCCTACCTAACGTAAGGCTCTCGGTGTGTGTGTGCTAAATGAATGCACGAGGGACTGAATGAATGTAGGCATGCAGGGTTACGGAAGCTGAGGCAACTGAAGGTGAGGGCTGTCACTGCCAGTGACTTATGCGGAGGATTTGATGAAGGATAAAAAGACATCTTAATTAAGTCAGGTGACCTCAGAAGAACCAGTCTTGGCAGCATAAACAGTAACGTCACAACCATCGCACAAAGCACGCAATTAATCATAGAAGATGGAGAAGAGAAAAGATAAAAAATGGAGCCAGTGGTTCAAACCCAAGTGCAAGGAGCCTATTGTTTGGAAATCGTTTTTAAATAAAGTTCTTCTTTGGACAAATTGTAGACTTTACAGAAAAATTGTAGTAACAGTACCGAGAGCGCCTGTGTATGGCTGAGGCATTTTGACTTTTGCCTGATGTTAACACCACCTTGCATGACCCATCGCCAAGGTACATTTGTCAACACTAAGACGCCCATGTTGGTACGTCACTGTTACCTAAACTCTACGCTTTAGTTGGATCACCAGTTTTTCCATTACTGCCCTTTTTCTGTTCCAGGATCCGCTTCAGCATCCCACATCGCACCAGACTCCCAGGCCCCTTAGCCTCCTCTGTCCCGTGACATTTTCTCTGTCTTTCCTGGTTTTCATGCCCTTGACAGTTTTGAGGAATATGATTCAGTGTGTTGAAGAATGTCCCTCAAAATGGGTTTGTCTGAGATTTTTTTTCATGGTTAAAGTGGGGTTCCAGGTTTTGGGGAAGACTGCCACAAAGGTTAAGTGCCCCTCTCGTCACATTCTGTTGGGGGAACACATGACACACAAGTAATCTTTGTTTTTAATTTTTTAATATTTATTCATTTTTGAGAGAGAGATGGAGCGCGAGTAGGGGAGGGGCAAAGAGAGAGGGAGACACAGAATCTGAAGCAGGCTCCAGGCTCTGAGCTGTCAGCACAGAGCCTGATGCAGGGCTCAAACTCACAAACCGTATGATCACAACCTGAGCCAACATCAAGAGTCAGATGCTTAACCGACTGAGCCACCCAGGTGCCCTGGAGATATTAATCTTGATTCGTCTTTTGTTTTTTGTTATTGTTTTTGGTTTTTTACCACAGTTCTTGCCTTTACCCCAACACGTTCCCATCCTTATGGACAACCTCCCATCCTTCCAGGCTCATGTTAAGTGGTATGGAAGCCCCTTCCAGACATCCTCAAAACCCTCTTCTGCCATTGAACTGAGATGCCATTTTCGTGATTATTCTCTTTTGCTTTGCTAGCAACAATCTGTCCTTCTCTGGCGGTTTGTTGAGTATCTGTTTAAACATTGTGACAGGGAGCGAATGAAACAGACATACACTTAGAAAAGATATTCTTAGGGTTTGGGGAAGGAAACCGAAGCGCAGAAATGCAAGAGTAGATATAGAAAAAGAGAAAGATGAGAGAAAAATGTCAGCCAGGAGTCGACAGCCAAATCAAACAGGGGCAACGTTTGTGATTAAAATAGCAAATGCAAAAATGGAAAAGTAGTGCTCAAAAGCAAAAGCTTAAAAATCAAAACTTTCCGACTTTAAAATAAAATTTTGCAAAAGCAGAGGAAATTTAAGTGGTTCGAGTTTGTATGGGAACAGAAACATAGATGGAAAAAATATGTTTCAAAGAGGTAAGGCAAATTTTAATGAACAGCCAAATAACACAGTTATCTGATCTTACAGAAGGAAAGTACTGCAATTTGGAAAGGGCAGGAAGCCTCTGGCAGCCCCAAGGTGATTAATAACGATCAGTTTGGGCTTAATGACGAGGTCCGAGGAGGACCGTCCAGAGGGCTCCAATGTGGGCCTGTTATTTTCTTTGTATAAACAGAACCGTTATGTTCTGAGAGACAAACAACAAAGGAATCTGAAATTCATCTTCACAAAAAGTTAAGTTGGTCGAACGGTTTTTGTGTGTTTTTTTTTTTTTTTAAATTTTTTTTTTCAACGTTTATTTAGTTTTTTGGGACAGAGAGAGACAGAGCATGAACGGGGGAGGGGCAGAGAGAGAGGGAGACACAGAATCGGAAACAGGTTCCAGGCTCTGAGCCATCAGCCCAGAGCCTGACGCGGGGCTCGAACTCATGGACCGTGAGATCGTGACCTGGCTGAAGTCGGACGCTTAACCGACTGCGCCACCCAGGCGCCCCTGTGTGTTTGTTTTTGAGGGGGGAGAAAGAAAGCATGACTCTGTCTTCTAAATGTGGCTCCTGCCCGCAATGTCCTATTGAATATTTTCTTTCACTCAAAAGAATGTATCGTGTATCTTCTCTGCTCAGTGTCAGGGATTGGTCCCTGCTCCAGGTTTATGGTCTAGTTAGTAGCCATCCATTTTATTCCTTACCTCCCATTTGCACTTTTGCTGGTTTAGATCTTGGGAGTCAAATCTCTTTTTCAAGCAGGATTTGGGCTTGTGTTTTGTTTTGTTTTGTTTTGTTTTGTTTTGTTTTGTTTTTCCTGCTGTAGGCCAGATCATTCACCGTGTCAGCTTAGGACGGAGCGTTACCCATCGGGATGAGCAACCTGTTCAGCACCTGCCCCCACCCCCTGCCCAGGTTAAGCACTGGTTGTCCCGATTCCCTCTCTCTCATTTCCCCATGTGTTTCCATGAACAAGTGTGTCTTGATGGGATGCCTGTATTCAGTAACTCCCATGCCAGACAAGCCTAGCTTGTCCAGACGGCGGTCCCATCCGGCACAAGGGCCACACGATGGACCTTCTATCCCATGCGAGAGTGTCAAGACGAGGTCACAAAAAAATCTGTGTGATCCACACAAAACAGTGGAATACAGTAAACCCTCAGCTTGCATGTAGGACATAAGTGTCCCACGGTATCATCCCCATCATTCTTAGTTTGGGATGGAAATTTCCCATTTCCATTACTTACGGTTGCTTGAAGAGCAGGTTGTCTTTCCTGACCAGAAATGGCCCAAGACCTCTGCCGTGGCCAGACCTCTCTGCCAGTTCCCTGGGGGGTTGTGCTCTACACTCAGCAGTCGTGTTGTTGTGACCTTGGTCAGTTCACACACGACTCGTAACAGGAGGAATGATGTCAATACACCATGGAAGTTAAATCGATCCATCTATGATTTTTCCAAGGCAGGAGGACGTGGGATAATGGAAGCAGATTTATAAACTTCCACAGGACCAAAATATATTTAAAACAAAAAACAAAAACCAAAAAACTCAAATCCTTCCGTAGAATGCTGCATTGGCAGGAGGTTTTTGAGTCCTATCTTTAGCAAATTAAAAATGGGTTTAGGACCCCTCCCCAAGAAGTGTACCTTCTGTGCCCTCGAATGGCCGCACTGTGGCTCAGAGCTCTGCTTCCCCATCTTGGCTCAACACCCACAAGCCAGCACTGCCCCTCTCCGGTCTTTGTAGGTTTTTAATATCCCCTGAGGCTGACTCCAGAACTCTGAACTTCCCACTTCGGGGGTTAAATTACATCCCGGGAACGCTTATAGGTTTTGCTGACTTTTGGTCACAGAGTTGCATAGGTTTTAGTGGTTGGTCCTTAGTTTTTCCATAAGCTACAAGTTTTAGGGGACTCTATGGCAGAAAACAAGCTTCTTCAGGAGTGCGTATCAAAAACCTATACTCAGCTGTGTGCTTTCCTCCAGCCATACTCAGGTCTCCCTCTGAGGTCTTCTCAGCTGGGGACACTCACTGCTCCCTCCTTTGTCCTGAAGTTTGAAAGGTAGGAAATGAGGAGAGGTGGGGAAGAGTCATGCAGTTCCCAGCACTTACCTCAATGAATTGTCATTGCGTACTTCATCTACTTCCCTCTAGACCGCAAAGCCCCTGAAGGCAGACATCACACCTTTGGTCTCCGTATCCCTCGTGCCTAGAGAAAACCCCGGACTCGGTGTTGGAATGTTAACTCGAGTTGTCTGTAACAGGTGTCAGAAAGCACTCCCCAAATACACTCCCCATGGAAACAGGGCCAGAATTACACTGTAAGACTTGACAAGATAACCCCATTTTGCTCCAGCCAGCCCCCTCTAACTCAGCTGAGCTAGCTGACCAATAGCCCAGTTAGATCTTTTAATAACCTATGTTGGGCTGTTCTCCTAAATAGGAAATGGCAAAGTCATTGCTACCGCAAAATAAAATAGAAAGTACAAGGGTACAAAAATGTCATTTGAAAATAATAGTGGGGGGGGAAGAGATAAGGACGTGACTGAGAAAGATGTGTTATGTGAGCCGTGAACATTGCTCAGGGAGAAGGAGGGCCACTTAATTACCCAGGGAAATGGGAACTGTCTAGACAAGTAATTCAGATAGCTCAGGCTGAAGCCAACCCTTCAGGGGTTTGTGCCAGAGCTCAACCTCAGTCCTGCCTACTGGAGTCTCAGGGCTTTGTTTTGTCCTGGGTTAAGCCACATCTCACTTGGCTGCCAACTTTTTTTTTTTAACTTTATTTTTGAGAGAGAGACAGAGAGACAGAGTGTGAGCTGGGGAGGAACACAGAAGAGAAGAAGACAGAATCCGAAGCAGGCTCCAGGCGCTGAGCTGTCAGCACAGAGCCCGATGCAGGGTTCGAACCCATGAACCACGAGTTCATGACCTGAGGCGAAGTTGGAGGCTCAACCAATTGAGCCACCCAGGCGCCCCACTGCCAACTGTTAACGAGTGGCTTACCATCAGAAGCTTGCGCCTAAGGGGATTCCTCTTCTCCCTCATGTCCGCCGTAGTAATGGGTGGATGAACTTGAGTCCAGCTTCCACCAGTCGCTCACTATGCCACAAACTGCTTTGCCCAGGTTTAGAGGGTCATGGTTACCCTGACCAGACCCTGCATACCCAGCCCCAGTGCCCCTTGCAAATCTTCTGAAGCACTGGAAGTCAGAGGGTGTGCGCCCAGTATCAGCTCTGCAAAGGACCTGCCAAGGGTCTGGGGGAGGCCATTGAACCTGTCTGCTTCTCATTTCCTCATCTGTGAGCTGGAGGGGCTGAACTAAAACATTTTGCATTTTTTTTAAAGTAGGCTCCACGCTGAACTAAAACATTTTGCATTTTTTTTTAAAGTAGGCTCCACGCCCGGCATGGAGCCCAACGTGGGGCTTGAGCTCACAACCCTGAGATCAAGACCTGAGCTGAGATCATGAGTGGCACGCTTAACCGACTGAGCCACCCAGGTGCCCCTGCATCTTTTTTTTCTGAATAGAGGTGATATAACACCTTTTCATTGTAGAATTTGTAAAATACAGAAAAAATATCGCGCATATGTAAAGTATTTTCGGATATTAAAAAATTTGGGATCCTGCTTTTTCTTCTAACATTGTATGAAACACTTCTGTATTCATTAAAAAAAAATTGTGTGTGTGTGTGTGTGTGTGTGTGTAATTTGTAATAGCTTCCTAAAATTTCACAACCATTTGGTTTCCAAAATGCCTTCCAGCTCAAACATTTTGGAATTCTTTGAGTGGTGACAGATTTAAAAAAAAAAAAAAAAAAAAAGAGGATGCCTTTCTGAGAGAAAGGGAGGAAAGAAAGAGGTAGCATGTTTGGGTACCATGTTGTAGGCACTGTGGTGCATAGTTTGATCATGTTAATATTAGGAGACAGTCCATGGTTCTCTTCTGCTCTTACACATATGTGCCAAGAATATATGAGGCCATGACTGCTTTTTACCTGAGCCATTCTTCAGGGTTGTGTCTTCAGTGAGCAGCCCTGAGAAATGAAGTGAGAGCTGCCTCCAGAACAAAGGGCAGGCTTGCTTACTGCCTGCTTTAAAAGCAGTGTATTTCCGGGGTGCCTGGGTGGCTCAGTCAGTTAAGCATCCAGCTCTTGATTTCGCCTCAGGTTATGATCTCATGGTTTCATGAGTTGGGGGCTCTGTGCTGACAGTGCAGAGCCTGCTTGGGATTCTCTGTCTCCCTCTTTCTGTCCCTCCCTGACTTGCATGTCTGTGTCTCTCAAAATGAATTAAAAAACAAAAACAACAATAGTGTGTTCCCCAAGTGCACTGTCCCTCAGTAGCAGTGGAAACCCACTGCAGGTGCACTATCTGTCTGCACCGCTCCACCTTGTCCCCGTGGACTTGGCCATGAGGCTAACTGATGGAAGTGCTCGTGTCCATGCTGCTTGCTGGTCTGCGAGTCATAAAGTCTTTGGCCTCTGACTTGGGAATCATATATCTTCCTCCAGCAGTAGTTTAACTCGTTAGCTTGTAAGTGGGATGAAGTCAACCCCAGACCAAACAATTATTACACGTTAGTTAAATGATGACAGTTGAGCAGCAAGGACACTTAGGCTCTAAGAAGTTAAGCATCTTGCTTAACTTTACAGGGTTGAGCTAGAAATCAAACCTGGATCTGTTGGATTCCAAACCCCATATATTTTGTTGGCTGTTTTCACCATATCAGACACATACCATACCATTTCCTCTAGCCCATAGAAACCACTTGATATGAAATTAACTGAGAACTTCAAATGGAAGAAAAGTAGTTGGTCCCACTTAGATGTTAGGTCTGAAGTTACTTTCCCCGGAAAGTTTACCATCTGTTACCTATTTGGGGGATTCATCTACCAAGCTGCACAACTGGTTTATTTAGATTAAATGAAAGCGTTTAAATCTGGTTGTTGGGGTGTTTTATTGGCTTTAAAAAGAGTTTTTTCTCCAGCAGGCTACAGTGCACAAATATTATGGATATTCTTAAAAATGAAATGAACACAGTAGGAATCATTCTCATGCCTACATTGGCAGAAATTATCAGCTTTCCAGGCTGGTGAGAAGAGAAAGTAAGGTAATAACCCCAAGGACATGTGTCGTTGCTATCCTGGGTCAAGAGACTCTTTTTAAAACTTCATTTTTTAAAGCAGATTTAGGTTCACAGCAATATTGAGAGGATGGTACAGAGATTTCTCATATACCCCACCCCATGACCCACGCGTGTCCTCCCCCACCATCCACACCCCCCACCCAAGTGGTGGTACATTTGTTACAACTAATAAACCTGCACTGACACATCATTATCACACAAAGGACACAGTTTACATTACGGCTCCTTGCAGGAGACTTTCTACTGATTAAAAATGGAGTATTGGCCGTTGACAGAAAATCATCGTGTTGATGGAATACCCAATGAGCTTGTGAAAAGTACTCTCCACACTCAGTAACTGGTAGAAATTATGATTAGGTCCTTGGTCAATGCTTTCCCAATGAATGACACTTAATTGTTCATCCCACACATTTATTCCCTAAGTATCGATTGCATGGCTGCTGGAAGGATACTGCTAGGCACCGGGGATATGGCGGAGACCAAGGCAGGAGTTCCTGCCCTCATGTGGCTTATGTTCTAGAGGCAGACAGAGTAGCAATGATGATAACTGCTCTGAAGAAGAGTTGAACAGGAAGAAGTGGCTAGAGGGCGGGGGTGGGGGATGGTCTGTGAAATTACATGGTCAGAGGAAGCCTTTGCGCAGAGATGGTATCTCGGGAAGGTGTGGGTAATCCTGCTTGGATTACAAACAGACATGAGAGCGGTGTGAAAAAGAACCAGGATTCCTTGCAGTCCAGCCTCATGTTCTGTTTTGGACCATGGTCTGTCTCTGGACCCAACTCACCTCTAGCCCCAGGGAGGATCCTCACGCATGGAGACAGCAGGCAGAGCCTTTGCGTTGTGGATGGACCGTTTGAGTCCTCGTCATTTACCACAGGTGGCCATCAAAGAGGCAGAAAGTTTTCTTCCCATTTGAACTGAATAAGTATCTGTCTTCCCCCATGCCAGGCTCTGACACCAGAGGAGGAGTGTGATTATGCTTGGTGGTGTGTGATTTGAGTCCCGTTTTGTTGTAAGAAGTGTTGGGGGGTGGGGGGGGGGAGACATAAAACACGGCCTCTGTTCCCAGTGGAGCGAGTCAGATGAAGAGAGGGCCAAATCCTGGGAAGCAGGGGGCGGGGGACAAGGAGGAAGGGAAAGAAAGTTATGCCGGCTGTATAGTGTTTATGGAACCGGCCACCAGGCTGGCCACGGTGCGCATCGCCAGGGACGCTTGGTGTTGGGCTGAGGCTGGAGTTGGAAACACCAGCCTGTGTCTCTCAGCTGTTGGCTTAGAGGACTGACGGAAGAGGAGTAGATGTCTCCCCTTCTTAGCAGAAGATGGGAGGATTAGGAGACGTTTAAAAGGCCCGGGTCTTCTCACTGGGTTGAACCACACCGATTTTATTGTCATTTTCCCTTCCTCCCGGGGAGGGGGGTGTGCAGGGGAAGATTTACTTTCCCTGCAAATATTCAAGCATCCGTTGGGTTCACTTTCACAAAAGACTTAAAACGTGGGAAAACCAAATCCCCTCGCCCCCCCCCCGCCCCCACTGCTTTCATTTTGGCTTTTGCTTCATTTTGTAACATTAATTCTTTGATCCTTCCAACCATAAATCATTTAAGTGACTTTGATTAAATAACCGCTAAACTTCCCAAATTCTTTGTATGATTGTATTTCTTGTCATATTCTATACAAATTATAATGAGGTTTTACAAAGCACGTTCAGATGCCAGCACACCTGGGCTCCTCCCGGCGCGCCGTGATTTAAGGCAAGTTATTTCACCTCTCAGGGCTTAGCCTGACCGTTGATAAGAAAAGCTTGGTATTTAATATACACCCCCCATGGAGATGGTGTCGGGAATTTTATTCACTTAGTGTTTATCAAGGATCTTTATTGGAGACTCCAGGGAGGGCGATACCCGTGAATATTTTATTATGCAATACGAAGTCTGCTGCTTGGACCATCCAGCCAATGTTATATAATGACCTGAGTTTGGGCTCCACGTTCCCTACTGAGACCTTCTTCTGGCTTCTCTGGAGACTGAATGTTGCCCTTTTCCCAGCAGCTGAGAGACCAGGGGTGTGGCTGGGCAAGCTGAACAAATGGTAGCTTCTACGCCCAGCACGTTCTTCCTCTGCTGTGGAGATCTGGATTAAGTCCGTGTAGGACTCACAACGATTGCTAATGCCTCTAGTTTTGAGGGTTAATGCAAAGCTATGAAAGGCAAGACCCCAGCTTTAGCTCATGGGTTTTGTCAAAAACTCTAGTCAATTACGTTTCATTTTACCCACCCTACGGCTTTATTAGTAACATTGGTTGACTCCCACTGACATTTATGTGTTGCTGTGGTACAAAGGTTGAACCGTTTCAATCAGGCAACGTTTTCAGCAACCCCTACTTTGACAGTGACTATCCAAGATGACAGCAAAGCATATGTCATGTCATTGTTCAAATATTCCCCACTGCTTCTGAAATGATGATTTCTCTACAAGAGCAAGAGATCGGTGAGATGTGGGCTTAAGGAGAGGCAGCAACAAAAAAAACGTGGGCTTTTCGGCTTAAGCTAATATTTAATGTAGGATAAGGACTACTGGTAAATATTGATTTATCTTCCCTCCTGTTCCCCGAGGGGCTTAATCTCACAGCTCAGAACATTAAATAGTTGTTTATTATTCCACTGGTACTGTAAAAACAATATTGGAATTCTTTTCCTTCTTTCTTTGCTTGGTTCTGTGCTGTTTTTTTAAGAAATAAAAAGCATCCAGTACCCCAGCAGGACAGAGCCACGGCGTATGTGTTCACTGACACGCCCTTATGGGAGTAGGCTTGGCTGTGTCTCTGTTCTTTGCAGGGACCTGCTTTTTTGCCTGGCCTGGGCACAGATTCTTACCGGCAACAATACCTGAAAGAGTTCTTTTAACTCTAGGCTTTAGAGAGAGCCAAAAGGGGGCGCCTGGGTGGCTCAGGTCATGATCTCACGGATCGTGGGTTCGAGCCCCGCGTCGGGCTCTGGGCCGACAGCTCAGCGCCTGGAGCCTGCTTCGGATTCCGTGTCTCCCTCTCTCTCTGCCCCCTCCCCCGCTCAGGCTCTGTCTCTGTCTCTCTCAAAAATAAATAATTAAAAAAAATTACAGAGAGCAAAAAGAATTGGTGGGAAATAATCCACACCCCCCGCCAAGCAGCCACATGAGCCATCAAGAGCAGTGTTGTCTAATAAGAATTAAATGATAGGAATGTTCCATATCTGCACAGTGTGCCTATCAAGAACATGTCGTTGTCGAACGCTTGGAGTGTGGCTCTTGCCACTGAGGAACTGAATTTTTAATTTTATTTCATTTCTCATAATTTACATCTAGATAGCCACATGTCCTAGTGGCTACCAGGTTTATAGTTTCCAAAGAGTTAGCTTAATAATACATATACCCCCAAACATGCAGAACAAAGGGAGAACGAAAGTCAAGAGTGGTTTTCATACTACCTTGACCCTCTCTGTCGCCAAGACCTGGGACAGTCTGGCCCTCCCTTTATGGTTGAACTTTGTCCCTGTTTCTCTTCTGTATTCCACCTTGCCTACTCTTTTATATATATATATATATATATATATATATATATATATATAACATATATATATGTTATATATATATATATAACAATTTCATTGAGATATAAGTCACATCACATACAATTCACATACTGAAAGTGTACAATTCAATAGTTTGTACTATATTCACAAGGTTGTGCAACCATCACCGTTATCAATTTGCCACCATTTTCATTACCCCAAAGAGCCCGTACCCGGGGCGCCAGGGTGGTTCAGTCAGTTAAGCATCCAACTTGGGCTCAGGTCGCGATCTCACAGTGTGTGAGTTCGAGCCCCGCATCGGGCTCTGTGCTGACAGCTCAGAGCCCGGACCCTGCTTCGGATTCTGGGTCTCCCTCTGTCTCTCTCTGCCCCTCCCTCGCTTATGCTCTGTCTCTCTCTCAAAAATAAGCATTAAAAAAAAATTTTTTTAAATATTAAAACAAAAAGAAAGCCTGTACCCATTAGCAGTCACCCCCCACTTCTCCCCAAACCCTCACCCCCAACTCCTGGCAACCACTGATCGATTTTCTGTCTCTATACATTTGCCCACTCTAGACATTTCATGTAAGTGGGATTATGAAAGATGTGGTCTTTTGTGACTGGCTCCTTTCACTGAAAATAATGTTTTCAGAGTTTATCCACGTCGTTGCGTGTGTCAGCACAGCCTTCGTTCTTTTTTTTTTTATTTTTTTTTTAACGTTTATTTATTTTGAGACAGAGCATGAACGGGGGAGGGGCAGAGAGAGAGGGAGACACAGAATCGGAAGCAGGCTCCAGGCTCTGAGCCATCAGCCCAGAGCCCGACGTGGGGCTCGAACTCACGGACCGCGAGATCGTGACCTGAGCCGAAGTCGGATGCTTAACCGACTGAGCCACCCAGGCGCCCCAGCACAGCCTTCATTCTTATTGCTAAATCCCGTGCCGTTATACGGATGTGCTGCTTTCTTTATCCATCCACCAGTTGATGGTCATTGGGTTGGGTTCGCTTTTGGGCTATTATGAATACTGCTATGAACACTCATGTGTGAGTTTTCGTGTGAATGTGTGTTTTCGTTTCCCTGAGAGACACACCTAGGAGGGGAATCGCTGAGTCACGTGCTCACTCTACCTTTAAGCTTTCACGGGACTCCAGACTGTTTGCCAGAGCAGGTGCTCGGTGTAACATTCCCAACAGCAACTCGTGAGGGTTCTAATCTCTCAGAAGCCTCTGCATCCTTGCCAGCACTTGTTATTATCTGCCTGTTTGATCGTAGCCATCCTAGCAGGTGTGAGGCAGTATCTTATGGGGCTTTGAGCTGCATTTCTTTCTTTCTTTCTTTCTTTCTTTCTTTCTTTCTTTCTTTCTTTCTTTCTTTCTTTCTTTCCCTTCCTTCCTTCCTTCCTTCCTTCCTTCCTTCCTTCCTTCCTTCCTTTTTCTTCCTTCCTCCTTCCTTCCTTCCTTTCTTTCAAGTTTATTTTTTGAGAGAGAGAGAAAGAGAGAGAGAGAATGCGTGCGTGCACAAGCAGGGAGGGGCAGAGAGAGACAGAGACAGAGAATTCCAAGCAGGCTCCACACTGTCAGTGCAGAGCCTGATGGGGGGCTTGAACTCACGAGCCATGAGATCATGACCTGAGCCCAAACCAAAAGTAGATGGAGGCTTAACTGACGGAGCCACCCAGGCACCCTTGATCAGCATTTCCTGGAGTCAGTCCCTCTTTGGCCCTGTCCATGCGCATTCTGTGTGGGCTCCTTCCACAGGTAAAATGTGCCCTGGGGATGCAATTTGGCAAGAAAAGTCCAAGTAGCATTTTAGGTGTTTCTTCTAAAATAACAGAAGTTGGGGCACCTGGGTGGCTCAGTCGGTCCGACTTCGGCTCAGGTCATGATCTCGCGGTCCGTGAGTTTGAGCCCCATGTCGGGCTCTGTGCTGACAGCTCAGAGCCTGGAGCCTGTTTCGGATTCTGTGTCTCCCTCTCTCTCTGCCCCTCCCCCATTCATGCTCTGTCTCTCTCTGTCTCAAAAATAAATAAAAAAACATTAAAAAAATTAAAATAACAGAAGTTACTTCGGTGGCACAGCTACGAACGGACTCCAGAGGCGACAGCGTATAACCATTTGGCGTCCAGTTAGATCTTAGATACATTTACCCTTTTTCTGGGTCCCACTTCCTAGGCAGAGCGCCTTCCCCTACAAACAGTGTCTGTAAGTAACAGGGGTTTGAGCAGCTCCGCTGGTAAGGAAACACTTTTCAAAATCTCCTGTTACAAAAGAATTTCCCCAAGGGTCCTTTCTCAAGCAGGCCCAGAATATCCTAAGATCACCTTCACACTGAAACGCTTTAAGCGATGCGCGGAAGAATCAAAATGTTAACACAGGCCAAAAACAAAGACGAGATTCTGGGTGTAGGCGACCCGGCCACGCAGGGTGCGTGATTTGCCTGCTGGAGCAGCGCCACCCTCAGGCTGCCTGGTGTTCAGGCTTCCTGCCTCCATCCCCTTAGTAAATACTGAGCGCCTGGAGGAGGGGGACGCAGCGCGGGGGATATTGTAGTGAGCAAAATGGAGATGTTAGATCGGCCAGCGTTAAGAAGGAACAGTACCGGGCACACTGTGGTTGAGACCATGTGTTCCTTGCTAGTGTTGTCTTTCCCCGTCTCACCTCAGATAGTACTGCAGGGGGAGATAGACCACCCCAGCATGACTGACCTAGGTATAATCTCTTTTTTTTATTGCTAAATAGCCATTACTTATTTTCTTTATTCCTTCCTCTTTTTCTATTTTTTTAATAAAAAAATAAATTTTTTATTTATTTTTGAGAAAGAGAGAGAGAGAGAGAGAGAGCACACAAGCAGGGGTGGGGCAGAGAGGGGGAGAGAATCCCAAGCAGGCTCTGTGATGTCATCACAGAGCCCCATGTGGGGCTCGAACCCATGAACCATGAGATCATGACCTGAGCCAAAACCCAAAGTCAGAGGCTTAAATGGACTGAGCCACCCAGGTGCCCCTTTCTCTATTTTTAAACATTCTTCTTTGGCCAGCTATCATTTTTGTAACCAGGTTGTTTCTAGCATGGTGGAGATTAAGGGTCTGGTGAAATACATTTCTGTTGACACTGTTCCCTATCATCCTTGTCTGTCTGCGAAATTTCTAATTATCCTTCAATGCACTGCTCAGATATACTTTTTCTGTGAAATATCAGCACCGTGGTCAATCCCCACGGCCTCTGGAATAAATATTCCATTTCTCCCCTCAACTCCTATAGCACCTTGTACTTGCATTAGAACACTTCCCATTTTGTAGAAGGAAGATTCTTTCCCTGTTGGCTTTTCTCACCAGTCAGTGAACACCTCAGAGTAAGGCTTTGTGTCCGACTCTTACTTATATTTTCAGCTCCAATCACAGAAACTCACATCTAGCAAGTGATCAGTAAATACTTAGTGAATGAATGAATGGAGGAGTTAAAAAAAAAAATCCCATGAGCCCAGATTCTTCTAGCTAGGAGTAACTTGTCATCAAAATAACAATGAATTGTCAACTCTTGTGATCCTTGCTTATTATTTTATATTGGTCTTTGTAATTTAATGGGGAAAATAGAAATACATTTTCCTGTTGGAAAATTTATTTTAAAAACAATGAAAGCCAGACAGGGAAAGATGATAGGAACTCAGTTATTAAAGACTTTTATTGCCAACGCCAATGTTAATATTTTATCTTGGGAAACAGAATCTACCTCTTACCCGTAGACATTCGGGCAATATTATTTCTAGGGTAAGAAATGAGGAACCAAGTCCGGTAGATCATGGGCAAGCCCAGATATGCAGGGAACAAAGAGTGGGCTGGACCCAGGACAGAACAAGGGCCTGAAGCCACATAAACAGGCCACAAGAACCTTTTGACTTTTGGTATAAAAGCAAGACCGGGTGGACAGGAAGGAAGGTGAGCAAAGGACAGGATTCAGGATAAGCAATAAGTCACACAAGAAAATGACATAAACTGTGGTTGCAGGAAGCTCACAACCCAGTGTTTCAGGAACACGGAAAGCAGTCAGAGATCCGAGCAAAAAAAATTGATCCAAAATCTAAACACAGACAAGGGAATGATAACCATGACATGAGTTGATAGAGAAGCAGTGTTTGGGAGGCCACAGACTCAAGAGAACTGGGTGGTAGACCAGAGTGCCGGAGGTTTTCCAAGGTGGTGACACAAAGCCAGGGGCTTCCTGTCATCTCTGTACGTGGAAGATGTGCCATCTTGCAATGTTTTTAGCCCTCCTTTTACTGTTCCTTACAAATAGAATTGTGATTTCTGTGTTAAGGAAGGCTATCCTTGGGCGTTCATAGGCCATCACAGCATTGTCTACTTTGCTACTGACGTTGAATGTTTGAGACACGTAGGAAAGTATCTTTAAAACCATTTTACATAACAATGGACTTATACCCAGAATATATAAAGAACTCATAATATTAATAATGATAAGACTAACAACCTGTTAAAATAAGCAACAGGTTTAAAATTTTTTTAAGTTGGGGCGCTTGGGTGGCTCAGTCGGTTGAGTGTCCGACTTCGGCTCAGGTCATGATCTCGCGGTCTGTGAGTTTGAGCCCCGCATCGGGCTCTGTGCTGACAGCTCAGAGCCTGGAGCTTGGTTCGGATTCTGAGTCTCCCTCTCTCTCTACCCCTCCCCCACTCATGTTCTGTCTCTCTCTGTCTCAGAAATAAACATTTAAAAAATGTTTTTTTAATTTTTTAAAGTTTATTTATTTGAGAGAGAGAGCAGGGGTGGGGCAGAGAGAGAGAGAGAGAGAGTGTGTGTGTGTGTGTGTGTGTATGTGTGTGTGTGAGAGAGAGAGAGAGAGAGAGAGAGAATCCCAAGCATGCTCCGCGCTGTCAGCACAGAGCCTGATGCACAGCCCGAACCCATGAACCGTGAGATCGTGACCTGAGCTGAAACCAAGAGTCAGGCGCTTAACCAACTGAGCCACCCAGACGCCCCGAAGATGGGCAAAAGGTTTCAGTTGAAACTTAGCAAAAGAAGATACATAAATGGCCAATAATTACATGAAGATGCTCAACATCGTTAATCATCAGGAACGCACAAATTAAAACCTCCACTTGATGATACAGAGTGTTGGTGAGGAGCAGAGACAGAAACCTTCCTACATTGCCAGTTGGCGTGTAAAATGGCACAACCACTTTGGAGAATTGATCCAGCAATTCCATTCCTGGGTGTTCACTGAAGAGAAACCAAAACACGGACACACACCCACAAACACAAACAAGAATATTAACAGCTCTATTCCTAATGGCCCAAAACACAAAACAAAGCAAATAGCCACCAATAGGTGAGTGGAAACACATCGGGGTGTATTCACACAGCAGATACGTTCAACAAAAAGGTACATACTACTCGTACAACAACGTGGCTGAAGCTCAGAAACATTAGGTTGATCAAAAGAAGCCAAACACAAAAGAGTTCATCTACAGAATTCAGTTTATATGAAGTTCTAAGACAGGGGGAACTAAGCTGGGGTAACAGAAATCAGAAAGTGGAGGTCTCAGTTTACAGAAATTGACTTGAAAGGGGCAGGAGGGAGCTTTCTCAGGTAATGGAAATGTTCTGTACTTTGATTTATGGGGTGGATGCATGAGTGTAAATATCGTTAATATTTGTGTTTGTCAAAACTCAGGGAACAGTACGCTTAAGGGTTGTGCATTTTGTTATGTGTAAATTGTATCTTTACAAGGAAGAAACTCAGGTTGGGAGAGAGAAAGATGCTTGCTTAAAGTCAGGCAGCAAATAAATGGCAAAGCCAGTACCTGAACTCTAGGCCAACGAGAGCTAGGGCCCTATTGTCAGACCTAGGCCCCTTTGGCCACATCACCTTCTCTGAGCTAACATGGAAGGTGAAAAATAGCTGAGCACGTCTGCAGGGGAGCAGATAAAAGACTTCTTTGTACCTAGGGAAGGAAGGGCAGTAATCACGGAGGTCACATTTCTATCCTGGGCACGAGGCGGCTAGTAATGACCTGTGATGGAAAAAGCCAGTTCCGTCTGGCCACCTGCAGGAGTTATTAGGAGGGCTTGACAGATGTTGGAGCGGAGATAAGCATCACCATCCGCCTTGTGGATCTTGCCCGTAGAGAAGGTATTAAGGTTATTCCTTTATGGGTATCCACCTTGGGTAGTAAATAATACACTCATTTCATTTTTTTAAATTTTTTTTTACATTTATTTACTTTTGAGAGACAGAGACAGAGCACAAGTGGAGAGGGACAGAGAGAGAAGGAGACACAGAATCAGAAGCAGGCTCCAGGCTCCAAGCTGTCAGCACAGAGCCCGACGCGGGGCTCGAACTCACAGACCATGAGATCATGACCTGAGTTGAAGTTGGACACTCAACCAACTGAGCCACTCAGGCGCCCCTACACTCATTTCATTTTTAAGACCTTGCAAAAACAAAAAACAAAAACAAAAACAAAACCCCAAAACGTATGAATTAATCAATACATTTCTGTGACAAGAAAACGGAAACTACAAACAAAAGGAGAAGAATTCAAAGCTTCCTAAGTCCCCTTTATCCTGCGGTAATCTCAGATAGGATTTATTGTTTGCGAACAAATGAAAAGTTTAACAAAAGTGGGATCTTACTATAGGTGCTTCATTTTGTAATGTGCTTTTTAAAGAGCACATCATGCACATCTCTCTGTTAGAAGATATAAATAGATAACCTTTCTTTTGGGTGTATAACATGCCATGGATGGGTGTGTCCAAATGTATCTAACCAAGCCTTGCTATTACTTACATTGTTTCCAAGTGTTTACTGTCGTTCAGGAGAACCTGTCCTACGTGTGTGTTTGCTTACTTTTTTAGTTACCTCCCTCGGGGAAAGTTCCTGACACTAGGAATTCTGGGTCAAAACTGAGGTTTGGATATCTTTGGGGCATTTAATGCATATTGCCATCTTTTGTTTTCAGAATGGCTTTACCAATTTCCATTCTCACCAGCAGTGATTTCATGTGTTATCCTGATGCACACTGGATCCTAATGCACACTGTAACTTTAGGTCACCCTAAATGCACACTGTAACTTTAGTCCCTGTGTTAGGGACTACCTCTTTTCATGGAACCATGGTCTGTCGGGGTTAAAAATTAACCTGTGATGCTGTCTGGCTCCCATCTCCTAAGCAATGCCTGAATCCCCTTTTGGATTCTGCTAGTTTGAAAATGAAAACTATTTCTCTTAAAATGTTAATTTGAGGACACGATCAATGTTCAAATGGAGTCGAAACATTGGATGAGCTGGGGAGAGGAGAGATCATGGGCTCCAAATACCTCAATTTCAGGGCTGGCTGTATCATCGCCTGTCGCGGTGTGTGATCCTAGGCAGGTGGCTTGCTTGCCCTGCCCAGGCTTCCGTGGCCCCATGTCTAAGATGAGGGACCCAAGAGCGCCCAGTCTCTGTGTTGTCTTCAGTTGTGACATTCTCTACATCTTTGGCTATTTAAAGCATTCCTCAGGAAGGCTGGGCTTGTAAATTGTAAGTGTCAGGCCTTTGAAATGCAGCTTGTGTGGGAAAGGAAAAAACCCAGCAGCTAGTTTGCCGCTGGATCAGAAATCCTATGTTCTTTGTGAAGTAATAAATTGTGTCTTGGCTCCCGGATTATTCCAGGTTGCCTCGGGTTTTGCGGAAGTGGCTTTTTCAGGAATTGTTCCCGTTGCCGGAAAGTGGGTGTTAATTTGTGCCTTGGCTATTTTTCAGGGCACACTCTGGCAAAGCCCTGGCAGGGTTTGTTTTTTTTTTTTTTCAGAGGGTCAGCAGATGCAGGGAGCTGGCTGTTGCTCCCCTTGCAAGATGACACATACCCTCGGTTAATAACCCAAATTGGACCCGTAGTCAGAGACCTGCATTTTAGAATGGACTACTGACCCTGGGCCTCTGCAGGGGTTTGGGACAAGTGGAAACACTCTGGTCAACGTATAGGATACAGGGGAGCCAAAAGCATAGAAACTGATAAGTATGCCTTAATAAATTATCTGGGACCCACTGAGATGGGGTCCAGGTAGGGTCCCGGAAGAGGAGAGGCAGCTAAGAAAAGTGAGCCGGGAATGAAATGGAGTAACATTGGCACTGGGTTCTCTATAGCCTGTGTTTATCTACCTTCTTTACTCTATGCGATATCTCTGGGATATCATCACCGGCATTCTGTCCCCAGTCCACCCAGCAAGCGGGTGCAAGTGCGGAAGTGGCGCAATCACATTGACCTGAATTGAATCTCTGCTTTCTTGGAAGATTTTTGCAGTCTCTCACCTCCTTCCTCTTCTGTCTCACTCATCTATGGCAACAGTTGAAAAACATCTCTTCTTTCTTCTGCTGTGAGTCTGTGGTAACAAATTAGTCATTTGTCAATCTACAATATAATGTGCTTGGGAAACATGGCCCAGTCTAGCATTTCCCAGACTTCAGTCATTCAGCCTTCAGGATGTATGCCAAGTTCATGTACCGCATGTCCTATTATTTATTTCATATTTGTCTTCCAATAAATGGACTAAACCATTTTTTTATTCTAAGCCCTGCAGTATCTGTGAAATCATCCATTTGATGGGCCAGATAGTCTTCTAATATATCTTAAAATAATTAGCTGTCATTTCTAAATGTTCATCTAATTTCATAACCATTAAATTTCTCAAATGTTGATTTGTATGCTAGTACTGTGTCTTGTTTATACCCCCTTTGATACACTTACCATACTCTGAGAAATTAATTAACATTAAATAAAAGTTAAAACTCAGTTCCTTGGTTGAATCAGCCACATTGTAAGTGCTCAGTAGCCACGGTGGCTGGCCGTTGCCACGTTGGGACAGTGCAGACAGAGAAAATTGTACTGGATGCCTCTGGCTATGATTTGCCTGGGGCATGTTGACTGCTTTCATTGGCTCAAGCTAAGCTAATATGCGGTAAGGTTACCCAAAGGACTGTGAGTAGTGATTAATTTAGGAATTGCTAGCAAAAATGTCACATAATAGCTTATTCCACTGACCGTTATCCAAGTAGGCAGCAAGGCAGGTGGATGCATTTGAACTCCAGTAACAGATCCGCTTCCATATGCTGTAAACCCGCAGCCCGCAGCCCCCTCTGTCCCTAACCCTGTCACCCTCATGTCCCCCACCCCGCCCTCCCAGTCTGCCTCCCTCCTTTCTGGGCACAGCTCTGTGTATTTTCTGCTTTCCTGCTCCTTCTGCCTCTCTCTCCATCTCCCTGTGTCCTAGTCTCGCGTTCACTCTTGGCTTCTGTCCTTTCTCTCCCTTTCACCTTCCCAGCCAGAAACCTCCCTCATTCAGAATCCGAGTGGATTTGGATTTCGTTTTGTAAATTATTCTTCAACTACAATAATTTCAGACCAAAGGGCATTCTCAGTTGTAACATGAACAAGGGATACCTCCTAGCGGTGTCCGTGGAGATGTGACCAGCCACACACTGGACGCCTCTGCTTGGAAGCCCGCCGGCATGTCATTGTCAGGATGCCTAAAACTAAACCGTTTCCCACGCAAACTCCTGACTGCCCTTCACTGATGTAACGACACCCGACTACTTGCTTTGGCCCTACTCCTCATCCAAAGCCACCTCTTTTTTTTTCTTTGTAAACTTTTGTGTAAATTCTAGTTGGTTCACATACAGTACAACGCTGGTTTCAGGAGTAGAATTCAGTGATTCTCACTTACAGACAACACACAGTGCTCATCACAAGGTGCCCTCCTTAATGCCCATCACCCATCTAGACCATCCCCCACTCACCTCCCTCCAGCAACCCTCAGATTGTTCTCTGTCGTTAAGAGTCTCTTGTGGTTTGTTTCTTTCTCTCTCTCTTTTTTCCCTTCCCCTATGTTCATCTGTTTTGTTTCTTAAATTCCACTTATGAGTGAAATCATATGGTATCTTTCTCTGACTGACTTACTTTGCTTAACTCCATCCATGTTGTTGCAAATGGCAAGATTTCATTCTTTTTGATGGGTGGGTGATACTCTGTTCTGTGCGTGTGTGTGTGTGTGTGTGTGTGTGTATAGTTATAGTTATATAGATAATATCTATCCATAGTTTGGCTATTGTTGATAATGCTGATATAAACATTGGGGTGCATGTGCCTCTTCAGATCTGTACCTTTGTATCCTTTGGGTAAATACCTAGTAGTGTAATTGCTGGATCATAGGGTGGTGCTATTTTTTGTTTGTTTTTTTTTTAAGTTTTTGAGGAAACTCCATACTGTTTTCCAGAGTACCAAGGCCACCTTTAAAAGAACAAGAGAATTTTTAAAATGTAAATAAAATAATAAAATTAATTAAAATTAGAAAAATTTTAAAAAGCAGGGGGCACCTGGGTGGCTCAGTGGGTTAAGCATCCACCTTTGGCTCAGGTCATGATCTCACGATCTGTGAGTTAGAGCCCCGCGACAGCTGAGAGCCTGGATGGAGCCTGCTTCAGATTCTGTGTCTCCTTCTCCCTCTGCTCCACCCTGCTCACATTCTGTCTCTCTCTCTCCCTCTCAAAAATAAATAAATGTTAAAAAAAAAAAACCTTAAGAACAAGAGAATTTTTGGTCATGCTTCTCTTCAGCCCATCGAAGAGCAGCCCAAAGCCCCCTCTGTGGCATTGATTACCTCTGTTGAGCAGGCTAAAAGCGGAATCACTTAAAAAGCTTGATGCAGCTTCTTTTAAAATAAAAGATGACCCTGTTAGAGCTTGGAAAGCTTCAAGAGGATCCCCAAGAGAGGGAAGTGCTGCATAGACGTGTGTGCTTTGTGTGTTGGCCATGAATGTTGAGGAGAACAGACCAGACACCTTTATCCTTATTGTAATGATCCAGAGACCTCAGAGAGGAGAGGAAAGGAGAAGTTGGACCCGAGAGCTCTCAGAAGTGCAGAATGCACTGGAGAACGTATATGCATTGCTTGATTGCACAAAACAGACCCTTCCTTAGGTGGACAAAGTGGCGACTTTCTCTGACTCCTTGCAAGGAAATGTGTTTTCCTTTTTTTTTTTTTTCCTGTTTCCTCATTCTAAATGCATTCAATTAAGCTATGGAAAATTTAGTTCCTCTTGCTAATTTATACAAGAAGTTATGATACCTTGGGATCCTTCATCTGTCAGCTTTAAACCTTAAATATGGGATTGATTATCCCCAGGAAGGTGATGTATGCTCTGTTCTCTTTCTCAGACAAAGGGAGGCATCTGTCCAAAATGCAGAGTCCCTGCCTGGGTGGGAGTCATAGAAGCCTCCTTCTGGCTAGGTTCCGTACTGCTCCACTCTCTGAAAAAGAGAAACGAATCCAAGTTTAACTAACCTTAATCTTATTAAAGTTTAAAGTCTGTGTTGTCTTCTGTATATAATAACCCTAACAACTATTCATTGAATGCGTGGAATTCAGCGATGTGTTAGCTGCTGTAGACCCATCGTCTCATTAATTCTTGTCACAGCCCTGATAGTGTGGACCCACTTCCCCCATATTTTAGTTTGAGGAATTTTGAATCTAATAGAGGTAAACAACTTGCCAAAGATCACACAGCCAATAAGTGCCAGAGCTCTGTGGTTTTGGACCCCATTCTTTCGTATTTTGTCATCACATCGTGTTTTTTGAAGGTTTTACTGTGGGCTGGGCACTATTCTAGGCTCAGGGGCCTCTACAGTGAACAGTAGAGAAGAGATTCCTGATCTTATGGAACTTCTATCCTAGAGAAGAAATACAGAAAGAGTGAGTTAAAAAAGAATCTAGATCATTTCGGAACAATAGACGCCGTAAAGGGATAATGAATGTGGGGCTGTTTATGCCGGGAGCTCTTGGAAGGATTTTCTGACAAGATGACCTTTGAACTCAGACCTGAATGACATGAAGGATCCAGAATGCAGGTGTCGAGGACAGCGGAAACAGCAAGTGCAAAGGCCCTGGGGTGAGACTGAGTGTCCGTGTTTCAAGACCCACGAAGGCCAACGTTGCCATGTAGCCAGTGGGAGTGAGGGATAGAATATAAGGTCAGACATGTAGACAGGCTTTGGGTTTTGTTCCAAGTATAGTAACACACCACAGAAGGATTCTGAGCGGCAGAAGAAAAGGATCTGAATTAAGTTTTTAAAAGATTATTCTAGTTTCTGTGTGGGGAATAGTGGGTACAGGAGCAAGACAGGAAGTGGAGGAGATATTTAGAAGAATGTGAACTCCAGAGGGGCTGGAGGTTTTCAAAGGCAAAGGACAGTGCCTTGCAAACAGCAGAGTGGTGGTTATAAGACAGTTTTTAACTCTGCCTCCATCCCAGCCCTCAGGTACCCATGGTGTAAAGAGGGAGGCATAGGGGCCAGCCAGGTCCAATCAGTGGGCTGAAGGGCAGGGAACGTTCAGAAAAGATGCAGCTGTAAAGATCTTTCTTCACACAGTGGTGGCAAATCATAGTAATCAGAGCCAGTTTTATTGAGCACGTATTATGTGTCCACCAGTATTTTAAACGCTTTCCTTGGAATAGCTTCTTTAATCCCCGCAGTAATCCTAAAGCGTAGGTACTGTTATTAGCCCCACTTTACACAGGAAGCTGAGACACAGAGGAGTTAAGACACTTGCAGCTACTAGGGCTGCATAGGGCTGGCATAACAGATTCTGTATTTCGGAAGGGAGAGTGGCAAGGTTCAGGGATTGTCAGAGAGGGTTGGAGAGTGAGCTCTCTAAGAGAGGGGTGGACTGGTCTGGAGCCGAGACCCAAATGACAAAGATGATCTGGGAGGTAGGGACGAGGGTAAGCAAGTTTGTTCCCTGATGCCGTCTGCCCTGACTAACACTGGAAGAAGCTTACTGATCCGTACATACTGGAAGCTTGCAGCCCCTGAGCAACACTCTCTCCTGTGGATGGAGTGGAGCCACAGGGCGAGCCAGGGCCTCCTCCTCCTCCTCCCTGGGATTGCTTTCTTAGGCAGCTTTTAGGAAGAACAGTATCATCTAAACAAGACGGTGTCTTGACCTCTTTAATCCTACTGCTCTTGGGTGGGGAGAATGCTCATACTTCCATATTTCTGGGATGTTTTACTGTGAGTCTTCTTTGGAGATAATAATCCCTGGACTATGATTAATTAAGCAGTTCCTACGTATAAGGTTATATGATGAGCACGAGATATGTATTATTCCTTCAGTAAACACAACAGTCTTTTTTTTTTTAAATCTGTATTCATTTTTGAGAGAGAGAGAGAGAGAGAGAGAGAGAGAGAGAGAGAGAGAGAGAGTCAGAGAGAGAGAGAGAGAGAGAGAGTCAGGGAGGGGCAGAAAGAGAAGGAGACACAGAATCCGAAGCAGGCTCTGGGCTCTGAGCTCTCAGCACAGAGCCCGACACGGGGCTCGAACTCACAGAGTGCAAGATCATGATCTGAGCCGAAGCTGGACGCCCAACCGACTGAGCCACCCTGGCACCCCAAACACAACAGTCTCGATAGACCTGCTATTCTTGCTCCCCCCCTTTTCAGATGGACTATCTGAGCTCTCTTGCCCATAACTTGCCCAAAGTTAACAGTGAATGGTGGGCCCAAGATCTGAACCCTTTCAATCTGGTACCAGAAGTCAATTCTTTGTTGTTGTTAAAGATTTTATTTTTAAGCAATCTCTACACCCAGTGTGGGGTCTGAACCCACAACCCCAAGCTCAAGAGTCACATGCTCCCCGGACTAAGCCAGCCAGGCACCCCAGAGGTCAATCCTTAATCATTCTGCCTCAGGTGAGGAACATACGTGTGCTGGATTGGGGCCAGTGTTTCCCAGGAAATCTTCGTAAACCCCCGAAAGAATGAGTGAGTGTAGCAACACCATGGTGGAGGAGAGATCTTAAGGGTGAACAGCTCAGGTCTCCCATGACCACACTGATTTTGAAATGTCCACAGACCAGCTGTCAGGATCAGAGAGCACCTGAAAGTGATAAACTTGGGGGAAACAGGGCTGGGAAGCGGGGAGTTGATGTGACTAGAGAGAAAGAAATCATTACTTACCTGTCTTCTACTAAGTCTGAAAGTGTCAGAACTCAAAGAACACTTTTCCCCCTTTTTAATTCTACTCAGTTAACACCTCAAAAGCTACGTACCTCCCCACTCTCCCAGCCCAAATAAGGAGAGTGGTGGGATTATGGATAATTCTTGGTAAGTTATTTCAGTTTTCCATGATTTTAAAAAGAAAACAAATATGCAGGGTGTTTTTAAAAGGAAATTGTTTAAATAAATGAAATAAGATTCTTTAGGCATCATATTTAATGAATCCATTTTGTAATTTTTCAAAACATGTTTTCTTCGACATTCATCTATTCCTATCCAAAAAACGGGTGGATAATCTGATCTCAGTTTTCTTAGGCTCGGTGATCTTGGCACAGACACTTTTAAATCATATGTGTGCTTCTCCAACCTGAAAATACCTAGATTTGCTGGACCGGCGAGCTACTGTGGAAGAGCCATGAATGTCTCTGCCAAGTGGCCATGAAGAAGGAGAAGGCTTCATGGGTCGCTCTGGGTCTTTCATTTGTACTCTAAAAGAATTCATGGGGCGCCTGGGTGGCGCAGTCGGTTAAGCGTCCGACTTCAGCCAGGTCACGATCTCCCGGTCCATGGGTTTGAACCCCGCGTCGGGCTCTGGGCTGATGGCTCAGAGCCTGGAGCCTGCTTCCGATTCTGTGTCTCCCTCTCTCTCTGCCCCTCCCCCGTTCATGCTCTGTCTCTCTTGTCTCAAAAATAAATAAACGTTAAAAAAAAAAATTAAAGAAAAAAAAAGAATTCATTAGGGGCGCTGGGTGGTTCAGTGGGTTAAGCATCCGACTTTAGCTCAGGTCATGATCTCATGGTTGGTGGGTTCAAGTTCCGTATTGGGCTCTGCATTGGCAGTGTGGAGCCTGCTTGGGATTCTCTCTCTCTCCCTCTGCCTCTCCCGAAAGTGTGCTTTCTCTCTCTCTCTCAAAATAAATAAATAAACAAAAAAATTCATTAATCTGTAAATCAGTTTGTTTTCTTTTGATTCCCCTGGTGGATCAGATTTTGCTCTCACCAAACATTCCGTTGAGCTCCTTGGAGAGAAAGATCATTAGTAGTAGACATTTATCGGCTTGTTTTTGCAAAAGTTCATTGCTTGCCTATTGTGTTCCAGACTGCAAACCTCCAAAAACAGATAAAATGAGATCCTTGTTCTTCGGGGATCATTGTCCAAAGGAATTATTCCAAAAATTGGTAAAGGGCAGATTAGAGCCACCGGTGTGGACAGCCAGTCTGTATCTCTTTGTATGACAAATTTCTTGAGAGTTGGGGCCTAACGTCTTGAACACGTTCACATGACTTTCAGATCCACATTGCTGGCAGACTGTGAAAATAATGTAACCCTACACTTGCCAAGGAGTTGGGCTTTGCCAGTCATTGAGGCCTACCTACTCTTTAGATGGAGTGGTGGAATCCAGAGAGACCACCCAATTAGAAAATGGCAGAGCCATATTTTGAACCTTAAATGCCTTCTTGACTGCACTTTTTCCCATCTAAAATAAAACCCTTTGTGTTAGGTGTACATTTTGTATACGTCTTTATACCTCCCAATTTATTAGTATTATTACTTATTTATTATTATTTATTATTGACAGCCAGTATTTATTTAGATTAGCCAACATGCTGTACTGTGAAGTCTTGGTAGAAGTGAACTCAAAGCTGTCCTCTAGGCTGCCTCCCCAGTCCAAGGCATACACAGGCCACCCATACAAAATAGTTCTCTTTGAAGGTGTGGGATTAGGAGTCGGGGTCAGAGAGGTCTAGGACATATGCTTTCATAAAAGGAACCTGAAGTTTCAGCCTGAGCATTTGGAAAGCAGAAAATGTCGCTCAGTGACTGAAAGATGTATTCAAAATTTCATGCTTAAACATAACCAGTTCTGGAAATAGTGGGTGTCACTTAGCAAGTGCTCAGTAAACATTGGTTGAATGAATGTGGGGAAGAGAAATACAAGCAAAGACAACAAGAAAACCCAGAATCTTCATTTACTTTCTGTGCACTCCCTGGAATATGTGATTTAACACCTCCATGTCTTCAAGTGGAACTGAAAGCGTTTAATGGCAGAGTTTATGGGTGTCCACTTTCAAATGCTATTCGATGAGGGAACAGGCATGCTGGGGGCAAACCTGGGAGGCGAGAAGAAGGATCCAGTAAGTTCCAAAGTCAGAGGCTTTAAGAGCCAACAATGTAATCAGACTCCAGTCTGGAACCTGAAGCAAGGGCAGCCAGCCTTCTAGAAGCCTCCCTTGCACTGCAGCACCACACATGGATGTACCGCCATGATGGCCACACTTTGTTACCCGGCATATGACGGGAACATAGCCGTCCACACTTTAAGGTTAATCAGTACTGGCTCGTGTTGCTTCATTCTGGGAGAGGAGTGAAAAGACGTCATGACGATTTTATTTGTTTCCTATGGCTGTAACAAATTACCACAGACTCGGTGGCTTAAAACAACAGAAATCTGTTGTTCCCAGTTCCGGAGACCAACCAAACACCCGAAATCAAGGTGTCAGCAGAACTGCACCAAAGGCGTTAGAGGAGAATGAACCCTTGCCCCTTCCGGCTTCTGATGGTCCTGGACGTTCCTCAGGTTGTGGCTGCATCACGGTACAATCTCTGCCTCGCTCTGCCCCTGGCCCTCCTCTTCTCTCTGTATTTCCCGCTATCTATCCCTTACGAGGACACTTGTAATTGTATTTAGGGCCCACACAGATAACCGAGAATGATCTCCTCTTGAGATTCTTAATTACACCTGTAAAGTCCCTTTGTCCAAGTACAGTCACGTTGGGAAGGGGAAAGTATCTTTTCCTTCTACCCTTCTAAATTCTCACGTGTGAGCTCTGACCGCTGAACGAGGCAGATTCACGAGAGGAAAGCGTACTTGTTTAGCACAAGTTTTATGTGACACGGAGGCCCTTAAGGAAATGAAGACCCAAAGAAAGAGTTCAACCTGAGCGTCTCTACACCAGGTCTGATGAAGAGTGGAGAGCGGTGGGGAACTGACGCAGGACCGAGGGGTCCGAGAGCGGTACACTGGGGGCAACTTAGCAAGGCCTGTTTGTTCAGATTGCTCTGGGTGTCCCTCCATCTTGGGGATGAAGGTGCCCCTTTCCTCCGGGTAGAGGGAGGGCACCTCTCACAGGAGGGTCCTATGACCTGTTTCAGGAGGAGATCAGAGTCCTTCCTGCATCTGCCATTTCTCAAGTTCCCTGTGTGGAGTGCCACTCAATGTGCTCAAGTGCCATATTTTCAGGTAGTGTGTGTGTCCTCAACCCCATCATTCACATTCACAGCTTCTGGGGATTCGGATTTGGATGTATCACTGAGGAGACCACCAGTCAGCCCATTACAATGACATGGGTGTATTACAAGACAGTTTGACAGGGGGAGTGTGATGGCAAGGGGAGGGACGGGAGGGACATTGGACTCACTGGCTGCTCAGACCTTAGTGCAGGACTGAGCAAGTGAACAACTACATCAGGGTGGAAGCCACGGGAATAGAGGGGAGGAGGTGGAGTCAGGAGACGTTTGACGAAAGAATTTGCCAGGACTTGGCCACTAATTGGTGTGATGAATAAGAGAAAGAGAAATTATAGATTTGACTCGAAAGCGTGTTTCCCCAAAACGTGTGCTGTAGGGCACTGGTTCTTGGCATATCAGTCGGTATCACGTTGGGGAAACGGTGCCAGAGACAGACACATTGGGGACACACTGATCAGACAAGGTCAAACAGGCTTCTCCTCTGCAGGATTTCTCCAAGCCTTCAGCATGTGCATATATATTGTGCCTCTGTAAAGGCAGGTGTCTGGAGGACAGCCTTTCCCAAGCCTATCTGACTGTGGACCTGCTTGACCTAGATTATCCTGGAGGACAAGAAATCCAGACACCTCTGGAAACTATTGCTCTTAGACCCTCTGCCCTCTGAGATCGGGATCAGAGAGAAAAGAAAATGTAAGTGAGGGCCAGAAGGATGGAGTGAAGAAGAACTGAGCCCGGAGATTGTTGAGGGCGAGGGTTGTCTTCCCAGACCCCTGCCAACACCAGGGGAGAGCCACAGGGACTGGTAACAGTTGGTAGAAGCCACTCAAAGGCTTACGCGATCCTCTTCGACTTGAATAAGACTATTCTTATTCAATGGGGCTGTCCTGTGGGGTAGGTTCTTCCCTCAATGGTACCTTCTTCTAGACGGGAGAAGCTTTGGCTACAGAGGAAGTGTGGAGCACAAGTTTCAGCCATTGTGCCAACTCTGACCCAGGAGACGGCAACTCTCATGTTCCCAGGAGAAAGGATTCTGGGAAAGAGTGGCATAGATGATTAGCAATGTTGACTGTGACCACAGGAGGAGGGTGGGGATTAGCTCTGGGCCCTTCCTTCTTTATATCGGGAAGAACTGCCTTTCCCACTTGCCCCGCCCTCCCTCTCCTTGTATGAAAAGGGACCATCCAAGAGCACAGCTGAACCCCCACCGCTGCGGTAATCGTGGACTCTGCGGTCTTCGGCATTCCCTGCCTCGTGTAGAGAATGGCTGGTACCAATGACGGAAATATAGACATCAATTTTGCAATGCAGAGTAAGAAGAGCGAATATCTACTAACCTCTTAGTGTGCATCAGACACCACGTTAAGTGTTTTACGTGTAATATCTCATTTAATTCTCATGATAGCCCTAAGGGATAGGTAACATCAATCATCAGATTTTTCTAGACGGGGAATGCGAGGCACGTGGAGCTGGAGTTACTTGCCCAAGGACGCACAGCTAGTGTGTGGTACAACCAGAATTTGACTTCAGGCGGTCTAAAGTTAAAACTGACATTCATAACCACCAGATTATGAATTTAATTATAGATGTTTTGGATTTCTAATGTTGGCAAGACTTGGAAATGGAAACTCGCAGAAGGCAGTGAGGCAGTGAAGGATACACAACTGGACGAGGCCAGGCCTGGGCTCAGAGCCATCGGGGGAGATGGTGGTTGAAAAGTGCCCATGGTTAAGTTTATTCAGACTATGAGGTTGAGAGTCAATTATACAGATTTACAACGCAGAAAGAACGTCATGCAAACATTTTATGTATTCATGGGATGTTTTCCCAAGCCATGAGTTAGGAATAACTGACTACTATTATCACAGTCCATGGACAGAACATTCCAACTCTGAGGAAATGGAACCCAGACACAGAAATATATGTCCTAAATCATGCTGAAAAGTCAGAAGCAGTTGGGATTTTTGAGAAGCAGAAATCTCTCTGGTCCCATAAGTGCGGGAGAAAACCATGGTCGTTGGTGAGCCCTGGTGAGGAGATCTGACATTCGGTAGCTCTGCCTTAGCATCCCTGACCTCACACTCAGTGCCCTCCCTGTTCCCTCGAGAGACCCTGGAGCAGGGCTCTCACTCCTGAAGGAGCTTCTAACGGATGCCCCGCAGATGCCCAGGAAACAGCTGCGTCGATTGAGCTGAGGAAATGAGAACCAATCCTGTTCAGCCCCATTTTGCTCCTGGATACGTTATCAAAGTGTAAAGTGTTTTCACTGACCCATCCCCATTTCATTGCAGATGTCTGAATTTTCCCTCATATACAGGGGACAAAGTCACGATAAATTGCTACCTACTTGCGCCGAGTTTCATTTTGTTCTGATTCATTGCTCACTTGGGGACCTTCTAAAATCACAGTTTATGGACTCTACATCCTGGTGGTTCCCAGAGATAAATGAGCCTGGATTCCAGGGAATGCAAATGTCTTCAAACTTACAGCCAGCTTCCAGGCTCCCTGCAAAGGTCTCTTAAGCCTCTGAGTATTTCCTCTCTTAAATCACACATCACTGGCACAGGCGGAATATTTTCGAGTGACTTCTTTCTCGTTAGGAGACAGTCCCTTGAAGCCCTACCGAGTAGACAGAAATGCTGTCGTTCTTGGCAGTTTTATTGCACCGTTCTTAGGTCTAGTTTAGAGATTCTCTTTTAAAGCTGGGTTTGTTTTTATTTTTCCTGAAAGAAACTGTTTCTTCAGGGCTGTACTTGAAACAGGACATTGAACCTCTCTTGGCATGTTTATGGGCTGGGTGAAGGACTGTGTGTGCGAAAGGGGGCTTAGTATCTCACTTGTGCAAATGTCGTGACTTTTACCGGACGCCTTTCCAATTAGCTGATGTGACTCCCCAGAGCCTGTGTTGGGCTGTCGCACAGCATTGGCACCCCAAGTACTCCGCCAAATGCTCATCTGGATGTGAAAGTCATTTTTGCTTCAAACTCGAATGGGTTCTCTTACAGAGTCTGTCAGATGTGTTTAAGTGAGCAGGTTAAGGGGATGTGGCAGAGAATGAGGGGGCAGTTTTCTCTCTATGCCATAAGAGCCACAGCGTCACATCAAGGTAGCACGTACGGAAAATGGCCCTTTATTGAGATATGCAGACACTTCTTGGGAATGTAAAGAAGCCTGTTGCTCAGGGTGGTAAACAATTGTTCTCAAATGGCGGAGACACAAATAAATCATGGGACAATGTGGGAAGCGTTTGGAACTTCTTGAAGCTTGGTTTTTCCTCATCAGTGTTTACCTTCAAAGCCCTTCAAATGTGCAGCCAAAAATTTGGGTATTTGAAAGTGTGCTACAGACACACACGAAAAGGTCACAAACCACTGATCTGTACCCAAGAATATCAGTTAGGCTCTAACACACACACACACACACACACCTGCTTCTGTTCACATTTATGATTCTTCTTTTGGATTTTCTTAAATTGTGACGCTCCTCTTCATTGAGATTTTTCATATTTTGTTGATTTCCACCCATGTTTTTGTTTATACTATTTTGCCTGACAGAGCCTACGCGTGAGCCTAGGAAAATTGCTTTCAGTAAGACTGAACAGTAGCCAACCTCTCTTGCTCTCAGGCATATACCCAACTTTCCAAAGCGATTATTCCTGGAAACCGCAAAAATTGAAAGTGGAAGGCAGCTAACCTGGAAATACCCCCTCGTCCTTCCCCCTCTGCCGTTATCAAGGTCAGTGATGAGGATTAGAGACAAGTGTCCTGGCCCATATGTGGTGGGTATTTTTGTGGTACGTGGGGCTCCTTAACACTGAGAGTTGTGGCCGCTAGGCGCGTGGGGAGCTGCCGTGGAGGGTGTTGTCAGGAACTTCCCATTTCAGGAGCTCCACAGTGTCACCCACGAGCTCCTGGCTCTGCAGGAGCGGGATTGTGCTGGAAAGTACACACGCTATAAGGCAGCACCCACACTGCTGCACCGCCCCCTTCTTATTACTGCTGCAACCTTGGGAGAGTTGCCTATTCAGTGAGCCTCAGCCTCCTCCCTTTGTGGAAAATGGAAATAAAATTCCTTCCTCCGCAGTTATTAAAATCAAATAAGATAATGTCTGTCAAGCGCCAGCTACCGCAGCCACTTGGTAAATGTTCATTTCCTTGCGTCTCTTTACCCCATAATATGAGCAATAACTCTCTCATCGGGCTGCAGCTTCTGTTTCTGGAACTGGACTATCTATACATCAACTGGTGGGGATGATGCTGCTTCTTTAGCGTGTTCATCAGGTTTCTTGGCTGGTCTTAGACGAAGCAGGGGCAGGGGGGCAAATCTGAATGTGAAGCAGGTATTAAGGGTGTAAATAGCGGGGTGTAAGTCTGGGCTATCTGGAGTCACCTTCCTATAAACATATATCACAGTTTATATAATACAGGTAACTGCGATGAACTCTCCCCTTCAGCCCATCCTGTCTACGATGGCAGACTGTTTTGTTGTTTACCAAACCCGTGACTCGTTTTTCCTGGGCCCTGGACAGCTAGGTCATATTTCCCTACCTTCTTGCAGTTGCACATGGCCAGTGGAAGGTAGCCAGGTCCGGTGACCCTCTACTTTCTCCCCTCCCCGTCTGCCACATGGATGTCAATGTCCAGGGCGACCCTGGAAACCACGTGCTGAAGGGGACAGAGCCCCTGGGTCCGTAAGTGGCTGTGTGGAACAGAGCACTGCCTGCCTCACCATCTGGACTTCACCCAAACAAGAGAGGAACTCTCTGTGTTTTAAGCCATTGAAACCTCAAGGTTTATCTGTTACAGCAGCTAACATTACCTTAACTAATAATCTTGATGAAACAAGGGGTAAATTTTTAAAACTTTCCTTTCTGCTGGCATTTGACACCCTGCTGAACATGACAGCACCGTTTTGTATTTTGCTACTGGGGGAAAACAAATTTCATAATTGCTTCAAAACAAACTACATGGTCTCTGTTCAAAACAGGCGGTGTATATTAATCACGAGAAATACAGAACAGAGTTCTCTGTCAACAAGAGGTCTCTTAGATTTTTTTTTTTTTTTTTTTTTTTTTTGCCTAATAGTTTTAGCTGAAAGCCAGGGTTAGTGATTAACTACATTTATTCTGTTTTAAATTAGATTAAACACTCCTGATGCCAGGTGCTGGGCTAGGAAGGAGGAACTTAATAAAGACAGAAGAAATAAAATAATTCTGTTTTTCTAAATTATTAGAAATTCAGAAATTAGAAAATTAATTTTTTTCTGGGGGCGCCTGGGTGGCGCAGTCGGCTGAGCGTCCGACTTCAGCTCAGGTCACGATCTCGCGGTCCGTGAGTTCGAGCCCCGCGTCGGGCTCTGGGCTGATGGCTCGGAGCCTGGAGCCTGTTTCCGATTCTGTGTCTCCCTCTCTCTCTGACCCTCCCCCGTTCATGCTCTGTCTTTCTCTGTCTCAAAAATAAATGTTAAAAAAGAAAAATTAAAAAAAAAATTAATTTTTTTCTAATGCATCCTATATACATCCGTGTTTTCTTTTTTTTTTTTTTTTTTAATTTTTTTTTTCAACGTTTATTTATTTTTGGGACAGAGAGAGACAGAGCATGAACGGGGGAGGGGCAGAGAGAGAGGGAGACACAGAATCGGAAACAGGCTCCAGGCTCCGAGCCATCAGCCCAGAGCCCGACGCGGGGCTCGAACTCACGGACCGCAAGATCGTGACCTGGCTGAAGTCGGACGCTTAACCGACTGCGCCACCCAGGCGCCCCTACATCCGTGTTTTCTTAAGTAAAGTATACTGAAGATAGTTTTACTTTTTCCATTCTTCAGCTTCATCAATCATAAAATGAGGGACTATTAATCCACAGGATTTGAGGATTAAATGGGGATCATGTCTACCTCCCAGCCTAATGCCTGGCACAATAAATATTAAATAATACACACAATAACTATTGAAACCTTGACCTCTTTCGTAATGATTTGGTTTATTGGATTTTGCTTTGGAATTACACTTAGGAACATAAATTTTCGCCCTCGGAGACTTGTAAAGTATCTTTGGCCGCTTACCCCAACATCAGTTGGAGCTAGACGGCAGTGCTTTGAGCTGTGGTATCCACTTTTGCAATTTTTACTGACTTCTTCTTGCTGGTTTTTACTGACGACACCTTCACCTCCTCTTCCAATCTTTTTCTACGGAGAGAAGAAAATCAAACACCCCTGGTAGAAACACTTGATAAAAGGTGGACAAGCTCTGTATGCGAGCTAGGGAATAGTTTGGCGGAACAGATTACTAGCCACCAGAATGGCTGCTTCAGCGGCTTGGGGGCCCATTACGGTCAATGCCAAGATCACGACTGGTTCCCGCAAACTGAGGTTAACAGAAGTCACAACTCCCAGACTAGGTGTGGCCTTGCTGCTCTTCCTGCCAGCTAGCTCAGCACCTTCGCTGGTGGAAGGGAGAGAAGAAAGAGAGGGGGGAGGTAGAGCAAGGGGGGGTGGGGACTGAAGCAGGAGAGGAGGCCCAGGGTAAGAAGTCACTTTGGTGGGTCTTCGCTGAGTGAGGCGGCCAGGTGATTCGTGTGCGCATCAGAGCTTTAGGAGCCCAGCTCTCAGACACCTGTTCTGCTTTTCATTCTCATCAGCCCTATGTCACACTACCTGCTTCCCTTGCCAATGATAACTGTCGTTCATGAAAATTATTTCCTAGGGTGTTATGTGAACATGGCATCCAGTTATTTGGTTCTGTAACATTTTGGCTACCACTGATGCTAAATTGTTTTTCCTATTCCTTTTTCATATTGCATCTATATATCTTCATTTGTGAGCTCACTCTTCACAGTCCTTCCCATTTTTATTGTTATAAGCATCATTTCTTCCAAGTGAGAATAATTTTGGTTTTGTTACTCTATTTTTCTGCTGCCCATGGTAGAAAAAGAATAACTAAATTTTCTTCAGCATGACTAAAATTTTCAGAACAAGAATGTCATACATCACCGCTTCTGTTTACCCCAAATAGAATTATATTAAAGGGGCCATCTTATGGCCTACTTTTGGAAAACAGCTTTATTAAGAAATAATTCGCTTAGGGGCACCTGGGTGGCTCAGTCAGTTAAGTGTCCGACTTCAGCTCAGGTCATGATCTCACAGTTCATGGGTTTGAGCCCTGCATTGGGCTTGGTCCTGACGGCTCAGAGCCTGGAACCTGCTTCGGATTCTGTGTCTCCTCTCCCTGACCCTCCCCTGCTTGTGCTCTCTTTCTCTCTCTCAAAAAGAAATAAACGTTAAAATAAATAAATTTTTTAAGAAATAATTCACATATACTATGCACCCATGAAAAGTGTACAATGCCATATTTTTAGTATATTCAGAGTTGTGCAACCATTGCCACAATATAATTTTTAGAGATGTTCATCCCCCTAAGAAGAAATCCTGTCCCCCTTCTCCTCCCCACACTTCTCGGGCCTAGGAAACTACCCGTCTACTTCCTGTCTCTATAAATTTGCCTCTCCTGGACATGTCATCTAAATGGGTAATAGGTGGTCTTCGCCAAGTGACCTTGGTGACTACCTTCTTTCACTTAGTGCGGTATTTTCGAGGCCCACCGTGTTGTAGCGCGTATCAGCACTTCATTTCTCTTTATGGCCAAATAATATGTCATATATGGACACACCACATTTTATTTATGCATTTGTCGTGTGATGGGCACTTGAGTTGTTTCCACTTTTTGGCTATCATGAATATTGCTGCTATGAGCATCCACGTTCAAGTTTTTGTGTAGGCGTGTGTTTTCATTTCTCTTGCATAGATACAGAGGATTGCCGGATCCTGCGATAACTCTGCACTTAACTTTATGGTGCAGCTGCCCGACTGCTGTCCACAGTGGCTGCACCATTTTACGTTACCGCCAGTGGTGCGTGAGGGCTCCAATTTCTGCACATCCTCACCAACATTTTTTACTACCTATATTTTTGGCTAGGAAGTATGAAGTGGTTTTATTGTGGCTTTGATTTTCATTTCCCTAATGGCTAATGATGTTGAGCATCTTTTCATGTGCTTATGGGCCATTTGTGTTTCTTCTTGGGAGAAGTGTCTATTCAAGTCCTTTGCCTATTTTTTAATTAATTAATTAATTAATTGTTTAATTTGCATCCAAGTTAGTTAGCATATAGTGCAACAATGATTTCAGGAGTAGATCCCTTAGTGCCCCTTACCCATTTAGCCTATCCCCCCTCCTACTACCTCTCCAGTAACCCTCTGTTTGTTCTCTGTATTTAAGTCTCTTATGTTTTGTCCCCCTCCCAGTTTTTACATTATTTTTGCTTCCCTTCCCTTATGTTCATCTATTTAGTATCTTAAAGTCCTCGTATGAGTGAAGTCATATGATGTTTGTCTTTCTGCGAATTTCACTTAGCATAATACCCTTCAGTTGCATCCACGTAGTTGCAAGTGTCCTTTGTCTACTTTTTTTTATGTTTTTATTTTATTTTTGAGAGAGACAGAGTGCGGGCAGGGGAGGGGCATAGAGAGAGAGGGAGACACAGAATCTAAAGCAGGCTCCAGGCTCCGAGCTGTTAGCGCAGAGCCCAATGCGGGGCTTAAACTCACGAACTGTGAGATCATGACCTGAGCTGAAGTCGGACGTTTAACCGACTGAACCACCCAGGCGCCCCTCCTTTGTTTGTTTTTAATTGGATTATCTTTTTATTAGTTATTAAGTTGTAAGAATTTTTTATATATTCTGGACACAAATCCCTTATCAGACATATAATTTGTGACTATTTTCTCCCATTTAGTGGGTTGTCTTTTCATTTTCTTTTTTTTTTTTAATTTTTTTTAACGTTTATTTATTTTTGAGACAGAGAGAGACAGAGTATGAACGGGGGAGGGTCAGAGAGAGGGAGACACAGAATCAGAAACAGGCTCCAGGCTCTGAGCTGTCAGCACAGAGCCTGACGCGGGGCTCAAACTCACAGACCGCGAGATCGTGACCTGAGCCGAAGTCGTTCGTTCAACCGACTGAGCCACCCAGGCGCCCCTCTTTTCATTTTCTTGATGTGATCGCTTGCAGCACAAAAGTCTTCGATTTTGATGAAGTCCCATTTGTTTCCTTTGGCACTTGTGCTTTTGATGTCATATCTAGGAAACCAATTATGACCCAAGGTCATGAAGTTACTCTGGCGTTTTCTCCTAAGGGTTTTATAGTTTTAGCTTCTACATTTGGGTCAGTAACCTAACACAAATTGATTTTCTTACAGCTCTGGAAGTCAGAAGTCTAAAATAGGTCTCACTAGGCTAACATCAAGGTGTCGACAAGGACGCATTCCATATGGAAGCTCTAGGGAAGAATCAATCCCTGCCTTCTTGCCTCTTCTGTGTTCTAGAGTTGGCCCACCTCTTTTGGCTCATGGCTCCCTTTCATCTTCAAAACCAGTGATGGCATGCTGCGTTCTCACATCAAATCACCCTGACTTCCTCTTCTGCCTCTGTCTCCCACATTTAAGGACCTGGTTATTACATTGGGCCCACCTGGATATCCCAAGATAATATGCCTATTTTAAAATCATCTGAGGGGCGTCTGGATGGCTCTTGTCAGTTAAGGGGCTGACTTTAGCTCAGGTCATGATCATATGGTTCGTGATTTCAAGCCCCAGGTCGGGCTCTGTACTGACAGCTCAGAGCCTGGAGCCTGCTTTGAATTCTGTGTCTCCCTCTCTCTCTGCCCTTCCCTTGCTTGTGCTGTCTCTCTCTCTCTTCCTCTTCCTCTCTCTCTCTCTCTCAAAAATAAACATTAAAAAAAGTAATCTGATTAGCCACCTTGATTCCTTCTGCTATCTTAACTCCCTTTGCCATGCAATGTAACATATTCAATATTCTCTCTGCCACAATCTGTGACCTATTTTGAGTTAATTTTTAAATGGTATTTGAGAGAGAGAGGAAGCGCACATGGATGCAGAGGGGAGGGGCAGAGGGAGAGACACAGAATCTTAAGCAGGTTCCATGTTCAGCTGGAGCTCAGACCCCCCCATGCGGGGCTCACTCCCAAGACCCTGGGATCGTGACCTGAGCTGAAATCAAGAGTCAGACGCTCAACCTACTGAGCCGCCCATTTGCCCCTTGAGGTAATTTTTGTGTGTGGTGTAAAGTAAGCATCCAACTTCATTCTTCTGCAGGTGGATATCCAGTTTTTCCAGCACCATTTGCTGAAAAGATTCTCCTTCCACTTATGTGGCCTATTTTTCTCTTAACATCAAAATGTACCCATATCCATCAATATATAACATGGTCATTTGATTTTTTTTAAGTTTATGTATTGAGAGAGAGAGAGAGAGAGAGAGAGAGAGCAGTTGTGTGCAAGTAGAAGAGGGACAGAGAGAAGAAAGAGAGAGAATCAGGGTCTGCGCTGTCAGCACAGAGCCCGACTCAGGGCTCGATCTCATGAACCGTGAGATCAATACCTGAGCCAAGATCAAGAGGCAGAGGCTTAACTGACTGAGCCACCCAGGTGCCCCTGACATGGTCAGTTTAAATGACTGACTAGGATTTCACTTTCTGAATACACCATGGAGAATTTACATTGTTTCTCCATTGCTTTCACTATTAAAATTGCCTTTATCTGATTTATGGGTCTTTTTAAAAATATAATATGGGTTGGGGCGCCTGGGTGGCTTTGTCGGTTAAGCATCCGACTTTGGCTCAGGTCACGATCTCGCGGTCCGTGAGTTCGAGCCCCGCGTCGGGCTCTGGGCTGATGGCTCAGAGCCTGGAGCCTGTTTCGGATTCTGTGTCTCCCTCTCTCTCTGCCCCTCCCCTGTTCATTCTCTGTCTCTCTCTGTCTCAAAAATAAATAAACGTTAAAAAAAATTTAAAAAAATATATAATATGGGCATAAACCCTTTTCCATTATCTATGTTGTACATTGCCATTGAAAATGTTCACTTCTTCCCACCATCCTGGTTTAAGCTCTTCTTTTTTCATCTGGGCCACAGCCTTACTCCACCTGGTGTCCCAGCTTCCGATCTTGCCTCTTTCCAGTTTGTTTCTCCATCACAGAGTGGACTTTGAAAATGCAAATCTAGTCATGTAACTGCCACCTCTGTCCCTAAAACAGATCCTCGGTAGGAAAAGGACAAAACTCTTTGTCACGGCCCCCTCTTGGCCTTCGCCTAATCTCATGGGGTGCCTCCACTTGCTCACTCCATCTGTCCACACCTGCTTCCTCTCAGATCCTCTTGAAAACCCCTTGCTGCCATCGCAAGGCAGTGTCCCTAATGGGGACAGGCCTCTAGCTCACCACACATCTTCCCTCCTCAGCCCTTTCCACCTGCAGGCTTAGATTTACTTTGTGGATTTCATTAATTTGGCCTCCTGCACCAGCGAGTGAGGTCTATAAAGATAGGAGTGGACTCTGCTTTTGCTGGTATCTACACTCCGGGTTCTAGCGCATGATAGGTACTGATATCTTAGCAAAGAAACAAGATCAATACATTTCCTACTGGGTATTTGACTTTTCATTTAGTTTATGGTATGTTTAATTCACAGAACCCTAAAAATTTGCATAAATCTTTTCCTTTATGGTTTCTGCCTTTGTTCGAGCCACGCTTAAAAGTCCTTCGTGGCTTCAAGACTGTAGAAGTGTTGACCTATTTTCTTTTATTGATTTTATACTTCTCTTGTTGGCACTGAAATACTGAATCTGCCTGCCATTTGTTTTTAGCATATGCTATACACTAGGAAGATGACTTTATTTTCTTGCCAAATGGTTAGCAGTATTCTCAACCCTTCCCATCCTTTCCTTTGCTGACTTGGGGTGACTCGTTGACCACACATTAAATTCTTTCCATGCTTAGTTGTGTAAATAGTCTGTCTTTCCCACACTGGCAGTGTTTGCCACTTTTTTAAATTATTGTAACTCGAGGGGCACCTGGGTGGCTCAGTCGGTTAAGCGGCCGACTTCGGCTCAGGTCATGATCTCACGGTCCGTGGGTTCGAGCCCCGCGTCGGGCTCTGTACTGAAAGCTCAGAGCCTGGAGCCTGTTTCCGATTCTGTGTCTCCCTCTCTCTGACCCTCCCCCGTTCATGCTCTGTCTCTCTCCGTCTCAAAAATAAATAAATGTTAAAAAAAAAAAATTATTGTAACTCTATGTTTTCATATCTGATAGCCACACTTTCTAAGCAAATGCGTTTTTATTAAGTAATATTTTTAAGTTCTACGATTTGAACTAAGGGTTACTAGACAGAGAACTGTCGCTCAGAGCGATTCTCAAACTTGGGCGGGTATCCACAGGGCGTGTGCCAACACAGATCAATGGGCCCCCATCTGTTACCGATTCAGTAAGTGTGTTTGCGTTTCTAACAAGTTGCCTGATGATGTGGATCCAAGGACCACGATTTGAGAACCTCTGCCATGGAGTAAAGACTACGGTCAACCTGGGAGTGGCCCAGATGCCTTCTCTGAATTAATTTCCCAGTGTGCCCTCAGACGTCAGATGAGCCTGCCCCGTGTGCTTTTTGTGAGCACCTCCGTGACAGGCTCTGGCCCTGCTCCTGGAACTACTTCAGAGCTGATCCAGGGGAACATAGCCGTCCTTCCAGCGACCCAGAGAGGTGCTCAGCCTAACGGCACAGCTGCCCCGCTGGTGACAGGTGCCTGTGCAGCCATGCTTCGGGCCCTTTAAGGCAGAAATGAGAGAAAGGGAAGAATGCATTGACTCCCTTTGCTTTAGACTCTCGACTTGCGACTTTCCTTCGGTTCTCCAGCGATGGGATCAGAGAACTCCTCTTTGCTTTCCTCATTTCCTGCTCCCTTGGCTATTTAATGGCTCCTTGGTCCACACAAAGGGAGAGTTAATTACTAACACCTGCTTCTCCTCCCAGACCCATAGGCAGCTTCTTGACCGAGACTTTTCCCACCTCGTCCCCACGATGTAAGCATATTTAAGGAAATCGACATAGTTTTAACAATTTAGCCATACAGCGTATGTATACCTCCGTGGAGAGGGCTGCATCTCACTTCTCCCTTCATAAAGGCACAGACGTATTTTGAGGGAAATAAAATAGCCTTAGAGGTGCTATCTGCTATAGGTTTGCTCTTTCGTTGTTGCTGTTATTAAGACAGAAGGACATGATTATATTGAACGTGAAATGTGTGGCATCAGGAAAATGTTTGTTTCCCGACTTTCCGATTCTCGCATGTGTTTTCCCTATCACTTATATTTTCCCTCTTCTATGTCACCCAAAAGTTAGGTTGGAAATTACTGGCATTTCCTTGAGGGATGTACCTTCTGAGAATTTCTCCTTTTCGTTTTCCCTTTTGTGGTTTCTAAAACACACCATCAGAAGACCTGTCACAAGCGGACGAGAGTTTCCCGCTGGACCTTCCCTTGTCTCCTTTCCCTATTCAGCACACACTGTATGAGGCTGTCCATGTGCAGAGTCTTGGGAACACAAAAGGACACGTCGCCAGTCATCAAGACCTTGCTCTCTATAGATGAAGGCAGATACGTTAGTTAACAATTACAATACGGTAGGACAAACACAGTGTTGTAGGTCATCAGGGGATGCCTGACGACCAAGGCCAGGGGCACTGCCCTCAGCTTGGCAGGAAGCCCGGCAAGGCACAACTCCCAGAAAAGGTGACATTTAAGCAGGTCATTGGGGGAGGGGATGTGTGCATTTATTTATATCATTAACTGTTATTATTCCTATTTTTTCATTTTTATTTACTTTTGGAATAGCAGTTCATTCACATGTTCGACAATTCAGTAAGTATGAAAAGGTTATAAAAGTGCCCTCCAATAGAAATGTGACGTGATTGGGGGCGCCTGGGTGGCGCAGTTGGTTAAGCGTCCGACTTCAGCTCAGGTCACGATCTCGCGGTCCATGAGTTCGAGCCCCGCGTCAGGCTCTGGGCTGATGGCTCGGAGCCTGGAGCCTGTTTCCGATTCTGTGTCTCCCTCTCTCTCTGCCCCTCCCCCATTCATGCTCTGTCTCTCTCTGTCCCAAAAATAAATAAAAAATGTTGAAAAAAAATTAAAAAAAAAAAAAAAGAAATGTGACGTGATTGAAATCTTCCTAGTAGCCACATTTAAAAAAATTAAAACAAAACAAGTAAAATTAGTTTTAATACTATATTTTATTTAATCCAGATATATATAGTTATCGTTTCAATATCTAATCAGCATAAAAACTATTAATGAGATCCTTTATTTTTTTTGTACCAGGCTTAGAATGGGTACAAAGTGTATTTCACATACAACAACACGTCACAATTTGGAACAGCCACATTGCAAGTGCTCAATAGCCACATGTGACTAAGTGACTATATAGTAAGCAGTTTCCCTGCCATCTCTGCCCTGAAGCTGCTGACTTCCCTTCCCTGGAGGCAGCCATGTTTTGCTAGTCTCTAGCATGTTCTTCCACAGATGGTTGATAGGTATACCAGCAATTGTAAACATACATGTGCAAATAATAGAACAGTAATCACATTGCTGTGCATCCTACCTTTTCTCGCTAAGGAATAGATCTTGGAAATGTTTCATATCACTCCAAAGGAAGCACGTTCATGTTTTTCCTGTTTTCTTTATTTCTTTTCCTGCTGTAGAATATCCCGTCTTATGGATGTCACAAATTACTCATTTAGTCTTCATTGGTGAACATTTAGGTGGCTTCCAATATTTGGTGCTTATAAATAACTCGAGCTGAATTTTCAAAGAGGCAGAGAGTGATGGAGCTAACCCCACAGAGGATGGGGGAATGACATTCTAGAGAAAAGAACTAACATGAATGCACAGAGCACAAGGACACATGGCATTTGAGGATAATGTCTTGTGTGTGGAGATGTCTGCAGGGTAGAGTGTGTGTGAACAGATGAGAGGGGGAGGAGGCTAGAAGGGCAAGAAGAGACTAGATTGCAAAGTGTCATAATAAGGAGTTTGGACTTCATACCTGAGCCATCAAAAGATTGTAAGAAGCAGGGAAGAATAAATAAATGATTGGATTAATGCATAAAGGCGAGAGGAGGAACAAATCTTCTATACTGATGGATTCTGATTGATAGATATGTAGAAGGCATGAGGGAGACAGAAAATCAGCATTTAGAGTCCTACAGTAATAATTCCTGCAGGAAAGAGCCGCTGCTGAATATTTAAATTAGTGGGCAAAACTCTGAGAAACGGGATATTTGCCTAGCTTCAAAGTATCTCCCCCAAAGTATGTGTTAATTATCATGATGGTTTTAACATCTGTCCAAACGTGCTTTGATACCCCCCCCCCTCCAGGAAGTGGAGCTTAATTCCTCTGGACTCACTGACTCACTTCTAATGAATAGGGTATAGAAAAGGAAAAATAATAACTCCGCAATGAGCAAACCTGGAAGACACCACCTTCACCAAGTAATGAAGGTTAATAACATCACCATAATGTCATGTTCATATAGGTTACCCCTGACGACGTGGTGGGAAGGGTACTTTACCTCTGCAGCGTTCTTCCCCCAAACCCGTAACTTCAGTCTAATCGTGAGAAAACATCAGGTAAAACCAGATTGAGGGACATTCCGCAAAATGCCTGACCAGGACTCTTTGAAAGTGTCTTTGAAAACACTCTTCGAAGACAAAGGGTGAGAAAACTGTCACGGAACAGAGGAGACACGCTGACTAAATGCAGTGTGGGATCCTGGATTGGGTCCTGGAACAGAAAAGGGACTTTCAGAGGAAACTGAGAAAAAAATTAACGTTAAGTCCTTATTTTAGTTAGTACCAGACCAGTGTTAATGTTCTGGTTTGCATGAATGTACCATAGCTGCTTAAGATGTTAACATCAGAAGGAGCTGGGTGAAGATTTACCATGACACTCTGTGCTGTCTTGCCACTGCCCCATAAATACAAAATTATTTCAAAATAAAAAGGGAAAAAAAAAAGAATTAGAGGAGTGACAGGATTAGATTCATTGGGAAGATGAACCCCAATGGTTGCGGTGGAAAAGAAGGCTGGAAGGGGAAAGACCAGCGTGAGACCTTGCCAGGTTGTGCTACAAAAAGTCAGGAAGAGATGATGGAGGCCCAGATGGGAACAGCGACAGCAGGAGTCCGAGGCCATGGGCAAGCTGGAGAGATCTATCAGAGAAAACTCAGTCAGACCAGGTGATGGTTTAGATAAGCAAGTGAGGGAGCAGCGGGCTCAAGATGACACCCAGTTTTCTGGGAGTTAGATGGGTAATGATGTCATCCACTGACGTCATCACTGGAGAAAACAGGAAGAACAGGTGTCAGGAAAGCAGTAGTTTGGTTTTAGTACTGCTGAGTTTGGAGTACATTTGAGGGATCCAAGTATCCACTGGGCAACGGGATCTATGGGTTGGCGGGTCAGGAGGAAGAGCTGGCCGTAGACTGATGTGGAGAGTCACTGGCACGTAAAGAGTGGTTGAGGCCAGTGAAAGAATGACATGACCCAAGGAGAGGGGAGAGAGAAGAGAGGGCATGAACACAACCATTGAGGGGGTAGGCCCAGGATGGGGCAAGGGGACTGGAGCGTGTCCAGAGAGGTGATGACAGCATAGCGTAGGCACTCACAGCTAGGTCCTAGAAGCCCAGAAGACTGGCTCTGCCCACCCACCCATTCTGTGACATGGAGCAAGCTATTTAATCTAATAAGGCTGTTGTCAGGAGCATATGGCACACTATATGTAAAGTTCCCAGAATAGAGCTGGGACTCTTGGTGTTAGAGGAATGTTGGCTAATTGGAGGCAAAGGAAAACGAGGGTGGTGGTCTGGGAGCTAAGGGAAGAAGGTGGTTCAGAAAGGAGGGCATGTATTTCATACCCCTTAAGATAGCTATTATCAGAACAGTGGAAAATAATGAGCATTGGAAAGGATATGGAGAAATTGGAACCGTCATGCATTGCTGCGGGGAATAGAACATGATGCAGCCACTGTGGGAAACAGTTTGGTCTTCCTGAAAAAGTCAGACGTGAAATTACCGTATGATACAGCACTTCTCCTCCTTGGTATGTGCCCCAAAGAACTGAGGGCAGGGACTCAAACAGATACTTATACACTCATGTTCAGAGCAGCATTCTTCACAGGAGCCAAAAGGTGGAAACAAGCCACCCACCTGCCAACAAAGGAACGGATAAACAAAATGTGGCATATGCATATAATGGAATATTATTCAGCCTAAAATAAACGAAGTACTGATACACGCTACAGCATGATGAACCTTGAAAAGGTTACGCAAAGGGGAATAAGGCAGACACAAGAGCACAAATATTGTATGATTGCAGTTTGATGAGGAACCTAGAGTAGGCAAATTCAGAGAGATAAGAAGGTCGAATAGAGACTACCAGGGGTGGGGCACCTGGGTGGCTCAGTCGGGTGGGCATCCGACTCTTGGTTTTGGCTCAGGTCACGGTCTCACAGTTTTGTGGGTTCGAGCCCCACATCGGGCTCCGCACTGTCAGCTCGGATTCTGTCTCCCTCTCTCTCTGCCTCTACCCCACTAGCGCTGTCTCTGTCTCAAAATAAATACATACACTTTAAAAGAGAGAGAGAGGCGGCGGTGGGGGGGGGATTACGAGGGGTTGGGGGAAGGAGAATTGGGGAGTTATTGCCTCTGCCTGAGGTGATGAAACAGTCCTGGAAATGGGTGGTGGTGATGGTTGCACAACATTGTGAGCGTACTTTAAAAAGAATTTTTTTTAATGTTTATTTTTGAGACAGACAGAGTGTCAGCAGGGGAGGAGCAGAGCGAGAGGGAGACACAGAATCCAAAGCAGGGTCCAGGCTCTGACCTGTCAGCACAGAGCCCGACGAGGGGCTTGAACCCACAAACCGTGAGATCATGACCTGAGCCGATGTCGGACACTCAACCGACTGAGCCACCCAGGAGCCCCATGGGAGCGTACTTTAATGCCACTGAATTGTACTCTAAAAAATGGTTAAAATGGCAAAATTTTATGTTGTGTATATTTTACCATCATATTCAAAAATCGAGGACATGGTTCACGCTGCAGAGAAGTCAAATAAGCCCTATGAAATTAGCCTCTGCATTTTATGACACAGGGGCCATTGGAGACAATTCCATAGCCCTTGTAGTGGAGCAGAGGTCAAAAGCCAGATTACAGTGGGTTGAAGGACGATTGGGAAGTTGTCTGTACCAGGGGCTGGCAAACTACAGCCAAATCTGGCCTCCTGCCTGTTTCAGTAAAGTGTTTCTGGAACACAGCCCCGCCCTTTAGTGTATATTTTGTATATGGCTGCTTGTGTTCTGGGACCGCAGGGTTGAATAGCTGCCACAGAAATCACATGGTTTGCAAAGCCAAAAATATTTACTATCGAACGCTTTACAGAAAGTTTCCCAAACCCTGGACTGGACAAGACCCCCCGGTCTTTCAAGAGCTTTGCCTTCCTTGGACGACGCCTGCATTTCTGATGAGGTTGTTGAGCAGACGACAGCGCCCCTTCGGTCAGCAGCAAAAAAACACACCCGAGGCTGAACAATAATAATAATAATGAATGAGAAGGAGGAAGAAGAGGAGGAGGGAGAAGAGAAGAAATTCCATCCTTCCTTTGTCTAACTGGAGATACTATCTCCAACGTACTCTCTGTTTCTTCTAGCCTTGGAAAAAGGGATTCTAAGTCCCTTCACCCAACCCCCCAAAAAACCCCCACTAGTAATTTGTCACGTGACTAGTGATAGATAATAAACGTTCGAAGGTGATTACAAACTACAGTTGGTTTGAAGTTTCCTAATGAATGCAAGAAAATGTCCACAACCTGAGTTAATTTCCTTTCTGGGACTGAATGTCGATATTTATTTCAGATCAAAGAGAAAGCTGATGTCTTCAGCCCTTACTGTGCATCAGGAGCTGTGCCAAGTTTGGGGCCTAGTTGATCTCATGGATAGTCATCAAAACCATCAGGTGGCCTTTCCCCATTTCACAGGTGGGGCGGCTGGGGCTCACTGGACTCAAATACCCTCCCACAGACCCCCCCAGGGAGTTAGTGGTAGACCTGGGGTTTGAACTGACATCTCCCTGGTTCCAGGGCCCAGGCTGTTCCACCGCATCAGAATGCGCTCTTGTGACCATGCCAAGCAGAATCTAATACTTGGTGGGTTCTCAACCTATTTTAAACAATGAGCCATTAGTTCATAATAACAGGCCACTTTGGGTGCGTCGCAAGGAGACCGTAGGCTTTTGCAAGACCCACTGCCCAGCCTGCTCCCATGCTCCCTTTGTCCCCAAGCCCCACGTTGACGGTCAAGCTGATGCTTGCTACCCAGAGGTATTTCTCGAAAACCATCACGCTTTTCCGTGCTCTCTGCCAGTGCCGTCTAGCACCTGGGCTTCATTATTCCCACCTTACCATTTATTTTTACACACTCTGTAAGAATTCCTCAAGCTCTTGGTTGGGCACAGTGCCCCAGGGAGATCGCAAGAGGGGGACAGAGTGGCTTCTTCAGTTCCCATCCGTCCGTGCCCCTATGGTCAGTGCACGAACACACAGCACCCTTATGATGTGTTTCCCCTTCGAGGCTGCCCTCGATAACACAGCCAGCCTTGGACTGCCTGGATTCCTGCAGCCTTCAAATCAGAACCAAAAGGGAACTCCGAGGTCATCTACCCAACCCTTGATCATACCGGGAGGAAAACCAACCGAGGCCCAGAATGGGTTGACAGTGTACCCAGGCAGACAGCTTGTCGGTCGGCAGCGGACCCCGGACCGGGAAGGCTTCAGGTCTCCCAGCTCACGGCTGTAGAGCTCCCTGCCGCCTGATGAAGCAGGGGTCTTCCCCCTGCGTGCGGAGTGCTTACCTTGGGGCCCTTTTCATGAATGAGACCAGATGCAGAACTCCACATTGATCATTTCTGTCCCTCCCCTTTCTGCTTTCTGTTAAAGGCAGCCCCCCAGCTCCCAGCTGGCTCCTGTCCCCTCCCCCAGCCGGGAGAAGTTATTACATGAAGAGATCAGCTTACCAGTTTTCTTCAGAGCAGAGGCTGAGCTCGGAGCTCCGGGTAGTACAGTGAGGGAGAGCGGAGGGAACCAGCGCAGTGCCTAGCGGAACTCCAGGGCTGGAATCCCGAGACACAAGTGCATCTGCTAGCTGTTAGCACTTGGCAGACGGAGTTCTCCTCTAGGGTGGTTCTAACTTTGGGTAATAATGTTTGTCAGCTACCTGATATTAACACTGCTCCACGTTCAAACAGCAGTGTTAGCAAGACCTGGGGGAGAGGTAAGCCAAATAAAATATCTTGTCAGAAGTTGTATTTTTGTCAGCACGGTATTTCCTTTTCTATCTACCAAGAGGGAAGAGGGGCTGGGTTTTTATGGGGTGCAAAGAGGAATGCTTTATATTGCTTTTTTAGGCTTGCTCTGCCTTTTCTTCCAGAAAGACTTCTTTTCTTCTTGGAGAATCCCATCATTTCTAAAATCTCATTCTGAGGTTGTCTGTACAGTTGCCCCACTGGGGAGTTGGCATGGCCTTGGTGACAGATGCCTGCAGCGTGCACGTTTCTCCTCCTGCCGTTGTAGGAAAAAAAAAAAATGTGCGTGTCAGATTCCGATAGGGACTGTTACCTTTTGAGAATTTTCCTCCAGTGTTGCAGAAAGGATACGCATGCTAGAGGAATTGCTTTTCTCGACTGCTTTTGCATCACATTTTCCTCCCTTTCTGCCTGGATGTGCTTGAAAAAAAAAATCTGTGTTTAACTTTATGTCATAGGTTTGAAGAGGAGTAGCGATACATGACAGGGCTAGGACTATGCCCAGACCTACTACGGCAGGAAGGCGTGTTTAAGGCCCAGCAGGATGATTTATTCTTACGGGTTTAGCTCCTATGTGTGCTGAATACATCTTTGAACATCATAGATGCTCTGGGAGCCAGGTCTTGATGCGGGCAAAGAGACTGGAGGGGGACCGTGTAGCCTGGAGAGGGAAGCGCTTAGGTGTATCTACCCTCACCTGCAAACAAGCCTGCAACGAATGTGCTCGTCCACTGCTTTTGCTCTTTCCTCTGACGAAAGGTCTCCAAGACCGATCAGTGCCCGAGTAATGAATGAAAAGACAGCCTCTTTCCCGAACTCATCTTCCTCTTTGAAAAGCCAAGTGAAAAGTCCATCTCCTAAAAAGGCCAGGGGCCACATCACAGCTTTGCCTTTTGTTGGCATTGTCAGGACAGAGCGGGCTCTGAAAGCTTAATGTGATTACTTTCCCTTCTCTGCAGTGGAAGCAAGAATGCTCCCAAAGCCAGGCTTCGGGTAGAGCCGTGGCTCTATCAGCAGCAGGCTCGCTGGTCGGTTCAAAACAGACATGTGGCTCAGAGGTGTGCGGCAACGGGTCATTTGTTTCAGGCTTTTAGCCTATTAGTTACCCGTCTCCTCTGCTCTGCAGATATTTTCTGGGCCTGTGCGGGGGTCGGGGTCTTGAATGGGAGCTGGAGGGACTGAATGGGTTTGTGATGCTGGAAAGCTGAGAGCAGACCATTGCCCTCTAGTTGTGGCTGGAGTTTGCGACTTCCCTGTTGGTTTTTTACTGTGTGGAGTAAATGACAAATGGGCCGGCCTAACTCAGCCTGGAGCACTTCAGCATGTGTGAGGAGAGCTCATATGGAAAATATTTCTATCACCACTGCATGCGCATATGGTATGGGGAGCCCCCCCATGCAGAGCGAATCGCAGCGCTCCCGCAGCCCCTCAGTGGCGGACCAATTACTCTTATTAACAGCAAGGCTAAGGGCAGGCTTCAGTTACCTGCACACAGCTGGCTCCTGGGGAAGGCCACTCTGGAATGTGCGTGCCTCAAGCCCGGTGTCACACGCGGAGAGGCGAGCGGCCCTGTTTCTCTTTGCAGTCAGCGAGGCAGATGAAAAATGAAAGGGGATTACACTGGCTCCCCCAAATCTTGATGCCGTTCAGACAACACTCGGCACCCGGGAGAGGAAGGCAGAAGTTCTGTCTTTCGAGTTAAGGTTTATGCGCTTAGTAGCCAGAAAACCCAATCAGAGGTGACGCGGTGCCACTCTCCCGCTCCTTTGTTCTGTTCCGCTTTGCTAAATAAAGACCCTCCTGTGCCTCTTCCTCTTCCCTTGTTGTCCCTCTTCTGAGTGTGTGTGCACCTATACCCGTGCACACACCGGTGCAGAGCCTCGGCGACATCACTGCTGTGCTCCTAGGAAATAGTACAATTAGGATTCCTTTCCCCTCGTTGGAATTGAAATGATGAGGAAGGAACTTGAATATGCCAGTAGCTCCCCCTCCCTCCCTAAAAAGAATGTAGTTTATACAGAGCTTTGAAGAATGTGGCATTTATTTATAAGAGCCTCCTTTTTTTATAGGCCTGTTGCTTACAAAACTCACCCATAAACATGTGGCGTCGTCCCCAAGTCACCAAGATTTTCTTTTGCGCTGCCAGCTGGTTTCCTTGCAGGTTTTAATTATCTTCCCTGTGGATGTTCATAAAAACGCATGAGGAAAAGGAAAAAAAGGGGAAGAAAGCATTGTGCTCCCAGTGTTGTTTAGCTGGTGTGGCTCAGCGTGGAGCTGGAGGCCGCGCAGCGGACTCTGGGTAGCAGCTCAGGGTTGGTTTCCCAGATAAGCGGGGGCTGGCAGGTGGTGGGAGGAGGGGGCCTTATGCCAAGCAAGCCTTATCTGGGGTCCTGTCGCTGACACTGTCGGCACCGGTAACTGTGAGCCAAGGACAAACAACCTGGTCTGGGGTTGGTGCATGGGTTTGAGAACAAACACAGGGAAGGCCTGTTCCTTCCTTGATTTTCCGGTGGCAGGAGCATTTAGGTTCTTAGGACCTTGTAAAAACATTGAGGTCACTAGAATGCCGTTGGTCTTGTCAGAATTAGGAGAGTGGCCCCGTTCACTTGTAGAGATGGCACGCATTCCCTAAAGAATGTAAAGGGCCACGAAGTCAAGCTGGACTTTTGGGGCGTTTGTCCGTGTGCGAAACATGCCGGGATCCAGTTTCTTTGCAGGACGCAGCAGAATGGTGTGTGGGGCTGGGAGTGTGCCTTGTCTTTCCTGAATTTGGACTTAACCTCCTCAGATAAGACCAATGAGATACTGTTGTATGTGAGGAGGGGGAAGGAAAGGCAACTTAGAAACTGACACAGTTCTAGAAGTGGGCCAAAAATGTTTTTTGTTTTTTGTTTTAAATTTTGATGAAGCTATTTGGCAAAATCTATCAAAATTAAAAATTAAAATTAAATACAATGGGGACAGGGTTTCTCTTTGTGGCAATGAAAATATTTTGGAATTAGATAGTGGGGAGGGGTGCACAATCTTGTGACTGTACTAAAAAAAACCACTGAATTATACCTTTTAAAAAAGCAAATGTTATGCTTTATGAATAATTTCTGTTGTGGTGTATGTAAGTGTTGAACCACCGTATTGCACACTTATGGTTACACTGCATGTTAACGAACCATAATTTAAATTAAAACTCTAAAGTCGATTTTTTACATTAAAAATAAACGATAAATAGCCCTTTGACCCAGCTTTTCCATTTCTAATACTTCACCATGTAAATCCACTCTAAGTGTGCAGAATGCTCTCTGAACCACTTTTCATTATCCGTCTGTTGCAAAAACCTAAATGTCCCTCAATAAGAGACACAAGGCAGGTGATCAAAGAGAATGATGCAGTTCTTTTTTTTTTTAATTTTTTTTTAAATTTTTTTTTAATGTTTATTTATTTTTGAGACAGAGAGAGACAGAGCATGAACGGGGCAGGGGCAGAGAGAGAGGGAGACACAGAATCTGAAGCAGGCTCCAGGCTCTGAGCCATCAGCACAGAGCCTGACGCGGGGCTTGAACTCACGAACTGCGAGATCATGACCTGAGCCGAAGTCGGACGCTTAACCGACTGAGCCACCCAGGCGCTCCGAGAATGATGCAGTTCTATATGTACTGATAGGAAATGACCACCAGGATGTCTTGTCAGGTAAGAGGAGCAAGTTGCAGAGCAACATGTATGAGATGCTACTCTTTGTGTAAAAGGCGTTAACATACTTGTTCATCCCCCCTCTGGAAGGATATACAGCAAAGGAGAGGAAAGGGGGTGGCTGGGGGTGGAGGCAGGTGAGAGACTTCCACTGCCCTGTACACCTGTGTACCTTTTGAACTGTGTACGATAGACCTGTCTTAGCCAGTAAACAATAATAACAAAATATATGCTATAATAAAAAAAAATACTTCGTACTGCATATAACACATGATGTAATAGATAACACCACCGGCGAAGCCCATGGCACACAGTGCATGTGAATTAATAGCCATAGCACTAGAATGCCATGTGGCAAAGTGATTCCGTAAGGGCTAGAATGATATATTCTTTGGGTGGTTCATTCATTCATTTAACCTTAGAACCTCTGTGTTTTTTTTTTTATTTTTACAACGAGAATAATAATAGTAGCTCCTTTAAGGGGTGGTTGGAAGGGCTAAATGTGATAGGATGTGCAGAGCTCCTAGTTACAGTGTTGGGCACATAGTCAACAGCACTGATTGGCTGTCACTACAGTTACTGTCCAGGTGCTGTCAGGATGTGCCACCTGGATGCCGAGGAAAGAAGGAAAAGATAAGGTCTTTGATGAGCTTACACTTTTAAAAGGGCCCAGAGTGCAAACAGTTAATGATCATGCAATATGAAATTCTGTTTAATTGCAAGAGCAGAGGCAAAGGGGTAAAGAAGCAATGCAACCTGCCTAACAAAGGGAAGAGAAACTCTGCAATGTCGTGTTTGTACTGAGGCTTGGAGGGCTGTGTCTTGGGGGGCCTTCAAGACAATCCCCAAGTTCAGTGATTAACGGCGATTCAGCGACTCAGCGTGTGGTTGCACTTACAGCTATGATCCACTCTAGGGCGGGGATAAAGAGCAAACTCCATGGGCAAAGTCTGGAGGAAACCAGGCAACATTCCAAGGGTCCTATCCCAGTGGAGTCGCACAGGACACACTTGATTCCCCTCGCAGTGAGTTGTGACAATACATGTGAAATATTGTCAATTAGGTATGCTTATTAGAGACCCAGCACTTAGGGTTTTTGGGGGGACTGGCCACATAAGCACCCTTTGCCTGCCGTGTACCAACAGTCCAGATTGCTAGATACGGTGTTCAGCATAAACCCTTATTATTAGTACAGTATAAGCACAGTTAGCCACTTTTACCTGTTCTGGGAGTGGTGGGAACCCTCCCCAAATCCATTTCCAAACATTAGTCAGTGACCAACCTCATAAGCAGATCTTTTTAAAGGAGAGCACTCAGGTCTGCTATGTTAACTCTTTTCTGCACAGATGAGTAGGCATTTTTTTTTTTTTGAGAGATAGAGAGAGACAGAGTGTGAGCTGGGAACGGGCAGAGAGACTGGGAGACACAGAATCCGAAGCAGGATCCAGGCTCTGACCTGTCAGCACAGGGCCAGATGCAGGGCTTGAACCCACGGACACAAGATCATGACCTGAGCCAAAGTCAGATGCTCAACCGACTGAGCCACCCAGGCGCCCCATGAGTAGGCATTTTAAGTGGAAAAAGAGGGAGGGAGGACATTCCAGGAAGAAGGAAAGCATCTACAGAGCCCCAGAAATAAGAAAGAGCATGACGTATTCTGGAAACAAAGCTTTGTTCAGATTACAGAAGCATACACTATGAGGGAATGTGGTGGGAGAAGGTTTATCAGTTACCTGGATCTCTAGGGTTGGAGTTTCCTGTGTGCTTTTGAAAGTCCCAGAAATGACATATCTGCAGTCTTTGTTGTTTTTTTGTTTTTGTTTTTGTTTTGAGAGAGAGCGAGAGAGCAGGAGCGAGAAAGGGGCAGAGAGAAAAGGAGAGAAAGAATCGTAAGCAGGATCTGCACCCAGTGCAGAGCCCTACACAGGACTTGATCTCATGACCATGAGATCATGACCTGAGTGGAAATCAAGGGTCAGACACTTAACCAGCCACCCAGGCACCCCCACGTATCTACAGTCTTAAGAATCTTATCTTTAACGACATGTCATTTAGATTACACTGTGGGACATTTTCATGTTCATGGATTATTGAAATTACTTTTTAAGGATTAAAATAATTTAAATAATGAATGTAGAGTTGCTTTGTTTGTTTCAGCTTTAGAGAGAGAGAGCATGTGAGTGGGAGAGAGGGTCAGAGGAAGAGAGAGGGAGACAATCCCAAGCAGCCTCCATGCTGTCAGCGCAGAGCCCAGTGCAGGGCTCAATCTTACAAACTGTGAGATCGTGACCTGAGCTGAGACTCAGAATCAGACACTCAACCTACTGAGCCACCCAGGCAGCCCTGTAGAGTTGCTTTGTAAGCAGTGATAGCCTTTATAAAAAGCTAGCCATTATTATTAGTCCCTGGAGGGTTACTTGTGGCAAATAGAAATGAAGTATCAGTGTAATGCCCATAATTACTGATTCTTTGTGCACAGTTCTCAGTGGCTCAACCTTTCTCCAGCTTTCTGATTATCTAAAATGAAAAGCCAACCGTGTGGAACTAACTTGGCAGTGAAACACCTGAGTTTGAGCCTTGGGTCTACCGTGCCCAGCCGTATGACTTTCAACATTTTGAATTTTCTTTTAACTTAGGAAAGCTATTGTTATAAAAACAAATTCAAGAAATGAGAAGCATAAGTTAAAGGTTCCTCTTTACCCTCACTCCCTTCCCAATCCTTCCTTCCTCCCCAGATGAAACCATTGTTAACAGTTTGGCATTTGTTCTTCCGGACGCATTCCTACACATTTATAAGCATAAGGGTGTGTATTATGTGTCTCTCTGTGTGTTCGTATATGCCTACATATGTATGTGTGAATGTGCCTATAACTTGCAAATAATGGCAATTCTGCTGCTGTTTTTCTGATACCTGGTACCTCTTATCTCTACTTCTTGTCTTCATTCAATGGCTAGGCCTTCCAGTATACAGTGTTAAATCAGCGCAATGAAAGTGAACATTCTCGTCTTTCACACTTAAATGGGAAAGCTAATATTTCATCACTAAGTGTGAGGCCTGCCAGATGTTGTCGGTGGATCAGTTTTATCCAGTGACAGCTTCCCTTCTAAGCTTTTATCAGGAATGTTGTTGAGTTTGGTTAAACGTTGTTTACCTTCATGAAGTGCTGACGTGGTATTCTCCTTTAATCTACTTAAAAAGTGAACTATATTAATACATTTCTTAATGTTGGATTCTCTTTACATTCTTGGAACTATCTATCTTAATCGTGGTGATTTATTCCTTAAATTCACTAGTGGATTTGATTTGCGAATATTTTATTTTGAATTTTGGGCTTTTTTTTTTTTAATGAGTGCTCTTGTTCATGGCTCTCTTTTATTGTGCTAGACAAGGATTTTGCTAGTTTTGTGAAAGAAATTCAAAGGTTTCTTGTCTTTTAGCATGCTTTGAAACAGTTTGAAAAGCAGAAGAAATCAGCGTCTTCTTGAAGGTTTGTTGAACTCCATCATAAGGCCAGCCCTTGTGGGGAGAGGTGGTCTTTGAGTACCTATTTTAGTCTCCTTTTTATTTCTAAAAAAAGTGTAATATTTAATATATATAGGAAACTACATGTAACATACAAGTGAGTTATGAAGCAAAATAATAAAACAAATACCTCTGAGCCTACCACCCAACTAAGGAAATAAAACATTCTCAATGCTAGTGCCCCAGTCCATTCTCTTCTTTTCTCTCAGAGAAAATATGGTTGTCATTTTGTCATTTTCTTGCCTTGAATATATATATTGTGTATATTTATATATATATATTTAATTTTATAATATATATGCAATATTTATATATATGTAATTTTATCATACATATATGTATCTCTAATGAATATATTGTTTGATTTTGTTTGGTTTTGAGTTATATAAACATAGTATCTTGTTTTCCTTTATTCAACACAAGGATTATAGTTCATTCATTTTCACTGCTATGTAGTATTCTCTATGATAAACTATCTTTTCTTCTGTTGATAGATATTTGGGTTCTTTCTTGGTTGGTTTGTTTTCTGTTATAAATGATGCTGCTATGAGCAATTCAAAACATCTGTTCACAACAAACTGAGGGTTGATGAGGGGTGGGAGGGAGGGGAGGGTGGGTGATGGGTATTGAGGAGGGCACCTTTTGGGATGAGCACTGGGTGTTGTATGGAAACCAATTTAAGAATAAATTTCATATATTGAGAAAGAAAAAACATCTGTTCACATATATGTGCAAGGATTCCTTTAGGGTGTATACCTTGGAGTTGAATTAGTAGGTCAGAGAGTATGTGTTTAATTCCACAAGATAATATCAAATTGATTTATAACGTGGTTGTATCAGGTTTCACTTCTGCTAGCCCTGTTTAAGTGTTCTCAGTTATCTACCTCCTTGTTAATATTTGGCATCATCAGACAGATTAATTTTTGTTGGTACATTAGATATAACATGTTATTAGTGTATGTTGGTTGACATTTCTCTGATGAACAACTATTGCTGCAGTGTGATATTTACATGGATACAAACTATTCATGTTTCTTCTCCTATGAGTTGCCTGTTCATGTCTGTTTCTTGATTTTAATGTGGTTCTTCTCTTTTTCACTACTGATTTAGTTCTTTATATATTTTGATTATGCATCCTTTGCTTATTATTCCATGTAATGTTTTCTAGTTTGTGCCTTGAATTTAAAATTTCGTACTATCTATTGATAAACAGAAGTCCTCAGCTTTAGCGTGCTTGAATTTAACAGTTATCATATATTAACACTTTCTGTGTCTTACATAAGAAGTTATTGGTTCCAAGGTTATAAGGATATTATTCTATATTCTTTTATAAAATTATTAAAGTTTTGCCTTTATGTCTTTGATACACTTAGAACTGAATTTTTTCCATAGGTATAATGTGTGAATAATGTGAATATTGGGGGTAATTTTATTTCTTCCTCACACTGGTAATCAATTGTTGTAGAGCCCTTTATTGAAATCTCTCTACTTATTCTTTGGGAGTGTGTTAGCTATTTTTAGACGTTTGCTCTTCTTTGTGAAATTTGAACTTACCAATTTCCCTTGAAAAATCCTTGAGAAATTTTTATCAGAAATGTATTGAATCTATAAATCAATTTGAAATCACTAACATTCCAATGTTGAGCCATTCTATCCATGGGCATACTATAAGCTTTACATTAGTTTAGATTTTCTTTAAAGTTTTTCAATAAAATTTTACAATTTTCTACATAAAGGTCTTGTACATCTTTAATTTTAGATGTATTCCTAGCTATCTTGTTATCATTTGGTATTGTAAGTTTTGTTTATATTTTTAAATTAATTTTTTGTTTTGCTAATGCTTAGAATCACAATTGATATTATACCCAAGCAACTTGCTAAGCTCATTCATTAATATAAATCAGTTGCCTATGGGAACTTTTATAATTTCTAAGCACATAATTATATATCATCTGTGAATAATGACCATTTTGAGTTTTTTTTTCCAATTCTTATACCTTTTTTAATTTTTAAATTTTGTTTTAATATTTATTTATTTTGAGAGAGAGAGAGAGAGTACATGTGAGCAGGGGAAGGGCAGAGAGAGAAACAGAGAGAGAAAGAGAATCTCAAACAGGCTCCATGCTGTCAGCACAGAGCCTGATGCAGGACTCAAACTCACAAACCATGAAATCATGACCTGAGCCAAGATCAAGAGTCAGAAGCTAAACCCACTGAACCACACAGACACCCAATGCCTTTTTTTTTAATGCTTTTTTTTTCAAAGAGAGACAAAGTGTGAGCAGGGGAGGGGCAGAGGGAGAAGGAGACACAGAATCTGAAGCAGGCTCTAGGCTCTGAGCTGTCAGCATAGAGCCTGACACAGGGCTCAAACCCAGGAATGGTGGGATCATGACCTGCCCCGAAGTCAGATACTTAACCAACTGAGCCACCCAGGCACCCCACCTATAGTCTTTTTTTTTTTAATTTCTTATCTCTCTGGTGGGGACCTTCAGTAAAATGTTTAATAGAGGCAATGATATTTTGTTATTGGTTTAAAGGGAATTCTTTTAATACTTTGCCATTAAAAATGAAGCTAGCTAAAAAAAATAAAGTTAGTTGCAAGCGTTTGGATGTGTACTTTATCATGTTGACAAATCCTCTTCTATTCATGGTCTGCCAAGAGATTTATTTCTTAATCATAATCAGGTATTGAGTTTTTTTTTAACATTTATTTTTGAGAGACAGAGCATGAGAGGGGGAAGGGCAGAGAGAGGGAGACACAGAATCTAAAGCAGGCTCCAGGTTCTGAGCTGTCAGCACAGAGCCTGATGTGGGGCTCAAACCCACAAACCGTGAGATCATGACCTGAGCCAAAGTCGGACACTCAACCAACTGAGCCACCCAGGCACCCCCAGGTATTGAGTTTTATATAATGCATGGTCTCTCTCTGTTGAGAGGAACATATGGGTTTCCTTCTATATTCTGTCAGTATGATAAATTTCACAGATTATATAATGTTAAACCATCCTTGCATTCCAGAGATGGATCCAACTTGGTTATGATATATTTCTATTTTTTTAAATGTTTATTTATTTGTTTTTAAGAGAGAGAGCGTGCAAGCAGGGGAGGGGCAGAGAGAGAAGGAGAGACAGAGAATCCCAAATAGGCTCCATGCTGCCCTTGCAGAGCTTGATGTGGGGCTTGAACTCATGAACCGTGAGATCATGACCTGAGCCAAAATAAAAAGTCAGACTCTTAACCAACTGAGCCACCCAGACATCCCAATATATTTCTATTTTTATTAAATGAATTCTCCATGTGACTGTTTAGTTTAGAGGAATTTTTAAAAATCAATATTCAAGAGTAGCCTGTCTTATTATTATTTGGCTTTAAGTAGTTTTAAACATTGTCATTATGATATTTTCTCTGGCCCATGCTTTATTTAGTTATATTTTCAGATGTATGGCCCACGTTCATTTCTAATCTGGTCACATCACAATTAGAGGATATGGTATCTGTGAGATTGACTTTTAGAAATTTGTCCCAACTTATGCTGTTGCCTAGTATATGGACAGTCTTTGTCAACATTCCAAGTGAGCAGAACAGAAAAATGTTCATTCCGGATAACTGGGTACAGGGACTTTTATCTGTTGAATCAAGGTTGTGGATGGAGTTGTTCAGGTCTGTTGTATCTTTACCTAACATTTGCCTGCTTCATCTGTCAGTAGTTGAGACAGACATGTTGAATCTCCCACCAGCTGCTCTCTTGGCCTCTGGAGGAGATGGGGTGGGACCCACCTTACTGTTCTGTAGGCAGTCCTGTCCTTGACATTAATGACCATTCTGACTTGATAGCACCTCCTCCTGCTCATTGTACCTGTGGTTTCTGAGTTTAGAATTCTTCTAACTCTGCAGTAGTGTGTTTTGGCGATTTCTTCTGCTGTGGTCTCTTGCCAGCGTAAACTTTCTAATATCCAAAAATTCCTCAAAAAATTAACCTGCTGATTGTATGCTTTCTTGTTTTATAGTTGCTGTTACAACACGTGAATCTTTTCTGCCATTTGAATGGCATTTTGGAAAGGAAAGAGAAAAACAAATGCCTCTGCTCAGCCTGTCATCTTTACCCTTTGTGAGATACATTTTTATCTTTTCTTCTTTTCTTCCTTTTTTCTCCCAACATATGTCTATTGGGAAAATAATCTTTCTAGACTTCTATATCCTCATCTGTAAAGTGGGGATGGCAATAATACTTATCTCGATGGCATATAAGGAATATTAATAAGATCATGTCAATGCGAGTGCTTTGTAGAACTGTATAGATTTGTACCCATGCAAAGGGTGACCTTAGCACCTTCCTTTAACTTTCCTTTCCTCTTGTGTAGCTAATGTCATTAAGCAGCTCAGCTACATTAGAGAAAAGTGATTAATTGTGGCTGGCATATGATGAGAGGCTCAAACAAAATTTTATTTGATGCTTTTTGAGAAAATTTGCTTGCTAGAAATTATTGCCTTAATAGAAAGTCACAAAATAAATGGAAAAATCTATTTAGACTCAAAACTAATGCTATAGTGGGGGTCTTTTTTTCTTCCCTCTTTTCTTGTATTGTGTTGTTGGCATGCATACTCAATTAGGCATTTCTCCTTTAAAAACATTTTTTTACTTAAAAAAACCCATATTTCCTGATTCAGTATATTCATAAATTTATTTACTTTAGCTTAGAAAGTTCATATGAACTGACAGAAAGAATGCTAAAATTTCAACCCAGGCATATTTAAGGGACAGAATGAGTAACTGATGTAAGAGACCAAGTGCTTTATATTAGAAGGTACTCAAATCTGCCTGTCTACAATTGTTATTTTTTTATTTCCACTCTGCACCAAGGCAAAGTAAGTAACTCAGAATTAAATTCGGCAACTGTATACTGAGTGCTGTTTTGTGTATAAGGTTTGTGCTAAGTGCTGTGGTATTCATAAGGAGGCGAGACCCCACCCCCCAAATCTGTCCTCTAAAGGTGGGTACCAACAAGTATGTTAAAGCTGAGGTACAAATTCTTCGAATAAACGTATCATGCCCTATCGTGAGGATTAGGAACAGCCATATTTAAGACAGGATTGAAAAATGTTTAGGAGTTCCCTAGAAAGATAGCGGATGAAGTCATCTCAAGTCTCAGAAACAGTATGAATAAAGAAAGGTGTTTCAGTTGGGAAAGATAAGGCCATATTTAGGTCATGGTAAATACTGGTGGCTTTGTTTTTTTGTTTTTTTGTTTTTTTGGCTAGAACATCAAGTGCGTGTAGCGGAAAATAATGCAGCTTGAGGATATATTGTGCACAGTACAGTTTCAGCCGTAAAAAAAAGGCTTTCTTTGCAGCCAGTATATCAATTTTTATAAATGTGCCATGGAAACTTGTAAAGATATACTTACATTTTTATTATAGATGTCTATAATCTGTGTGCATTCTTCCATGTAATTGTTTCAGTCCTTCCTTCTGTGTGGGTATGTTCTTATATTTCTTAGGTTCTATTAGGAGTCACTAACACTAAATGATTTATGAAATATGTTTCAACTTTAAAATTCTCTGGATCTAGGAGTGACCATGAAAAGATAAGTGCGTATCGCAAACCCCTGCCTGAACGGGGTTCACGTCTTTGGCAGAGTGTGAGAAGACCCCCGGGCTTTGAGGCGCACAAGCCTGAGCTTGAATCTCCAGTCCTGCCTATTCTCACGTGGGCAGGCTGAGGGACTTACTTCCCTAAGCATCATTGTGTCATCTTTAAAATGGTGAGGACTATGTGAACATCATACAGTTTTAGCGAAGATCGAGGAGGTAATTTCCAGAAGGCGTTCTGGGCACAGGGGATGCTCAGTGCCCGGCAGCTGTCCTTGTAAAAACATCCGATCTCTAAAGCCTAGAGGAGGAGGGTCCTTCGGTCAGGCCAGAGGAATTGCAGAAAGCCACGAGGAGGTAGTCCTCACAGGCAAGCAGAATATAAAGTGAAAGGGGGGATGAGAGGGAACGAATGTGGAGCTGGGGAGAGCGTGAAAACAGACAGAGTAGCAGGAGGTTTAGAGTCAGGGTTCCAAAACGTGGCCCCAATGCTTTAACCAAATCTTAAGGAGTCAGGGGCTCTGAGTGGAAGAGAAAGGAGAAGAAAAGATCTAGGATGCTTTAAAATGGGAAGATGGGGATGGGCGGTGGCAAAAGGAGAGAGAGCAAACGCAGAATACCTAAGGCCGGAACAAGTTGGCCACACCTTCCCAGCTGGTGAAGGAGGGCTAGGAGGTCCCTGTGGTTTTCTCAGCAGAAGGGTGGATCTGGAGCTCAAAAAAAAAAACCCCACAAAAAAACACACTTTTTTCCCGAGAGCCAGAAAGTTGGTGTTAAATACCAAATTCCAGTCTCTTGAATCATTATTTGGGAAGGAACCTTAGAGATAATGTAGTCCAACCCACTAATTTCACATAGGAGGAAAATGAATCTTTTAGAGGTTATGCGGCTGGCTCAAGACCACACAGTTGCTCAACCCAGAGCTGGAGGGCAAATGGTCTAGAAGCAACATAAGCATGATGGGCCTAGTTGTAGCATCTGAGAGCCTGGGCGAGTGAAAGCTTGGGGGTAACTTGAAAGAGCGGTTGTGGCTTTCAGCAGTTAAACCAGACATGTTAAATGTGTTCAAAGCTATTTGTAAGAGACCTCAGCTGTATACAGTTTGTTCCCCAAGTATGCTGACCCCATAGGGATGGTTGGATTTGTACCTCAACCATCTGAGTCTGTTGGAAAGTTGGTGGGGAGTTAGGGGAAAGGGGAGGATCCCAGGCGTCTACTGCATTCATCGACACTCTATTTACAGAGAGCCTGCCGTATAAATATATTATATTTACATATATATATTATATATATGTATAAATATATTATATTTACATATATAATATATATGTATAAATATATTATATTTACATATATATTATATATATAAATATAAAATAAAAAATAAATATAAAATAAAAAACCACTGTTCTAAGTGGTTGGCATGGATCAGTGAGCGAGCCGATCAGACGAAGATCCTGACCTCACGTTCGAGCATTCTTGCCCCTGGAATTGTAGCAGTAAAGCAGTGACTGGATGTGGTGCTGTGTCCATTTCATCACACCTCCCCCGACCCCATTTCAATCCCACCTCTTCCAGGATGCCCTTGCACGCTATCTGGTCCCAGAGCCCCACCTGCTTTGGCACATTCTGTAACATTAAGCCTCGGATCTGGTTTGATCTCAGTTGCTCTCTTCCGAGTTTCCCCCATGAACATCTGGTCTCCCAGTAAGCCAAGGCTGGGAAACCATTCCTGCGTCCTGCTTGGTCCTGTGGAGCACAGCACTGAACACCAGGTACACGTATGTGGCACACATTCATTGAGCCTTCATGTCAGACTGGAGTAGAAAAGCTGTGTCGTGACTGATGAGGGCACCCTTCAGAGACAGGAGGTGCAGCAGAGTCTTGCCGGGGGCCCCACTAGCAAAACCACTCCAGGAATCTTCCCCCGGAGCCTCAGGTAGTGAAGACCCAGCGAGTACCCCGGAGGCGGCTCCTTTGGAACCATATTTTCTAAAAGCTCTGGAAAACCCATTCAAAGGGAATTGAAATCCCAAATGCCACTGAAAACATCTAAGAACTATGAGTAAGCACTTGGGATTGTTGGATGAAGGGAGCCTTCTAATCATGAAGCATTTTGATGATTAACAGAATTCTAAGCCAAGGCTTAAAGCCGGATACACACCATAATGGTTAAGCCAAATAACGCTTAATTATTTTGGCTTTCATTCCTGAGAAAGAAAGCACACTGAAGTAGAAAGACAGTACATTTTTTTTTAAGTCCACGCATTTTTATTGGGTTAACATAAGTACTTACATGGCCTCTGATTTCCATGTTTTATAGTGTATCTGTCAGTAACCTAGATAGAGATGGCTTTGTCCAGCCTCAAAAAGAGTATCCTTGCTATCCAGCGTTCCTTCTTCCTAGTTAATGCTCCGTCTCCTTTAAATGTATCCTGTTGGTGCCTAAACTCTTCATCCTATGTGACAAATGTGTACTGAAGCCTTGCGCCAGTCCCCGGAGGTGTAGTCTGACTTGCACATCCAGTCGGCAGGTAAAAATGACAGATGTCCATTAAATGTACATCGCAGATGTGCCCACATCATATGGCCCAGATCACACAGTCCTAAGAGCAGAACCAGGACTTGGACCCCTTCTGTCTGATTCCAAAGCGCATACGAGACTAGGTTGCTCGCACACGCCAGTGAGAATAATCTACCCCCATGCATCCCACTGCTCAATTATAGGATGCAGACAATTAGAACCTAGCAAAGTATATAATAAGGCGCTAATTACATGGAGTACAGAAAGCCCATCGGTTGAAATGACTTAGAGAAGTAAGAGACATTAACAGGCCAGAACTTCACAAGAACAGAGAGCTGGAGCTGAGCCCTGAAGGATTCGTTGGAAGTGACGGGAGAGACCTTCCGTCTCTGGTGTCTGCTCCAGGGACTCTACTGTAACTTTAATTGCAAACCAACATTGAATTTGAGGACAGAATAGGCAGATTTTCCTGGGCCTTAAAGGAACCTCTGAGACCACAGGACATAAATTATAGAGAATGGTAACAAGAAGAAAAACATTACCCTGTAATTTATTGACAAGGGAAGAAAAGCACAAGGAGTCATTAAGGTTTAGATGCTCTAAGCCGGCCTCTGAGGTGCTCAGGACACAAGCGTCATGATGACAGACGGAAGTCACTCTGTGGCCACACAAAGAACTCCGTTCTGTGCTTTCCCAGGGGGTCCTAGAATTAAAACAGACCAAAGACATGAATAGGCTACTCAAGTGCGTCTGGCCCAGTGCCCCTCGATGTTGGTTATGGGAAATCTGAGGTCCAGGGAGAGGAATAGCTCGATAAAGCCACAGCTAGTACTGAAAAGTCACAGGGAAACCGTTTCATTTAGTTTTCTGTTAGAATTTTCTTTGCTGAAATTCAATAGTGAGTTTAAGGACCCTTCAGGCATTGTCATTCTATAACAGCGCATGGTTTGAATGTTGTGTGTGTTTTCTCTTTATGGGATTTGGTCAAATAAAAACGCACACTGGTTTTGAAATAGCTCTGAGTAATGATGCCCACTTTCTAAATGTTGAGAGGTTTGTCATCAGAGATGTCCGTGTATTTCTTTAATTCAGGATCGGTCAACAGATTGCCACAGCCGCGCTTACTGAGCATGTACTTTGTGTTCGGGTGTTAGAGACTCTCAATTTAATCCCAGCAGAGCCCTCTGTGGTAGGAATTATTTTCCCATTTTTGGATGAGACAGCTGGGCTAGACAGGTCAGCAACATGCTGAACATAACTTGTAAAGGCTGCAACGGGGATTTCTCTTTGTTCCCCAGCCACACTGGCTGAGACCATCCTGCCCTGAGTTTCTGTAATACACACCTGATCTCTCAGACCATTTTGCCACATAATTCCTTCCTGCCCTGCAGCCAAAGCTTGTTGGTTATAATAGACTCGCTATGCCTCCAGAAGGCCTCACTGTTTCCTCTTTTGGTTTATAAATTGTCCTCTTTCCTAGAAGGCCCCCCTTCGTCCTTGCTCCCTCTGTCCCCATGCCCTTCCCACCTCTTTGGTCATGACATGGAGAGATGTGATGGCTGCTACAAAACACTGACTCTTCTCTCCTCCAAGACCCCTCCGTCTTCCAAGCCTGAGGGCTTGAACAACGCAGGCTGGAATTCTCTGAAAAATTCCACTTCAGCAGGGAGCACTGTGATCTGTTTTCTCCCTAAAAACTTAAGCGTATGTAGGTGTGGCATATTTTATGTCAAGGAATCTGAGAACCAGAGGGGATCAATGGACCACCCCTGTCTTGTGAGGGATTAGAAATCTGTGGGCAAATAGTTATTGCCTCAGGCTCACACAGCAATGCCAAAAGTGGGTTCTATCAAGTGGACCTCCCCCAGAGCAGTAAGTGGGTGGCCGTGGCATTGAGTGTGCAGGACTGCCCTTGGCTATATTAGAGGTCCTTATAAGAGGCAGCATGTGACAATTGTCATTGAGTCTGCTTCATCTCACTAGATCCCATCACGTCCCCATCTTGGTTTGGTTCCCCTAGGTACAGACCCTGAGCCAAGCAAATGCACCCTGAGTGCAAATGATTTGTTTGGCAGATGGCCTCAGGAAACCCCAGTAGTGGGGAGAGGAGGCACCCAGGACAGTTGTGTTATGGAGCCAGTGACTACTGTGTGCACCTGGGATTCCATCCTGGGAGGGACCCCTGGGAGTCAGGGTAGCACATAACTCAGAATTACCCAACAGAGGATCAAGGAAGCTGGCTCATTGGCCCTCCTTTTCATCATTAGTTGAGGGCTGCTTCAGCAGCTCTTGCAGATCATTCCAGATCATTCCCAGTGAGAACAAAGCAACTGGGCATCACAGCACAGCACCTTCAGAGCAGCAAACTGAGTGTGGAAATAATGAAGAAGGGCACAGTTAGACTCAGCAACAGTCCCCAAGAAGATTCTCCATCAGCAGTCAGAACCAGGAAAGCCGGGACACAGGGTGCATGCGTGTGTGTGTGTGTGTGTGTGTGTGTGCGTGTGTGTGTTGGAATTACACACACTGATTTTGATGGCCCATCCTGCTTGCTTCTCAGTCTTGGCAATTTGGAAGCTCAGACCAATTTATAACCTCCCTCCAGCTATTGGACAAGACCTTACAGGAATGCAATCTTTGTACCAACCTTACCTTTTTATTTCCCTTCTCTTATCTATTTTCCTTCTGCCTCAGCTTTTTTTGGTATATTTATTCTTATCCTATTTGTGCATGCCTTTAAAAGCTCCCCCTCCTGGGACGCCTGGGTGGCTCAGTCAGTTGAGCGTCCGACTTCAGCTCAGGTCATGATCTCACGGCTCGTGGGTTCGAGCCCCGCGTCGGGCTCTGTGCTGACAGCTCAGAGCCTGGAGCCTGCCTCCGATTCTGGGTCTCCCTGTCTCTCTCTCTCTCTGCCTTCTCCCGCTCATGCTGTCTCTCTCTGTCTCTCAAAAATAAACATTAAAAAAAAAAAAGCTCCCCCTCCTTGAATCCCTGTACTGGTATAAGTTAGGTACAAATAAATACAAAAACAGGCTACCCAGTTAAAAAAGACAAACCTGGGACTAGTCATAAGCACCTGCCAGGCTGTTTTACCTCAATGAGATTTTTTATCAGAGCTTCATGGTCTCCACATGAAGGTCCCGACTGCATGGGAGACCACAGAATTCTTGCCCCTGTGTCAGGTTTGTCATGAGTCACCAGAGAACTGCAAGCAAAGGAAACTACATGTGTCTTCAAAGTGGCCGCAGAAAGAGGATGTTCATCCTGCCCACAATGCTAAAAAATTGCATTCCTGAATCACATGGGTGATGTGATGAGAGGTCCCCAAAGGCCACATTGGAGCCCATGGTTCCAAGTTTTGCTGAGTCAGGATATGAGACCCTATTCATACCATGGAAAATAGAAAAATAAATGAAGGCAAATACAGCAGAAGCAGCCTCCAGAACTTTTAATGGCTATTATTTGTACCTCTTTTTTAGGCTAATATTTAAAATATTTCCTCCTATGCATTTCTATTGATTAATATTTTTACTGCTTGTCCATACAGTACATAACAACTTTTCTTTGATGAGCATGTACTTTAAATAGGGAGAAAATAAAAAAAAACATTTCCTTTCATCTGAATATTCTTTAATCATGACATTTCCCCCAAATGTCTTGTTCTCTAAAAATAGACGTTTTGCTAGAAGCATCCAAGGTAAAATGTGGCCTGCCACTCAGAAATCTAAGATTTTGGTTGTTTTCTTTGCTGGTCAGAAGCCCTGAAGAAATGAAGATTCTGTCCTCTGATATTCATGGTTGTGAGTGAGACCCACACTGAGTATTTCTTTGCCATTTGGTTTCCTGTTTCAAGGAAAATGTTAAGCCAGATGTCACAGTGAAAACAAAGGAAGGAGGGAGGGAAGGAGGGAAGGAAAGAAGGAGGGGAGGAAGGAAGGGAGGGAGGGAGGGGGGAGGGAGGGAAGGAAGGGAGGGAGGGAGGGAAGGGAGGGAGGAAGGAAGGAAGGAGGGAAGGAAGGGAGGGAGGGAAGGAAGGGAGGGAGGGAGGGGAGGGAGGGAGGGAGGGAGGAAGGAAGGAAGGAAGGAAGGAAGGAAAAAAGGAGGAGGGAGGGAGGGAAAGAAGGAAGGAAGGAAGGAAAGAAGGAAGGAAGGAAGGAAGGAAGGAAGGAAGGAAGGAAGGAAGGAAGGGGGAAAGGAAGGAATTCTAGGCTCTCGTGTGTTAAATAATCAGTAGTGTTAACTGAGCATCTCTCCAAGTTATTTATTTATGACTCCTTCATTCTAAAAGAGAATGTAAAATAACCTTTAAATGTTTAGTGGATGTAATATACAAACAAGATAACAAGTAAGGGAAGAAAATGGAGCAAAGGGAAAACTTGGGATGGGAGAAATACGAGGGATAAGGCTGGCATCTAAAATCCCTGCCATTAAGTCCTACTGAGGGGAGGTCAGAAATTTCACCCTAGTCTTCAAAGCAGCCAAAGCAAAGAAGGAAACACAATCAAATATGTGACTCATAGGTTTAAAAAAGAAAGGTGATTCATTTGGGATGGGATATTGAAGGATGTATTTGCAAAGAATATATACAAAGAGGCTGACAGGTAGCCCTTGAATTCAGAAAGTCCTTGAACACCACTGTTCATTCAGACAAACAATAATATTCAGGCCAAAAAGGTTAAAGGGGATTAAGCACAAACTTTCAGTTGTAAAATAAATAAGTTGTGGGGATAAAGAGGACAGTATAGGAAATACAGTCAACACTGCAATAAGTTTTAAAAAATTTTTTTTAACTTTTAAGTTTATTTATTTATTTTTGAGAGAGACAGAGACAGCATGAGTGGGGAAGGGGGAGAGAGAGAACCCCAAGAAGGCTCTGCAGTGACAGCACAGAGCCCGACGCAGGGCTCGAACTCACGAACCGTGAGATCCTGACCTGAGCCAAAGTCAGATGCTCAACCGACTGAGCCACCCAAGCACCCCAGGTTACTGTTATTTTTAGTGATAATAATAATAGCTAACCCCAGCTGAGTACCTATATGCCAAGCGCTCCCCTCCCCAATGCAACCATAGCACAAGAACTCCGTGCGTTCGGTACAACTGCTTATATTTGTAATAGAATCGAGGGCTTACAAAAGACCTTCCGATTTGCCTTCTTACTCAACTACTCATAATAACTCGGTGAGATATTGGTCAGAAAGACATTATTTTTCCTCGAGGACAGCAAGGTCCTATAGCTAATAATCGACGGGCCTGGAATGTAAATTCAGACTTTTCAGATACACCTTTTCTGTTACTCCCTGATCTGGGGGGCAGAGCCAGGGTGATGGAAATACGGATATGTGGCTCTAGGATCTCAGGCTGAATTCACGTGAGGTATATACTCCAAAGCCCACTGTTGACTAGCGGTGTGGTGTTGGGCACGTCTCCTTTTTCTTTTTCTCAGAGCTGCAGTGTCTTCAGCTGGAAAATAAGGAGGTTGATGACTTCTCTGGGAAGATTCATTCCAGCTGCGACAGCCTGTTCATCTCTGGGTTTCCGTGGCTCCAGGCGGTTTCCCAGACTACACTCCAGAGTGTGCCTAGTCATTTTCACATTAGCAGTTGCTCTGCGGTAGCCTGGCTGCACCTCTGTGGGCCATTGAACCTTCGCCATTGTCCCAGCCTGCTTGGGGCCTGGGCTTGCGGGTTGCGCCTTCAGGCTGAAGGAAGACGGAACTCTTTGTGAGCTCCCGGTGTCCTATAGGCTATTTCCACAGTATTAGCAGTGTTTTCATGTTACTGATTGATACTTCATCAGATTCAAAGCGGAAAGTGATCCTGACCTGGCCAAGAACTCAACTTTCCCCACCCCCCCTTCCTTCTTAAGCCTCTTCTGAGCCCAAAGATCCCATGGACACGTCTGGGATTCTTCCAAGTTAGCCATGTCTCCGTGGAGGGCTTCCCTGGGGGGTAGAATGTTGTGTGTTAGCTTCCTGTGCCCAAGTAAATAAACCCTGTCCTAAGCTTTAGGCTCCAGGTTTGTTTCTGGCATCCCTTTGCCTAAACGTTTCTGTATTGAATAAAACAGAAATGTTTAGCAAATCCCAAGAAATTCCTTATTTAATGGAAAAAAGAGATCCCTGAGCTTATATTTCAAAATGTGATTTCCATGTTCCCATTGCATTAAGGCAAGTTTGCCTCACCAAATCCCCAGATGTCTGGTATGCTCTCTGAAAATGCCTATATTTAGCCCCTAGAATGCATTTGAGTACCTATTGTGGACAGGATTCTCCTCTGAGCCCTGTAGGAGACAGAGTCTCCGAATGAGACTCAAAGCCCACCCTATGATTTAGTTGTGAAGGTTGCATCAGAATCTGTAGGAAGTCTCAGCATATTAGCTTGCGGACAAGCTTTCTGCCCTGCATGAGGATATTTTATACTATGCAGTGCAGCACTTGTGTAGCTGTCTTTCCTTCCCTACGATGATGGAAGTTTCAGCTCTGCGATTGGCCACAAACAGCTTATCTCACTGGCTAACTCCACATCGAGGACCTGCCTTGGCAATTTCTCTATGAATTGTGTTTGCTTTCTTCCAGCATCTTCAAAGATTGGGTTTTTTCACTTGCTTCTTGTTTCTGCCAACCCTAAAGTGCTCTCCCTCCTAAAGTGTTTGTCTTTTATTATAAAAGCAATTTGTTGTCATTGTTGAGAGAGTAGCAGAGAGATAGCAACAGAAAGAAATTGCAGAGAGAAATTTAGCAAAAGAATAGAATCCCACCACAACCACTTACTGCTGTTAATATTTTGGATTTACAAAATCATGCTTGCCTGTAAGTTATTTATCCCGAATGCTTGCTAATTATAGGGATCTCCAGTTGGAGGATAGTGACTATGTTATATAGTGAGCAATATTTCTGAATCATCAAATACTCTTCAAAACCTTGATTGCTAACAGCTGTATAATATTCGGTTGTATGGATGAAGTGAAGAGTTATTTTAAACATTTTCCTCGTGGGGCGCCTGGGTGGCTCCGTTGGTTAAGAGACTGACTCTTGATTTCGGCTCAAGTCATGAGATCTCACAGTTCGTGGGTTCGAGCCCCATATCTGTCAGTGCAGAGCCTGCTTGGGATTCTCTGTCTCCCTCACTCTCTCTGCCCCTCCCCTGTTCATGCTCCTCGCTCTCGCTCTCTCTCTCTCTCTTTCTCTCAAAAATAAATAAATAAACATTCAAACACTTTCCTTGTGCTGGACCTGTAGATGGTTTCCACCTTTTTACTTCAAACCCACCTTTAAGGTTGTAGCTATACCATGGTGGCCACTTACAGAGTATCCAGATTATCATGCCTGGCACTGGCCTAGATCTGGGGGTAAAGAAAGAAAAGACGCCAGCTTGCCCCCGCCCCCCGCCCCCCCAGGGAAGGGGATAAGGAGCACTGACGCTGGGCATATGTCACATCTACTGATGTGATACTTACTATTAGGAACCATCTCCTCAGTATAATCTTTATTGTCTTCTAAGTGTGAAAAGTGGTCTCAGGAGGGGGGCGGAGAGAAAGCTCCCCAAGAGAAGCTGACTCTTGAGTTATTTCTTGAAGAACAAAGTGACGCGGGTGAGGGATAGAAGGTTGGGAGAGGAAAGAAGAGGTCGTTCCAGGAGAGGCAAACAGTGCCAAGAAAGGGAGCTTGGCAGGACTGGGTATGTGCCGGGACTGAGCGTGGAATGCCCCTGAGGGTGTGACAGCGCTGCAGCTGGAAATGCCCACAGGAGACACGTCCAAAGAGGCTCTTGATGTCCCACCAAAGAGGAAACTTCATCCCAAAGACATAGTGAGGCCACCAAGTTTACACAGAGAGGCCTGCACTCAGCAGACATGCACTTCAGGGAAGTTGTGGGATCCCAGGAGGGAATGCAGAGGCTGGCAGCAGTGATAATAGAAGGGAGAGGTCCTACGAGAAAGACATATGGGAAGGGACATGGATGCGATTTACTGATTTGATTTGATTTTTTAAGTTTATTTATTTGTTTTGAGAGGTGGGGGGAGCACATGTGAGTTGCAAAGGGGCAGAGAGAGAGAGGAGGAGAGGAAGAGAATCCCAAGCAGGTTCCACACCGTCAGTGCAGAGCCCAATGCGGGGCTCAAACTCACAAACCCCGAGATCATGACCTGAGCTGAAGTCGGATGCTTAACCGACTGAGCCACCCGGGCGCCCCCAATCTACTGATTTTAAAGCCCAGGACCCCAACAGACCTTCTTTTTTATCCCTGAGCAAAAACTAGAATGTGGTTTTTGAAAAAGTATTTGACTTAAGATCCAGTCAACCAATGAAATGTTTCTAGACCCTTCGGAACTCAGATCTCTGCTTTGTGAATTACATAGTTTTGGTTCTATTCAATGGGTCCCTTTTTCCCCGAAATACCACCTGTGAAATAAGTTAAACACCATACTGTTTTAATGTAAAAATATTTCCTCAAATCCACTGTATAAATTAATTACTCTTTCGGGAACAGGATAATCTAATTTCCCCTATACAATGTACTCCATTCACAGGCTTCACATTGCTGTAAGGGTAGGTGATGAATCAACTGTTTCTGAAGGATTATGAGCTATAATAAATGTCAATATGAGCTCTGATTGATTTCCTGCAACCTCACTCATCGTGACTTCATTGAGTAACTTAATACTAATTGTGTTGCTTCGATTGCCTTTGATTTTCACGGTATCCGTAGCACTAACTAGAGGACCTAGAGCAAGCAAGATGCCTAATAAATGTCTATTGAATAAAGGAGGATTTCCAGTCCTTCAAAAATGCTTCTTGGAGAAGGTTTAGAGAGGTCAGAGTGAACTGTGCAGTTCAGAGGGGCATGAACATATAAGAGGTGACATCACAACTCAGTCCTTGAGAAAGTAACACGGACTTGCTCTAACACACCACTTCCTCCCGGTGCTCTGGCACCTAGTACGCACTCCGTGGGTGTCTGCTGCCCAACTAGCCTTGCCATCACCATGTCTGATGGTGAGCCAGTGCTCTTAGCTCAAGCCTGTGCCTTAGACAATAATGCAGCCTTTCACGTACGCAGCCTTTCTGGAGCGTCCACGGTGTACCGGCACAATAGCAAACATTCATAGTGTTTCGCTAATTAAGTAAGCCGTGGTGGCTATGAGGTCGGGATGTCAAAGCCCCATGCTTTTCTGCCCTGTGACCTTCCGCAGTCCCCTCTTGTCTCTGAGCCTCGGAGTGCAGTGCCCAGGTGAGGGTGATGAGCTGAGAGGCACCAGAGCAGAGGAAGAGGAGAAGCTCGACACAAGAATGTTAGGGAGAAAATCACCTGGCCAGGAGGATTGATGCAAGGTGAGGCAGGAAAGAGGGGCTGTAAAAGTGACAGCCATTCACTATTGTCCTCGAGTGTAAAGGTCAGCCCGGGGGGGTTCTGCCAACCTGGGTCGCGCATGCTGACCTCGGCTGGGCTCACTCGTGCGTGTGGGGTCAGCCGGGAGGGGGCTGAGCTCAGAGAGCCTCACACTCACGTCGTGCAATTGCCTGGCTGTCCACCAACGTGACAAGGGTAAATGGACCAGGCCGTCATCCTCTACCAGGCTAGCCAGGCTTGTTCGTGTGACGGTGTTAGCATTCCAAGATTGTGGGTGGCAACCTGCAGGACTTCCAAGAGGTAAAGAGATAGACTCCTTCTCTTCATGGGAGGGGCTACAAAGTCACAATGCCAGGGGCGCGGACACAGGGAGGCGTGAATAAGTGCAACCACAGTGATTGCCTAACGCTGATCTAGTCAGCCCATTTCTCTAGAGACCTTAGAAGATCTTCAGATCGAGCCAGACTGATTCCATACCTGAACCGTAGCGTTGTTGTATTATGTTGTGTTATACTTTTACTAATGGGGCTTTAGTGACGCATCAGCCATATGCAAGGAAAATTACAAAAACCTGGACTATATAGCTTGTTTTGTTTATATTTATTTAATATTTCTTCCCAGTTTCTAGTTGAAGACATTGTCCATGTTAGGACATGTGGGAGAGATTCCTGTCTTCTCCCCGTACTAGGCACACCTGGGCTTTTCTAGAGCTGAGCTGGTTTTAAATCTCACAGATTTGTGGCTCAGGCAACTAATGAACTTTGCTCTTCAAGTTGTCTGCTACGAAGCTCAAAACTGAATATGTGATCCACTATTAACAAATGCAAAGACCTTGTGACATATATTTTGGTGCTGATTTCACTTCCAAGTTCGTATTACTGTTCCTTTCAATGTACCTCCTCCCTACTTACTTGTTTTATTTGATTGCATCGTGTATTTTTTGTAAGTTGAAAGTTTTGAATATAGTAGATGATAAATAAAATGAAAAGAATGAGTGAGCCAGCAGAGCGCCTTCATACACCCAGAAAGGTACTAAAAATCAGGGTGGGTTTTTAAAATCTATTTTTAATAAGTTGTATTGGAAGTCCTACACGGAGTCAAAAAATTTCATACCTGGAAATTACATCTTCTAGAAAGATTTTTTTTTTAGAATGCCTGCAGTTACCCTTCATACCACTAGATGACGCTCCTTCATTGTCATCTCTAGGGTGGCCCTGCAGAGAACTGAGGGACATTTCTGAATGGACCACTAAGGCATAAAACTTGTCTCTTTTAGGTAGGATTGGATGTGCAGATATTTGGCAACTGCATGAAGAAGGTTGAGGGGATGGTGTCCCTGTGTGGGCTGGCTGCTGCCTGCAAGATGCTTCCAGTCTAGGTCAGAGGTTCCTAAAGCCCTCCTAACCTCCATTTTCAGGGTGCCTGAACAATATGTGGAAACGAAGACGGTTATTGAAAGCTTTGCATGAAGCTAAATCTATTCACTGTTAAAAGTTCTTTTTGACTAGGATATTCTGTCCTTTCTACTTCATTGGTGTTAAAAAGTCTCTTGGCAGGGGGTTGGGGGCACGTGGGTGGCCCATTCAGTTGAGCATCCAACTTCAGCTCAAGTCATGATCTTATGGTTCGTGAGTTCAAGTCCTACATTGGGCTCTGTGCTGACAGCTCGAAGCCTGAAGCCTGCTTCAGATTCTGTGTCTCCTTCTCACTCTGCCCCTCCCTTTCTCATTCATTCTCTCTCTCTCTCTCTCTCAAAAATAAGCAAACATTAAAAAAAAAAAAGGAATAACAATAAGAGTAGATGATGAGATGCCTGGGTGGCTCAGTTGGTTAAGCATCCAACTTTGGCTCAGGTCATGATCTCATGTTTTGTGAGTTTGAGCCCCACATTGGGACCTGCGCTGACAGTATGGAGCCTGCTTGGGATTCTCTCTCTCCCTCTCTGTCTGCCCCTCCCGCCCTCACTCTTGCACACACACACATGCTCTGTCTCTCAAAAGAAATAAACTTTTAAAAAAGGAGTAGATGACAGATTCCCATTTTTTGTAAAAAAAAAAACACAAAAATTGATCTTAATTGATATTAAAAAGTGAACAGATTATAGAGCTTTCCAAGTTCTTTTTAGGAATTTTTGAATTACATCCTACAAAATCCAAAATTCTGATTGAATTTAGCAATCTCCTTCCTTCCCTCTCACTGGGAATTCTGAATCCACCCGGTGAGAAAGATCAAAAGACGGAAGCAATCAGTTAAAAAGCCACTTCTGTCTTCATTTTATTTTAAACCTGATGTTAAGGACACTTCCTCGTATACTGCACAGTAGACCCCAAAGTTCCATGTAAGGACGTTTTAGGACCCTTCCCAATGCCTTGTGGATCTATCTTTTCTCCTTCTTTCAGATAACAAAGTAACATGTTATCTCTTTTGCCTTGGCTGCCAGTGGTCTCAAATTCAGATTTTACACTCAACCAAAGCCACTTAAGATTGATATTTTCAGGTTCCTGGTTTCTTCTTCAATTTTTATCAACCTTACAATGTCTTTTATTATAACCCCTGCCAAAGCCTATATTGAAGTGCTATACAAATACTTTTAAACCTAAATAGAATTTTTTATATAATAAATGGGTTGGTTGGTTGTTTTTTTTTTTTTTTTTTTTTTTTTGGAAAGTACTGGATTGGTCAATATAAACTGCAAATAAATGCCCCAAGAGTATGTTCCAGGACTGTCCTAACAACAAAACAAACAAACAACAGAAACAAACAAAAAAACCCTTTAGTATCCTTTTATTCAAAATTATCACGTTTTTTAAAATTTTTTTTCAATGTTTATTCATTTTTGAGAGAGAGAGAGAGAGAGAGAGCACGATCTGGGGAGGGGCAGAGAGAGAGGGAGACACAGAATCCAAAGCAGGATCCAGGCTCTGAGCTGTCAGCACAGAGCCCGACGCGGGGCTCAAACCCACGAACCACGAGATCATGACCTGAGCCGAAGTCGGACGCTTAACCGACTGAGCCTCCCAGGTGCCCCAAAATCATCACATGTGTAAGCCTTGTTTCCTGGTCTAGAATGTACCCTGTTTGGGCAAGAAACTCTGTTTAATATGTTGTTTTAAATCCCTCAAGACCAGTGCTGGGACATAAGGAATGCTTGATGAATACATGCTGATTGACTAATTCACGGATTTGTGTGTTCTAGAGGAATCAGAAAAGCTTTTCTCGATGAGGTGCAAGGAAGTGGACAGAAGGCAGGATGATCACCTAATCTGTAGCTTCTCAAATGTTAAACATGATGGCGAAGGTCTCTTAACGTTCTGGGACTTTACAGTCTTAGTTAAGGAGGAGTACAAGACGCTGTAGAAGGTGGTGAATGACAGTTGTCAGACACATGGAGGTAAAAACAAATGTGGTGTAGAGAAGCTTTCAAGATGGGAGCAATGCTTTGCAAACCGTAAAGTGCCGTATCATCATGCCTCTTCAGTTTACAACAATTTGGCTTTACTAAAACTTCTACTTTGGGCCCCCGATTTAGCCCTGAGGGGGGCTGTCTTGGTATTTGTGAAAACCAGTTTGGATTGTTACACCTCGTGAGCAGCTATGACCTCCAGGGGGCCATCTGAGCAGTGGTGCAGATGGCACCAACATCTGGCTCAGCAAGCCCCTTTCCAGACGGTCCCGATTTACTAGTTACAGCAAGGATGCCGTTCATTATGATGCCAGGTTTGCTCAATGAGCACCATGTCCTTTGCACTGTGTTCATTGATCTCTTTTGACTTACCGTTCCTTAAATTAAAGGTTGTATTATTTAAACATGCAGTGCTTTGGGGCACCTGGGTGGCTCAGTCGGTTGAGCGTCCGACTTCGGCTCAGGTCATGATCTCGCAGTCCGTGAGTTCGAGCCCCGCATCGGGCTCTGTGCTGACAGCTCGGAGCCTGGAGCCTGTTTCAGATTCTGTGTCTCCCTCTCCCTCTGCCCCTCCCCTGCTCATGCTATGTCTCTCTCTCTCTCTCTCTCTCTCTCTCTCTCTCTCTCTGTCAAAAATAAATAAACATTAAAAAAAATTTTTTTAATAAAAAAAAAAAAAGACCTTGAAGTGCTTTGTACATGTTTTGTTGTTTTAGTCTAGTCTTAAGTATTCAGGGGGTTATAGCCCAAGAACAGACAAACAGTTGTTTGTTAGACTAACTCATTACAAAAAAAGCACTTGGTTAAGTTCTATTACGACACTAATGTTTTCTAGTACATTAAGACCATTTTAGTGATAATGTGATTTAATTTCGGGCTCTGGATTGTGTTGACTTTTTTCTTATGAAATTAATGGCAATTATGTTTTCAGTTTAAGCTCATTCGCCCTTACAAATTGGGGATAAACTGAATTTAGGTAAGAGAATATTGCTATGTTATTTCTTTTGGGTGTTCCATAAGATCTGGCTCTTCACATGCATCCAGTACCTACTGTTAAAGTGCTTGCGGCCAGCTGGCGTTTGAGAGAGCCGTACCTGGAGCTAGCTGTCCTTCTGAAAGGGGCCCCAAGTTTTTCCCATGGTGATCTGTCTGTTGAAAGTCTGTGGAGGTCTTGATGACAAAAGGAATTAGAAATACCTTTAGGTAAACAAGTGCCCGGAAGAGAGAAAGCATATGTGTGAAAAATAATAATTCAACCATCTGGTTTCATTTTCCGACCCTGAACGCAGTTCAGAACGTTTGTTATTTTATCCAAGTAATTTCACTCCAAAGAGACTGCTACTATACTCCTGGGTGATGATTCTCCTCTCCTCTGTTGTACCTGCCAACATATGGTGGATACCCCTCAGATTTGTTCCTTTATCTCTCCCTACCCTCAACTTTGGTTTTTATTTTCCATTCATAGCTTTTATGTATTTTAGAAAAATGTTTTTAATGTTTATTTATTTTTGACAGAGAGAGAGAGACAGAGCATGAGTGGGGGAGGGGCAGAGAGAGAGGGAGACACAGAATTGGAAGCAGGCTCCTGGCTCTGAGCTGTCAGCGCAGAGCCCAATGCAGGGCTCGAACTCATAAACTGTGATGTCATGACCTGAGATGAAGTCGGACGCTCCACCAACTGAGCCACCCAGGCGCCCGTCCATTCATAACTTTTAAAGTATCTGAGCCACCATGATTTGGAAGGTAGAACAGCAAGTGAGAGGCACCCATTTTATAGGCAGAGGAATGGAAAACCTAGCCAGTGGCTAAACCTGCCAGTTCTATGTATATTTCTAGTAGATTTCTATTGCTTTGTAACAAATTAGCACAGACTTAGCAGCCTAAAACAACACAGATGTACTATTTCATAGTTTTCCTATTATATACAGATACATGCGTATTACATGAATGGCATGTATTGTGTATTGATTGCATCATCATGTCTGTAGCTCAGAAGTCTGGACACGGCATGCCTAGGTTTTCTGCTCAGGGTGTCACTGGGCTGAAATCAAGGTGTCCCCCATGGCTGCCGTCCTCATACGGAGCCTGGAGTGATCATCCAAGCTCCCTGGTTGTTGGCAGAATTCACTTCTGAGGTCCCCGTTTCCTTGTTGGCTGTCAACTGGGGGCCCTTGGGGCTCCCCCATTCCCTGCCACGAGACCTCTCCATCTTCCAGCCAGAAACAGCATGACAAATCCTTCTTATGCTTCAAATCTGCAACCAGCCAGAGAAAACTCTCTGCTTTTAAAAGGCTCTGTGACTAGGTCAGGCCACTCAGATAATCTCTCTATCTTAAAGTCAGCCGTGCCACGTAACATGACCTAATCATGGTAGTAAAATCTATCACATGCTCAGGTAGGATTCTACCTACCACTCTGTTGTGTTTCCCTCATGGAGCTGTGTGCATCTCCTGAGGGAGGCTGCTTGTCACAACCGACAAGCATCGTGTCCACTGCGGAGGTCTTGTGGAGGATGTGAAACTCACACCAGCCCTTCTCTGCCCCTTTGCAGTTTGTAAAGCACTTCCACAGCTGAGATATGATTTCCCCTTAAAAAAAAAAAAAAAGTTCTACCATATTTTCATTTTATATGTTAGGAAACTAGAGCTCCAAGAGGTTAAAACATCAAGGTAACAACCCAGTGAGTTAGAGCTGGGACTTCGAACTCCAGGGCGAGCTCCTCTGGCTCTCAGACCAGAAGCTTTGCAGTGATGTAGCTCCGCCCTCAAGGATTTTGTCATCTTGGGGGCTCCTGGGTGGTACATTTGGTTAAGCATCTGACTCTTGGTTTCGGCTCAGGTCATGATCTCACATTTCCAGCCCCGCAACTGGCTCTGTGCTGACAGGGCAGAGCCTGCTTGGGATTCTCTCTCTCCCTCTCCTTCTGCCCCTCCCCCCACTCGTGCATGTTCTCTCTCTCTCTCTTTCAAAATAAATAAATAAACTTTAAAAAAAAGAATCTTGTCATTTGGAGACAAAGTGAGACACAGAAAGCAGTTGAAAATTAAAGAGTAAATATCATAATAGTGTTTTTAACACAGCTTAAGTTCTAGGGCAGTGTGGGGTAGGGGTAGCCTAGGATCTTCGGGGGGGAGATGGGCACCGTTACGCAGGGGAGAGGGAGAAAGGGCAGGCAGGTGGAGCTGTGTAACAAAGGCAGGAACAAGTAAAGGATGTAGTGGGGCAAAAGGGAAACCTGTCAAAGAGACCCAGGAATTTGCTGTGGGGTGTTAGACATTAGAAAACTCTTGTGTTTTTTAAGCTGGAGAGTGATTTAAAATATGTTTTAATGGGGAGTTGAAAGTTCACATAGCCCTCCATCCACTTGGCAATTCCACGCCTAGGTAGGTACCCTAGGCCCATTAAAAGTGCATGAAATCAATTTAGTGGGTTTTGACCTGCATTTAAAATATCGAATGGAATGTTTTATGTTAAAAGATGAGGACGCAGAAAGGATATTATTTCTGGAAAAAGCTCCACGTGTGTGTGTGTGTGTGTGTGTGTGTGGATATTTTATGTTTTGTCTAGTACACTGTGATATAAAAGATATTTCTTACTGGGGGCTGTGCTCAAAAGCGTTTGAAAACTATTGCCCAGAGAAACTCTCACATATGTATACTCACAGTCAAGTACAAAAATATTGCTAGCGGCACCATTTATAATTGTGAATAATTGGAAACACTTTCCACGTCCATCCTCGGGAGAATAGATCAGTAAGTTGAGGCTTACGCATGTAATGAAACACAGAGCAGCACTTCAAAATGTATCGTCATGAACAACAACAACAAAAAAATCAAAGATAAAGGACAAAGATGGTTTCTGAATTATGTATGTATAATATGATATAAACTTTAAAAATAAATTTTAAAAATATCATGATATAAAATGGGTGGCTCGGTCAGTCAGGCATCTGACTCTTGATTTCGGCTCAGGTCATGATCCCAGAGTCGTGGGATCGAGCCCTACGTCAGGCTCCGTGTTGAGTGTGGAGCCTGCTTAGGATTCTCTCCCTCTGCCTCTCCCCTGCTTGCATGCGTGTTCTCTCTCTCTAGCATAAAATTTTAAAAAAAAACTTTAAAAACATAAAATACAAAAAAAAACCATTATCTATGGTTCTATAAATATTAATAGGTGTATAAGCATATGCATGACAATAATAACACGTAATCGAGGAGAGAGGTTGTGGCAGATGAAGGAGAGAAGAGGGTGGGATCAGAAGGACATTGTGCTCTGTCTGGACGGTGGGAACACAAGAGTCTCTTGATTCGTCTGTAGGTGTGAGATAGTCCTCAGTGCATTTGTGTAGAACCGAATCAGAGGCTAATTTGTGAGCCAGCGCTGGGCGGAGACTGACTGGGAGACAGGCAGTGATGTAACCTGGAGGCCCTGGACCCGGCGTGGGGGCTGAGGACTGGCGACCCTCGTACAGTAGTGTGTACAGGAGGAGTAAGAACGAGGTCTTGTATTATGGAAGGGCTTTTCAACATCAAAAGCCCTTTTATAGACATCCTCTCATCTTCTTGTCACAAAGTAGGCAGGGCAGTCACTTATTAACGTAAACCTCAGAAAACTGACATTGAGGCTGGCCTGAGGGGAGGCCGTACGGAGTGTGTGTCAAGGCAGGCACTTGGGTCGGGTCTGCCTGTGGCTTTGTCAGTCTTTCAAGACTGGTAACGTTGGCCCACCTTTGACCGAAGCCCAGGTGTCATTCTGTAAATCTCTGCTTCTCATGTGTGTGTGTCACAAACACATGACCGGGTGGGAAAAGGATTTTTAATGTGGAGACATCTTCGGTTCTCGTGGAAGCAAGAATACTGCTGCAACCATCCTCTTGGATGACAACCAACCTCCATTGTCAAGGTGCAGGAGCGGGTCATCACCTGGGCTTCCCCGCTGGGCATGTGGCACGTTCCATGTGTGACAGATGACGCCGAAACAGAGACTCTGAGGGCGAGCACTTGGGGGGGGGGGGGTACGTGATGGCAGGGCATCAGGGATTGTCAGAGGGCAGGGACTGTCACTGGGGGAGGGAGGCCTGGTGCAACCTTCGGCAGGAATGTTTGCAAGCAGCCCCTTTGTGGGGAGAGAGCTTGAGGCTCCAGCCAGATGTTTTCATTAGTAAAACACACACACACACACACACACACACACACACACACCCCAAAGCCAGGCATCTTCCATATACCAAGAACTAGCAAAAAAGTAGTCGTAATAAGAAGGCAAGTAAATGTGAATGGTGTTGGTCAGAAGTGGTTTCACTATATAAATCATGAAAGAAAAGACAAAAACAGGTGTGTGTGGACCTCATGTGTGATAGGCCCCGTGACAGGTTTTCGTGAACCTTATCTCAGATAATTTTCCCAACAGTCCTATGAAACGAGTGTTAATATCCTTCAGTTTAAAGAGAAAGAAAGGAGAGCTAAGGCATGCGTTTATTTGCCCAAGATTACTGGCTAGCAAGTGATATAGCTGGGATTTGAACTAGGGTTTTGCTTCAGAGTTTACAGTGTTTCCTCTGGGTCGTGCGGCAGTAAAACCTGAAAGAGCGGAGACCGTGCATTTATAAGCCAGCATGTGGTTACCGTGGGAAGAAGTAGATTTGGGAGGACCAGGAATACTGGAAGAGGAAATTTAGATCTTTCGACAAGGAAGTCATTCAAGGCTCCTGAGCAGAGGATTGCCCAGGTGAACGCTCTGTTCTTGCCTGTTCCATCCAGCAGGGAAATGCCCGAGGGGCAAGAGCAGGAGGCTGTGGGGGTCCCGCAGAGCCCTCCCCCTGCCGCCGTAGGAACCATCTGAGCATGTGCACAACCACATGGCCCTGCTTATCCTGGGAGCCGAGCAGTTACATCTTTGTGGAGGAGCAGGGGGAGAAGCCATTTGCCTGGCATCACAAGGTGGAATTCAGAACACGTTTTCCCGCAGAAACCATGTCCTCCTTGAGGTCTGGGCTTTGGTTTGCAGAACATTGACAGAATCTCCTGTGGGCCGATTGGCTTTTCTGGGCACGTCTGAGGTCCCCACCACATTAGAATACACAGCTGGGGAGAGTTGAGGTCTGAAGCTCAAGTTCTTTCTGGCAGGAGTCAGATCAGATCTAGATGGAAGGAAACATAAGTGGAGGTTCTCTTCCTGGCCCCAGCCTTGTCCCTTAGCGTCATTGTGATAGAAAGAGCCCATAAGAAAGTTTCGTGGGTAGCCTTTTAAAACCACACTAAGTGGCTCAAGACAAAATAGTAGCACCAGCAGGTTGGGAATACCCCTCACACCTGCTCCTGCCCCTTCCCTGACACACTATCCGGTCACACGCTCCCTTTCTGTCCTCTGTGGTTAGTTGGAAATTCTTATACCAAACCAGTGACTGTTAAAGGTCACCGAGGGAGGGGGGCCAGTGGAAAAGAGGGAAGGGGAAGGTGCTGTAGGTGGGAGGGACATGAGAAGGTGGTGAGGTGGGCAGCTGGAAGTGGACTCTGTCGGGTGCTGAGCACAGCAGTGTGGGGCTTGCCTGTCCCTGCCTGGTACCTCCCTCTGCACCCTCGGCCCCGAAGCCCAGGGACCCACCTGATTGCTGTTACCATTTGCTCCCGTCCATTCCTAACATCCAGTCCGTGGATCTCCTTCTACTTAGATTCTGCCCCTCTGTGAACCAGCCTCTGCCCTAGTCCAGGAGGAGCCAACCTGAGCCAGGTGCGACCAGGTGATCCAGTCTTCCCCAACCAAAGAGGTTCCCATGCTGCCTCAGGTGGAGAGATCGTAGGCCTCCTCCTTGGAGTCTCAGTGGCGTCCCCAGCCTGGGCAGCAGACGTGTGAAGCTGATATCGCAGGTCATTAGTACCCTTGCTTTAACCCACTGCTGCGTTGTGTGATGTGCTGGAGTGTGAAGGAAAATAAGATCTAGGCATCGTCTGCAAGAACTCGTAGTGGAAAGAAAGAGAGACGTAAACGGGGATGCACAAAGAGCTTAGGAACAGGTGAGGCAGTGGCTAGGTCTCTTTGGGAGGGAGAGGATTGGGGAAGCCTTCTCTGAAGAGGTGACTTCTGAGCTGGGCATTGGAGGTGGAGGAAGCATTTACCAGCTGTATAGGGACACGGACAGTCCCAATGGTGGGAGTTAAGAGGGAGGGTGTGGTAGGAACGAGAAAAGTCTGTATTGCCAGAGCAGAGAGGACAGGAATCGGCTTGGTTCAGAAAGCTGGTGATATGATTACCACACTAAAGGTATGGGCTTCTCTCTTTAATCACATCAGGATTGGAAACTTGTACCCCGGATTAGTAACTCTGTGTAGATATTGGACGACGCTGGGAGGACACTAGAAGAACGGCCTGGAAGTCAGACAGTGTGAATCTTAAAAAGTTGCTTATATCCTAAGTGGTACAGTTAGAGCTTTGGAAGTTCAAAGTACCTAAAATTACATCTGCGTGTATGCAAGTCCAAGGGAAGCAGATAGCATCCTTTCCTGGTTATTGTATTTCCGAAGAGTCCTGTTAATAATTAACTGCAACTGTACTGCAATGGAGAACATTCCCCCTGAATTATTAGAGCAGAAGAATCCCCTCCCCTCATTGCCCCAAGATCTGCTAGTTCAATACCCTCCTTTTAAAGATGGAAGGTACTCGGGTGCCTGGGCGGCTCAGTTGGTTGAGTGTCTGACTCTTGGTTTCAGCTCAGGTCATGAGCTCACAGTGGTTCATGGGTTCGAGCCCCGCATTGAGTCCGGTGTCAAGCCCCACATCGGGCTTTGCATCAAGCCCTGCATCCGGCTCTGCGTAGGGCTCTGCGCTGACAGTGTGGAGCCTGCTTGGGATTCTCAATCTCTCCCTCTCTCTCTGCCCCTCCCCCACTTGTGCTTTCTCTCTCTCTCTCTCTCTCTCTCTCTTTCTCTCTCTCTCTCTCTCTCCCCAACTCTGTCTCTCTCCATATAAATAAATACACTTTAAAAAAAAAACACGGAAGGTAGTTATACCCATTCTGTAGATGAGGAAACCAAGACCCAAAGAGGCTAAGAAACTTGCCCAAGGTCAGTGTAAGTGGCAGAGAAAGGTTTGAGTCTGTGTTTGCATAACTGCACATGTTGTTTTCACTGAGACAGCACAGCTTTTTTGGGTGACTGTTTCAGCATTTTCTTACCCTTAAAGTAGGGACATGAGTCCTCTGTCCAACCTCATCGCTACTTTCCTTTCCCAACAAAGGTTCTGTTTAGAATTTTTTGTTTCTTAAATCACAACCAGAATGTCCTTGAGGTATTCCTTGTTTGTGTTTTCGTTTCTTGTAAGTATTCATTCCATCCTTTATTAAAAACATGTCTTTGACAAATCGCTGAGCGATGGGTAAAACGATGAGGTGACTTCTGTTTTGCTGACTGGTTTGAGGGGAGAGTGGCCTTTCACAAATGACACGGTGTGGGCCGCCCCTCTATGGGTAGATACCTAGTCAAAATCACAGTCTTATTGTGGTCTTCTCTCTTTCTAACTCTTTTCTCCAAGTACAAACACAAGATCATTATCCAAAGGTGCTTTTTCTTTAATGGAAAAAAGAACGCATTCTTCCACCACATTCCAGAGGTGGCCATTTGTTTCTCTCACCCAATAAATGCATCAAGTAGTCCACCTTCCAGAAGGTGCTGTGAAAGCTTATTGCTAAGAATTGTGTATTTTATAAACTGTGAATTGCCATTCAGATGGTCCATAGTACCTACCTCAGACTGGCTCTGTGGGAGCCAGCTAAGAAAACCAGTTCTATCTAGTTACTTCAGATTGAGACACTTGTGAGGACTCTGAATTCTAAAGGTTCCTGGGGCTGAAGAGGCCTAGGGGGACTCTCGTTGGGACAGTGCTATTCAGACTCAGTCTGGGCCACCTGTTAACGATGGGACCATTTTTTGCTCGTTTCCTGTGGCGCATGGTGGCATTAGAACCCTGCCGGCTGCCCAGCTGGGGAACCATGCTCTGTCCAGGGAGAGCTGAAGCGGAGGGGGTGGACGAACGGTGGGGGTTCGTTGGGCCCTGGGGTGACCCTGGCCCTCCTGGCTTGGAATGCTGTTGTTTAAGAGCTGCCGCCAGAGAGGGGGGGTGGGGATGAAGGAAAGCGGCCAAGAAACATTGAAGCCACAAGCTTTAGGGAACAGGGCTGGGCGAGGCAAACAGGAACTATTGCTAAACCAAAATATTTGACTACATTTCACTTTTTTTCTTTCAGTCCAAATTCTTTGCTTGAAGGTTTAGCTTTGAAGTTGTTTCTTTTCTTAATGTTCCAACAATATTGTTCTTTTAATCTTGTTTTTGGGTGGAACATAGACTATTTAGATTATTTCTGAATTATAGCATCAAATTTCTCAGATTCCTGGCTATGCTTTCCATCATAGGCCTTCTTTGGTGCTACATAGAATCTCCGTTCTCAGATAGGCAAGAATGTGTAAAAACAACCTGGCTAAACACTGACAGTTTGGCTCTTTAGCATCTGGTATGTATTTTGCAAATTTCCAGAGGGTCACCGAATAGACTATATATATTTAACATAGATGCCACTCTTCCCGACTTCTTAATACAGAATATTTATGCTAGTTCTTCCAGTAGACAACACAGACTATAAGAAGCATAATAGGAGAAGTCACTATAAGGATAACAAGGTCTATAGAGAGAAGAGTTTTCACCGAAAAGCATGTTTACAGAGAATACGTCTTTCATATTTCACTTGGAAGACCAAGATGAACATCTCCCTGTCAAACCACTGAGCTTTGAGGAATTATGCAAGTTTCTCTTACATACTTTCCCCCCTAAGTCATTGGATGATACTTGTGGGTTTTTCACAAGCTCAGTGCTCCATGTAAGAGCGGCCTCTTCCATCCATGGCCTCCTTGAGTGGGAGAGCGAATCTCACTACTCAAACCCCAGGCAAAGCTTCTGAGCCCCCGGGGCTCTGCAGGGCATCTCACCAGGGAACAGCTCCAATGGGAGTGAGTTCAGGCACCCCCTTGAATTGCTTTTTTTCCCTCAGACATTTAGTGAGTGCCTGCTGTGAGCCAGGTCCTGTCCTGTAACCCAGCGTCCTCCAGATGAATAAATCATGATCTAGGCCTTCAGGGTGAACACTGGCCTAGCTGGGGAGAGACAAGTGCTCGTTAGAACAATCGAAGCTGAGCAAAGAGAATGGCAAAAGACACGTAGGAAGGGCTGTTCCAGAGGGCGAAGTCATGGGGGTTAGCAAAGGTTCACAGAGCTGGTCGCCGTGGGGATAGTCCTTGAAGGACAGGTAAGAGTTGACCAGGTAGGTCAGTGATGAGGGCCTTCTAGGCCCAGGGAGTAAGAGCAAGAAGCAAGAGCAGAAGATATCCAGCCCATGATACAGCCCAAAATACTGGTTTGGCTGGTGGGCTGCATCAGGAGACTTGAGAGGCCAGCCAGGACACATCCCCAGGTCAAGAGTCTGACCTTTAATCTGTAGGCGTTGATTGGTGTTGAGAAGAGGAAGGCTGAAATGTGTGCATGACAAGTAGAACAAACCAAGTGATTATTGTGAAGGCCGGGGTTTGACTGCAGGTTGAGGAGAGGGGTTGTTATTTTGTTGCGTCTGTTTCCCTCCTGCCCTGTGGCACTCACCCCTTCTCCTTTCCCCTGTGCTTTTTGCTCGAGTCTTCCACTCATACCCAGGGATCCAGGGGTCTTAATGGTAACTCACATAGTCTTTTGAAGCCAGAACGACCGGGCCCATGAGTTTGCGTTCGAGAGAACCCCACCACGTGCTCTGAGGAGCACCATGCGACTCCTCGAAGGCGTCGCTATAGTCCATGTCGCGGCTAAACGAGTTGCTTATAGTCTTCAAGATGGCAGACGCCTCAGGCCAATGCCAAGAACAATATTTCCATAATTAAGCTCCCGAGCAGGAGAACAAACCTCCTTCATAAATTCTCAATTTAGTGCCAACGCACGATAGATTAGTTCCATTGAATGCTGTTTTTTTGTTTGTTTGTTTGTTTGTTTGTTTTTTGCGCTCCCTCCCTGCCAGCCAGGGAATTCAGGCAGGATCCAGAAAAGCCACAGTATTCTGAACAGGCTTCTGAAAGGACCATATTTTTAGCATACAGACTGAGGACAGGGCTTAGGCAAATTCCACCCTGCTTGTGCAGCTGTGTGAGGTGCAGGAACAGCCCTGGGGTCCAATGCCCTCTCACCTCTGACAAACCAAACAACCTGGGACAGCAACCATCTCACAGGATTGCTCGGTGCTTAGAGACAATGTAATGAACAAAGTTCTTCCCGTTGCTCTCAGAAGTTATTTTTTAAAGGTTGGTGAAGGTGTGTGGCACCCCTGTTAGGGGCAACCTAGCTGAAATTCCGCCTCCCCCTCGTGACACCTTTTTCAACTCCTCAGACTCGCTCCGACCTTTTTACTTTCCCTGAATCCCACTTGTACTTAGAGTCAATATTTACAGTGGAGACCACTTGAAAACCTTCGCGAAACCCTTATTGATACGGGGTCCAAGTGTTTATCTCATGTGGCTTAGTTTTGTCTCCCGAACTAAATTGTCAGTCTTTGATGTCAGGGACCACATTTCGTATTTCTTTGCAATCTGGGCCTCTGATTGGAGGCGAGCGTGGTGCACTGCTGGTTGCATGGCATGTACAAGATAAATACTTGATTGATGCATTTGCTGAGGTTTTTTCCAACCGAGTGAAAATATGGATGCTTGTCCCTGGGGAGAGTCCAAGGCCTCCAGGCTGATGTCATATGCAGAGCCTGCTTTCTGTCAATACATTCCTTCACATCGTCGCATGCTCACCAGACATGCACGAAGCCCCTGCTACGCCAGGCCCTTCTCATACGCATCATTATGTGCTCTCGTAGATCCTCAACTTGAGGCTCAGATCTTTGCAAACTGTTTACTGTTCTGATCAGATCTTCTTCACCTGTGTGGTCACAGAAATGCTGTGGAGTCTCTCAAGGCTAAGAAGGACCTAAAACCAGGAACGCTGCCCGAATCTTAATGCAGGGTGATTACACTCCATCGGTCTGGTGGTATGCACCCCCCTGCCCCCGGGCACGGTCCCGCTCCATTGGCTTCGTACAACCTGATGAAGAGCATTTTTTCAAGTAAGAACTGTTACATTCTGCCACTCAGCTGCTCTGGTGGACGCTGGCCGCAGGCCCGGAGGAATGTGTGTGCATTCAAGGGCAAATGTCGTCTCCCTGCATTGTGTGGCGAGGCTCCCTTTGTGCCTGAAGACTGGGAGCCACATAAAGCCCCAATGTCTTCCCCACAATGCACCCCAGTATGAGAAGGTCCTTTTTAGCAACTGAGCCACAAAGCTCACGGATACATACTTTGGCTCTCTATTTTCCGCAAAGCTCTCCCGTCTCAAATTCTACAACATGCAGGCTTGGTTAGTGTCATCTTTCCGTTATGACTCCGTCTGGTGAAAACCTATTTAATTTCCCTTCTGAAGTGACTGATCTGAGCAGCAAAAGCTTATTTTTTTTTAAGACTAAAACAGCAATTAAGATTTTATAGCAATGTGGCTTTGGGAAAATACCGCTAATTAGCTACAGTCAGTTCTGTGGATTAGACAGTATTCTGTACGATATTGACACTCACACAGAAAGCTCTGTCTGGATTTCCAAGCTTTGCCCTCTTCCTGGAGTGCCTGTCGGCCAGCCTTCAAGTGGTCAAATCTTACTACTTTTCATAGTACCTAGTACAGTGCCTAACACGAGGTACCTTCTAAATATTTGGGACATTGAAGTAGAAAAGGAATGATTGGGAATTATTTGAATGAATCATACTCCACCATTTTGCTTGCTTTGGTTTGGTTTCTAGCTTTATTGAAATATTATTGAAATATAACATTGAGGGGCACCTGGGTGGCTCGATCAGTTAAGCGTCCGACTTCGGCTCAGGTCATGATCTCACGGTCCGTGAGTTCGGGCCCTGCGTCGGGCTCTGTGCTGACAGCTCAGAGCCCGGAGCCTGTTTCACATTCTGTGTCTCCCTCTCTCTCTGCCCCTCCCCTGTTCATGCTCTGTCTCTCTCTGTCTCAAAAATAAATAAACGTTAAAAAAAATTTTTTAAATAAAAAAAGAAATATAACATTGAATTATTTTCAGGTGTACGACATAATGATTTGATATGTGTATATGCCAGAAAACGATTGCCACAATAAATTTAGTGAACATCCTTCACCTCACATAGTTACAACTGTGTGTGTGTACGATGAGAATGCCTAAGATCTACTCTCTTAACAGCTTCCAGGCATACAACAAAGTATTGTTAACTATTGTCACCATTCCAGAACTTTCTTATAACTGGAAGCATGTACCCATACTCAGCCATTTTTAATGACCTCCACACCTGGTTCATGAGTATGTTGTCTGATGAGGAGGAGGAAGAAGAGGATGACACCTAAAATAGTAACAATGGCCGTCACTGACTGAATGCTTACTGTATTCTAGACACTGTGATAATCACTTTACATATTATGGCCACCTTAATGATAAGGAAACTTGGTTTTAAAGAGAATAAATACCTTGCCCACAGTCTGAAAGGAGTAAACGACAGAAGCGAGATTTGGACAGAGCCCCATCTGGCTACAGAGTGGGAGCCATTAACTATTGTGTTATGCTAAAGAGAATCATCGAACAATTCCTACTGTGTGGGAGAGCAGGTTCTTTTATTCCCTCAAGGGTGGATGGGGGTGGTGGGTGGGAAGAATTGATGCATTTGTGAAGTCAGCCTAGAGTGAAAGCATTTCACAGCTAGAAAGAGCATTGTGGGTCGTCCACTCTTACCCCAGCCCGGGTGATTACCCCCCTGGCCTCCATGGTGCTTCCAGGACAGGGAATGGAGAACCGGGTGAATATTCCCAGGCTGCTGGACTTCGCGAGGCATTGTCTTAGGGCTGCCAAGGCTCTTTTCATGTTGGCTACTTTATAAATGACTATAATTACACCAGGCTTTGGTGGAAGACTTTGAGCCTAATAAAAATGTCAAACTCATTAAGAAGGTTTCCAAGACCAAATAAACTCTGAAGAGGGTGTAATCTTTGATGGCTCTAAATTTACGAATCTTAAGAATGTGGAAAAATATAGCTGCCATGCACAGGCTACTGAAATGTCACTATTTATTGCTTCAACGTCATCGCGTAACGGAGGTTAGGGTGCAAGATCAGAAATTTCTCCCCAAAATACCGTAGCAATGTTTTTCTTTATTGTGACAAAGCAGCTGTGTGTATGAGCAGCCCTGTATGTGTCACAAAGCAAAATCTAGAGTAAATACAAGTTTGACTAGCTTGGGGCTGTGGCCAGAATCTCACTATATTGGAAACGTTTCAAGTCAGGCTGAAAAGCCTGAAAGGGTTTTTTCTCCTGTCTCCATGGTAGCTGAGGAAAACCAGGGGATGAAAACAGACGTTACACCAGGGAAGGTTTCGCGTTTAGGAGGTAGGATTTCAGCTGGATCTTAAATGTTGGGTTTGCAGAGGCAGGAATCTGGGAGACTGGAAGGAGCCAAGAGGTAAGAACAGAGAGGGCAAGGTGAGGACAGTGATAAAGAAGATAAGTTGGCTGCAGCTAAGGGTTTCATACTGAGGAATCTGAAGGAGCGAGAGAAATAATTACCGCACTATTAGTCACCGATTAAAGTCCTCTTAGATGCCAAATACTGAACTAGAAATTTTGCGAAAATTGCCTCCCCCGCCACGGCCATCTTAAAAAAGGCAAGTGCTATGCTTAGTGTGGAGTTCGTTAAAACTGAGGCTCGTGCCAGTCCACAGAGACAGAAAGCAGATTGGTGGTTGACCGCATCTGAGAGAGAGGGGAATGGGGAGTGGCCGATAATGGGCATGGCGTTTCTTTTCGGCGTGGGGAAACGTTGTGGAATTAAGTCACGGTGACGGATGTACAACTTTGTGAATATACTACTGAGTTGTATACTTTAAAACGGCAAATGGTATGAGTTGTAGGATATGATCATACCTCAAAAAGAGGAGGCAGAAGCTGTGGCTTGAAGAGAGCAAGTGACATTCTCAAGGTCTGGAACCTGGAGGTCAGTCAGCAAACTGGGATCTGAAACCAGGCCTTCCTGGTTCCAAAGCTTGTGCCCTATCCCCCTAGATGGTGCTGCCTTCTGTCCTTTCAGGACCCTATGAAGGCATAGCCATGAGGTTGGCCACAAACTTTTGATTAATGAGTAAAATGTCTTTTTACGACAAATTCGATAATACTGTCTGACAGATACAGTGTAGAAGCTGTGGGTCGTGAGACAGATAGTAAAGTTTTGAGAAGGAGGTAACACACAAGATATTGGCTCTGAGGATAGCAAGACCAGTTCTGGACCCCGTCTGACATCAGGATGAGGATCCTGCTATGCTGGCTCTGAGGGCCCGGGGACAGCCTAGGCCTCGTGATGGGGTATTGTTGGAGCCTGCAGCTGGTGGGCTGTGACAGGTAAGGTCTTTGGGAGGGGCCTTACCCCAAAAGGTTTGAAATGCCCTCCCCTGTAATGGGGAAATTATAATTTGGTCAGTGAGTAGTGGTGTATTAGAGAGTCAATCGTTACCAGAAACTTCTTCAGGCAATTTATAAGAGTCGGTTAGTGTGTGGGTCACCTGGGTGGCTCAGTTGATTGAGCATCTGACTTCGGCTCAGGTCATGATTTCCCATTCATGAGTTCAAGCCCTACATCGGGCTTACTACTATAAGCACAGAGCCTACTTCGGATCCTCTGCCCCCCCCCTCTCTGCCCCTCCCCTTGCACTCTCTCTTTCTCTCTCTCAAAAAAAAAAAAGTGGGTTCGTGTGAAGGTATCGTGTGTCAGGGAGGCCAGCTGTAGCAATCCGGACATGAGCTGGGAAGATTGTAGTTCAAAGTTTTGGTAGTAGAAATGGAGACGGGGAGTGAAGCAGGATAATATTTAGAAAACAAATGATAGCCTTTGCCACAGATGAAGGAGAGGGAACAGCCATAGTGGTAGAGAGCTCTACTAAGTTTCTCTCCTTTTTAGCTCCTGGTGTTATAGCCTAGAAGACTAGAAACTTGAAGGTGCTCAGGATGGACATGAAATAGAAAGGAAGCGAAGATAAGAAAATAATTTGGGGACCTAATGAGTCTGAGGTAGTGACATAGGAACAAGTATCAAGAGGTCCTCAGCCTAGACACTTGCAGCCTTTCTTCTCTTCCTTCCACTTTACAGAGGTGAGATCTGAACGCTGTGCCAGTAAGAAATACAAAAGAGTATGGGGCGCCTGGGTGGCGCAGTCGGTTGAGCGTCCGACTTCAGCCAGGTCACGATCTCGCGGTCCGTGAGTTCGAGCCCCGCATCGGGCTCTGGGCTGATGGCTCGGAGCCTGGAGCCTGTTTCCGATTCTGTGTCTCCCTCTCTCTCTGCCCCTCCCCATTCATGCTCTGTCTCTCTCTGTCCCAAAAATAAATAAACGTTGAAAAAAAAAAATTTTTTTTTTAATTAAAAAAAAAGAAATACAAAAGAGTAGTAACGCTGGAAAACCGGGGCATTTGTGTAATACTTTATAATTACAGATGACATTGATATCTTTTACATGATTTATTGTGACAGTTTTATCATAATCCCTCCCCCATGGTGAATTTGCCCTGCGTGAACCTGCATAGTTGGATTTACCATGGCATTCCAGTCAGCAGTTGGAGGATTTCAGATCCAATGTACTTACATCCAAGAGATGACCTCAGCTGAGTGACATGGGGAGTCCAAGCAGAATCAGAAAGGCCCTGGATATTTGGATTCAAGATGAGACAGTCCCCCTGGTGCCTGGTGAAATGTATATTACCTGCATCAAATCAACAAGTGCCTCAGTCACACATATGGGGGCTCCAGAAAAGTTCTAGCAAGCAAAGGCTGGGAAATGTGTATGTATTATTCAGCGTTGATCATTTATTAATTTTATTTTATTTTATTTTATTTTATTTTACTTTATTGTATTTTATTTTATTTTATTTTAAATTCCAATATAGTTAACATACAATATAATACTAGTTTTAGGTGTACAATATAATGATTCAATAATTCTATACATCACCCAGTGCTCATCACGACAAAGTGCACTCCTTTTTTTTTAAATTTTTTTTTTAATGTTTATTTATTTTTGAGAGAGACAGAGACAGAATGCGAGTGGGTTAGGGACAGAGAGAGAGGGAGACACAGAATCCGAAGCAGGCTCCAGGCTCTGAGCTGTCAGCACAGAGCCCGACACAGGGCTCGAACTCATGAGCTGTGAGATCATGACCTGAGCCAAAGTCGGACGCTCAACCGACTGAGCCACCCAGGCGCCCCAACAAAGTGCACTCCTTAATCCCATCACCTACTTAACCCATCCTCCCACTCCTCTCCCCTTGGTAACCATCAGTCTGTTCTCTGTGGTTAAAAGTCTGTTTCTTGGTTTCTCTCTCACTATCGCTCTCTCTCTCTCTCTCTCTCTCTTTTTTTTTTTTTTGCCCTTTGCTTATTTTTTATTTGTTTGTTTCTTAAATTCCACATACGAATGAAATCACATGATATTTGTCTTTGACTTATTTCAGTCATTTAAGGTGTATAAAATGTCAGTCGTAATATGCAAGGCAGAAGATAGTAGAAGCATGTCTTTAAGTGCTGAAAAAAATTGTCAACCTTGATTCTACAAAAAATGAAAACTTTTTAGAAATGATGGCAGGATAAATATCATGAAGAAAAAAAAAAATAAAGCAAGAAAGGCTGGTAAGAAATGCATGGGGAATGGGGCCTCCGTTTTAAGCGGAATAGTCAAGGAAGATATTCCTGGGAAGGTGACAATTGTTGAAAGGCGAGAAGGAGGTGAAGGGTGAGCCATGTAAACAAATGGGAAAAGAACATCCCCAGAAAGAGGTTATCACCAGTAGAGAGACCATGAGAAGGGTGCAAGTCTGACATGTATAAGAAACAGCAAAGAGGGGCACCTGGGTGGCGCAGTCAGTTAAGCGTCTGACTTCAGCCAGGTCACGATCTCATGGTCCGTGAGTTCGAGCCCCGCATCAGGCTCTGGGCTGATGGCTCGGAGCCTGGAGCCTGTTTCCGATTCTGTGTCTCCCTCTCTCTCTGCCCCTCCCCCGTTCATGCTCTGTCTCTCTCTGTCCCAAAAATAAATAAACGTTGAAAAAAAAAAATTAAAAAAAAAAAAAAAGAAACAGCAAAGAGACCAGTGTGGGTGGAGCCAAAGGATCAAAGAAGAGAAGCAATGGTCTCATGAAGTTGACAGGGGATCAGATCGTGTGAGCTATTGTAGGATGGATAAGTATATATCTTGTTTGCCTGGGACAAATCAAATGTATACGTGTTGTCTTGATACTATTTTATTCTAACAGATGTCCTGGTGTGGAAGAGAAACTTAATGGTAACCCTAAGTATAGGTCATTAAAGACGTTGCTCTTACACGCTTTGGGATAGGGGCCCCTGGAGGGTTTCAGCCAGAGATCTAGCTCTAACAGGATCATCTGACTGTCTTGTGGAGAATGGATGACACGTGGGCAGAACAGAGGAAGGGACGCCAGTTAGTTAACCAAGTGAGAAGGGAGGGAATCTTGGGTCACAAGGTGGCAGTGGAGGATGAGCAGTGGCTGGATTCTGGAAGTCTTTTGAAGGAAAAATGGCCTACTGGACGTGGGGTGTGGAAAGAAGAGGTGAGTAGATGGTGACCTCAAGGTTTTTGGCCTGAACAAATGGAAGGATAGAGTAGCCCACAGCTGAGATGGAGAAGATTCTGGAAGGAACAGACCTGGGAGGGAAGATCAGGGACTAGGGTTTGGATTGTGAAGTTGGCAGTGCCTTTTGGACACTGCAGTGGAGATACCAGAGAGTGAGCAGGTATGGAAGTCAGAGGTTCGGGGAGCGCTTCAGGCTGGAGATGTAAGTGTGGCATGTAATGCCAAGAGACTGGATGCACCTACCATGTGTAGATGGAGGAGAGAAGATGGTTGAAGGACTGAGCCCTGGATGCTATGATGTGTGAGGGCAATGAAGTGGCTAGGACAGCAAATAAGACTGAGAAGCCACAACCAGGGAGACAGAAATAAAACCAAGAGAGAGCACAGTGCCAGAGACCAACTGAAGAAGGTATTTCGAGGAGGTGGGGGAATCAGCTGTGTCAGGTGTTTTTGTTTGGTCAGGGAAGACAAGGACTCAGAATTGGCCATTAGATCTAGTCACGTGGCAGTCACTGATGACCGTGACAGTGGACATGTCTGTACACAGTGAGGGCAGAAGCCGGATGGCAGCAAGTTCAAGAGAAAGCACTAGCCCTGTTTTTATGGGGCATTTTTTGGTTTTGTCTTTATTTTTGTTTTTCCTGAACCCTCTCTCACACTCTCCTAGGTCCTTGTGCAAAGCAAAAGACAAGGGAAATTTCTCCAAGAGACCTCTTCTATGTTTCGTACATGGTTTTATGTATATAAAACATATGGTTTTCTGTTGCTGGCACCTGGCTCCTTTTGGGGGTGGGGCATTTTGTGGGGGTGCGATAATTCATTTTATGTTCCTTGTCACTTAAGCTCTTGGGGCAAATGAATGCAATTCAGGGGACACAACCTCCAACGAGGAGACAGGGGAAACTGCACAAAGGAACAAGGCCTCCCAGAGGTAACACATTTCAAGTGGCGATTGTAAAATTGGGAGGTGAAATCTGAAAACATTCCGGAGGGGGGAGAAAAGGCAGGGCTAGATGAGAGCTTGGCTTTGGGGGAGAAATTCGAGCGAAAATCACCCAAGCTTTTGGGGGAGCCAAAGACTGAGCAGTGCCATGGCAGAAATGTATTGGGAAGAAGAGGGGCCAGCTGAGGGCAACATGGTAAGTTCACTCTGGGACTGTTGCCAGAGATACAAATGGAGATGGTCTGTCACTGAGAACACACTGAGACCAGAGAGCCAGTGTGGCTACATGTGGATCCAGGAGTCCTGACTGGCAAGTGGCAGAGGAAGTCCTGTTTCGTAGAAAAGGCAGATTTAGGAGCTATTGCAAAGGTGAAAGAAAGGCAGCTGTCTTGGGAATAAGTAGTAATGGGGAAGGTCAAAGACAGACAGTCCAGGGGCACCTGGGAGGCTCAGTTGGTTAAGCATCTGACTTCGGGTCAGGTCATGATCCCACCATCCTTGGGGGATCTGTGCTGACAGCTCTGAGCTTGGAGCCTGCTTCAGATTCTGTGTCTCCCTCTCTCTTGGTTCCTCTCCTGTTCTCACTATCTCTCTCTCTCTCTCTCTCTCTCTCTCTCTCTGTGTGTGTGTGTGTGTGTGTGTGTGTCTGTCTCTCTCTGTCTCTGTCTCTCTCTCAGAAATCTTTATTTAAAAATTTTTTTTAGGGGCGCCTGGGTGGCTCAGTTGGTTGAGCGTCCGACTTCGGCTCAGGTCATGATCTCACGGTTCATGAGTTCGAGCCCCGCGTCGGGCTCTGTGCTGACAGCTCAGAGCCTGGAGCCTGCTTCAGCTTCTGTGCCTCCCTCTCTCTCTGCCCCTCCCCTGCTCATGCTCTGTCTCTCTCTGCCTCAAAAATAAATAAACATTAAAAAAAAATTTTAATAAACAAAATAAAAAATTTTTTAATTTAGATTTTTTTTTAAGATTAAAAAAATTTAAAACAAAACAAAGACAGATGATCCAACTTGCAAGAGAGCTCAGAGGTGAGGACAGATGGCATTTCTAAATGATAAGGACCTTGAGAGGAGACCAAAGGGAGATAAGGTGTTGGAATAATAGTATTTCATTTGACTAACTGCTAAGACCCAAGTATCATGCCCAGCACCGAAGATTCAAAGGTGAGAAAGGTATGGGACCCATATTTGATGTACTCCCCTCACTGTCATTTTGCTGAAGCAGAAGGGTGTCATCCTGACGGCACAGAGCATGATAAGTGGTGTAACTGGGTACTGAGGGGACAGACCTAACCAAACCCCGAGTCTCAGTGGAGCTTTACAGTTAAAGTCATGCTGAACAGGACTTAACTCAGTGTGGGTAGGAGAGACCTGCAAGATTTTCCAACAGGTGCGAACTCTAAGGTGTGTGGAGGAGTGTGAAAGGTCAGAGGAGGTGCAGGGAGTTGAGGTATGGAAGCACCTAGAGTCCAGATCACAGCTGGCACTGAGCTTAGCAGCGGCTTAGTAAACATACTAAGGGGCAGGAGAATAGGACTGACATCTATGCGTCTACATCGGTAACATGCCCTCAGTTAAGGGTTTCGTATTTTTAAGTTTAGTTGTGATTTTCCAACTTAAAAAAAAAATGCTCTTTGTAAAAAAAAAAAAAAAAAAAAAAAATTGTAAAACACCAAAAGTGGAATGAACACAATCCTCCGTTGTTGGCGTCTTAATGTGCCTCTTCCTGATAGTCTATAATTTCTCTTCCATTCATTTATCACTGAACATTTTAAAGGGGATTTTATAAAGATTAAAAATTCTTTATAGACATCACAGTAAGTACTATCTAATACTCCATCACGTAAATATGCAATAACGTATTTAATCATTCCCCCCGGCACCGTGCATCTGAGTCATTTCCAGTTTTATGTCAATATAAATAAAGCTGTGATAAGCATCCTTGTATATAGGTCTTTGACCTTGTTTTAGATGATGCCTTTAGGATTGATTCCCATAATTGGAATGACCGGGTCAAAGGGCACAAGCATTTTAGGCCTCCTGATCCCTGTTGACAAATGGCTTCCCAAAAAATCCTTCCTTTTTTTAAAATTTTTTTATTTTTATTTTTTAGAGAGAGAGTGCAAAACAGGGGAGAGTGGTGGAGAGGGAGAGAGAGAGAGAGAGAGAGAGAATCTTAAGCAGGCTCCATGCTCAGCCCAACGCAGGTCTCAATCCCACAACCCTGGGACCATGACCTGAGCCGAAATCAAGAGTCAGATGCTCAATTGACTGAACCACCCAGGCGCCCCTCCAAAAAGTCCTTCCCACCTCTGTTCCAGCTGGCAGCATTTCACCACATACTCTCCAAAAGTAGATGTTGTCATCAAAAAACTTGCTATCACTTAATCCTTGTCATATTCTCACAAAATGATCATTCTCCCCAATTTACAGATAAGGGAAATTGAAGCCCACAGGTTATGCTGCCAGCTCCACATCACATAGCTAAGCAGGCACAGAGATAGAACCAGCACTAGGTCTGGCTCATCTGAGACCCACCTCACTCTCCCCTGGCAGGTAAGGGGCCCCGCTGGAGATTTTAAACCCAGAAAGTAGCATGATGCCCGCGTCTTCCTGGCTGCTGTACCCAGTGCTGCCTTATATAGTGGTCATGAGGCTAAAGATTACCTCCCAGTGACACGAGAGAACCCTTTCTTTTTTTTTCAACGTTTATTTATTTATTTTTTTTTTTGGGACAGAGAGAGACAGAGCACGAACGGGGGAGGGGCAGAGAGAGAGGGAGACACAGAATCGGAAACAGGCTCCAGGCTCTGAGCCATCAGCCCAGAGCCTGACGCGGGGCTCGAACTCCCGGACCACGAGATCGTGACCTGGCTGAAGTCGGACGCTCAACCGACTGCGCCACCCAGGCGCCCCAAGGGTTTTTAATGTTAATAAGTAACACCTATGTGAGTTCCTACAAGTAAGTTGACGAACAGGACCCGCGACAGTCATTCCTAAACAGTGTTGTATAGTTAATAATGGCAGAGGGGTCATTTCGCTAGGAACAAAGTTGAGCTGTTCTCAGCTCGGCCATATCTCTGATTCCTCCTGAATCTCTTCACCTTTTCAGGCCTTCAGGTCAGAGGTAACGCTCCTCCAGGTTCAGGGTCACCTCAGGATTGAACTCAGGCTGTGGCCAGCTTAGCCACGTGGATTTAATTGGGTCTCTCGAAAGACCCACCTTGGCCAGTAATCTCACTTCATCACACACGGGGAGTATAAGAAAAGTTACAATCAGAGCTACCATTTATTGAGCGCTTACTGTATGCCAGGCACTTAGAGAAAATGAACTCCCTCCGGCACACTTGGGGCCCAATAAGCAAACCAAATGAAAGAAACACAGGCTCCCTTGCATGGAGTCCAAGAATGTCACTGGCAATAAAGAGGTGAAAACTGTTTGCAAAGGGGTTGAAATAATCTGTTTCAAGGCACGTGGAGTCACGCACATTCCTTCCCTAACTTAAAGAAGAGCACAGTGCTGTTAAATAGGGGAAAGCATCAGACTGACAAGTAATTGGTAATGGTGACCCAAGGCATGTCTCAGAGGAAATGCATGCTACAGAGAGGCAGAGCCTGGTGGTGGCAGTTTGCCCAGAGGGATGGGTCACCCCCACTGCAGGCCCGTTCTCTTCCTCTTCTGCCCTCTCCCATCCTTCCCCCTTGGTTTTTCTTCATTGCTCCTGTCATTAAAACACCACACTTCCTAAGTGCCTGTGAGCTACAGAGCATTGAGAGACCAGCAGTCCTTGGGAAGGCGCTTAGGAAGGCACAAGGCAATGGTAATTTTTTTCACCATAGAACTCCTGTGGAAACGGGGCTCAAATTAGCAAAGGGACTGCCCTTTGAGAAACAGTCTGTCCTGCGGCTGGAGGGTGATTACTGTGGGAGTGAGGCTCCACTTAGCAGGGTGAGGTGTGCAGGACGCTTCTGGTTCTGGGAATTGACTAACACGTTCTGTGCTCAAGAATATACTCAGGTGATTTACATGCATTTCTATACATATTTCCTGGAATATACTTCTATGTTAATGGACTCTCCTTCTCCATGTTGTATAAAATGCTAGTCTTCTTAAAAATTTTAATTGATCTGGGGGCGCCTGGGTGGCGCAGTCGGTTAAGCGTCCGACTTCAGCCAGGTCACGATCTCGCGGTCCGGGAGTTCGAGCCCCGCGTCGGGCTCTGGGCTGACGGCTCAGAGCCTGGAGCCTGTTTCCGATTCTGTGTCTCCCTCTCTCTCTGCCCCTCCCCCGTTCATGCTCTGTCTCTCTCTGTCCCAAAAATAAATAAACGTTGAAAAAAAAAATTTTTTTTAATTTTTTTAATTGATCTGTTAAATACGGTGTTATATTAGTTTCAGGTTACAGTCTAGTGATTCAACAATTCTGTACATTACTCAGTGCTCATCATGATAAGTGTACTCTTCATCTCCATCACCCATTTTGCCCATCCCCCTGCTCACCTCCTCTCTGGTTGGTTTTCTACAGTTCCCCGTAGTTAAGAGTCTATTTTCTGGTTTGTCTCTTTTTTCCTTTGATCATCTGTTTTGTTTCTTAAGTTCCACATATGAGTGAAATCATGTGGTATTTGTCTTTCTCTGACTGAATTATTTCGCTGAGCATAACACTCTCTAGATCCATCCATTGTGTTGCGAATGGCAAGATTTCATTCTTTTTTATGGCTGAGTAATATTCCAACATGCATGTATGTGAAGGTGGGGGGGATATATACCACATCTTCTTTATCCATTCATCTATCCATGGATACTTGGGCTGTTCCCATAGTTCTCATAATCTATGACACTAGGCCAGTCTTCCTGCATCTTTGCCTGTGTAAGGCAAGGTAATACTTACCAGTCACTCCCCAAATATAAATTGGAAGGGGGCAGAGAGCATAGAGCAGACAGAACAGTTATGTCATGGGAGTAAGGCTAGAGAGGTGCCCTGGGTGGGTTGATGCGTATGTACGTATGCGTCCGCATGTCTATGTATATATGTACATATGCATTTATACGTGTGCGTGTGTGCGTGTGTACGTGTAGAGAGAGTGAAAGAGAAAGGCTGGGTGTGTGGAGGAGCACACGGATGAACAACACGCGGACCTCTGTGCTGAGCATACAACTACTTACGGAGGCCTTGGCAATTTGAAAAGTGCACTTAGACACCTTGAAAGGAAAAGCGTCAGACGTCCAGCCAGGACTGTTGGGTCCAAGCCTCAGTCGTACTACCTTACCAGTTGTGCAGTCAGTAAATAGGCTAAGTAGGTAGTTCGTTCGAGTGGCTCGATGCCATTGCCCTTCTGTATTCCTTAGCCTTTCCGTCACTTAGTATTGCTGTGCTGATCTCCTGTTTTCTGCACCAGGTGTTTAGATGGCCCTGGGTTTTTCACTGGAAAAGAAGGAATTGCCATTTTCCTTCTGGAACTAGATTCCGGGTGGTCCAGGCCAGCCTTTTTCCATTTTGCTGTCCCCTACTTCCCAACACTTCCTGTGGAAGCTAACTCTCCTTCAGTATCCCCTGTGCCCAGCCATTGCGGAAAGTTAGCAGGTCTGTTTCTTCAGCGAGCATCCTACAGACACCTGCTTTGTGCTAAGCACTGGGAACTCTCAGGAGCTCACAGCGTGGACGTAGGCGAGGCAGATCACTGACAGCTAACCATTCTGGTGTGACAGGGGCGCCATCGATGTCATGTGCAGAGGAGAGAGAAAGAGGAACCCTGCCTGAGAAGGTCAGGGGAGCCTTCAGAGGAAATGACATTACATTTGAAACTTAAGGGGTGATTTTTGCTTGCCAGGCCAGTGAGGGCAATTGAGTCAGATCCTACAGCATGTTAGGGTGAAAGGACAGGGAATCGTCCGGAATGCCGGGATCCCTGGGGGCGCTGGAGGGGCACGTAAGTTGAGGAGTGGGATAGGGCTATTAATAAAGTTGGAAAATTAGGCAGGGGTCAGGTCTTGAAGGCTTTGAGCTGAGCAGACGTTGAGTGAGCATTCTTGGCCGAGTGTAGCTGCTGTACAGAGGCATTGAGTCCGTGGGTATTGTGTCGCATTTGTGGCGAAGATACATGGGCCCCCAGGAGTGCTGGTCGTTTGAAAGGCAGCCCCTCTTAACTTGTTCTCTGGAAACGCACAGGCTTCAAGAAGGGAAACACTAGCTGTATGGCCAGGGAGGGGCCAGAAGGTCGGAAGACCTTTGGAAAAGGGTCAGGAATGACCAATATCTTTGTGTTTCTGTCAGTGTCATTACTAAAGGAGGCTTAAAGCCTTTTGTAAAAGAGGTAATGAGGCTTTCTTTCCACAAGCCCCCCACCTGGTAAGTGTGCTCTTTAATCCCCATCTCCTACTTGCTACTTCCCCCATCCCCCACCCCCCTCGCTTCTGGTAGCCATGTTTGTTCTCTATAGCTAAGAGTCTGTTTCTCAGTTTGCCTCTCTCTCTCTCTCTCTCTCTCTCTCTCTCTCTCTTTTTCCTTTGCTCATTTGTTTTGTTTCTTAGATTCCACATATGAGTGAGATCATATGGTATCTGTCTTTCTCTGACTTATTTTGCTCGGCATTATACTCTAGCTCCATCCATGTCGTTGCAAAGTCATGAGGCTTTCTGAGGTTGGATGAGCTCACAGTTTCAACTAACCATCCCCCAGTGGGGTTGATGCCAGAACTTCTTCTGCAGACTTCTCTGTAAGATGGCATCTTGACATGAAGAATTTCTGAAAATGGGTATTCCACAGAGAAAATAGTTGCATGGAGACGCAGGATCTGGAATTGAAAGGGCAGCCTGCAGGAAGCCAGAATGATGCCCCAGGCTCTGCAAGGTTGCTTGGATTATTAGCGTGTGAACCTGTGCAAGGTTTTGCATGGCCGTTTTCTGGGCCAACACCCGTGAAAAGGGGTGGTTCCGTGGCTGCAGCTGTTGACAGAGAAAAGAGGGATATGCAGTTGCTTCAACTTTTGACACAGTGCTATGGGACGGGGATAGGAGGCCATTCAACTTCCTCTCTCATCACATCTGCTGTGCCTTCTGAATTCTACAATTGAAAAGGTCACCCTTAGAGAGAGGCCCCAGCTGTGAAACTATTTCCCAACAGAGTCAACAGAGCACTGATATGTTCCAAAGGCCCAATCCAGGCTTGTCCAGTGAGCTTAGAGCCAGGTAGACGATAGCTGTGGCTTTTCTGAAGTTTCCTTTCTGATTGTTGCTAAATGAATGCTATCGCCATCAGTAGGAAGGAGTTAGCAAACTCATAAATTATGCTTTTAGCAGTAATTCTATCTTGAGGGCCATTGTTTATTTCATGAAGGCCTCTGTTAGTTGGTCGCATGAATAACCAAGGTGAAGCATTTGTGGAGTCTGCTTTCTTAGTGAAAAAGCATGGTGAAATTCACCTTGACTTGTTAGAAAAGCAAATGCACTTTTACTTGCAATGGCCGTAGTCACAGGCATGGCATTTGCATAAGCAGAGCTGCTGAAGAGCAGCCTTTCTTTCCCAAAGCATGTTCCAGTACCTTCAGTCCTGTGAGAGTCCTGAACAAGAAGGGTTTTATATGTGAATAAATTCAAGAAATGCTGTGTATAATACACCCTTCTTAGACATTCATAAGGCCCTCTGGCATAGTAAAGACTCTAAGATAACTTACACTAAGGAAACCTGGTTGACTTTTTATAATTTAACATTTCCCAAACTTGTTGTCCATGGAGCCATTATTTTGGTTTTTTTTTTTCTTCCATTTTTAACATCTTTTAAAATCCTGCATATTCAGAACAACTTTAGGAAAGGCTGATTTGGAGAGCTAAGACATAAGTAGGAATAGGATTTATTGATTTATTAGTTGTCTTTTCTTACTTTTGACAAGGTTGGGCTAGTTCATCTTTAGCCAGAAGATGTATATGGAGACACATATATAAATGAGTCATAACCTCTCTCTCCAAACCTCTGCTCCTTATCTAGACCCTCTGGTTTTTATAATTCCCCACATCCACCCAAACAACACTGGCCTGACTGGATCAGTTTTTCCCTCTGCAACCTGTTTATGAACCTTTGTCCACACTGACTGTTGTGCTCTGAAGGGTTCTTTTACCCACATGTGAGTTTAGGTGGTTTAGACCCCATCTAAACCACTAAATCTGTGCAGAATCTATGTACTCCAATAAACCAGTCCTGATTAGGTGAAATGTAGTATCACATTTGGGCCAAATTCCCAGCTGACCAATATACCTCCTTTTATGTGGGGTGTAAGTATAGCTCATCTGGGCTTCGAGTATGTGTAACCGATACCCATCTATGGTCTGACTGGGGGTTTGCTGCATGTAGACCAGACCATAAACTCACCGAATAAATAGACCCTTTTCCCCATCTTCCCCATACTCCAGGGAATATTTATTAATGCAACTTAGGACCATAGAGGCCAGCTTCAGACATTGAAATTCTATGGTGAGGGCTGGACATCAGAATGATAAAGTAGAAATGCTTGTTCCCAAAACCCAGCTACTCTGCTTTGGCTAGATATTTTTCTCTCTCTGCTCCAGATAAAGCACTTCTTCCCAAAAGTGCTTGGGAAGAGCTCTATCCATCTCTTGGCACTTCTTTGCCACCATTTACTTCATTCTCTTACCCATCCCAGGCTGGGACCAGCCACCCTTACTCTCGAGGACACTGGTAACTGCCTGAGATTCGTATCTGATTCCCATTCTCACAGGGTTTTTTTCCCACCTCCTTGGAGAGTTCTTGAGAATTTTATTCTCCTGACTTACAGGACGCTGAGGTCTCCAGGTCCTCGCACATTGTCCTCAAGTCAGCCCGTCCAGTCTCCATCTTCCACATGGAATGTTCCCATTCATTTATCTCATGTATTCCAGCTACCTGCTGGTTGTGATGCCACCTCCGGTCCTTTGGGAATGCTGCAGGGGATAAACAAACAAGTAAACTGAGCCTGTTGCTTCCTCCAAATGTTGCTGTTTCTCTAAATGGAATCGTAGATTCCCCAAGACAATGGAACCTAAAACATCAGGATTAGCTTTGACTTCCCTGTCTCCCTGACCTCCTGTGACATTTGTGACTGTGTCATAAATTAGGAAGCACGAGGGCAGATCTGTAAAAGATCATTTATTTCTTTTGTACCCTGCTCAAATAAATGGAATTCATTTAACTCATTTTGGTTTCAGGCTGTGAAGCTGCCTTGCTCTCTGATATTCTCATACATTGCTTCAAGATGCTTCCTGGATTTCCTGATACGTATCAGTGCAGTTCAGGCCAGACTTCCCCAGAATATGCCACTTTGGCATATTGATGATTTTGAATTAAAGTTACTTAAGAAAGAGCCAACACAAGAAGGACACTCTGACCTCCATGACCCCCTGAAAGCAGGAAATAAATCTCCCATGTGGATGGTTCCCTCCCGGCACCAGGAGAAAGAGAGACATCCTTATCACCAGAGATAGAGAATTAAGGACCTAGAAGGCTGTATAAACAAATCTTGTTACTTCTCCCCTAATTTACTACTCCAAGCCCAGACTTCCCTGTCTTGTCAATTCTTTACAAACTTATTGCTTCTTTGTCTAAAAAGTAAAGGTGTAATAGGTGCCTGCGTTGGCACCTATTTGAGTCTTACAGACTTATGAGACTTACAGTCTTATAGTCTTATGAGCTCCTATACATACGAAGTTAAATTTGCTTTTCTCCTATTAATCTGCCTTCTATCGATCGCATTATTAGATCGGCCAAAAAGCCTAGAATGGAAGAAGGGAAAAGGTTTCCTCCCCTACAGTATGCTTTATCATCTAACATACATACATGTTTTATCAGAGCCTTCCTTTTACCTACAATTCTGGTAGCCATCTTGTGGTGAGTGGTCACGTCTGTTAAAGATTTTGTAAGCCTAGAACAGAGGTTAACTCACTGCCCGGCTCCTCCTTGTACTGGGTTTTTTAGAAGAAGAGCAGAGTAAGATTTGGTTCTGACTTCACAAAGGATCATCTCACTGGAAAGAAGGGTCGTAAATCTGAAATGTTTAAATAACGGTTTCTGAAAATATTTAATTACATCCAGAAATGCTTAGTTGGAAGACATACTTCAAGTATAGAAAGGAGGGAGAGAGGTCGGTGCTGGTTAGAGCATTGTGGAAGTTTCCTAAAAGAGATGGGATTTTGAGTGGAGAAGGAGAATATATGTTTGAAGAGAACAGTAACTGGAGACTAGGAAATTCAGGGATTCGTTCTTCCTTCTTTTAAAATGGAAGGGAGGGAGGGATGCCCCTTCAGTGTGGATGACCATGTATTCCCTTAGCAACTTGTTCCTGGGCTGCTGGAACCTTCTATTCGCTCAGAAGACTCATTCTACTGCATCAAGTTTCCTGAGGGGTAAAGACTATGTCTCGTTCACTGCCATTCGCAGCTCTGGGCACAGCACCTGGCTCAGAATAGACACACAATACAAATGTGCCAATTGAATGTGCCAAGATTAGAGACGGACCAATGTCTACGTTTTCAGAATGAAGAAGGGTAAAATTTGGGAACTACAAACATATGACCTCGATAGTAGTTACCGAAATAATAATAATAAATAAATATGTAAATAAATAAATAAAAATCTGGAACAGACTTAAATGGCTGATTTGAAAAAACTCTGCAGTTCATCTAGAAATGAATTTGAACGGACCTTCATTAAAAACCACTAGTGCAATGAAAAGATTTTAAAAATGAGTCTAATTGTATATTGCATTAATAGAAATACAGTGTCGTGAGCAATCATGGTCCTTTTGTGTTTTGCTGGCCAGACCACAGTATGTTCTGTTCTGAGCAGTTCATTTTAAGAAGGGCTCTGATAAGGCCCTTCTCTGGGTCATAAGGCCCTGATAAGGTCCTGAGGACTCAGGACCAGTCATGACTGTCCCTGTCCAATGAGCAGTTGAGAGAGCTGGAATGGTTTCACCTGGGGAATCATCAGCGGAGGTAGGCAGGAGGAAGCAACAGCGCCACCTTCAAAGTTCTGGAAAATGGATGTAGATCTCTCCTCTGCTCCTCACAACGGCACAATGGGTGAAAGTCATACAGAGCCCAACTTCAAACACCAGAATTTTGCTGCCTCCAGCTACAGAGAGCTCCCTTCCCTGCAAATGTTCCACAGCAGTGGCCGGCTGACTTGTTCAGGGAAGCTGCTGCCGATGAATTCTGCATTGGGCAAGCGATTTGAACTGGGTGGTCTTCAACTCCAAGGACCCGTGACGGTCCCACTTCATTCATCATGAATAGGATTGACTCTCTTCAAGAAACCTTGCCAAACGAGGGCCACTACGCAGCAAAGCCCCTTGGAGGCTTCATTCATTGTTTTCCAGGTCAACCGCTCGGAGTAACCCATGCCTATCATAGGGATTCCAAAGAGGTTAGCCATTAACCAAGTAACGTACTACCTGTCACCAGGGGGTGACCAATCTCTAATTACTTCTAATTATTAGAAGATAATTTGTAAGTCAGAGAATTGATTTACATTGCATCGTATGATATCATGGCAAATGTCGGCAGAAGTTTATCGCAATAAATCAGCTAACTATAAACTCCAGTCTGAGATGTCCTGAATTCCTCAAATTCCTTATTTCATATTCCTCTCCTCCGGTTGTTTTTTAGAACATTGACTTCTTCTACTTTGTAAAATAAAATCAGATACCAGCCAGAAATAAATCAGTGGCAGTACATGAAATTAGACTATAATAAAATTAGACTATAATAATTTTTCTTAAATTATTTTCGTTTAAAATTTCTCCACCATCATTTAGACTTAATTTCTATTTCTGTCAGTAATTTCTCGTTCCAGCCCCTTTTCTTCTTCTCCCTGTCCTTCGTTTCCTTTCATCTCCTTTTCCTCTAAGAATTTAAATTTTTTTAACTTTCCCAGGACTCAATTAACATCACTTAAAAACACTTTTGTGGGACCAGAGAAGTTTCGGAGCTGCTGCATTTAATACTCAGCCGAACCCTGGAAACCAAATCTGTAGCCAAACATTTGGTCCTGGTTTAGAGGCAGCAGTCGAAAAGGGGAATTGATATGCAGGTGTGGCGCAAAGCGGGTCTTAAAAATACAGATGTTATTACCTCTGGGCCCTAGGGACCTGGAACAAAATGCGGCGAGCCACCCCCAGAGGTGAAACAATGGTCATAAAACGGTTTCTCCATCCACGAGTTTTGCTGAGCTGTCTCTTCACCACACTTAGTGACTACTTAATAATACCGATAGCTCTTTCAGCTAAATTGCTAACATTTAGGGAGCAAGGTTATGTAAAACAACACTGAATTATGAGAACAATTTTCCAGTTAGCTCTGACATTTATTTCTGTTTATCTTTTTCCTCAAAGGAGCCATTTACCAGTTCCTACCCGGCTGGCATGAGCCGATGTCCACAGACCCCAAACAATCAGCACACAGCTCTGAACAACAAGGGTCCTTATTTTCCATCTCTGGTCCTAGCCCAAAGCTTGGAAACACATTCAGTCATGGAAAGATCTAAAACCAAGAAGTACCGAAAGTGGTCTTTTGAAGAAAATTATGATGCTCGTTTAACCCCACTTAAATTTTCATGGAACTTCTCTCTTAGCCTAGTGCTGTTGGAGGCAGTTTTATTTAAATGTAGAAACAGCGTGTATTGATAAGCGCAATTTAAAGACAGAGGCGCATTCTAGTAAAACTGAAAATGCACACACCATAAAAGCAAGCAATTCTACTTCTAGGTATATACTTTAGGGCAATTCTCCCACATGTGCACACTTAACAACAGTTAAAATGAATAAACTAGATGCATATGTGTCCACACGGATAGATCTCAAGAACACGGAATGAAGAAAACAAGCTGCTAAAGACACTGTCACCACCATGCAGATTTTTAAGTAGAACACAAAACATACAGTGTCCGAGCAGGGATACCCCTCAGCTTCAGAGAGGTAGGAGGTGGGAGAGGAGAGGAGATGGGGGTAGGGAGGGATATCAAAGCCTCTTCAATATTATCGATAATGTTGTGCTTCCCTAAATATATATATATATATACACGTATATACATATATACATATATACACGTATATATATGTATATATATATACGTGTATATATATATATGTATACGTGTATATATGTGTATATATATATACGTGTATATATGTGTATATATATACACGTATATATATATGCATATATTAGATATATATGTATATATACGTATATGTATAATATGTAATATATATAATTACATAGCAAATTAAATTTATATATATATGTATATATATCAAATTTTTAAAAAATTTAGTGAGTGCTTGGGTATTATTTTCTATACTTTTCTACAGCTTTACATGTTCCACAAATTAAAAATAAAGCCCAAACTAGGATTTAAACAAGAAGGGTGATGGGGCGCCTGGGTGGCACAGTCGGTTAAGCGTCCGACTTCAGCCAGGTCACGATCTCGCGGTCCGGGAGTTCGAGCCCCGCGTCAGGCTCTGGGCTGATGGCTCAGAGCCTGGAGCCTGTTTCCGATTCTGTGTCTCCCTCTCTCTCTGCCCCTCCCCCGTTCATGCTCTGTCTCTCTCTGTCCCAAAAATAAAAAATAAAAATAAATTTAAAAAAAAAAACACGTTGAAAAAAACCAAGAAGGATGGACAAGTGCTATCAAGCACTCAAGAGGGTCTCCAAACCCAGCAGAGCAGGGATAGTTGGCGTCTGGGAAAATAAGCCGAGACCCCAGTCTTTGGACAGGACAGAGGTAGGAGGAGAGTTATGCTCAAACCGATTTATTCTTATCTCTTTCAGCAGCCTGCTCCCAAGACTCCATAAATGCTTCTTGTTTAATGACTTCACTTCCTGGTCACATTCCACTCACCTGGCACAGATGTTTTATTCCTACTTGGTGATAATATAAGTCGAAATTTCCATTGCTCCTATTTATTCTGTTACTCTGGGGCTCAAGTTACCTCTTCTGTCTGTACATTATTTTCAAATGTATAGAACCAAACAGGACATATAAGTGAATGGCACAACCGGCTGTCTATATCACATAGAAATTTACTAAGTGGAAAAAGATATCGACACATGGAAGGAGGTCCGTCTGACCCTAACAGTTCATTTTCCCAACTCAGTTGGAAATTCCAGCTCGTTTTTCCGAATTCAGATTGGAAATCGTGACCAAGGGATGAGGTTCTCTAAATGTTACTTAATATTACTTCTGTTTAGCTAGTATCTATTCAGCATCTTCTCTATCAAGAGTGACCAGCCTATAAGACTAGAACTACACAGAGCTCTCGAGAAATTCATGTGCAATTCCCAGGAGTCACCTTGAAGAAGAACATTGGATGCACTGCACGTTGTATTGGTGCTGAGGTTCAGGACCTTTGAGAGTCCTGAGAGGGAGGCACTGAGGAAACAAACCAGTGTTTGGAGTTGGACAAGTGGGGCTTGAGATCCCAGCTCTGCCACTTTACCACCTGTCAGGCCTTGGCGAAGTGGCCTAACATCTCTGATCTTCTGTTTCCTCATCCAGAAAGTGAGGTGAGCAATTCCTACCTTATGGAGTTGTTAAGGGACATCAGTAATGTAAATTGCTCACTGCGGTGCCTGACATACTGTTAGTGTTTGAAAGCATAATTGCAGCCTCCCCTTCCTTGTCCCTGACACAAGACGCAGGTAGAGCTATGTGAATGCCACACTTACTTGTAAAGACACGTGATTTGCATACAATGCTTTAATATAACAAGCATGGTGGTCCAGCTTTGGTCAGATTGGCATATCAGGTTTTACCTGGGGGCTGTAACTATCCCTGTGCCTTTTACGAAACAAAGGTCATCTTCTTGCGTGATGATTTGTCATCAGGAGGACATCAGGATTAGCTCAGTGTTCTAGCCAAATAACTCCGCGAAAGCAATCCTAGCGATGATTGTGGTATCAAACGAACACAGATCTATGGATTCTGCGTGTAACCTTGTTGAAGGCCTGAGAAGTGAAACTTTAGGTGGACAAATTCAGACATGTATGTGCCATGGCATCCCTCCAGCTGGGACTCTGTGCCCTAGTGACCCCGTTACTGGTGGGGGCACATGGTAGCCCTCAGGTGGAATGAGGGTTGAGAAGGTTAACAAGCAGGGTCCCTGGGTGGCTCAGTCGGTAAGCGTCTGACTTCGGCTCAGGTCATGATCTTGCGGTTTGTGAGTTCGAGCCCCGCGTTGGGCTCTGTACTGACAGCTCAGAGGCTGGAGCCTGCTTCAGATTCTGTGTCTCCCTCTCTCTCTGCCCCTCCCCCACTCACACTCTGTCTCTCTCTCACAAATAAATAAACATTAAAAGAAAAAAAAGAAAAGGTTAACAAGCAGTGAGGTCCATGGTCTGGAAGTCCAGCTTGCTTCCGGTCTCCCTATCAGCTACCCACCGTGGTGTCAGCTTGGGCAAATGACCTCCTGGCTCTAAATCTCTTGGTCTTTAAGGATAGAGAATGCAGGATGTTAGACTAGATGATTTCTGGAACACTTTTTCTGCAGCGTCCTGCATGTTTGTGATTTCTTGTTCTTTCCAGGTATGATTAAACACTAAAATGACCATGTGTTATATTCTAAAATGCACATTTTTTTCATATTTTAACATCTAGGATGTCAGGATATGTAATTTAAAATTGATGGTAATTTAGAAGGTGAAAGATTTATGTGATCTGAAGAGAAACCAGAGTATTCAACTGATGGCAGTTTAGATTGCTGTGAAATACGGTACTAAATGTGGGAGAAGTACTCATAATAAGTGCTGTTTTGTCAAGAGTTTCCACAGGAAAAACCGAAAATTGTTGTCAAAATATTGACTGAAAATGAGAGTGTACAACCCGTGTAACTTCAGTAGAGATTGTCAACAGAAAACAACCCAGGAGCTGCTAGGACAGCTGTCCCACAGGAGGGATTTGTTTGGGTGTCCCTGAAGGTCCCTTTCAGCCCTGAGATCCTCTGGTTCACTAACTTTATTTCAGTTGTTTGGTTGGTTATTTTGAGCACTTGTTACGTAACTGTAGAACATATTAGATATAAAATACCTATTAAGTAATTACATGTAAATTTCCATGGTGATGTTTAAGTTCCTGATATTCTGATCAGCTGAGTGTTATAATCATCACATATTGATTATTTTCAAATATGTTTGGACACCAAAATGATAGTGAAAATAATTCTGTATTAGTTGATGGCTTAAAAACATTTTTACATTCTTACAGAAACTCAAAGGTCATTTGCTATGAGCATCGCATCATATCACAAAAGATATTTATTCTTTCTACTCTAGATAACTGGAACTTCCATGTTAATTGTTACCCTAGTAATAGAGGAGATCTTACTTGATTATAACTGCTAGTGGTTTTTGGTTGTTTTGAGTTTGTCTGCATAAAAAGAAACCCCATTAGTTACTTATGGAAGACTTGTTGCTTCATTTACCAAGCCTTCATAATGATCACAACACGTGTTGTCTGTAGTCAGTCTCTCACTGTGACTCAGCGTGGCTGAGAACTGAAGCGATTTTGAACTCAACTGTCCCAAGAATGCGGCCCAGGGGTGTGGTGCAGCCGATCTTGGAGGAGCTGCTTAAAAAGTGACTCCCAATGCCAGAATCTGGGATCATTTATCCAAAAGGAGGTATTTGAGGGCTGGGTTTGATTTCTGGGTTTCCCTAATTGACAGTAGAAGTCTCAGTTTATCGCATGTGCCACGAATTTGTTAGTCTGAAGGAATTAATCAAAATGCTGTTTCTATAAACATTTTTATTGATTCATCATTTCTGAAATCATGCAGTTTATGAGTTGGTCCTATTTTGGGTCATAGCAATTACTTACAAAAGCTGCTAGATAGTTTCTGTCAAGCTTAATTAAACCTCCTCTGCTGGGAGACTTTTTAAAGAGTTTGTGAACTGTTGACTGTTGATACCGTGTTCCAGATATTACTCATAAAATGGAATCTCTACCAGTAAAAATAACTCAGAGGCATCAAACTTCCAAATCTGGAAGCCAGTCGACTCCTTGTAGACAAATTCCATATGTCTTATTACCTCATCGCAGCTCAGCATTTGGTCTTGTGTATTCTTTATAGGTGGGAGTCTTTTCTAAATCTTGTTTTGTTTTGTTGAGATGTCCACTCTATTTTTTACTGTCATCCTTTTGTAAATTTTAATGATGTGAAATGCACCTAAGGACCAACGGAGACCCTCAGAATAGCAGCCTTTGTAGGAGTTCCTGCTAAAGAGTTTATCAAGACAGTTTTTGACCCAATTATGAAACCAGAGGAAAACCCCGAACTTTAAGGATGTCTTTAACTACTCAGTATTGGAAGCGTGGAAGAATGTTAGGGTACGTGACGGCTCAGGACAGGAGTAGCTAGGGACTTAAATTGAAAGGCAGTTTGATTGAGGGGGTCCACTCTGAACTACACAGGGTTTGGCTTGATTAAAAAATCATACGTGAGAGGAATTGGGAATGATGGTTGGATGACCATAGCAGTGCCAGCTGATGAAGGTCGTGGTAATCAGGAGCCCCTGAAGAATTTCAAATGGAGAATTGGTATAATGAAAGCAAATAATGAAGGAAATAATTCAGTAGCATTGGATAGAAGTGGAAGGAAGAAGGAAGGATAAGGAAAACTGAGGTGCAGGAAAACCAGTTTCTATTGTAATAGCAAAAAGCAAGGTGGTGGTTGAACAATGTAACAATGAAGGTCATCGGACATAACCAGACATAACCCTAGTGTTGTGCCATTAATAACTACAGCTACCATTCATTGAAGGCTTATTTTGTACCAGGCATTGTTGCTAGGTGATTTACAAAGATTACTTCATTTAAGCGTCACAACCACCTTACGAGATGAGAACTATCATTGATCCCATTTTGCAGATGAAGGAACTGAAACTTAGAAAAATTAAATGATTTCCCCTAAGTAGTTGGTAGAGTGAGAATCTTGACCTGAATTTCCTGATACCTGAACCCATGCTATAAGAGAAGGACATTAGAACCATTTGGAGGGTAGAAATGAGGACTAGCCAATATTTATTTTGCATTGGTCTTGCTATTACAACATCTTAAGTAGTTAAGACCCAGCATTTTAAGAGTTTAAAATCCAACCAGAGAATCCTACAACATGAATCAGAGAGACATCATAGGTTGGGTCCCCAGGAAATAGGCTTTGGGATTTGGGTGCAGGAGGCTTACTGGAGAGAGTACTTGGGAACAACATCCACCAGAGGTGAGGGATGCAGGAATGGGCAGATAGAACAGAGGCTTCAACTGATCTTATAGGGGTTTCTAGAGCTAGACTGACCCTTCAGATTGTCCCGATAAGGCAAGGGGGCCAGGCCTCTATGCTTCTTCATCAAGCAGTCAGTAGATGCTGGCTACCCCTGGAAGGGAGGATCACCTTTGAACAAAGCAACTTCCTTCTACGGATGACAGGTCTTGGGTAGGGACCCAGCTGTGAGTCCCCAGCCTCAGCCCTGAAAGGAATCTGGACAATATACCACAGCAGCCACTACAACAAAACATAAGAACATATTATATTTTTTCAATTATCTGCCCTTCAGTAGGTAAACACCTTAAGTCACATTTTTAGGGAATACTCCCTTTTAAAGTACTTTTTGGTGGAAAGGAGACACCCAATAAATCTGTCAGTACATTTCTTTGCCATGGAGTGATGTGGCCTTAGTTCTAGCTGAAAATTATCAATATGGGAGGCATTTGGTGCGTGTGTGTTTTAATTGAAACACTGTGTTTTGGACCCATTTGGTGTTAATGTGTAAATCCAATATTGCTTTCACACCTGCCCTCTTTTTTATGATGCCTTGTTCATAAAACAAGTCTAGTCTGGATTTCTTGCTTCAAACTAAGGAAAGGGCATGGTCAACATTGGCCAGGAGTCCAACTCATACAGTGTCATGAAGTCATCCTTCAAGTCCATCAGAAAGACCTCACCAGGCTTGCCTGCAGAGAGGAGGTGTGTGGACAATACCATGTGCTAGAGTCACCTAGGAAACACTCCATTATACCGCTGCTGATCTTGATAAGTATTAGATACATGCACACAAAATACGTGCATACATGGACTTCACCTCCCTAAAGAATCTGATTCCTGGTGGCTGGAGTGGGATCCAGGCGTACTTATTTTTGAACAGCCTAGGAGATTCACCAGAGTTGGAGAACCCTTTAGAGTGTGCCAGTGGAGACCTTTGATAAATCAGTATATTATTATGGGAGTCTTTGGGGATGAGACCACCTGTTGGGTGTGCTGGGGCTCTTCAATAGGCTAAATCTCAGAAAGAAAGATCTTAGAGGAACTGGGGACTATCATCTGGAAATAAGGAAGAAGGTAAAGAGTCGTTTGAAAACTCTGCACTCAAATAAAAGACAAGGATAAAAGGTCACAGAATTAGGAACTAAAGACCTGGATAGGTGTTATGAAAAACCATGAAGATTCGTAGATCTTCTGTAACTTCCTCTCATTTACATTCATTACCTTACCCATTACCCTTAAATGAAGATGATCCTTGTGTTTACCTTGATGGATAGCAAATAAATGGGAGCACACAAGCAGGGATCTTATTCATTCATGTAACGGCCTTAATTGAGCAGTTACTGTATTCCAAGTACTGTGCAAACGTTAGCAGGGCAGAAACAGGAAGGGAGCTCACAGCCGAAGGGGCTGGAAACTGACACAAGATAGAGCACTAAGGTAGAAAGAGGCGCAGGGGCTCAGATAGTAGATAAACATCATTTGCAAACAATGGCAGTCTTGTCACATCTTTTCCAATCCTTATATTTCTTATTTCTTTTCTGTGGGTTATTGCAGTGGCCAGGACCCCCATATCTTATTGAAGAGAAGCGATAATTGTCGGCATCTTTGTCTTCTCCCAGACCCTAAAGAGAATGTCTCGATTTTCTCTTTTGAGAGTGATATTTTCTCTGGGAAGATTTGGTAGATTACCATTTCCAGGTTCAGGAAGCACCTTTCTACGTTTTTCTAGAAATGTTTGATCTTAAATACGAATTGAATTTTCACAAATGCTTTATTTAAATTGCATCTTTTGAGGGGCTCAATTAAGCATCCAACTCTTGGTCTCAGCTAAGGTCATGCCCTCATAGTTCATAAGATTGAGCCCCACATCATGCAGAGTCTACTTGGGATTCTGTCTCTCTCTCAAGAGAAATAAATAAACTTAATAAAGAAAATAAATTACATCTTTTGAGGTGCCTATATGATTTTTTTTCTTTAGTGCCAATGATGGAATAAATACATTGATAGATTTACCAAATTTTGTGTCATCCTTACATTCTGGGATAAAATCATCTGATTACAATTATTACCATTTTAATTCACTACTGGATTCCATTAGCTAGTATTTTATTCAAGATTGTGCATATTAAAGTAGGGAACATAGGCTTATTATTTTATCTTCTTTCATTGTTCTTATCCGGCTTTGGAATCAAGGATG